>NC_133093.1:0-2400000 GCF_019914945.1 Typha latifolia
TGTTATATCTGGTTTATACCTTTAAAACACTTGTTATCTTTTTCTTCGGTATATTGATCGACAATATTCTGCAAAATTAAAGTTTTACAATTAGATAGCGATGGCGAATTTGTGGACACTACACTAACAAATTTCTTGCGGGAATAAGGCATTCATCCTTATATCTCATGCCCACATACGCTAGAGCAAAACGGTGTCGCTAAACGACATCACCGAACTATTCGTGAACTTGGTCTCACTATGTTAATGCATAGTAATAGAGGATTTCTTTAGTGCTGGTTTTTACTAAATAGATTACCATCATCATCTTTAAATAATGAAGTCATTCATCATCATTATCCCGACACTTTCTTGAGAATGTTCCATTCAAAGTGTTTTCCTTATGTTTGAGATAACATTTTCAAAAAATTTGATCATAAATCATTACCATGTGTATTCATAAGGTATAGTGGAAAGCACAAAGAATACAAATGTTTTTACCCTCCTATCAAAGAAACTTACATCTCTCAACATGTGAGAACAAAACCGGATCAATTGTATACTCTCTTTCTTCATGGTATCAGCTTTATTCCTAAAGTAAATAAGGTCTAATGATGAAATAATTATTGGACTTTTTTTTAACAAGATGTATTTTATAAGGCAAATACTTTAATATCCCTCTAAAATTTATAATCTTAATCTAATGGCTTTAGTAGCCGGTTTTCATACTCGACACTAATTTTTCGGTTTTAGTTCTAAAACCACATTACAGAATAAAAAAGGGAGGGCATAGTGGTCAAGAAGATTTGATTAGGTATGCATTTGGATTATACGTTCTTTTCAAGATTTCTCTTAGATATATGCCCTATTATAGGAGATATCATTTAATAGTAAATAATTTAAATTCGATTGTTTGAAGACAGACTTCAATATAAATATAATTCTCTATCTCTATCTGTTATTAAATTTAATTTAAATTAATTTTAAACTAATGAGAGATCTATAATACATAATCAAAGAGATAAAATTTAATTAAACTTTTATCAAGTTAATTATAAAAAGACAGCAATACTCTTATTCTGATATATATACATTACTCATATATATATATATATATATATATATATATATATAATCAGCGGTAATATATTTTAAATTTTTTTGCATTTCTATTATAGAATCTAATGGGAAAAGGAAAAAAAAGAAAAGAAAAAGGGTCATTTATTTATTTTAATTGACACGCGTTGTTCTTGTATAGGTAGCGTGTGGCGCATGGTGCCGACCACTACATAAGCCGTTGGCGGAAAACCACACAACAGCGGTTGCTTAGACGAAGCAGGCTTTTTCCTTTTCCTCTCCTTTCTCTTCCCGCCGGTCAATCCGAAACATCCCGGATCAAGGAGGAGGAGGGAAAATAATAAATAAAAAAATAGAAAGAAAGAAAGGAAAATAAAAGAATATAGAGGGAAAATAAAATAAGATAAGATACGAAAGGTTTCTTGCTGTTGAGGGACCTAGGTGGGTCTTTGTACGCTACTTTTGGCAGTTGAGAGTGCTCGAAGCGAAGGAGATGGGCTGTTGGAGCGGCACTGTTTCTCCTCATCTCCCCCTCTACCTGGGCCGCCTCCCCCCAGCCAAGAACAAGAAGCATCACCATCATCACCATCATCTTATCCACAGCAATGTCTTGTTGAATTTAGGGCATCATCGACACCAGCAGAAGCAGTGCCCCATCAGGGCGAGGAGGATTTCTTGCTATGCGGAAGAACCCACCAGTAAGTCACCCGGCGATGACCCTACCACTGGAATTCAGATCTATTCTCAGATCGAGAGGTACTCCCCCCTATCAATAACCTTACAGCCTGTTATTCCTAGGACAATTTACTTGCTGGCTTACTCCCTTTTCCTATTCCTAGAGTTGCACCTTAAAACTAATTTTGAGATCCTGATTTATCTATATTTATATAGACTCCGGACTCCAAAATTAGTTATTATATTTGGAATTAGGATCTGACATAGCAATATGTTCATTTCCGATGTTCCATTTTCTGAAATTTTGTATCTCCTCTCGTCGTGCCGACTGTGGATAGAACAGGGTCAGAGCTTCTGGGATAAGGGAAACTAGGACCAAAGAAGGATATATCATACGCCATCAGATGTGATACAGAGCCGACTTTTTTTTAATTGTAATCATTTTTCGATAAAATAAATGTTATTTGACATGCATGTGGTTATGTATGATGAGGACAGGATGTTGCTGGCTGACTGCATGATAGACAAAAATGTCACCACATGATAAATTGACTCTCTCTAACTAAAGTTCCTAAGTACTTGTTAAGGATAAAATAAGCATAATCTGTTTAAGATGGTTGGTTGCCAGAAGTTTGGTAAATGTAAGCCTTACACAATTCAAAAGTTAATTTTACCAAGTTCCTAACCTTTTTAATTTAGGGCTGCAGCAGACTTCACACACAAAACTAGTAATCGCAGGGTAAATCAGAGCTAATAGGAGTAAAAAAGAAATCTCAACCAGAATTTTCTGCATTGCTTAAAGATTTGAAGTATAGATTTATAGGCATAAAGATTGTAACCACCATAATAGTGGACTAATTCATGAACTTTTAACCATTAACTTCTTAACTAGCATGAACCCACAAAGAATTAGCGACCGTCCAATACAGGCTCTCTCTTTCTCTCTTCTCTCTAATTTTTTTCTTCATTTTTTCTCTCTCCATTGTCCAATCTCTCTCTCTAGCCTCTCCCTCTCTTTTTCTTCCTCTCTTTCTTTCCTCTAATCTCTTCCTCCCTCTCTTTCTGTCTCTCTCTCTTTGTTAATCTCTGTTGCTGCAACAGAAAGTCTGTTGCAGTTATAGAAAGTTAGATATAGACACGAGAGAGAGTGGAGAGTGCAAGAGTTGAGAAAGAGAGAGAGGGAAAGGGAAGGGAGTGAGAGAAGAAATGATAAAAACTGAGAAAAAAATTGCCTTGTGGCCATAAGAGAGAGAGAGAGAGAGAGAGAGAGAGATGAGGGAGAGAGGAATTAAAAAAATAAAATTAGAAAAATAAAATTTGCCTTGTGGTAGTAAGAGAAAGAGAAGGGCGAGAAGAAAGAAAGAAATTAAAATATTTTTTTTGCCCTGACAGTAATAAAGAGAGTGGAAAAGAGGAGGGTCAACTTAGTCATTTTTTTATTTATAAATAATATTTATAATTTTACGTAATTAAAAAATAATCCGATACGGGTGGCCGATATGATCGATTTGTATCATTTTTTGGATTGCCAATCCTGTTCCCAATACCAATTTTTGAAATCTTGATTTTCAGTCTTTTCAATTTAATATGTAATGACTCGTTGTGTTGTTTACACTTATATAATGTTTCATCTAATGTTATAAATGATAAGACTCTCAATTTTTACCGCAGATTAATTACTGAAACTGCAAGGCAGTCTCAGTATGGATGGGGGACATCTGGAGATTGGAGTGAAATTGAGGTTTGTTCCTTTAATTTGTAGGGATAACTAATTTTTCTTGCTTTCTAGTGTCTTACTACTAGTCAAATGCTAGAGAACTAGGTTACATCGAAGTCCTTTCCACTAAAGTGGTGTAATATGAATGTGACGTAAGAGAAAAGAATTGAACTCAGAACTTCTTACACTGAACACCCTGCTTGGGTATCCTGATGCTAGATCCGAATGAATTTTCCATTTAAAAGAAAATCTTTTGTGTCAAATATCTTAATTCTTTAGAAGTATGTTTATTTTGGATGATTCCAATGCATTTCACATTCTTAGAAGTATGTTTATATTCGCCAAAATGCTTTGCCAGATACTGATTTGTATTATCTTTTCTTGCATTTTTAAAATTCTCGTTCCTTCTTTTTTTTATTCCTTTCACTTCAATGCCTTTACTTTTGTTCCTTTTCCCTTGTCTCCTTTTCTGATCATGTACTTAACTATTTATGATGACACTTAATCCTATTAATATCCTCTCAATTAACCTGACCTGCAAATTATCTTATGTTACCATTTCTTTAGGGTGCATGGGTGCTTCAACCAAAAAACTCAAAGCCTACGTCTGTCGTACATTTTGTTGGTGGTATTTTTGTTGGAGCGGCACCTCAACTTACATATCGCTTTTTTCTTGAGCGTCTTGCTGATAAGTAAGTCATGTTTTTATTTATTCATCTTTGGTCAATGCATCTTAAGCAACTATTAATGAATCTTTGTGTAGTGGAAGTGTGGAACTTCTAAATTATATACTGAGTTTCTTCATGGAAAATAACTAATGTTTACTTAGGTTTAAAAATTTTCGTTTCCATGACTCACTAGACATACTTGAAATATGTATGATATCCTGCAGACTTACAAACAATTAAATAGTCAATTTCCTCCTTTCTCATTTTATCTGTAGTGGAATCATCAAAAGTGCAACTATTTAGTTGGAGTTCTGGAAAATAACTCATATATCATTATTTAATGAAAAAAAAATTTCAATCTTGTATGCTGCAACCACAATCCCAAAGACACAATGAATATTAAAGTATGAAAAATGGTAGCAAAAACACATCTTCTCTGTCATTACTGCAAGGAATTACAAAGGTATACCAATGCAAGTACTTAACAGATGCCTACCTAAACCAGAATGTCTGCTCAAACTAAAGTGAAGTCTATCCACAACATCTACAAGGAACCAACCATGTTATGCATGCAAATACATGACAAGTGTTTTATGGATGGATTGATAATTAGTCCAACACATTCTCAGTATCACCTACAATTAATTATTATATGGCATGTCTTTCGATAGAATACAATTTATTTAATAAAGAAGCCTTAATACTTGACTATTTTCTTTGTGTGTGTGTGTGACAGAGAGAACTTGACTATCTTATTGCTAAACACTTCAACTTTTGATTGAGATCATCTAAGATATACTATGATATTACGGGGATGATGTTAGTTTAGAAGAAATTTAGATGTTTAATTCAGAGAGAGGGTACCTGATATATCTTTTAAAGAAAATATCCTCCTACTCAATTAATTTCTTCTTCTTTTTTCCTTTTGATATGGAAGGCCTAATGTTTTATTCTAGTTTTTTCTTTCTTTCACGATTTTATGTCAATTAGTGTTACAACTCAGAATTTCAAAAATAAATAATTAATTATTTAATTAGAGATAATTATTTAGATAATGACGAATTTAGTTTTATCTTTTAGGCCTTGTTTGCTTTGAGTTCAAAGACCCCCTTGAACAGGTTTAGAAAATCCAACCTTGTTCAGTAATCAAATATATTTGTCTTTTTCATATTTAACCAAGTTTACTCTCCAAAAAATTTAAGACTAAAAAATAAAATTAACTAATCGAATTTGGATCTTATCCTCAAACCAAACAAGACCTTATATTTTAGGATTTGAACTAAATTGAATTATATTTTTTATTAGGTAAAAAAAAAAAGATTAGAATCCCTATGACTTTTATATCTTAGAAAAGAAAAAAAAACCCTAAAAAGAAATATTTTGGCAACGGTACAGTACCGACAAAAAAAACTAGGTTTTATGGGCGGCTCCGTAGAAACATGTATAAGACTTCAGAGCCTCATCCCCAATTAATGTGGTCTGAACACAACTGCATAAATGCTAGTAGTAAACTATGAGCTAGCTAGAAGCCTAGAACATCAGCTTGTCATGCTGGACATATTGAGTATAAATATAGATAGTATGCTTGTCCTTTTTTCAAGTTGCAGAAGAGAAACATTACCATTTTAAGGGTCTCAATAGCTGGATTAGCTATTATCCAAATATTATAATTTTCTGAGCAGCACTATTTTTTTTTATTGGCACTGACAATTAATCCTCATTTACATATGTAATTTGTTCTTTCATCTTTTATCTATAATGTAAGTGTGTACAATATTTAAGTGTATCAGTTCTATCATATTTTTGTTCTTTTCTACGAACTTTGGAAAATGATTGTTGTTATATTATTTTGTTACCTAGGGGAGCTTTGGTTATTGCAACACCTTTTGCTAGTGGCTTCGATCACTTCTTAATTGCTGACGAAGCACAGTTCAAGTTTGATAGATGCCTGCGATATTTGAAGGATACAGTAGGTCATCATTTACCAATTGAAAAAGAGATGCTGCTTGGAATTTAATATGTCGTCTATCATACTACAGGTAAACGACCTCCCGACGTTTGGTATAGGTCATTCTCTTGGATCTGTCATCCACCTTCTAATAGGTATACTCTCTTAATCTGAATGCATAGTTATTTGGTTTGTCATTATTATTTTGCAATTAATATAATCTTGTAAAATATTTTAGGATCAAGATATGCTGTCCAAAGAAATGGAAATGTATTAATGGCTTTCAACAACAAGGTAATGAATTTGCATTGCTTCATAGTTTTCCTGGTATTCTTGGTTAATAACCCATTACTGCAATTTTTTTGCTACTTGGTGGAAAAAAAAATATTGCATTCTTAATTCCTCATAGTTTTAATTGATCATCAATGATCAGAAATGGCTATATTCTCATAGTTATATTCTCAAAGTCATCCTAGTTCTATAGCTGACAGAATATTTTCTTTATTTTTTTGGATACCCAAAATATTTTTTATTTTTTTTCTCCATCTGTATTTTGTATTTAATTATCTTTTCGTCAACAGTAATGAATGTTTCTTATGTATAATCACATGCCTGAATCTTTGTTCCAAAATTGGAACAACAAGATATGACATATTTGTAGGGAAGCATGTGCACTTTTCTTGCATTACAATTTTGTCTTCTTCAAGTTGTTAATGGTAACTACTGAAAGATGTTTAAAGTATGGTTCCAAGATTCAGCCGGTCTCAATCCATGGCCGATACTCGAGCCGTATCAGATCGGGATCGGTAGTATCGATCAATCCCACCCGATACGGGCTCCCTTCTCTCCTCTCTTCTCTCTTCTCTCTCTTCTTTCTCTCCCTCTTTCTTCTCTCCATTTTTTTCATTTCTTCGCTATTCCCCCATCTCTCTCATTTCTCTCTCTACTCTAGCCTTTCCCTATCTATTTTTATTTTTGTCTAAGTTAGATAGAAAGACAAGAGGGAGAGAGTGGAGAGAGTGGAGAGAGAGAGATGGAGGAACAAATTGAGAGGGAAAGAGAAGAAATTTTAAAAAAATGAGAGAAATAAAATTGCCTTGCTTGTAAGAGAGGGAGGAAGAGAGAGAGAGAAAGAAAGAGGAAGGAGAGAAAAGAAATGAAAAAATAAAATCAAAAAAATAAAATAAAATTTGCCTTGTATAAGAGAGGGAGAGGAAGAGAGAGAGAGAGAAAGAAAGAGGAAGGAGAGAGAAGAAATGAAAAAATAAAATCAAAAAAATAAAATAAAATTTACCTTGTATAAGAGAGGGAGAGGAAGAGAGAGAGAGAAAAAGAAAGAGGAAGGGGAGAGAAGTAATGAAAAAATAAAATATGCCTTGTATAAAAGAGGGAGAGGAAGAGAGAGATAAAGAAAAGGGAGAAAAGAAAAGAAAAAGGGAAGAAGACAGAGAAAGAAAAATAAAAGGGAGAGCCAACTCAGTATTCATCAAAATTTTAGATAAATTAATACATTTTTTTAGTTTTTTGGTTTCATGTGTGAGTAATTATTTATTTTTTATTTTCTTATTATTTTTCTAGTTTTTAGAAATTTGTTTGTATTTTTAAATAATATTTAAAATTTTATGTAATTAAAAATAGTTTGATCCGATATGGACGGCTGATACGTATCATCTTTTCGAATAGCCGATCTCAATCTTAATACTGAGTTTTGGAACCTTAGTTTAAAGGTGGTGATATTTTTGTTCCTTTACAGGAGGCAAGCCTGGCTATTCCATTATTCTCTCCTGTTATTGTTCCAATGGCTCAAAATTTTGGTCCACTTCTATCTCAGCTAACATCATCTCCAACAATTCGCCTTGGGGTTAGTGTACATACCTCTAATTTCATACTATAGTTGGCTCATTGTTTTATGTCTTGATTAGTTGTATTGTGAATAGTTTATCTTATTCGTTATCCCTCTTCATTATCTATCAAATCCTAAAATCTGTGGATCCCTACTTGCTTGTAACATATAGTCAATAGTTGCCAATTTTGCAAAGTTTATTTAATGAGCATGGCCAGTTGGATGTGGATTCTATGGTTAGTGTTCGTACAAGCACTTCTACAAAAGTACTGAGTGCTTATATATTTATGTGTCTTATATACTATTGCTAAATCATGAATTTGAGTTCATGCATTCAATTTCTCCTCCTGTTTTAGTACTGAGGGTTTTTGTAAGTCCACGACAAAAGTGCCACAGGTTACCTAAAATGGATGTCTGTCTTGTCCATCATATCAAAATTCTTTTCACAGTTGATGGTTCTTGTTTCACATGGAAGGATTTTGTTACGAATTCCTTCTGCAAGCCACGCTTCTGTTCTGTGTTTTAGCTGGCAAATGCAGCTGGACGGAGTATTGGGTAGACACTAGACAAGTAGCCAGATATATACTACACCAATACTATTGTAGAACAGTTACCTATAATTCCCTAGTTCACTTCGAACTTTATTTCTTACACGGGATCTTCATCTTGTCATGATAATCCATCTTAGCACCTGATACGTTTTTTTATGAAATATATGGTTCATTTGTCTAGTTGGCAGATTTGTTGCGTTTGAGAACATTCTCTTGTCGAATCTTGGTCACTTAGTTCTCCATTTGGACTATTTCTATGTCTATCAGAACTTCGGTGTACTGGTTTGCAATTGTATGATGTTGCATAGAAGTTAGAAGTGAGCATCAAACCAGTTTGACTGTACTTGACTTATGTTGCTCAGAAAATAGATATCCATTTAAACCTTTTATGTTTTCTAGTTCATAAGAAAAAGTCTCAGTATTCAACTTTTTAATTGAAATGCCTTTAAAGTGGTTTTGGTGTAAAGATGGAAAGGGTGATAGATAAGAAGTGTATTCTACTTGAGAAACAAAGTAGAACATATGAAGAATATTCCTTGTAAAAACATGCATGAAAAGATATTCCTGCAAATATGTCAAAAAGATTGTTTTAGCAGTAATGCAAAATTTAGCTTAATATATGGAGAAGAAAATCGTTTTTATGTTTCATATTTTGGCACCTTGTTCCTCTTTCTCTCTTATTGATCTGCTTCTTGTGCCCTCAGAGGACTGCATTTTGATCAGTTAAGCTCTTCTTGACCATTTTTATTGTTCTTTTCTAAGTTAGACAGCAAGAAGTCTAAACATTGTATCTCCATATCTTGCACCTTTTTTCTTTTTCCTTATCTTGTTTAGTATCAACATCCTGGTGAATGTTTGGAAAGGTGGCATAATTCATAATTACCATGGATTTGAAGCTTGTCTGTCATGGTCATGATGATGAAGATTTTTTGAACTTTCCAACATTATGTCCTTGCGGAAGATATATCTAATAAGACCAATGTAAGTTGATCCCTTTTTTTTTTGACCTATCATTCCTTCCACCCTATGTGTGTATGTGTATATGTATCCACTCCGTGTGTGTTACATTGGACCATTCTTCATCTCAGTAAAGGTATTTTGTCTTTTATCTGAAACCCATACTGGATCTCAAGTGTCATGACTGTACTGTGATATATGCGAAAAGAAAGGCTTGCAGCCTTGCAGACTATTTGCTAACATAATTAACACACAGAATATTTTTGTGCCATGTTATCTGGCATGCGTGTCCTACCAGATAAGTCCACCCACCTTTTTCTATGTCAGATACACATCGTCCTGTTAGTTTCTTAAGGTGCACACATCAATAATAAAGTTCTGAGATGATTTAAATATTAAGGTGAATAATATAAAAGTTAGATGATTGCAGACTTAATAGTATGGTGTAGAATTTAAATTTTGGATGATCCATGAAGCTTGTTGGGGAAAAGATGTGAATCAATGGCAATAATACCAATTCGTTATTTCATTTGAAATTATGTAGAACAAGAAGTCAAGAACAATAGACTTTCTAATAATGCTGGATTGCTAGCCATTTGACACAGAAATTAACTGAACCCATGTCATTCCACTGCTTGTCGATGAACTTGATTTGCTGCTCATATGGATGATATCACACTTGATGAAAAATATATTTTACATTTTACCATCTTGTAAAATAAACATATTCTTTTATCTTGTCTATCCCTTTATCTTGTTTCTTCCTCTTGGTGGACGCTATAATGACTTCCAAATCTTCACTTCAATGTCCTTCACTCCTTGCAATATTTTCCCATTTTAAAATATTAAAAGAAAAAGGCACACAGTTTAAATGTTATTCTACACGTCCCTTTAGAGGGACCCAACCTTTAGATCATGAAGCTGGCACTTATGTCCATCCAAGGCTGCTAGACACATAACAGTTTGCTTCTTGGAGATGCCTTTCAGAGTGGAGGATAAATGCCGGCAGGTTTCAGATTAAGGCTCTAAGCCTATAAGCATCTTACTGTGAAATTAATGTACCTAAATATAGTTGTATATTCTATATAATTTCCTTGAAATTACTTACCATACTAGTAGAAGTTAATAACAGATTTTACGAAAAGCAAAATAACGTTATGCATTTTCAGGAATTCATAAAAATTGTCTTTGTCCTTTTGCTTTATGTTGTTTCTTGTCAGTCACTTTGAGCTAATTTAATTATCCTTATTGGACAAATAGGCGGAAATGGCTATGAAGCAACTAGAGAGTCTCAGTCCTCCAATTATGAGGCAAGTCCTACCTTTGGTTGAGCAACTTCCTCCACTGTACATGGATTTAGTTCAGGGGAGAGAAGATTTTACTCCTAAACCAGAGGAAACTCGCCGATTGGTATGTAAGATAATTCAGTTGTTCCTTGATTTTCAGAATTTGAGAAAGCTACTGGAATTCATTTAAGGATCTCTATGGGTGGTATGTGTCTTTGTGATTGCTCATACCATCATACACTTTTGTGCCAAGTTCATGCATGTAGATGCATCTTAATGTCATGCACCTTTGAGTGCTTCAGATGCTAATTCCATTATTACTTTTTACTTCATAAGTCATAACAGTAGATTGAAGATATCTTTCCAAAAAGAAGAAAGCTAAACAGGTAATTAACTTGATAAGTTATGCAGTTGTGAAACTTTTGTTGTATTAGGGACCAGTAGGTAACAAAAGATAGATGTACTTTTCCTCAAAATAATATTTGGAAGAAAGTTGTATAGGTTTCATTGTTCCAGATATACAGGAAGGTGAATTGGGTAGTTAGTGGTAATAAGAAAGATTGGGGTTCTATTTAACATGAATTCTGTCATTGAGTATAAATGAATACTTACTTCGGAGTCCCACTTAATTAGCTACTTCTCACATACATTAGCATCACATATTCTATCTTAAGTTGCAAACTTTTCACCTTCTTTTTCAGATAAAGTCTTATTATGGCATTTCACGGAACCTCTTGATAAAGTTCAAGGATGACAACATTGATGAAACTTCCACTCTAGCGCAAGTATTAAGCTCTGAATCCACCATAAGTTCCATGCTGGATATATCAATTAGAACTATGTCAGGGGACCATGGACTTCCCTTGCAACAGGTACCTTCTGGTTTTACATTTTAAGTATGAAATGACTAGGTTGAAGCTTACTGGCAATAATCCAGGAACAAATATGATTGTCCAACTATATGTTGTTAACCACTATGATGTCATCTAACAACACACATCTCGCCCATATATTCAGTATCAGTATGTTTTTGTTTTTTGTTTAATTTTTTTCGGTCTTCATTAGAACATGGCTACGATTTCAGATCTTGCCAGATGTTCCACCTGCAATGGCTGATGCTGTGAACCGAGGTGGTGAACTTTTAGCAAATCTGACAGCTGGAACACCATGGGAAGCAGTGGCAAAAGAAGTAGGCAACACGTTGGGTACTGACTCGGGTATCCTGAGGGCGCAGATCTCAAAGGATGTCAATATGCTAGTTGATGTAATTGCTTCATGGATGACCTCAAACTCTGGTCCAAGACTTCTTCGACCATAAGATGAGCTCTACCCATACAATTAACCGTCCAATTGCAACATTGAACTTGCAAAAATGGCTCTGGACCTGCCGGTGCAGTCTTTCGTATGTACAAATTTTACATCCCTGCAAGTTATTTTCTCCAGGGTCCGCCATATAAATGTATGCATGCATGATGCATCATCTCTATCGCCCAATTAGGAAGCGAATCAAAAGATCGCTTGCAAGTTTGTACATCGCCTA
The DNA here is from genome assembly GCF_019914945.1 of Typha latifolia. Lineage (NCBI taxonomy): Eukaryota > Viridiplantae > Streptophyta > Magnoliopsida > Poales > Typhaceae > Typha > Typha latifolia. The sequence goes on from NC_133093.1 coordinate 12,242, forward strand.
TAATAATTACATGATGTATATATTTAAATTCAAAAAACAGCTTTCTCTTTATTGATGTCCCCTCGAATTATATCTAGTGTATCATTGACACTGAAAACTGATGGTAGAATTACTTACATATGTCGTCATTATTTTTCAACCTTTCGTTTCTTGGTTTAAACATTATCTAGCTCTTATATTTTATCTTTTTATTCATATCTTTATGTTTCTCTTCTTGGACACATTTTTTGCTTTCTACTTAATTGTGTCTTGTGTTTTGGATATTGTCGCATCAGATAAACTCTATCTAGCAGATAAATTACTCAAGTACGCATGAGGCCGCTGTACTGGATTACGTACTTATCTGTACGGTAGAATGGATTAGCATGTATTGTTCATTTTATTGAGCTTTTGACCAAATTAGCATTCTTTTTAAATTTTATTTACCCACCCAAATAGATCACTCCGGCGAAAAGGGTCTATTAAGGATAATGACTCCCTTTTACTTTATTTTTCTTTTTTTTTCTTTTTTTCTTTTTTTTTTGAGAAAGGATAATGACACTTCAATATCAACATAATTTCACTTATATACTCTTCCTTTCGTGCTTCGAGACATCATCTATTATAGATCTGCAAATGTACTGAAGCATTCCTATGTTACAATTGTTTTGATACTATAAATCGCATTGTTGTGGAACGGGTCTGAGATATGCTCAATAAGGTTCTGTATAGGTCCCTTACCAGTTAGAGCTGCCTGGATGTAGAAGCCTACCCAGGCAATCATTGCCAAGCGGCCATTTTTTATCTCCTTTACCTTAAGCTCTTCAAAAGCAACAGGATCTTTGGAAAGTCCGAGTGGATCGAAGAGCAAACCTCCTGGATAATTTATGTCACCTGGTAAATAGATTCCCAATGGCTCCAGAGCCTCTATCCCACAGTATCTAGCATATTCTGGTCCGACCTATATGGAGAAAAATCTCATATTTCAGCTGATCTAGAAAGAGTAGGACATAAGAAAGATGACTGGCATTACCTCATCAGATCTGTAACATTGAAGGGAATGTAATGAGTTCTCTCATCGAGCAGAATATGTAGAAATTTAATGCTTAGACATATAAGGCATCAACAGGTTTTCTAATAATAATAAAAAGTGTATGTAAAATTTTCTTTCTTCCTCAATCTGAGTTGTAAAAGGAAGCCAATGCAATACTAAAACACAAAAAAGAAGTTCCTCAAAAGACAGAGCAATCGAGGTTGTCTTCCAACCACAATGAAACTGGTCTCTTAGAAGATCCTAAGTCCTCCCTTCCTCCTCCCATTTTCTGTCATGAGACATGCCTTAAGACCACCGATTTTCAGAAGCTCAAAGGTCAAACTAAACAAAATTTTATGAGCTTGAAGTGTAAAGTGTTATTTGGTTTGCCAACTGCAGTATGAGGACATTTTAGCATGGCATGATATAAACTGAAACATCATCAGGACCAAATTCCTATGCAATTGAGATGCTAATTAACTAAAATAGCCATCAATAAAATGGCTGGAATAGCAGAAACATTTATGATACGGCCAAAGTGCCAATCAATTATATTTATGAACCTCAATGTCAAGGGCATGGCCAAACATTATTTATTACTCTATTTATAACAACAATGACACCTCTACAAAATATTATCCAATATAATTTAATTTTTCAGGTGATGACAATATAAAGTGGAGGAGGATGTAAATGACCAACACACATCTTATCTCCTAGGCACATATTAGAATTTTCTTTTCATATTGTCAACCCTAACAGGTCGAGGAAAACGAAAACTTTTCCTCTAAAAAACATGCTCAATAAAAATTCTCCTAAAAAGAAAAAAAAAACTAAAGTTCAAGCAAAGAAAGCCTCTTCAGGTGAAATGCAGGTTACTAGCAAACTTAGCCTGATTTATACCTGTTACACTTTTTGCATAGCAAGAGAGACTCAGAAATAATAGGCACAACCAAAAGTATTTATAATAACCAGAAAAAGATAAATAAAACAAAAATTCTTGTTGGAACGCACTAGGCGTGTATGCCACTATTCCTTTTCTTCTTCGCCGTAACGGAGATCGTGAGCAAACTAAACTTTCCCCTTCTTTGAAAACCCTAACTCTTCTCTCTCGCCCCCCACACAGCTACTTCTTCCCATCTCACCGGCAACCTCGTCGAGCCTCCGTGAGCCTCTCTCTCTCTCCACCATCTCGCTGACATGAGGAGCAGCATCCACACAAGTGGCAGAAAAACTATCAAGACTGAAGTAAGCAAAGCGATCAATCATCTAGGTCCTAAAGTCAACCGATCTCTTCTGAGGAAGGTTACACACCGAATCTGCACAAAGTGTTGACATCCACATTCACCTAATATGGGGTGTGCTAGATGGCTCCGCAATTACTATAACTATGAAAAACTTGTCCATATTTCAAGAGATTGCTAAGCACCTCATGAGGATGGCACCTAACACCTTATCAACAAGATCAGCACCACAAACCATTTCACACTAGAGCATTTGGTCAGAGATTACCAGCATGCAATAGAGTACAGGATTATAAATCAGAAAGTAAGGAGAGAGACTATGACTTGACTTAGGAGGAGGCTGAGTATTCCTCTTTGTGGTGACTACAGGGGTATTAAGCAAGGTTTTCAATATTGATATCGGGATCGATATCGGCCGTCCAAAAAAATAATATTTAATGACCGTATCGACAGTATCAGTCGTATCAGCCGCTCATATCGGATCAGACTATTTTTAAATTATGTAAAATTCTAAATATTATTTAAAAATGCAGAAAAATTTCTAAAAATTTAGAGAAAATGAGAAGAAAATAAAAAATAAAAGTTACTCACATATAAAGCCTAAAAACTTAAAAAATGTATTAACCTATTTAAAATTCAAAATTTTGATGAATATCGAGCTCTCTCTCTCTCCTCCCCGCTTTCAAAATTCAAAACTTACTCACATAAATAAGGTTCTTATTTTTTCTTTACTTCTTTCCCCTTATCTCGCTCTCTCTCTCTCTTTCTCAGGCTCTCAATAATTGGTGCTGCTGCTTCACTATAGCAGCAATAGTAGAGGTCGTTGGATTTACTCAGTGCAGGAAGAGAAAGAGAGAGAGAATGAGAGCAATTACAAACTGAAAAAAAAAAAATTCATCTGAAGTCGCCAGAGGTCGAGGTCATCGAATCTTTGTCAGAGAATGTCGCCAAAGGTCGAGGTTGTCGGAGATCTAATCGAATGCCAGTAGAAGAGGTGAGAAAGAAGAGAAAAAGAGAGAAAGGAAGAAAAGAGAGGGAAAGAGAGGCAAGTGGGGGTGGGGTCCGAGTCAGATCCCACCTGTTCTCACCAGTTTTGGGCAAGATAGGCCGATACGGCTGATCCCATCCGAAACAGATCGGGTATCAGCTACCCCAGCCAAAACTAGGAACTTTGGTATTAAATCATGAGTGATACCAACAAAAAGTTAAATAGGCACTCCCGAACCCTATGCAGATATTCTATACTTCCCAGTTTTTATAAAATCTAGTGCTACTCATTTTCTTACCACAATTGCTTTTACTAAACTCATGCTATTGCACTGAACTTATGGGCACATGTTTAGTAGCTCTATTAGTAATTGGTTGTGAAGATAATCTAGCACGACTAGTAGTTCATTGACCTCGTCCAATACCCAAATGACCATTACTAGCTCAGCCTATGCAGGTTTAACTCCGCATCTAGCTTTGATTTGCTCAACCTAACATAAGAAGGTCAACTTACTAATATGAGTTCTATTGGAATTCCATCTAAGTATCCTTATATCCATGTTGTACTTCCCCAGCAGTCTTAGACCGTCTTACGTGCTTTATAGCCCATCCTTCTACATCTGAGCTATTTTATTAATAAATCTATATAAGTTCAAGGAAGATTTCCTTTTCATCAAGCAATCGATCCTCCCAACTCTCAGCAATCTGCATCCACTATATTATTGGATTCCCCTTGCATACCCTAAATTAGTCTTTAAAGTATATAATAAAATAAAATAAAAGCTTAAGAAAAAGAAAAAAAAAATACCTTTTGATAAAGAAATATTAAATTCTTCCTTAATTTCCTCTCTTTATCCTCTTTTTCATCTCCTCTCACCTTCTATTACTTTCATTCTTATTTTAGTAAAGTGGCTGCCAAAGCCGAACAAATTTGACTAACCCTTAATGGGTTATTGTCTTATTAGAGCATCACCACTAATTCTAAATGGGTTATTACCTTATTGGATGATCATTCGACCCGTGTCGGTTGGCATGGCTTGGCATGGGGGCTATGCCACTGCCACAGCCCATGCCAGGTGTCATGCTCTCATTGGCACAGTTAACATTGCCCAGACATACCAAATGAGTCCAACAATTTAGCAGAAAAAATTTCATCACTGTTTAAGAGGTTATGTGCATCCAACACTACAATTTTCAGATCATTTTGTGCTACTGTGTATTTGACTATGGCACATGAAGGTAAATAAACTTCAATAGTTCAATTTCTTTATCAGGGAATCATAAGAATTTCTCAGCTAATTTTGGTTACTCAAAGATATGCATGCATAAGATTAACATTCCTTTGCAGCTTGTATGTATGATAAAATTAATATCACCTACCAAAAATGTTCTCTAAATCCCTCAATCAACTTATTACTTTCTTGAGATGAATCAGAAGAACTACAGACATAACAGGAAGTTTAACAAGAATAAGAGATGTCTGTTACCATAAGAAGTGCTTGGCAGAATGCTATGACAATGACTCCTTGGCTACCAGCTATATGGAATCCTGGAATACCAAGGTAGTCAAGAGTATCACCCTGGGAAAATGAAGCTTATTTTGTCAGTATCAACAAAGTATGGATTATTTCCCACGTTAAAAAAAATGTCCATGGAAATCATTGGAAAGTGTGATACAATCGCTTGATTTCTAATTATAACATGTGCAGCATTGATCATAGAGTAAGAAGATGAACTCCTACGCACTTGACTGAAGTCTCTAAACAGACATAATCTTGGAAATTATTGGATAATTTAGGTTATCTATTCGTCCATTCACATATCTGCTTTATCAAATCCTCTTAGATATTAATAAATCAAAATTTGGCACAACCAGCAATACAAAGTTCAAATGGTGGATGATACTGTACTAACCATTCTTAAAATTATTCTTAAGTTGTATAAAAAGATTCACTTGAAAAACTAGAGAGAAGTTGCATCTTGATATCTTTGGAAGAATAAGATCTGTTCAATAGCTTGAAGATATAAAGCATTCACCTGAAGTTTAGCATACCCAACTTTCCACCAGACAGGCTCTACGAAGTGCACGACACCAAGTACATCTAGCAATTCAGGTATAATGACACCTAGAGATGCAAGCATGGCCCATCGAGCATGCAAAATCTCAAAGCTGCAAAAAGGCATATAAATGACATGCTTAGCAGTGAAGTTGTTACTCTGATAAACTATTTTCAGGGAAACACTTGTACAAATCAAATCCAAGTCAAGAGTTGGAATTCATCGACTATGAACGTAATATCACATTCACAAGCCACTTGATTCATGCAAAAAGAACTTCCTAGTAATAGTATAAAATGCCACTGTATTTAACCTCTAAAGCAAGATTCAAGATACTGAGAACCTCTTATGGCTAACAATCATATGTAACAAGGACTAAGAAATGCAGAATGCAGAATCATCTTCCCTTCACCACTTAGTGTAGTCAATCATAAATTGAAAGTAAACATTAAACACACTTCTAATGTAAACTATTAGAAGCATACAGCATGCTGTTGGGGCTGGAGTTCCTACTGCCCCCATTATACTTTCTAGACAGATTTACTACAGTGCTACTTTATTGTCTACAAAGATTCATATTGCAGGAGTCTCAACAATTTCCTAATTTTGTTGCTAGAGAAGTAATCAATTTCTTTTCGCAATCTTTCACATCTCTCTCAACCTGTTATTTATTTCTCAAAATAAATTCTGCATACAACAGGATACAAAGTCTCCAGAAATTATTTGAATGTTTGATTTGGTAAGAAGAAAATAAGTGAACCAAACAACTAAATTACATAAAGAAAAATCTGAGAGCTAATTCAATTTAGCAATTAGTGTAACACCAGAAACTCGCTTAATATGTATGTTCAAAGGCTAGAAACATTAAGAATGAAGATTATTATTGTTGATATGACAAGATAAGCATAAAAAGTTTTTTTAAAAAATCACTGTCATGTGCTCATGCTTATTTCAATCAAAAACTGAGGTTTTGTGCTTAGATTTCTAGGAGACCAGGATGACCTTTTTCTTTTAATTAAGATAAAGCTTTAAAATTTTCAAATGCTCCAATAAAGCTCACTATTTTCCAACAGATTTTATCTGATCTTTTTTTATTGAAGGATTCGTACTAACGCCTAAGGAAATACTGCCTTCAATTTTCAAATCATTTAATTGATCTTAAATACTCAAAATTCAAATTTTCAATATGCCTCCAAGGTGGATGACATGCATCCAACGTCGGAACAGGTATGGGGACAAATTTGCCACTGGAAGTCTGGAAGGAGTCCAAATTACATTAACAAGTTGCTTACTGTGGTGCATGCCTCTTTTCCAACGATTACCACTTTATCACAGGAGGTTCTTCTTCAATCAAGAATCAATAAAATATAACTTACTCTTCCAATAAATCATATAATATGATAATTTGGATCTAGTTTCTCGTCTAGATATGTTTTTCTAGATCATCCCTTGATAAACATAGCAATGTAAGATGAACACATAATAAAATAAGTTATAATTTTACATCTGCAGAAGTGTGTATCATGATTACCTCTTTAGAACAATGAGAGAATGTTTTTTCTAATTACTAAATGGCACAGAAGTTGTGAAAATTATCCATACATACTTGATTGGAAGTTGGAACTTAATGATCATATTGAGATTTAAGAGTTACCAACCTAATGCTGACCTTGTTATGGTGCATGTTTAAACTTATGACAATTGACAATATAATTATAGGTCATGCATTTAACATCTAGAGATAAGAACGAAAGAAAACTTAGTGTGTTCTTAACTTAGACCCTCAGGCTGTTGATATCCTGCTTACCATTCATTTCACTTGTAGTAGAGATAGAACAGTATGGAGAGAGCAATAAACAGTGATAGGTAATCAACATACTTAAAGTACTTTCTGAAAGCCACAGGATCCTTTGCCAGACCTGCTAGATCAAATCCGTAATCACCAGGAAGATCCCCAGTCAGATAAGGAGGGTAATTGTATGGAATTGGACCAAGCCAGCGAGGGCGGTCCCTCCCATACCAACAACTGTAAGAAGTAATAGCTGATTAGTTAAGATGAGAATGAGATCTTCTTTTAATGATACTGCACAAGGTGAAGCATCCAACCTCGTAGTGAGTGAAGTCATGTGGTGAGGCATAATTTATACATTCTTCAAAATCACAGTGGACTTGTTTTGGATTTTTTTGTCTTATTGTATTCCACAATTGTTGGAAATTATAAGAACATTTGTAAAAAGGATCTGTCAAACATAGATCATTTTGCATAATTGTCCAAAAAGCCAAAAAAAAGTCTTACTTATCCACTCAAAGTTTGTGATGAAATTTTGTTTTGATATTTCATATTGATGTCTATGAGAAAGGCTTATTTAAGGTGTAGGTCATGTGAATTATATGATAAATCTAATTCATTGACTCCAAATAATCCTCTCCTAAAAAGCCTTTTAACGACGGCTCAACCACAAGGTACACATTTCCGGTCAGACAATGCTTTAGGAGGCTTTAAGTCATAAAGGATAGCTGCCAATGACAGCTCACACATTTCCTTGGTCTCTATTTCTATGTGTATATACCCTTCCACCATAGCTATAATTCTAGTCCCCGCAGAACTGACAGAATTCATAACCTTGATTCAGTGTAAAGATTAACGATTCATATGGTACCTTGCAAGTTTGTGATCCCATCTACAATTTATGTAACTTGCAAACCCAAGAAGAACTCCTTGATTTGGTATTATCTATCAAATCAGTGGGGAAGGATGCAGATTTAACGCATTAGGCACGCAAGAGGTTAGAAGTGTTTGAGGTAAAACAAATTGAACTTTTTAGCAACCTGACTTCCCTTGCCTCCCGGGCGAGTGCTTGGAACTTGGAAGAGCTCTCGACAGCCACCTGTTTGGTCTCCTCCATCCTCCGTCGGAGCTGCTCCCCCAGTGAACTGTTGGCCACAGCCTTCACCGCCGTGAAAGGGATAGCCGAGAAGATTACCACCCCAGCGAGCTACAGATAAGAAAATTTTGAAACTAAGAAGAAGAAGAAGAAGAAGAAGAAGAAGAAGGAAGACGGGTGACCTGACCTCTTGCCATGAGGCCGAGAGGCGAGGAGCTGACCTCCGGGGGCAACGGCTGCAGGGAGGAGAAGAAGGAAAAGAAGAACAGTTAGAAGAGAAAGGGAGAGAGGAGAGGTGGGAAGGTGGGAAGAGTAGAGCCATGGAATGATGGAATGGAAGCAACGCCTTTGGATGTCTTCGATTCAAGCCGCAAATTGGCAGAGACTACCAGATAATTTGGAAATGCAACATTTTCAGGATCGTCAAATGACAGTCCAATCGATTTCCAATTTAAAGATACTCATTAGAGAAGTCAAATAATTTTATTCTTTTTCATATTGGACTACCAGATAATTTTATTCTTTATTTCTAATAAGTATGTTAGAATTCAATTATTTCTATAGTTTAAATTTGATTTAAGTTTTATTCACCATGTATCTTGTTAGTAGACCGATGTATTCTTAGTTTGTTAAGCTATAATATTTAAATTAATTTTAAGCTACTTAAATAATTAAATTTAAAATATTTATTAAAGATAAAATTGTAGAATACTGCATAAGCTTATAAAATAATGTCCCTTAGAATTTATACAAAGATATGAATAAAATAGTTGTATTCACTCTTTTGGTAGATTGTCTTAATTTTTTTAAGTTATAATATTTAAATAAATTTTAAATTTTCTAAATGATCGAATTTAAAGATATTCATTGGATACGAAATTTTAGAGATTTAAATAAATTTTTTAATGTATATAAAATAATATAAATTAGGGTTCATATTGAAAAGATCGTAAATAAAAACTTCAAAAATTGTAGTGCAAATTTTTATTTTTTAAATAATAGAGAAAAGGATGTGGAGAGGAGTAAGAGCTCAATTTATTTTATTTATAAGCGAGAGTAAATCGGTTAAAACTAGTGAAAATATAAAGAATTTGAATGGAAAATTAAGGAAGAAGAATTTTATTTATTTAACTTTAAATACATCAAATACATCTAACTAGCTCATAGTATGACATTTCGAAGAATATAATAATATATATGAAATGTGAAAGATTTTCGGTGGCAATTACGTAAAAATCTTCATTCTATTTATCACAACCGCCTCAGCCTCATGCCGACTCGTTTACGGGTATAACAAGTAGATGGGACTGATGGCTGATGGTGCGTGCCCTAAATAGCATATCCCAGCAGCTTGAGTCTTGAGGAACAGAAACGAAAGCGTTTGTGGCCCTTTCAATCGACCTGCTTCAGCTTCAGCTTCCGTTTCAGGTGGATCTCTTCGGCTTTAGGGTTTAGGGTAAGCTCCCAGTCCTCCTCTCAGTCTAGTCTCTTTTACTTCTCTTTTGCCATCGTCTCTTGGTTTTACCATCTTCCTCTTCCCCTGGATTCACCTCGCACCTTCTTCCTTTCTTATTCTTTCATTTGGTTCTCTACGTCGGTGTGTGTGTGTGTGTGTTTCATGGACTTCTTTTGTGGACAGGATAGTAGCTAGATCCTTCCAGCGCCATGGCTCATTTGGGAGGTGGTGCCGAAGCCCACGCTCGATTCAAACAATATGAGTACCGAGCCAACTCTAGCCTTGTCCTGACCACGGATTCACGGCCACGCGATACCCATGAGCCAACCGGTGAGCCCGAGTCTTTGTGGGGGAAGATCGACCCCAAGAATTTTGGGGACCGAGTGTATCGTGGAAAGCCCCCCGAGCTCGAGGAGAAGATCAAGAAGTCGAAGAAGAAGAAGAAGGAGCGTGACCCAGCGATCGATCTTGAAGAAAGGAAGGACAGCAAGCGGCGCCGCATCCAGGAGGAGAGTGTCCTTTCGCTAGCCGACGATGCAGTATACCAGCCTAAGACCAAGGAGACCCGTGCAGCCTACGAGGCTCTACTCAGTGTTATACAGCAGCAATTTGGTGGGCAGCCTCAGGATATTCTCAGCGGGGCAGCTGATGAGGTGTTAGCCGTTCTGAAGAATGACAAGGTCAAGAACCCTGACAAGAAGAAGGATATTGAGAAGCTGTTGAATCCCATCTCAAACCAGCTCTTTGATCAGCTTGTGTCTATAGGGCGGCTCATCACTGACTATCAGGACGCAGGTGATGCTGCTGGTGCAGCTGCAACGAATGTCAATGATGTGACACTGGATGATGACATTGGCGTTGCTGTGGAATTTGAAGAGGATGAGGAGGAAGAGGAGAGTGACTATGATCAGGTAATTGTTGTCACACTGCTCATCTTCATTGTAGTTCTTTTATTTAATCAACCAACTGATATTAATTTGATATGTCCATTCTTGTGTTCAGGTGCAAGAGGAATCAGAGGATGAGGAGGATGCACAAGAATCCAATGGTGCTGGTGGCATGCAGATGGGTGGAATAGATGATGATGATATGGAAGAAGCCAACGAGGGGCTGACCATAAATGTTCAAGATATTGATGCTTACTGGCTTCAAAGGAAGATATCTCAGGCATATCAAGAGATTGATCCTCAACATAGCCAGAAGCTTGCAGAGGATGTGCTCAAAACAATTGCTGAGGGTGATGACAGGGAAGTGGAGAACCGGCTAGTAATGCTATTAGATTATGACAAATTTGACCTTATCAAGTTGCTGCTTCGTAACCGGCTCAAGATAATATGGTGCACTCGCTTGGCCAGGGCAGAAGATCAAGAGCAGCGCAAGAAGATTGAAGAAGAAATGGTGAATATGGGACCAAGTCTTGCTGCAATCTTGGAGCAGTTGCATGCCACAAGAGCATCTGCAAAGGAGAGGCAGAAGAATTTGGAGAAGAGCATAAGGGAGGAGGCTAGGCGGTTAAAGGATGAAAGTGTTGGAGCAGATGGGGATAGGGATCGGAGGATTGTTGACAGGGATATGGACAATGGGTGGTTGAAGGGTCAGCGTCAGTTGCTTGACCTTGATAACATTGCTTTCCATCAAGGGGGTCTTCTAATGGCAAACAGGAAGTGCGAGCTCCCTCCAGGTTCTTACAGAACCCCTCATAAAGGATATGAAGAAGTGCATGTGCCAGCTTTGAAACAGAAAGCATTCGCTCCTGGAGAGGAGCTCGTGAAGATATCTGATATCCCGGAATGGGCTCAGCCATCTTTTGAAGGCATGAAGCAATTGAATAGGGTTCAGAGTAAAGTTTATGAAACTGCTCTTTTCACACCAGAAAACATTCTTCTCTGTGCTCCAACAGGTGCTGGAAAAACCAATGTCGCTATGCTTACAATTCTTCATCAGATTGGTTTACACAGGAAGGATGGGGTTTTAGACAACAGTAAATATAAGATAGTCTATGTGGCACCGATGAAAGCTTTGGTTGCTGAAGTGGTTGGAAATTTGTCTCATCGCTTAAAGGCTTATGATATTGTTGTGAGGGAACTTAGTGGAGACCAAAATCTCACCCGCCAACAGATTGAAGAGACTCAGATAATTGTTACAACACCTGAAAAATGGGATATTGTCACTAGGAAATCTGGGGACAGAACCTACACTCAACTGGTGAAGCTTCTTATAATTGATGAAATTCATCTTCTTCATGATAATCGAGGTCCTGTTCTCGAGAGTATAGTTGCTAGGACAGTTCGACAGATTGAGACAACCAAGGAACTTATTCGTCTAGTTGGTCTGTCTGCTACACTTCCAAATTACGAGGACGTAGCACTGTTTTTACGTGTTAATCCATCAAGAGGTCTCTTCCATTTTGACAATAGTTATAGACCCTGTCCTCTTGCACAACAGTATATAGGTATCACTGTAAAGAAGCCTCTGCAGAGATTCCAGTTGATGAATGAAATTTGTTATGAAAAGGTTATAGCTGCAGCAGGAAAACATCAAGTACTAATCTTTGTACATTCGAGGAAGGAAACAGCTAAAACTGCTCGGGCAATTCGAGATAATGCGCTGGCTAACGATACATTAGGTCGGTTTTTAAAGGACGACAGTGCCAGCCGTGAGATTCTTCACAGTCAAACAGAATTCGTCAAGAGTAATGATCTTAAGGATCTTTTGCCATATGGGTTTGCAATCCATCATGCAGGAATGGCAAGGGTTGACCGAGATCTTGTTGAGGAGCTTTTTGCTGATGGACATGTACAGGTGTTAGTTTCCACAGCCACCCTTGCCTGGGGTGTAAATCTACCAGCGCATACTGTTATTATTAAAGGAACTCAGATCTATAATCCGGAAAAAGGTGCATGGACAGAACTAAGCCCTCTAGATGTGATGCAGATGCTTGGTCGTGCAGGCAGGCCCCAGTATGACTCCTATGGGGAAGGCATAATCTTGACAGGACATAGTGAATTGCAGTACTATCTCTCGCTGATGAATCAACAACTCCCTATTGAAAGTCAGTTTGTGTCGAAATTGGCTGATCAGTTGAATGCAGAGATTGTCCTGGGAACTGTTCAGAATGCTCGAGAGGCATGTACCTGGATTGGCTACACTTATCTCTATATACGCATGCTCCGTAATCCAACCCTGTATGGTTTGCCGGCAGATGTCCTGGACAGGGACAAGACATTGGAGGAAAGGAGGGCTGATCTGGTGAGTTAAAATGCTTCACTTTTACGGGTGCATGTTATTTGTTCATATTTCATAGTGTTGGTTTGTCTTAGCTGAATCCTTTTTAACTCAATTATAAGTTTTTGGTTATCTTGAAGTTGAGGGTTTGCATTTCCTTTTTTTCCTACTTGGATGGGGCATGGAATTATTATCTTCTACATGGAGTCATTTGATAGGTGTGTGGTATGTCTTTAAAGGAGTCTAGTTAATCTCTCAAGAGGGATGCTACGGATGCAAAATAGGCTGCACTATTGTGATGATGATACAGAACTAATTGATGCACATAAACAACTAGATGCATCAGAACACAAGCCTAAGGAGCTACAGAATAATACAAATAAACTATTGATACATACAGCTCAAAGTATTACCATTTTAAATCTGAAACTTCTATTAAGTTTGAATTCTGAATGTAAATGATCTAGTGTGTAGCTGAACAGAAAGAATTGTTATGGATAAACTAGGAGTTGAAAGAATTAGGTCAAATAAGTTCTGGCATTTAGTCAATAATAAGCTTTTCAGATAATAATTTTGTGTAAAAGGTCTCAGAACAAAGTTTCAGATTTTGGATGTGCTTTAATTTATGCTTGCACTACACAGACCATAAAACCTTTGTCCTCAATGGCTTTAACAGGATTTCCTTGGCTTTAGCAGAAGATAGCAACACTCAGCAAAAGATAGGGAGAATTGGATAGGAGAAATAACTCATTTGTTGATGTAGGAGATAGTAGGAGAGGTAAAGAAGGGAAAAGGAGAAGAACTCAGTGGACAAGAGGAATGAAGTGAGGGAGAAGTCACAGCTAGTATGCAAAGAGAAGGGGAGGAAGGTGATTTCAGCTGTATAGATAGTAGGAAAAGAGAAGGAATGGGGAGGAGGGGGAGAGAGGTCACACACAAAATCTGCCTTCTTTTTGTTGCATCTGGTACATTTTAAAATTTGTGTGGCCCAATTAGGAATAATCTAGGAGTCCCTATTGGTTAGATTTAGGACTCAATTAGGGAGGATCAACTCAATAGGAAGCTTAATCGGTTCCTATTTAAGTTGTAGTCTTTCCATCTTGACCTGGTGGAATAGCTTGTTAGGTCATCAGCCCTTGAAGGATGTCCTAATTTGAGGTGGGAACAAAATTTTCCCCCAAAACAATGTGCGTAGCAATTTTGGTTAATGGAAGAATGTCCAATTTTTTCTTCTTGCCCAAGAAACAGATCACTGACTTGGTGGTCAAGTATAACTCATTCCTTTCTATAGTTGAACTGGTAGCTCAAAAATTGGTACGGGTTTCAGCTTAACAAAATTTGCTCCAATTGAACAATTGACCCAAAATCAGACCTAATTAAACAAAATAAAGGAAAGTAAGCCTAAGGGCATGGATTGAACTTCGAAGTAAGTGAACTCACATCAAACTGCGAATTGGATTATAAGCAGACCAATTGATCTCTAATCCAACTTAAAGCTGATTGAGCAGTGTTGCAATACTAGTTACCTATAGGCAAGGATGGCCGTGCCGGTCCGGCACGACCAAGTGCTGTTCGGTACGGCCTCGTGCCGGTCATGTGCTAATGTAGAAATATTTTTTTAAAAAAAATTTTATTTCCATCAATTTTTATCAAATCAACTTTACTTATTTTTTTAACAACCATGATATGACATGGGAAACCTATTTTTTTTAACTTTTTTTTTATTTTCATCAATTAACTTTTGTCATTTGTTATTTTTGAAATGACAACTTATTTGTCATTTTTGAAATGATAACTTATTTGTCATTTTTTAAAATTGGAATGACAACTCATTTGCCAGACCAGAAGAAAAAAAAAAGGGACTATCTCAAGCTTAATATGATTACAGTCAGATGAGGGAAAGACTTGAGTCTATAGGTAATAGGACATCAGGAGAGGTGCGCCCACAGGATGATATGAGTTCATCATCATTACCATCATATCAATCACACTTACCAGAGCCGCAACACCCTTATTATACTCCATATCCACAATCTGTATATGCTTATGGTGTGTTTGTGCCTGTGCCGGTGCCGGTCGTTCCCGTGCATATTCAATATTCATATCGTATCATCGAAAAATTATAAAATTCTTATTTGTATGAAGACTATGTGAGATGTTATAATGAGCAATATTATCAGTGGATGAGTTTTGAAGAATATCGACAGTATTTAATGCAACATTCCAGTGTTATTTATGTGCCAGCAAATGAAGTCTTTGATCCTCCTTGTCATTCTATGTTCAACTAGATATTAGTTTTAATTATTGAACTATTATCAATTATATATTGAATGTTATTATGTGTTCAATTATATTATGGAGTATTCAATCATATTATGGAGTGTTTAATTATTAATATTAATTTTAATGAATGCATTCAATCATATTATGTGTTGAATAATATTTATATTCAACTGTTATTTTATCTTTAATAAAATAGGTTATTTACAAAAATAATCTAAACATAAAATATTGTAATGTAGATTTTAAATTTTAATACATATATTTAGACAAAAAATCAAATATTGACATACCAAAGATCAAAAAATATCTCTAAATATCCTAAAAAATTTATTAAAAATATTATAAATATGTGCCACTGCCATCACTGCCTATAGGTCTAGGAAGACTGGTGTCTCTTTTTACCATTGATTTGATAGCTAATTTTACCATGGGAAATTTCTTTTGCTGCTCATCTATTATAGTTAATATTCAATAGAATAGAAGGATCTCTGATTAATAGTGTACCTTCCATTAAGTCACTTTTTCTCTTAGTATACCTGTACGAAATATTCTTCTGCTTCAATTGACTCATTCAAAGAGATCAACATTGATATTCTTTGATTTCATCATTGAGATGTATTTTAAAATCGTTCTTCTCCAGTTTTTTTATCTGGCCTACTGGACCTCACTCCTTTGGTACAAGACGATGATTATTTTGGTGTTTTGATATACTGCAGATCCATTCTGCTGCAAATATATTGGACAGAAATAATTTGGTCAAATATGACAGAAAGAGTGGATACTTTCAAGTGACAGACCTGGGCAGAATTGCAAGTTATTACTATATTACTCATGGGACAATATCAACATACAATGAGTACCTGAAGCCAACAATGGGCGATATTGAGCTTTGTCGATTATTCTCCCTGAGTGAAGAATTTAAGTATGTAACAGTAAGGCAAGATGAGAAGATGGAGCTGGCAAAGCTTTTGGATCGTGTACCAATTCCTGTCAAAGAAAGCTTGGAAGAGCCTAGTGCAAAGATCAATGTTCTGCTGCAAGCATACATATCTCGACTGAAGCTTGAGGGGCTTTCCCTTACTTCTGATATGGTCTACATCAGACAGGTACTTTGCCGTTTTTTGTTTTGGATACTATTGAATTTCTTCATACATGAAGATGAATAAGCTCCCCTTGTTTACTTGTGCTATGTCATCTTTGCAGAGTGCAGGCCGCCTTCTACGTTCACTATTTGAAATTGTCTTGAAGAGAGGATGGGCTCAGCTAGCCGAGAAGGCTTTGAATCTGTGCAAGATGGTTGATAAGCGCATGTGGAGCGTGCAAACTCCGCTGCGCCAATTTAATGGGATACCAAATGAAATTTTGATGAAACTGGAAAAGAAGGATCTGGCCTGGGAGAGGTATTATGACCTCTCATCACAGGAGATCGGTGAGCTTATTCGTTACCCGAAGATGGGGAGACAACTCCACAAATGCATACACCAGCTGCCAAAGCTAAACCTTGCAGCGCATGTTCAACCTATCACTCGTACTGTTTTGGGTTTTGAACTGACAATAACACCCGACTTCCAGTGGGATGATAAAGTGCATGGATATGTGGAGCCATTTTGGGTTATAGTCGAGGATAATGATGGTGAATATATTCTTCATCATGAGTATTTCATGCTTAAGAAACAGTATGTGGATGAAGATCACACTCTGAACTTCACTGTGCCTATCTATGAGCCACTTCCCCCTCAATATTTTATTCGTGTCGTATCAGATAAGTGGCTTGGATCACAAACAGTTCTACCCGTCTGTTTCAGACATTTGATTTTACCAGAGAAATACGCACCACCTACTGAATTGTTGGATTTGCAACCTTTGCCAGTGACTGCATTGAGAAATCCGTCATATGAAGCTCTTTATGATACATTCAGGCATTTCAATCCTATCCAAACACAAGTATTTACTGTCTTATACACTACTGATGACAATGTGTTGGTTGCAGCTCCAACAGGCAGTGGGAAAACCATATGTGCAGAGTTTGCATTGTTGAGAAATCATCAATTGAAGCTCCAACGGGCTGTATACATTGCTCCAATTGAAGCTCTTGCAAAGGAAAGGTACCGTGACTGGGAGGAAAAATTTGGAAAGCGCCTTGGCATTCGTGTGGTGGAGTTAACTGGTGAAACTGCAACTGATTTGAAACTACTTGAAAAAGGACAGATCATAATCAGTACACCTGAGAAGTGGGATGCTCTTTCCCGTCGATGGAAGCAGCGGAAACATATTCAGCAGGTCTCCTTGTTCATAGTTGATGAGCTTCACTTAATTGGGGGAGAAATGGGTCCTATCCTGGAAATAATAGTTTCTAGGATGAGGCGTATTGCTAGCCAGATTGACAGTAGAATCCGTGTAGTAGCACTTTCAGCTTCACTTGCTAATGCTAAGGACCTTGGGGAATGGATTGGTGCCACTTCTCACGGCCTTTTCAATTTTCCACCTGGTGTGCGTCCTGTACCACTGGAGATACACATACAAGGCATGGATATTTCAAATTTTGAGGCAAGGATGCAAGCGATGACAAAGCCTACATATACTGCTATTACTCAACATGCAAAGAATGGTAAGCCCGCTCTAGTATTTGTACCCACACGCAAGCATGCAAGGCTGACTGCATTGGACTTGTGTACATATTCAAGTGCTGAGGGTGGGGAAAAGCCTTCTTTCCTTCTCGGATCAGAGGAGGAAATGGAGTCTTTCATTTCAGGTATCAAGGAAGATGCTCTTAAGAGGACACTCCCTCTTGGTGTTGGCTACTTACATGAAGGTCTTACTGACCTTGATCAGGAAGTTGTAACGGAGTTATTTCTTAGTGGAAGGATACAAGTTTGCATTGCAAGCAGCTCGATGTGCTGGGGAAGGTCCTTGCCAGCTCACTTGGTTGTAGTCATGGGGACCCAATACTATGACGGGCGAGAGAATGCTCATACCGATTATCCTATAACTGATCTTCTGCAGATGATGGGCCATGCTAGTAGACCTCTCAAAGATAATTCTGGGAAGTGTGTCATCTTGTGTCATGCTCCTCGCAAGGAGTACTACAAGAAATTCCTTTATGAAGCCTTCCCTGTGGAGAGTCATCTGCATCACTTTTTGCATGACCATTTGAATGCTGAAGTTGTTGTTGGTGTTATAGAGAATAAGCAAGAGGCTGTGGATTATCTTACCTGGACTTTTATGTATCGGAGGCTCACGAAGAATCCCAACTACTATAATCTGCAGGGTGTAAGTCACAGGCATCTCTCAGACCACCTCTCTGAGCTGGTGGAGAATGTGTTGAGCGATTTGGAGTCGAGCAAGTGTGTGGCTATTGAAGAGGATATGTATCTTAAGCCTCTGAACCTTGGGTTGATTGCTTCGTATTATTATATCAGCTACACTACGATAGAGAGATTTAGTTCATCTTTAACCCCAAAAACTAAGATGAAAGGACTTCTGGATATTCTATCTTCTGCTTCAGAATATGCAAACCTTCCGATTCGACCTAGTGAGGAAGATTCTATAAGGAAGCTGATTCACCATCAAAGGTTCTCCTTTGAAAATCCCAAGTGCAATGACCCACATGTGAAGGCAAATGCGTTGTTGCAAGCTCACTTCTCTAGACACACTGTGATTGGAAACCTAGCAGCAGACCAGAGAGAGGTGCTTCTCGCTGCTCATAGATTGCTTCAAGCAATGGTGGATGTTATTGCAAGCAATGGTTGGCTTACTCTTGCTCTTTCTGCGATGGAGGTGAGTCAAATGGTGACACAGGGCATGTGGGAGCGTGACCCCATGCTTTTACAACTCCCACACTTCACAAAGGAGTTAGCCAAGCGATGTCAAGAAAATCCATCAACAAGTGTTGAGACTGTTTTTGATTTGGTGGAGATGGAGGATGATGAACGGCGTGCATTGTTGCAGATGTCTGATTCTCAGTTGCTTGACATTGTCAGATTTTGCAACCGCTTCCCTAACATTGATATGGCTTATGAAATCCTGCACAGCGAGGATATAAGGCCTGGGAAAGAGGTAGATTTGCAGGTTACCTTGGAACGTGATCTTGAGGGGCGATCTGAGGTTGGACCAGTTGATGCTCCCAGGTTTCCGAAACCTAAAGAAGAAGGCTGGTGGGTTGTGGTTGGTGATAGCTCCACCAATCAGTTGCTTGCGATAAAAAGGGTCTCACTTCAGAGGAGAGCAAGAGTCAAGCTTAACTTTAATGCTCCTGTAGAAACTGGAAAGAAGACATATATGATTTACTTCATGTGTGACTCCTATCTTGGCTGTGACCAGGAATATAGTTTTGCCATTGATGTCAGAGAAGCTGGAGGAGATGGAGATAGGAGCGAGTAAACAAATATTCCTAGAATTGTGGCAGTTCCCGGAGGCTTTATTACAACTTTTTAGTGGATTCAGAAAATTAAGCCTGAGTTTCTGTAAAGCTTTGCTGTGGCCTATTTATTGTTGTTATTGTTGCCCCTTCCCTAGCTTTGAGGTTCTGTACTTTGGTAATGCTCTATTATTATCGTTTTGTTAAACATATGCAGATGAAACATATAATGTATCTTGATAGGATGATGCCTCTCGCGATATCTGTGGGAGTTCTATTTCATTCTGAATTAAGACTGATAGAGTACTATTTCATTCTTAAATTGGATAGACGTGCTGAAATGGTCAAGGCTTATTTCGGTTTTGGGCAAATTAACTATATTAACTTGCAAAGATTAAGCTTTTGGTGAGATTTCTGGACGAAGCTTTTTATTAAGTGTTGATAAAGTTTGAAGTGATCTGTTTTGCATGCAACGAAGAATGGCATTCATATGTTATTACTGACTGAAACAATATTTCTTTAATGGTTTGAACCCTGTATTGAGGCAAAGGGAGAGGAAGTGGAAAGAAATATTGTTTTATTTTCGTCATTTCTTTCTTTAACCGCAATTACAAACTGAATCTGGATTATCAAGTCGTTATCCATCTTTCGATCCGCTTAGGCAAACAAAAGAAGCTCCTTAATGATGTGTGGACAAGGATTGCCACGAGAGATATTCGACAAATTTCCCAAAGGGCCCTGTAGGGTTGGCCCTGTATGACTCCGATCTTTAAAGAGACTTGTTTTAAAAATTCGGGATATATGTTTCAGGTTTCAGTTTATATTTTTATTACAAATTTTTTATTTTATTATTTTTTGACTGATTTGCTCTTGTCTTACCTTTTAAAAATTTCTAATAATTTTAATTTTTATATGATAAAGTACAGAGAAATAATAAGATAAGTTCTGTGAACATTTTTTAAACTTTTTGTCTCCAAAATTATAGAAAATTAAATAAGCTTTTCAATACATATAAAATATTATAAATGAAATAGACTTACGTTGATAACTTGTTGGTAGACAGACATAATTTTATTATTTTTAAGTTATAATATTCAAATAACCTTTAAGTCTTTGAAATAATTAAATTTAGAAATACTTATTAGAGATAAAATTAAAAAAAATTAAAAAAAAAATAAGATTTATCAACGTATATAAACTTATACTAGTCAGAGCTTTTACGAAAAAAATATGAATATTAAATAATTGAATTTAAAGATATGCAATTTTAGAGAATTAAATCAGCTTTAAAATATATGTAAAAAAATATTGATAGGAGCTCATATTGAAAAAATCTTGACGCTAGAAACGAACAAAAACTTTAAAAATTGTATTATAATTTTTTTTTAAATAATAGGGATGAGGACAGAGACAATGAGAAAGAGTTAAAAAAAATGGCCATAGCTCTTCCCAGATGAATTTAGAAACATGTCATATCATTTCATGTACACCATTAAATGAAAAATGAAAGTTAACGTACCAATTAAAAAAAAAAGTGAAATAGAAAGAATTTATAATGAAAATATAAAATAAGTGGTTCAGTTGATGTCACTCAACCACCAGCCCTAGCAAGACTTTTGTGGGCCCCTGCCACTAGCAGATTAATTATACGGCGTGGAAATTAAACAAAGTGGAGAGAAATAAGAAACAACTGACCACTTCGCGTTCGTCCAAATTATAGAATAGCTGGTGATGTCGTCGTCTACTTTCTTATTTGCAGAAGCAGTCAACAAGCCGATCAAGTCAATGGAAATTAAGCAGCAGCAGCAGCCGCCGCCTCGGATTTGATACTAATTATTCGTTCCTGCTATATCTCATCTTCATCTTCATCATCTTCTTCTTCTTCTTCTTCTTCGTCTAGCATAGAACCGCGTAGATCTGCAGTTTACTGATTGGAGGAGAGGTGAGAGGAGAGAGATCTAGAGAGGATGATGAAGCACTCATCTCCTTCTGGTCCTCCTATTTTGTTGTTGATGTTTGTGATGTACCTACAGTTGTGTGGGTACTACTATTGGCCCTGCCAAGGCCAGCAGGATTACGAGGATAACAAGCAGCTGGACTGCGATAGCACCAACGCCTCCTCGACGCTGGGCTACGCCTGCGACGGCGGTGGGCTCAGCAACTGCACTTCCTACCTGACCTTCCGATCCCATACCCCCTACACCACCCCGGTCACCATCGCCTACCTCTTCTCCGCCAACGCATCCAACATCTCCGCCATCAACGCCATCCCCGACGTCAACGCCGTCTCCACCGACAACCTCGTCCTCGTCCCCATCCCCTGCTCTTGCACTGGGAACAACCAATACTACCAGCACAACGCCACCTACACCATCAAGTACGACACGGAGACCTACTTCATCATCGCCAACGACACCTACCAGGGCCTCACCACGTGCCAGGCCCTCATCGCCCAGAACCCCTCCCACAACAGCCGCAACCTCACCGTCGGCCTCCAATTGCAGGTCCCCGTCAGATGCGCCTGCCCCTCCGCCAACCAGACCGCCGCAGGATTCAGGTACCTCCTCACCTACCTCGTCACCTGGGGCGACGACGTCCCCACCATCACCCAGCGGTTCCGCTCCGACTACCATGCTGTGCTCGACGCCAACAATCTCGCCTCCGACTCCACCATCTACCCCTTCACCACCCTCCTCATCCCCCTCAAGACCTCGCCCACCAAGTCCGAGCTCGTGACTCCTACCCCTCCCGCCCCGCAGCCCACCACAGACAACAGCAGCGATGATAATAATAGTAGTAGTAATGATTCAGACAGCAGCAAGAAATGGGTGTTCGTTGGAGTCGGGATCGGAGTCGGCCTCCTGCTTCTGTGCGGAATTGCAGGTGGGTTAATCTGCTGCTTCTACTATCGGCGCCCTGATCTTATGGGCCCAGTAGCAGCAGCAGCAGCAGAGCCACTGGTGGAGGGGGATTTATCGGGGGTGAAGACGGGAGCGGCGACATCAGTGGTCTCCAACGACATCCGCAACATAATCGATTCCCTGACGGTGTACAAGTACCAAGAGTTGGAGAGGGCGACGGGATCATTCGGGGAGGATCACAGGATCAAGGGTTCTGCAGTGTACCGAGGGGTGATCAACGGGGACGAGGCCGCGATAAAGAGGCTGAAAGGGGACGTCTCCCACGAGATCAACATTCTGCAGCTCATCAACCACTCCAATGTGGTCAGGCTCTCCGGCTTCTGTCTTCATCAGGGCAACACCTACCTCGTCTACGAGTTCGCCCAAAAGGGATCCCTCGCGGACTGCCTTCATCACAATCACCATAACCTTAACGGTAACGTTGTGATGATGAAGAGCAGCAGCAGCAGCGGCAGCATTAAGGAGGAGGAGGAGGAGGAGGATCTTAATAATGGAAATTATTATGTGTCATCATCATCATCCTATTCCTCCAACTGCAGTAGGGTACTGAGCTGGAAGCAGAGGGTGCAGATCGCGCACGACGTGGCGGACGGGCTTTACTACCTGCACAACTACACAAACCCGCCTTACATCCACAAGAACCTCAAGAGCAGCAACATCCTCATCGACGCCGACTTCAGGGCCAAGCTCTCCAACTTCGGCCTCGCCAGGGCCTTATTGCTACAGCCCACCGAGGAGGATTCCGAAGAAGGGGGCTCGCCACCACCGCAGCTGACTCGGCACGTGGTGGGCACGCAGGGTTACATGGCTCCCGAGTACCTGGAGCACGGCCTCATCACCCCTCAGCTCGACGTCTTCGCCTTCGGGGTTGTCATGCTCGAGCTCCTCTCAGGCAAGGAAGCTACCTTCTCCAAGACCAAGACCAAAACCAAGAAGGATGAGGAGAAGAAGAATAGGAGGGACTCGGTGGCGCTGCTGTGGGAGTCGATCGGGGGTATCCTCAGTGGAGAAGACGCGAAGAGTAAGCTGAGAGGATTCATGGATCCGTGTCTGCAGAGGAGCGATTACCCCTTGGATTTGGCCTACGCGATGGCCGAGCTGGCGATGCGGTGCGTGTCGCGTGAGGCGGGGTCTCGTCCCACCATGGCTGAGGTGCTCGTCTCCCTCTCCGCCATCTATAACTCTGCCTTGGATTGGGATCCTTCCGACTACGACAACTCCGGTTCCATGGCCCAGGCCAGGTAATTACAAGTAGCAAGTAGTAATATAGCATTATTACTTACATGTCGTATTTAGAAATATATATACATATATACTTATATGTAGCTAGGTGAACGAACTATTGAAATATATTATTATTATTATTATTTTCTCAAGGACAAATTATATGTGAATTTTTGTGTGTTAATCTTATAATTACTCTTTTGTGTTTGACACAACTAATTTTTTGCATCTGTTGTTTCACACTGACTGGAGGAAGATCAAGGAAGTTGGGCAGATAGTGGAAAAGAGAAAAGGATTTTATCGTGAATGATATAACTAGTCATTTTTATGAAGAAGGGATTTTTTTACAAACTACAGAGGACTTAGACGGTAGAAT
Source organism: Typha latifolia (assembly GCF_019914945.1). Classification (NCBI taxonomy): domain Eukaryota; kingdom Viridiplantae; phylum Streptophyta; class Magnoliopsida; order Poales; family Typhaceae; genus Typha; species Typha latifolia. The sequence continues at coordinate 36,270 of NC_133093.1, forward strand.
AGGATAGGGTACGCCTTAGATCCAAAGCCAGTAGGAATTTACTTTACTTTGACAAACCCGAATGTTTATTTTTTTGGCCTCTCTTGGGAGCTTTATAGCAATTTGGGCATACATTCGTCTATTATTGGCCCTCTTTAGCCAACATTTGAGCTCCACGAGTAAGGTGAGGTGAGTCGGTACGTCCTTCACATCATGAATAATTTAGTTACAATAACCAAACTGGTTAAATCTACATTTTGACTGAATGGAAAGGAAAAAAAGAACTGAAGTGAGAGCTTTAAAGTTTTAACTTGAGCTTGAAAAGGTTATCCACAAGTACAGCCATATCGGTGCGCTTGCTTGGCATAAAAATAAAAAAAAAAGAGTCACAGATCTATAAAGAACAATGATAAGTATTTGATATCAAGTCCAAAGAAACCGACACAAGTCATGGCACGCACATGAATTGGCAGCTTACTGCTTTCACTCCTTCAGTTAGACAGATATTGATTCCTATCTGTGAACTATGAAGAAAAGAGGAAAAACATTTAATTGCTACCATCAACCAAACCCCACACCCCACAAGCCTATTACTGGGTTTCTTTATTTGTTCCAAAGAAGTCACTTTACCATTGCAGCATATATAGCTCCTCATTGCAAGTTACTTCTTGATTTCAGGGCAAGGTTTTATCGCATCACCAGCATGAGTGATCAGAATAACCTCAGAACCTAACATAACATCGATTCTTAACAGAAGAAAACAGTCGATTAAATGCATTGCATTTGTGAACTTGATGAACTATGGACACACTTGATCAAAGACAGACAGCTAATAGGCAACACTACAAGACACACAACACCTACCTCCCATTTGTGACCCTCACAGCCTAATATTTTGCCTTTATATGCCCTTGTCTACATATAACCTCAACCATCAGTGGGGGCGGGGGTCTCGAATAAGGCTGATTCCTCCTTCAAGAGAGCAAATTAGCACGGCCTACAGCTAACAAGATTTCAAAATATAAGAAGCTTGCTTGCTATTAACCTCATCCTAGACTACAATGCAGCCAAAGATATGAACTAGCAAATTTTGCAATAGCTGGAGAGGAGGCCATCCATGGACCACCGCCACCTCCCTAAAAATGTATATCCATCTGTGTTCCTCCGTCCTATCTACGATCAGAGACCACTGAGTTCCTCCTTCTACAGTACCAATTTGCAGAATTGTAGATCCATCAGACTGCAAATGGACAAGCTACCGCTCATTATCTATGCCTTGCAATTATTGAATCCGACTCATTGTTTAGATACCCAAGCAACAAGGAAGACAATGGCTCTCTGAACACAAGAATCCTTCATCGACACTGTATGAATTGCTAAGTGATCTAGTTTAAATGGAAAAAAAAAAGGACTCACAAAGTCACAAGGTAAATAAATTTATACATAAAAGAGTTTTTTACAGGGCCTCAACTTCACACTGAAATCTAAGATATAATGGCATATATATGCCATCACCCTTCCCTGGTCTTTGCCTTCTTTTCTTATCTGTCAGATTCTCCAGCCAGATACCAGGGAAAAAGGAGAACTCTCAGTCATAAACTATGGTCATTTCAACATCAAAGAATGCCAACACCTCGCATGCGATAGAGCTGGATTATGTATATCATATAAAATGATTTCAAGAAGTTGGGGTTTGGGTTGGGATTCTAAATGCTATACTTGGATAGGCCCAACTGTTTGCTCCTCGAACCGCTTGATGGTTTCAGCCATGCGCTTCATGTTGTCATCATAGACATATGGGATTTTCTCGAACCATGTTGCATTGCCTCCCGGTGGTATTGGCACAAACTCCTGGCATGGCTCACCCAACACATTAATGGAGTTATGGTAATGGTAGTAACGGATAAGTGATTCCGTCTTGTGAGTGGTATTCCCGATGACATTCTCTGACATGTGAACTCCAGTAGCATAGGCATTTCTTGCCTGAATTGCATATTTGCGATCTCGCCGCACCCCCGTGATCGAGTTCCGAAATACTAACTTCTCAAATCCCCACTTCCTGGATATCAATTGAAAGGTAGATCATTCAAAATCTAATTCATTAAAAGGAATAAAAGTAAGAGCTGAATACAAACTGGAACTTTGCATATCCTCCTCCTATGACGCAAACAGAGGTAAAAGAAACAATTGAAAGGTGGATCATTCAAATTCTGATTCACTAAAGAGAATAAAAGTAAGAGCTGAATGCAAAATAGAACTTTGCATATCCTCCTCCTATGAAGCAAACAGAGGTAAAGAAATAATTAAGTGTTCCTTAAAATTTTCGTACAAGGGTTTCTGTTATATGTTATTAAAAATGTGAATCTCTAAAATAATTTATACCATCAAAAGCATAACTATTTTTTCCTTTTTTTTTAAATAAAATCGAAAGCTTACCTGAAAGAGAAGAAATTATGAAGACTTCCCTGACCAACTAAGATGCCAGATTAGAGCAATATCAACATATTTGATTGTGTTATAAGTAATAAGAAATCAAAACATATGAATAAAATTAACAGAGGAGCTAAAACACAAGCTTCTCTGAGAAGAGCCTTAATCTGAGATAAACTTAATCCACCCAATACCTCAAGCACACATAAACATTTCAGAAGCTAACAGTTACAAATGCTATATTTCACCTTTTACCTCTAGATAGGTACCTATCTAACATATGAATAAAATTAACAGAGGACCTAAAACACAAGCTTCTCTGAGAAGAGCCTTAATCTAAGATAAACTTAATCCACCCAATAACTCAAGTGCACATAAACATTTCAGAATGTTACAAATGTTATAAGTAAAATTAACAGAGGACCTAAAACATATGAATAAAAACATATGAGAAGAGCCTTAATCTAAGATAAACAATGTTATATTTCACCTTTTACCTCTAGATAGGTACCGGAGAATCCCAGGAATAGCAATCTTTTTATCAATAGTCTGTGAAATACATTGCATCGAGTCTTTTCTTATTTAATGATGGAATATAATGAACATTTATACTATACTCTGGATAGCTAAGAGCCTAAGATAGTGACCATAACTTAATAGAAAAAAAGACTGCAAATTTAAAAAGTAAATGCACTGCATCTTCTGTTAATAATATTCATATAGTTAAAGGACATGACTGAAATAGAAATTAAAAATGTTTTAAAGAAAAAAGTGGGGATAGAGAGAGCTCACTTGGAGTAATCCCCCTTGGAATCCAGCACACAGAGCTTACTGGACATGGGATTCTGCTCGATGGTGAATTGGGTGTAGGGAGACAACTCCGCCAGCACCAACTCCAGAGTTCTTCCATCCGGCAAGTAAATGTACTCGTCCACGTCAAAAAAGAAGGTCCAATTAGCGGCATGCCGGTACCGGTGCAAGCAATCATTCACCACCAAGAACTGGTTATAGTAGTATCCGTCATACTCTGCTTGGCCCCGGATGTCCTGGAGCGTCGCCCGCCCGGCCCTCAGCCAGGGTTCCAGCACCGCCCGCACGGCGGGGCTGACTCCGCCGGCGTCGTGGAAGACGAAATGGGAATTGGGTCCAAAGAAATGGGCGTGATAGGCCATCCACTCCCGAATGCGGCTTGCGCTGAGATTGCCGTAGAGGGAGGAGCCGCAGTACAAGTACTGGTACTTGTACGGAGGGCGGAAGCGGGACTCGTCGTAGGAGCCGGGAGCCTCCTCCAAAGCGACGAACTTTTCGTACTTCCTCGGGGACTGAGAGTAGTAGGCGTAGAGATTGAGCTTGCCGCCGGCGTTGTCGGCGTTGGGAACGACGGGGAACGTGCAGTTGACGACGACGGCGGTGTAGACACGGCCGTAGCCCCAGTCGGGGAGCATCTTATACCCCTTGGCACGGATGGGAAGAGAGGAATTGGTGGCTGACGAGTTGGGGTTGGGAACCCACTCGCATTTGAACCATGGCTTGCCGAAGACGTGGGTGGGCTTGGAGGCGAGTCCGATGACGGCGAATGTGTACGGCCCGCCGCGGTAGGCGCCCATCTGGACGAAGAGGGCCGCAGCGCTGCCGTAGGGGCGGAAGACGCGCTTGTTTGGGTCGAAAGGAGTAGTAAAGGTGAGATTTTGGGCAGCAATGGAGGAGGTCGCGAGTTTCTTCTGCTTGGGGAGGAGGGGATTAGAGGTAGAGGTGGAGGCGGTGATGTTGTTGGGGAGGCGAAGGGGACAGGAGGAGGAGGAGGAGGAGAGGTTGGAGGCGAGGAGGGATTCGTAAGGCTGAAGTTGCCAAATGGCCATGAAGAGGGTGAGAACCACAAGAATGGCTATGAATGTTTTTAGATCGTAACAGGAGATGGTAAGAGGGGGGTAAGCCGAGCTTCCATTATTACCACCTCCTCCACCTCCATCTTTCCTCATTTTTTTTTTAAAGTTTTTATGGAGTACAATGGTGGTGGTGGAGGAGGAGGTGCTCTTCCTTCTCTCTCGCTCACTTCGTCTCTTCCTCTCTCTTACTCTCTTTTCTCTCGCAGAATATTTTCTCTATTCCCTTCTTGCCTTTTTAATACTAGAGAAGAGGATGAAGCAGAAGCACTCACTCACTCTCTCCGCACTTTTTTTACTTTAGAGAGAGAGAGAGAGAGAGAGAGAGAGAGAGAGAGAGACAAAGGTAGGAGCAATTTAATGGGGGTGTAGGGTTTTATGGTGGGGTCGGAGAGAATGTCGCTTTAATTTCTTTAATTTATAAAGATAAATAATGCAATTATTGATATGAGGCTGTGATAGCAGTCATACATAATAAATTGATATATATATATATATGTGTGTGTGTGTGTGCGGTTAATCATTTAGACACAACTTTTAACGAACAAACAAAATTAGACACTGGATGAAAATAATACAGTAGGTGTGATTTTTTAAATTGATAATTTAAATTATTCTTACAGTGAAATTGGATGATTTTATAATAGAAACATGAAACGAAAGAAAACATAGCTATATGAAAACTATGCAAGATTTATCCTACAAAATATTCAATAGATGATCTAATATTCAATTTATACTGCACTTACTTTCTTTTGAAAAGGTAAAAAGCAAAAAATAAAGCATAAAAAACATTTTACACAAACAAAGCGAGATTGGGGTCCGAATAAAATGAAAATCTAAGTCAAAAGCTTAAGGTCATCAAATCTGTTGCACTTTAGTACATGTGGAGGGAGAAAAGGAATGGGAGAGGAAGTGTCGGCAGTGATTATTGCATGCCTTCAATTTTTATCTCTATTTAGATTTTAATTTGATTAAGGGGATATATATATATATATATATATATATATATATATATATATATATACCCTTTAAATCTCTCATATTATTTATGTGAATACTCATTGGAGTTAATAACTATTAAATATTTTAAAGATTTAAAGATAAAGATATTATTATTTTAGTATTTCTCTTAGTTAATATATATATATATATATATATATATATATATATATATATATATATATATATATATATATATATATATATATTGTAAGTGTATACTGGCAAAAGGAGTTATCCAGATACTAGTGTTAGAGTTCCACCACGATTCACGTGCGCATGCTTCGTTTCTGACCATACTCCATGATTTGGGTATAATGAAGGGCTATGAATATTATAGCATATATATTCTTCTTCTTTTTTTTGACAGAGAGAAATGATAGCATATATACATACAAACAAGTGTGTATAGAATTGTTGAGGCCCTGGCACGGCCAGGGCAGCAATAGAAAGAATTGATGAGTTGGAATGAAGTGGTGTCGGATGAGAGCTAGCTGCACTTTGTGTTTGTGGCTACAGGCAACACCAACAATTGAATTGGATCCTCCCATTCCCATCTAGCTACTATCTAAGCTATGCATCACAAAACTAGTAAGGATCTTTGAGTTGGATCTGGTCGCCCAACAGTTGTATACCCTATATGGTTTTCAGCAACAAAAGCTATCTAATATGCATTGTCAAAAATAAATAAGCATTGGCTCAGCTGAAGCTTGGATTGAATGAATTGAGTTGAGTCTTGTTAAAAATTAGTTTTGAGCCAAGCATGAGTCTAAGCCAACTCGCTCACGCTTGGCTCAATAATTATATATATATATAATTTATAACTATTAGATTTAAAATGTAGTGGCTCATCTCTCTCCATATAACCAACAAAAGCTCTATTCCCACTGAATCACTTATTTCTCATTCTTCACTAAATCCCCTCCTACTCTAAGATTTGCAAAGTTGACATATCTTCTTATCTTCACCTTCTTTGCTCTCCTTCTCCTCTTCCTCTTCCTCTTCCTCTTCCTCTTCCTCTTCCTCCTCTTCCTCTTCCTCCTCTCTCTCTACCTTTACCTCCTCTCCAAAATGGAGAAAAATATTTTCTCAAGTCTATACGTACCCTACCCTCTCCTAGCCACCTCCTTTATTTCCTCGCCAACCATATTGATTTAGTCAATTAGATTGCCTCTTCGCTTTCTACCACCTTGACCAACATCTTTTGCTTTCGCAATCTCAGCGGCGTCCACGACATCATCACTGCCAACTTGGCCAACGTCAAGCTCATGCTTCACACCCACTTCGATAAGTACCCTAAGGGCCCCTCTTCATCTACAACCTCCACAACTCCTCAGCCAAAGCATATTCAAAATCAACGGTGAAATATAGTGACTTCAGTGCAAGATCATGTCAAACGTTTAGCACGAGACCCAATCCTACCTCTTATTACTCTAGGCCACTTGCACCAAATTCAGACTCCTCCTCCTCCTCCATCTCCAAAATGTACCCAAACGCTTCACCTTCAACAACATGAGCAAGGTCTCCCCTTTAACCACAATTTGCCTATATTAATTCCCTGCTCAAGAAAATATATGACTCCAACATGCATCAGCTCCTCCTCGGGATATGCATGCGTTGCTTTGTTTTGGGCCAATGGAATTTTGAGACCGTGAAAGTGGAAGAGCAGAAGTTGTGTGAGGTGGTGGAAGAATATAATGGCTAAGTTTAAAACCCTAGCTCATTTAAGGCTTGGGCTCGCTCCGTGTGGCTTCAAACTCGGCATAACTTGAGTTGAACCAAGCTTAAATAAAAAGATAAAGTTCGAAATTAGTTTTGAGCTGAGCCTATATAAATCAAGCAGGTCTGCTCAAACTTGGATCATTTAGACCCCTACTACTAATCTACTATTCAGTGTGATGTTACGGAAATTATTTATGCATGCATGATTAAACGCCGCAAAATTCATGGCATTAGTTGTTAGATTAGACATGATGTCCTTGCCACTAGAAACTTGGCATTAGGGAGCTAGCTTACATTATTCAAGTCATTAAGATGGCTACCTTACATTTTTGGAGCTAGCTAGCCAGCCATCACCGGGGCTTTTTTATAGAAGAATTTGCGTTTGGCATCATTTTGTCCTTGTGCTTGAGGTGGACCAATATTCTTTTTATTTTTTCTGCGCATGGAATTGGAATCAATCGACCTGCATTAACTGCAAGAATCAAGATATAAGGTTTGGTGATGCTTCTCCTTCAATCATGGAGCTAATCGGCCGGTCATGGTCCATGGATATGGGTCAAAATGCAAGACAAAATCTAGACACTATGGACAACCTTCTCCAGATATGGGTCTATGCATGAATGATAAGTGGATTCATCACCCAATAATTAAGCCTTTAAATACTACTGGTATCATTAATTAACTAATTAATAGCACATGTAGTGAATAATTAGAAGAGGATAGCTATGCATATTTGCTAGCTTCTCAGCTATTCCAGAGCGCGCTTTATCATGTTTCTTATGCTTGAGATTAAGCAGAAGGATCGTATTCCGGCCGTGCAATAGTTGTAATAATTAATAATACCACCATCATCATCTTTGCGTTTTCTACCTACTGTGCTTCGTATATGTATAAGGAGTTACCAAAATATAGATTGTTTGTATATTGTCACTGCTGCATATTAATTAACCTATATATGGATGCAAACGATGTAATAAAAGTAACGAGAAGCTAGCTATTATATATACATACAGTAATGGTATAATTATCATGTTGTTCCCCATGCGCAATTAGGTGATGATATACATGACAGGAGAAAGAGAAAAGATGATTGATATATGGCAACAAACGCAACAGGCTATAACGAATGCAACCAAGATGGAGAATTTGTGGTTGCTTTCTTTTATGTATATTTGCGTGATATATACTATACGTGGCTTTTAGTTCGAAAAGTAATCATCACTGCTAGGGGGGGAATACAGATACAGCTGATACAGTCAGTATGAGAGACAAAAGTACGTGGTAGAAGAGTGGTCACATTCACACCTTCTATATATATATATATATATATATATATATATATAGCTAGCCGTTAATTATATATATAGTTTGCTGCTACGTTACTGTCTCGGCGGTTGATATATGTAACTGAAGCTTAATTTGAATTAGATCAAGGTAGATGGCCGTTAACTGCATGCTAATGTAATGTAATTTTATGTTATGTTTATATATGTACGTCCTTGTCTCGGTAGGGCCATGTCCACCGTACGTTTACGATTTGCTACTTAAAATTAAGATTTGGTAATGGTGGGGAGTACTACTCGATAAAACCCCCATTTTGTTGCATCCAGATATCCAATGGAGAGCTCCTCTTTGGGTTGGTTGGGTTCCAATCGAGGATCCCAATCATTAATTTATATTTCAATTATTTGAAGACGTTTCTAAATGCAACCTTAGCGCTTATTCATCATATACAATTACATACCAATATGCTCTCAGTTAATTTTGTTTCCCTTCTTGTTTGCTTTATTTGAAAAGAAGTTCCTAGACCAGATTTATCCAAAGGTGGGCAACAAACACGATTACATTGAGCTAATATAGTGAGGTGGTCTTGTTCCACCTACTCTTAGTTGCACCTACAGACCAGACTTAAGGGGTAAAAAGGGTCATCCACCTTAAATATTCTTAAATTATAGAAAACATAGTTCCTATGATAATAGACTTGCACAGACTTGCACATAGGCTTCAGTTGCAACTTTCCCCAGCACCGGCCCTAGTTCTGGTAGGGCTCAATTGCCACCTTTCCCCATTAGGAAAGGGCCTTCTACGTCGCTGGCAATGTCTCGCCCTCCTCTCCCCTAACTCTGTCTCCTCTAATGTTGTTCTAACTGGTCTGTTGGGATATGGTTGGTTGGTTTGATTGGTCTTTTGTGATGAGTCTAGTGTGGATATGAAGAGTTATAAGACGTGGACCATTTCAAGAAATAAGGGGGGGTATATGCTTCAACTTGCTGAAAAAGTGATCATTCCGTACTTTCCATAGGCTCCACATTACACGGAATAGATAAACAAAAGAGCTAAGGGAGAGTGGGACGAGCCAAAAGGAACCGGTGCTCGATTATTTCATGTTCCGAGAAATACATGGGAGCTAGGGCATAGAGGCCAATTGAATTGGGCGATGTAAGACGGCGGACTTCACCGGAATGAAGTGTGCGTTTAAGTCACCGAGGCCAATTGGGCTTTACGATGAAACCCAGCCCAATAAGCTGGGCCTTCATACTATTATTAACTCATTGTTGCTTTCTGTTAGGTTTTTAATTATTGGCAATTGTGTATAAAATATTCTAAGTGTATTTTTACATGTATATGAGCTTTATACAAGTCTAGAAAATCTCTGATTTGAAGAATTGCAAGATTATTGGAGCAAAGTTGATAAGTTCACACCGCATTCACAAACGCGTTCGAACGCGGTGCGTTCACAAACGCGTTCGAACGTAGGTACATGCGTTCACACAGATCGAGAGCTGCGTTCATAAACGCGTTCGAACGCGGGTACATGCATTCACGCAGACTGAGAGCAGCGTTCACAAACGCGTTCAAACACAACCTGAAAATTTCAAACTATCGTGTTCGAATGCACTTGGGCCCATTCAAATGCACCTAAGATCAAGTCAGGCCGTTCGAACACACCCGGGTCGCGTTCGAACACACCAATGAAGTTTGATATTCTTGAACTTTCGTGAGTTCGAATAAGACTTGGATTTGGCTCTATCTTGAAGATTATATATAAGGATTGTGATGCCCTAACTCTAAGGTGGTTGAAGAAGCATTATTGAAGGGGACTTCTTGAGGCTACATCGGTTTTTTAACTAACAAGGTTCTACTCAAATACAAAACTTAATCTTTCGTCTTAAGGGCTATCTAGACGAAAGTACAATCTCGAGGCCTACTGAGGTTGGACATCAATCACGAGAAGCAATGAATTGTGGGTTCTAGCGAGTAAGACTGAGAGGAACAAAGTCGTTTGGATCGACGGGTTGTTTTGTGAGTCAATCTTGTAATTGCTACTATTCTAGTGATTGGTTTTGATTCGAGTTTGGATCCGTGGTTTTTTCCCGTTTGGGTTTTTCCACGTTAAAATCTTAGCGTTCATCTCTGCTTTCGTTCTTAATATTTCTTCGAACTTTTACTTAAGCGAACGAGTGATATTATTGCCTAGTATTTAGATACATACTTGTGTCTACGGGTTTTTCACTTTTCCGGCACACGTTAAACTCAAAAGAGGACACAGCCTGACCATGATCCCTCTTCCTCTTCCTCTTCCTTTTCCGCACTCAGTATTTTAGGGCATCGAATAGGGAGATGTAGGCACGCATCTGCAAGGGGTAAGATGCAAAATTTCTTCAAGGAATAAGGAGGGGTATATGCTTCGACTTTGCTGAAAAAGTGATCATTCCATACTTTCCATAGGCTCCACATTACACGGAATAGATAAACAAAAGCGCTAAGGGAGAGTGAAGTCTGTCGTCTTACATCGCCCAATTCAATTGACCTCTCGCCGGCGGCTCGGCTCTGACGGGCTCGAGCCCAAAGTAAGAAAAAGAGAAAGAGAGAGAGATAGTGAGAGAGAGAGAGAGAAGATGAGAGGAGGAGAGAGAGGAGGAGAAAGAGCTCACCGGCGCTCGTGGAGGTGGCGGCGGCGGCGATAGGCCGGCCTCGGTGAGAGAGAGAGAGAGAGAGAGAGAGAGAGAGAGAGAGAGAGAGAGAGAGAGAGAGAGAGAGAGATAGAAAGAGAGGATCGAGAGAGAGAGAGGCGGTTGGGGGGGGTTTTGGCGGCAACTATGGCCACGCTAGGGCCCGCCGCGGCCAATTGGCTGCAGCCGAATGGCTGCGGCCACGCTAGGGGGTGTGTGGCACCCCCACGCCATGCCCAACTGCAAGGGCACGAGGCCGACCACAGTGCCCATGCAGAACTAATTTTTTTTTAGGTTGGGTGATTATAGGACTTCACTGGAATGAAGTGTGCATTTAAGTCACCGAGGCCAATTGGGCTTTATGATGAAACCCAGCCCAGTGAGCTAGGCCTTCATACTATTATTAACTTATTGTTGCTTTCCCGACGCACGTTAAGCCCAGAAGAGGACACAACCCGGCCATGATCCCTCTTCCTCTTCCGCACTCAGTATTTTAGGGCATCGAATAGGGAGATGCAGGCACGCATCTGCAAAAGGATAAGATGCAAAAAAAATTTCAAGGAATAAGAGGGGGGGTATGTGCTTCGACTTGCTGAAAAAGTGATCATTCCATACTTTCCATATGCTCCACATTACACGGAATAGATAAACAAAAGTGCTAAGGGAGAGTGGGACGAGCCAAAAGGAACCAGTGCTCGATTATTTCATGTTCCGGGACATACATGGGAGCTGGGGCATAGAGGCCAATTGAATTGGGCGATGTAAGACGGCGGACTTCACCGGAATGAAGTGTGTGTTTAAGTCACCGAGGCCAATTGGGCTTTACGATGAAACCCAGCCCAATGAGTTGGGCCTTCATAGTATTATTAACTCATTGTTGCTTTCCCGGCGTACGTTAAGCCTAGAAGAGGACACAGCCCGACCATGATCCCTCTTCCTCTTCCACACTCGGTATTTTAGGGCATCGAATAGGGAGATGCAGGCACGCATCTGCAAGGGGTAAGATGCAAATTTTTTCTATTTTTCGAATCTGGATTGAACGAAGCGGTCGTGTACTGTTGGGTGCCATCGTAATTTTAATGTTGGCTCTGATTCTTATGTGGATGATTGTTTCTTCATGTTAGAGTTCTTAGAATAGTCGAAACGCGAGATCAAATTGATTTTGTCAATTAGATTGAGCCCCGTTGTTTATTTTTCCGGCATGAATTATTGTCACTTCTTTTAACATACCTATAGTTGGGGAAGGAGCAATTTTTCATATTTTCGTATCTTCATAATGGCAGAAGCTTCTTATTTATGTGTCAACTCCTAAATTTTAAATCTTAATGGAAAATCTATATCAACTCCTCAAGTTGAATCAATAGACGGGTTAATTTTTCAGCTTTTGGAAAATTGGCTCAGAAGTTGGTCTTTTAAAGAGATTAGAAAGAAACTTTCTGGGAATTTGGCTCCGAAACATGGGAAGCGTTGGAGGTCTGAAGGGGTCATCTAATGTCACCATTTTAGAATGTGGATTTTTTCTCTTTATTTCTTTTTATATTCGATTAACCCCAGGGTATAAATGAAAGGACTGGTAGAATGAGTGGGAAAGTATATGCTAGGGATTTTTCTTTCTTTATCCTAGACAAATAACATTTCGGAAGCTTCACTAGAAATAGTATCCAGGAATCCATAGATTTTACCAAGATTTGAAGATGGAAAGTCCATGAGTCAGTAGTTGGTTCCCCATTTCCCATCCAAAAAGTTTTTATCATAGGCATAGGATATAATACAATATTTCTCTTCTTAATCAGATCTCCCTCAATCTTAATATGATCCTCAAACCTATAAGGGCTATTCTTTGATGGTTCCTGATCTATTCCATGGCCAGCTTCCATAAGTTGGTTGACTCGCAAGAAATGAAACCTTCTCTCCTAACATTTTTCTTCCAAATATATTTTATCCCTTTTGTTTTGGTTCTGTATGCTCACTGCTTTGTATCTTATCAACATCTTATTTCTTGAATAGCTCTCTCTTCAATCCTTAACTCCTCCCAACTTTCAAGAGCTTGCATGGCAGGTGGATGCCCTCTTCTAGATAAATCCATTTCACTCTTCAATGTCAGAGCTTTTTTAGGTGGGATTTTAAGAATCAGCATTGTGATTGTTACAATTATACTATTAGATGCCTTTAAGTTTGCTTGTTGACGCTTGCTCTTCTGCGAGGGTAGACTGGTAGAGTTTTTTTTTTTTTTTTTAAAACTTGCGAGTCAATAATTCATGGTTTAGGGGCAGTTTTTGAATTCATATGTGTGAATAAAGCACATAGGGTACAGATTCTGAACAAAGACTTGGTTGAAGAGGACGTTCCTTTACCACCATAAATGTAGCATTTCAGACTCGTTAATGTTTTCTAGATGCTTTAGTCAAACATAGGAATCGCTTAGCCTTTTCTTGTCTATCTCTATCCTATTTTTCAAAAGATAAAGAGGGAAGATATTTCTTGGAGATCAGCTAACAAGAATGTTAAACTTTTGTGTGCATGGTTATAACCAAGAGAGTTGACATGAAAGGGATCGGAATATTCTTTTAGATTTATTCATTGTTTCAAGCTCAACAAGACTTGTTAGATAATTTGCTCTTGTTGAGCAAGAATGCATTTAAATTTTTGTAACCAAAATGCATATTCATCTGGAGTAGTAAGCTCATAGAAATAGCAAACAGTAGATTGTATTGTTGTACCTTTGATTCAAGCAGGATGGACTAAAGATTTAAGTTCCTCTTCTTTCTAAAGCATAGAGACCCCAAAATGGGTTCGTATCTGTATCCAATACATTTTAATAATTATTTTATATTTTTGGATGGATGGAAACAACTGGATACATCGGGGATACGTTTTTAAGAAACATGTTAAGCTTATTAACTTACTCCCCTGTTCGTTATCCCCCTTCTTTCAAACATTTCGTGCCCTAGCTCTCCCCCCCCCCACCCCACCCACCCCCTCTCTCGACGAACCAGCCGACGACCACACCATTCTCTCGGCGCTCGACAGCGACAAACTTTCTCTCTCTCTCACATCGGTATTTTCTTCTTCTCTCTCTTTTTTTTTCTCAATTTCTTCTTAGTTTTTCCTCAATTTCTTCTCTGAATTTTCTTCATCTGATTTCTTCCATTTTCCCCTTCTCAAATTTTGTTTTCAGTTTCGTTCCTTTGTTTTTCTCCCTTGTTCTCCGAATTTTTTTTCTTTGAAATTCTGCATATTTTCTTCTCTGTCTTATTTACAGTTTAATTAATTCTAATATGGTTACTTAAGTATTACATGATTAAGTGTGGTTATTATTTTGATATTATTACAGAAGTATTATAGTTTAATTATTCCTCTCTTACTCATAGTTTTTTCAGATAGACTCGTTTTACAAAATTTTGTTTTTAAATATGATGCGTTAGATTCCTAGCTTAGTTACTTATATTTAATTTGAATGATGTGGTTTCATCTTCTTAAATGTTAAATTATTGTGAAATGTGGAACGATTAGTAGAATTCTCTATTTTATTTCAAAGAAGAAAAACCAATTATATGTTAAATTAGAATGTTAAAATGCTTATCTTAATACTAACAGTTAGATTAGTATAGTGTTAGAATTTGCTATTAAATGCTTATGTAGATAATAGATACATTAAAATATTTAATGCAATGTTATGTGTAGATGGTCATTAGAATATTTTTTTTTTTTTGCACATACACATGTATAGGTTTTAATTAGAATATAATTTTTTATTGCCGTATTCTAGACGTATCATATGTTGTTTTTTAAGAATTTGCCGTCTTCCCGTGTTCGTATCGTATCTGTATCTCGTATTCATATCCGTGTTTCATAGCTCTACCTTAGAGAAACCTACTCTGCTTGTAAAAAGTAGTCAGCAAGTTAATGGTTAGCGCTAAGGACTCGAGTACATATTCCTCTTCTATCCAATTTGAGGATCGAATACTTTATTGCTATAAAGATTATGTTTCCTGTTAACTTTGTATTTGTTTAGTACTCTATGTAGTTTGTAAATAAACATTAACTTGGTCAATCTTAAACTATTACAACAAACTTTTCTCTTGTGATGCAAAAATTTGAATCCAAACTGCAGGGAACTTTTAGTCCAGTTTTCCTATATTAGAACAATTTTTTTTTTATCTTCTGTGTTAGAAGTGCTTATTTGAAATTTTTGCCCCTTCAGATCTGTTCCAACTTAGTTCTCTATCATAATGCAAGACCCACGAGCTTTATCAGTAGAGCATGTTTCCAATCCGAAGCCACGGAAGAAGAAGCAACAAAAACAAACGGTTTCTTTAGTCCGGATGAAAGGTGAAACTAAAGGTGTGATGTCTGGTAAGACACAAAAGGCACCTAAGAGGAGTCTGAAAAATGATTTGGCCCCAACATTCCCACAAACAGATAGGGCAACCCCAGATTCTTTGCCAGATTCAGGTTCCAATGATGAGTATCGAGCATTAAGGCGGAAGTACTTACTGCTGGAAGAAGAAAGCTTCTCGCTGGATAAAGATCTGGGTGAGGCAGAAGCAGAAGTCAAGACTCTAGAAGACGAGAAATTTGCACTCTTGGATCAGCTTGTTGTCTTAGAAGGTCTTATTGATCCTTCAGAACTACATTAAAAAAGAGGGTTGTGATATGTGAAAGAAGCTGGCCTGTTCTTATATTTATTACCATAGTAAACCTTGTTTCCTTTAGGACAGTAAACAATAAACATCTTGTCCGAGAACGATGTATTAAACTATTAATCTTTATCTATGAAAAGGTCATTGTGAATCTGTGATCATTTTCATTTACTTTTATTGTGTTGTCTACTACTGTTTTCGAGCTATGATCAGTAATAAGTTTCATTTCGGTTGGATATATTTGAGTGAGCTTGATCAGCAATTAGATGCATCTCACTTTTGGTAAAGCCATTTCAAGCAAAAAGGGTATATGGCAGAGATATTTTAGCAGAATCTGTGTCGTTTGGATGCAAAAGAACCTCCTCCAGGTGGGTTAATTCCGGCAGGAAGAAGACAAGTGACAGAACGGCAATGGCAGCAGGGTTGTGGGAATGCTGCTTGTTATCAACAGAGCAAGGTTGCAATTAGAAGACCCCACTTACAGTTAATGCAGGGAGCAAATGGGATCATGGATTGAGAGGTGCTGCACTCACTAGGTTATACCCAACGTTACATCAAACCCAGGCAGAGTAACAAGACTGCGGTGGACTACGACAACTTACTCTTTATTTCATGTAGGCCATTGTGTTTGCAGACAATATGTTATACTTATACCCCACTCCTAAATGCCTTCATGTTCTCTTGTAGATGTGGATGATGACAGAAGGTGAGGCGGACGCACCTATATATGGCTCCAATTCACCAATGACGGTCATCCAGGAGCCACGACAGCAGATGGGACGATTACCCGTTAATCCCACTCAGGTTTGCAAATTAACTACTACTTATCATGAAGCCAGACGAACAGTTGGATGAATTAATAGGAGGTTAGAGGAGAGCATGAAATGCAAAGAGACTGATGACAGTGAGTACTTGCTTCAATCCATGGAACGAAGCACACTGCATGTGGTCTTGTTTATTATTTTGATTTAAGAGGGAGCATGGAGGGAGTTGATGGACAACCCTAGCTAGCTGACTCTATGTACATACTCACTTAGATTCCATCTTGCCTGTTATATTTATATAGGTCCTCAGTGGTAGATGAAATTATTAAAATTAGCAGCATAGACTGTTATATTTATATAGGTCCTCAGTAGTAGTAGTAGATGAAACTATTAAAATTAGCAGCATAGACTAAAATGATGAATTGATGGCGTACATATCAATTTCCTGATCAGCTGACAATGGAATGGAGTTGCCAATTTGTATGTAGACCTTCTGCTGTTTGATGACAAAAAGGTTGGTCTGTTTTTTTTTTCCCTTTTAATTCTTGGTGGCAATCTTAACTTATTACCTACTATTTTCATAGTTATATCACTGTCTCTAAAATCAAACATAGACTGTAACATATGATGACCCCACCAGATTCCCATTGCTGACTCATAATTAAATTTCTCTCACTATATAATGGTACCTTAGCAGGCACATAGTTGAATTGAAGCTCCTCCTTGCACACGCACACACAGCCATGGGTCGTCAGGTGAGCTATAGCAAGATCGGACGGCGATGGCGAAGGATGAGAGGTTTCCGGCTGACCTCCCTGCGGTTCTCGCTTCTCCGTTTACGCGTCAGGTTCTTTGGTTTCCTTGGCCTATTTGTTCGATGCATGGATGAGCTCAAGTGCAGTAATACTTCAGGGAGAAGCCTAAGATATCCCTGTGAGAGAATAACGAGCAGTCGAAGGGTTCTGATCTCGAAAGCTAAGCCCGAAAACCATGATCATCTTCCTCAGTCATCGGTCGAGAAGGCAAACGCATTCTATGCAGAAGCCATAGCTGATTGCTTGGAGTTCATCAAACGTTCATCTCTTCCTGTTCATTCTGTCAGTGACCGAGACGCCAAGCTACCTACTAGTTACCATAGGCAGAAACAGAGAGATGCTTGTAGTATGATTGATTGATTCGTTCTAGCTGTTTTTTTTTTCTTCTAATTCTTCTTTTGAGATGCCTGGCCAGTTCTTTGTTTTGAGCAACACAGTAGTAATACTAATAAAGCAATTTCTTGTTATTTTCTCGTAATTGTTCAAAGAATCAATCAATCGGAGGGAAGCAAGGACTTGGCTTCTTTTCTTTTCTTTTTTCTTTAAATCTTAAAAGCCGGAGCCAATGCGAGATTGATGAGGTAATATGTATTGGAGCATTGATAAATGGGAAGTCTGATGAAATGATGATGGTCAGGTCAGAAGTCAGAGACGATCAAATACTTGGAAAACGTAACCAATTAAGCCTTGCTTTCAAAGTAGTGGACCAAAATATCCACACGGGAGAGACCAAAAAGGTAGGAAGACTGGGAAGTATCATAAAATTCATTGAATTGCTTTGTTTTTCATCTCCTCAAAGTCTGAGAACCAAAACCATCATCATTAATAAGATTCTTTTTTTATTAAATTATTTGTTTTGGGGGTTTTATGTTAATCCTATTAGGTATGGTCATAAATGTGATAAGGGACAGCAATAATGTGATAATGTTTGGAAGCATGCACAATATGCCATGTTCTTTTATGGAAGCATTCCAAAGTTACTGCAGGTGCAGTGTTGAGGTGGGGGTGGGGGACTAACATCATTGCTTGTCCACCCTCTCTCTTCTTACCAATTTATAAGAGAGCTTGTATTATCTAAATATAAAATAGTTGGTAGACAAGAGATGGTTTCCTTTGTCCTCACTTCTTAGTGTAAACAAGAGAGAGAGAGAGAGAGAGGTTTGGGGGTTTATTCTCGAAGTCTTCTTGTTAGTTTTAAAGTCTCCAAGCTTGACTGGAAATGGTGATTAGAACAGTTCGGAAGCGATATTTGTTTAAAGGATGTTCAAGCAAGAAGGGTTTCTATTGAAAACTTGTATACTCATATTAGTAGAGTTAGTAGAGATGTGAGATTCTTCTATTTGTGTCTCAATATTAGTGATAGTAGATTTGTTCTTCTTTGTGCTGATGGAAGTAGCCAGTGCTGGGTGAATCAGGTTATAATTATAATCGTAGCTCTTTCTTTTGTGTTTTCTTTTTATTATATATTTTTAAACTTATTTATAGCTCTTTGTTTTGTATGTCTTGAGCATGGTATTGCTAGAGCCAAGTTACGTCTTTCCTAAATGATAGGTAGCATTAGCAATAGAAGATATAAAAGCCATAAAATTTGCACATGCAGAGAGTGAGAGATATATATAAGAAAAAAGAAGAACTGAATAATGTAAACAAAAAAAAGGTAGCTAGTTTATTCAACAAAAGACTTCCATCTGATCAACAAAAATAGACCACCATCGACCAATTATTTTCTCTCCTCCTCCTCCTCCTCCTCCTCCTTTTTAAACCCGATCAAAATTTAATTAGACATACTCTCCCACAATCCCAGCACCCAAATTAGTATAGAAGGAAACACCTCCTCCGCCACCAACCTCACCCGTTACGCCCGACGACTGCGACGCCGATGGCTTCCGAGGCTGCGCCTCGTCTCCTTCCCCCTCCAGAGGCAGCCTCTCGCACACTGCGTTTGCGAACGTCCCGGCCATCACCACCACGGGGCCCACCGCCACCAGCGGCCCCACCACACAGCCCCCGACCACTTGCCCCTGCCCTCCGCCCATGAAAACCGTCAGCCCCGCCACGTCCGGCAGCGCCGGCGGAGGCAGCACCGTCCCCGTTATTGACAGGATCTCGAACCGCCCTCTCAGCGCCGCCACGCCGCCGCCTGGCTGCCTGAGCGACACGTCGGCCACCGCCCCGCCGCCCCCCAGGACGCAGACGCCGCGCCCACGCCGCCGCGCGAACTCCGAGACGCAGGACACCACGTCGGCTCCGCTGCTGACCTCCAGCAAGTGCGAGCAGAGCGCGTTAGGGGCGTCGCGCGTCACAATGACGGGCGGCTTCGGCTTGTTCTTGGAGCCCAGCGGGCGGCCACGTGGCCGACGAGTGGGCCCGGCTGATATCGCAGGTTGCTGCTGCTCCTGCTCCGATGGGCAAATATGGTGACGTAGGTAACGAGACGAGGCAGTTCCAGCCATGGGCGGCGCATCCGGTCTCTCTCTCTCGCTTTCTCCCGTCGCTTGCTGCTAGCCAGCTTAACTATCTATTCTTATGATCGATGATCCATCTCTATAATAGGACTTGTAGCGGTGGAAAGAGATGTTGTAAAAGTTAACAAAGTGCAAAGAGGACAAGCTAGCTATGTAGGCGGCCAACAAGTCTATAAAAACAGAATTATATTGGAGGATATGTTAGTTTATTGATTAATAAATACTTATCAAGCAAAAAGAAAGAAAGAAGGAAAAAAATAAATAAAAGAAGAAGAGGATTTGTTTATTTACTGTTGATCTAGTGACTCATACTGCGATGGCAATCCCATTGTTTAATAGTCTCATGTTAATTATGTTTATGTCGTCATTCAGGAGCAAGCGCGCATCTGGTCCATTTCAAGTATAATTAATGAACAATCTAGTCAAAACAAGAGTTAACATTGCCGAATATCTATGTACGTAAAATGCACCACTTCGTTTATACTAATTGGAATTAACGATTGGATTAGTGATGAGTAGCTGCTAAAGATTTTTGGTCCAGTATATATATATATATATATATATATATATATATATATATATATATATATAGTTTCCATCAAATTAATTAACTAACTTGCTCATGAGTCATGTCCTCACGATGTGATTATAGTAATACACAGAGCGGCGCTATGTCTGGTCATCAGGGTGAAACCCATGTGCTTACCATCCATCCAGCGGCTCATCTGCAAAAATTCCCCGATTATTTAGAAGCATTTACTTTAATCCTTAATGGTAGCGATGGAAAGCATACTGATAGTAGCTTTGGGAATTGGGAGCATATGCATGGCCCTCCTAGTCTTAGAACCGCTTTCTTCTTGAACTAATTAATTTACAATCCAGAGTTGGTCTCACACCAACGTTACGTGTGAGGACGAGAATGAAAGATTGAGGTTGGTGTTTTGTTTTAAAAAGTAAAGTATACGAAATTATATCCTCCGATTTGTGCGTTAGAGAGGAGGCATGACATAAGCCGTTGCATCACGTCTTCTGGACTGCTGGCCTGCATCCATATTCAATCTTCACGCTCTTATCCTTTCTTTCTCCCAAACTCATAACTCGTTCATGGCTTTATATATATATATATATGTAATTCGTACCCACACACAGAGAGATACATACGAATAGTTTGCGAATGCACAGAGAGTACGTATGGAGGAAAAGGGGAAGAGGGTATGCGTGACCGGTGCCGGGGGTTATGTTGCAACGTGGCTGGTGAAGCTGCTCCTCTCCAAAGGCTACATCGTCCATGGAACTGTTAGAGACCCAAGTGAGTAAATTAATTCAATCAAACCCTGAAACCCCCCGCTTCCTCTGTTACCCATGAAATTAAAGAGCCAAATTTATTATTTCTACTAAACCATGATTCCTACACTAGGTGACGAGAAGAACGCACACTTGATAAAGTTGGACAACGCCTCTACAAACCTGCGTCTCTTCACAGCAGACATGCTTGACTACAATTCTGTGGCAGCAGCGATTGCAGGGTGTGGTGGAGTTTTCCATGTGGCAAGCCCTGTTCCATCCACCAAAGTGCCTAATCCAGAGGCAATTACTTGAGTCCTTTCCTTCCTTCCTTCATGCCCATATCTTAGTTGCATTCTTTAGATCGATGAACCAAGTAAAATTGCAATATATATGCTGCAGGTCCAACTTATTTCTCCTGCTGTGTCCGGCACTCTTAATGTCCTCACGGCATGCTCTGAGGCAGGAGTCAAACGAGTGGTTGTGGTCTCATCAGTTGCTGCTCTTTTCATGAATCCACATTGGCCCCGTGATAAGATCATGGACGAGACCTCTTGGTCCGACAAGGAACATTGCAAGAAAACAGAGGTACTCTCAATCTGAGCGTGATGAAAACAATATTGTAGTTGGAGTTTCAATTTTCGATTCCTTATATATACCTCTCTGTTTCCAGAACTGGTACTGCCTCTCAAAGACAGTGGCAGAGAGCGAGGCACTCAAATATGCAGATGAGCACGGGCTTGACGTTGTCACTCTGTGTCCATCTCTTGTTATTGGACCGTTGCTGCAATCGACTATTAATTCCAGCAGCTTGCTTCTCATCAATCTTATGAAAGGTCCACTCTCTCTCTCTCTCTCACTATATAATAATATTATGTACTAATGTTATATTTCTTATAACGTTCGAATAATTACCTTGTCTCATCGATTTGTTCACAGGAAACAGTGAGCCAGTGGAGAACAGAGTGTGGATCTACGTAGACGTCCGAGATGTAGCTGATGCTTTGCTGCTCCTGTACGAGAAGCCTGAAGCATCTGGGCGATACATTTGCGCACCTCATCTTATGAAAAATTACGACTTGATCAACATGCTAAGGAGCTTGTATCCCAAAAACAACTACCCCAAGAAGTAAATCGATCACTTGTAAATCTAATTAATGTCCTATCCTCCGTAAGTATGTCGATCTTTCAGTCTTCTGATCTTTCTTTTTTGTTCACTATAGTTTTGTGGAGGTAAACGAAGATGTGAATCAGATGAGTTCCGAGAAGCTAAAGATGCTAGGATGGAATCACAGGACACTTGAGGAGAGCCTAATTGATTGCATGGAATACTATCAAGCTGCTGGTCTTTTGAGCAGGAATTGAATCTCTAATTTATGTTACCTGACACCTGACAGCTTAATATGTTGGTCTTATCCAGATATAGAATTTGTGAAATGAACAATTTTCTGCTTCTTGTTGCCACGTCGCGTAGGTTTCTTCCTGCCTAAGAAGTAGTACGTAGTAGATGCTTTGTTTAATTGTTTACCTTTATAGGCCACCCAAATGTATTTACTTAAAAGTCCACCTTCCAAACGGATTAATTGCTTAGTAAGAAATGTTTGAACTCTTCGATAATGAAATGTTGAACTTCTACAAAAAAAAAGAAAAAGAAATGTTGAACTCTTCGATATGATGTAAGGCACCAAAAATTTCGGGGTTTTATCTTAGATAAAATAAAAATCAGTGAATAATCTTCTTATTCTTCCTGTGTGTCTTCGTAAAAGGAATAAAATGCGGATGAATTCATTATTTTATATTTTAAATAAAGTGGGTGTTCGGCAACATTAAAATACTAGAGAATTTAGGTTGATACTCTCGAAATCTGTATTCCGGAGAAAAAAAAATTAGAATAATATTTGGTGCTTGTTATGGAGTTTCAAAATAATGAAACAAATGATATGACTTTTAAAAGTTCAGTTTGACAATTGTAATTTTCTTGAAAAACTTTTAAAAATTAATTTCTTCCTAACCCTCTATGCCTCTGCCTCTGCCTCTCTCTCACTCCCCAAGGAGTTGCCTTGTGTTCGTCGTCGCAATACAACCAATCGCAATCAAGTTTTCCCCTCCTGTTTACACATGGCCATAAGTTTTTTCTTCTCACATTGAATGTTGTTTGAAACTACTGTATGAAGGGTCCAAGGTCGCTTGATCATCTCGGATCTACAAGCTCGACCATCTCCGATCTACAAACTCGATGCCACATTAATTACTCATGACAGTTGAGTGGCGGTGTTGTGGGATTGGGTGGGGGTAAATTAGTGTGAAGGGGAAGGTAGGTTGGCCGTTGGTGTGAGAAGATAGATTCATATTAATTAATTATTCCATGATCAATTTCTTTTTTAGAAAAAAGGTCCTGACTCAAAGAACTGTATTAATTTCAAAGAAGGATCTGACAAGAGCCAGAAACAAGTCCCACAACTTTGTAACAACTATAAGCTATTAATTTGGAGGTGTCCTTGATTTAAGACCTGAGAAAGATGTCTAGATAAACAAACCACAAAGAGCCAGTCGGCAAAACTCTCTCTACAAGTATTATATATATATATATATATATAGAGAGAGAGAGAGAGAGAGAGAGAGAGAGACGATGGGGGAGAAGAAGAGGAGAAGAGGGTATGCATGACGGGTGCAGGAGGGTTCATAGCCTCATGGCTGGTGAAGCTGCTGCTCTCCAAAGGCTACATGGTCCATGGAACTGTTAGAGACCCAAGTGAGCAAATTAAAACAAACCCCACCTTGCCTCTACTTCATTAGTCATTACTCTACGATTGCAGGTAGAACCCAAGTTCCAAACTTTTGATCCTAGGTAGGTACCACTTACCAGGTACAGATTCCCTTCTTTCCCCCCCGTACTAAGGTTCTCTTTGCTTTAATCTGTTCATATTTGTGTCATTCCATTTAGTTGCACATTCCTAAAATACCATGTTTTATCCCCATTCAAACGGTGCGAATTACAATACTTTCAAGATTTCATTGATGTTAATTCACATTGTTCTCTAAAAGCTTAAGCTAATGGAGAATGGATATATTTTACTTGGCCCAATATGCGGATTTCAATTATATTCAAACTAAAGAGTTTCTGCTCTGATACTATTTCAGCGCATTATGCTCTAAAATCTTATGCTGATAAGAAAATTAGATTTAATATTTCATATTCCAATAAATGAGGATCATTTTTTTTTCTGCCTTCTTATTCAGTTACAGAGCAAGAATTTATAACTTATCTTTTTTTTTGTTGCTTGTCTACAACTTGCTGAAAACAATCGGACATAGGCGACGGACAGAATGCACATTTGATAAAGTTGGATAATTCCAAAATCCTACATCTGTTCAAGGCAAACTTACTTGACTACAATTCTTTGGCATCAGCAATCGCAGGGTCTGGAGGAGTTTTCCATGTTGCCAGTCCTGTTCCTTCTACCAAAGTGACTAATCCAGAGGCAAGTTATTCGTGCTAATTGATATGTACTATAAACTTACTAGGAACAGCGATCATTCAACTTATTTTCATCAGCAATTTTATGTGCCATCTGTCTCACTTTTTCTATATTACTATCTCGTGCTATCAATATGTACTATAAACTTACCATGAATGGCGATCATTCAATTTTATCTCCATCAGCAATTAGACTTGTGCCGTCTGTCTTACTTATTTCTATATTACTATCTCATTCTCAACTTCTCTCATCTGCTACTACGGAGGAACTGAATGTTTAATAGCCTATGTCTGTTATTCCTTGGAAATGAATCAAATTTACCACATTGCAGGTGGAACTTATTGGTCCTGCTGTGTCTGGCACACTGAATGTCCTTAAGGCATGCTCCGATGCAAAAGTCAAACGAGTGCTTCTAGTATCATCAGTTGCTGCTGTTACTCTGAATCCAAATTGGCCCCGTGATAAGATCATGGACGAGAGCTCTTGGTCGGACAAGGAATATTGCAGGAAAAGAGAGGTAACTGACATCTAATGATTTCAAAGAATGCAGCAGTCCTGAGAGATCATAGTTCCATATGAGCTCCTCATATATATATATGTATATATATATATATATATTAATTTATTGATTCCTCCATGTTGGCATATTACTAGTTTCAGTGTGCGACTTGTTTTAGATATTCATAAATTGCTAAATTCTGGTAGTTACCTTTATAGTCTGAACTCTGAAGCATCATGCTCATTTTGAATTGAGTTGTACTAGTAGCCATCCATGCGGACCTTAAGCATATTTATTCTTTCCCTTGATCATGCTAGTGTTATGCTTCCTTCCTTAATCAATGAGGGAATTGTACTTCCTTTGAAATGAAGCTTATTTTTAGTTTTGGAGACCTCATCCTTAATAAGATAACGTCAGTGTATCTTAGGAAAGAGAAAGCTATCCCTTTATGGGAATAAACATGCCCTGCCAACTTCAAGAAATACTGCAAATTTTCAAAATATTTTTGCAGACATAAAGTTTAATATATAACGATCAACTAGAACTGCAAATCTTAATTTCCTAGAGTACATGATATACTGAAGGTGAAATAGTTTGATGCTCCCTCACTACTTGAACCGAAATCTCAATGTTCTCTCTAACATGATTGCTCTGTTCAAGTTATAATAGATAGAGGTGCTTTCCAAATGGTGTACATGATGAAATAGTTTGATGCTCCCTCACTACTTGAACCGAAATCTCAATGTTCTCTCTAACATGATTGCTCTGTTCAAGTTATAATAGATAGAGGTGCTTTCCAAATGGTGTACATGATGAAAAAAAAGAAAGAGCAAGCCCTCCTTAATGAGACACAGGAGAAAAACTATGGAAATTATAGGTGTACGCAAATAGTCAACCATCTTATGTTATCTGCCACCCTTTTTAAGGTTTTTCTTCTCTTTTTTTTTTCCTTTTATTTTTGTTATCTCTAATACCTGAATTTGACTAAACAGTGATATTGAATGGAATCAAATTTTTTTTCTGGACTATTAACTATATTCTCTTATCGTAAGAAAGGGGTGAAATTAATGGGGAAACTTGGGATTATGAGGGATAAAAATATTAACATCTCAAATTCATAAAATGGAACCCTAATTCTTCTCCAAATAATACAGAAATTTCAATGGAAAATACATACTCTGGTAATGCAAAAAGCTGTAGGACTTAACAGTGTATCTTTTCTCGGAGTAATGATTAATCATATGCTTTCTGCACCTCACACTGAGACTTTGAATGCTCTAATCAATTCATAGTCTAATACATCAAATTTCTTGCATATTTGTTGTTTTGAATGACAACAGTGACTTGCTGATTATATTTGAAGCTTTTAGCTCCTATAACTTCCGAGGTTTTGATGGTTCATATTTTTCATGTGATTAGGGTTGCAGCTCTGTCTTCAATATCCTGATGTTTCTCACAAACTTGACTGTTTCCTATGCTGGAAGATGTTGTTTAGTTACCAGTATCCATAAACTAAAAGCATGCAAC
The DNA here is from genome assembly GCF_019914945.1 of Typha latifolia. Classification (NCBI taxonomy): domain Eukaryota; kingdom Viridiplantae; phylum Streptophyta; class Magnoliopsida; order Poales; family Typhaceae; genus Typha; species Typha latifolia. Next base: position 62,715 of record NC_133093.1, read on the forward strand.
AATGAATCAAATGTAATATATGGTAAAATATGTAGCAGAAATGTAACCCCAGTGATGGATGTTGATGGATGATTTCCTTTCCTTGCTTCCTTGGATTGGAAGGTCAAATGCCCACAATCTACTCAGATTTCATTATCTGAGAAACATCAAAAATAATTCTAGCTTTCTTATCAATTAAGAAAAAGAACCTCAGTGCATGCTAAGGTCCTTAACAAGATTAAGCTCCATTAGGGGCTACCAAGAAAACTGGCCTAGAAAAAAGCCATTTCGAGGTGTCCTCTTCTAAGAGCTAGTAAAAAGAAGAGCTATTCACCAAGCTGCTCCTCTTTATAAATTTTATTACTGTTTCACTTCACCAACTAAAATAATTATCAAATGCAAAAATCATTGAACTGTTTAGCGGTTCAGCAACTTTTGGGCGATTTGTGCTAACCTGGCCAAAATAAAAATCCTCTGTAATAAATTTGCTTGGTAGACTAAAATGATTAAAACAAAAAGGTCTATGAGGAGACTGGCCCACATTGGTCAAAAACTCCAAAAAGGAAAATGCCTGTGTGAGGAAACCATAGTAAGAGCCAGTTGACACGGCTCTTCTTCTTCTACAAGTATATGAAGATTAAAGAGAAAGATGGATATTGAGGAAATGGAGGCGATAGGGAGAAGAAGAGGGCATGTGTGACGGGTGCTGGAGGGTACATAGCTTCATGGCTGGTGAAGCTGCTGCTCTCCAAAGGCTATATCGTCCATGGAACTGTTAGAGACCCAAGTGAGTAGTATATAGCACTTTCCTATGCTTATCTTATTTGGGTATGCTTTGAATCCTTTTCCTCTGTGTCCTCATGTTTATGACTACTGGATTTCTATTTGGTTTCCTTCAGAAAGAAACATGCGCACATATCTCTCCTATTTTAAGGGGATTTACACCAGACTAATATCATCACAGTTGCCACATATACAACCATCTACCAAAAGTTTACAAAAACTATTTTTGGAAACACACACACAATGGAAACAGATTTCTCTTTCATGACTTACCATGAATTATGCTAAATTTGTTCTCAGGTGATGAAAAGAATGCTCATATGAAGAAATTCGATAATGCATCTGAAAATCTGCTCCTCTTTAAGGCAGACTTGCTTGATCACAATAATATAGCATCGGCTATTGCTGGCTGTGGAGGAGTCTTTCATGTTGTGCCAAATACTCAAATGGGTGAGGGAAGCGGAAGCAAAACCCTTCACCCTCAAACAAATCCAAATAGAATAGCAATACTTTGGGGCAAACCAAATATTAGCAAAGCTAATATCAATATCAATGTGAGAACTCTAAATGCAAGATGCTAGTTATAGAGAACTTTAAATACCCAAGGTAATCACAAATATGAATACCAAATCAATACAAACAATATAGAGAAAAGAGGGAGAAACACGATTTACGTGGTTCGGCAATGTGCCTACATCCCCGAGCGGAGCAATCTTCAATCCACTATGCAAATCTTCAAATACAAAGAGTTTACAACTCTAATCTCACTCTAAACAATGGTAGCTCTCTCTTACAAGTTTTTCTCTCTTGCAAAATGCCCACTCCAAGCCCTAAAACCCAACATTTCTATTTATAGGGCCGGTTCACATTTGGAATTTTTGCGTCTCGTTCGAACGCCCTCGAGGGCGCGTTCGAATGTGCCCATTATCAAAGAAGCAGAACCAAAGGGGCATTCGAACGCTCGCGAGGCGCGTTCGAACGCGCCCAATGCAAATGCAGATTGGCGTTCGAACACCAAAGCCCCCGTTCGTACGCCGCCAAAAACAGCTGCTCTCGGGTTGGCTTGCATTCGAACGCGGCTGGGGCCGTTCAAATGCCTGCATCACAGACTGCTCTCTGTCTGGAGCCCGTGTTTGAATGCCTCCAGGGCCCGTTCGAACGCGCGGCACAGAAATACTGATACTTGTTGAATTTTTTTTTCTGAAAATGAATTTGAGCCAATTTTTAACATTTCATGTAGCCAGTCCTGTTCCTTCAACCAAATTACCCAATCCTAAGGCAAGTCTTGAGCTTCACTTGATCCACGTCAAAATTGCATTGAGTTAGCATGAAGTACATGTGCTATGCTAGCTCAAGACTACTATGCTAGCTCAAGGGCGGTGGCCAGTAAGGCTACTATGCTAGCTCAAGACTACTTCAAGGATAGGGAGGTTTTGGTGGGATTTAAGAAGAACACTGTTAAAGTTCAGTGGAAACGTCCTCCGGAGGGGTGGATTAAAATTAATGTTGATGGCTCTTTGAAGGCAGGTGAGTATTAGGGTGGGGCCGACTTTATAATTAGGGATGAGATTGGTAACCTTTTGCGGGCAGCAGTGGAGCCAACCATTGTCGATTCTGCCAGCTACAGTGAGATATGGGTGCTGCAGGCAAGGGTAAGAGAAGCATATGGGAGATGGGAGCAGGTGTTTGTTGAAACGGATGCTCTGTCGGTCATTAGGATGTTCAGAGACGAGGACAGCTGTTCGTGGCGCCTTAGGGGGGCCTTGCAGAACTGCTGCAAGATGCTGATGTCCTTCAAGAGGATTAAGTTCCTGCACACGTACAGGGAAAGAAATAGAGCAGCCGATTGGTTAGTCAAACTAGGGAGACAGACAACCTTGGGGAGAGTATGGAATAGTTCAGATTTAATTCCTCTAGAACTTAAAACTATATTGTATTCTAATAGATTGGGCAAAGGAATAGCCCGGGATGTAAACCTTAGCTGAGTCCTCAGCTCTTATTAATCAAAAAAAAAAAAACATGAAGTACATGTGCTCATAAATATCTGCAATGCTTTTGAGACATTTATCAATTAGTGTCACAAAAGAGTTGCAGATGGAGGCTCTATAAGACTATAACCTGGTTTGTTTTTAAAGTAGTATGTCTTAGTAGCCAATTGACATGCATGGCGAATAGCTGGCATCATGTACTCCATGTTTCATAGTTCCTCATCACCCGTACGTAGTTAATGTGATTAATTTACTCAGCTTTCTGTTGCATCATGATATTAGGAGACAAGTAGTCCATCCTGGTCTTGCTTTTCATCAAACTTATTTGAACGTGATTGTTTTGCAGGTCGACGTAGTCAATCCGGCTGTATCAGGAACTCTGAATGTATTAAAGGCATGTTCAAAGACAGAGGTTAAACGAGCTGTTGTAGTCTCACCTGCTTCTGCTGTTACCAGGAATCCAAATTGGCCGAAGGGTAAGATAAGTGATGAGGAATGCTGGTCCGACAAGGAGTACTGCAGAACTACTGAGGTACGTACGTACATAACAACACATTTCAAAAGTAGTATCTACTTGCTGGAACTAATATAGAGATTTGATAAAGTGGGCATGCATGGGGATCCTCTGTACATGCTAAATATGTGTTTGTGGACTACTTGGGCCATTCTAAGAACTGTATCTTTAATTCATGATACAGATTTTTTTTCTTTTTCTTTTTGCTCTGTCTAATTGGGTTGATCTAGCTTGAAACCTGTGGATATTCCATAGCATATGCTAATTACCTAATTAACCCATTATGAACGCCATTACTGTTTATGATGTTGCCAGAATTGGTATTGCCTTTCAAAGACACTGGCAGAGAGTGAAGCGCTGGAATATGAAGCGAAAAATGGACTTGATGTAGTAACAGTTTTGCCACGTATGGCTATTGGACCTATGCTGCAATCTACCATCAATGCTAGCAGCCTGATTATAATCAATGTTTTGAAAGGTAGAGAAGTACAAATTCTTCTAACTGTAGCTTAATTTTTTTGGCATAAGTTTTTACACACCATTTTGCATCATTTTGCATAAGTTTTTGAAAGGTAGTATGATAGCATGTCAGCTTGCTGCATGGCAGTAGAGATATTTTATTTCCCATCGTTTGTCCAGGTGCTATGGAGTCAATAGAGAATAACATCCAGAACATTGTGGATGTTCGAGACGTCACTGATGCACTGCTTTTGGTGTATGAGAAGCCAGAGGCATCCGGTCTGTCACATCTGCGCTCCTCATTCAGTAAGAATACGCGACATGGTAGACATGCTCAAGAGTTTGTATCCCAACTACAAATACCCGAAAATGTAAGCCTGCCTTATTATAAACAAGTAATTTATTTCCGCATCAATCACATACTATCTTCTTTTTCTTCTTTAATTGGCAGTTTTACTGAAGGAGGTGGAAGTGTGATTAGTTCCAGGAAACTACAGATGCTGCGATGGAAAGGCAGGCCATTAGAGGACAGTGTTGAATTCTATCAAGCTGCTGGTATATTGAATGGAGATTAGATTTCCATGTGATTTAAGATTTTAAGGTATACTATTGTGGGTAGAAATGACTCAGAAGAATAAAAATTGTGGCATGTAATGTAACCTGTTAATAGATCAGTTGAATTGTTGGTGGAGTACCTCATCAAATTTGCAATGTCCATTCTTGGCGAAATGTTCTTGAATCTGTTCTGAAACATTATTTATGGTTGAATGTAACAATGGATCAAATCAAATATGGTGAAAATGTATTCGAGTTCTGATGCTGGAAGAAGCTGCACAAAAAATTAGGAAATTTATTGAAACACTCACTTTCAAAAATCACGTGTTCCTCATGTGGAGAATTTCCACATGATTCTCACGTGACTCGTCAATGAAATAATTTTATAAAGTATATGGATAAGTCTAGGAATACCATAAGAATTCAACAAATAATCTAAAGTTACAATATCACAGATCTCAACAAACCTCTAGGAATACAAGTCAAACACAAATTTTAAAACATAAATACTCTCGCAGGGGTCAAGTCCAACTTGAAATAATAGACTAAACAAATACTAAAATAGAGGAATGAATCTGCTACTCCTTGATATCCGCATCCTCCATAATCAACTCTGAAATATTTTCGGCCCAGCAAGTAAAATCCAATAATAATCTAAGAATATTACATGATAAATAGAAATGCAAACCCGTAACATGTCAGGGAATGTGTACATTATGACTTTTAATAACTTTCATCATTATAGTTCCAATTATATGGAAATTCACACAGAAATCGAGTCACAAAGTCATATCTCACAAAGTACCATAAAATCGAGGGGAACTAGTCATCTAGCGGTAATATTGTCTATACATGCCTAGTGACGCTGCATATGACCGGTTGTCTGTGGCCATCAGACTAAGGACCTAAGTTGTAGGCCCCTCAACACCACTCTAGTAATCATCGCCCGAAGCGGAATCACCACATACGGCGGTTAAGAACACACAGCTCGATAGGCGCCCTGACCCTGCGTCCTCGGGTACTGCTAGAACTACAATCCCTACCTCTCAATCATCTTTCCTAATATCATACTAGACTAGTCTCCAACTAGGGCAGTATAGTCATCTGAATGCTCCACCAACTACCGACCTCAGGTGTAGACCGCTAATATAATACTATATAATACACTCTACCCTTAACCCTGGGTTGAGTGGGTGAAAGGGGTACTGCCTATACGTGCACGTGGTGCCATGACCTCTATTATTTATTTAACATAATCATCAAATAACATGTATTATAAATAAGTATAGAGTCTATCATACATATGCGTTACGTGATAAATAACGCAAGTAAGAATTGACATGTAATTAAATGCAAGTAAGAATTGACATGTAATTAAATACAAGTATGAAATATTATGTAATTTTCACAAATAAGAAATGACATTTGATTAATACAGGTAAGAAATGACATAAGTATGCATTTTCGTAGACTATTATAGAATTCGACTCGCTTGGGATATTTCTAGAATCCGTCTTACTCTCCTAATCAGTGGGCTCTTCTTAAATTTCAAGATCCTTCCCACACAATAATAGATCTAATAATTTATAAATAAAATAAACATAAGATTAATGAACTTATAAGACTAACTATCTTGTTGTATAAACTAACTTTGATTTTCTACGTCCGAATATATTATTTTGTCTTAATTTAAAAAAAATGGTCATTTAGAGTCATTCACATTGTAAGTGTCAGAAGATAATTGAAAAGACTAATAAATTCAAATTCCTATTTTAATTATGTATTAATCCTAATTTATTAATAACATGGTTGAAAAAATTTAAAATAATTACAATTTATGTAGCTAACATAATTTAAGAAAAATAACATACTAATAATAAATTAGTCTAAGGTTAAAGGTTGGGCTAGGCTCAAGGCCTAGTTAGCCTTATATTGGAGAAGTGGGCTGTGGGCCTACCCACAGCCCACAAGGCTAAAGAAAAAATTTAACTACAGGTGTGGGCCTTGGCCCACACTGCAGTTGTCCAGGTTTTAGGTGGGCTGGGCTTGAGAGCCCAGCCCATCAAAATAGCTAAATAGAGAAAGAAAACTTTGGACTGGACTAGGCTGAGCCCAAATCCACCCTTAGTTTCAAGTGTGGGCTACGACCCACACTGTAAACTAGGGTTGGGGTGGATTGGGTTGAGCCCAAATCCACCCTTAGTTACAAGTGTGTGCACAAGTCGGGTGGACCGGGCTCACAGGCCCAGTCCACTGCTGGCTACGGGTGTGGGCTGTGGCCCACCCCGTAGCCAACACAATTGGTGAGGGTTTGATCAACCCCCACACAGTTCACTCGCCAGAGGGGGCTGCTGCCGGTGATCCCCGTCGCCGGCAACCCCCAGCTCTAGCAACTCCTCCCCAAGTCGACGAGGTCGACTTGGGTGCAGGAGAGATTTGAACCACCGGCCAGTGCGGCCGATGGGTGAGAATTGAGGAACTCCATGACCGGTGGCCATGGAGCTTTCCAATTCGGTGCAAGGTAGGCTCGAAGCCCTCATATCGAGTACCTACTTCTTCTATGTGAAGAGGTGGGTCAATCGAGGCTGACGAGCAAGGCCACCACCGCCGGTGGTGGCCGCTTGTGCCTAAGAAACCCGGCGGTGGGAGGCGACATGGTATCACCTCCCTCGCGCCCCGTGGGTACCCACAACAAGGGGCTGAAGCGGGGAAACTTTCCGGACCGGTAGGTGGTTGACCCGAGATCGCCGGCCGGCGAATTTCTCCGGTGAAGGCAGACATAAATTCCTAATTACACATGATTAATTTCAAATTAAACTAAAGAGGGGATGGAGGCTAACCTGAGGATCGAGGTGAGGGGGTTTTGGTTAGATGCCGATGCTCCGGTGACTCGCTGTTCGCGACGAAAGCTTCGGCGGCTTGAGAGAGAAAAGAGAGAAAGGAAGAAAGAGAGAGAGAGAGAGAGAGAGAGAGAGAGAGAGAGAGAGAGAGAGAGAGAGAGAGAGAGAGAGAGAGAGAGGAATTTCGAAGAGTGAAACCAAACCTAGAAGGTGAGGGGGATGGGGGTTTAAATAGGGATGAGGTGGAGAGGGCAGCGGAGTGGAGTTAGCTCCACTCCGACGCACTTCTCTCCCACTTCTCGTAACTAACTGCAAGAGGTGGGGGAGGAGGAAGAAGGAGTCAGCGCGTGCGCTGCGGTTAGAGTGCACGCGCATAGTGCATGCGCTGATATTTTTTTTTTTTATACATGGGTGTTACATTTATAGTTAGCAACTAATCTTGAACTGGTGTTGCTAGAGAGCTGAGCCTATCCGAGGCTCGGATCAAAATTTCGATCCTAAAATCTCTTCTAGACTCTGTTTCATCTAATTAAATTCGAGCCTTAATGAGCCTATTCAAACTTAAACTAGTCTCAATTCTAGTTTTAAATGAGCCTATTCAAGATTTAAGAAAAGTCGGATTTCAGTTTAAACTTTAAACAAGCCATCAAATCAAAATTTAATAGTTATAATATAATTTAATTATTTTGAATTTGTCGATCCTGAAATTTTAATTAAGCTCAGCTCATTTATACTCGAGCTGAGCGCAAGCTGCTTATTTATTTAAACAGTCCCTGCAGATATCATTTTCCGAGAAATAAAAAAAATATATGAAAAATGAAATCGACCTTTCTTTATCAATTAAAAAAGACCACCGAAGAATCTATCAATAAAAAAAGACAACCGAGAAGATGTGTCATAAAGAGTTTAGAAAAAAACGAAAGGAAGCTGACGTAGGCAATTGGTGATGTCCTTAAATTAAGACCACAAACCACAAAGAGATGCCTATATAAACAAACCGCAAAGAGATGCCTATATAAACAAACCACAAAGAGATGCCTATATAAACAAACCACAAAGATCCAGTCGGCAAAGCTCTTTCTAATTAAAGATTTATATATATATATATATAAGAGAGAGAGAATATATATATAAGAGAGAGAGAGAGAGAGAGAGAGAGAGAGAGAGTGAGTGGAATTAATGGAGGCGATGGGGGAGAAGGAGAGGGTATGTGTGACCGGCGCAGGAGGGTTCGTAGCTTCATGGCTGGTGAAGCTGCTGCTCTCCAAAGGCTACATCGTCCATGGAACTGTTAGAGACCCAAGTAAGTAATACGCACTTCCCCTGTGTTCATCTTATCTGGGTTATACTTCGAATCGTTTTAGGTCACTTGGCATTTGAGAAAATTAAAAAAAAAAGTTTTGAAGTTCGGTAATAATAAGATTGAGCTCCTTAAAACTGAGTGATTTTATTTGTTTACAATAGATGCACATCTTTTATATAATATATATAATATATAATTTATATAGAAGGTGCACATAAAAATTCAATCTTGTTAGCTTAAAAGAGTTGTTTGTCAAATTGCCCCAAGTTGTTATCCTTTTCTTGTATTATTTCCTCAACGCTACGGTGGGTATTTGTTTTGGCCTTTTATAACCCTCACACCCCTCGAGCTATTTCTAAGTTGACGAAGACGTAACAGTATTTGGTTGGTATCTTCTCGTATTGAAGAAAGAAATGGATTCAGAAGGGGGTGGGCTGCGATTTTGGAATTACATTGCGGCGAGTTGCAAGCGTGTAAAGAGTGGAAGCATTGCATGTAATGTTAGTGAAAGGATAAGTATGGGGTTTCCTCATCTTGGTTGTCAATCTTGTTAGTAAAAGGCTTAGACCGTGACCATAGAAATGAGATTCATTAACTGATAGGTTGTTTTATTTAATTTATAGAAATAAGTAAATTAAATAAGATTTGTTAATTTACAATGAATATGTTAAATTTGTTCTCAGGTGATGAAAAGAATAATCATCTGAAGAAATTGGATAATGCGTCCGAAAATCTGCTCCTCTTTAAGGCAGACCTGCTTGATTACAACAACGTAGTGTCAGCTATTGATGGCTGTGAAGTAGTCTTTCATGTAGCCTGTCCTGTTCCTTCAACCAAAGTACCCAATCCTGAGGCAAGTCTTGACTCACTTAATCCTTTTCAGAGCTTGTTTTCTTTCTTCCCATTCTAAGATGCTTTCCTGAGCTTCACTTAATCTATGTCAAACTTGCATTGGAATAGCATGAAGTGCAACTTGTGTTTATATATGTAATGCTTTGAGATATTTGTAGATTAGTGTCAAAAAGGAGTTGTGGATTGAGGCTCTATTACCCGGTTATTTTTAAAGTAAAGTAAGATGTCTTAGTAGTTAATTGACATAATGAAAAGCTGGCATCATGTATTCCATGCTTTATAGTTCCTCATCACCTTTAAATGTGATGATTTACGCAGCTTTCTGTTGCATCATGTCCGGGAAGCAAGTGCACATACTTGTTGTCTTGATTTTCATCAACTTATTTAAGTATGATTGTGTCGCAGGTAGCTGTACTGTCTCCAGCTGTAACAGGCACTCTGAATGTATTGAAGGCATGCTTAGATGCAAAAGTTAAACGAGTTGTTGTAGCATCATCTGTTGTTTCTGTTATGATGAATCCAAATTGGCCAAAGGGTAAGATCTTGGATGAGGAGTGCTGGTCGGACAAGGAGTACTGTAGAACTACTGAGGTACTTGAAAAGGCATTTGAAAGAAGTAATATTTACTGGAATATAGAAATTTCATAAAGCGAACATTTGGGATCATTTACTATTTTACATATCCATGCCTCAGATTTTTGTTCTTCTAAGGCATTCAACTTGTCTCCCTTGCTTCTGTTAGGTGTAATTTTCGTTGTAGGTCCATTATTTAACACCTTACTCTTTTACATCAGTGGCTTATCCAAAAGTTCTTAGTTGAGCGGAACAATCAAGTGATGTCTAGCATACGGTTGTGTACTTTTTGTCTATATGGTTAGACAGTCATCTGTAGTTATCACAAGCAGTAAACCCATTGATACCAGCATCATCTAGATGTTCTACTGCCTCTAACTTTAGTTTCTAGTATGACAGTATAGATGCTTAAGGTGTCAGAAGAAAGTAACAACACAAAGTTTATGTTCACTTTCAAATGTGTCTTTTTTTTTAACTACAAAATAATTCCCATCTGCGAGAGGGAAAACATAGTTCCTTAGCTTAGTGAGAAAAATGGTTGTATTTGTTTGCATGTCAGTTTGTTCTATTAGGTCAATAGATACCAATTACATGCTCATAGAGTATGTTTCATTGAAAACAATCTCTAGGCCATGATAAGGCAACCGGTGACTTTTGTTTCCTTTACATCATAGAACATGCTGTCTGGTTTCTTAGACTGTTCCAATTTGGAATAATTTTGCTAGTACTTAGTATGCTAAATATTGTAAGACCAACTGTCCATTTATAAATTACAATAAATTTAATCTTTTGTTCCTGATGTGATTTCATGTTTTATGGATTGTTGGCCTGTCCTAGGAACAGTCTTGTTGAAGTAAGTTTAAATTTTTACTTCATCTTGTAGTCTTTTTTCTCTGTTTTGTTGGGTTGATCTAGCTTGAAACTTTCATGTGTTCGATAGCATATCCTAGATACTTCTTGTACTAATTAACCCATTATGAATACCATTTCTGTTTACTGTGATTTTTCCAGAATTGGTATTGCCTTGCAAAGACACTGGCAGAGAGTGAAGCACTGGAATATGCAGAGAAAAATGGACTTGATGTAGTAACTGTTTTGCCATGTATGGTTATTGGACCTATGCTGCAATCTACAGTCAACGCTAGCAGCCTGTTTCTAATCAATGTTTTGAAAGGTAGAGCAGTACAAAATTCTTCTAATCGTCTTGGTTTATCTGCAGATATCTTGTTGATTTTTTTTTTCTAAAAAGTTTGTATACATCATATTTGCATCATATATCAACTCATTGATTAGGTCATGGTTACATCTCGAGTAAAATCAAATCAGGCCAGATGAAATGACTTGATTCATCAGGTCAAGGTTGATCCAAGCTTGATCTGACTGACTTGTGTAGTTGATTTGAGCTTTTCTTAGGTTACTAGGTCAAAAGTGCTTGCAGGTACCCAAATAATCAGGTGGATTTAAGGGTGGGACACGTTAAATCCTAACCAACTGATAAGTATAATAATAAATGTCAAAGGACATCTTAACAAAACTATTTTGACCTAATACTCATGGAATAAATCATCTGAGTATATAGACAACTTTAAAATACTATGAGATTAATGTAAAGGGTAGAAGGCGCAAAATAATCCATTTCTTTGTTTTAGTAGATTTATTACTTGTTAGAATATAAAATATAAAAATCACCTTTAGTTAACATGATATTAGAGCAAATGTCTTGAGTTAGAATCTTGTTAAACCTATCTACTTTTCAAAAATATTGTTCTTAAGTCTGATTTATTTCTTGGGCCTATCAAAATATCTGAAGCTTAAAAACGAGGAGTGTTAGAATATAAAATATAAAAATTACTATTAAATTTTTAGTATAATTGGTGAGTTATCACTGCTTATTATAATCTCAGTTTTTTTGCTAGCAATGCCACCATGCAGCATAACAGTAAAGACATTGTATTTCCCATCCTTCAACCAGGTGCCAGAGAGTCGGTAGAGAATAGTGTCAGACACCTTGTGGATGTTCGAGATGTGGCTGATGCACTGCTCTTAATGTATGAGAAGCCAGATGCATCCGGCCGTCACATCTGTGCTTCACATTCAATAAGAATGCGCGACATGGTAGACATGCTCAAGAGCTTGTATCCAAACTATAAGTACCCAAAAAAGTAAGCCTGCCTTATTGCCAAATAATTTATATCTGCATCACACACTAACTTCTTTTTTGTTTATCAATGGCAGTTTTACTGAAGCTGCTGAAACTGCAATTAGTTCCAGGAAATTACAGATGCTGGGCTGGAAATGTAGACCGTTAGAGGAGAGTTTTGTGGACAGTGTTGAATGCTATCAAGCTGCTGGTTTATTGAATGGAGATTAGAGTTCCATTTGCTTTAAGGAATACTGTTGTGAGTAGAAATGTTTCAGAAGAGTAAACATTATTAGTGTTTCAGAAGACTACTACATCAAATTTGCAATGTTATCTCTAGTTTTCATCCATTCTTGGCTGAATGTTCTTGATTCTGTTCTGAAAGATTAATGCTGGGTGAATCTTCTATTCTGAATTAATAGAAACAATTAACATATTCTTGATGAGTGTTTGGATGATGAATATTATAAAGCTGAATTTGAAACTACCTAATTGGAAGGAATTACTCAAATATTTGATTGATGGATTAATTCTTCTCGCAGAAGCTTCTCCACGTTATGCGAATTTGTTTGCATGATCTTCTCGCATCGTCTCTGAGTTGGAGCTGAATCAAAAAAAAAAAAAAAAAAAAAATTCAACCTGTCCATCCACTGAAAAAAGAGTATGTGGGTCCATTTGTATATCCAATTATATGCAAATGTGTGATTGTTTGGTGAAAGATTCCTTCCAAGTTCTTTGTGGACTATGTGGTCTTTGTCAATGGATAAAAGTACCACCTATACTTCTTTGTATGTTCTCCTAGAAAGATCCATTTTCTACTGGACAACGGTAAAGGTGGGATCTCTATAATATTGTAACTGTAAACACTCTTAAATGATTGTTATGGTAAAGAATAGTATGTTATTAAAGAATGTCATGGTAATTACGTAAAAAGAACACCAGAGAGAAGAGAGAGCCGCAGCTATAAGATGACGACCAGCAACAAAAGTAAATAACCGAAGGGGGGCGGGGGAGAAGAGAAGGATCCACATAAATCTCTCTCTCTCTCTCTCTCTCTCTCTCTCTCTCTCTCTCTCAGGCGAATAAAGTTTCTTCTCAGTCTCCAATCAATCATCTCTTTCCGTAAATTGCAAAGAAACCCATCTCCAATTTCCTTCCTTCTTACCCTATAAAGCCAAGCTAGGGTTTCCCTATACCTCCTCCTCCCTCCCTCCTAGGGTTTATTGGGTCCATCCTCGAATCACCTGATCCTTCACTCCTGCCCCCGTCCCGTTCAATTAAGTTCGTATTTTGGTGGTACTCGATCGATGATCCCTCAGCATCCGACTCCAGGGTCGGGATCGAGCTCTAGCTCCGCGCTCCACTACTTGAATTCCCCCTTCGGGGACACCACCTTGACCAAGGTCTTCGTCGGGGGATTGGCATGGGAGACGCAGAGCGAGTCGCTGAGGCGCCACTTTGAGCCGTTCGGCGATATCCTTGAGGCCGTTGTGATAGCCGACAAGAGCACCGGGAGATCCAAGGGCTATGGTTTTGTGAGTAGTTTTATGGGTTACTTCATGTTATTTTGTCATCAAGATTCGGTTTTGCAATTGGAGATCATTAAAAATAAAAAGATTCCATCTTTATGAGTGTTTTGGATGATGTTTTGTATGGAGGCTCCAGGTTACGTTCCGGGATCCAGAATCGGCAAGGAGGGCTTGCGTGAATCCTAGCCCGTTCATTGATGGTAGACGAGCTAATTGCAATTTGGCTTCTGTAGGGCGTCCACGGCCAGCTGTACCTTTAGGTAGGTTGGAATGTTTAATTCGGAATGTGATTTTTTTTTTTTTGGGTTATGTTCTCATGTCATTATTGGTCTTCTTATAAATGTTTTGCTGCTATATTGTGTTCTATACTTCTATCTAAATGTTATTATTATATTTGATGTTCTTGTTACATCTGTGCCATCGTTAATGTTCTTGCAAATGTTTTTGCTGCTTTTGATTCATCATCAAAGTTAATTCTATGAGCTTTCTATTATAATAGGAAAAAAAATATTGTCATTAGTCTTTTGGGCGATGTATGAACTTTGTTGCCAAATATCCTCGTAATGAGTTAATGATGTAAATTCAGTCTTCTTTCATATTTAAGTGGGTAAAAAGTTTGTTATCTTATCAATTTTCTGTTACCTTTATCTATTATAATACTCATAATTGTTCATTATGTTGTGCTATTTATTTGGTGATCTATAGCTGTTCTCTTGCACTTCATTTAATTGAAGAAATATGCTGACATTTACACATTTAATTCCGAAAAAAGTTTTGCATTTTGTATGAATATTACGAGGAACTTTTTCTTTCTTCGCCTTTTGTATCTGTTAGGATTATCTTCTTTGGGCTTTATTTGATTAATAAAGATGCTAATTTGTTAGGTTGATTTAGATTGGCTTAACTTTTCTGGCTGGACTAACCAACTCGAGGATTTGGATTACTCTAGGTGTGGGGTGTCCTTCTGGTGGCTTTATTATCATTGTACTTGTGGGAGTTGTCCACAAGTCAATTTAACTAATTTACACTAGGCATTCAATTTAAATTTAATTGGGAGATCTGTTTCCTTAACGGAACTTCCCATTTGATTCCTATTTCCTTGGTAATTGAGTAAGCTTTGTTTTCCCAATATAGTATTCAAAGGAGTCTATTCAGTGGACCCCCAAACCAGACCCAAAGTATGGAATAAATTTGATTGAAGATTTAGCAAACATTTTAACTTTGGAGAAGAACAAATATGAATTTATTAGATTTGTCACCTGCAATTTATCCCTATCAACTCTTTCCATGGCAAAAGTTTCAAAGCATGCTCTAGCCTTTTAGGAATTTCACCGAAGGAATGGGATATCTGTGTATGGTTCTGATAGATATCTATTTTAAACATTCACTATAGGGACTGCTCTATTTACGGTTTGAATGCGTCAGTCAGGGTTTGTAGAACTTGAAAGTTGAAACACAATATCAATAAAAGAGCTCTACAGAAAGGGTCTAAGTTGGGATGTTTATGTATTCTTACCCTCATTTCTGAATTGTTTCCAACATTTGATCCTATAACCTCTTGGATGCAATGGTAAGCCCCTTACCTCTTAAACAAACTATGCCTATCTACAGATTCGTGCAAATGGAACAACTTCTCGGTTCCATCTTTTCTTTGAGATACCATCATACTTTGCAGAAGGTTACATTCCTATTTCAAAGACCCTAATAGATTCATACTCCTGGGGCAAGGATCCCCGATATTTTTTAATATTCAAGAGAAATAAATATCTTCATTCTCAGGCGAGATTGGTACTTTGTTGTTCTACATATTATTGACTTTAGAGCACTTGTTTTTGGGGTTTTCCTGCTGTTTCTCAAGCATTAATACAATTGAATCATTTAAGACATGCCCTCTGCTTTCCATGTGCCTTGGTCTATATCTCAAGCAAATAATGTTATGTAATTTTTTTTTCTTTTCTGTGATAAGCACACCTAAGGCCGGCAGTCCCTTACTTTGGAAGTGTGGGAGTTACACGAGGTGCTTATGTTGGAAGCTCTGCTTATCAACAAGCATCTCCATACAACTATCAACAATCCTTTTCATATCCACCGCATGGGTAAGTTAATCTGTTGACTCCTTGTCCAAATGTCATATGCCCAGAATTTGAACTTGCAAAATTTGGATCTTGAAGATGCAGTCAGCTACTCTTCCTATTAAGAGTACAGCAACAAAAAGAAAAAAAAAGAAACATGACATTTATTGTTGACCATTAATACTAAGCAGTCAAATTTTATTCATTTTTTAGATTGTTGATGAGCTAAGACATTGGTATAACTGTATAAGTTTTAGAGCTAGACTGAGGGATTTGTGCAATGAAATGACCTAGGAAGCACAAATACATTATGGTCTTGTCCTATCGTATTGGATACATACTTGTCAAATCATTCATGCATATGTTTCAGATATTTCCTTAGGCCATCCAATATTTTGAAAATAAAATTAAAAAATTGGATACTCTCAGATACTTCTTGAATAGTTCAAAAAATAAGGGGATCTCTTATTAGGTCAGGAATTTTGTAGTAATAAAGTTGATCCTAGATGTTTTCCTATTAGGCATCATCTGCATATTTCAAAGAGACCTAATTAGGATTTCATGCAACAACGAGCTCTTAGATTATATATAAATTATTCTTCTTTGCCATTCATATCAGTAACATAATTTATCAAATGATTAGCGTAGTTGACAAATAAGTTAATGCGCTTAGATTATACAAAATCACATGTTTAAGAAGAATTAAAATTATATATAATACGAGCATTTACGAGTATATATTTTTATTTGTGGAGGTTTATATATGTATAGAAACAATATATATGTATGTGTGTACTGCATGTGTACATTTATATATGTATATGTGTGTGTGTTCCTTTTTTTCTACACACATTAGTCTTTGCATATCATATCCTTATTTTTTAACATATCCATATATTATGTTTATGGGTAATGACATTATTGTTGTGAAAACTTAGCGAAAATTGCTGTTTTAGGGCTGCACTTCACACTGTTTAATTTTACTGAAGAATTTTCTCCTGTGAATAAGCAAGATGTGATGGTGAAAGTTTTCAACGGGTCAATTGCTTCCTCATGCAGGTGTACAGCATATGGACCTGAATACATATATCAACAGGTTAGGAACTATTGTTTACTGTAAAGACTTCTTTTATAAACCAACTTGCAGATATCCTTTAATAGTTGTTTTTAGTTTTGTAGAATGTGTACAATCCTTACACAGGACAACAATATGTTCAAGTATATGGTCTACCTGGAACATTAAATACCGCTGTTCTCCCATATGGGGAGTTTACCCATTCTCTTCCTGGTGGTCATGGCTATACACCAGCTCCGGCTCATGCCTTGCCTGGTCATTATCTTTTGCAATTATCTGGTCCAAATGTCAATGCAGTAACAACCACAGCCATACCTGCTATTCAGCCTGCATATCCTGCAGGCAAGCTTCTAATTTGAAAGTATTAACATTGTGGAACTTTAGCTTGTATGTTCGCTATTGCATGGAATGATTACATACTATGTCTTTCCATGATATTCTCTATATTTAAAATTCAAATTTTAGTCCATATGCAGTGGGAGATGCATGAAGAGTAATGTGATATTCCATGGTAGCTTCAATAATTGCGATCATAAGCTAAGCAATCAGTTGTCCTTGCTTAAAATTTCCTCATCATAATTTTTGCTTGGTTGCTCAATGCTGACATTCCATGCGTGATTAAAACATTTGGTCGTGTTGTAGTTGTACCACATATCGGATCACTGTCAAATCGTCTTTCTCCCTATAGTCTGCTAGCTTTTTAGACTGTTTGTTTTTCCTAAGCTCATCTTTCAAAAAAAAAGTTTCTCAATGCACTGGATCCAATAAGGAGCTCTCGAATTACTAGTTTTAGAGATCTTCAGCAAGGATGGTCGTGCCATGTGTTGACCATCGGCTGTGCTGCAAGGAAGGAGAGGAAAAGAGGAGGAAGCCTACTCACCTTCATCCTTCGCCGCTCGCCATCAATCTTGTCGTTGACCTCGTCATCGTTGCTTGCTGCCGACCTCATTGTCACCAATCATTTGCGTTCCCAAGCTCGCCAACGAAGGCGCTACTCGCACCTGACTCAATCCACCCGACCATTTCTTCCTCAAGCTAGGGCACCCGATCCAGGTGTGAGCAGTGCCTTCATGGTTGAGCTCAGGCACGCGAATGGTGGGCAGCAAGCAGTGAGCGGTGATGGCAAACTTGACAACAAGGTCGGTAGTAAATGACAAAGCGCGAAGACGAGCAGCAACGGCGATGGCCAGTGGATGTTGCTAGGAGGGGTGCTGCAATGGTGATGACGACGACGAACAGATCGCTGCTAGGAGGGGTGTCGGGTGGCACCCCTTTTGCCACGTGCTGGTACACTACCGACACGGTAAGTATTGAAGGACACGCCCCGTGCTGGTTGGCACGACCATCGTTGATCTTCAGTGTTATTGAAAAAAATATTTCCAATCATAGTTGAAGCATGCTTTCCATTCAACAACTTTATCAATTTACCAAATGAAGATATGAGTGCATGTTTGATGCATCGAGGAGCCATAAAAGGTAAATCTACAGTGGTCTAACTTTATAGTTATTATTAGATGATTTCAACAGCTAGAAGTCATGTAAACAACCTCTACAAAAATAAGAGGTAAGTTGTTTTGTCCTTCCAAAACCACAAATTGGTGGGGTCCTCTTTTGGACACCATTTTCTTAGATGGTCACAAGTTGATACTAAGTAAGAAGTTTAATGTTAAGGTATTAAGGAAACCAAGTTTGGTATATGTTGTAGTTTTACAGGTCCTTTTGTGGTAGTCTAGTGGATTCCATATCTTTTTTCTACGGTTTGGAGTATTGATTGATACATATTGGTATTGGCCCTTATCGATATGAAATTGGGGTCGAAACAAATTTCCCTGTTGATTTTGTCTTGTATTATTCAAGTATTGGTCATTACCACCCTATACTTATTGGTCTTATCGGCCTTAAATATAATTTTGATTTTTTTTTCTTTTATGTAGACTATATGCAGAAGACATCATAAGTTGCATCTAACCTAAACTCGGTACATCAATTATTGATCTCTTGATGTCTTGATATTTTGAGCGCCATATTTTCCGTTTCCTTCTTATTTTCTCTATTCCCTTTTGTTTTGCTCTTTTTTCCTTCCTTCACTCCATCCTTGTTTAGTTTTTCTTTTAACACCCTTATGCTCATCTTTGTTGTAAGGGTGGTTGTTAGACTCATCTACAGGAGACTTTCTTCCATCTATTGCAAAAGTGGTGATGATGATAAAGTGATAGACACATGTATTTACTGAATGCATCTGAAATTTGATATTGTTCTTAGTATTTTCATTCTTTATATTATATTGTTACTATCTTATGTGAATACCCTAAATTTTATTTTTACTGTTTTCCTCAACTTTAAGATTTTCTATATTTTATATCATTTTTTAGAATTGATTAAAAAATAGTTCAAAACCAAACTCCAATATAGTGTTCGATACTGCGATATATATCGTTCTCTCTGACGATCGAAACGATACCGATATGATATTCAAAACCTAGTTTTATCTATTAGTAGTACAAATTCTACTTTTTTCTTCTTTTTTAGAATTGAAGTAATTAAAAAATAGTTCAAAACCGAACCCCGATATAGCGGCCGATATTGCGATATATGTCATTCTCTCTGACGATCTAAACAATACTGATATGATATTTAGAACCTAGTTTTATCTATTAGTAGTACACGTTCTATTTTTTCCTTCTCCTTTGCTCACTCCTTTCTTAGCATTTTCACTTTTCACATTATGTTGTTACTATCTATCTTATATGAGTAATCTAAATATTCTTTTTATTATTTTCCTCAACTTGTAAGATTTTTCTATGTTTTATTTTATATTTAAAATTTAAGAAATGAAAAAATAGTTCAAAATTGAAATGCTTGATTTAAAGGTCGATACTGTCGATATGTATTGTTCTCCTTGATGACCGATACCGATATTGATACTTTAAACCAATGTATTGAAGGGCGGTCGCAAGTGACAGGTTGTCACGCCATTGCCTAGGTAGAAGGCAATCTAATATTAAAATAATTATAGTAGTCCATCGACGGGAAAAAGTGGGAGAGAATGAGAGAGAGGAGAAAGATCATACCGTCTTCCAATGTTGTTTGCTTACCGAAGCGATCCACAGTTGTCTGCTGCCATCCACAATCATTTGAGAGAGGATGATTGAGAGAGGAGAGAGGGAAGATCGATGTTGACTGGTCGCTGCTCGCTAATGCCTTTGTTGCTGCCGGCGTGGAAGGGAAAGAATGATTGATAAAGAGAGGGGTTTAGGATCTAGTTACAGGATTGCGCGCGAGAGAGAAGAGCGACAGAGGAGAGTGAGGAAGATTTTTTTTATATATACAACGGCTTGTTAGGATAACTTATCAAACCCGATCCGGCCCACTTTATTGATTTGACCCGCTTCATTTAGTCAGCCAGTTGAACTTCTAGACCACCAAAACGAGCCGCTCGGCCCGCCTAGTGCTTTCCAGTGCCTAGGCGACCTACCAAGCTGTCCACCTGCCTATTGCCAACATCATTCCGCTTAGCACAGCGCCTGATGCGCCGCTGCGACATGGTGGCCGCCAAATCTGCCATTCTATACACTACTTAGAACCTAATTTTATCTACTAGCAATACAACTCATTTTTTCTTTTCCTTCTCTCACTTCTTTCTTCCCTTTCTCCTCTCATTCCTGCTCCTCCATCCTATAGTTCATAATCAATTTCAGCTGCTTACTACATTGGTAGATTAACTGCAGATCTACTCAACCTAGTATCCGCTGTTTGTAGCCTCTGAATTAGAGGTTACCTTGGCATTAATGCAATCAGACATCCTCTGTCATGGAACTTCAGGTTTCTCTTTGAATCACCTTGTTGTCATGCTATTGCTGCAGTCGCAATACTGTAAAAACATACAATATACATCAGCACTGTTTTGGTGAAAATCTTGACTTCCTTACATGACCTGCTAGCATTGCTAATACTGGAAGTAAATTCCCTTGGACAATCTTGATGCATTGTGGATCCCACGCAATTATTATATTATGGCTTGCACGTAATAAATTAATGTGATTATAACTATTATTTCTGTGAAAAAGCATGTACATTTGAATAACTTATTGGTTTGTAAATATAATTAGGCATAGGAAAAAAGTGATAGTTGAGCTCCAAAAATAGTTTGACGATTTTTTCTTTGCGTTTAATGTTCTTGCTCTTTGCTGGGCAAACCCCATGCTTCCCCAACCTTGTCCGCTGGACTCTCAGATTGTTAAAGAAGGGATGCTTGGGACCCGGCCAGGCTCGGACCAACAAGCATCATCTTGTATCGACACAAACCTCGGATAGGTTGGAGGTTGACATAGAACACTTGGCTAGCAACTGCAGGGAGTGGAAATCTGCGCTCTTTGCTAAATTCTTAGGCAAGCTAGTTCCTATTGAGATTCTGCAGTCAATTCTTTCTAGATGGAAGGAGAGAAAACCACTCAGATAAGGCAGTAGCTTCCTCAACTCTCAAATATGTATGTTGATAGTAGAAAGGCCTATAATATGGTGTAAGGAAAGAATGTAGAGTTTAGGTTTACCAATAAATGGAATAGTAGTGCTTTTACTTTGAAATCAAGTCCTCTTCACGTCCGGGCACTCAAAGATTCTCTTTCACTACTGGAATCCTCTGGACAGCAGCAATAACCAACGAAAAAAGTAGAGATTGAAGAAGGAGAGAGGTTTAGAGAGGAAGTAGAAGAGATTAGAGAAAAATCTTAAGACAGAGTAGGAGAAAGGGAGAGAAAGAGAGAGAGAGAGAGAGAGAGAAGAAGAAGAAGAACACAAGGGAGAAAGTGAGAGATCTCAAAATAATTTTGTTCCAACTTATCCTTGTTTCTCATGCAATAACTCTTAGATAGGTTAACAACTTTGATTCTAGCTGATTTTAAAAGAAACTTATTTCCTAATAGGACTCTAATTAATCATCTTACCTAAATTGACTAACCCAATTTAAGTAATAAATTAATGTGGACATCCCCTACATATAAGCTTACTATAACTATCAATTGAGATTCTAATAGGATCCTAATTGATTAAACCTTACCTAAATTGACTAACCCAATTTAGGTAATAATTCAATACGGACATTCCCCACATATAGGCTATCATATCGATCAATTGACTAATTTAATTGATTATCTGAATTAAAATAAACAATTAGACCAAAATTGGACTTAAGCAATTTTATTTTGGTCAAATTGAAGATGATGCCCACATTATATGGGTATGTTTTTGTGGGCTACCTTAGGAGTATTGGAAGTTGGAGATACTAACTAGCATTGCTGCTTTGCTTAGTAAACCACTTAGGGTGGACGAACCCATGATCACCTGCTCGAGATGCCAGGTATGCCAGAATGTATGCTGATATTGACGTGGCTAAACTTTTTCAACTTGCATTATCAGTTGGAGCGGGTAATCGGTGTGTGAATGTGAAATTCGAGTATCAAGGCTTGCATGAGTTCTTTTACTCCTATGGGAGGATTGGCCAAGATGTTATTGAATGCACGTTGACTCTTGACACTCTTTGCCAGTGAGTGTGCCACCAACTGAGGCTAATGAGGTTGTGATGTAAGAGTGGGAGGAGTTTTCTTTTAGGAGAGATTGTGGCTATGGACATCGAGATGGCTCTCACCTCTGAGCCAGCCATTGGGGGCGAGGATGGTAGGGAGATGCCCTTTAATGTGGGTGTCTCCTCGACTAAGATGGTGCCTTATCCTATGAAGGCCGAGATGGAGCGGGATCCCATGAGAGCCTTACTAAGAAAGTAATAATCTAGAGGTTACAAATTGATCCCAAAATTAAAATTTTTGTTTGAAAGATCATGTGGGCCCATCTCCCAACTTGGCCCTAGTTGCACTCAATAGCTTTGGCCAATGATGGGGTTTGTGCTAGCTGCCCTAATATGCTGGTCCCTCACATCATTTTGAGATGCCCACGAGCCTATGCTTCATGGGAATTGATTGAGAGGAACATGGGTAAGGGTGTAACGAATCGAGCTTGAGCGATCTAGGCCAAGCTCAGCTTGGCTCAAAAGCATTTTTCTCTTGGAGCTTGAGCTTGAGAAGATCTGGATAAGGCTAACTCGACTCGGCTCATCTTAAGCTTGAGAATTGTTCTACCTATCTCAAGCCCCAAGAGGAAGTGATAGACCAGTTGGAGCAATATCAATGGGAGAAGGGGCATAGGAGGAGGCTAAGCAAGTTGGTGTAGTGCAGGAAGAGAACTGATTTGATTACAAAGAAATCAATCTTTAGAACCAGAAATCTAGAACCCAAAGAAAAATTTCTTAAAATGCCTAAAGTAGGTAACAGAGTATGGAATCTTGCCATGCTATCAACAAAATTTCTCTACAAAAATGATTAGAAGTCAGCACCAAAAAGATAATTTGAATCTCCTTTCGTTCTGCCTACCTTCACTATCTTTGAGCCAAATAACAAATTTAAACAGAATGTTACAAATAGCCAACTCCAAGCAATGTTACATCAAAGATTTAAGGGAGAAATCGAGTAGGGAAGATCAAATCCTAGTGCGAACTAGAGCCTGTAACTTGGTGGCATAGATCCCGAGGAAGACGACGACGATGCCGCCAAAGAGAAAGCTATAGGAGGAGGTTGTGCGGCAACAGAAGAAGAAGAGGCATAGGAGGAGGCCAAGCAGGTTGATGTCGTGCGAGAAGAGAATCAACTTCGATCTCAGAGGTGGATGTGAAGATTTCGGCGACGATAGTGGTGAGGTTGGTTGGAAACCTAGGGCGTCGTGGAGGCATGGCCGGTGGATTTGTGCAGACGCTGACGAGGAAGTAGAAGATGAGATGGATTTGGCATTTAAGTGAGATAGGTTTTGGCATAATGAGGTTTAGGATATATATATATATATATGCTACTATGATCAAGCCCTTATTGAGTTGAGCTCATGAGCCTACGAGTTATTTCGACAGCCGTAAACATGGGTATCATCCTGGTGCATGCGGAACACTGGTGTGAGGAATAAACAAGGAATGCGGGTATTATTCCTAGTACCTGATGTGTTTTGCCTTTTTTTGAGGTAATGCATCTTTACCTTTCCTATATATATATATAATTGGGTACAAGCTTCATCCTCTTGAATCATGGGCTTTGCTATGGAGCTTTTGGGCATTGTTCACACTAAACAGATGCATAAATGACATTTTATTTAGTATTTTATCTGGTACGTGAAAGTTGAAATACTATCAGTTAGAAAAGGACCCATTTTTTTTTTATCAATGACAATGAAAACCAGATATAGTGTTGTTACATCAATTATATACCAATTTTATCAAAATACATATTATTTATACATACATATTTATGTTTATGTAAACTTATAGTATGCATCGGGATAATTTATTATTGAAACTTTTTCAATATTTGTTTTTCTTTGGTTGATTGGTTCTTCCATTCTTCGAAATGGCCTCTCGACTTCCAGGTCAACCACAGTTATATGTACCCTCCAATTTACCCTTCACACAGGGCATTGAATGACTGCAGTTTGAAAGGAGCATCTGGAGTGATATTTTGAGGTAAAATTAATTCGAAACGAAGTTTCTTTCAACTCCACTTGAATTGACTTGTAATGCCTTTCTCCTTGCAGCAGGTACCCTGTAGATTGCAGCAGGACGAAGGACAGCAGTACTGCTATCTAAGCAGCATGGTTCTTGCCTTGCGAGTTGTCATCTTTCGCATTCTAAGGTTAGTTCTTTTGATGCACCTCCAAAATCTTGTGTTGTTAAATGCTTTCTTTGATTGCAATAATCATAGAGTAAATCATACAAAGTTACAGTAAGTTCAATTCACTACCACTAAAAGTATTCGAGTTTAATGGGCTTACATTCGAAATTATGAACAACTGAGAACTCCTAGGGGCCATTTGGCTTCATGTATTTAAAGTTTTTGCATTTAAAGTTTTAAACATCTACACAAATAAAGTGTAATATAAAATCTAGTTTTTAGTTTATGGATTAGTGAAATATCATTTCCAATGGTTAAGATCAACTGATACGCAGCATCTTAACACCTACTTTAATCAACTGGAGGTTAAACACATTCTCTTCATTTTTAATGGGAAGAAAAAAAGGAAGATATAAGATTTTTGTTTTATTAATTTTCTCATTGAACACTATAAATGCTGTATTTTGAAACACATGAAACCATGGCCTCCTTAGACTTTCATGGTTTGCATATGACTTGATGATAGTGCAGTTATTTTTGTCAACATCGTAGAACTATTATTCTTATAGAAAGAAGATGTTGATTGGCCATAGGATGGTGGCATGTGAATTTGACAATCCTCAACATAACAGAATAGAAGTCGGTAAAATGAAATTTTGTTTGGTTCCCTCATTTTCCCTTCAGTCACATGAGTTCATGATAGATCTATAGTTTGGAGTAGTAAACAAAGGGAAGGAAGTCAGGAAGTTTGATGTCTAGCTGGCAACTGTAACATTCTTAATCCTTTTATAGAGCCGTTTCTCTTTGTCATGTTTTAGAGTTTACTTCATTATCAATAGAAAAATCTGGCAGTCTTTATTAGCTATCATATAATTGTCTCAAACTTTGGGAGGTAGATGATATTTTTCTTATGTAGTAAAAGAGCTATAGGAACACATTCTACTACATTAGGCAATCTGAGATACTACATGGTTTGTTTCTAGGACTTCTCCATAGGGTTGGAGGTTGTTGAAGGCAAATTGGCTTTACCTAGAGAAATTTATTGAGAATGTTGTGCAATTTAGGTTAACAAGGAGTGATCCAGGGAGCACTTTTGAGTCATTTTACCACTCTAAATCCTTTTTATTCACAAGTCGACTGTCAGCTTACGTTCCTTTTTTCATTGTCTCCAGATTGACTGGTTACTGGTTTAATCTTATGCCATGGAGTTACAGAATCTTTTACGTTCATGCACTTTAGAATTCTTATCACATTGCTCAGCGTTTCTTGCAGAGTAGAGCATATATTGCCAGATGCTAGTTCTTCTTTTGCTCTGATATCTCAAGATATAGTAGCTCATATTCAACTTTTTCCATTGGTGGATATCATAGTGCTTTGCAGTTTCTCCATTTAAAAAGAGCGTATCATGATACATATGAGTTTCATTGTTGGGAATGCTGCACCAAATTGGGGTTAATGATTTAACTAGTGTTCTCAAAATTTTGCAGGTTATTGGTTAACTATTGTCACCGGAGGTGCAGGAGTGAAGTGTCAAAGTAGCTCCAATGTGCCAGAGTCAATGTCAAGTCACCGGAGTCAATGTCTAGTCGCTCCGCCGGATGGAGCTAAAAGCATAAGAGCTGAAAATGGTTTTGCTCTTCTGCTGGCAAGTGTGTAAGTTCGTCGTCCAATCTGATGCCAGATGGGTCTGATGGATGCTGGAATTGTATTCCGGCAACCTGTACAGGAAGATAGTTCAAAATTGTAGGATAAAGATTAATTCGTTTAGAATCCAGGAGGCAAATCTGGATTTGTCTTTAGTGTTTTCAGGTGCTGCTTATGTAATTATTTTTTTTTATTTTTAAAAAAAAACTGGTCTTCCTCTGCTACAATTTCAAATAAGTTTTCTTTGGAGCAATCCAAGGAGACAGGTTTGACATCAAAGATAAACACCGCCTGCCTCTACTCTTTTCTAGTACTGCTAAATTATACCAGCAAATCAAATCTATGAAGAGCTTTTATTTTCTAATAAAAGTTCTCAGGCACTAAGCTATAAGGCACGGAAATCTGCTACCTACTTTGATCTTACTATTATGACAAAAAAAAAAACATAGAATGTGATAACAGAAAAATAAAAGGCAAAAAAGGAACAGAACAGATACAATTCTTGCTCTGAGCTGTATGCTGTATTGATTTTCCCGAATATGTAAATAATCCACCCTAACGTCATCATAATCAGCATTAACAGATTTGATCAAGTCGACAAAAAATCACACCCTTGGTTGTTTTCACATCCATCGAGAGCTAACTTTTGTTAAAATTTTATAAACAGGATATGGGCGAAAGTTCATTATACAAAGTCACTGATATCTTGTGGAAAATGTGCAGCACCTGGCCTGATCTTCCTGTCACTGTATGTAATGAAAGGATGGTTCTCTATCACCCTTATTTAAGAGCTTCCAACAAAGCTAGCAATCCCAGTCTGAAGAAGATAGTAGATAGTATTAAGGATGGCTACACCGTATGATCTATGAGCAGGTATAACCATCTGAACAGATATAACCTATCAGTGGTGGCACAAGGAAGCTTCCTTATAACATTCTGAACGCTAAGCCAAGTTTTCAGGTGCAGATAGAGAAGTCATCAACCCGATCAAATTGAGGTGGATGCATCACACTGACCCATCCAACTTCAAATAACATAGGCCCTTCCTTCCAAGTGGTCATCAAATGCACTGCTGTCAAAGTTTCGTGCAAATCAGTTGACAATCTTGGTGAAATACAACTACTGACAACAAATCCAAATCAATCTGGAATTATCAATCAGATGATGTCATACCTGGAATTTCAGATTTCCGATGTTGTCTAGTTTACCTATAGTAACAGAATGACATAGCCAGCATGATAATTAATTTACTCCAAAATGGAGTACACATGGACATAAACATTACTTAATCAGAATTACTGGCCCTATTGATGATTGAAAGATCTCATATAACATGCGCTGCACTTCTCCAGAGCCATGTTCACAACGAACAAGATTAACTAACAAAGGGAAAAAGCATGGCAGGTTTCTTTTAAATGAATCCTTCTCTAAACTGCTCAGAAGACGCAAAACAAAAACAACCAAGGAAGTCCTGGCTACCAGTTCCTCTTTCTTGGCTGCGCCCAATGGAAGAATCCAATGTAAGGTCCGACCGCTGTTCGGAGTTTGATCTGATGGTTGGTATCCTGCACAGTTTAGGTATGTCCATAATATTTTCTCAGATACAGCCACTACTTGGGATTCTACATTCATGTCCTTTGTCAGAGATGGGTTGTCATGAAGAAGTGCTTGCAGAAGCTTGAGGTAGTTCTGGTAAGACTCATTTTCAAAGTGAAGAACTGCTGGCTCAGAGATCTCCAAGAGAGAGCATGCTTTATGAAACTTCATCTGTAGTCCAGTCTCAGCACTCACTTCGCTTGCATGAGATGAAATAGATGAGAGTATATCCAAGAGACAACTAATATGGATAACTGAAAAAGATTTTGGATGCCTCTCATAAAATTTGATGACAGCCTGTATGGAAGAAATCAGTATATGAGTCTTACCAATCCAAATCCAAATAGAATGATAAAATGTACAAGTACATGTCAAAGGCTGCAGAGAATAGAAGTTTGCGCAGCTTGTGACTTGATTTGACAAAATAATTATCTGTAACAAGTTGAAATTCTGATACATTCACTCACAACATAATAAGCACTCACTGGTCATGCATATATTCACAATCTAATGTACAACCTTGATTGGAAATATACTATTCTAAACTCACACAAATCAGTAATTGCTACTGAAAAAAGGTATTTGCAATGTGGGTACACCCTGACAATATGGGTATATACTAATTATGGAGGAACGCACGGAATCACTATGTTCAACTTATCTGTATTGTGTTCCCAGAATGAAAGTGGTATATCTGCTCTCAACATGCCTATTATGTTCCTATAGCCGAACACCATTAATGCTGTAATAAGGAAGTTAATTCCATAGAAGAATTGCATATGTGCAACTTATTACTGGGATATCGTGAGCCTTTAGCTCCTGTTGGTTTGACTATTGTTATGATGATGAAACAAGTTCTGATGTGCTAGGCATCACAATACATTTTAGTTGCAACTGAAACAGTGAACTTAAGAAAATCATCATAAAGTGAAAATATGAACAGGTACAGAAATTCTCCTTATTCCGTTTTCCAGCAAAAGAGGTAAGCATTAAGCAATACTACCGAAAGCAAGGATCACCATGGCCCCTTCACCCTGATATCCAGCAAAGGATATGAACAAGAAGCCATCACAGGCAAGGATTACCTACTGTGGCACTCTATGTCAGTCAGCATGGGACAGCACCATAATATGATGAATTAGCATGGATAGCAACTTAGTGAGGGTATCAACCGAAAGAAGGATTATTCAAGCCCAAAGCAGCTTATAAGCTTGCAAATCACTTCAAGATCACTAGCCACCCAAATGAAGTGTAGAATAAAAGACTTAAACTTGTGTTAAATTGGAATTAAAAAAAAAGTCGAATTTTCATGATACTTTAGCTAACAAAAAGTAAATTTTCCCAAATTGTTTACACAAAAAAATGAAAACATAAAAACTGCACAAATAAATGAATATGGTGAGAAATCAAGTTTAGATTTTGTTGGTATATCTTCAATGGTTTATCCTATACAAATTTTGTATTTAGATGTAAAAATGTAGGTACAATAGGAACACGAAATTTAGCAGCAAGCTATAAAGACAAACCTATACATGAAAATGCAAGCAGTAACATCAATTGATATTCTTATATTTAAAAGAATCTACTAACTTTTTCTCATAGTTTTTTTTTCAAGGCATTAGTGTGTTGAGGGCCCGAGGCATTCAGGTCAAATTAGCATCTGACCTGCACACTCCCATGCCATGGTAAGGAAATCCTTGACAAGGTACATTTTATACTCCAAAATCTGTATAAACATGTTATCTTCAAAATGCTTTCAAACTGCAACCAAATGCAACAAATTCCAAATATGACAAGAAAGCAAGGTTTGTTGGATCGGCCAGACCCAATCCCGATCCAAGGCCAGGATCGACTGGTTTTGATCAAACCGGGCCATATCCATCATGGATCTGACCTAGATCCGATCTGGGGACATCAATTATTGATATCCCAAGCTCTTTCCTTTTCACTCTTTACTCTTTTCTTCTCACTCCCTCTTTCACTCCTTTTTTTATTCTCACTCTCACTTTCTAACGAAGAAATCTAGCTCTAATCAACTCCGACGATGCAAATCTCACTCCAGGAAACTCCAACGAACTATAGTTCATCAAGTATTCATTGTTTGAAACAATTACATAATCCATATGCTGATTATTATCAGCCTCAGTATCCTCCGTATTCTCAAATACAAAATCTACATATTGATTATTATCCTCTTAAGAGACAACAAGATCCATTTGATATGAATGATATAATGTAATTACTCTTTCGAGCACCAAACCATAGATGTTATTATTTTCAAACTTATGGTGATTATGATAATGACCACAGAGATTTACAAGAACCAACTCGGTATTCATCGGAGTTTTTGACTTGTAAGTAAGTTAGTATTTTTATTTAATTTTTAAGGCTTATATGTGAATAATTATTATTTTCTTTTTTTTTTATCATATTCTAAATTTTTAGAAAATTTTCTGTATTTTTAAATAATATTTAAAATTTTATGTAATTAAAAAGTCCGATCCGATCCGGCTGATACGTATCATTTTTTCGGAAGGACGATCTCGATCCCGATTTTTCTAACCTTGCATGAAAGCATTCCTTAAAACATTGAGTCTACATATCCTCAAAAAACAAACAACATCCACATCGGCAGAACAGCTTCTGAAAACAAGCCAATGCAGAAAGGAAAGAAAGGCTAATATACCTGTATAATTAGGAGCTGGAGAGCTATATGACTTTTCATTCTGATGATAGCATAAGATGCAGTTTCCATATTAGCTTCCTCTTCATCGTCATTAACAAATTCATGATCCGAATATTGTTCAGCATCAGAATAAACCTCCGTTTTATCTGGAATTTCAATATTTTGCATGATTCTCAGAATTCTAGGGAATACACCCAATGTAAGAGAAGCTGCTTCTTTAAAGCACAATAGAATCTCCTCCCATTCCCTCTCTGAAAGTTTGTTTCCAAGGTTCTCAGTCAAATGCTGTAAAGCAGCCATGCCTGTGCTAGCAGATTGTTGATAAGGACTTCTTACAAAAGTCATAAGAATAGAAACAACACTCACTAGCTGTGAACGAACTACATCAAAAAAAGTGACATACAAGTCCACCAAACATTTTGCTGCCACCACAGTGGTTTCAAGATTCCAGGAATCCTCTCCAACATGGTCAGAGTCTTTTACTACTGAGTGAGGGCCATCAAACATGTGTCCTTCATGGCTAAATATAGGATAAATAACAGATTGGAATATATTGATCCAAAAGGTGCGTGAGAAGAGGTGCCCATGGTCCTCCAAAATGTCAAAGAGTACTTCAAGAGCACCTTTACTGATAGTTGGTCTGGGATCAGATGTCAATTTTGATAAACCTGAAAAATAAACAAGACATGCCTGAAAGTTGAAACTGAAAGCACATCTCTATAAGTCAATGGCATGCGAATATGTAAATCTTAGAAAAGTATGGTACCAGCAAGCAAAGGAACCCAAAAGTAAGCATGATCATCCTTATCAGTGAAAGGATTTCCATCTGAAGCAACTCCATTTATTGATTGGCATTCCGTGTTCTTGTCATGACAAACAAAACCTTCCTCTGCAAGTTTAACAGCACAGAAACGAAGAAAAGCAATAGCATTGAGGCTAGCGTCACTACTAAATTTGCTGTTTGTAAATGCTATAAGACACTTGACGCAGTCAGTAAACGTTGTGGATTCTGTCTCAGTTATATAAGGAAAATAATCTCGAACAATTTTCTCCATGGTCTCAAAAGCTAAAAAGACAATATTTTTACGATCATCATCAGCAGCAGCAGTGAAAACCTAGGATTAGAAGAAAAAATTCAGTATTAGATGTATATTTTACATGAAATGAAGAGCAGGAACTCAGGTTCAATGTTTGAAAGAAGATAGTGTGCAGCACTTCAGTAGCTTCATCAATGTTCAAGGTCTTTAAAATATTCATCATTATGGTTAGGAAGCTGATGCGTACCTTGAAAACACTTTTCCAGCCAGATTTCACATTATTAACTCGACTCAAAACCATTTGGGAAACACAGCGAACAATTAGTTCCCTTATTTCAGAAGAATTACTTTTCTGCATAACAATCACAAAAGGCCTCAAAAATTCATTCTGAAAGTTATAATTTGCCAGTTCCTCTCGCTCCAAAAACTTCATGGCCAACTGTCTCAATGAATCCATAACAAATATTGCAACTGAGAGATTTTCTGACAATCCAACTGAGACAAAGAATTCTGATAAAACATTCCAAATACGAGACCACACCAAACGTATACGATTCATATTATAATGCCTGCAAACATAAAGGTGAACATTAGAGTAATTAATTA
This sequence comes from Typha latifolia, assembly GCF_019914945.1. Classification (NCBI taxonomy): domain Eukaryota; kingdom Viridiplantae; phylum Streptophyta; class Magnoliopsida; order Poales; family Typhaceae; genus Typha; species Typha latifolia. Next base: position 94,646 of record NC_133093.1, read on the forward strand.
AAAATAAGTAAAATAATAATGCAACACAGTATGCACATAAAGTAGGTTCTAAATGATTCTTACGCAATTTCTACTATCTTTGTAAGGCTGAAGATGCGTGGATCCGTGGGTGACTGCAACTCCGTCATGGAAACCTTGCAAAGAGCTTTTACAAAAGCTACTATTGCGTCACCATTTAATCTTTGGCTGTGAGCAAATATATGGTTTAGCTCAAAATTTCCAATCTGATCCAATAAATTTAAGTTTGATATCAAGTTGCTAATCTGTTCTGTAGTAACCAATGCTGGAGCATTTTTTCCAACTGATGCACTATCATAAGACCCCCCTCTGACAACAGCCATTACTGCAGGATTTTGAAGAGCATTCCCTTTCCTCTTCAAGGATGGAATGGCCGGTAACTTCTGTGATTTTTCATCTGATTCAATGAGAGGTACAGTGAAAAAAGAAGCATCTAGAGGAGCACCCTCTCCCAGCAGGTGTAAATGCTCAAACCGTGAAAGACATGTTAATACATGCTCCCAAGCTTCTTGCAGATAATTTCCATCTTCAATGGCAATCGATATTATAGCCTGTTGACAGATAAAACTACATAAGTAAAATACATTGTTCTGACAGCCGTCAAATGAAGATTGCTAGATTTATTCAGTAGTCAAACTATGGGAGAAATGATAATACAATGACTAAATGACTGACAGCATATACATACACACACACATGCACATGTATATGTACATGTATATATGAGTTGACTACAAAGTTGTTGGATCTTTGGGAAAACATTAAGTCATTGACCACCTTTTTAGCCAAATATTGTACCTTGATGTCATAAACAAGTAATCTCATGGTGAGAGAGAGAGAGAGAGAGCAAAAGAGGAAACCTTTTCTTCATAGTGAGATATGTGTTTTCAAATCCCAAAGCAAGGATTGTCGTGGTTGTGGCATGGCCCACGGCCAGTGTCCATGACAAGTACAAATATTTAATGGCTTCAATTTTCTAAACAATTTGTTAATGAGCAGAACAGATATTTAACAAAGAACCAACTTCCTAAGTGACTAGTGTTCTTACTTTTACAGCATCAACATTCTTTTGCTTCATGTCAGCAGCACAGTGGAGGTATGTAAATTTGGCTACAGATGTCACAAAAGCATCTCTCTGCGTCTGCATGCACATTACTGAGGTGACATGCACAGCATATCGGAAGCCTTGTAAACACTGAGATGTGGCAGCCTTATCATCACTTTGGTCAAGCGTCACACTAAAAGCAGCCATCATAGGGGCCCAACAAACCTCCATCATAAATCTTAAGATTGCTGTATCCGTGACGGCATAATACACAGACCTGCATTTCCAAAGCTTAATTTACAATCAGAACTAACAACAATTACATTACAGATGAGTATCGATCAATCTTACTCTGATTTCCCGCTCTTTGCTTTAAATTGCTCTTGTATATGCCTAATGAGCAAGTCATTAGCACCTAATGCCTTTTCTTCTGCCTGTTTCCAATTGACTAAGTTGAAAATGTTCTCCAAGCCTAAAAGCCTATTGCTGCTGCTTGGCTGCTTACTTTGAGGATTTGAGGTGTCGGCGCTCATCTTTATTTCATTTTTCACGATTTGATCATACAGTGTGCTCAAGTAGTCTTCAGGTAAATCTTTTCCGTCATCAATACCTCGATTATTGCGAATGAAATCACCCTTAGACATCTGCAGCAACAAATAAAACTAAAGTGAACTAATACACTAAACAATACGGAGGAGAGTTGCCTTTGCACACACCTTATCTTTGACCATGCTATTATGAGCATCAGTATTGAGCAAGATTACAGAATAAGCAAGGACATAAGCAGTATCTGCACGGGTAAAGGAACTTGGATTGCATTTGCAGTAGCGTTCTGCAAACTTTTCCATGATCCGATCAATTTTTTGTGCTTCCCCCGGCAGTCTGAAGCCTCGTAAGAAAAATCTAATGGCTTCATAAAAGTCCATCCCTTCAAAATTTAGTGAGTCCACGTATGCATGCATTACTTTCAGAGGGAACTCCTCCCTTTCACCCAAATAGTCTCCAATAATTGCTGGATTTAACCCAGTAGCATTTCTTAGGAAAGAAGCTACTTCTTCTGGAGAAGGAGCTATCTTTTTGCTATTAATAAGAAATTCAATACCCTTGGAAGGCTTCCTATTGAACAATGTTATGCCTTTCTGCAATGACAAATTCAATGAAGATCTATCAGTGATACTACAAGGCACTTTAAAAAGACCTACTTGTTGGTCATGAACAAGGGAATGCTTCACCTGAAACTCTAGTTTATAGGCACGGCGTTGTTCAAGAGTGGCAGCATCAGATAATTCAGAACTAGAGTCTGAATGCAGTTCATAATCAATTACATTTCCTTCTTCTCCATTCAGCACATTAAGGTTGTCTACCAAATGATCATTTTCAGGGCCTTTAGGAGAAAAATCTTCAATTCTCAATTGTTGATCCATCCATGCTCCCATTGACTTGACGATAGTAGCGAGGCACTTGACAGACTCAATTCGGAATGTATGATCTTGGGCTCCAGACAGTGTTGTCACAGATCCAGGAGTTACACCTAGTGCAGTCTTTAGAAGCCCGTTGACAATCCTGCAAACATCTGACGGAATTAAAAGCGCTTAATACATGTTAAATGAAAGGTTGCATGAATAAAATTGGAGCAGGCTGAATGATGCTAAATGCCATAAGCAATTCAATACAAAAATCATATTCCACAATCCACTCGATTGGCTCTAACAAAGTAGCAGCAGAGTCAACTTTGCCTCATAGTGAAAGGAAGTTGTAGCATTACTGAACATTTCAAGGAGTTGATACCTTTCAAAAATATTTGGTGCATCCACATCACAATCATAGTTCACAAAAATATCAATAATAACTTGTGAATCTTGACACATCTTCTCCAACATGTTGAGAACAGTCATTTTCTGCAAAAAACTTGGCTGAAGGACATTCTCAAGAACTCTAAGAACAAGCATAGGAAAGAAAATTCCTATTTCCTCCTTCAGCCCAGATCTAAACCTTGATAATAATCCCATGAAAATAGAACATAGAAGCTGAAAAATACTCATTGCAGACAGTGCACTATTCTTCAACAAAGATAAGCACAGGTACTGCTTGATTGCTCCAAGATATCTGTAGAAAAACAAATAGTGTCAATATAGATTCTTGTGTGACAAAACACCAATTTGCAATCAATTAGCTTAAATAGCAATACAATCATGTAATAAGCAATTGAAGATCTTTTACAGGATTACTATAATTCTAGTTCAAGATTGAAGAGGTTTTCTTTCTTTACATGTATGAACATCAAATAAGTGAGGAAATAATTTCATATATTTTGTAGTATACTACTATAATAAATTTCATGGGATATAAGAGGACTTTTAAGACCAAGCTCCATTTGTCATCTCTCTCTCCTCAAGAAATGATCAAATGGGAGTAAGAATCAGCACATTTTAAGCTTTTATTTTTGAACAAAAGAATCCATAGACTAAGCTATGAGAAAGTTCCCTCCATATATTCATACAACTCTCACTCTCAATATTGAGGATTCCATTAACAAACCAACCCAAAGGGCCAAAATTCTTCATTTTTCTATCATCTAACTTTTAGTTCTTTTCATCTCTTATAGAAAAGATCCTTATAGCATGTAATTATTTTAATAATACAGTTTGTACTACTATTTTGTATATTTGGTGTCATACCTTCACTCTTTGAAAGATTGAGAGGTCAATAAGTATTCAAATTTCAAAAGAATAGATATCTTACATTTCTTCAATTATGTTTAGAAACTAACTAAACATAATTGCAATCCATTCAAATATGTTACTAAAATAAGTAATCAAAGCTACCATGTGCAATGGCCAGTGGCACATATCATGTTGATACCCTATCAGTTCGCCCCAGTGTGCCACTGTGCACTAGCACACCTACTAGCTGTATATAGGGCTGTCAAAATAAACGTGTTGCCCGGGCTCAGCTCGGTTTGAGCTGAGTCGAGCCCGCGCGGTCGAATCCGGCTCAAAATGATATTGAGCCGAGCCTGAGTCGGAGCCGGCTCACTTAGGCTCGGCTCGAGAAGCTTGAAATTATATATATATAATATCTTAATATTTTTTTCTCTCCATTTGACACATGACTAAGAGAAAAACATTCATGCATCCTACCTACTTGCCTAGCCTCATAATTACAACTCATTACTCCTCTTTCCCATCAGTCATCAATCCCGTTTCCCAAACACCACTTAACTCTTCAAATAACCAACCGTTCAAAAATAAAAAAAATGTTTCTTCTTGCACTTAGACTCTTAATGAGTGTTGATAGGTTTTCTCTACCTCCTTCGCTGCCTCCTCCTCTTCCAGTCTTCCACCGTCGACAAGCCTCTTCCTCCAATCCTCCGCTGTCAGCAAGCATCCTCCTCTTCCGAGGCTCTGAGTCCTCCTCCTCTAGCCCTTCCTCGTGCGTAACCCTCTCTCTCTCCGGGCCACAAATCTATGGCAGCTCACCGACCAGAACCTTACTCATCCGGTGATGGCGACTTTTCCCTTGCCCAATTTCTTCTCTAGCTACACCACCTCCGCTTGGTCCACCGTCATCCCTTCAAAGCCGTCCTCAACCTCCTCCCCTCGTTCCGGCCTCTCTCGATGCTCCTCCATGTCTTCCTCTTCTTCGTCCTCCTTTGCTTCCTCTCCATCTTCCTCCTCCGTAATCTCCTCCACTTCATTTATCTCTGGCTCCGTCGCCTCTGCTCTAAAACCATCTTGTCCTCCTTCGTATCGAGAAACCCAGCCTAGATCCGACGATCTTAGCCTCATTCCCAACATTGCCCTTCAGGGCGCCGTCTCGGCTCGATAGGCTTGGCTTGGGCTCGAGCTTGAGCTAGCTCGGCTTGATAATAGGCTCAATTCAAACTCAAGCTTGGTTTAGGCTCGATCTAGCTTGGCTCGAGCTCGGCTTGAATTGAGCTGAGCCAAGCCTGAGCCTACAATTGAGGCTCAAAATTAATTTTGAGCCGAGCCTAAGCTGGAGCCGGCTCGCTCAGGCTCAGCTTGTTTACACCCCTAGTTGTATATTGGCACACCTCTAATAAATTTTTAGGAACTCTATACATATTTTTGCTTCTAATATATGTATTAAAGGCTACATTAGTCTTTGATCCATGGATAATGTTGTAAATGACCTATTTTTTAAAAAATATAACAATAATCTAGTAGAAATATGATTCAACACATAATATATTGGACATATTCATTAATGGACAATGATTAAGTAATTAAGTACTAAAGTTAAGAGTAAATACATAGTTGCACATAGAATGATGAAAAGGATCAAAGGGAGTGAAAATAATTTGGGGGAAAAAATAACATTATCAAATAATTTCCACGTATATTAAAATTTTAGCTCAAAATTGTAAAATTTTGAGTTCGAATCAACTCATATGAAGTTAATCTAACATATTCCTATACCACTTTTGACCCAATTTGAATGAATTCGATTATGGACTATTTGATATTTGGGGGAAATCAAATTTATTCTTTGATTGCTACATCTTAAAGAGTACTTTTAAATCTAGTACCAAAATACTATATTTATGCAAAATGGCTCTTGCGAATGATAAACCTAACAAAACTAAGATCTATCATTTGTACCCAAGTGTAAAACAAAGGAAATACTTAAGAAAATGAAAAAAAATTTACCTTTTGATGGGATTTAAAAAGAAATCTTAAATCTCACCTAGACCTTCCCTCTTTCACACCTCATTCTATTCTCTAACTCTAACTCTCTATTTAGGATAGCAATTGCTTTTGGGCCTCTTTAACTTTAGCTCAGGCAGCATCGATTATATCTCACGCGAAATCCATGATAGGTTCGGCATAGCATGGCACAGCCCAGCACAAGGTTGTGCTATTGACACTCTATAGACAGGTGCCAGTATCCCAGTGGTGGCCAGTGCCAATTGACCCATGTGGGTGAATAATAGAAGCAACTTCTTTCTGTTGAACAGAAAGAAAGAAAAGAAAGGAGCCCATTACTCTGAAATCAGTTAAATGTACCTTATCAAAAGTTCCACTAATGCTCAATTAGGTGGACTCTTATTTTGGATAAATTCCTTACTATGCAAGATCCCTATTTTGGATAAATTCCTTACTATGCAAGATCATAACACCTCCACCATAATACCTCCACCATGTGGGCAACCTACAAGTAAGACTCAACAATGGCAGAATACTTCCATGGGTTACAAAATATTGATTCTTAATCATTGTTTTGCCCCAAGTATATAGCAGAACTGCAGAAGTGTGCCTTTACAGCTGCATGCCATGAGGTTATTCAGGTTGTGAGTATCGATGGAGTGACATGAAAGAAATCAACAGTATGACAAACCAAATTACTCCCCACTCTAAAAAAAAACTAATGCCATACATGCAAAGGTGAGGTCCTACTACCACATAGCTGGTGAGGAAAAGCAGATGCAGAGAGTCATGAAAGGAAATTGCTGATAAAATCACATATAATCGAGAAATTTACAAAATTGTATCATTTTCCTTAAGATTTCCAGTATCTCTCCTAAAGATTGAGAACCCGAAGAAAATGTCAAAGAGGTGAAATTGAATAAAAGATTCCTTAACTAGTCCAGGCGAATGCGTCACAGTAACAACCAACAAGTTGCTATAACAATCCTATATGATCAGGGGAAAAACCTCAAAACTTATGAGTTTCATCCCATAAACATGTAACTGTTGGTGTGCACCTCTCAGTAAAGCCAGGACAGTATAACTAAAGATGCTTCTCCAAGGTAGCATGACTTTATCATCTCAAAATTCTCTACAATGTTGTTAATTAATTGAAATCTTCCTATCGAGAAGTATATAGTTTCATGAGAGGCTGGAAATTTCTAACCCAACACAAAGCTGAGACAGCTGATATGTGTTTGCTATTAATATAAAGAGGTTTGCATCATAGATGGTTGACCGTTGACCCATTTAATTTCATTTAAAAGCATGTAGCTTATCACATATTACATGTTCGTGGTAAACTAAGCTTACCTAGGGCAACAGGAACTATATTACAGAGAAAACAAACCATTAGAGACTATACTTACCTCTCATTCGTCCGCCAGAAAGATCCTGCATTGTCTACCACCATCTTGAGCAGCTCTAGAGACAGAACCTTCCCTCTCAGCAACAGCGGATCCTCCGGATTCTCTGGCGTTGAGAACTTCATCGAGAGCTTGCACAAGTTCTTGAACAGCAAAAGCCCATCCTCCCTAATCTTACTCAGCCCATCTGCCTCCCCATCCCCCACTTCTCCCTCTCCCTGCTGCTGAGAATTGGGCACAACCACCTCCAAGTCGCTCCCCTCCATAACTTCATTGATAAAATTCTGCGCGGATTGCACCAGAGTCGAATCATTCAAGCTGCGATCAGACAAGTCCATCATGTCGGCGATCGACACCGTCCGCACCCTGACGTCCATAGCATCCGCCTCTACTCGCGCAAAGATTATGACAAGAATCTGCGCAAGAACAAGCTTCGAGCAGAGCTGGTTGGCGCCGCTCTGGCTGCCGAGGTAAATGTTATAGCAGCTCTTAACGATCTGACCCAAGCACTCGCCGCGGAGCGCGACACTGGGAGATCGCACAGCGGCGATGAGGACTCTAAGCACGGCGAGCTCCATGGCATCATCACCCATTCCGCCGCAGGTGAGGACGGCGGCGAAGAGTCGAGAGGAGGGAGACGAGGCAGCGGCGTCGTTATCGGCGGCGTCGATGTCCCCACGGAGGAGGAGGTGGGAGAAGAGCTTCTGGATGCATTGGAGGGCAGGCTCGGCAACCTTGGGGGAGGCGGCGTCGAGGGCGAGGGCGAGAGGGTGGAGCGCTGCTTCGGCGTCGGAGGCGGAGAGTCCGGAGAGGGAGGAATCCGCCGGAAAAGGGGAGGAATCTTGGAGGGAGTCGAGGAGGTCGAGGGCGGACTTGCAGGCGGAGACGAGGGAAGAATGCTTGCGCCACGCCGCGTTCTTGATGATCTTGTCGAGGGCCGGGCCGATGATACGACCAGCGCGGGAATTGCCGCCCAAGGAATGGAAGGTTGCCATTGGAGGGAAGAGAAGAAAGAATTAGATCGGAGGAGGATGGAAGGGGGACACCATGGATCTGATCGGATAAGAGGTGATTACGCTTCGGGGGAGGATTGGGGATTGGGATCGTGGAAGGAGGAAGATAGAGCCATGGGATGGAGGAGATCTGAAAGGGGGGGGAAGCTTTTCCTTCTTTCTCCGTTCGTCCACATGGAAATATGGAATTATAGGAAGGTGAGGGTGCTTTGGTCAATTTGACGAATTCTACGCGACCGGAACAAACGAGAGAGAGAGATCACGTTTAGTTGCGTTGAAGCACTGAGATCACGTGACAAGGTATGACTATGACTCGCTGTATAATTCTGGTGCGGGGCGTTCTATTATTTTTCGGTCTTTATTCAGTGGGAGGGGACGTGATTTTGTTCGTCAGTTTGATGTGTACCGGCCTGTGTTTGAGAAAATGCCGCAAACCACTTTTTTGCTTATGGTTCTCAGGTTCTGGCAGAAATATTTGGACAGGAGAGAATGTTTCTTCCTAAAATCTGAAGCACTATCTTGCAATTTGCAACTCAGGTCTGCTACTGAGATCACTTCTTTTGCGTCTTGACTGAACACATTCTTTACGTATGTAATCAATCATATTTGCCTCTTTCGCAGCTTAATATCAGGTTGATACACTCGTTTCTTATGAAGGCCATTGCAGGGCAATTGTTTAGAAGTCAGAAATGGTGTTTGAAAACAGGAAGTGATGAACTATGTATTTCAAGGATCATTGCAATACTGGTATTGCCCATAATATATAGTGCCATTTTTACTATTTAAGTATTCATTTTTTTTTTTATTGTTTTCTCCTGTCTTTATCTCAACTTTTAGATTCATAATAGAACACACAGATCAGTGCTTGTTTAGTACTTTAGGATTTACATTTCTTTTCAAGAAGAGTGTCACTGTTGGATACTACTAATGCAATACCTACGCGATTCAATAGTATACCCAAAATTTTAGGAGCACAAACAACCCATGACAGATGCTCAACAAAATCGATTGTGGCCATAGGGTTTGCAGATCTTATTTTGCTCCTGCCATATTCAAGAGCTCTCTGTATTTGTAGGAAATTATAAGAGGTGTATTAGGCTCTTCAGTATCAATTTTCCAATACCAAGAATATAAATCTCACTTGACTTGTGGGGTTCACTCACCTTGATACATTATGATGTATCACTTTTCTTGATTTTTTTTGTGTCTGATATTCTTGAGAGAATATATAGTGCAACTTGTTCTTTTCTGATTTTACGGCTCTATAATGACATCAACTCTCCTATCAACAGTTTCTTCTTCACTCTTGAGTTGGTTAACTAGTATTTTCTGATCAGACTAGCTTCTCCTACTGTCAATAATGATGGTAAGACCTGAATTTTTTTTCGTATCGTAAACTAACCTGCCACTGTAACTCATGAATTCTATGCTGAAGATAACAGTAATAATCTCTCTGCTGGATATTGAGTATCCAACTCGTAAATTTTCCTATTCATATCTAATTATCGAATGTCCAGATATGTTCAGATAAATTGCGATACTTCTTTTCTATTGGAATGAGCTGTCCTTTATTTAGTACATATGGCATTTATTTTTTAATGAAGGAAATGGTGGACACCATCAATGATTGTTAACAATTTCTTAGGAAGCACTAACGAAGAGAGGATGTGAACAAACAATTTATCTAAGCCCTGTTGGTCAATAATCCATGAGTCTATGACTACCCAAGGTGAACATTGATACCAATGTGCTTCAGTTTATAGAGCCATAAAGCTGTTTCTATTAATTTATGCAATTGTTTATTTTTGAAGGAATAGAAGGATTGGAGGATCTTGAATAGGATACCACTGCCTACATTGTATATTACTCACTCAGACAATGTTGCAGGCCAGATATAGTGGTGGCGTATTTATGTAATAAAAGATTGTCAAAAAGCTCCATTAGATTGAGGATGAGTTGGAAAATAGTTATCTAATCTTGACTGCCTTTTCTTTATGACATGATAGTTACCCTCACACACAAAGAACAGTTGCATAAAAATAGTTATCTAATCTTGACTGCCTTTTCTTCATAATAAAGGTCGTTGAATTAGAGTAGAATGACTGAAATAGTACTTTGGCTGAATTTTATGCCTATCTTTCACATATTCAGGCATATGTGGCGTGGCGATGCGTGGCGTGGCGTGGAATAATCACAGAAACCAGTACTCAGGCAATTTAGATTGAGAGACTCCTGCCTTGTAAAGAGTATGAATAACCAATCAAGTATTAAATCGGCACTGTTTTCATTTTGTCATGGATTATTCAACGTGTATCAAAGGGATAGATTATGTAAGCAAATACAAACTGTTTAACCCATATTTTACGGTACTCGAACTGCATCATTAGTTCTTGAAAGCCACCTTAGGCTTATCAAATTCTGAATCTCATTTTTTGAGTGGCTCACGATGATTTGGTGGAAATTATGCCCAGAGAAATGGTAAAAATGAAGGAAGAATCCCCAATATCTCACAGTACCAATGGGCAATGGCGTAGCGCGAAAAAATAGTGCAATTGCTGAAGCACAGCCTGAAAGATGTTCAGTCAGTGAAGAGCAGAGGAAGCATGGTTAGCGGAGTCAGTAGATAGCAGAAGCTGAACAATGGATTTGCATTTATTTTCTTGTTGACTATGTTTCCTTTTATCTTTTTCCTATTTTGTTTGATGAGGAACAGCGGATAAGACTGTGATGGTACCTGTTTTATTTGGGCAAGCCATCATGGCTGTGCACTTTTCCAACTAATCTTTAGAACTACCATTTCCAACTAAATTATTTTTCTTCAATTAAAAGTGGAATGAAGCTCTTTCCATGAATTAGTCCACAAAAAGGAAGAAGAGGTCTTGGACGAGTATTCTATAAAACCATGTACCAATATAAAATAATTTATGAATTCAATATAAAATAAATTAATAGAAGACTTGAAACACTGGATAAGCTAATTATTTAAATCCTTTCTTGATTCCAAGTAATGAACAGGCCTTGTCTAGCCAATTTATTACCATAAATAATGGATATGACTTTCAGAGACATCAATCTTAATCAGAGACTGGATTGAATGGTTCTGTGGGTGGCTTGTGCGGTTATGCCGCATTACAATCCTAACAAAGACATCTGAACCTATCTAGTTTTATTGTGCTCAACTCATGCCTTAAAAGTCAAGTGAAGAACTTGATTTTTGTAGGCAAAAATTAAGAACCTTATAATCATTAAATCATGGCCTTCTGGATCTTCCACACTGGTTAACTACCTCTATTTTATGTAAAGATGCTGCTGGCGTTTTGTATAGACGGGGTGGTTTGATGTAATAAATCAACAAAAACTGCCATTACGAGATAAGATTGGCAAAACTTTCAACAAAAACCACATAGATTTCACAAAACTATATCCAGATTCATCTTAAAATTTTACCCCGTCTTGTCTTCCAAGATCTTATGAAGATCAGACGATGTACCCACACCAAGGCAGCACTAGGCAACAAGCCACAATCATCCAATCCACTTCTAATAACAGAACTGCAAAAGCATGTTAAGTCCAACATGACCATAAAAGGTAGCCATGCTTGTGAATGCACACCAGCAACATCCACATTTAAAATAGTGTAAGAGAACCATGAATAACTTTTAGGTATAAGATAAAAGATAACTCATTCACAAAAGTGTAACTGCAAATCATAAATTTAACATACAAGAGAAGTCTGATATTACACTGTGATAACCTAAACTTAGAAGACACAAACAACTGGAAACAAAATAGATTTCATTCTCATCTTCATTCCCCTGAAGCGTCTTCCTATAAGAGCCAATTCCAACCAAAAATTTGTTATTAATTTCTCATTTGCTTTTCCTGCGGCCACCACTAATTGAATGAGACCTCTTTCTGGACTTCTGGCAGTCCTTGGACTCTGGCTGGGTAACCTTGGAATTAGGAATAGGCAGATGATGCTCACGAGCCAAAACAGGGAACCCAACAGCCGGGATTCTGAAAAGGAGAAACAGCAGGAAGAGAACAACACTTAGCAAAATGTGCATAATATGAAGCATCAGAAGATTATATCTAACGTATGTTTTATTCGATAGTGGTTCTAATATAATACACCACCAGCTTCCTAGGAAGGGTGAGAAAACAGACTAGCTATTATATAAGCAGCAAACATGCTGCCGATCATGACTGCAATCATGGACAAGAAAGAAAAACCAAAATCTCAGGCTATCTAGAATCAAAGTAACCTACTGTTAGATTTATATATAAAACCTTCTCTCTAGATCTAAACATCCAAATAGTAAGGCATTAAACAGCTTCTTGGAATTCGGAATGTGTTACAACAAGCAAGCTATATTAGGCAACGTTATCTAGAGAGATATTCAACAGAAAATGATTTAATTCAAGTGATAGGTAGATTGACTATAGAAGATATCTACTTACTTTGATATTTGATTGAGAAATGTAGGGAAAAGAAGGATTTGACATTGATTTAGAAAAAATATATGATTGGGTTCCTAGGAAGTTATTGTGCTAGATAAGAAAAATAGTATCTACTAAATATACTAAATATATTGACGTGTCATCAAGGATATGTAAGATAACTAAAGAGAAGATATGATGGGGCTTGATTTGATATAAATCGATGCATTAAATAGAGATGAATGGAGAAAGAGGTTCCATATATCCAACCCCAAATAAAAATTGATTACTGCAGTTCTGAGAACAATATTTATCCATGTGCTCTCAAATTATGTTGCTTCTAATGGATTCCATATATCCAATGCTAAATAAAAATTAATTACTGCAGTTCTGGAAAGTGAAAACAATATCCATCCATTTGTTCTCACATTATGTTGCTTCTAACGGCAAAGAAGCACAAGGGCCAGATCCAGATAGAAGGGATAGAATAAAAGATCTTCATGTGAGCTAATCAGAAGGATAAAGTGCAAACTGCAAAGTAAGATACTCATATTTGGTATTTCTAAAAGTAAATTTCAGGAAAACAAAATTGATTTTGAATGTCATAGTGGCTTAGGACAATGGGCAAAACCAAGCTTATCGTCAAAGAAGTCTGCATGCACAACCTAATGGAAAGGTCTAAGACCTTAGAGATAAAGTCACGATTGTACATGGAAAGAAGTGTAAAGTAAAACTTCTTCCTGGAAATAGAGATTGACAGCTGTCAGTATTGAATTTCTATGGATTTAGATGGATTATGATTAGCCATATCCTGTCTGTGGTAAAGGCAAAACATGAACATAAAAATTCCTCTCTCAATCTATAAAGACTCTTCGTAAGGATATTGGTTTCAGGTTGGAATTACAAAGTTCAGAGTAAAATGATCTATAAGGCAATACATGGCTCCTAGCAATTGTAAGTATTAAGTAACTCAATAGCAAGCTCAGAAATTTTGTAGGACTACACAACCTGATGATGTAGAATTTGGCAAATTCAAAAGCCAAGGAAAGGAGAATGGGCGACACTTTTTCATCCCAAGATAGTTGCAGATAGAACTTTATATGATGCAAAACAATTTCTAGAACATAGATCAAGACCTCAAGTAATGATCAGCAACAAGCAGTAGATTTGATCAATCAGATATGAATTTCATGTCCATGGAAACATTTTCTGCAAAAAGGATCCCCTTTCTTAATACTTGCATCCCTGGTTTAACTGTATGCACTACCCAGCTCTAGCAAAGGAAGATAGGTCTCAAATTTCTGATAAACGTTAACGCCACATGCTTGATGCTGTAGCTTTAGCCAGTAAAGTTGGTTGCATTGGAACTGCTTAATAAACTGGCACACAAGAAAGTCCTTGGAAAAAGGGTGACCAGGAGTAAGTGTAAACAAATATATACGACGAAAGGAACCTAGTAGCTTGCTTGTTTTCTCCTACCAAGGAAAGTACTTCCTAACTCTAATATTGGAGACGCTGTTACAGATATTCTAGAGAAAAGTTCAATGTGAGTGCACACAGCTCTAAGTGTTCTTATTGATGAAATGTAAAGTGGTTCACACTCTTACAGTTCTAATTGTTCTTGGTGTTGTCTTGTCCATTCCATAAAAACAAGCAGATAACTCCATATTTCTAACTAAGGCCATTTATCTTTAAAAGGAATCCCCAGTAGAAAAAGAGAGACAAATATGCATACATTCACCACTATCAACCAATTGATTAGATCGACAAAAGACAATGCCTACCATACCAGATAAATAGTGAAGTAGGAACAAACAGTGAATATTTCCAAATGTCTTACCCACAAAGAGTGCGGCAGACTCCTGTTTGGCTAGAAGATCATCTGAAAGCCTTTCCTTCTGCAAGCTCTGGTGGAGGGCCATGTTCTCTGCTGCACAACACTGGAGAGCATAGTTGAGACGCCTGCACTCCGATTCCAGATACTTGCTTTTCATCTCTAGCTCCTTTATGTACATCTTCTTCCTCTCCCTCGATTTCATGGCAGAATCCCTATTTCTCATCTGCCTGAGGAACACCAATGACAAAATACAGGATTACAGAGAGCAATAATTCATGCGAACTAACAATAAAAATTACATACAGTCAAATTCCCTTGGGATTAATCTTTTATACAATCTTATGTCAATTTTCTGAAAAATAGGACATAATTTAGTCCGATGGCCATTCCTGGCTCAAATACAACAATAAAAGCTAATTAATTTACAAATCACAGAGAGTTTTCTCCTTCCAATCATATTGTTCTATCAATAATCCAATAGAGTCTAGACGCAGAAACTTAACTTATAAAAGAGAACACAATCCTAGTTCAACTTTTAAGAACTATATCGGTTTTCAAGCCAAAAGCCTCATTTTTAAAAGCCTGAGAGCCAATTCGAAGCAAAAGCAGGATGTCAAAACAAGAAAGTACCAATTTACTAGTACCTTCTCTGTTTCTTACTGATTGGACCGTCGTCCTCCGAATCATCTACCACGGGAGCCTCCTCCTTCTTCTCCTTATCAGCGCTCTCAGCTTCGGGAGTAGCAGCCTCGCTGACCCCGTCATCGGAAGCATCTGCGAAGAACCCCGCAAAGAAGACATCATCCAGCCCCTTGCCCCCGTCCTCCTCGGCATCCGCGTCCTCCATGAGAAACTTCTCGAGCTCGGTCACGTAAGACGAGATAGAACCAGGAGAACCAGCATCGGTCGGTCCATCAGAAACCTGTGGCTCCGAAATCGGGTCAGATACAAGAGAATTCGGGGAACCGGACTCCGATAAGAGGGGGTCGGCAAAGTCGTCGGAGAAGCTGGCCAAGAGATAGTCGAAGTCCAAGTCGAAGTCGGGACGGCGGTCGGGTTCCGAACATTCGATGGCGCCTCCATCCATGACGAGAAGAAGAGTTGTAGACGAAGATTAGGCTTAGGATTTGGCGAGAGAGGTGGGAGGAGATGGATATATAAGAAGGAGACGGTCTCGCTTCCTTGGGGAGGAAGGAAAGGACGGTGCGGGACAAGTTCTTCGGAAGGTTCGAGTTGTTTATTTATAGAGTCCGCGTTGACGTGGGGCCACAGTTGCATTTTCGTCGTCACGCGACCAATAGGAATGCAGAGAAAAATAATTTTTATTTGCTTAGGAATGGAATGGGATTAGAATTTTAACACTGTCAAATACCGATCAACGACCAAGAAAGTCACGAGTTCAAATCATCAAACTCCAAATAATATATATAAATAAATGAGAATCGATTCGATCATAATAATCATCCCATAATCGATGCATTAACAAGTATTTAAGTTATTAGCACATGGAATGCTACCCTAATCCTATTCAATCTTTTTTTATCACTACTATTAATGATTGCTTCTTAGCATTTGGGATCCTCCTGGGACATCATCTTCGTCTTGATGATCTTGGGCATAAACCCCAAAAAGTTTAAAAATCTCCCCAGCGCTGCAACGGTCGATAAAGCGGACCCTCAATCAAGATCCCCGGAATCAGACGGTTCAGGATTAATAAACACAAAGGTCCAGTTTCAAATAAAAGATCCAAATTCAAGAAAGAAACCCCCAAATCCCCCAAACCCTCTGCCCTCTCGATTCCAAGCTCTCTCTCTTTCTCTCTCTCTCTGCTCGTTCTCTCTCCCCCGCCTCGCCAAGAAAGGAGAGAGTGAGAGAGATAGATCTCTACCGAGGGAGGGATGGAAACCCTAATGGTGGATCGCGTGCAGAGCAGCCTCCGCCTCTTCATGCACCGCAACGCCATCTTCCTCTGCGAGCGCCTTTGCGCCGAATTCCCCTCTGAGGTTTCCTTTTTCTTCCTACTTCTTTTCCTGTCTTTCAAATCGTATCTTTTTCTTGGATCTTTGCTTCTTTCTGCCTTCGGAGTTGTTGTTCTACTTCTGGGGCTTTCTTGAGCTCCATTTTTCTTGGAGAGATTGTATTCACTCTTTGTTTTCCTTTAATTACTTTTTATTTTCCAAGTTTATTAATTTTTTTTAGGTTTGGGAGTAAACGTGGGTTTGGTGGGTTGAAAGCTGAGATGAGTTTGCGTTATTCTTGGTGTTTCTTGCTAGTAGTCATTGTTGAGTTGGTGATTTCGGGCTTCTTTTCTTTGGGTTTGCCTGTATTTGAATTGCTATGTTAGTTGCGACGTCTTACTGTGAGCTAAGAGTTAGTGGGTAGTGTGTGATTTTGCTCTAACATTTGTAGTGCTTTTTGTGATGGAAATTTTCAATACAGCTAAACTTGCAACTTCTGGCGACGTGCTACTTGCACAATAATCAGGCCTACTGTGCATACCATATTCTGAAAGGTAACATATTTTGGTAGTTGAAGATCTTGAATCTTTACAGTGTTTATGAATATGATGATCAAAAGCTCATTGAATTCTGTAGTTTAATTAAGTTGCTCTATTGGTTATTACTGCTTGCTTTCGGAAAACTTATTTTGTGAATCTTATTCTCCTTTTCGGTCTTTGATTTGAGTTGTGAAGGTACGAAGTTGCCGCAGTCCAGGTACTTGTTTGCGGTATCATGCTTTCAGATGAATCTCCTTCGTGATGCAGAAGCAGCATTGTCTCCAGCGAATGAGCCCAATACCGAGGTATGTAGTTGCTCTTCTCACAATTGAGTACATTTTTATCTCGAGTTCTACTTGCCTCACTACCTTGTTTCTCTTGTTCTTGCCTGAAAGTCGAAGAACTCAAAGTAGGAGGATATTTAGTTGCCTTCACTTTACTTCCGTTTTGATACTTGTTGCTGAATTTTTTTACTAGTTGGTTGGGCATCAGATCATCCTTCTCTTTTCTCCTCATTTCTCATGAACTCTGCATGCAAACAGCACATGCAAGTTAATGTGCTTCTATTTTCAAGTTCTAGAATACAAAAACAGAAAGGCCAAATGTGGGTCTTACACAGCATTTTCAGAATTGTAACACATGCAAACTTTTACATGAAAATATGAATTGAAAACAGAAAGGGAACGCCAAGCCTACTGTTCTTCTCTTCCTTTAGACCAAAAGGTCATAAATATATGTAGAAGATGTAGCAGTATCATTGTCTTATTCTTTCGTGTGGGAAGCATATACCAAAGCAAAGCCTCTGAGTTCCATAGAGCTGCTTAAAATGGCTGATCCTGCTTGATACAAATAGATTGATACTTGGAATTCTTGTTAGGATTTTATGATCAACTTATCTCTAAGCTCTTCATCTCTTCATTTGTACCAGAGGCTACAAAAAACACTCCTTAGTGTAGTGACATCATTGTGAAATTATCTGAAATTTTGAACTGTATGTGTAAACATGCACATTGAGAAATAAAACCTCTGTTTACCTTGGAACTGCTAATTTTTTTTTTTTGATTTGTTTGATATAAAGGATCGGTCCTATAGCGGCGATAGTAAAAAACATGCAATAGGATCCTATTTGGGTTTTTAGAAACAAGGTTATTCTGTATATATGTTATTTTCCTCTCTTCCTTTTTGCCAAGAGATTGCAGATCAATACTCTACAACATAGATAAAAAATTGATGAAAATGATGTTGCCTAAAATTTTGATCTTCACACGAAAGATAACATATACTAAAAGAAAGCATCTATTTCCTTGGCAAAAGATTTCTTACTCATGATACAGTAGATTGGCACTAGAGCTTGGTTGTAAAACATGCTATAGAATTCGAAATTAAGCTATCTCTTCCTTTTTCTTTGATATTATACATTTTCCGTTTCCACCTTTCAACCCTCTTTTCAAATAAAAGGATTTGTCCTTGGATATGCTCTTTTGGTAAGCTTCTGTAGTTTGGTTTGTCACTGATGTCCTTATTCACATATACAAAAAACTAAAAACTAAAAACTAAAAACATCAAAAAGATTTACTGAGTATTAATAATTCGAGAAGAAATAGGAAGATGAACAATGATATTCATACAAATAATTTTGTAGTACCATTAAAAACTCATAAATTAAGGCTGAAAATTATAGAGCAAGGCCAAAACTTGCAAATTTTTTATCTTGACCTTTATTTCAACAATTATCAGCTGAAATCAATTAGTTTTGACCATGGATGGCTGTGCCATGGTGTGGCTTGTGCTGACCACCGGTTTGCACGGCATGTCACGTGCCGGCTGTGCCACAAGAGAGAGAGAGAGAGAGAGAGAGAGAGAGAGAGAGAGAGAGAGAGAGAGAGATGAGGGAGACCACTCACCTTCACCTTTTGCTGCTCGCCGTTGATGCTCATCATCGACACTTATCGTTTCGGCACGTGGCACGAGGGGTGCCACATGGCATCTCTCCTGTCGCAGACCTCGTTGTCACTGCTCTTCACTGACCTTGCCGTCGCCGCACGTCGCCGATCTCGCTATCGTCCGAGTTGGAGGTGTAGATCCGCAATTTAAGTTTTTATCCAAACCCGATGACTCGACCTATCCGCCCTTTTTTCTCGAGCTAGGGCTCCAACACGAGCAACACCTCTAACTCAGACGATAGTGAGATCAGTGAAGAGGGGGGACGGTGCGAGATCGGTGAGGTACGGAGATGGCGAGGTCGGGAAAGAGTGGTGACAACGAGGTCGACGACAAGAGAGGTGCCGTGCGGCACCCTTCGTGCCACGTACTAGTACACTGTCGGCACGGGGCGTGTTGGTCAACATGACCATCGTTGGTTTCGACCCAATATTTTGCTTTTTCTAGGGGTCAAAAGCCTAATGAATTTTCATATGAACTCTAAAATATGATCTTTAAAATTGTAGTCCCAACCCATTTACGCTAGGTTCTCATTTCTTAATAAGAAAGAAATATTTTACCCAATTGAAGAGTGAAATTGTTGACCTCTCTTCAATTTGATTGCATAAGTATTGTCAGCTTCTCTTGAATTGTGGTTGTAAGTTATCATAACAACTTCCTGCAAAGTATCCAAAAAGCGTGCTAAACACAATGAGCCACATAATACTTTGTTATTATCAGAACATTTATACCCTCAAGGAATGTACTTGATCTGCATGCTTAAGGTATTGACATGATCATTCGTTGAGTTGTTGCTTCATAGTTATCTTTTACTGTGCTAGTATTTTTTGCGTGGTTCCAAATTTCGGTCGATCCCAAACTGATCAGGTTTGGTCGTCGAAACTAATCTAATGATTGGTTTCGGCAACGTATCGGCTGGATCGGTTGATATTAGATCCGTATCGGCTGATCCCGCCTGATACAGGCTCTCCCTCCCTCTTCTCTCACTCCATCTCTCTTCTCTCTCTAATTTCTTTTCATTCTTTCTCTCACTAGTGCCCTATCTCTCTTATTTCTCTCTACTTTCTCCTAGTGTCTCCCTCTCTCTTCTTCTTCCTCTACTACAGTAACAGAGAGTGAGATTAAGAGACAAGAGAGAGAGAGACAGAGCGAGGAAGAGATTGAGAGGGAGTAAGAGCGAGAGAGGGAGGAAGAGATTGAGGGGAAAAGAGAAGAAATGAAAAAAGTCAGAGAAAAATAATTACCTTGCGGTAGTAAGATAGAGGGAGAAAAAGAGAGATTGAGAAAGAAAGAGAGAGAAAGAGGAGGGAGAGAGAAGAAATAAAAAAATAAAATTTGCCTTGTGGCAATAAGAGAGAGAGAAGTTAAAGAAAAGAAAGGAAAGAAATTTAGAAAAAAATAAATTTGCCTTGGCAGTAATAGATAAAGGAAAGAAAAGAGAGAAGAGGAAAGAAAAGAGATAGCCAACTCGGTATTCATCAAAGTTTAAATAAGCTAATATTATTTTTAGTTTTTAAACTTCATATGTAAATAATAATTATTTTCTTATCATTTTTCTAAATTTTTTAAAAAAATTCTGTGTTTTTAAATAATATCTAGGATTTATATGATTAAAAAATAGTTTGATCTTATACGGGTGGCCGATATGACCGATACAGTCGATGCGTATCATTATTCCGGATGATTGATCCTGATCCCAAATAGGCCAATAATCCTCCCATAGTTGTTTGCTACCTTGGATTAAGAGATATTATGGTTAATAATAGATTATGTAACTATTGATGATTTCCCTCTTGTCTTGTTCTTGGCATTCTTCTTTTGCAAGGTAATGACTTGCTGCTGTTATTTACTCTACTTCCTATTTTTCAGGTTCCTAATGGAGCAGCTGGACACTATCTTCTCGGACTCATTTATAGGTTCCCAACTTATATGCAGTTTATTTTATCTGTATATCCTACTTTCATTATCCTGAATTTTAGTTTAGGTGCCTTTTAGATCTATGCTTCACTGTTTGCATTTCTACATGGGGTTCAATTTTAATTTGTCTGAAGTTGTTGTTATGAATATAGTAAATTGCTAAAGTTGTTATTATGAATAGTGTAAATTGCTAACGAAACATTGCTTGGCTGAAAATTAGTCATTAATAATAGAATAAAATGGCAGCCCGATGCATGAAGTTCCCACTTACGCAGGGTTTGGGGAAGAGGAATCTATTAATGTTAGAATAATCTTTTCTAATTCAGTATTGGAATGGAAATATTTATCGATAAGTTTCTTATGGTATTCATGTGGAAGGCTGGTAAATCAATGCCATGCTCTCTATGGTCAATTTGCAAACTCATTGGCACTAAAACTTGCCATCTTCAGTTTTATGTTTATGCTAACCGAAGTGGATATTGATGAGCTACTATGCTAAAAGTTGTATGGAGAGAATTGATAGTGTAAGTCTATAAAAGCTACTGTTGCATTAGAAGACAATGATTCGGGCCTTAAGTTATGGCTGTTTTGGCACATTGTCTGCATTATTATTGATCTTGCAAGGTTTCATAGTTCCATTACATTTTTCTAATAGATGAGACTACTGGAGTGATTTAAAGATGAGAGGAAGGAATAGGAAGGATTAAAACTTATTCTTGTATTTTGGCTCAGAATATTTCCTTGTTATGGAATTGTGGTTTTAGTTGGTTAAGAGAAGATTCTGCAATAAAACTTCAAAGTCCATTGGTTGGTAATAGTGTACTTTTATTTTGTTGTTAGGCTAATGGAAACAAGTAGTATTAGAGATCTTCCTGCTTTGAAATGTTATTTTTGTGTGGAAAGTTTGGTAACTTCTAATTGAACGGAGATTTTTTCTTTAAAAAATTAAGCAAACAGACAGACAGGAAAATGAAAAAATGATGCAGCTGCATATTTCTGCTTTTTGTTGGCAATATATGTGTAAGTGCTCACTTTTAATAATGGAGTGCCTTTGACAATTTTGATACATATTGTCTATACATAATTTAATGAGAAGTAACTTTGACTATATTCATTGGATTTTAACTTGAACAACAGCTACCTCTTTATGGTCAAGCTTGTCCAAAAGTTTTGAGCTTCTATAACAGATTATTGTTCTTCTATATTCTTTAATATCTTTTTATGCTGGATTTCTGATATTGTTGTTTCTTCCTTGAGTCAATGCATTCTTTGTCTACAAATATTGCTTCAACTGCAAGTTTTTAAAAGGCTATAGGCGGTTGACTGACGGACAAGAATATGCCTAGAATTCAATCTTAAAAAATAAACAAACAAAAGAAATAATAGTTAGAGAAGAAGTTATAATTAATATCCACAATGATACAATCTAAACAATGTACTAACACATTCTTGTTAAGAACAATATCAAGCTATTAGAATTTGTTAATTTATCAACATGCACAATAATTTTAAATTTCGGGGTCAATCTACATACTAAAATATGATACGAGATGCTAAGGCGGTCACTTAGGTGGGACTTAAGCAGAGCCTAGCCATATTCTAAGGCGGGAGACTAAGTGTTAAGACAAAGTTTTGTAAAATAATGTTCAACTCTTGTGTTCATTGGATCTGTGGCTTTGTGGCTGTGTATCAAGTGACTCATTTAACTTTAGCAGCCATGCCAGCCTTAATAATTTGTAGTATTGGGCTTCTATCTTATAGGTACACTGGCAGAAGGATGGCTGCAGTTGATCACTTTGTACAAGCATTGTCTGCAGATCCTCTATTATGGGCTGCATATGAGGAATTGTGTGTACTAGGTAAGTCTATTGCATCTGATTGCCAACTCTTGTTACAACATTCTGCTTTACACTGACAGCTTTAGCTATTAAATATTTAATTTTGTTGTTCTGCTTGATAGATGTTTAGAAATTGTATATAATTCATTTTCTTTATCTCCTAAGAAACTCTGTTGTAGAGGAAATTTCAGGGAAGTTACTCTGTGTGTGTGTGTATATATATATTTAATATTGGCTGTAATCATGGAAAGGACCATCGGACACATCTTTTTAAAATACACTGGCATTCAGAGACTTTCACTGCAATTGATAACATAATGTGGTTGTGTGATGTTTGCCTTCAGGGTTTCAGTGATAGGATTATATTTAAAGTGGGTGATAGTCTCCATATTTTGTAGTTATTGATATTGTTGGAGGTGGGATGCAACCTGGGCAGTCTTGTTCAGTTCCATGGCACATATTCCTCATGATGTTCATTAAACAGTCATAATGCAGATATCTGCCTTTTGGTTTAAACTGCTAGTTTATGATTTGTCGTTTTGTGTCCTTACAAAATTGTCAATGCAGAGAGAGAATATTTTATGAATAGCTTTTGTGGGATTATGATCTGTTTAGTTCTTGGCTCATCTATTCCTTCCCTAAAGGAAAATCTTGTTATCTTTCTCCTTCATCTAGGGTCTTTCCATTCCTAAAGGACATTCCTGAAGGATTCTCCTTGATTGCATGCGGCTATCACTTCAATTCACCTTGTAGCTTTTCTGGCAAGTCCCTATCTTATCTGATTCTTGCTTTGGCCAGGAATTTTGCCCCAACTTTAGAGCTTTACAGTGAGGTTGACAGCTGGTCATTAAAAAAAGGCAATACGTTTGGAGCCTTCTCATCATTGAGTTGTGCTCTAGCCAAGCCACAGTTGGAAAGACTTTTGGATTATGATGCTGAATTATAGTCCATATTAAGTGAAGATACTGCACATTGTTTACTGAATAATTTGATCTGTCAATTTTCTTTATACTCAAGTCTTTACAATTTCATTTTGCAGGTGCTGCAGAAGAGGCGAATGAATGTTTTAATGATGCAGCTGCTCTACGTATCCAACAGCAGCATTTGTCTGAGTTAAGTTTGCAGAAGTTGAATACATCTAATGAAAATCGAGGTCCATCTTCAAGTGTATCAATGGACTTGGGGGATACAAGTCCTAGACAATCAAAACAACTGCACTCTAACAACAAAAGAGAGGTACCTGGTCATCCTCATGGCATAGCGCTAGCAGCAAACTGTATGCCCTCTAATGTAGCACAATATGATACTCCATCACCGACAGTAACACAGGTCAGCATTATCTCTTAAAGACAACTCTGGTGGACCATTTTCTTGGCAATGTAATTATTTTATGTATCTATTTTACATTTAAGTGAAATGTCCGAAAATTAGACTGAATGGGATACTCTGTTTTTGAACCCCATCACTTTTTTCCCACTAACAACTGTGTTATGATTTAAAAATGTAAAAGTTCATAATATTCCATTTGGATGTCTTTAAAGTTGGCCACCTCTATCTCTAAGTTGTTGGTTATTACGGACTTATGTGTAGAAATCCAATCTCCTTGGAGATCTCTCTCAGTATTCCTTTTATTTGACTTTATGGAATCTCTGTGCATTTACTGTACTTTGTCCTTTTAGCATGTCATTATATTTCTTTTTGCCCTAAAACTATATGAAGAAAATAAATTCTCCACTTGCAATTTGTGATTTCATCCTGGTGGTGGCTTAGTGCAGGTCGTCATTCACTTTCTTATTTTGACAGATTTCTGGAGTAGCTCCACCACCTGTATGTAGAAATCCTCAGATATATTTAAATTCAGTGGGCGGTGATGCCCCTACCAGGTCTAACATAAATGCAGCAATCCAAGCACCTCGAAGAAAATATATGGATGAAGCAAAACTACGTAAGGTGGTTATTATTTACCAATTTATGTTTCTATATATTCTTTGCTCCTCTTCCTCAAAGTTATTCTGTTTTGGAAAATTTAGCATATTTAGCATATAGCCAAATGACTCTCTGTTCGTTATCTTGCTTGTTGTCATTCTTAACATTAACATCCCTTTTGCAGGTCTCTGGGAGATTATTCTCTGATTCAGGACCTCGAAGGAGTACAAGACTTTCTGGAGAAGCAACAGCCAATACAAACTTTAGTGCCTCACAAATGGGAGGAAATGGAGTAAATCATTCTTCAGCTAAACTTCTAGGAGGATACTCTTCGTTCTCATCATCAAAAATGACTTCGGCTGCCCTACGTTCTGTCATAGTTAGAAAAGGACAACAATGGTCTACTGAAAGTTTTGAGGAAGGTGATATCAGTATAGATTTTGGAAATATAAAATTAAAATTTAATATTTTCAGTGGTTTATTCGAATGTTAATCATGTTCTGACCTTCTCATAAAGTTCTATGACTATGCTGCGGTGTGAGAGTTCACTTAGACTGAACATATGCTGTTAATTCAGAATGCATGTCTGTGTGTTTCTATTTACACATGCACATCTATATTTGCAGTTTTCTTACATATGACTTGGTCAAATATAAAAGATAGGTGTCTTGTAAGATCATCGATTAGTATAAAAAACAAAAATCTTAAGTTCAAACTAAGCTCATTTCTTTGACAAAAGGCTCATTTTGTGAGTCAGGACTAGCCAAAGAATTTGTTGCTACGGTTGCCTCTAATATATGACTTTTCTGCATTATGGATTCCAACCATCTTATTCTTTTTAATACTCATGTGATATGTATGATTTGATTTTTCAATTAGTTCGAAGAACCTACACATGTAATCTCTGCTTGATAAGAGAGTTATCACTTTATCTTACTTAGAACATAGAGTGTCTTGGTTGTTCCTATGGAAGATGGTGCCTTAGTTTTTTTTTTCTTTCTGTTTTTTGTACATTGTGGGCAATTCGTTGGCCCATGTGTTCCCTTTTGAGGTGATATGAAAGGTAAATCTCCTGAATCCAATGAATCTAGTATATGTACACTAACCTGTCCTTCCTCTAGTGACTTTATACTTTATTGTGCTGCAATTTGTAGTCTATTATATTCTGCTTAGTCATCAACAAAAATTGCAATACTAACCTAGCAAAAACTTCTACAGGGAGGAGACCTGAGGGTTTTGATGTTTGCCGGGGAGATAGTATGGCAACAGCTTCATCTGATGCATCAAATGTAGCCGATGGCAGATGCTTTGAGCAAGATACAACTGGTGGAATTTTGGCTCATGACTCAAGATTGCTAAGTGGTATTCAGAATCTGTTGGGCCTTCTGCGAACTCTTGGAGAAGGCTACAGGCTTTCATGTTTGTATAGGTGCCAGGTATTGCAATTTAGTAGGCATAAAACAAATTTGCTTTCATAATCATATTGATGTTAGATTCATGACCTTGGCAGGAAGCATTGGAAGCTTACCTAAAACTTTCAGAAAAACATTTTAATACTGGATGGGTGCTATCCCAGGTACTTTTGTTTCTTAAAGCATTATTGCTATTCTTTTGTTAGATTGCCTGACGGGACATATTTTTGCCTTTTGTGGTTGTTGGACAAGAGCAGTGAATTGTTAAACCTCAAAATGGAAAAAAAAGAGTTCATGAGAATGTTAAAATATGGGAGCATGATAATGGACCTTGGTGAAGAAATATTAAGTAGAACTTTCCGAGAGGGCAATTTACTCTCCTAATTGATGTCCTGTTTGCTCTAACTGGGAACTACTCTATTATCATCAGCTCATTATTAAATACTGGAAGTCGGTAGATCATGCTGCAGTTTGAGATGATACTGTTTTGCTTTAGCGGAATAACTGTTGTTCTAGAAGCTAGACACAAGACATTGAAGTTGAAAATTATTATATTCCTTCAAGCTAAGTTATGAGAAGAATATTGTCGCAACTGCTATGAACTTTCTTTTATATTGCTGAAACATTTTAGTACTAGGTTTCTCGGTGTTATTTTCTTCTATCCCAAGAAGATACTATTTGTTTTGTGAAGAATAATTTATTGCAATTTTTGACCTGACCTATCACCTTATCTTTTGTTTCTGGAAACAGTTGATTTTGATTACATTGGCAATTTCTATTTCTGATCTCATTTAGAATATTTGTGATCTGTGGCTAATGCAGGTAGGGAAAGCACATTTTGAATTAGTAGATTATTTTGAGGCTGATCGCTTTTTTGAATTAGCACGCCGACTAGCACCATACACTTTGGAAGGAATGGATATCTACTCCACAGTTCTCTATGTAAGTCAATTTCAGTTGTTCAAGCAAGTTTATCTTTATGATTACTATTATTTATTGAGCTTCTCCTTATTTGGAACTTCAATAATTCTAGCCATAGGAGAAGTGCAAAAAGTTTATTCTGGTGCTTTCAGGTTGATTACTACAGCAGTCAGGAAAACATACATTAGCTAGAACTGATTATTCTAGATTTATCACATAAACAGAATCTTTCAAGGGTGGAAACAAAGCGGCACTGATATAGAAGAATAATATCAATGGAGAAGAAGAACAAACTCATGGAGTCTACCAATGGGCTGTTGGAATCCACCAACAAAAGAAAAAATAGTAGACAATCTCAAAGTCTCCAAATATTTATTAACCTCAAACAGACAAAAGACTAAAATGCCCATAATGCAAAAAGAGAAATATCATGAAAATCTCCCTCACGACTCATTGTCCAACCAAAGCATCATTGGATGGTCTGCATGAATACACGAGTCTGAAAGTAGTGCCCTCCCTAGGTAGGGTTGAGAGCAGCTCTAGTAGAATTGCTAGAGGTTTGGATCAGGAACTTTGAACTCCTCCATCAACGTTAGATTTTACCTGTTCATCCAAAATATCATCTATTTTTTCTTTTTGTGTTGATGGTTTAAAACATGTATATTAGGAGGGGTGAAGTAGCTGCATCATAAGGATCATCGGGGATGATTACCAAAGGTTTATTGGCTACTAAATCTTCAATATTAAAAGTGAAACTAATGCCATAATCAGAGGGAATATCTAGAACATAAATATTAAGTTCTACATGTTTCAATATCCGAAAAGGTCAGCACGACGGGCTTGCAATTTCCTTGCGGCATGCGAAAGAAATTGCTTGGGTTTGATGCAAATCATGACATGATCTCCAATGGGATCCCTTAGCATGTATATGCAAACGACTTGTAGTTTAAAGATTATTAGCTTCGGTTCGTTTACTAATTTCTTGATGTAATGAATATATATGATATGCAAATACTTCTATAGATTCCAAGATTATAGAATACGGTGCATAAGAAGAAGGTCTAAAGGTTTACGAGTTTTATACCCATGGACAGCCTTAAATTTTCCATGCTACGGTTGACAACCTCTGTCTGACGTCAGTTTGAAGATGATAAGCTGTTGAAAATTTTAGTTTTGTGCCTACCATATGCTGTAATGTTTTTTAGAAGTAACCCATAAATCAAACATCTAGATCAGACACAATAGCTTTAGGTAAACCATATAGTTTGATTAGATGGTCAAAATAAAGTTTTGTAACATTCTAAGCATATGCACAGAATAAAATGAGCCATTTTGAAAAAACAGTCCATAAACATGAATCTCCCAAACTAAAAAATCACGTACAAATGTATGAGGTATGCAATGTTTGTTGGTCTTAAATAAATAACTTTCTTAGAGGGAGTAGTCATTGAGAGATTCGTTTGTATCATTTGATAAAACAAGGTAGGCTACTCCAAAATTAGGGCATGAGACATAATCGTCTTTCAGCTTGTCAAATCCCATGGTAGTGATACTTGTGATAGAAAGAAGATTAACTCTTCGTCTGAGCGCATCAGTTACCTTGTTTTTGACTGCGGCCCTATGTTTTAGAACAAAAGTGTTCTTGTAAAATTTTAATCCAGCGACCATGCCGAGTAGTCCTTCTTCTAAGAATGGAGGCATTGTTTAGTTTAAGGCTAAACCTTGAACTCGATTAGTTAGTTTCATTTCTTAGTCTTGATTTTTTGGAGAGTAAACTTAGATATGAAAAAGATAAAAAGATGTTTGATTACCGAACCAAGTTAGGAATCCTCGAACCAAGTGAGGTATCAGAGGTCTTCATAGGTTGGAGTATAGCACAAATTCACATGGGAGTAAATAATGACGCCAGTATCGCAGAGTTTGACTAACCGTATAAAATTCTTTATTATACGTGGAATACCTTTTGTTTTGCCTCATTTAACTTTTCATTAAAATAAGCAACATGGTGGTGTTCTTGACTAAGGATGTCGTCTATTCCAATTTCTAAGGCATCATTTTCCACTTTAAAAGCTTTAGAGAAATTGGGAAGGCATGTAACAGGAGCTTCAGTTATTCTCATCTTGATCTCCTCAAATGCTTTGCAAATCGAGTCCACTAAAAGTCATCTTTTTGAGGTAGTCAGTACTTGGGGACATGATTGTACTGAACTCACGAATAAAATATCGATGGAATGTAGCAAGTCCATGAAAATTGGAAACATCATGAATAGTTTGGGGCTCAAGCAAATCAAGAACTGCTTTAGGTTTGCATATTCCTTCATATGAAACCATAAGCCCTAAGAATATAACTTGATCTACAAGAAACGAGCACTTTTTCTCGTTAGCTTAGAGGTTTGAAGTGTGAAGTGCATGATAGACTTGGCACAAATAATCTAAATGTTGTTTCTTCGAGTAGCTATAAATCAAGATGTCATCAAATTCCACACCAAGAATTTGCTCATGAATGGTTGGAGCACTTGTGTCATAAGTCTTAACTCACATAAATGTACTCAGTACGTCGGAGAGTCGAAAAGGCATCACTATCCATTCATAAAAGCCATCCCTAATTTTGAAAACAGTTGTTCATTCATCTCCTGGATGATTCTAATCTGGTGATAACCAATTTTTAGGTCTATTTTGAAAAAAATTTGTAGCTCCAGGCATCATATTAAGCATATTGTCAAGTCTAGAAATTGAGAAATGATACTTGACCATTATCCTATTGGTAGCACGACTATCGATGCACAGGCACCACGAGCCATCATTTTTTGGCTTAAATAAGGCAGAGATAGGACATGGACTCCAGAGCTACTTTCGGAGGTGGAGCAATAGTGTGGTTCCCACCCAAACACTATGGTTCTTGGTTTGCCTCCTTTTCAAATTCTTTTGGATTTATGATATACAAACCTTGTTGATTAATAGTGTTCTTATTATCTTTGTTAGCTAGTTTGGGGTGCATAGGATTAATTTTGATCTTCATACTCTCAAAACTAAAAGAACACGAGTTTAGTTGACCAAAAATGGTCGCATCCCGATCGAATAGCCACAGATAGCCCAAGATGATATGCCCTATATCCATTGGTACGACGTCACATCAAATATCTTTTTTGTACGGAAGAAATTAAATAGGAAAAAGACAAATGCTCATTACTGGAAATAGATAAGTTGTTAACCCAAGGTTCTTTGTAAAGACTTGGGTGAGGAGTAAATTTTAATCCTAGATGGACTCAACACTAGAAGAAATCGCATCAATGTAGCTTCCACTATTGACAAATATTTTGCAGTTTTATTTCCACATTTAAGGTATGTATGAAAAATTATGTTCTGATGCCTTATCAGTCTCCTTCAGTTGAATCAATGCGCATCTGACGACCCCAATCGGATGGTCCTCATAGGCATGTTCCGTATCACTATCATACATAGCATTAATGTCCGATTTATAAATTTGTTCATCGATATCTTCTTCAACTATGTTCTCCTATTCCTCAAGGTATAAGCTTTGTTAGGACAATGCATAGCCACATGACCTATTTGCTTACATCTATAGCCCCTTCAAGGATCGGTGGAAAGAATAGTGTTATTCATGTCTTTTCCCTTTTATCCTGGTTAATCAGCACTAGATTCTGAATGTTTCAACAAAGTGATGTTGCTGTTTGGGTTTTAGCTCCATTTGGAGCAAGATTAAAAGGAGTTTGACTCATGGGCTGCCTTGACACTAGTTGCTTAGCGACCATTTCATAGTTTAGCGTAGATGTGTAGGCCTGGTCTAGTGTGGTTGCTTCTCGAAAAATTAACTCACGTCTAATTTCTTTGTTGATGTCGTGCCTGAAATGGCTCAAGGTCATCCTCTCATCTTCTATGATGTTGCGCCTGAAATGAATGATTGTTCATGGATCTCATCCCTTGTCCTAAAATTGTTTCATTGGTCTAATAAGTTGCTGTGATAAGAATGGGATAGATATTTTTCTTCTTTTTCTCTTTCACTTCTTTAATTATTGGAGGTTGATTTCTCTGGATTAAAATCTGTTTATTACTTTACAAAAACAATTAGGCATGCTCGATTAGCTTCATTTAGATAAATCTGACTTTTCGATCTTTAGACAAGTTATACCATTGAAAGAAGTGGTCCATTTCATGAATCCAGTCGCTGAACACCATTGTATCCATTTACCCATAAAAAATGGCAGCTTCCACCTTAATATTTTTCATTATTTGATCCTCAGTGTCTCTATGTTCTCTGTAAATAGTATTGTTTCTAAACCTTCTATTAATACTTGGGTCCACAATTTCATATTGATAATGGCGCTGCCATGTGAATCAGTTAGGAATTCTTTCTTGGTAAGGAGAATTAAGAGCATGTTGAGGGGTCTCAATGTCAGGATCGACACGTGCAGCTCCCATATTGGACGCTTCTATATCAATTCCATTCCCATGCCTCTTATGATAAGTTTTAAGAGCCTAAAGGCGGGTATCATATCAAGTTTGGTGGTATATTTTTCAAAGGATTCTTTAATGAATTTTCGAATATCATCCATGGCATTAAATATCATAATGGATCGGGATTGAGAATTGAAAACTACCCGACCATTATGTAGGTTTATGCAAAAAATTTTTGGATAATGACAATGCAAAGGGAAATGTGACAACTAATGCTAATAATGCAATGATATGATAAGAGATAGCAATGAATCTCAAATAGTAATAAACTAAATAATGTAAGATGTTCCATTTAATAGTTAATTGCAATCCAACAGTACACGCCACTGTAATTAAAATGGTGGCTCAAATGTTAAGATGTTCCATTTAATCAAGTTAGTTTCCCCATTCATATCAAGTTTAATGTTTTAACAGTAATATAAGGCATAAGAGTTTTGTTTGGCAATAATGACACTTAACTATAACTATCAAAGTTCACAAGGAATAATTCTACACAAAATTAAGACAGACGCTACTAAAGATGATTAAGTAATACTAACGAAGAAGGATGTTACCCGTTCCAACGAATCCGTTGGACAACACATGGTTGGCGGGATAACAACGGATCCAACTTGTTGGGCAGTGACAACGGTAGGTGGAGTAGCGGTGGCAGTAGTGGCGGCGGTGTCGTTGAAGTTAGCAGTGACGATGATGCTGCAACGGAGGTTCTGTGAGGTAGCAGTGGTAGTAGCGGTAGTAGGTGGAGGAGGCGGTGGTGGTGACAGTGAGGTTGGTAAGTGACGACAGTGGCGGTAGTGACAAGAAGAAGTGATATGATTATGGTGCAGTGGAGAAGACAGTGGTGGCCACGGTAAGGCGAATACGGTGAAGAGGCAGTGCAACAGTGGTGCAGTTGGGAAGGCGGTGGCGGTAATGGCAAGAAGTGACAATGAGGCGGCGCTGGCGGTGATAGCGTGGCAGACAACGGTGGGGAGACCTATGAGAGTTGCTTGGCGAGGCATTGATCAACAAAGTGGTGATCAACGGACAGAGGCTTGCGAAGCAGTCGTGCCTGTTGGTTGGAGGAATGGCAGCTAAATTGAGACGATTAGCTGCGGAAGAGGCGACATTGGCTCAATGAAGGATCTCGATGAGGTGACGTCAAGGTGGGTGGTTTCGGTTGGAGGACGAAGGCCGACGATGGCTAGGGTTTGTGGTTGGTCGATCGGGCTAGTGATTGAAGGTGAGATGGGATTAGTGGGACAAGTTGGAAGAAGAGTTGCATTAGATTAATGGGTTATATGGGTCTTTTGGCTTTGGGATGATGGTTTTGAGTTAATAGGTCTGGGTTGATAGGTTTGGGTTAATGGATTATTGGTGATTGAGTTGGTTTGGGTTAGCCTGGATTGAATGGATTATGAAGGCTTGGATTTTGGGTTGGAGTTGATTTGGAGGGAGAAAACTGCTATTCGAAATTTGGGATGATTTGGTTGTTTGGGTAGTTTTGATAGAATACGATTTAAATTAAAAGATTAAGGAAAGAGAGGATTTCCTAAGATATTCAAGGAAGAAGTAATCTCCTAAATCTAAACTTTGAAATTTCAAAATTCAAAATTTAGAGATATAAAGAAACAATAACTAATTGAATTTGGGAATTTATTTTTCAAAATAGAGGCGTTCTCTAATTTCTTTTGAGGGATCTACGATGAAGAGAAAGACCGATCTCGACTTTGGCAATGGATTATTGAATAACACATGAGCAACTTACTTTTGATGATAGTTGAGTATCACGTGGAGGTTCGACGGTGATGATGGATTCTTCTTGTTTCTCGTCGATGGTGATCTTGTCATACGATTTGGTATTTATTATGCTTGTTGTGTGCCAGGCTTCGTAGCGTTCCAGTGTTCATGGGACGATCGATCGAGCGAAGAACAAATGAGGCGGGGTGTAGAATCCGAAAGGCAAGACGTCCATAAACTATACAAAAAACTGATGCAGAAGGACAGTGTTAATGGAGAAGAAGAACAAACCTATAGAATCTACCAATGGGCTATTGAAATCCATCAACAAAAGGAAAAAAAAAAGACAATCTCAAAATCTTTAAATATTCATTAACCTCAAATGATAACATAACAAGTCTTTATATAGGCCAACCCTAAAAATGACAAAAGACTAAAATGCCCAGAATGTACAAAGACTAAAATCTCTTCATATAAAAATCTCTCCCTCATGACTTATCGCTCAACCAAAGTGTCACTGGATGGCTGCCCTCCTACGTCTAGGTGAGTACACCTGCCTAAAAGTAGTGTCCGCACCAAGCACGTCAAATGATTTTGTTTCTCAGGGGGAGAGAGCCCTGCCAAGTTTTTTTTCTTTTTTTTTGGTTTACCTTTGGTTGTTGCTGGTCATGTATGTTTTTTTTTTCTGAACATTACCTCCTATCTTAATATCCAAAGTGAATGATTGGCAAATGTCTATCTTGTTTAGGTTTTATCTGTTAGTCATCTACCTTCATGGAGCTACTCTTTCTTTAGCTTGGTTAATTAGTTGAAGTATTAAGTGTATTATATTGTCTACCCATCTAAAAGAAGGAAAAAAGAATGTCCCACCCCCCACCCCCCAATATATAAAGCTAATAGTAACCCTACATTTATAATTGTAGTGAGAACTATTATTTCTTAGTGCTGGTTAAAAATTTCTAAATTTATATCAAAATTTTCTTTCTATGTTTGGCAGCATTTGAAGGAGGAAATGAAGTTAAGCTACCTTGCTCAAGAGCTTATCTCTATTGATCGATTGTCTCCCCAAGCATGGTATGCATTTTAATACCCTTAAAGTAAGAAATTCTAAAGCTGTCTTTTCACAGGATTGCTTTCTAAGAAATATTTGATTTCTGTCCTAGGGGTGTTATATATGTCTTATACACAATCTGCTGATTTTCATGTAGCTAAATAGGCATTTTCATAAGATGCTCTCATACATATTGCAGGAATGGTACTGAACTGAATAATCTAAAATGTGCTTGACAATGATTCAATTTTGGGATTTCCTAGAAGCGGTTGATTAGATCATATTTCTGATTATGCTCACTGTGCTTAATGAAGCACCAAGTATCTACTTGTCTGACTATCTGGAAAGAAGTGGCTGAAACATCTTTGTTATGGGCCTTTGTGTAAATAAATGAAAGCATTTAAAATGACAAGTTTATATTTTGCAAAATGCAGTTAAAGAAAAAGAAAGATTCATGAAGATAAAGGGATTCTATAGATAAGCATGTTAGAAGAAATTCCTCTCACCTTAGAGTGATATACAATATGTTACAGAGGAAGAACTAACAAAATGCCATCTTTCACATCAGTGTGTATTCGATCTTTATCTGTATCGCATCAGTGCATCCTTCATTACTAATGTTGATACCACAATCACTTTCCATTACTAACATTTATCTGGTGATCAACAAGTTTCCTTTAAGGAATTATGG
The DNA here is from genome assembly GCF_019914945.1 of Typha latifolia. NCBI lineage: Eukaryota > Viridiplantae > Streptophyta > Magnoliopsida > Poales > Typhaceae > Typha > Typha latifolia. The sequence goes on from NC_133093.1 coordinate 129,460, forward strand.
TGATACCTGCATTTTCTAGAAAAGAAAAGAAAAGAAACCTTCTTTGAGGTGCTTCTAAAATATGGTATAATCTTTTGCCAATTGTCACTGGTGCTGTATTTCTGCATATCAGGCTTCTGAATGATGTGAACTGAAAACTATTGGAAAGATGATGATTTATATGATCTGCTAGGGAAGAGTATCTGTTATATGTGCCGCAATGAATAAGAAACTTTGCTCTTTGCCATGATAATGGTTTGAAGAAATGACAATCAATTCATACGCTAACAGCTTTAACTTTTTCGTTTTTTTATTGAGAAAACCCAAAATATGGCTGCATTTCATTTCTTAACAGCCAAAACATATCTACATGAAGCAGATGCTAACCATGAACATCGACAGTAGCGAACAACTCAGTGAGGTATTAATCATCTTCATCCAAAACAAAACCAGAAAGTCTAAACACAAAATAACCAAGCTTTGTGTCCTTCTGCCTTCCATACAACTGCAACTTAGCTTTTTTCTGCAGCTGCTCCCTCTTAATACCTGTCCAACATATGAAGACATTATTAATGTGATGAACTAAGTCCAAAGCTTGCTTTGTCTTAGTATTATTAAAAGTTCTGATATTCCTCTCAAGCCAAACAGACCAAAATAATGTTGCCATCCAAATTCTCCATGATGGCTTTAAAGTTAACAGTTTATTCCAGATACCGTTGCCAGTGCTTGCTGACTTGTTATTAATCAGGTGCACTAGCAACCTTCAGACAACTTGGAACTTTATTACTCTATAATTTATTTCCATATCTTTTCCCTTTTCTCTTTCATCAGCAAGGTGGTTAGAGAGTATCAGTAAGAATGTAAATTAAAGTGACATTTTTTTAATAGTCCATTTGAAGGAAGAACTAAATTTTAAAAGAGACAAATAATTAGTACACTATGATTCTGTTAGAATCTGACAATTTGATTGACTTGTAGTATCAACTGTAATTTGTTTTAAGTTTCTGAAGAATGTATCCAGAATCCTAATTATGTTGTGTCTATTTTTGCCCGTGTATCTATATGTAATTGTTTATTTTTTTCCAGACACCTTTATGAGGAAATTTATGGAATCATTTTTTATTTATATACTTCACTGTTTCTGGGCTATCATATGAATTGTCTTTTATTGAGTTGAATATCGCATCAGTCAGTTCAGGAGGAGAAGCCACAGTTGGTGTTCAGAAAATAGATAGCAAATGGTTGATAACTTTTTGATATTTTATTATTTTCCCTTGTCATATCATTCCTCTGTAATTTCAACATGTTTGGACATCTTTATGACTGTTGATCTGAAATCACAAAGTTCATTTAGAAAAGTCTCAAATTATATTGATAGCTGCTAATGTTGTCTTGACCTCAGCTCATTTATCTCCTGTCTGCATATAATTTTGCTCTTATTTAAGTTTTAGACAACTATGTTTAGCAGAGATGGTTGCTTTGTCTGGCTGAGACATAGTCCACCTAACGTAGTTATCTTGAAACAAAGGCGCTTCCTCTGCTTATTTTTGTTATGCTTTTTAGATGTATAATCTAATTGAATCTTATGTAGGTGCGCTGTGGGAAACTGCTATAGCTTGCAGAAAGATCACGAGACTGCATTGAAAAATTTTCAGCGCGCAGTGCATCTGGATTCAAGATTTGCATATGCTCACACACTTTGTGGCCATGAGTATGCTTTTAGTTACCTTACTCTTTCAATTGTTTTCTTTTTTTCCCCAGTTGGTATGCATTAATGACAGTCTTAAGTTCTGTCTGCTTTCAAACCCCATATTTATATCCTTGCTACATTTTGCAGATATGCTGCTTTGGAAGATTTTGAGAATGGGATAAAGTGCTACCAAAGTGCACTGCAGGTTGATGAAAGGCATTATAATTCCTGGTATGGCCTTGGCGTGGTATACCTTCGCCAAGAGAAATTTGAGTTTGCGGAGCATCATTTTCGAAGAGCGTTTTATATAAATCCACGCTCTTCAGTTCTTATGTGTTATCTGGGAATGGCATTACACTCATTGAAGGTCTATAGCTAATGCTTTAAAACAATTCAGTCTTTGACCTCCTATTTGTCCTCTTTATGATCAATGCTTGCTGCTAATTATCATGCATCCATGGGCTAAACTGTCTGAGACTCATTGTCGTTACTTGTGAATTCAAATTTTGCAGAGGGATGGGGATGCACTGAAGATGATGGAACAGGCTATATCAGCTGATAAGAAGAATCCACTCCCTATGTACCAAAAGGCTCAGATACTTCTAAGTCTCGAAAAATATGATGAAGCTTTGGAGGAGTTAGATCAACTAAAGGAGTATGTGCCTCGTGAGAGTAGCCTGTATGCGTTGATGGGAAAGATTTACAAGCAACTTAATATTCATGACAAGGCAATGTACTATTTCGGTCTTGCATTGGATTTGAAGCCTCCTGCTGCTGATGTTGCTGCAATTAAGGTATCTCTTTCAAACTTTCCTGCTGATCTGAATTATAAAATGAAGATGACAGACCTGTACTCCTTGAAATGAATATCTACTGAGTCTGTTAATTGTGGTAAACATTGCCTGTTATCTTTAAAAGATGCATGGAAGAATTGCCTTAATTTTTCTTTCTACAGTCAGTATTCATGCATATTAAGTCATCCATTTGTACATCTTTGGCAGTCGGCAATGGAGAAGTTATACCTACCAGATGAAATGGAAGACCTTTAGATTTCAAATACACCAAAGGAACGGCAAGAGTTCCTTGTGCACATAGCTCGGTTGGCTTGTGCTTTCGAGTTATCTTGGAGAGAAAAGAAGTGGATAACGTTGAGTTATTTCTCAGTTGCACATGGATTTCTCTTACGACGAGTGCGGCATCAACTTTCAGTTTTGTAGCTCAGTTATTAGTAGAGGAATGACAGATTCAGGCAGAGCAGCCCAAATGATAGGGTCGTAAGAGGCGAGTCTCATTGTATGCCTTTTCTATTCTTTTACCTCCTTTTCTTTTACAAGGAATCCGTTTGTATGCTTGGACTATCATTTTCTAGTAGTATCTTGTAATAGCCAATAATGAACAGATTCAGCAAGAAGGTGGGTCCACACTACAGGACCCTAACATCGCTGACAACCTACTCCCATACAAAATTACAAAAAGATAAAAAGCTTTCCATGAACATCAATTGTGAGGTCAGTCTTTCCTCAGTCGATTCTTTATTTAGGATTTTTTTTTCTATCTAGATATCTAACAAATTTGAGGTGGCATTTTAAGTAAGTTAGAAGCATGCTACAGTTGCTGACATGTTTAATCTCCTTAGTTTTTTGACGCATAAACGCAGCAGAACTAGTGAATCTCAAAACATACATAATCTTTAAGTTGTCATGTAAGTTACACGAGCAATTACATGACATGTGTATCCTTATTATGTTTTGGAGTTGGAGGGAAGAAGAATCTGACTCTTGACATTGCAATTTGCAATTGACATTGGGGTCATGGTTTGCAATTTGCAATTAATTAAACAAATCATAGGTGTTGTTAATGGATTTGTTAGGGATTATCGGGGAAAAAAAAATCAATACTTACTGTTCAAGTAAACCATCTTTGCTGGCAAACCTCTGTATGGTTAGATCTTGCAATATATCTAATAAATCTTTGGGCAATTAAGTATCCATGGGCAAATCATTCATTAAAGAATATAGATTATGTGGCTTGGTGGAAGCCTAAAAGACTAGGAATGCAGTAGCCTTCAATAGTTGGAATTCCTACTTATTTGAAGTCTTCCTTCACATGCGGTGGTATAAGCTCTTTTTTATACTATATAGCAAGTAAACAACCATTGAGATTTATGTTAGTTTTATAATATATATTTCTCTCTCCTCTCCACTTCTATGTAATATTTTTATATTTATTTTGAAAAAAAAAAAAAGAGATCACTTCAATCACTCTATTTCTCTCCTCTTCTCTTTATGCATTCATTCATTGTAAAAGCTATTTTGGTCATTTGTCAAATTATCATTTAAATTTTATGCTACATTTAGTGTAATTATTTTATACTATACTAATTTATAACTAAACAGTATAATAACTTATACCGGTATAAGTTCTCTTATGATAGTATAAAAAATTAAAATAACTATACCAGTGCTGAACTTATTCCACAAATAAGCAGAGCTGAAGGGTTTAAGGGGCGATGAATAATAAATCACTATTGTAGCTTGGTAAAGGAGAAGATATATATGTATATATATATATAATTTAGGATTATATATTGTGACTTAACTCACTTGTCAAATTATGAATTAGAGATTCTTTAATTGTCCATTAATTTGCATGAGAGACAAGTTAGAAACTAAAGAACAATCATCTATATATTAAGAAGCACAAGCTTGTATACATCTCTCTCTATCTACAAATCCATCCCTGAAATCTAATTAACAACCAAATGGAAAAAAAAAAGTAGCAATAATAAAAACCTCCACACCCAGAACTAATAAGTCCTTAATAATTAATTAGTAAGAAAAATTAACATGAGGGGAAGTAAAAGAGGAGGAGGAGGAGAAATCCGCAAGGCCTTGGAAGAATTCATCCTCCTCCCCGTCTTCCAGACCATTCAAGAAGCCTCCAGACACCCACTCCACTCTCCTCACCTCATCCTCCTCGCCACCTTTGACTTTCTCATCAAGAGCATCGGCGGCACGCGGCGGCGACCTCTTCTTGCCTGAGATGCTCTCGGCGGGCTTGCCGGTGAGGCGCTGCACGAGGTGGCGGAAGTTGTCGATGTCGGTATGGATGATCTCCGGCGCAAAGATGTGGACTATTCGTATCTTGGGCTTCGACATCTTGGCTATTTCGTGCGAATCTTTGTGCAAAGCTCTTGGGAGGGTTGCTCCTCTTGCCATTAATTTGATACTAGTAGTAGTAGTAGTAGTAGTAGTAGATTGAGAGAAAAGAGGAGAGGAGGGGAGGGGGATTATATAGAGAGAAGGGGAGGAAGAAGGAAGAAGGAAGAAGGAAGAAGAAGATTAGCACGTGTTAGTATAAGTTTCTAATTTTCTTTTGTGTCTCCTCTGCAAGTAGCATCCATGAGATGAGACCTTAAATCCAAGTCCACTTGTCCTTTTCTTAATTAATTAAGAAAAGGAGAGGAGAGGGATTTTTCATCCTAATCTTTGGCAATAAGGAAGACTCTCTTATTATATTATTTAAAAATTTATATTTATATTTATAGCCTCTTAAAAAGTCCTCTCCTCTCCTCTCCTCTGCCGTGTGTCCTCTGTGAATGAATTGGCTTACCCTTTTCCTAATTATTTGGAAATATTTAACGAATAAAATAGGGGGGAACTATCCTTATAAATAATAGGTTGCTTTATCCGATTACTTAAATGCGGTTTTAAGAAGATTAATTAACCAGTGATTGATTGTGATTGGCGGCTAAGGGACGTGGGTCCCAACTCCCAAAGAAAGAAGCAGAGATTTATTTTATATATATATATATATATATATAATATACCCATGCATGCTGACACGATTCTCGGAGCACATCTGAGATGCAGCCACGTTTCACCGAGAGCGGCAAAGGCTAACGTGCGCCAGAGGGGTAGGAGTCCGTACAAGTACAAGTACAAGTACAAGAGTAGATCTAGATTTTCTAAGGATTCATTTCATCCCATCTATTTTGTGTGGTTATAAATAATAAAGCTACAGACTTATTATTACCCACTTGCCCAAGTCAACATGATCTTTCTCTCTCTCTCTCTCTCTCTCTCTCTCTCTCTCTCTCTCTACATAATTTTATGGACATTATTGTCACTAAACTATATATATTTTATTTTATTTAATATTAAAACAGAGGAAAGAAGACTTTAATAGCATAATTGGCATGGATCAATAAATTGGTGCAATTTGGGGTCAAGACATATTAATGTAGAAAATTATATATTAATTAGCAGATGAGCAACTACTACTGCCTTGATATTTTCTTGCAACCAATTGGTGACATCTCCCACTTGATCATTTATATATATATATATATATAATTGATAGTGATGCCAACACATTGTTGTTGGTGATTGTTCAAACCTCGTGTGTTGCAATACTGAAGTGCACAATTAAATTTGATAGACTTTATTAGAAGGACATCACCATTTTAATACTCATTAAATCAAGCTATGAGAGTTACTCATCCAACCACTACTATATGGAAAGGAAGAACTCTTTGGACTCTAGAATAAACCTTATATAAAGGTAGAAGCATTAGCCCTTTATTTTAGTACATTACAAAGATCTTTTCTTTTTAGAGATGTCACTCTTTGAGTAATATGAACCTAAAACTCAACCAGAAGGTAACTACACTAGTGGCTCGCTGGCTTTATTACTTGCAACAGATCTCTTTATTATCAGATTTTGGTTTGGCTTGATATCTGGCTTCAACTTTGGGTATGTTGATGTTTGATGGACAGTAGGTTGTTGAAACTTATCAATCCTTTTCAAGTCACCTTATCTTTTCATTTGAATCGCTCTGCTCAACAATTCTCGCAGATAGTTGTTATCACATCAGATCTCATGTTTGAAATCCTTGATGTTGTAATAGACTTGGTTATGTGAATTTGTGATTACAACATGAATGTATTAATTTTCTCCTAGTAATTATTGTATTCCTCTTAGCTGATGCTTCTAGAGATTTGCTTCATGATCAAGTTCTGATTGAGGAAGGACCTTTTTCTTGCAGCTTGTGGGTGGGGTAGACATGATGCAGCAAGCAACATCTCTTGGGAAGCGTCCTCATATAGTGGTAATAATTTATTGATGTTCTCGTTCACAATACCCAATTTGTCAAAAAAAAAATTCCACCGTACTTTAATTGTAAATTCTGAATTGTGCTTTGAATCTATAAATGGATGAGTGAAGAGAGAATTCTAGGAAGTGGAAGCCATAATTTTCTCTTATCTCCAGCATTAACTATTATTCTAGAACCAATTTTGTCTCTCTTTTCTGCAAAGTTGGATAATTCTGGTTGGAAATATGTGTTTTTGTCTTGTTAACATAGTATGAAATTTCACATTGATCTTTGATAGTCAATTCGATTGTGGTGAACATGGTGATAGTTCTCTATTTCATTTTCTCTTTTACTATAGTTGCACTAACTTTTTTCCCCTTTTGTAATGTATGTCACTGCCTATTGGTCCTTCAAACATCATCTTTTATGCCTATGATAGACGGTGAAGGAATGGTTTTTTTATGTGTTTCTCACACAGAGAAATTACTAGTGACATCGATGCTACATATTTATTACTTATTACAATACCTTAATTAGCTTGAGTATTAGTTTATTGCTAGTCCTTTTACTTTCAACTGTGGCATGAATGCTGACGAGATTTAAAAGTGGCGTTGCATCATGCTATGATAAATATTTCCTATCCTTGTACTATTTCCTTGGATGGACATTCTAGCTAGGGCGGTGTGAGAACATGCACATGTTTCAATTGACATTTTGCCTTATCTTTATTGAATTGTAGGTTGCTACTCCTGGGCGTCTCTTGGACGTTAAAATACTTGGTAAAATTTAGTTTGTTGGTCTGATGTATAACATTCTTGAATTGCATCATCATGAAGCCATGCTACTCTGAATATTGTATATAGTTTCATGTCAAAACATTTTTTGCATTTCATTTTCTTTTTATCTTTTTCTTTGTTTTATGGCTTGCGTTCTTATGCATACTATTCATAGGGAAATAAAGAATACAGAGGGCCCAAGTCACAGGATTCTCACTACCATAATTCAACTTGAGCTAGTTTATTTACTGCGAGATATTGATTTGAAATTTAGTACGACTGGGAACACTTCCTAAATGAAGAAAATCCATGCCTCAACCATCACCCTGCCATGTCTGTGTCAATCGCAGGAATAACATCGACGAATACAGCGGTTCTAATTCCTATTGCAACAATCGCAGAACCAATAAGGTAAAGCTAATCATAGCCCAGCGTTATACTCAAACAGCATCTACTGTTTCGAACCTTCAGTAGTAGGCTGATAGATAGCATGCCTTTCATGGTATCAAGCAAATAAGCAACAGGACATAAATCACAGACGTCCACCACTCTAGAAAGTAGAATCCATCCAATGAGGCATGCAAGTAATGCATAGGATCAGTAATAGAGTGTCTTGTCATTCATATCAGGCTTCAATGGCGAAGAAATAAGTCAACGTTCATGGTGTATTTCAGGAACTAATCAACTAAATCACCACTAGAATATCATATGGTGATGGGTGGCGACATCCTTACACTGAAATTAACCTACATTTTCTACAGACGGCTACATCTAAGCTGTCTAATATGTCAAATATCTCCAGTATTTTCCAAACTGAAATTAGCAGCAACAGTAATACTTCAGTCTGATGACAAGGTACATGTAAGAGCACCACCTGTTGAAACAAATAAACGGACGTCAAGCAAATTTCTGCAAAATATTGATGGATGTGCCATTTCAATAACATTCTGGTCACTGGGAAAACTATAAACAGAACTAATTTTAACACTAGTTAGTGAAGTGCTATGAGAGAATAAGATTTACACAGCCTGCAGTTTGCACCAGTGCACCATCCCAAACTTTCTGATATGTATCACTTTTCTTCATTGCAAAATGAGGTTATGATTCCGATGACTCGAAAGGTGCACGTACAAACAGCTGACCATGCAGGGTAACCACGGCTGAAGTTTGATGCGGATCAATGCGTGATGGTAGAGTGATGACCTGCAGAGGATGTCCAGCTTTTGTTTTTCACTATGTACTAAAGCAATAAAATGTTTTCTGGATGTACTTCAAGTTTAACCTTCTTGAAGGGGGTGACACCCCAAGGATTGTCTGGCTGCTCTGGCTCCCCAGAAATAATTAAACGACCAGCTGGATCTGACTGCACTTGTACCTGAGTTCATCCCTAAATTAGTTCAACAAATATCCATAAAGCAAATATTGTAGGATCTATCTTGCCACGCACTCGCAAAATTGGACTTATCTTTCTAAAAAATAAATAATGCAAAAGAAAAGCTACCTACTAATACAAAGATTGCAGAACATATCATCTACCTCTTCGCGCAAAAGTCCAGGAACTAAAGCGTAGACCTCATAGCAATCTTTCTGCAAATAAAACACAAATTTCCCTGTGAAAACGCTACCCATATTCCTGCTGCTAAAATTGTAATAATCCAAAATTACAGTCATCACGTAATAGACAACTTCTATAAATACAGATGAGAATAAAATCTAGTTACTTGAATACAAAAAACTTACAGTTGTCCGCACATTTATTTTCACCCAATCAGCAGGAACCCCGGCATCAACAACCATTATATCCACTCTGCCAATAAGCAATACTTAGCAATTCTTTTCATCGTTCCAGAATAATGACAGAATTCCAGGAAAATTAAAGTGTGCAAGAAAGCTCATAGTGACAGAGGAGCTTCTTGTGCAAAGCTTCATAGGTTTCACTTCTAACATAAAAAATGTCACACAAAAAAGGGATAAAAGGAATATAAACAAATATGAGGTGAGCTTAACTGTGGCTTATCAAGTCTTGATCGTGCAACTTTCTCAGTATGTTCCAGGCTAGACGGTTTTTTCCTCTTAAGTGAAGCTAAAAAGAAAAAAAAATTTAAGTATTTGGGGGTAAAGAATGTTCATCAGTTGCCAAGCTTTAAAACATACCAAAGCTCTTCAGGTGTTTATCACGCTTCAAAAGAGAAGCCGAGCTTTTATCCTAACCAAAAAAGGTTACTTAGTAGTTAGTACATATGGACAAACTATAGTGTGTTTAGATAAGCTTTGACAACCTAACAAGCAGTTACAAACCTTAATTATCGGATCCCCAACCTCACCATTGCACAGTAGACGCTGAGAATGCCATCCCTGCATAGCACGGGCAGCAGCATCTCTTCTAGCTCTACCAGAGCCAGACGATTGTATTCCACCTACCTGCAAAATAGGATGTTGAGTCACAGTTGTATTCACACACTTTCCAGCAAATATGGCCAACTGCTTTAAGCTAGCTTCGGCTTCGATTTATTAACCTATAAATGGACAGTCTCATCAGCAGCATTATTATCATTTATCAATTATTGACTTCCCGAAGTCATAACATGATTCAAACTTGGTCGAACCAGAAAGAAAGCTAGCAGGGCAAGCTTTCTTTAGATATGCAAAGACTGCCCCATCTTTTGCTCCTGGAGTTACTCTATAAGTAAATCTGAAAAATCCTGTGTGGACACTGTCTAGTATGCAAAACACTTCAAGATCCAAAAGTACTGCTATGCAAATATGCATGGATTCATTTCAGACATGATGTGATATCAAAAAAATAACGAATTAACCCTCATATGAAGAAGGTTTAATACATGAAAAGAGCGAAATCTCAAGATCATGAAAAACTTCCAGTCCAGATAATAAGAGGTGAATTTATCAAGAGCCATATTATCTTCCAGACTCACTCTACACGAACTACAAAAAGAATAAAAAGTGACCAAACAGCTAAATTTGTCTCCCCAGTTTACAATTTAAATTTTTTAATGGTGCACCTTATGGTTAGATATATTAGTGTAGTAATAGACCAGGTTAAATTTTAGTCAAATATGACATAATCCTTTTATTAGATCTTACATATCAAGACAAAGCATGTGTCTGCTCTCGAGGTATAAAAGCGGAAAAGGGTATTCTGAGGATGAATCTTCGATGCGAGATAATTGTCAAAATTTACTGAACTTGTCAACTCTGCATGCCAAAAGGTGCCATATTGATGATAACTTGATAAGGTAATGACCAGCAGAAAGAGAGGAGCACCAATACCATACAGAGACAGATCCAACCATTTATGCACCATGAAATACTGCTTGATGGACAAATGAAGCACTAGGGAACACAGCTAGAGAAGATCCGCAAATAGCATTTATGCACCATGAAATGCTGCTTAATGGACAAATGAAGCACTATGGAAGATAGAGAAGATCTGCAAATGCAAGACACTCTATGGTATTGGAAGGTCGGGGCACATGCAAGGTTGAAATAACATTACTAGCTTACTCAAACAGTCTGATACGAGATAGTGAAGCAATTGTGAGAGTTGAGATAGCATGACAAAATACTACAACCATGAAGTGCTTGGTTGACAAGTATGACCATTCATCAAAATGCAACTACCAGCAGTTTGTATATAAGGATAATAAACAGATTGCTCATTCATCAATATGCAACTTCGGCAGCTAAGAAAGAACAAATACAAAGGTTGATACTCAGAGTGCCAAAGTTGAGTCACAAAAAGACAAAATGCAGAAAAGATAAACTATCTAGAAGCAAGACAAATATAGTTATTTATATAAAATATAAGGACTAAAGCATATATAATAGAGAAAGGCTTTGAAAAATAAGGAACCCTCATAACAGTAAAGTTTCATAAAGAAAGAGATTAGGAGGTAGCATCATATAATGGCACAAATGCAGAATATATGTCATTGAACAAGAAGTCAAGAATGAAGAAAAAATACACCGAAAATAGTGGAAGGTACAGAATCAGAAGGTTTGCCTCTGATGAGAGCATGATATCTCAGAGGAAATTTCATAATCTTGACTACCTACCATTATATGTGCAAGAAGTTCTCTCCGTGCTACCACATTACAAATAAAATAACATCTGAAATCTTCAGAACAAAAAGTCTCACCTGACTATCAAGAACCATTGGGTCAGAGAGATTGGATACAGCCACCTGGAGCTCCCCAGTACGGATTTTATGTTTCTCATACTCAAGGAGTGCCTGCAGGATAAAAGAGCAAACGCTCAATCCCATATAAATCCCACAAAAAACAACAAGATCAATACTAGAACCAGAAAGAAATGAAAAGAAACCAATCAACAAGAGCTAAAGCCGATTAACCAGTGCCATATGATTCATATATTCTGATAAGTTTTTACAGATACCTGAGAATTTATCTCAGATAGCTGCACAAGAGATTTCATGGTAAACCAATAGTAGTAAAACAAGATAAAAAGATAGATAACTTTCATAGGTGGATACGTAACTAATCAACTATAGTCCTATTCAAGAATACATTCTGCAAGACATCAAAAAAGATATAGTCATAGCTGTGAGAAGTCATAGGAAAGACTCATAATTAGTTCAGAACCTACGTCCACATAAAATAGCTAGTAAACAATTTAACAAATTTCGATACACTGTACCTGGTAACTTTCTTTCATTTCAGAATATGGAAGGTCTGACCCCAATGAATATCTAATAAAGAGAGACACAAGTCCATTGTGCTAGTAGAATAGGAGTTGAAAGAAAAATGACAAGGAGGATTGTTCCACATGCTAAAATTTTCTAGTTTATTTGGATTTATCTTTTATTGTACAAGCTATAAATTACTGTGCTCTACAAATACTTTCAGTTTCTTATATAACCAAAAAGGTTTAATACTTCTACTGCAGCATTACAAGTTGGTAAAATATGTTGATGTAGAAAAAAAAGGAGATATGATACTTTTCCTACCAAATTACAATAAATACTTTTCTCTTTTCTTATTACCATATACCATATCTGAAAATTTAGTTGAATTTTAAAATTTAGAAGCAAATGCATCACCAGTAGGTTTTGGTTAAACATCCGAGAACTAACATACAACAAGATTGTTGAACATCAGAAAATCGACATAATTGAAAACTTGAAATCTATGGTGGATTATCCTTTGTACAACTAAAGCATGATCTCATGCACAAGAAACAAGTAATATAGATGATGTTAGTATAGTGAAATACTTGTGATACTGAAGGTAGAGATCACATTAAGCATTTAGCAAGTAACTCAGACAGTCCAACCATTACCTTCTCGTAGAAACCTCGAAATGTCCAAGACACAGTCGTACAGGTCCTGCACACAAACAACGACATCAATGTCAGCCTTTTAGTACAAGTGGTTCAAGCTAATATTTCACCATATTTTGATCCACAACAAAGAGACTTCTAATCTAATCGTCCAGAGATCATGATCACATACTTCAACCATTAATAACGGCCTTTAAAGCGAGCAAATAACTGTTTCTACCCACTGGTCGGTTTAATGATTCCTGATAACTACTCAATTATATAAGATATATTGGTAGAATTATATAGATTATCTCACAATGAACTTATAAGCATACCACTGTAACCACAAGATAGTCAATTAGAAATTTCAATCAAATGATCTGATCCACAAAAAATGATTTTTCTCCATGACCAACAACCAACATCACCTTGGTGATTAGATGTCTAAATGTCATCTGTTTTTCTTAGATAGTCATAGTCCTTAGTCTCTACAAGTAATTTGCTAGTAAAGATGGTTGTGCAGCTTCACAAAAGTTACAAAGGGGCTAATCAAACTCTTTCCTATTTCAAACTTGACTATATTTTTGAAATAGAAGAATTGCATCTTGACACCAAACTGAAAGTGAAATAGACTATAAATTACCAAGAACTGAATCAACTGACCTATGTGTTTAGTCTCATTTGGAATCTGAAATTATCAAATTAACCATTGTTTTCAAATTGCTCTGAAAGATAATGACGTACTGGTACCGAACCCAACTTATGTTTTTAAAATTTGAATTGCTTCTTCAAATTTTCAGTTCAAAGTGCTAAATATGCAAAATGGTAAATCTAACTTTTCCATATCAATGATATTAATTTTAGAAACAACTAACCAGTAAAACAGTGGATATACCAATTCCAACAAATAATGATATCACAGGTATTTGTAGCAAATTCAATGTATATTTCAAATATGGCTTTGGTTTAAATCAAGGTTCTCAGTTTCGGTCGATCCCGAGTAGGATCGGCCAAAACGGATTGAGATCAGCTACGGCCGATCCCGACTGAAACTGGTAGGAACAGGTCGAATCCGACACCCACTTGCCTCCTTTTTTTCTCTCTTTCTCTTTTCTTTCCTCTTCTCTTTTTAACCAATCTCTTTCTCACCGGCAACAGATCTCTGGTGACCTCGACCTTCGGCCACCTAAGGTGAGTTTTTCTTTTTTCAGTTTCTAATTCCTTTATTTTTCGTTTTCTTTTTCCCAGGCATCATTATTTATAAACTTATGATGATTATGAGAATGAAGAGTATAAAAATTTACGAGATTCAGCTCGGTATTCATGTTTTGAGTGAGTTAATATATTTTTAAAATTTTTAGACTTCATATGTGAGTAATTTTTGTTTTCTTATTTTTCTGTCATTTTTTATAAATTTTTCTGTATTTTTAAATAATATTTAGAATTATATATAATTAAAAAATAGTTCGATCCGATACGAACGGTCGATACGTATCGTTTTTCCGGACGGCCGATACCGATCCTAATCCTGATATCGAGAACCTTGGTTTAAATAGCTCATGATAACAAATCAGCTAAATCTAGAGCAAATCATATTTGGAAAGTGATTCTAGTTTCCCTTTAGATCTAGAAAAGCCATATGTGCATAAAGTAATCTTTGAATTTTGACTGTTAGATGCAGTTTTGATCGTTCAAATCTACCACTGAATATGAATTACGTGAACATAGAGGCTTGAACTCTGAGAAACGAAAAAGAAAAACTATGTTATAATAGCCAAACTCTTACTTTGGAGGCCTGAAAGACTCTCCCACTTGACGCCATAGTTTGCACGATGTTACCTAGAGATACAAATTGAAAGTCAACTAAGTTAGAAAAGTAATCACCTACAAGACTAAAGTAGCAGATGAAGTACAGATATATGGCCACCAATACCGATTAAAAGATGTAAATGAAATATTGTGATGGCATTTCTTTCTCATATTTCAAAAGAATAGAAACATGATGCTGCTCTTTAATAGGATATGTAACATATGCATGAACAATGGTGAAAAGAATGATCAGGTTGCAAATTCTTTAGAACTCTAGAGCTAGCAATTGCAGCTCGATGGAATGAGAGTTTCAGATAAGTTATATGCATATAAACCATTGCATATCACATGATCTACATATCCTTCCACGGCCATCTAGAGGTGGGCAGGCATGGAATGGCATGTAGTGCATTAACTAGTATCTGCGCTCCTAAAGGCATGTAGCACACTAACTCACATTGCTCTAAAATAGTGAACTAAACAAAAGCACACCTACCTGGTCATAACCACCCAATCTAGTCACTTGTCTCCATAACCTGGAAGGGCATAAATTCAGCAATGCTTGTGTATCAGCATAAACTTGCACATGATTCCTCTGGAACATATGATCTAAGTTAGAAACCACTTACTTGAGGCAATTCAGCCCTTCGCCATAGAACTTTGGTGGCTTGAACTCCATACTCCTCTCCTTAAAGAAATTCTCCAGCTCCTTCATAAAAGCAGTCTGTTCTTCCTCACTTCCAGAGTCATCACCATCCAAGAAATGGTCGAATCTATACGATTGGTTAGAGACCTCTAAATGTGCTGGCTGAGCTCCGCCATATTCTTCCTGCTTCAAAGGTGTCTCATCACAGTGATTATCTTCTGACTGATGATCATCCTTCACATCCATCTCGTGTGAACTCCTTCCATTCTCCACTTGAGCATTGACCAGCTCACTTTCCTCTCCAATCTTCACATTGGAAGAACTATTCAAGTTGGGATCAGAATTCTCTGTCTTCTCCACTGCAACAGGATCTTGACCATCCGTTTGTGATCCACTGGGGTTGGGAGCGGAACAATTCTCTGTCTGATCCATCATAACAGTCACTTGGCCATCATTTTTCAATCCACCTGGGTTGGGAGCCAAACAATCCTCTGTCTGCTTGACCTCCACAGTTTCTTGGCCATCATTTTGCAATCCATCTGGGTAGGGACCAGAGCAATTCGCTGCCTGCTCCATTGCAGTAATAGATTTGCCATCACTTTGTGTTCCATTGGGGATGGGATTAGAAGAATCCTCTGTCTTCTCCAATGCAACAACAATTTGGCCATCATTTTGCGATACGATGGGGTTGGGAACGGAATGATCTGCTGTATGCTCCATCGAGACAGGATCCTGGCCATCGGTTTGTGACCCATTGGGTTTAATTTCAGAACGATTCTCCTCCTCGCCTGTCGCAACAGTGTCTCGGCCATCATTCTGGGATTCCAAGGCAGGGGCAATATCCTTGTCGGCTCCTTCAGAAGAAGCTAGTGCCACAGAATTCTCCACCAACTCGGAGCTCCCAGTGACACTAATTTCTGCACAGGACTGAGAGTTCTGCCCATTGACAGGGTTCTCAATCAGTGATTGGAGGGCCTCACCTCCAACTTCCCTATCAATCTTCTCATCAACGGGGAATTCTTTCTCCGGCTCACTCATCGAGACCACTAATCTCGTCCACAACTCGAATCAAGAAAAACCAACTCTCGAGATAGAATAAATTAGCGTAAAAACGAAATTTCTGCGGAAAGAAAACAAGCAAACCCCTAAAGTTCCTCAATTGAAAAAAAAAAAATTATCCATATATTAACGGAAAACAGTAATAAGACGAACTCACCGTCTTTGATTGAGATGAAATCCTAGCTTCACCTCCCAGAGGGCCAAATCCTTTTCCCGAATGATTCACCCGACGAGGCCGAGTTCTTTAACCAAAAGACCAAACCCTAGATTTCGGAAGAGCCGAGGACAAAAGGAAAGACAAAAAAGCACACGCGCAAACCCACGTGGGCGCGTGAGATGTATTATGTAACATTGGCAAATAAGATCCTATATTTTAAATATATTGTAAACGAAATCCTCTCGTTTTATTATTTTATGTATAATAAATAGGTTAGCACTTTGTAAATGCTTGTCTATTCCAAATACTATTTTATATTTCCTAATTTCTTTTTTTTCCTTCAATATAGTTTTCGAGATTAAAATATATATTTTTGAATAAAAAGAGCAGTTAAACTGTCTACATTTTATCCGGGCCAAAGCGGTCCCCAAATTGATTAAAAATTATTTTTAAAAAAAAATTAAAAAAAAAAAACAAAGTCGCTTGGGCATATCCTTAGAGTCACTTTCTTAAAAATTAATTTCTTTAATTTCTTTCTCTATTAACTACTCCCTCCGCTCAGTTTGTATGATATTCCTCTGTCCATACGTATGTATTACTTAGAGATTAAATTTTAGTATTTTGAATCACTTTTGTAAAGAAAGAAAAAAGAGTTTTATTAATTATTATATAGCTAAATATAAGGTGTTATTTGTAATTTGCTCTATTTTCTAACAGAATTCAAAACGAACTCCGACCCGGTTCAGATGATTGGGTCGGATCAGATAAACAGCTTATCGGGTCCTACGACTAGTCTCCTACCTCCATTTAATCTTCTCTTCCTTTGTTATTCTTACTCCTCCTCCTCCAATGGCGACGCCGCCGCCCACCGTACCACTAGCTTCCCCGCCTCCGCCCACCGTACCACTAGCCTCCCCGCCTCCGCCGCCGCCGCCGCTTCCACCGCAATCCCCTCACACTCCATCGACTCCCGCCGTCAAAGCTGAGACACCAACCACCGCCCCCGCCGCTGCGCCATCTCGGTCACCTGAGCCCACCACCAACGCCTCCTCCTACACCATCACCATCCCCAGCTGCTCCGGTAGAACCCTAACCCTAACTATAACCCCATCATAAGACCTAATTACTCAACTTTCTTGTTCTTTTCTTCAATTTGTTAGGGTGGTTCTCTTGGGGCGAGATCCACGAGACAG
Source organism: Typha latifolia (assembly GCF_019914945.1). Taxonomy (NCBI): domain Eukaryota; kingdom Viridiplantae; phylum Streptophyta; class Magnoliopsida; order Poales; family Typhaceae; genus Typha; species Typha latifolia. Next base: position 147,163 of record NC_133093.1, read on the forward strand.
AGAAGAGGCTTCTTCCCGAGTTTTTCAACGGGAAGTCGGCGTCGAAGAACCCTAGCGTGTACAAGTACTTCAGGGATTCGATCATTGGAAGGTTTAGGGCGAAGCCCTCGATTAAGCTCACTTTTACTGAGGCGAGGCGGGGGCTAATAGGTGATGTCGGTTCCATTAGGAGGGTGTTCGATTTTCTTGAGGAGTGGGGATTGATCAATTACACACCCGCGCCGAAGCCGAAGGAGAAGAAGGAGGCGGTGGCGGCGGCGGTGGAGAGGGGTGGAGAAAGGAAGGAGACTCCCAAGAAGCTTTGCACGAATTGCCTCTCGGTTTGCAGCCTTGCTTGCTTCACCACTGATAAGGTGCATGGTGACCACTTAAATTTCTCGCCTTCTATTTTGTTCTTATCAAATCAATGCTTGAGAACTTGATTTCTTGTAACTTTTATTGTTGCAAACTGCAAACTCAAATAGTGTGTCATTTTCCTTCTTCTTCTTCTTTTCTTTTGGGGAAAAAAGAGATCTTTTTGCTTGCCATACTGAAATTATATGACGTAGTAAATCTGTCGGCTAGTTTGACCAACAAAACTTGTCTTTATGAAAAACCTACTTTAAAGTTCACAGAAGAGAAGAGTTGACGTGCAAAGTAGCAGTAAAATCATTTAATATCTAGTCCTGGAGTATTGTCGTAAATGAAGATTAAGTTGCTTCTGTTCTTGTTTATGCATTTGATTTTTGCTTGGTCGTTTGATATAATTCTTGCCAAACTTTTGTTTGTAACCAGGCGGATATTACCCTCTGCGCGAGATGTTTTGTCCGTGGTAACTATCGGCCTGGCCTCAGTTCTACAGACTTCAAACGGGTTGATATCACTGAAGAAATAAAGACGGATTGGACTGACAAAGAGACTCTTCACCTACTTGAGGCCATTTTACAATATGGTGAAGATTGGAAGAAGGTGGCTGAACACGTTGGTAGCAGATCTGAGAAAGATTGCATTGCCAGGTTCATCAAGTTACCATTTGGAGAGCAATTCCTGAGGCCTTCAGAAGATGGGGAAGATGGTAGGATTTACCAGAATAATGATCATGGCACTGCTGGACCTGGAGGAGAGCCTTCAAAACGAAGACGTCTTACTCCGCTGGCTGATGCAACAAACCCAATCATGGCTCAGGTTTGGACTTCAGTTCTGTTTGCAGACAAGAAATCGTCATTAATCTGAAACATTCTATTTATTTTTTGATAATTAGCAGGTGCCTAGAGATATTATTTTGTTGTTTCATCTAGTCATCTTCATCATGTCCCATTTTATTTTTGTGGTTTTATAGTTTTTATTTATTTCTGCTTTCTTGTTAAACTTTTGCTTCTTAATTATTCAATCTTGAAGAGAATACATCCAATGCACTAGCCTCTTTGTTGCCTTTTGTCTGTGTGCTTGTATGTGTGTGGCCGAGTTTATATATATATACACTTGTATTCTGACATTTGTATCTGTATGAATTTTTTGTTTCTAAAAGGGGCTGACTTTGCCATATAAGCTATATCTTTATAGTTGGTGTGATGATTGACTTCTTTTTCATTTTTCTTCTTTCTTCTGCTATCTTTGTGTGAATGCATGTCTGTTTATGAAAAGAGCCTCCTAGGAATTTACTGGGCAGCATTGCGAAACAGTAGAATCACCTGAGTATTTATTTTTCTTTTTTTCTTCTTTGTTTGTTTGTCTGTTTTGCAATCCTCCCTCCTTGATTGAAATGACTAACTACGGTGTTCCAAAGAAGAATCTTCATTGCCTGTGGCTCATACTTGTGGCCTGCAGTATCTGCACCCGGATACTTTCCTTATCCTCCAATAACTGTGCTGGTTTGCTTTTCTAAATGATGCCTTAATTTTCTACTCCTTTTTTCTCATCAATTTTTTTTACAACCTTGTGTATTAACAAACTGGTGGCTTTTAACTGAGTATATCTTTGCGGCATATACCAGATTGATAAATTTTAGAACATTTTAGTAACTGCCTAAGGAACAAGTTTTGTTCATCTCATCATTCATTTCCTTTACGGCTATGCACTTGCCCTGTACCTTGGTTCTGGTTCTGGCCAAAAGATCCAGTAAACTTAAGATTTTTCCTGTAACTCAAATTTGTATTGAAAGACTTGATTCAACTGTGAAGAGGTCTGGTCATACTATATGAATTGTATCTATTATTGGACTGTTATGTGTTTTTTTAGAACATGATTGGTGTTAAACTTATCATGAAACAATGTCGAATTTAAAGAGATATATGTAGATGCTGACATACTAGACCCTGTCAGGCTGTGTTATACACTTAATAGTTAATACTACTTTGTGTCTCATCAAGGTTGAGCCATAGATTAAGCTTTGATGCACTTTTTACTTTCATGTCTTTACTTGATAGCAGTTATGTTTTCTCAGGTTGCTTTCTTATCTGCCATTGTGGGCTCGGATGTTGCTGAAGCTGCAGCTCAATCTGCCATTTCTGCATTATGTGAGGTTGAGATAAGCAGTACCAAGATTGAGGCTTCAGGGAACGAAGGTATGAATGTCTAGGTATATATGCATGACCGAAGTCAGAGACAGAAACCATTTAACGCACCTTGGGTTCTGAAACAAATTTATTCCAAGATGAAAAGTAAAAGTACTTTGTCCGAAACACTTTGGGTTAAGTGTTTTATAATCCCAAGGCATAACCATGGGCTAGAAGAGTGTTGAAACTTTTCTAAAAGCCTTAACATAAATGTTATATTCGGACTCAATACATATATTGACACACACACGCGCGCGTGCGCAGACACTTAGTCGGTTAGTCCAACTCAGATGTCTTATAGAAGCTGTAACTGGATTAAAATTTTCTGACTCCATGACTGGATGGATAAAGCATACTTTATGCAATTTTGTTTCCTCTAGAGGTCTTTAGCTATCTATTTACCAAAAAATTTCTTTTTACTAAATCATTTTCTTTGGTAGAACAGAAGAATCTTCTGCAAATGGTCAACCTGTTGCAGAACTACTCAAGGAGGCTACTGCAAGGGCACAATCGCAGCTTGAAAAGGAATGTCAGGATGTGGAGCAGTCTTTATCAGATATCGTGGAAGTCCAGGTAAATTGAATTGGATAACTGTTGTGATTTCCTTCTGAATCTGATCATCCTTGACTCCTCGTTTCTCTGAAAAATGCCCCAATTGAAACTTTGCATGCACATGTGCAGATGAAAGAAATCCAGGATAAGATTGTACATTTCGAGAAATTGGAGTCCCTGATGGAGAAAGAGTGGCTGCAACTACGTTATTTGAGGGATTCCCTCTTTGCTGATCAGCTAAATTTAGTGCAGCATCAACGTAGAGCTCAATTAGTGGCTACAGAAATGAGAGATGAGAAGTTTAGACCCACTAAAGAAGTAAACTGAGTGAGTCTGCTTTTATTAGAGGATATGCAACGCAAGGCAATTATGGGGTCATGCTTCTTCTTCCTTGCGTCTTGTAACACAGTTCTAAGTAACCATTTAGGGTTCTGATATAGTGATATTGATTTCTTAGCTGCATCAAGTGTTGTATGAGTAGCATTTTCCTTTTGTCACACATTCTTGTATATTAATTTCACTAATTTTTTTTTCTTCTAGAATCGAAGCTCTAGTGTAAGATTTATTTCTTTTGTCTCCAAATCTTGTTATTGCTCTTTAGATGAAAGACCTATTATTAACCTTGAGGATCAGGTCCATGCTTCTTCTACACACGGTATTCATAACCATATACTATCTGTAATTAAATTTCAAACAAGCAAACAGCGCCTATGCCTTAGTTGTTGAGCCATCATATATACTAATCTCTTTTTCTTGATGGACTATTTTTTTATTTTATTTTTAGGTTAAATTTTTTTAAAATTAGTCATTGTACTTACGATTAATATGAAATCATTAATTTTTGGGTTAAATTTAATAGAGCGTACTAAAATACTCCGTAGTGTTTGTTGGATGCGTTTATATTATCAGTAGCCTTTTGCTGTCCCCTTGAGCTCTTTATATGCGAGAATAAATCATGAGTAAATAACTGTACAGATAATTAAGGATTACATAATACGGCAAAACATCAATTATAAGAAAAGTGATAAACTGGATAGTATTCTGAATGACTAGGGAAAATATATAAGAAAGGAAAAAGAGAATTAGAAAAACCATGATGGTATGATAAAGGTCTGACAATACGAGTAATGCTCCATTAATTTGCTTGCATCATATCCCCGTATCTGTGTTTGACCAAAATCAAGCTCTTCATATCTTAAGCTTTCCTTCACTGTTACATTTGCTAGATCAGCATCTCTCTCTTTCAGAGATAGCTAAGTTACAATGATGTGTTGCAGCTTTGACGCTGCCTATCCCCAGATATGATGATTGATCATGATTCAAGTAATTACTCATATTTTGGCATTCAAATTCAGTACAAAAATTATCAGTAAGATCTCTTCATCTATTCCAGGAACTGTTTTCCTTCAAAGGTTTGTCCGAACTGCCAATTCGATGGTGCGACATTATAGGATGTCACAGTTCTTCCGCCGCTGCTTGTTACTTCAAAAGACAGTGGCTGCCCTTGTAGATCTGCATCACACTGCCAATTCTGCCCCCAGTTTCTCCCCATCTGAATCCATCCTGTTTTTGATCCTTTTACTTTGACAGCCATGACCACACCATCTGAACCCACATTGGTGATCAGAACTTGATGGAAGTAAGAGCTCCCTGTCATTGTGAACCTCATGCCTCCAAATCGTTCGCAGTTTACCCTGCATTGATCCACTAAATTAATGAAAATCTACATTTCTTTAGATATATGAAGAGCTGAAACCAATATGCATGTAGTCATGATAATTACAGCTTCCTCTCCCAATTGAGCAATAACGTATCAAACCAAAATAATCTTAAGCATAAAAAAAGAGTAAGTACTGAGAAGATCATGATAGCTATGCTTCTTCAATAAAGTTGGGATGAACCTACAAGTTTTTACTCCATTAAATATTGAAATTTGTTGCTAAGAAGATTGACAACTGTTCTTCAAAACGATTTGATACAAAGATGACTGATATACAAGGAGAAGGAAATTCTTTTGAGTAATGCAGGAAAATTACAGCTGATGCATTAATTCATATACCTTCTGTATTGAACTGGTATGATATCGGATTTCCCCTTTGCAATCTGAACGAATGCTGCCTTGGACATCTCAAAGTGCTCCCTGGGGAAATTGCACCAACCTCCATAATCATCAGGGAGACCATAGTTTGGAGCACAAAAGTCTGTTGCTGTGACGACAACAGACGGACTGCCCTGCAAGCACCACAGGATGTGATTCACGCACCTCACCTCAAAGCATCCACCACAAGCACTACCTCTTTCAAACAATGCACTGCTCACTCCAACACTGTTCCTCCCATAGCCTGATTTGTCCAGGTCTCCGAAACCACAAGCACCCCCTTGGGAACACCAATTCATGTAACCAATTCAGGGCCGAAGCAATAGCATCCAAAATATAGAAAGAGCTTTGCTAGAATGCCATACTAGTTTTATTCTTTTAGCTGATGGAATATGGTGTTTGCTGCAGCAAAACAGCCTCATGTGCAAAGGTAAGAAACTGAAACGATCTCAGTAGGTGAATTACAACCCATTTAGATTTTGTTATGTTAGCTAAAGCACATTGATATATAAAAGAGCAAAGGGAGTTCAAAAAACACCAGCCTTTTATTTCTTTTTGCCTAGTAGTATGTGATTGGTTGCATAACAGGAGCCTGTTTTCCATAGAGAAAGAACTCAAAAGTTGAAACTATATAAGAAGGGCTATTTGGGTTGTAATAGATATAACTTTTGGAGAAGACTAACATTGGATAGTAACAATTTTAAGGTGTCAATTTCCTATGAGAATAAGCATAAAAGAATCCATTCTCATTTCTTATTAACCAAAATGAAATGCCACTGGAATATGAATACAGAGTTTCATGGCAGTCCTAGAATTTATTAATAGCAAAAATCAACTTGAGGGAAGTCAAATATACCAGTAACAGTGGTGCCTTGTGTCTCTTTGGCATAGGTTGCTGTTGCCAATCTCCACTCTTCAAACCTCTCTCTTCTGATACTGACGCCTGCTGCTCCTACCCAAGGAAACAAGAAAGAGAAGAAGAGGAAGAGGAGTCTTCTCTGGAGCACAAAACCCATCTGTTTTGATTTGGAGGGAAGTGCTATTCTTTGTTTCTTTCTCCTTGCTCTTTTGGCTGGATGGATGGTAGTGCAGCAGTCAAAAGGGACAAGACTAGAAGAAAATAAGGGAAGGGAGTCTTTCTTTCTCTTTATTGGGATTGTAACTGGTAAAATGCTTCTTTTTTTTCCTTTCTTTTTCCTAAGCACTTGCAGCTCTCTCTCTCTCTCTCTCTTCCTAGGAGAAAAAAATAAATAAATTTATTGGTTACATGAATTTGGCATGAAAGGGTGGGAACTTTTGCAATTAATGGATGGTAAAGATCATTAAATGAGACCATGGGTGTTAATGGGTTCATAGGAATGGACATGGGAGCAAAGAACTGGCAGGCCAAAGTGGACCAACCACACTCCAGACTGTTGTTGTTTAATTACTTGTGCAGTGATGTGAGGATCCTAATAACAAATACTTGCTTTCTTCTCTTTAGGCAATGGGTATTGGTGGGAAGCACTAAGTAGAAAGACAGTGAAAGTGGAAAGAAATGCTTTCAATTGAAAGCTCTTCTTTGCAAGGATTATTGAGGAGTTAGGATTATGGTTTTGAGCTCTTCTTTTAAGGCCAAAACTCATGTTGTGAGGCCTTAATTATCTTATAATAATTTGGAATCCCTTGCTAATGGACGCAAGAAAGATGAGGTGGTGATGATTGTAGGAATTCTCTTCTCACTTGTAGTAGGACAAAGCCCCCCCCAGAAACAAAGTGCTGCTCTTTTTTCAATGTATTATTCTCTGTGGCGTTGCAAGGCAAAAGAGAAAAGGAAGAAAAGAAGTTTAATTAAAAAAGGTCCCACCGAGATTTGAACTCGGGTTACTGGATTCAGAGTCCAATGTCCTAACCACTAGACCATGGGGCCAGGAGGTGAATTCAATAACAAGTATATATCTCTGATTACATATAAATTGATGATCCCTTTTTCGCTAATATACTTGTGCAGCATCAATTTCTAAACTGTAGAATGTAGATCTGAAGGGAGATATTCAGAGTCTTATTCCACTTAAAAAGCCTCTGGAGAACTCTATCATCCAATGGAAAGTGTGGCAAGTTAAAAGTCCATAATGTATTTTTTCACTCTTCAGAAACCATCCAGCAACTTCACTTTATAATACCTGATAAAGAAACATAAGGATATGGAGGTAAAGAAATCCAAGCTAAATTCCATAAAGCTCTGTAACAAGAAAGTAGTGTGAAACTTTATGATTACACATTATCCTGGACCACCTAACTCATATAGTTTCCACGTTAAACTCAAATTGATCAAAAAGAGAGGAAAATAAAACTCTTGGTTTAGCTTCCTCGTGAATTTACATGCTCCATGGTATCTGCATGCAAAAAGTACAGCCACTAGGTAATTCAATATGAGAAATAGAGTAGACGAGGTCTCTTCTTGTTGATGCATTATAAAAATATTTGTGCCTAAGTTGACCATGTTTCACTCATGGGAAATCCTTATTCTGCTTTGGAAGCTTGCAGTGTCTCAAAATTGCATTGATGGCCAATTCCAAGATTCGAAAAATTAGGATTGGGATAGCGACTGGGATTGAATTGAGATTGGGATCGGGATCGACCTCCCGAAAAAACAATACGTATTGGGTAGATCGACCACTCGAATTGGATTGAATTATTTTTTAATTACATAAAATTTTAAATATTATTTAAAAATGCAAAAAAAAATCTAAAATTTAGAAAAAATGACAAAAATGAAAAATCAATACTCGCATATGAAGTCTAAAAACAAAAACAAAAAATACCTCATTCAGCATTTTGGTACTGTTGTAATTCAAGTTACACATACATTGTGCTTGCCATATCTGCAGGAGATGAGTTACAAATTACAACCATAAGATCCCCTTAGCGAAATAAACTGAACACTTAGGTGAATTTATTGCTCTAAATATATGTTATAGCAAGTGAAATAAAACTAAAGATAACTTCGATTCATTCTACTTAGCTTATAGTCTACGCTCAAGAGGAAGAATTTATAGGTTACGTGAAACTTAGTTTGCGAAAAGTGATTCATCTGTTATCTCATAGAAGAAAGCATAAGTGATACATCTTCACTAACCATATTCATGAAGCAAAACTTGTGCATAATTAAAAAATATATATGTATATATTTTTTTTTCTTTAAAAGACTGAAGAGCCAACTTGCCTTCGATATGCTGCCTGGACCCACCAGTATAATAGAATCTTTTTGAAAGAACTGCAAACTTGTCCCATTCAGGACCTTTCATCTGGTGGAACTGCTCCTGCAATGTGGGATGACACCCATGCAAGAACAAAGCTTGAAAAGATTCAGGAAGACCATTCTCTGGAAGTGATTTCAATTCTGGGCATTGTTGTATGATCAAAATCTCAAGGGAGAAAAAGATATCAAATTTAGGCAGAGTTGTTAGCTTGGCGCAATTTCTAATCTCCATCTTTCTGAGGAATACAATGTCTTGCAACTCCTCCAATGATACCAGCCTATCACAGTTCTCAAATAGCAACTCCTTTAATATTGCTGGGTGGCCATTCGTGGGCAGCGCTTCTACTTGAGGACAGTTCCTTACGATCAACTTTTCAAGGGCTGGAAGCTTGTCCAGACCAGGAAGTAATATTAATTCAGGACAGCTTGCTATCTCCAAAGATCTGAGGGAGACTAGCACTCCTGATCCTGCCAGAGATGTCAGTCCATCACAACCAAAAATGTACAATTTTTTAAGCTTTGCCAATTGGTGCAAACTGAGTGCTGATTCAGAAGTACTTAAAATGGAAGTACTTAAAATGGAACAACCTTGTAATCGCAAGACAGAGAGGAGGCAGAGGTTCTGCAGCAAATTGGAAAATAAGTTTTCTGTCAAGAGTACACTCGGATAATTCAAGAGACACAAGTGAAGGAGGAAGCGCGGCACTGCCATCCTCTCCCTTCACTTGGGTCAATGCAGTATCTAGCGGCTCGGTACATCCATGCAGTCTCAGATTTTCAAGGGATTTGAGAACCTGAAATCCACTCTTTGGCAAGGGTCCTCCACCAAAGTGGATAACTGCATCTTGTATAGACTCCAGATGATGAAGATGCAAGACATCTAGGAATATACATGCGCTAGCTTCCAACGCAATAAGTGCCTTCACTGAGTCTATTGACCAACCATTGGTGGACAGCTTTATACAGTATACTGCAGATATATCTATACCAACTAGTGTAGGAGGGCAGGGAGGAAATTCTGATAACTTTGGGCAGCCAGTAATACTTAAAGTGCGAAGACAAGGAAACAGTGAGATATTTTCTGTTCTAGGCCACTCCACTAATTCTGGCATGTCTGCAAAGCATAGTTCCTGCAAAGAAGGAAATCCTGTCACCATGCCACTTCCATAGAATTCATGACCGACTCGTTTTACTGCATTCATTCTAGTGATTTTCAAACTTTTGAGTAATGGTAGCTGTCCAAATGGTGGGATCAACTTCCACCCCCTGCAATCATGGAGATGAACATATTGCAATCTATTAAGCCAATCTGACTTCAACCAAGTGGGAGATTTGGTACCCGGATACCCTACAATGATCAGATCCTCAAGACTGGGATGTGGTCTTAGAACTTCCAGTACTTCAGTGTCCTTGTCAGACACGCTGGTCCTGGCAGATGATCCCCATTCCAAATGCAGTTTAGTAATGTGTCCTTTGTGATCTAACTGAGCCTCAACAGCCTCTTGCCTGCTCTCGACATTCTCAAGAAACTTAATAGCAAGTTTCCTTCGAAGCTTGTTCATGTTCTTCAGCTCTTCTATGCTGTGTCCTCTCTTCCTCTCAACACATAATTCTCCTGCTCCCTGAAGACATGGAAGTTTGCCCATCCCAGCTAACATGACAATGTATTCATCAACATTAATGTGCGAAATGCTGGTTAAGTTGCTTGTATTCCTGGGAAAACTAACATATCTTCCAATGGAAAAACATTGATGATAGTGTACAGATAACACCTGTAGATGGTAAAGTTTACAGATCGAATCAGGCAGTGGATAATAACTGCGTTGGAGAGCTAAGTACCGCAGGTGAATTGAATGATCAATGGTATCTGGCAACCTTTCCAAACAACAACCACTTAAGTCCAGCACACGCACATTTTCCAACTCTTTGAACACATCATCTTGCTTGAAAATGTTTGAGCAAAACCGAGATTTCTTGTGAAATATTAGACTACGCAATTTTTTCAATTCACAGATACTCTTAAGCTGATCTACAATCACAGAACAAACAGACAAATGGCGAACCGATGGTGGTATCTTTGCAAAGTTATCTTCTAATCTAAAGTATTCACCCTCAGAAACATAGAGGGCCAAATCACTCATTAAGTCATGCATAACATAATATGTTTCATTACCGCGTCTAAGTATTTGGAGGAATGATCTAGATAATAAGTCCTGGAAATAGCTCCGTCCAATATCCTCTATGCTCAGATCAGTACTACCTTGAGGCTGAACAAAACCCTGTGCGATCCACATATTAACCAACCGGTCAGGCTCTAGAAGGCAATCCTTGGGGAATAAACTGCAGTATGCAAAGCAGTTCTTAAGGTGATCTGGTAAGCCTTTGTAACTAAGGCTTAGCATTGTCATGATGTCATTTGATACATCATCTTTCAAACTTCTATGCCATTCTTCGGCATTGGGATTAGCACTCAATCGGCCTCCCACCACCTTTATGACTAAGGGCGAGCCCTTCAGCCTCTCAACAATTCTGTTACCAATACTTTGCAATTCTGGATGATCATCTGGATTTTCAGACCCAAATGCATATGATCTGAAAAGTAACCAGCTATCCTTGTTGTCTAGACCATGCAAAGAGAATGGGGACACTGAATTCAACATTGTTGCTACTAATTGCATTCGAGTTGTCACCAAAATTTTGCTCCCTCTCTCTACATATTTCAAAGGAGCAAGCAACTCCCTCCATCTTTCCTTATTTGTAGTCTCTTCGACCTTCTCATCATACCAAACATCATCTAATACTAAAAGAAACTTCTTCGAATCCAGTTTCTTTTTAAGTTCTTCTTGGAGCATATTATAGCTGAAATTTGTTAAGTCAACAGTTTTATCATCAGATGCAGATATTAAGATCTCTTTGGTAAGTCTGATCTTATCAAAATTATTAGAAACACAAACCCACATCCTCAGTTTGAAATTATCTGCTATTCTTTCATCATTATAGATCAGTTGAGCAAGCGTAGTCTTCCCAATGCCTCCATTACCAATTATAGGATGCACTGCAGGATTATATCCATTGTTAGATTCAGTGTTTCCCTCTATCTGAAGCAATTGCTCTACTAGAGCCTCACACTCCTTGTCTCGCCCAAAAACTTTGTCTTCATGCAAGAAGGAGCTAGTTATACGCCATTGTGCGATCTCAGGTTGTTGTATGACATCACAATTCTCTACCCCCATCATTTGGAGAAATGTCTTCGTGTTGGTTTTAATTCTATCTAAGCTCTTCAGTATCTTTGCTAACTTCGATCTGAACTTGTCATGGCCAACTAGACGCTTGCCTATACTAAGAGAGGAGGAGGCTAGGTGACTCATTGAGCTTTTGTGCTCAACTTTTGATTTCAGAAGAAAATATTCAAGCTCATCCATGAAATCCTCTGCATCATAAACCGCATCTTTAATTTTGTGCAGCAGTGTCAATTGGCTCATGCTAAAGTTCTGCCTCTTTTCTGCCATGCCCACTACCATGAGGGTCTGCATCAGAGTGGTCTCTAGCATTTTGAGATCGTTCTCCATGCTCAACTGCCAATTACACTGGCTCGATAAATAGGAGCGAGTCTTGTTGATCATTACCTTGATAATAGGAGACACAAGCCATCCTACAGCACTAGCTATTGATAGTTCAGCCATATAAAAGAAGTGCCACGTTTCTGCAACATACAACAACACCTAATGTAAGTGGATGGAGAAAGAAGCAGCAAAGATAAAGTCGAAGACAGAATGAAGGATGCAGGAAAAATCCTAGGCTAAATCAAAATGAAAGATGATGTTGGATGGAGCAAGAAGACGGAAAGAAAGATTAGAGTCTGTCTGGGCCGACATAAAAACATCCAAACCATAGTTTTGAACAGATTAGATAAATTTGATCACATACATGTTAAATAAAAGCTCAATGGTAATGGGTAAAAGAGAAGTTCCAAATTCTGAGGGGAAACAGAACTGCAGCAAGATGGTAGATAAGTGGGAGATGAGACCATTAGTGCAAAAATACTCCAAGAAAAGGCAACAAGGAAAATGATTGTAATACCCGAGCTCAACCACACCCAGCATTTGTTTCGACATGACGATGCATGTGGCTAACTTCAACGAGTGTCTAGACAACCACGAAGGCCTAAGAAAGAAATCACTTTCTCCAGTGGATTCCAAAGGATCCATTAACATGGCATACAACTTAGATGATACATTTGAATGATAATTACTTACTAGTGATAGACTCACATAGGCCGTGACAACCTATCTGCTAAAACCTGCACCAACTCTCGATCCACAACTGAAAGTATAAAACAACAACAAGTGAGCCCACATGATCCCAATCTTCCACAAAGTTTATTTTTAAAGCACAGGTAAATGATACGATAAGTCCCGACAATATTCAAAGCTTGCTTATACCCGATAGACAATTTGTCTAATTGTCTAGGATTCACAGAATCAAACCTCAGAAGTACGCCCTAATAATAATAGTAAGGATTGTTGAAAATTGACTCGAATCAAGAAAACCGTTCAAACAGGCTGACGACGGTCGAACGGATTTGTTACATATTGCTGGCATTCTGAATTTTTGCTCCGGTATTCAAACAACGTTTATCTCTATTCGAACAATTCGGACGTTTGATAACTTGAGAGTTTGGAATGAGCCAGTGTTCGAGAATCGTTCGAATAAGTTTGCAACGGTGCATGGGCGTTCGAACGCAGTCCACCCATTCGAATAGTTTGCGAAATGTGTTTGCAGTGGTGCATAGGCATTCAAAGCCGTCCGTCCACTCGTTCGAACGGTCCGCTAATTTCTTCTCCTCCAAGTCACTCCTATAAGGGTTTTAGGGTTGATAGAGGGAGAAAAATAGAGCGAGGGTTTTGCAAGAGGAGAGAGCTTTGGGAGATAGCACTTCTCTATTGTATTGGGAGAGATTGGAGCGTAGAAACACTTATATTTGCATCTCTACTAGTGGATTGAAGCTTTGCACCGCCTGTGGATGTAGGCACATTGCTGAACCACGTAAATCTCGTCTCTCATTCTCTCTTCTTTGTAGTTTGTGATGTGATTCGACCAGACTCGTGCATGAATGACCTATGAATCTCTTTCATATTTTGGTTTCTTAATTTTCTTAAAGAACAAGAATTCTGGCTGTCGTGTTTGAACACGAGGAAATCGCGTTCGAACACCCCGTTCAAATGTATGTATACGTTCGCAAATACAGAGAACGCGATTTGCACGTTCGAACGCTTGGAATTCGCATTCGAACAAGCCATTTGAACGTCTGCATACATTCGCACATACAGAGAACATAAATTGCCTATTTGAATGTGCTCGACCCCGTTCGAATGTGCTTGGCAAGAATGCACTATTTCTAAGTTTATCATTTTTTTTGTTTTACTTGTTAGGTTAGCCTCTTAAGATATAGAAGACAACTTTATTGGATTATCGATGAATATTGAGTTAACTTGTCTTCTTCCTCTATTCTGAATCTTCTCCCTCCTCGCTCAAACCCTAGTCGTGTGCCACCTCGACGCCGGCTACCCCTAGCCTCCATCGACTGTCGGACCCTCCCTCTTTCTTGGGATACCGACCACCTTCTCCCTCCTCGTTCTTCACTCAACATTTCGTGCAAACCCTACCTATATCCCATGTCCACTCCATCTCCTTCTTCATCACCACCACCCATCATCCTCATCTCCACCGTAACTTTGCCTATTTTCGTCCTAGCTATAGTCTGAATCTGTAAAGGGTGTAAATACAAAAGACGTAGATCAGAAAGATACAGAACGAACCCATCTTGTTTCGTAATTTTCTGGCTACGGGAGAATATCTAACAAATATTTTTCTCCGACTGTGTGGACTGCTTTCTTGCACCATATATTTGAAGTTCTTGATTAGCTTGGGTATTTGAAGTTCTTTATATTTAGCATCTTGATTGTGAATTTCTCATTTATTATTGATATTAGCTTAGCTAATATTTAGTTTACCCTAATCCATTGTTATTTTTATTTGATTTGTTTGTGAGTGATTAGAAATCACTTCCGCTGCTCTCTACTTAATTGGAAGTTTTGCGTGACAAGCAGTTTCAGAACCTAAGACTTTGGATTTAGCGATAGCATTACATTTGGTGTATTGATTTGTAAAAATGTCGGGATCATCCAAATTGAGAAAAAAAATTTCAAATGCAAAATTTGGAGAGAAATTTGATGGCACTAATAATTTTAGGATGTGGCAATGTGAAATAAAGGATGTCTTGTTTCAACAAAGTTTGGACATTACATTGGAAGAAAAGCCTGAAGAAATCACATACAAAGATTGGAAGAAAATGAATCGATAAGCTTGCAGCATGATTTTGCTTTATCTTGCAAAAGACCAAAAGTATTATGTAATGAAGAAGACATCAGTGAAGAGCCTGTGGACGAAATTAGAGGACAAGTTCATGATTAAGAGCATTGAAAACCGAGCTCTAAAGGTTGGAACACCTTTGGCCGAGCACTTGAATGCTTTCAACAAGTTATTTGCAGATTTATAAAATTTGGATATGGAGATATTGAATGAGGACAAAGCTTTGATGTTATTAAATTTATTGCCCGATGTATATGACCATTTGACTACTACCTTATTGTCTGAAAAAGAATCAATTTGTTATGATTATATTACAAATGCGTTAATAAATAATAAATATCGCAAGATGGATAAGCAGGTTCATACGGACTCTCCATCTAAAGCTTTGATAGTGGGTGATAGATCAAAAACTAGAAAATTTAGTAAGCGAGATACATCATCTAGCAGAAACATTCCCACTAAAGATGAATGTTCATATTGTTGCAATAAAGGGCATTGAAAAAAGGATTGTTCAGCATTGAATAGCAGATATCAGTAGAAGGAAAAAACAAATATGGCAAATCTTGAAGATGAGATTAATAATTTGGATTTGGATATTGCACTTACTAGTTCATCTGTATTATGCCATATAGATAAGTGGATTTTGGATTCAGGTTGCACTTATCATATGTGTCCTCATCGTAATTAGTTTCGCACTTATCATATGATAGTATAGTTGTGACTAAGGTCAAGGTCCAACATTAGTTGGAGTTGACCAATTATTTACATATTTGATTACTTAGAATTAGTACGGTACACTCAGTCACTTTATATTGGTAGAGACAATTTGTTTGACATCTTCGAAGCTTCATTATAGTTGTTGCCTTCGAGTTTTGAAGTGGTGCACTCACTTTGCAATGGTGTAGACCATTTGAAGCTCTTCGAAATTCTTGTAATATTTGATTGTTTGAATTTGGCATCTTAGGGCGCGACGATGTATTTTAAAATTCGCAGTCACTTTGCAATGGTGGAGAGGAATCTGTTTGAAGTTTTGGAGTTCTCGTCAAGGTGGAAAATTGTTGAAGATTAGCTTAAATCAACAAAACCGTTCGAACGGGCTGACAATGTTTGAACGGGTTTATTGCATATTGCTGGCATTCTAAATTTTTATTCCGATATTCGAATGACGTTCGAACGTTTGATAACTCGAGAGTTTGGAAGGAGCTAGTGTTTGAAAGCCATTCAAATGAGTTTCCAATAGTGCACAAGCGTTCAAACGTCGTTCACTTGTTTGAACGATTTGCGCAACGTATTTGCAGTGCACGGGCATTCGAATTCGTCCGCCCGTTCGAATGACCTGCTAATTTCTCCTTCAGGTCACCCTTATAAATACTTTTTTTTTGGTTTTAGGATTGATAAAGGGAGAAAAATAGAAAGAGGGTTTGCAAGAGGAGAGGGCTTTGTGAGAGAGCACTCATCTATTGTATTGGGAGATATTAGAGTATGGAAACACTTGTATTTGCATCTCTACTAGTAGATTGAAGTTTTGCACCGTCTTTGGATATAGGCACATTGCTGAGTCATGTAAATCGCATCTCTCGTTCTCTCTTCTTTGTGGTTTGCATATATTTGAAGTTCTTGATTAGCTTGGGTATTTGAAGCATGGATGGTCGTGCGGACTGGCACGAGGGGTGCCACATGGCACCCCTCCTAATAGCTTCGCCGCTCACCATCGACCTCGTCGTTGAGCTACCCGGCCCTGATCGTTGCCCGCCGCTCGCCGTCACTTTGTCGGGTCTCCTAGCCCACTTAAGAGAGAAAATAGAAGAGATCCGGACCCACAACTTAAGTTTTTAACCCCTCTCTCTCTCTCTTTATCTCTCTTCTCTCTTCTCTCCTAGGTGGGCTAGGGCACCCGACGAAGCAACGGCGATGGCAAGCGACGGGCGACGATCGACGAGCGATGGCAACGACGACTGTAAAGACAAAGATGAGTATCCCTTACCTTTTTCTCTCATTCTCTTACGGCACTACCGGCAAGTGCCGCGGTACGTGCCGTGCCGTGCCGGCCGGTGGTCGGCACGGCAATCGTTGATTTGAAGTTCTCTATATTTAGCATCTTGATTGTGAATTTTTTATTTGGTATTAATATTAGCTTTGCTAATATTTTGTTTATCCTAATCTATTGTTATTCCTGTCGGATTTATTTGTGGGTGATTGAAAATCACTTCCGCTGCTCTCCATCTAATTGTTTGTTTTGCACGACAATAATAACACTAAAAATGCATGTCTCCACGCCTTGCTCTAGGAGATTCTACGGTACTATCATACTCAGCCTTCAATTTATTTGATGTCAAGCACTAGGTGTGTGCAGTGAGACATAAGGGTAAAGGTATATGTGCACGTATATCCTAAATAAAAGGAATACGTTGTATAACAAAAGATGTCCATTTATAGCACAAAAGCCAAAATAGCAATTCACTGTATGCTGAATATAAACTAGTAACATATAAAATGAATGTATTGCACCGAATGCTTGATAGTATATTTCATGGTAAACAACAACATAACAATCTGTCACACATCTGAATTATTGCTTAATAATAAAAGAAAAGTTAGGATGTCCACTTGGCTATAAAACGGGAAATTTTGACCACCCTGCTGCAACATGTATGTTAGCCAACCTTCATACTTGGTTCTTCGCATCTCGTGTCACTTGCATGCAAGGCTCTGTGGTATTGTTTCCTTTCAGTTTATGCATTTATGTGTTACACAAAATAAACACAATGGTAGAGAGAGGGAAAGTCGAATGCAAGGAGACACGTGCTTGTCGCAGCCATGCCACAATTTACACCTATACTTGTGTGTAGTTGTCCCAGAATAGGAGATTCACATGCACAAGAGTAAAGATAAATGCTACGATATTTCATTAGGTGTATGCAAGGAAGAAGGGGCATTGGTAATAGGTTTGGTAATAATGAACAAAATATTTTTGTAATTTGACTAACACAGTAACTAGGGCAACAACTTTCCGATAAACAAGGTGATGATAGCATACTTGATTTCGATTGAAATCCAGACGTTTCACCGAAATATTTCGCACTTCGTTTCTATTTGATCCGAAACTCTCCTCTAAAACTAGCATTCAATCGAAACAATCATAGTAATAATTTTTTTAATGTATGCTTTAAATTCAAAGTTAGATTTGACATGAATCCAACTTGTATGAAACCATTACAACAAAATTAGAATCGAAATCGACCAAAACATTTCATTTTTTAACCAAGTCGAAACCCGAACGGAAACTGAAACTTTGAACACTTACTCGCATACATATCTACATACATATATAGATATATACCTACATCTACAAACAGATCATTGCACCTACATCTGTCTTGCTGCTTAGTTCTAGCAACTAAGTATACTTACGACTTAGCACCCTCAATATTGACTAAATAAAGAAGATGGGATAATTGAATGCATAAATTTTCAATAAATAATGCAAATGTAAAGCTCGCAAGTCATAACGATTGCTTATTTGAAATCTTTCTTTTGCCATTACCTTCAAAGGTGAGGTTTTGAGCTATGATGAAGTGGGAGGAGGTGGTGGTGGACTTATCGGAGGAGGTGACGCCGGTTGCCTTCGGTGGCCAGAGATGGTGACATTGGCGTGGAACCAGGACGGCGAGGGGCTGCCACCGAGTTGAGAGAGGGAGAAGGATTGGGGAGAAAAAGAAAGCGAGAAAGAGGGGAAAGCATGGATTTGCTGAGTCAACAGGGATGTAGAGGAGAATGGCCACCTCCACTCCTCCTTTCTTATATATATATATATGCTTTCTCTTATTATTAAAAAAGAAAAAGAAGAAGAAGACTGTAGGCTTGTATTTTGACAATGATAAGTGGTGATAAGAAGAGCCAAATAATGGAATAGCACACTGATTCGCCCTAGTTTAAGGGGGAAACAGCTTTCCACAGTAGTGCCGTGCCATGTAATACATGTTAGAACAAAATTCTGTGTAAATATATTATTGCTTATATAAGTTTTTAGAGTTATTTGGAACTTTATATATAATATTCAAATATTTAAAATAATCATAAATAAAAATTAGCAATTTGACCGACGGAGTAACACCGGCTGAACTAATAATCTAGTAATCCCACCTCTAATAGGATAGGGTCAATGTCTGATCTGATTTTAATAACTATATTATATAATAGCTAAGGAAGTCACCATATTTATTCAAATTATTACCGTCTGCTAAATCTTTGGAGTAATAACTCCCAGAACTGAAAAAAAGTTAACACTATAATTTTCCCTTCTTTTGAGAGAATATGACAAGAAAATTACTGAAAAAAAGACTACCATCTTAAATAAGGGAATACTATCTTACAGAAGCAATGCACAGAGAAAAGGGAAAATGAGAATGAGCAGTCTCCAAGGCTCTTTTAACGTAATAAAGGTCGGTCAGGGTACCAGAATGCAATCAACAGCATGTCTTTAAACAGATTTACAGCAAGACGTCGCCTCCAAACTATATTGCCAATTGATGGTAGGAAAATGAAGCATCAGCGACCGATGTTACTGAGCCAGAACAGCAGAGGAAACTGGACTGCAGCCATGAAGAGAAGAAAATAATGATTCCTGCTAGGATGTTTCTCATAACTCCTGGTTCCCCCAAGAAGAACCCTCTTCATGGTCTTCACCAGGAAAACTCCCATGCACACACACATCCATGGCAGCAGAAAATAGTACGAGAAACTCCAGATGATCCTAGCCAAAATTGCAAGAGAAATACCAGCAAATCCATATCCTGCATATGCCACAAGGTCCAACAATGGTGCCTCACCGCTGCCCAAGGAATATAGTAAACTTTTTAAAAGCAGGATTTGAAGAAACCAGCCTACTATTCCTTTTGTGAACTGTAGACTAAGAGCTTCTGGGGTAAATCTGTACAGTAGAGTAATATTTTTCAGAGTGAAGTCATTCTTATATGATTGTAGAAGCCCAAAGTATTCACATTACCTTCCAAAAACACCTAAAGCAAACCCTGCAAGGACAACATAACTACCGAATGCCATGAGAGGGATATACAGATCTGGTGCGTTTATGTCATGAATCGGAGGTTTGTAGGAAAGCCTTCCCCCAACTGGTTCAGTAATTCTTGTCCAATGTCCCTGGATAAAACCAACAGAAAATGGTACAATACTTTAAGTTACAGGTAGCTAACCAGGAAGACATAGGAAAATTAGAACATAAACTATCCCTCACCCTGTGTAAGAAGGGAAACAAAATAACCTTCAATTTGTTCCTCACGTATTGACCATTTACTTGAAAATAATACTGAGGGTCAGATAGGTATTCTGTAATCTGTCCACAAATAATGAAAAGTTCTGAGCTTCTCTATGGAATGTAAATATCAGATCTAAAATCTGCAGAATGAGAGTGAAATAGTCCTACTACAACGATGAATGCTGTCGTCATTATGTCCAACTCACATTGCTTTGCATAAATTCAGAGCTTGACCCTAGAAATTTCTCCCCATATGCTCCTAGCCCACTACGGATTAGTCCAGATCCAGATCCATAGAAGGCATTTCCGAAAGGGTTTGGCTGAGAGTTTGTGGAAATCCCAGCTGAGCCTCCCAGATTGTTATTCATCTCTGTGAAAGCACCTGAAGAACTGAACAAACAAAAAATGTTAATGAAAAGCATTATTTGACAAGTGACAGCTATATTCCAGCACAACAAGCATGATAGCCAGCTGCAGGACTTGACAAAGTAACCTTCAAGTTGACTGATGGTCTAAAATGTTGTCTTATCCACATATCGGTCATAGGTTTAGAAAACCTAATAAGATTGATGCACAAGAACTAGGACTATTGAAAGTATAACAAAATAAAAATCAATATGATCCTTCAAAGCACTCTGAAATCTTTAGCACATCCCTTATAATTATAATATCTACCTCCACGAGGAATCGATGATGCACAAGAAAATGTAAGAGTTAAGTCTACACCATCCCCATTTAACATGATTCGCTTTTTCTCAATCACTTGACCCTGTCTCCTAGAAAGTCTAAACATTTTTCTCAATCTCTTTAAAATGTAATTGTGGTCCTTCTGGAACCTAAATTTAACATGCTATACTAGATCTTTGTCCAGTTTTATACAGAACTTTATGATCAAACTTATACTTGGAATGATGCCACATCATTGGCAGTGAACAGAACAAGTTTAACCAAATGGATGTCATGTATCTAATGAGTCCATTTATCTTGTTAAAGATGAAGTATTTGCATGATGTCTAACATAACATGTGTTGGCACTGGACCATCCAATGCTTAAGGTCAATTTGGACATCTGTGTAATGAATTGATTGCAATTGGTTGCTTATATGTAATGTATTACAGTATAGACAAAATTATTGCCAGGTGTACCCTGCCAAAAATTGAGTAGAAAAAGTAACCTTCATTTTTTATATTGTAAACTGACAACTTCCAAAAGGAAAACAAGAGATCACAAGAGCTCAAGATAATTACCAATTTGACTAATTCTCTTCTCAATATTGTATGAAAATTGGAATGTAAGGTTAGAATATGCATTAAATCAATAAAAAATGCAACTTTCGACAACCTAATTCAGAAATATGCTACTCAAATTAACAGAATTATCAACAAACCATCATTCTATCTATATAAACTAAACTATCTGCATAAAAGGCTGACATTCCCGGTTTTCGTAACAGTTACTAAAGCAAATGACTAACCAATAACAAATCTCGCTTGGCAATTAAGGAAACAAATAAAAGCCCCACAAACAATAAGCGAATCAATAAGCGATAAGCCCTATAACATCATGTTCACAAATTGAAAAGGACATCTTATGTTAGGGATACTACAAGAAAAATGAAACAAGGATTGCATGCCACCATAGATGCCAGCAGGCAAATTCCTCATTTCGTAAGCAAAACATGCTTTACAAAGTGACTTTCTTCTAAGTATCTTAAAGAACCATTCTTTTGAGGTCTAATCGACTGGCAGTTAATCAAAACAAAAAAAAAAAACCTTCTAACCAAGCATTATTAATTATAGTCCCAGGAGAGGAGATCTTAACACAAAAACCGATTCCAATCTAAAGTTAAAGTCTTTCGCTTCCCAAATTTGTACCTTGAGCGAAACACATCTCCTCAAATTAAGGAAGCAACTAAATTCTAGCTAGATCTACGTTTAACACAGCGCTTCCCATTCCGAATGGGAGATTATCCAACTAATCAAACAGAGCAAGAAATTGCATGTTCTTAGATACCAACAAAGGAATGATCCAGATCTGAAGCCAATTCGAGAATGCTACGGTGGTGGCATGATAGGGAGAAGAGCGAGGAGTAATACCTGTGAGTCGCCTCTTGGATCGCAGAAAGTCGGGGGGGTTGGAGTGGAGATCAAAGTAGGGAAGAGCGAAAGCCGAAGCGGTCCGTAGAATAGAGAGGCAAATTTTCAAATGACTCCCTAACTTTTGTCTTTTGTGGTTCGACCCCTACACAATTGAAATTTATTTAGACCAATGATAAAATCGCATCAGTATCCGTATTTTTTCGATACAGATACAGACAGACAACTTTAATCATCATATTTATAAAATATATACACAGTTATAGATGGAATATCAAATATATCTATATTTATTTTTTGAATCCATATAAAAAACTTTTAATATTATAAAATTATACCACAATAGTAGATATTACGAACTGGCCTAATCCGATTCGTAACGGTTCCGAAATTTAGATCTTAGCTTGATAGTCCTCCAATGACTAGATGGATGCTAGGGTTAGTTCGTGGTGTGAAGAGAAAGAAGTTGCTATGGAAGAGGGAGGTTAGAGACTGAAAGAGGCCAACCAAAGACTTGGGCGGTGAAAAAAGAAAGGTGGGAGAGGGCGCCAATGATTAGAGTCAAGAGAGAAAGAGATGAGGCTAAAGCCAATTCCAATCCAGATAAAAAATCTCAATTAGGGTTTCCTCCACATATATATAGTAGCTCACTCTAAGGACTCCATAATTAACATAAAAACACTCCAAACAATCATAATAATCCCTAACTTAACCCACACTTTTGCCACGGTGCATTCGAACGTGTCCGATTGCGTTCGAACGTAAAATTTTTGTTCTCTGTCGATGCGAACATGATGCAGGCGTTTGAACGCGCCAATTCCGTCCTCTGTCGATGCAAACGTGATGTAGACGTTCGAACGCACCTTGGCCAAAGTAGATTTTATTAATTCTACTTACTCAACTAGATAAATAGGCTCATTCCCATGAACCCAATGTCACGCGTGGAGCCAATATAGAGCGAATCGTATCAGTAGATGTGCAAGAAAAGTAAATCCACATTAAAAAAAAAAACAAATAACAAAATGACCTTTTTATATCACCATTTTTATAATATTTTAAACTATATATATAGGCATATGGATATTGATTTTTTAGAATACTATTTCCAACTCATATCCGTATAGACATAAGGCTCAAAATGTAAATATTGAATTAGTAAAGCATAATTTAAACTATTTTCAGTTTTTCATATAAACATCTGAGGAAATGGCAAATGGAAATTTATATATAGTTCTGATTTTTATAAGAAGTAACCTTCACCAAGTAATCAATCATATGCTCAGAGTTATATTCAGCGTTCCAGATTGTCCATTGAATCAAAAAATTACAACAATCAGGAATACATACAAATAATGCTTGTAATGTAAATTTGATATCGAATACGAAGGAGTAGTCCATCTTCTACAAACTTTTCAAATGCATTTCTTCCAACTCAATCAGGAAGTAGATCATCTCACAATAAGGTTGTACTAATAAGAGCTGATTAAATGAAGTCTTCAGCTGAGATGAGAATTCTTTATCTCCACTTACTACTATCAGTAGTCTACTTTACCAAAGAGAAAATAACCTTTGATGCAAAAGACGTCGAGGCTCATCATCTGATTGCACTTGAATAAGTGAAAAGAATTATGCTACTGCAGTAATGCTTCTGAAGTTGAGTCTGCTATCAGAATTCATTACCTAGAGAATTAAGTTAATCCTCCCTACAGGCTAAGAGTATGATTTCCAAATCCTGATAAAAAAAGAAAGATAAATTTAGATGAATTTACCATTTGATGAAAAGAATAACCATAGAAAAGGGCGATATTGGTTGAGCTGAAAGCATATATGAGCTTTAGAAAGATGTACCTGGGAACTAGTTAAGGTTTGTGGTAGAAGAAACAAGCAGCTCAGGGAGAAGATGCAAGTACAAGCTTTAGAATGATTTACTAACCGTATGACTAGGAATTCAGCATCAAGCAGAACTTTCTTCGAAAAACATCAGCAAGTGATTTAGCTCTACCTGCCACCAAAGATGATCAGAAGTAAATATCCTTTCCATAAAGGGGGTTTAACAGCCAAAAGTAATCGTTAACTTAACTAAAGGACAGATGGCTATAGCATTGGAACTGTTAAGGTCTGTATGGCATAACTTGGATATTACCTTCAAAAAAATTCATCTCCTGCACATTATTATAACGAGATAATGTAATTGAGCTAAACCTTTTTGACAATGTAGTTGAGAGAATAATGAGGTCAAGAGAGGAAGGCCAACTGGTAACAGGAAAACAGTGAAGGCTTGGAGGATTTGTACAAGAAACACTTATGAGGGACATCCATTGGTTCTTTTATGGAGGAAAATGACCATTCCATTGGAAAAGCATATATGTTATATATGTTTTTCAATTAAGAACTTCCTGAGCAAGCAAGTAAAGCATTATGGGATACCTGTAAGGTGACAGTGGTTTCAATTTGGTTCCTTCTTTGTGCTCTCCAACTTACAGACTACAAATTCACTGGCTACCTTCTAAGTATATATTATGTTGGAACTGTCTTTTACCTTTCCAGATAGAGTAGTACATTTACATACCTGTAGAATCTTTTCAGGAACATGGGCAACCTTGTTCCATTCAGGGCCTTCCTTCTCTTGAAGCTGCTTCTCTAACATTGGATGACATCTTGACACCAAGATTGTTTCAAGAGAGGCAGGCAGGCCATTCTGTGGCAGTGATTTCATATCAGGACATCCACATATGGCTAATGTCTTGAGGGATGTAAGACTCTCCAAATCAACAGGAAGAGAACAAAATCTGCAGCAATCTGAAATCATCAACTTCCTAAGGGAGACGAGAGATTGTAATCCAACCAATGATGTTAGGCCTTCACATTCTCTAATATTCAAAGTCTGGAGAGAAGTAAGGTCGTGCACATCTAGTCCCAATGATAAGGAAGCCATAGAGTGGCAGCTGATAATGGTCAAAGTGGAAAGACAGGTGAGGTTCTGCAGGTATCTGGGCAATAAATCTGCTACAACCTTACAGTCATTGATTTCAAGAGATACGAGTGATGGAGGGAGGATGCCTCCGCCATCATGTTCCACTTCACATGCAAGCAGCTCTGAACAATGAGTTAGCTTAAGTATGTTGAGGGAGCTTAGTAACAGAAACCCTGAGACTGGCATTGGGTCTTTGCAGTTTCTAATGTCCAACTCATGAATACTCTTTAAGTGGTCAGCATGGAAGCTGCTATTAAGGAAGCTACAGCTGCTAGCTCTTAGGATAAAATGTGGCGCTGATAATGTCAATGAGTTCAACAAAGATGAGCCTGGGAGTGATCCTGATGTTATATCCACTTCTATTCTTAGTGTACTAGGAAATTGGAATTGCGGTGTTCTTAGTAGTCGTGGACATCTACTGATATGTAGTCTTTGTAGACGTGGAAACAGAGGGCCATTCTCTGTTCCAGACCACTCTTCCCATTCTGGCATTCCATCAAAAAGTAAATCCTCTAAACATGGAAAACCTTTCACCTCTCCATTTCCATAGAATTCATGGCCTATTTGTCTTACTACAGCCATATTTTTCACTTCTAGACACTCCAGAGATGGGAGCTGTCCCAAAGGTGGCAGAACTTCCCACCCCATGCAGTTGTACAAGCAAATAGAGCTCAATCTGCTCATCCAGTTTGCCTCCAACCAACTGGGAGACCTGACTCCACCATACCTTATTATGCTCAATCTTTGTAGATTTGGATGTGGCCTAAGGGCTTCAAGTACTTCAGAATCCCTATTACAAATGCTAGCCCTTGCATGGTCACTCCATTCAAGCGCCAGTGTATGAATGTGTTCTTTGTGATCTAGATGGGCCTCAGCACCCTCTTGCTTGCTTTCAACATTCTCAAGGCACTTAACTCTAAGACTTCCTCGAAGCTTATTCATGTCCTTCAGCTCTCCTAATTTGTGTCCCCTCTCCTTCTTGACATGGAATTCGCCTGATCCCTGTAGGCAAGTTTGCCTTCCAAAACCAGATATTATGGCACCACCCACATTTGTAACATAAGCATGCCTCAACTTGATCAGGCTATCAATATTTTTCGGGAAGCTAACACATTCACTTTCACGGCAAGAATGACCATTTACTACCAACACCTCTAGATGGTAAAACCTACTCAGTGACTCGGGCAATGGCTTAACAGGAACTTGGAAAGCAAGGTAGCGCAGATGTATGAGTAGATCTATAGATCTTGGTAACTTCTCCAAGCAGCAACCAGCCAAGTCCAGTACACGGACACTTTTGAATTTTCTAAATAGATCACTTTTAAGAGATGCTTTCCGGCAGTGCCATGATTTCCTCCAGATTAGCAGGGTACGCAATTTTTTCGATTTGTGTATCTTCTCAAGCACTTGCAATGAACTAGAGGCAACAGACAAATGGCGAACAGTAGGTGGAACTTCAAGAAACTTATCAGCTTCAATTCTCAAATATTCATCCTTTGATATGTTTCGGGCCAAGTCATTCATTAAGTCATGCATTACATATTCTATGGGAAGCCCTAGCCATGATCTCTGGAAAAAAGATCTAGACACTAGATCATTGAAGTATCCTTTCCCTATATCTTCTACGTCATTATCTTTGCCCTGGGTTTGAACAAAACCCTGTGCAATCCACATATCGACCAACCTATCTGGCATGAAATGCCAATCCTTGGGAAACAAACTGCAGTATGTAAAGCATGGTTTGAGGTGTTCTGGTAGGTGTTGATAACTCAATCTTAGAACCTTCATTATATCATCCGATATATCACTTTCCAAAATTTTATTCCATTTTTCAATGTTTAGATTAGCTTTTAGCAGCTGTCCAATCACCTTTGCTGCTAAGGGTAAACCCATTAGTCTTTCAGCAATTTGCATGCCAATTTCTTTTAATTTTGGGTGCTGATTTTCATCTTGATCACCAAATGCATGTTTCTTGAACAACGACCAATACTCTTCACCTACTAATCCCTTTAGAGGTTCTGAAACTATTGTACCTAGCAGTTGTGCGACCTTGTCCGTTCGAGTTGTAACCAAAATTTTGGATCCTCTTGACCCATTACTAAGAGGAGCGAACACCTTCTTCCATAGTACCTCGTTCTCCCAATCTGTCCTTTCCTCATCACACCAAACATCATCTAAGATAAGAAGAAATCGCTTGCGAATTAACTTCTCACTTAGGACCTTCTGCAGCTTATCAAAGGTCCTTATATCACTGTGATTCTGATCTGATGCTGACTCTAAAATGTCTCTTGTAAGTCCAATTTCATTGTAGGTATCAGAAACACAAACCCACATCCTCAGATCAAAGTTTGTTTGTATGCTAGCATCCTTGTAAACAAGCTGGGCAAGAGTAGTCTTCCCAACACCCCCAACACCAACTATGGAAATAATGGGAATATGCCTACTGCTAGATCCAGGTTCATCATCTGTCTCAAGTAACAGCTGCACAATCTTATTCAGCTCATCTTGTCGGCCAAAAATTTGATCTTCTTCAATAGAAGAGCTAGTTATGCGTGATGGTGAGATCTCAGGAGTTCTACCTGCAGCAATAACATCCAAACCAACCAGTTTAAGTAAGCAATCTGCAGTTTTTTTCACTTCATCTAATCTCTTCAAGATTTCAGTCAGCTTCTTTTTGGGTTGGTCAGCTCCTAGCAAACGCTTGCTAATTTGAAGTGAAGATGAGGTAAGGTAACTTACTACGGTTCTATTATCCGCCTTTGATTTCAGGACCATGTAATCAAACTCATCCAGCACATCCTCGGCATCATAAACGGCGTCTTTGAGCTTGCGAAGCAATTTCTTCTGGTTCCCATCCTTGATCTGCCGCCTCTCGATGGTGGTTACCGTGGCAAGGATCTCTGTGAGGGCAGTATCAAGATTTTCGAGGTCTTTCTTCATGTCCTTCGTCCAATTGCGCTGGCTCTCTAAGTAGGAAGAAGCAGTGTCCATCATCTGCTTTACGATTGGAGATGAAAACCATCCAGCCACCGCAATCTCTGCCATATGAAAAAAAGAAGACCCTCTCCCTACTAATGGCAAGAACACTGAATCCAGAGAGGAGGAAGACAGGAACTAAGCAAACAAAGAATAGCAGGGGATGAATGATTTCAAGAGAGAGAGAGAGAGAGAGAGAGAGAGAGAGAGAGAGAGGGAAAAAAAAAGCTAACAGAACAATGGGCAAGAGGATTGATCAGAGATAAGTAGGAAGACATCAATGCGACAATGCCAAAAATGAAAAAGCTACAAGGAAAGTACGGGTTATCGGTGGAGACCCAGTCCCAAAAGCCACTACCAACTAAATTTGATACCCTATTTACCATTTTGTGGCGCTGTGAAGTAAGATAGCTAGATCTGGTTGATAGTTATGGCTTTGATATTAAAAATTATACATGTAGCCTTTACAGTCTAAGAAAAAGAAGGAATTCTAACTGCAAAGTTTTACTGAAAGATGAACGAGAATAATAAGAGAAATGATGCCCAATCGGCATGCAGTCCAACAACTTGCCGAAAGATAAAAGTAATAAAAAGAAGAAGAAAAGGAATCATGGATTATTTATGAAGACATATGACACACCTCATTACGCACTACTCTAGCAACAAAAACAAAAAAAAAAATCTCAATAAAAGTCAAACTATTCCCGGAGAAAAGCATCTATACCTAATTGCCTCACCTACAAAAGGGGC
The DNA here is from genome assembly GCF_019914945.1 of Typha latifolia. NCBI lineage: Eukaryota > Viridiplantae > Streptophyta > Magnoliopsida > Poales > Typhaceae > Typha > Typha latifolia. The sequence continues at coordinate 176,029 of NC_133093.1, forward strand.
TCCCGAGCGACCACGCAAGCTATTTCGTAATAAAGCTTCAATCTTTGGAGCATTGGCAAAAGAAAACCCCACATCCTAATTGTACATACCCTCTTCACAAAATTGAATCTTTTAGCAAAAACTCGGATACCCATCTCCTCCTTTCCTGAAAATTCCACCGCGCTCTTACCAAAGCTGAGATCTTTTGTGTTGGGCCATTGAAGTATGTCGGATTCTTTGCAAAACTTGAATTCCATTTTTATTTTCACCACTCCATTATACTATTTATCGTCCAATAGTAAAATACTAAAATGTGCTTAGCATGGACGATTCAAATGTCTCTGTCCAAAAGAAAAGGCATAGCATGGACGCATGCAAATTGAGATAAATCGAGAACAATGGTTTCTCACTGAAACAATTCAAACCAACAATAGCAATAATTATTCAGCATCAAATTCAAGCCTTTGGTCTCTCAGCAACCATGGCTTCTGCATGCTTTCTTCTCTTTTCTTCCATCTCCTTCCTGTGTGAAGTCTGCATGGTGGCCTCCTAATGCCTGAAAGCTCTTGAAGGATTTGCTGCAGTGTGAACATGCATGGCTCTGAACTACTAGAGAACTATATCGTTTAATGATACTTCGACAACGACGGTGGCTAATTTTATCCAAAAAATTATGGCAGTGGTGGCTATAACTGGGCATGCAATTGTCATCACTCATTGCAGTGCAGGCTGATAGCAAGATCAATGCTCACATAGGTCCATATATGGTTCTAAATATATGAAAATTATGCCAAGTATATAAAATTCTATAGTAGAGCTATCTTTCAGAAGGAACAGAGGTGTGGATATATACCTGAATGACAAGTTTGATGTATTTCTGGAGTGGATTTCTAAGTTTCTTTCTAGTTTTATAGGCAGTGAATATATACCGTGATAATTCATTGATTGTCATCGTGTATTATAGTTTCCTTTTCCATTTTATGAAATGGACGACGCATTTTTAATTATTACAAGAAATGTTCAAAAACTCATCAAGTGAATCAAGGAAGTTTCAAGGCTGGTGCTTAATTTTATTCTGCTATATCTTTGTAGATGCTACCTAATGGATCAAACACGCATTTGCTTTAGCAAGGCATGAAGATTGTTTACTCCACAGTAAAAGGACTAATATTATATCTTCAGAGAATCATGGCTACTCACTCAAACTTTTAATGGCATATTCTAAATTCATTTGAAGAAAGAATATTAGATAATAAAATTCCACAACACCTTTTCCTTTTTCTTCTTATTCTCCCTAAGCAAATTCCTTCTGCATAGTACATGCATATATATATAATTCATGCCTCTCCAAGTACTTCTTTCTAGTTCAAAAAATAGTATTTCTTTCTAGGAATTATAATTCTCATGTAAACATGCCATAGTAGTAAGCATTTAGTAATTCATGTTTATGCATGTGACATACTTTAGAATTTAACAACTTAAGAAGATGTACAACTCGCATTGTTTATAATGATGTTAGGAGAGTTACTACTTCTAAGTAAGGAGAAAATTCATACTTTAAATGGTTCCAGGTGATCAAAAGAAAGCATTTTGACTCACAAGAAATGCAAAGAATTACAACTTCTTGTAAATTCATCAATGTATTCGTATAAAAGACAACAAAGAAGGATCACCATTCAACTCTACTATAGAGCCTTGAGCACTTTTTGTGTCTTTTTGCCATTTCATATATGAAACTACTCAATTATACACTTACAGAATAACACAAATGAACGCAAGACCCCACTTTGCACTCATATGTAATCTAGTACCTAGAGAAGACATTAAGTTTCATATTTCACCAAGTCAAGTTCAATGTATCATCGAATGCGACAAAACGCAATACATTTTTAGATATGCTAGGAAATTCTTACCATAAAATGAATGTCATACATACGAATACCACCTACTATCATGTTTGTGCAAACCGCATACAACACCGCTCATGCATGAATCAATTGATTGAGGGGAAATCGGACGTTAAACAGTACATTCCCGCATACACCACTATGCGTAAAATTGCATTATTCAATTAGAGATAGTCGATGTTGGATAAAAACTTTCTTCTAATAAATCAATTCTTGATAGGTTGAATTCTCTGCTTGCCTGTCATTGCCTTTAGAGGATTTGATAAATGCACAATATATAGCCCTCTAATCACTCAATCCCTGCAATATCTCATAGCTTTCAACCCTCTTCATCATTTCTCTTGAAATCTCTCTCCCCCATCCCCTTGCTTATGGAGAAGGGTGACATGAGTTTTTTTCATGGCCAAGCAAGTGATGGCTCTCGTTTCACTAGACCACCACCAACAACACAAGAGATCCTTCTCACCTCTCCTCTCCTTCAAACAGCCAATAATACCTTGATCATGTCTAACTCACCTAGAGCAAACAGTCGGTATGTGCATACCTCTCCTATCGTCGACCCTGCAGCAAGGTTCGCAGCAACCAGAGAGCTTACAATGACTTCACTTAGTCTATCCAACACCATGAACTCAAATGATAGGTTTGTTTTCATGCCAACTCCATCCCTCCCATCCTCATCTAGAATAATCAAACCAACAACCATTAGCAGCCCTTTTGGCTTTGGCATGATGAATCCTAATCCATATGTGGTCGCAAACCAAAGAGTTCCATGCCCAGATGCTCTAGGATCATCATTCTTGAATAGAGCACCTCCTCTTCCTGAGGCTTATATCTTGGATAGCACATCTCCTACCATTTCCTTCGGCCCAAGAATCCAATCACCATACATGCAATACCAGCAGTACTTGAAAAGAGCACCTCCTCTTCCTGAGGCTTATATCATGGATAGCACATCTCCTACCATTTCTTTCTGCCCAAGAATCCAACCACCATACATACAATACCAGCAGTACTTGAATCCTTACCTCAATGTCAACCCAAAAAACTCACAATATGCTTTCCAAAGCCATGACAACCTCCTAGAGTATCTACTAGAATTTTACCCAAGAGAAGAAAAGGAGTCATTTCATATTCACAAATGCAGCTTATGTGACATAGAGTTTCCTACTGCTCAAGCCTATGGAGGTCATATGAGTTCTCACAGCAAGACCAGAAAGGCAAAGAAGGCGGTACAGGACGCATCGAAGAGACCACGACTGATTCCTCTAATCCATGAACATAAAGAGGGCTCTCATGTCTATATAAAGATGTCCAATGAGAATGGCACAGAAGAAGTTCCTACAACTGTTGAGGCCAAGAAAGAAGAAGAAGATGGTGAACTCCTCGAGGATGATGGCGGATTGAAGTACCTCGTTGAAGAAGATCAGAACATAGAGACTGATCAAAAGGTGATAGCAGAAGCTCATGCCACCATTAGTGAGAATTCTGTGAACAGTGAGCCTAAAACTAATGGTAGCACAACTCCCTCCAATGTCCACTGAGATTCTGAGGGAGGAAAGCATTGAAGTCCTGCTATTTTTTGCTTTCCGTTATCGGTTTTCAGTGTATCTGCCCCTGGTGTTGCTTTTTTGACCATAATTATCATTTCATCTTTCCTTTTGACTGCTTTCATGTATCAATCCATATTATGAAAAGAGAAGTTGAATCTAGAACATTAATACAAAAGGGCAATCAATTGCTATCTTTTGTCTTGGGTAATACTTCTTTACCAAGTACTTTTGCTATTACTGTTTTGATAACCCTGAATGCCTCCCTCTACAAAATGAGACTCAATTACTAACTTGAATGGTTCAGTTAGTTCACAAACTAATACGCACGGTAAAGGAGTTAAATTAACTTCCCTGCTTCAAAGGAGATGTTATCAAATCTTATAACACACACACACACACACAAGTTCAAAAATTCATTTCACAACCTAGCTTTCAATGATCTATACTATTCATACCATATGTGTCAAAATTTTCAAATGAAAACCTGTATTTCTAGTTTTTTTTTCAATAGAAAGTACTCTCAACAAGATTAAACCAACAAGTTCTAAGAGAAACAGCATAATCAATCTGTTTTTTCTCGAAATTATTAAGCGATTACTGAATATTTTGCAAATGATTAGATTAGCCCAAAACTCGAAATACAAGTCCCCAACTACATACTGAAAATCTTGGGTCTGAAGTATAGTATGCAGGGGGTGAAATCGAATTTGTGGGAAGAATAAACAACATTCTAAGAAAGAATTAGGTGAAACAATATAATCAATATATCGAGAATTCAGTAGATATGGAGATACATTGTTACACTAGATCATAGGGGAAACGACGAGCACCGTATATATTATTAATAACCTGGCAAATTTGATAAAGGCGAACCGAACTGCACCAGGACAGATTTCATCATTAGTTTCTCTTATTTCTCACATCAGTTAGAAGATGTAGAATATATTCAAGGATATCATTACGTTCCCTTAGTCCTCCGCTTATGAAAATTACCTACATTCGAGAAAAATATATCATGTAAAACCGTACTGTTGGATCTTATGTACATTTTCATAAGAATTACATATCCCTGAGTAGAAAAAGAACACTAAAATTTTAGCAATAAATTCATATACTAAATTGTAAAATTTGGAATTTCCCTTCCCTATTCAGAAATGAAGTCTGAATCTACAAAGAGATATACCTATGCATCACAATTTCCCTGGCCAAAAAATGTGTAAACGATATTCTTCAACTCGCAAACTAGTCTATATATATAGTAGAATATAGGAACAAAGAAAAAAAATACATTAATTACAAATTTGTAAAGACAAATTACACAATGTAAGCAACTTTTGAATGTTGCATGTACCAACTCACATGGAAAATCCTATGTGATTACCACCTCCGATTTTATCGCATAACTTTCCAGAGTACTTCATTGAATGCAATTCCTTGGCTCGATTCGCAGGAGATTTCGTGTATGTGTACAAATACTCGCCCTTCCTCGCTTCTAATATTCATCTCTTCGTATCCTAGACCTATTTCTCCTCCTCCTCCTCCTCCTTCAATCTTCGAAGTTCTCTTTCATCCCTGTTCCTTTCAACATGGATGAATTCTCTGATGAAATAGATGCACTCCTTAGCCAAAATAGCCCTACAAATGAGCCACCCCTCGTCGTCCCACCGCCAAACAACTCTACCTCATCCATAGTGATCAGTGCATCATCTACCATTCAAAATTCTCCAATTCCTCCAAATAACAACACCACCACCATTGAGGCTAGCAACCAAAGACCCCTCTCTCCTGAGCCATATGATCCATTCAAATCCACAACCAACCAGTTTGTATTCATGCCAACACCGTCGCTCTCATCAATCCGATGCAGCATGAGCTACCCAACAACCGCCATCCCTGATCTCGGCATCAGCTCGACAAACATTCCATATCCTGATCCTCAGCAACAATACAATCCATTATCGGATTACAACAACGTGAATATTGATGGCCTCCTCCAAACACCATTCATGGATCAGCAAGAAGTCTTATTCAATCAAACTCCAAGTTATTGGAACGCTCCTGAAGATCCTCTTGATCCAAACTGGGAGGCCATCAGTGCTTATCTGGCAGGGCAAGTTCGACCGGGGATCGATGGCGACCGCATCTTTAGGTGCACCACTTGCGGCGTGGAGTTTCCGAATGCTCAGGCATTTGGAGGGCATATGAGTTCACACAGCAAGACTAAGAAGGAGAAGAGCTTGGCGCCGACCAAAGCAAAACTCAAGAAGGTTGCAACTAAGATATCTAAATCCTTTGTATATGTTGAGGAACTGAAGGCCATGAAAGAAGAAGCTGCATCAGGGAAAGCGAACAAGCTGAGTACTGGTTACCAGAAGGCTAAGGTGGAGGATAGCAGCAAGGGGAAGAGCATCAAAGGTGATGAGGGATATGAGAGCGAGGAATCTGTGAGCAGTAAGTTTGTTGTTAAGGATCAAAGTAGCACAAATGAGGAATGATGAGAGAGAGAGTAGTGTGTGTGTGTGTGTGTGTGTGTGAGGGAGAGAGAAAGACATCTAGTATGAATTGGGTAGTTTATTTTCTTGTTGCTCTCTCCCTAACTCCTCCTTTGTGTGCCTAAAAGTTATGTGTATGAAATTACCTTATCAATAAATCACACACACATTTATAAATATATGTTTTCTTTCAGTATATATATATATATATATATATATATATATATATATTATTCTTCAATTACCTAACAGCTTAAGTTATATATCAAACATAATTTTTTTTAGGGTTTAAATCTCATTAACCGACTTCAATTCTCTACTCTAAATATCTATTCTAGTAAAGTATATATCTCATCATCTATCATCTATTGATACGCACGGTATTAAGAGACGTACGTAAGAGACTGAAAAGAACTTTTTAGTCGATTGGTCATCTATCAAATTTTACATATGGGGAAGCATCCAAAAAAAAAAAAAAAATTTATGGAAATGGTGAGCTCTCTCTAAGGTTTTGAGTAAAGTGAAAAGTTTTGAGGTCAAACTCTCCATAATATAATTATTGAGCCGTCTCTACTACTCTTTTTAAGTCTTATCTACAATCAGCAGCCGTTATGAAAATTTACGTTTTTGACGTTATTAGCATACAAACACACACACGACAACCAAAACCAGCCCACCAAATCCATCTAGAGAAATGTGCACTGACAAATACCAAAACAGTGCTTGATTGTTTCCTTTTCTACCAATACATAAACTACGTAACTGTTCATTGTTTCCTTTTCTTGCTTTTGGTTACGTTCATGCATCTCGCTTCTTCTTTTTATTCTAAGACTTACTATATTACAAATAAACCCCTCCCTTTTCTTTATTCACAAAGCGAGCCTCAGATTTACTCAAAAGAATACCAATCCACGCCCTTCAGTTTTTTTTTTTTTTTTTTTTTAGAGAAAAGGATATTTTTATTAATCACCGGAAAGGTCGCAAAAATACATCAAGTATTTAAGACAATACTTGGTGTGTCCCAGTTCATCAAGTAGCTTGATTTTTTTTAAAAACAAATAAACAGCTTATTTTTAAATAATATATATATATATATATATATATATATATATATATAGCTAAATGTTAGTATGTTACTTTGAACTTTCTCTTCTTTTTATTATTCTAATGAGTGATAGAAGCTGCTTCCTTATTAGAATAGAAATCATAATTATTAGAAGCGAATTAGACCGGTGAACCGAATTAGACCAGTTTGGTTTTATTATTAAACCCAATAAGCAATCGGCTCGGCTCAACTATTCTTGCAAAGTTACCTAAATTCTTATTATTTAGTTACTCTATTTTTTATCCTGACCTCATCTTACTTATAGAACAAAGCCGATCTTGAAAGAAGTATTCTAAATTTTAATAATAAAAGAAGAGAGTTAATATTAGTATAAATTATTCTATTGCTTAGTTAAATATTAATATAAGAAGTAATAATTATATTTGATGCGATATAAATTAATATCAAAACAATAAAGAATAGTGAATTAGTATTATAAATTGGTGACATTTTAAACTAAATGATAAAAATACCATTGATTAGATGTATAGTAGTGGTAATTAGATATTGTCTTAATCTATGGGCAAAATATAATTTTAAAAAATTGTACATAATAAAAACAGAGAGAATGATGAATTAATATACCACAAGAATCTGCCTTGTTGTTTACTTAATATACCAAAATAAAAATGCTTATTTTGAAATAAGATTATTCATATTGCACAAGTGCATGGAAGCTAAAAGTATTTTAATCCTAGAAAATTGAAAATATTTAGTTAATAAGATATGCGTTTTAAAATTATGATTTTTTGCACATGTACTCTTAGAAATCATTTATTTGATTGTATGCCCTCTAAAGTTCACATATATAAATATATAGCACTTGAAATACAAAATTTTGCTTTAAAATCCTTATTTTTCTACTTGAATACCCATTAGAATAAACTATCATTAAAATGTAAACCATTTTATAAAAAAAATATCATTATTTAAAGGGTTTTTTTTTAATCTTTTTCTATTAAATGACTTGACTTGAAAAATAATTCAAGAGGATACCTATATAAATAACCTATATTTTGAGGGATATACTGCTTCCATAGATTATTTGAAATTATTTATATATTAATTTACATATTTTTTGAAAATCCTAGTGATTCGAGGGGTGTCAGTCCGATTCTCATAATTATAATTGTGATAGAAAGATTATCTTTCCTGAGAGGAAGTTATAGCATACTACTCTTTTCTTTGGCAGTTAACCCCAATAATATTTGATGCCATTGCAACCTGGTAGGGCACCATAGTTCCCTTATAGTAAACTGCTTCAACAATTTAATTTAGCAATGTTCTACATTCAACTCACTGAAAAGGATACACTCAGTAGCCATCAAAATGTTACTGAAATGGCCGAAATTTTCAGACATGAAAATTTCTATCTACATATCAAAATTTTGGGCTGTGGTGATAAAAATATAAAATTAATGCTCCTCAATCAGCACTTCCCCATGTAGAGCATGTCATGCTTTATCTATTCTGGATTACCTCCTCTTAAATTTCTTGGATGTCTTTGTATTTTTACGATTAAAAGCATATACCTCAGCATCTTCATCGTCAGCTTCTGCATTTCTTCTCTTCTTGTTGCGAGGACCTTCCTTGATTTTCTGTAAGCAAAAGGAATACCGTCAAATTTTTGTTTCCTCTAATTGAATAATCCAAAAACAACAGAGTTCTTTGAAATGATAACTGAAAAATAGAGTATACAAGCATGTGCTCCAGCCACTTTTAAGACTACAAATAGGCCATCCATTTCAAGGGATGACAAACTCAGGGTTCAATATCTATGTTTCTCTATATTCATGCCTGGATCCAGGTTGAAATGCACCGCATATTGGGGCAGATTTGCATCAGAAAGTACAAATGTAAAAAGAAATCATCCAGCTCAGCTCAACAACAAACAACTATGATAGTGGCAGAAATTGCATACCATCTGTGATATTCTCTTGGCTTCAGATACACGCTCGAATAAAATCAGGACTTGTGCTTCCTCTGCAGGATACTCAGGAAGCTTTTTACCTAATAAAACAGCGGACCATCAGAGGATTCCACCATTTACATAAATGTATGTGTTTGTGCATGAGTGTGTGCATTTATACATTATGTGAAACCTTTGGGAAGGATTTGACTTCTTTCTAGTCCTTAAATGCATCTCAAGATTCAAAATGCTTTATATCAAGGTAGAAAAACAGTAAAATCCTTGCAAGAAGATTTCACTTTTTCTAATCCTGAAGTGCACTCAATAGTGGAAGAAGTGTTGGGATTTCATACCAATAAGCTATGCAAAGGAAAGACTTCATACCAATAAGCTGCTCTATTTGTAAGTACCACTCGACCTCATACTGATTCACTATAGATACCGCAAATCCAGAACGTCCGGCACGTGCAGTTCTACCCACACGATGGATGTAATCCTAAAACATAAAAGATACACAAATAAAGGATCTCATGAACTATTAAAAACATTCAAATCTCAAGTATAAAAGTAAGACATACGGTTTAACAAAAAGTTACAGAACAGACATTATTCATGTGAGCAGCACACTTCAGTATCAATATGTCATAAAGATTGGAAAACAAGAAACATAGTCAAAGCAAAAGAGATAAACAGAGGATCGTGTAATCTGTAGGATCAAGTAATACTTTTGCTATGATATAACTGTGTAAGGAAAATTAAAATAAACAGTTAAGGTGTACCCTTATGTCAAAAAGTTATCACCACTAATGATGCAACATCAACTAAAGCGAAACCTTCAACTGTACAAGGGAATGTAAATGGATTGTGTTCTCATCAAGCATGTTCCCTGTACATTTACCACTGGGCAAAGTGTCCCAGTATGTGTATGAAGACGTGGAGAAATTTATATTTCATAATAATCATTAATATCTAGACAAATAAGAGGCATAATTCCGAAAAGGTTTAGATAAATCCCAACGTTCACTCATTTATACTTAATGCAAAGCTGTGAATGTAACTGCGAGATGCTGTGACATTACTCAAACAAGTAGTACCCAATTAATGGACATTTTCACTGAATACTCTTAAAAAGTTCTATTTCTTATATTGGTGGCTCCTAAAATGTTATACCCTTACATCAGCGACGGGCTTATACTATACAACACTTTTTGTCTGGCAATTCTAACTCACTTCTTAGGCCCGCTATGGAGAGCTGAATATGATAGTGCCAGAACCTATGGTATCATATATTCCAAAAAGAGGTGCCAAGTTCATCAATTTTTCCTGACATCAACATGTCACATCGATAGATGATCGTCGAAATGTTTCAGGCCGTCATGTCATTTCCATTTGTTTAGAAGTGTCGACACTGAAGGATAATCTGAAAAGGAAAGAGACTGAAGTTTCCAGATGGCCTAAGTACAATCTTACAATGGTTCTGTATCAATAGAAGCACTGAACAGATAAATTGAGGATAAGTCTGCTCCTTAGTTCTTTCATCTTGACTATTCCATACTATAAAAAAAAAATTTAAAAAAATTGCAAAGGAATATAACACCCCTCTTGCAGGTTGTAAAGTTAAAAAATAAGTCAATTTTTATACTACAAGTTTAAGAGTAAACACATTCTTGCATAGAAGGAGAATATGCTCTTACTTAACAAGACACTACAAAGTATTCTGAACATTCATTTGATGGAATATGTACCTTAGAATTTGTTGGGATGTCATAATTAATAACCAAATCAACTGAAGGAATATCAAGACCTCTACTAGCCACATCTGTACATATAAGAATGTTGCATTCACCAGCCTTGAACATATTCAAAGCCCCTAATCTCTTAGCCTGCAATAAAAGAAAACATCTGCTGCTGAAGTTTATTTATGCAACAGATAATAATGTAAAGGAAACAAGAAAAAACATGTGTTCTATCTACATGTCTATAATTCAGATAGCCAATATAAAGTAATTAATCACATAAGTAAATTTTGTAATAAGTAAATTTTGTAATATTTCCTAATATTTGGAAAAGGAAAATGAGCTTAACCTGGCTCATTTGGCCACTTATTGGAATGGCCTTTAAGCCAAGATTCCGGAGAATGAGAGACAAAAGCCTTGTCGCTTCACATGTGCGTGTAAAAACCATTGTTGTACTTCCAGACATCTCAGTCAAAATGTAGACAAGATAGCAATCCTGGGAAACAGATGCAGAGGTGGTGTTATATTCAAAGGAAAGCCCAAGAGAAGAAATTGACTCAGGGCATTGCAAGTGTTAATAAACTTAATATAAGAAACAGTGAGAATCACAAGGGGAAAAAAGGTAAACAGAGCTATTTCCTGTATGTGCTCCCATATATGGAAATCATAACCAACAATTAGAATGCTTTGCTTGTATATAATATGTTAAAAATTCTCTAGATGATATGCATTGTACAAACCATGCCATATAATAGGTTCTGCTTCAGGCAGGCTAAGCATAAAAACAAATAGACAGTTTTTTAGTCATGTCAATTATCAACAACTCTTATGTAAGGAACTTCGCATGACAGCATTGATAGATTATATGGAAATCAAAGCTACCGACACTTCTTAGAATAGAGAGACTTGTTGTAGGCCATCGATTGCACTCGGCTCCCACCACTGCGAGGTCTAAGAAGAGTAGATGTAAGTAGCTTAATCTTGATTACTAAAGAAATTCAAGCCTTATGTCATACTATGCCTGTGGTGATACAAAAACCCAAGTACTCTAGTGGATATCACATCAAAGTTCACGGACACTTTTCTTTATATTCTGCGAAGTTTAGTATCACGGGCTAATATATATGTAAGCAGTGGCATGTACACAAATAACAGTCTTGGTAACACAACAACAACCAAAAGAAAAAGAAAAAGAAAAGAAAACTAACCTTGTACTTTGCAGGAACTAAGCAGAACTGTTGCTTGAGTGTATCAACGGTGGAATATTTTGAGGCTGCTTCAATCTGAGATTTCCAGCAAGTGATTTAGTAAAGATATAGGAAGAATCTTTACAAGTGTGTGTGATTCTGTATGCCAACATAAATAAGAAAACTTCAAAAGAAGCAGCAGACAAACCTTGACAGGATTCCTGAGACAAGCACGTTGGAGTTTGCCAACCTGCATGAGAGCACAGGAATTAACTCTTTAACAAATTTATTTCTGCCGCAAGAAAAACAAAGCGTGCAAACAAACGAGTTTCTTACAGAGATTGTATGGAAATTATTTCCTCCAAAGAACAAATTATTTGATAAGAATCTTATGAAAAGAGAGCAGATGACCCTAAAAAGTAGAAACTCCACTGAGAAAGGAGCGAGGTCTAATTATTGGCAACTTTATTACCTTTTGTTCTAATTCTTTCAACACTTCATCCAATTTTTCCCAACTACTATTTTTCTAGTACTAAGAGGAATAGAGGAGCAAAAGAAACTAGAAAAGATTATGTAAATAAGATGCTTAAGATAAAGTGTGTGCAAGAACCACTAGAACCACATTCAATAACTTGACATGAGTAATCACTTCTTTTAGATTAACTAGATTCACGATCTGTCAACAGAAAACAAAACTTCACATGTTAATGAAAGCCCATATCCGACTCCACCAGCTCTAGTGATTAACCCTCATGCACTGCTCAGGCCTGTCCCCATCAATATGAAAATTAATAAATGAAAAGAAGAGGCATAAGCTATGTATATCTTCCCAATCAGCAATTGATCACTACACAGAATGGCACAGTACTTCATATATCCTGACAAAAATCTTCAAATTCAGTAATAACCTTCTTGGTCATAGTGGCAGAAAATAGATAAGTTCGCCGTTCTTTAGGAATAACTTTCAGGATGTCGTCAATGGCCTTCTCAAAATCCATGTTGAGCAGCCTGTCAGCCTCATCCAAGACCTGATAAATCATAAATAAATCATGAGTGATTATGTATCACAGATAACTGTTGAGAACAAGGAATATAAGCATTTACATAAGTAGTTCACCCAAGTCCATATAGATCATTTCAAGTTGGTGGTGTAATGCAGGTCCATATATTCAATTAAATCAATTGATGGATCAGTTCTTACCAAGTATTTTAACGTGCGAAAGCTAAAACCTTTAGTATTTGACAAATGATCCAAGAGACGCCCAGGAGTAGCAACCTACAATTCAATAAAGATAAGGCAAAATGTCAATTGAAACATGTGCATGTTCTCACACCGCCCTAGCTAGAATGTCCATCCAAGGAAATAGTACAAGGATAGGAAACATTTATCATAGCATGATGCAACGCCACTTTTAAATCTCGTCAACATTCATGCCACAGTTGAAAGTAAAAGGACTAGCAATAAACTAATACTCAAGCTAATTAAGGTATTGTAATAAGTAATAAATATGTAGCATCGATGTCACTAGTAATTTCTCTGTGTGAGAAACACATAAAAAAACCATTCCTTCACCGTCTATCATAGGCATAAAAGATGATGTTTGAAGGACCAATAGGCAGTGACATACATTACAAAAGGGGAAAAAAGATACTGCAACTATAGTAAAAGAGAAAATGAAATAGAGAACTATCACCATGTTCACCACAATCGAATTGACTATCAAAGATCAATGTGGAATTTCATACTATGTTAACAAGACAAAAACACATATTTCCAACCAGAATTATCCAACTTTGCAGAAAAGAGAGACAAAATTGGTTATAGTTAATGCTGGAGATAAGAGAAAATTATGGCTTCCACTTCCTAGAATTCTCTCTTCACTCATCCATTTATAGATTCAAAGCACAATTCAGAATTTACAATTAAAGTATGGTGGAATTGTTTTTTTGACAAATTGGGTATTGTGAACGAGAACATCAATAAATTATTACCACTATATGAGGACGCTTCCCAAGAGATGTTGCTTGCTGCATCATGTCTACCCCACCCACAAGCTGCAAGAAAAAGGTCCTTCCTCAATCAGAACTTGATCATGAAGCAAATCTCTAGAAGCATCAGCTAAGAGGAATACAATAATTACTAGGAGAAAATTAATACATTCATGTTGTAATCACAAATTCACATAACCAAGTCTATTACAACATCAAGGATTTCAAACATGAGATCTGATGTGATAACAACTATCTGCGAGAATTGTTGAGCAGAGCGATTCAAATGAAAAGATAAGGTGACTTGAAAAGGATTGATAAGTTTCAACAACCTACTGTCCATCAAACATCAACATACCCAAAGTTGAAGCCAGATATCAAGCCAAACCAAAATCTGATAATAAAGAGATCTGTTGCAAGTAATAAAGCCAGTGAGCCACTAGTGTAGTTATCTTCTGGTTGAGTTTTAGGTTCATATTACTCAAAGAGTGACATCTCTAAAATGTCCTATATACCTGGGAAATATAAATTCTACTATTAATCACTCACCACAGAACATTTCACTCCAATACCAGATCCCAAAGCTTCAAACTGCTCAGCAATCTGAATCGCCAACTCCCTGAATCCAATCAAAAGCAAAACAATAGAGCCCTCAAGTAACGGAAAAATTAACAACCCTGCACAAGAAAATCTTGTTCGAGAACCACTCCCCCCCAAACAAAAAAAACAAAAAAAAAATTAACCTTGTCGGAGAAAGGACACAAGCGAATAATGCCTCCGGTTTCGCAAGCAGCGCTTGAAGAATCGGAAGAGCGAAAGCTCCAGTCTTTCCTGATCCCGTCTGTGCCAACCCAATCACATCTCTCCCTACAAAGAATCAAACGGCACGGTACAGAACTCGTTACGATTTCAATTTCTCAAAGGAACAAATCAAGAATCAAATATCTAATCTTGGACACCATACCTTGGAGTGCATAAGGGATTGATTCGACCTGGATCTTTGAAGGCGTCTTCCACCCCAAACTCTCGCAAGCCTCGACCAGCTCTTTGCATACCCCGAGGTCGGCGAAAGTCTTCGGCTCACCGACTTCCTCCTCCGCCATGAATGCGCAGAGACTGGGATCGAGACGGAATCGAAGAAGAGATGGGTTGCTGTAGGGTTTAGAGAGAATCTAACTGGCCGGGTCGAGTTTGAGAATAGGGTTTAGATACGGGATAGAGGAGACGAGGAGAGAGTGAGGAAATCCGAAAATACTTTTTAGGATGTTATCAAACCCGATCCGAATGACACTGATCCGACCCACTTCATTAAGTTAGCAGGCCCATCTATGAGCCCACTAAAGAGGGCCGCCCAGCCCGCTATCTATCTAATCTATCTATCTATATATCTATCTATCTATCTATCTATCCATATATATGTATATATATATAAAGTCAAACTTAATTAACACCCTAATTAGATGCTAATTGTGATCCCACATTAAGAAAATGAATTTTTTTTATAAAAAAAAAAAGATGTATTAAATATTTACAAACTCCTAACTTAGCCATTTAGATTCTACATAAATTCAGGACACTAGCCCAAGCTATGTGTTTACTCAAATGATAGGAAAAAAAAAAAAGAACTCTTGTTGTAGAGAGGTCATGGCAATGCTAACTACAAGTGCAAGTGGGGGGGATTTTAATTAGAGCTTTCATGAATCATATAATAATGCCAACTTGTCTTAAATGGCTTATTGACTTAGGGAAGGGGCGTTGACAAACTCCCCAAGTCAAGTCAAGACAAGACAAGAAGATAAGTGTCACCCAAATAAACATTTTGTAAATCAATCCCTAGTCCGAATCAAAATGTTCTTTTGGTGCTTGGATCCACCGGTCAATTTATGATGTTGATCTCATGACATGGGAACAGATGGATGAGCACAAGGATTGAATAAAATTGGAGATCATTTGCATCCACACTTCAAATGGAGAAATGAGTATGGCTTAAATATAATTTATCTAGTACAGTTAATTTTTAAATACAATTTGTAATCTGACTCGTTCTTTTTTCCTATGATTTTCTTGTAACATTCTACTCTTATTTTATCGGTTCTAAATATTTTAAGAGAGATCCGCAATCCTTTTTTTTTTTTTTTTGTCAATGGCTCTGCTCTACTGGACTCAGCAAAGAAGACCAAGAAAGATAAATTTAGTATCATTGACAAAATATTCATATTTAAATACTATTTTATTTAGAGATAAGTTAATTTAAATTAATTCGTACATGATACAAAAATTACAGGAAAAAAGAAAAGATCTTTGTAATGTACTAAAATAAAGGGCTAATGCTTCTACCTTTATATAAGGTTTATTCTAGAGTCCAAAGAGTTCTTCCTTTCCATATAGTAGTGGTTGGATGAGTAACTCTCATAGCTTGATTTAATGAGTATTAAAATGGTGATGTCCTTCTAATAAAGTCTATCAAATTTAATTGTGCACTTCAGTATTGCAACACACGAGGTTTGAACAATCACCAACAACAATGTGTTGGCATCACTATCAATTATATATATATATATATATAAATGATCAAGTGGGAGATGTCACCAATTGGTTGCAAGAAAATATCAAGGCAGTAGTAGTTGCTCATCTGCTAATTAATATATAATTTTCTACATTAATATGTCTTGACCCCAAATTGCATCAATTTATTGATCCATGCCAATTATGCTATTAAAGTCTTCTTTCCTCTGTTTTAATATTAAATAAAATAAAATATATATAGTTTAGTGACAATAATGTCCATAAAATTATGTAGAGAGAGAGAGAGAGATCATGTTGACTTGGGCAAGTGGGTAATAATAAGTCTGTAGCTTTATTATTTATAACCACACAAAATAGATGGGATGAAATGAATCCTTAGAAAATCTAGATCTACTCTTGTACTTGTACTTGTACTTGTACGGACTCCTACCCCTCTGGCGCACGTTAGCCTTTGCCGCTCTCGGTGAAACGTGGCTGCATCTCAGATGTGCTCCGAGAATCGTGTCAGCATGCATGGGTATATTATATATATATATATATATATATATATATAATAAATCTCTGCTTCTTTCTTTGGGAGTTGGGACCCACGTCCCTTAGCCGCCAATCACAATCAATCACCTGGTTAATTAATCTTCTTAAAACCGCATTTAAGTAATCGGATAAAGCAACCTATTATTTATAAGGATAGTTCCCCCCTATTTTATTCGTTAAATATTTCCAAATAATTAGGAAAAGGGTAAGCCAATTCATTCACAGAGGACACACGGCAGAGGAGAGGAGAGGAGAGGACTTTTTAAGAGGCTATAAATATAAATATAAATTTTTAAATAATATAATAAGAGAGTCTTCCTTATTGCCAAAGATTAGGATGAAAAATCCCTCTCCTCTCCTTTTCTTAATTAATTAAGAAAAGGACAAGTGGACTTGGATTTAAGGTCTCATCTCATGGATGCTACTTGCAGAGGAGACACAAAAGAAAATTAGAAACTTATACTAACACGTGCTAATCTTCTTCTTCCTTCTTCCTTCTTCCTTCTTCCTCCCCTTCTCTCTATATAATCCCCCTCCCCTCCTCTCCTCTTTTCTCTCAATCTACTACTACTACTACTACTACTACTAGTATCAAATTAATGGCAAGAGGAGCAACCCTCCCAAGAGCTTTGCACAAAGATTCGCACGAAATAGCCAAGATGTCGAAGCCCAAGATACGAATAGTCCACATCTTTGCGCCGGAGATCATCCATACCGACATCGACAACTTCCGCCACCTCGTGCAGCGCCTCACCGGCAAGCCCGCCGAGAGCATCTCAGGCAAGAAGAGGTCGCCGCCGCGTGCCGCCGATGCTCTTGATGAGAAAGTCAAAGGTGGCGAGGAGGATGAGGTGAGGAGAGTGGAGTGGGTGTCTGGAGGCTTCTTGAATGGTCTGGAAGACGGGGAGGAGGATGAATTCTTCCAAGGCCTTGCGGATTTCTCCTCCTCTTTTACTTCCCCTCATGTTAATTTTTCTTACTAATTAATTATTAAGGACTTATTAGTTCTGGGTGTGGAGGTTTTTATTCTTGCTACTTTTTTTTCCATTTGGTTGTTAATTAGATTTCAGGGATGGATTTGTAGATAGAGAGAGATGTATACAAGCTTGTGCTTCTTAATATATAGATGATTGTTCTTTAGTTTCTAACTTGTCTCTCATGCAAATTAATGGACAATTAAAGAATCTCTAATTCATAATTTGACAAGTGAGTTAAGTCACAATATATAATCCTAAATTATATATACATATACATATATATCTTCTCCTTAACCGAGCTACAATAGTGATTTATTATTCATCGCCCCTTAAACCCTTCAGCTCTGCTTATTTGTGGAATAAGTTCAGCACTGGTATAGTTATTTTAATTTTTTATACTATCATAAGAGAACTTATACCGGTATAAGTTATTATACTGTTTAGTTATAAATTAGTATAGTATAAAATAATTACACTAAATGTAGCATAAAATTTAAATGATAATTTGACAAATGACCAAAATAGCTTTTACAATGAATGAATGCATAAAGAGAAGAGGAGAGAAATAGAGTGATTGAAGTGATCTCTTTTTTTTTTTTTCAAAATAAATATAAAAATATTACATAGAAGTGGAGAGGAGAGAGAAATATATATTATAAAACTAACATAAATCTCAATGGTTGTTTACTTGCTATATAGTATAAAAAAGAGCTTATACCACCGCATGTGAAGGAAGACTTCAAATAAGTAGGAATTCCAACTATTGAAGGCTACTGCATTCCTAGTCTTTTAGGCTTCCACCAAGCCACATAATCTATATTCTTTAATGAATGATTTGCCCATGGATACTTAATTGCCCAAAGATTTATTAGATATATTGCAAGATCTAACCATACAGAGGTTTGCCAGCAAAGATGGTTTACTTGAACAGTAAGTATCAATTTTCTTCGATAACCCCTAACAAATCCATTAACACCACATGATTTGTTTAATTAATTGCAAATTGCATACCACGACTCCTATGTCAATTGGCAATGAAATCTACATCAAAATCTACAACGAGGAAACGTGGGCAAAAAGTTGCCTCTGTTTTCCACACAAGGTCAACTGTAGTTTGAAAGAGTGTAAACATGATCAAGAGCATGGATGTAAGTAAGACGGAGAGGGGAAAAAAAGAAAAATTTAAGGCATTAGATGGTCCAACTTTAAATAATAAAATATTCAACTGATAGGCTCACAACAACTACTATTTGGCCACGTTGTTAAAAAAAATCAAAGGCCTTATGGTTGTTGCTTTGTTTATTCTGTCATCCAGAAGGTAGAAAAGTAAAGGGAAGAGAAATTTCATAACTAGACTGCATCTGCTACAAGCCTACAAGTGTAGAGTGCATATGCTACAAGATAACTGTTTCCCTCTGGAAAATGAAAAGAAAAATATAACAAATATCACGGAGTTTAATAATGTAAATCACCAACCTAGGAATTAAATTAAGCGAAGAATAGATTTACGAAATGGATGGGTTGATGCAAAAAAGAAAAAGGCCATCTGTGAAGTTTGAATGAGAAATCATAGATTTACTGATCACGAAATAAAACTTCAATCGGTGGTCCTCATAAGAAGCTAAGACAACAAATTAGAAGCCTGATGACCAGTACGGCAAAAGAATTGCTATCTATATGAACCTTGCAATCTTATTTGCAGTAATTAATGGTTCCACCAACAGTTGTTAGTTTGATGTGATCAACAGGATAAAGGGTTTTTTATTGTCTTGTTAGGCCATCGTAAATCAATACCATTTCACAGATTACAAAGTATCATGAGCATGTTGAGAAATATGAGATCATGAGCATTATAGAGTTTACATCTTAAAGCAACTACAGAAGCATACTCTCTCTCTATATATATTTGAATATGTAATAACACGGAAAATGAAATTTACTTTGAAGTAAGCTCTCCAATCCAGTTTTAGGGCGATTAACTTTCATATTCCGAGATCATGGGGTCTGCAGCCACGGATGCTGGAAGCCCTTCCAACCTTGTAAGAACATCAGGAGCTCCAGCAGAATCCCTGATAATCTGAAAGAAAACAAAGATGCCTCAGGGAGAGTTCATCAAAATGACGCCAGCAACTCAAAAGAAATCAATGTAAGAAAAAGCATATCTACGTTGCAAACAAAAATAAAGATATCACTCAAATGTTATTTAATGAATTCAAAGTTCCTAACAATCTTTAGAGACATGGGAATGAAAAACAAGAGTCAAGAGAAATTGTAGTATACAATGTAATACTTTCCCATGTCTAAATGGAAAACAAAGTAGCAATTTCCACAGGGCAAAGCTGTATTAGGATAGCAAATTGCACTTATTTCACTTTGTGCGAAGCTGTTACCAGAAGTATATATCCTAAACTGTTATAGCGAAAATGCACGGGTCATGTTACAAACAGCTGAGAGATGGGTCTCAGATCACAAATTTACCAAAAAATAGGGTGTCAATGAAATATATTCCATGATTTATGATACCTTACAATTGCCTTAAATTGAACGAAAAGAAACCTTAATAAGAATCCATATGTGAGAATTCCAAATGAAAGTAACCTGCCTAATAAGTAGGACAAATAAGAAACATACCATTATTTCTTCATCTAAGTAAGAGATCATAAACAATCTCTGGAAAGTTCCACCTGCAAAATAAGTGGAGAGTATGTAATTAATAGCATATGATACAAGTGCAACCATGGTAGTATCCAATAAAGTCATGATTAGAAAATAATAAAGATCAGGCACCGCCAGGTTTTCTGATGGACACCAAATAGAGATAGCTGACCAATTCAGCAATCCTACACAGGTAGTTATGGACCACATGAAGGATGAGAATTATCAGGAGTACGAATAGTAGAAGATAGGCATATCACTATGGATGAATTTAACTGCTGGCAAAGAAATTCTTCTAGTATGGTAAAAAATATCACAATGAACACTTAATCCTGGACTAATAACAGATAGTTTCAGACCAAAGATTGTGGAATTAAGTAGAAAGTTTCAAAATAACATCCATCAACACCAACTTCTGAGCATGGGCACTTCTATGTTGAAGAGCAATTACATCAATAAATAATTTATTGGAGTTGCTATTGATACATAAAAATATTTAAGTACTGACTTTCATATAATTTATGCACCTGTAACATTGTTCCATCACCAAATATCAGGTATTTGTTTTCCAACCTTAATATGTGTGTGAATATACTTTTTAATATAATTCACAATAAGAAAGTTGAACACAGATTTCTTACTAAGTGGCAATTTTAGTCCATTGGTAAAGGCATCCCTTATAGGAGCTGGAAGTTGCTGCAGAGTGCCAGCTGCTTGTCCTAATGCTCCTTTTAGCTGTTCAGGAATAGCTGCTTCACTGAATGTGGGTGTTTCAAGAAAGCCCTCTACATACTCTTCCTTCATTCTCATAGGGCCTTCCAGGGACAACTTAGTAGTCAGGAGGAACTTGCTTTCTATCTGCATCAAAGGATGGACCATCAGCACTATACCTACAATAAGTTTAGATTCTCCCTCCCTTCCCTTCCTATTCCATATATATCTGTATATATACATACATACATACATATATATGTATATCACATGTGCATACAAGCATGCATGTGCAAGCACGGATATATACATAAACAATACAAGATACGAAGGAGGGCAAATGCATGGAACTATATATATATATATATATATATATATGCTTATCACACATGCAGACAGGCATGCATGTGCAAGCACAGATATATACATAAAAAATACAAGATATGAAGGAGGGCAAATGCATCGAAAAGTATTTGAGCTTTTAGGAGAACACAGTCTCCAACATCAAATAGGAAAGCATAACAACAAATGGTCAGTCTGTTGGAATTTACCGTGTCTAGGAACTTGAGATTTGCTGTGACCTTTGAATATCCATCCTTAATCAGCATATGAAGTCCCATCAAGTATGCTAAATTTGTAGGGGATCTCCTATAGAAGAGAACAACATGATTAAATTAATATAGTTTTACTCACTGAGCAACCTAATATCAGTGCAGCTTGCATTGCGTAACCTTCACATTAACCGCATTACTAGTTCACTGCTAGAAATTCTCAATATGGAACCTTGAATCTCAGAAAGTTTTATGCATTATGACCACACAAAATACAGATTATAGAAAATGATAAAATACAGTAGATATGGATTTGCAAATTGTCTATAATAGTTTCTATAGTGCCACCAATCATAGCATTAGGAGTAGGTACCTACTCAAATAGATATCTTGCAGCAAATGATCCAGGGCTACCAGCAGCAATCCATTCAAAGCTCCACCGACCTTCTAGAAAGGGCGATCTGGAAAGGTCAAGCACATCATCGTCAACAAAACAGGCCATTATATTAATGATAAAAGATAGACCAAAAGTGAAGCAATCAAAGTCTTGGAGCTTGTAGGCACATGATCCAGAGATTTAACATAAATAATCCACCATGTCGTAGATCCAAACACGCAGGTACACAAATAGATTCTTACAAACACTACATATCCTTCTCGGACGAAACCTACGTCGTAGGACGGAGAGTGGGATTAAGCCGTTCAAGACCAACGATTCTCTCGTTTACATCAATCTTCTGCATCTCTGTGTTCTTGCCACTGACTAACGATTGGAAGCCCCCAGCATCCTTAAACTGAAATGGATGATTTTCACTTATAATGAAGTTACGTAGGATGTCATAATTAAGAAAATGAGAATAACTGTTCTCAGAAGCCAAAAGCAGAGTAAAAACGTAATTTAGGAAAAAAGATTACTGGGTAAGCTACTCAAATATTCAGGAATAGAGAAATCCATTAATTATGCAGAGAGAATAAGAGAATTTTCCTAATCAATTTTCTTTTAGATAGGGCGTTTACGAGCTCACCACCTTGTGAGATCTGCACTTGCTTGCTTAATTAGCAAAACCAAGCATGAGCTCATCTTAGCTCACTCAAGCGCAGTCTAAAATAGCTTATGTGCATGCGTGTAATCATGTATTTCCTTATGTATATGCATGTAGTATTCATGATATATTGTGAATTATATGCTATAGCGTTGTACAATATATACCAATATTTTGAGTTGTTATATCAGATTTTACCAAGGCTGATCGAGAGAGCTGCTTGAAACCAACACATGTTTGGGTTTTAGTCCGAAAGGAATCACCTAATTAGCCCGAGACAAACAAAGCTTGACATTAAGCTTTCTCGTACTTGGCTCAAGCAAGCTAAAACAAAATATTTCTGAGATTTACTTACACACACTAATATATCTTCTATATGATACGCATAGCACAATGCAAAATTTTTGCTTCATTTATAGCACTACAATCTCAGTGAACTCATTTATCTCATTCCCTACTCACACCTATACTTATAACAAATCCGTAATAAATCGAAAGGAAAGCCATATCGAAAAATGGCATCAAAACTATCCTAAATTTGACTAGAAATCCAACAAATATCTTCGAATAGTGAGTTATTTATTTATCTTGCAAAAGCCCAGAAATTACCGCAAAATTACATGGCAACTCGAAAACCCTTCCAATTCCGACTTCAAGTTAAACTCTTAAGCGAAACCAATTCAGAGCGAAAAGATAAGGACTCACGGCAAGGAGAAGCGATTCCTTGGCGGAGAGCCGCTCCATTTCCCTCGCATAGGTGGCCGCGGGGCCCTGGAACGTCTCCTGCTGCACCATGGCTCTACACGCACCGCTGGAGCAGGCGCCTCCGCCCCAAGGCCGGCGGCGGAACCCAGCGGCCCGGCGGTTCTCTCCGAAGGTCACAGAAGGGGGAGAGACAAGAAGCGAAGGAGAAACCGCACGTAGATTCCCGAGAGCTGCAGCCATCGATCAACTTCCCAAGAGCTTCGATGTCTCAGTAATCAGTACCCAAATCCTATCCCTAACGACACCTTCTTCTTCTTCTTCTTCCTCCTCCTCCACCTCTACGAACAAGGGCAATTTCGTCAGATAAAGCTACGAGGACGAACCGAACTCACCCATTCGGCTATCGGCTATCCAGACAAATATAAAGCAAGTTTTTTTTTTTAACAAAAAAAAATAAAAAAAATTGTTATTAGAGTAGCAGAACAGCACATGCATTACATTAGTTTGTCTTATTTATTCATATTTACACCTCTAAAATAAATTATCTTTCTTTTTCACGTAATTCACTTTACCCCTCTCTTCCTCTACTTATAATTAATTATAGGAGTGACATGACTGCCTTCAGTTAATTCAACTCTTTTTTTTTTAATGTAGAATTAGTACAACTGTTTTTTTTTAAACATAATTTTCATGTCCTAAACTATTCACATGGTATGAGATAATTATGAAACTGGCATATGAATGCAGTTTCTAAGTTTTATTGGCCCAATTAGTATCCTTATCCATAATTCCATGTCAAGAAAGCGAAGATGAATATAGATAGTCTACATGGCTTGCTTCTTTTCTTTTCTTTTTTTTTTCTTTTTTTTTTAATTCAGCAACTTTAGTATGCTTTATATTATAGTATCATCTCCTTTCTATAAAAGCTCATGTTATAGGTTTACAACTTAAAAAGGCCACCTCAAATTTGTTGGGTATTTAAAGAAAGAGAGAGAAAAAAAAATTCCTAAATAAGAATCGACTGAGGAAAGACTGGCCTCACAATTGATGTTCATGGAAAGATTTACTATATTTAAGAGTTAATACAAGCAAACTGAGGTTTACATTCTCTTGAACAGGACTTCAAACCAAGACAATGACTGGAAGGTAATGTTATTTTACAGACCACTCCTTCATTCCCATGAAACATAAATCAGTTTTTTTCAGTGTTTTTATTAGACAATGCACAGACTAATGAATGCATATACATTAGACAGATGAACAACAACAACAACAACAACGACAACAACAATAAAGAGGTCGAGCTTTCCAATGTTAACGATGAGATTTCTTCCTCAGTTAGCAATTAAAAGATTCTTTATTCGAATCCCCAAGCTCAGATCCTGAGTAGCAGCAACATGCGATAATACTCCTCTTCTGAAACAATTACAAGGAAAAATCTGTAACAAATTCCTGAATGGTTTCACTCATGCTGCAACATCGACAAGGATAACCAGTTATAGGGCTCTTAATTTAGTGCTATACTACCATATATAACCATGTAAGATAAAAATGTGAAGTAAACTTCTAGCAACAATTTCGGCTGAAAGAAGATGTAGAATAAAAGTTAGCAAAACAACAATAATGTCTACTATGTTGTTTTCCTGATATGCTGGCCTGTTATGTGAACTCCAGCAAAATTGCAACATCTATTCATGAATAACACAATGTTAATGTATTCTCAGATTAAAAAATAGAAGGATAAGCCAACGTTGATGTTACCAAAACTAAAAGAAAGAACGACAATCGAAACATTAATCCCAAACTTGGAAAACCCTACAAGAAGCCAAATAAAGCAATATTCACATATTAGCAAATTGGAAATTACTGCTCCAATAATTTTATCAACTAACTCTTTGATGCAATAGTAGGAATAGGAAAAAAAACACCTTAGTTCTCTTTTAATCCTTCTTCTCATTATAAAAAGGCAAAAAAAAAAACAAAAACAAAAACAATTCTACATATGTGTTTTCCAAGTTCATTTTTCTCAACTCAACCCCAGGAACATAGACGAGGACACAGGATCATGTAAAAAATTTTCTACACATATTTGTAAGAACATTTGATTCAATACCTCAGCCACCAATATGTATCATAGGTCTATTTGTTGTCTTTGCTATGTCAAACATCCCTGCATGTGCAGCTTTTTTCCTCTTTACCTGAGACAAAGGGCAGATACAATTGTAGCCACATTGGTATTGGTAAAAGCTAAAATGCAAATACACCAAATTAACCTTCACCAATTGCTCAGCAATGCTAGTGAAATGCATATTTAGCTGGCACGGGACATGTAAAAAGGGGTTATGTTTAATCAACTACTATGAGAAGTAAGAAAGTTTACTTACTGCAGCACCAATTATTTCCTTTAGCTCGAGGTCATCAACACCAGCACGAAGTGGATCTCTTAGACTCACCTACAGGGGATCAAAATTCAGCAGTATAGAGTTCTTAGATTGACAGAATTCAGAAATACCATGATAACTATTCTCACAAATTTATCATCGAAGATGTTAAATTGTTAACCTCCTATGGTTAAAAATGCAAATATTATATGGTTGTTGTAATAAGAAAGAAGTCAAATTTCATCCATCAGACGCACCACTAGGGCATTTGCACAAAATAACCTTTTAGTTTTAAAAATAAAAAAATAACTTTTGTGCGCATTTCTTATATAAATTATATGCATTTCATTATAAAAAATGTGTGCATTTAATATAAAAAATAAATGCATTCAGTTTCAAGAGCTCAATTTTATTATTACTAAAACCTAGGAACTTTTTTTTCTTCAAATAGCCCCACATCACGTCTAGCAGAAAAAATAGAAGGAGAGAATGTTAATATTATACCATTGGATACATTACATATGTTGTTGAATCAAAGACATAATATCTTACAAAAATACCTGGAGAGTAGAACCTAAATTACCATGCAATTTAGTAGATTAGTCATTAGTCACCTGTCACTGAACTGTGACATTTTGACCTTGCATAACCACAACCCAAAGTCTCAGGTCATCATAATTGAGTGTGGATAAATAGGAACACAAGAGGTTCAATCATTAAATGCAGAAAGAATCTCTCTATATAAATGTTTTACTTCTTTATAGGCAACGGAGTTCTGTAGTCTTTCTTGTACTCTACTCCAGGTGTTGAAGGCAGCATTTTAACCTTGGCTGTGCTCCAACAGATTTTAGAGCTTTGGCCATATTGCATATATGCAAGAATGGGTATCACCAAGTAACCATGTTAAACAACAAATGAAATAAGCTCTACCTATTTGATATGATTATATCTAAAATAACCTCTTCTAGGAATAGCTATAGACATGATCCTAGCTTAATGTATGGATTAGGCCAATAATTAGCTGTGTAAAATGATAAAAACTAAATTAGTAAGTATGCTAAAAGAGCACAATATATAATGCACTAAGATCAACCCAGTCATGGAATTAAAGGAAAAAAGGCAACCTTTAAAAGAAGAAAGGATACCTCAGAGGGACCAAACAAGCATACTTTAAAATTTCCATCAGCTAAGAGCCTCAATCTGTTGCAACCCGCACAAAAGTGCTCTGTCATTGATGTAATAAATGAGATAGTTCCACAATGTCCATCAACCTTGAAATTCTTGGCTGTATCTGTAGGGTGATCCTGAAGCCTCTTCACATCTTTAAACTGTCCTCGCTGCTCAAAAAGTACCAGAAAAATTTAATTATTACTTTTCATCTTAGAAGTTACTAAATGCACAGAAAGATACAAATAACGTGGTGCAAATGACCACACACATACCAAGACATTTTTAGACTACAAATTGTACATTGAGATATGACAAAGTTTAAACCTTTTGGACCATTGAATGCACCCCAAAATTCAGAAAAAAGATATTAGAATTTCTGTGAAAAAATTTATATAGTCTCATATACACATATACATGTATTCAATGATATGGTTGCACTTGCCAGAGTTCTACCTTACCACTTTATCCAACATCTCTGCATAGGGAACTAGCTTTTTGACATTCCAAACATTTCCATCAAATGGCATAAATTCAATAAATCGAACATTAATTGGCTTCAGCTTGGTCAATTCTACAAAATTGCAGATCTCGTCATCATTCACTCCACGCATTACAACACAATTAATCTGGCAAGGGAAGGAAAGATCAGGATGCAAAAGAATCAGCTTTGTAAGACAGGAAAACGACTAATATGATTTAAAATATTAAAATACTATCATATGATGGAATATCTAATGAGCAACTAAGAACAAGAACTAAATTCAGCAAGAGTCTGCATACTTTTACAGGATTATAACCAAGCTCTATAGCAGTATCTATTGACTCCATAACCCTTCCTTGCCCTTTCCGCCTAGTCATGAACTCAAACTTCGCAGGCACCAATGTGTCCAGACTGATATTTATTGCATTGAGACCACATTCTTTCAACTTTGGAAGTTTCTTAGACAGAACAATTCCATTGGTGGTCATAGCAAGAGTCTTTAATCCCTTTAAGCTAGAGAGATGTAAGCATATATCTTCAATATCTTTTCTTATAGTTGGCTCTCCACCTGTTAGTCTGATCTTATCCACCCCAGAACTGACAAAGAGGTCTGCAACTCGAATAATCTCGTCATGTGACAGAAGCTCAGAACTGGGGGTCAGTTCCACTCCTTCGGCAGGCATGCAGTATTGACATCGAAGATTGCAACGTTCTGTCAAGGAGATCCTCAAATAATTGTGGAACCTCCCAAATGAATCAACTAACATGTCAGATGAGTGGCTTTGTCTTGGCTGTGCTTCAGACAATGTAGCACACGAGGTTGCATATCCTATTGAACTGGAGCAGCTTGGACTACCACTAGTAAGTGGAGAGCTGCTGCTTATACTTCTATATCCAAACTTTGAAGCGTCAACCTGAAGACAAGATTCTACAGCTATTACAAGAAAATTTTTAAAAAAAATTCCTACTATCTTTTGATAAGTGTCACGTTGATGATTTCATAAGCAGCGAGTGACATATCTTTTTAAGAGCTAGAACTAAATGCTATCTAACATGTATAAAATGCTAACAAAGTCATTCACCAAACAAAGAATTGCTGCTAAGTGAGAAAGCAAAGCAAAAGGCAAAACCCACTAATGCTGTGAAAAGACTGAAGTAATTGAAAAAATTATTCTTAAACAGAGAAGACACCTATCAGTCAAACACCACAAGTTCTTAATAGAGCATATCACAAGTGGTATGAGATTATCAACTAATCCTGTAAACACTCACAGTTATGTTTGGAACCAATTCTAGATGGAATTCAACTGATTTCATTTGATAGAGTTCGATTGATTTCATTTAGAAATGAATTCTGTTCTTTGGAAAATAATGGACTTGAAATGAAATCCATCTATCTTGTTGTTCAGAATAGGGTAGGAATTCATTTCATTATATGTTCATTTTTTCTATTTTACCCTTGGGCATCATTATTGATGTGACAAAACAAGTGTTAGTTTTGAGACTTGGTAAAGTTCATTTAAATGGCAAATGAATTTCATCCAAATCCAACCTCAAATCATCGAATTTTATTATATATATTGAAATACATCCAAATCCACTGAAATCTCATCATTTAATGATTCCAAAAAGTAGATTTGCAGAAACAAAAATTCCAAATGAATTGAACTCCGTGGATTTGGGGTTTCCAAAAGGGGCAGCTTGGTTTCATGTATCTGAAGAAACTGGATTTATGCACCCCAAGTGTAATATGAAAATCTTCTCCCATAAGAAACTCTAATATGAAATCAGTCTTTGTCTCATATGAAGCATTTTGACATCCACCTACATTAACGAGAGTCAAAACACGATTTCGGAACCTCTGGTGAGAAGAAAAAAAGGGAAGGATAGAAGGGTTTTGCTCATGTCGGTTACTCAGTTAGAACAACAGCAGATGCAACATCTAGAAACACATGAAAACAAACGACCTGGAATTGTTTGGAGGAGAAAAAGAAGAAAAATTAAACTAAGAAGTAAGGGAAAAAAAACAACCCGTTCTATCCTACAACCGCCAAATCATTCTTCGAAAACTAAGAAAAACTGGTTAACAATCATACTTTTTCATCAAAAGGAAACGAAAAACATTTTGTGTGAAATTTTACCAAATAATTGAACCTCCGGGAATCCGAACACCGTCGGAGAAGCTCCAGAGCACACCGCGGCATCATCACCTAAGAAAATAAATATATATATATATCCGCTGCCGGAAACTAAACCAAAAAAAAAAAAAAAAAAAATCCAGAGACCTCAATCCCACGGTATCAGGAGTCCACACAAACAAAAGAAAGGCGAGAAGAAACAAATCGATCTCGTCCACTCTTCTCGCACTCCCAAAATTATCGGAGCGAAGTAAAATGAGATGCGAGGATAAAACGAGATCGAGTAATCTTAAGTTGAGAATCTTACATAAACAACCGGAAACAGCTGGTTTTATTACATCACGGTAAAACGGCGGCGGCCGGGTCCGTCCGATTTTTAAATTGCAATTTAGTGGAAGTGGAGATCTTGTTTTGGGGCCAGATCAGGATTCAGCGTCTCGAGTCTTAACCAACCAATAGCTGGCTTTTAAATGGGTGGACTGCTAGATTGAGTGTGTTTTGCTGGACTATTATATCTAGCAAAGGAAAAAAAAGAGAAAAAAAAAGAGGCTTATTAGGTGGATGATATTAATATTAAAATAAACACGAACATCCCATTAACAATAGTTGACATTAAAAAATAGATTGTTGCGTCATTGCATACATCTTAGATGTTAGAGTTGATACTATTCTCTGGGAAAAAGACAAGAGTTGATACTAAGCTAGTCTTAGCATTTCAGCATCTAGTCTTGTAAACAAGTCGCTTTAAAAGATGCCTACAACCACCTGGCACAAGATGCACGCATATAAGAGAGTTCCTTGCATTTTCCATACATCTAACACTCTGTGTAGAAGTAATATTATTCAACATATCCATATCAAGAAAGAGAAGCTCATGTTATAGGTGTTTACAACTTAAAAAGGCCACCTCAAATTTGTTGGATATTTAAATAGAGAGAGAAGAAAAAAAGAAAATCCTAAATAAGAATCGATTGAGTAAAGACTGGCATCACAATTGATGTTCGTAGAAAACTTTACTACGTTTAAGAGTCAAGTCAAATATTACATTGACAATGACTGGAAGGTGTTGTTCTTTTACGTACCACTCCTTTATTCCCATGAAAGCTTCGTCGACCCCCGCTTTCGCGGTTGCTTCGCTCGCAAGAGTAGGCTTTTCAGTTTGGCTGCTAACGAGGGTGCAGGTAGCTCGACAGCGTTACCCGTCATTGAAACACAAGCTGGAGAAAAGACAAATGCACAGACCAGCGAATACATATAAGTTATAGATTTACCTCCTCTTTTTCACGTAAGATTGCAAAAATATATGTACGGTTAGGCAATTATCAATTGCTGCAAGAAACTCTCTTATATGCAACTTAGTAAGTCATTACCATTATCTGCAAGAAAGAAGAAATTGTATTTAATGTCGTTCAAGGTCACCAGTGGTTTGTAAAGCATCTCATAACTTTGCTGTCCATATAATAGTTAAACATGTACCGGAAGAAAAATCACGTGTGGCGAATTGAAAATCACGCGTAAAATGAGGGTAACAATTACAGATGATTTATATGCTGTATGCCGACTAATTTGCACTACAACTTGTTTCTTCTAAAATATGCAGAAAGTGCAAGTATACATGCATCTCTGCTGCCTTGAAGATACCAAGTATCAAAGATACCCTGCCCACAGACTTCTTGTAGCTTGAGGAAGCACACAAACAATGTCGGTAGCTATTCGCCATGCATAGTCAATGCTGCCAATATTTCGAGTTTAGGTCAATGGATTCACAACGGCTGGAGGAAGAAGTCCCCTTTACTTTCCACTGTAGGCATCATCTGAGAAAGAAGAATGGTCAAATAACAATGACAATCAAACCAATTATGAGCAAAGTAGAGTAGCAGTTCGTACGGAATTCATGTAGGAGTCAAGAAATGTCATCCCAAGAATTCTCATCTACAGATCTAAACAAGATAAGATGCTTCTTTAATCACATGTATGAATTGACATCTTTAAATTTGGTTTCAACACCTAGAACTCTCCAAAAGAAGCAACTGAGAAAGGAGACGAAATGTCACTTGGGTAGGGAACAATAATAACCGGAGTTTCTACAGAGATTTACAAAAATTTAAAATGTAGTTCTGTTAGATGTTTTTTATTATTTATGGACACCTGGAAAAGCAAGAAAAATGATCAAATAGGAAATTTTGGCTCAAAACAAAAGATTGTCACGTTAGGAATTAGGGATGCGTAACTGTATTCTTATCATTTTGACCCAAGTAATTATGCAAAAAGTAAGAAGGTATAAGGAATAAGAGTGCATGATCTAGTATGCACTTACTACTCATTGATCGACAGTTTAGGTCCTTGAATGCAAAGGTACTTCAATCAAAATAAGGACTTCCCAATAAGTTTGAAATGCCAATAGGTTCCTTGCCACAAGTTGGTACAACTTTCAAGTTGAAGTTGGGAGATAATATCTAAGACTTAAAGCTCATGTAAGATAATTTTCCTAAAATATAACAGTACTTTGATAACACATTAAAGAACTGGAAGTTGCCTGCTTTTTATTATGCAGGCATTGTTCTATGTACCAATTTTCATGCATACGTATGTCGAAAATTGCTAAAATTTAAACTCTCATAACATGCCATTGACAAACACACTACTGCAGAAGACAAGGCCAAGATAGAGGAAAGAATCTTTATAAAAATCCCAGGTTTAGGGGTTTAGCTAACCTTCAAGAGTGAAACAGATTTCCAAGAGGCAAGGGCTTATCATTTCTCGTCTGTGCAGCTTGTCTCCGTAAAGGAGGTGCATATACTGTTATAGGGAGAACCCAGTCCCCTTTTTCTCTTTTCTCAACAAGGAGAGGATGTTCATACCTGCCAACCAAAGAATTAGAATCAAAGATTGTGCTACCATATGAGTAACAGCTAGACAATAAATGATATTAACATATAATATATTGGTATATACTGGAAATATATAATAATAAGGCAGATTCTAAAGGGAGGGAACAAGATAAATCGCCATATTTGATGTGTATGATATGTATGTGGAAATTTCAACAAGGAAATTGGAGCAAAAGAAATCAGATGAGAAATTAATCTTTTGTTCCATGCTTTGAATATTATACCCTAGCCTACTCATTGTTGGAAATGGTGAAAACACATTACATCTATCAAATATTAGTTATTAAACGTGATGCTTTATATTCTGTAAACCTTTTTCTCATTTTAAAGGCTTTCAGCAACCAACTTGGAGGTACTATACACGACATAGGTTACACAGTACTTCTGTAGCAGTACCTAGTCAAATCCAATCCCTCTGGAGTGGTGAAGAACTCAAAACGAAGAGACCACTGAACTGCAATCTTTGATGTAGAGAATGACATTGGCCCATCAATAGGAATTGAAAAGAGAAAACTTGTCTGAAGCAGATCAGCTACAACCTCATGGTGTTCACTGTGTACCTGCAAATGACATCCAGCAGTTAGAACAATTGAATCCATCCCTTAAAAAATAGTCAGGCTCCATACAAAACCAAACAAAATGTACATCACAGAAAAGGAAATTAATTAGAGCATAACTCCCTGAAAATTATTTTTATGTTGCTTTTTTAGTAGGTTTTAGACAAATCTTATTAACAGGCCTACACATCCGGATTCAGCAGAAATTATTCGAAGGATGCATATCAAACTGTTAACCAATAACATACAGAATGTTAAACTCTGCAGAAGCTATGAGACCTATGCTCTAGCCAACTGCGATGCTACCCCTTATGACAGATGCTGAACAGTAGGTTCCAATTGTTGAGGTAATCACTGCATTTCTTTAAATACAGAAACACAAACTTCTATGGTACCACACATTTTCTAGGACAATTTTTACATCATGTGGCCAACTCCTTAAGATCAACAGTAATACATCATAAAAATATACCTTTGTTATGGTAGGCGAGCCCTTCCTTGAAGGATGTAAAACACGCTGGTTGATTGTTTCTGAAGTCTCCAAGGTTATTGAAACCTGTTAAAATTTATTAAGCACTTCAGATCAAGAATTCAATTAGTAACCTAGATTTAGTGAAATCAATATCCTTTTACCTCGAGGCATCTCCGATCTCCTTCTCCATGGAAAAAGGTAAGTGTGCCACCAATCTGTTGTCAGAAAATTATAAATAATCATGCTTCTAAATTAAAGCTTGCATAATGGTTATGAAAGTTTGATAAAATACCACATCCCCAAAGTAATAAGTTGAGTCTGAGTTCTTTGGTGAGAAGCGAAGTAAAACTTGGTCATCTATTCTGATATTGTAGGATCTTCCTCTAATGAAGCCTTCTGCTGCAGAAAATGTTCACTGCAACTTAGCTTTACTAATTATTTTTAGCTAAAAGGGAGATCTAACTTAGGTGAAAAAAAAACATAAATCAGAAAAATAAAATAGGATAACTTACATGCGGCAGGTTCAACATATCTAGGTGTAAATGGCAATCCAACAACATCTTTAGAGAAATGATAATCCGACGAATTACTTTGCTCATTTGAGAAAGACGAATGGTTTAACTTCTCTTGAGGTGACACCAAACCTGTGTAGATGGTGCAATTTTATCATGAGGAGATGTTGAGTGAAAGAAAAGCATGTGATAGGCATAAAGCAAGTTAAAACCTGATGAATATTCTATCCAAAAGGAAGAAGCATGATGCAGAAAACCAGCAACACACATTTTTGAATTCTGTATTATACATATCCACATGGATATGACACAGACATGACACAACGAGTGTACATACTAATGCAACAGATCCTTAAAAGAAAGGCACCATATTCTAGGGATAGGGCAAAACATATACATAAACAACAAAATATATATCCTATATATATGGAATATGTTAGTATATGCTTGCGCTTTATTTAATTGAGAATCATTATTCTCTCAATACTGTACACATCAGCAATCACCTCCCATTGATTCATTAACAAGAAACTAGTCCTAACAAGTCGGAACAAATTGTCTAAAACATTATATAGCAGATGATTTATTAGATGCAAGGGGGGAATTTGGTAATTCAACTTTTCTGTTGCAATATTAGTTACTATGTAAAGTTCTGCTCCCTTCAAACTATAGATCCCATATAACAGCATAAGGTTTTATACTTTTATAACAAAGAAAAGCTTCCACCAGACCAGAAATGTCAGACAGTAGTCTCTCTTCAATTAGAGACTAATGCATATGATGACTCCCTCTCTGATAAGTATCAAATAAGCATGTGAATTATTTTTAACCTTATGAAATCAGATTTGTAGTGGAAGTATCAAGCATGAATGGACATCAGATGACTAAAATATCCAATAACTACTATGGACATCTCAAGAGTATTAAATCCAATATATGCATGTGTTTGTGTGGTGTATACATATTGGCTCCTGAAAATAATAATAAGGGTAATAGACTAATGATAGCTGCAGCAAGAGTGCTCTTAAATCAGGATTTACATACATTTAGGTGCTATTGACAGAAGAGTAAAACTCGATCTCATACTAATTAATGATATACAACTATAAACAGCCACAAAGACAATCAGGGACAGAAGAAAAGCAGTTCCCAAGATTGAGCCGAGATTTTGTAATAGATACTTCACCTCCACCAGAATTATCTATGACTTCCAAAACAGATAGTTGAGGAAGGGGCATATATGAGGGGAAATTGGAACGCTCTCCTTGAGAGTACTGGAGTCCACTGTTGGACATTCGACTTGCAAGTGACTGCATTGATAAAGAGTTCTTGAGGGAGAAGTCAGAATTTGCTTTGGCAGGATTGTATGAGGAAACAGATGAGACTTCATCTCTGGAGCTATCGTATCCTTCTTCTAGTCCATCAATATTCTCATTTGCTCTAGTCTGTCATGAAAACAATAATCTATTAAATATTGACTTGCAAAACTGCAATTAACTCATTAGTAGTGTGAGAAAGAAAATTGTGTCAGGACCACCCTCATCTGGTGACAGCAAAACGAAGTACCAGATTTTTTTTCCCTATATTTGCTTTTCATTGTATTTGAGAACTTGAGATCTTTTTTCAAAGAGCAATGTACAATTGCAAGAGAGTAGTAGGAAGATGATAGCAGACTTATTATTTATATTTTCTAGATTGTTTGGGTTGACACTCATGAAGGAACCAGTTTTAAGATCAAGAACTGATAGTTCTAACTTCTAAGATCATGACTATAGGCATCTCTTTTTTTCATTCAGAAAACAAGTAATCTACTCCTAAAAGACACATTAATGTGAATTTCTTAAAAAAAAAAGGGAACTGCATAACACAAGCCATTGGACCGTAAACCTAAATTTTGTTAAATCAACTCCTTACCCATTCCGAATCATCATCTTTCTCTTTCCAATAAATACTCAATTGACCAGCAGAAAGTAGTAAGTTCCCTGAAATTTAAACCAAAACTATTCGGTTATCTAACTTGCAGTGACAGTTACATGTATAAATCAAGTAAAGAGCTCAAGAACATGCAAATTGTTAAGTTAAAAGCAAGCTTCAGTCATGCCACATAAGCTCTTTGTGTTGAGATTTTGCACTAATCTAGCATTCTTTTGTATAATAGTATCCTAACATTCACCATTATGCATTGCACTTTGAAAAGAAGGAAAACTGTAGAGAATGCTTTTCCATAACTAGTTCAGAACACCTTTGCCTAAAGACTTTAACCCTTTTATGTTGAGTTCCTAATTTGTAGTAGTCATAATGTGAATTCTGCTTTTCTCATTCCTGTTACCTATTTCATAAAGCAGATATAAGAGAATAGAACATGTATAATATATAGATAGGAGCCAGACATGTTTCCAATAACGGAAATATGCCTATTCGTAAGAGTACTGCAATATACATTGAAAAGGGCCAAGTCTGAGCCACAAATTTATGCTTACTTTCCACCTGATTCTCCTCAAATAGGTACTTGGAATCCCACAGAAGAAACTATATGGAAACTGTATTACATTGATAAAGCCAAACTGGAAAAAACTGCCAGTAGAGTTTCTCTTTTAAATTTCCAGCAGATTCCGAATAGGAGATTATGCCAACAAGGCTAATAATTAACAGTGCAATCCTTGCGCAGAAAGAAAAGACAGTTGAATTAAAGTGAATTTCCAAGTTTTTTTTAGCCACAACATCTACAGAAAGCTCAACTAATAACCTATAGTTAATAGCCAAAACCAAGGTATCTAGATGGGCATACTTGTCAATTTGGAAGCATATATATATGTCACTAATCTTAATTCTTGATAGTTGATACTACTACTTAATATGTACTTACCTAAATTTTTCATTTACAATAATGTACAAACTATCAATAGAGTTAACAGAACCAGATCAAAGCAGATAGCTTAAAATATAAGCATACGAAGCAAGAAAATGTCATAGCCCCGACCTTCTTCATTCAGCAGATTATTGCTTTTCTGAGAAACCCAGATTTGCAATGGAGCTCGAGCTTCCTACATAATCCATGATGAACAAAAAGCATATTAGGAAAACAAAACCATGACGGGATAAATGAGGAATTGTCATACTAACCAGTTTTAACAAATTATTTTCGAGCCCTTTACTCTGATGCCCATTATCCAATAAAAGCCACCTTCCATAGAGTGTACTTCTAACATAGTAAATGTAGCGAATGTTGACACCCCTGTATGATGGTGGTAAAATCTTTGGAAGGTCCACTCGTACTATGTCTGCATAGATTGTTCAATTACTGACATTTACTTCTAGAGAAAGAATGCAATTTTATGCAATAGGAGAAAAATGTATATTTCCAGTTCATCATAAGAATACACTGTGCCTAAACTGCTCAGTGAGGAGAATGAAAGTTCAGAAGAAAAATAGATTTTGTTCTTTGTGCACAAAGGAAAATCTCCAAATAGATTTTGTTAACATTTAAGTCAGACAAACATCACATTTAATTGATATCAAGGCTATTTAATTCTGTCAGGAACAAGCAGAATGTTAGCCATTTAGACGAGATTTGGAGAAGATAAGTCAAGAAAGAGAAGCCAGAATAGAGACACAAAGGGAGTCAAACATTTATTCTCATTGTTTCTTGTGTCATGAGTCATGACCAAGTGACCAACAGTTCTATTTCCCCTTTTACTGCTCCAACACCGAAATTTATCTCTTTCTTTTTCATATGCGGCCCATATATGCATTGGAATGTCAAAAGACTCAAAACCATGATCATAAGTGAAAAAAGATTTAAACTCTGACTTCCATTTAACATTTCATAAAGATAATCAATACAAAGAGATGATAAAACAACTATATTTCATCTCAAAGGTATAACCATATTACCCTAGTCATAGATTTTCTATGTCTATGCAACAATAATAACAAGAAGAACAGCAGCAATGTTAAACAAAGAACTATATTGTCTTCCCTTCCTACTCTTATTCAACAGAGCTCCTTCCAACAGATAATGAGCACAAGTAATGGGCACTTCTTCAAGAACAATAATGGGCACATGTAACTTGCCATGTTACATTTGTGCAATAAAGTTTGCAATAAATCAGCAGCATAGTTCCAAGTAACACTAGGAGAAGAATTTAAATTAGGCTCAGAGTGAGCAGAAGTAGACAGACTTATCTGGACAATAGTCAACCCAAAATACAAAAAGAGTTAATAAGTAGTTCCAAGTTCTTCTACAATGAACTAATTGTTTAAAACTATGACACAAGAGTTTGTCCAAGTACTTCTAAAATATCAGTTCCTCAAGAGAACCTTAAGACAAAGGATAAAAATTAAGGATGTCCGAACATATTTCATCGCTCAACCTTGTGCACTAAATATGGAAGAAATAACAGAAAATATATTCAATCCCAAATTAAGTGCAAAGCATTTTATGTGCATTTAAGCCATAATGTACAAAAAGAGATGACCCACTGCTTTGTTCAACTAAGAGAGATTTCTTACATGTTTTTGTGCTTCCAGAAGTAACAATAACTTTTGAAACTATTGATGGTGCTATACAATCCAGAAACAGATGTTCCCCTGCATATAAATAAAGACAGAAGATAAAGAGCATGAAACATCAGAAAATTTTATCAAGCAAGCAATATTAGGTCAGAGGAAAAGCA
Organism: Typha latifolia; assembly: GCF_019914945.1. NCBI lineage: Eukaryota > Viridiplantae > Streptophyta > Magnoliopsida > Poales > Typhaceae > Typha > Typha latifolia. The sequence goes on from NC_133093.1 coordinate 214,863, forward strand.
CTACGATCCAACCTCATAAACTTAAAATTCTTGCAGAAAATGGAACACAATGCTAAAAAGTTGCAACAGGAGACCAACAAAAATAGTCAGGTTGCATCTTCATACTTGCAAGTGTTTGCTGAGCTACTAATGCAAAAAAGGGATCAAGTACTGATTTTACAAAAAGAAAAAGAAAGGTTTCCACAACAATTTGGCCAAGCGATTCAGGAACGAAGTGTAACACACAAATGCCATTAGTCTTTATGAATGTAATTGTTCACACTAGTAAAAGTGCAAGGAATGGCCATATCAAATGTTTAAATTATTATGACGAAATGTGGTGATCTGGTATAAAGTCTGAAGGAAAATTACAGTCAATATTTGAGGATAGATATACACTCATTAACTGCCTAAAGACTAAACTGCTGAATTCCAGCAACACTTGCATAACTATCAATTTGATCCAGTGGATGTGTTAAACCTTTTTATCTTTGAATTTCTTGATCCATAGGAAAAGTCCTTATCATCAGTATATCCATGCATTTTTCCAGAAACATTAGGTTAAATATAGTACATGAAAAGAAGGCTCAGAAAGAATGATAGATTTATGCAATTGCCTGCCTATCTGACGATAACCCTCCAAAAAATCGCAAAGAGTCATTGTCAAACTAAAATCAGACAAGAGAAGTTCTTTGGCAGAAATAAAAGATGCAAATAGATTTTAGGCTGCTCATGTTTCATATTTTTGATTTCGAGAATATTAGTTGAGTGAGTTCAGAGAAGTGCCTTAAGAGTATAAAATTTATTGTCTAAATCCTTAAAATCAAGAAATTGAACCTTATTAGGCTGGATAATCTTGTTTTATAAGGAAAGTCACACTTTGGTTGGTTTACTGTCACTGGGATCAGAGTGACAAATTATAATGTATCAAAGGAGATCTAATTTGGTATTTAGTAGATTTCAGAAGGCTTATATGTTTTAGAATGAAACAACATTTCTTTTATTCTTTTCCTCTTCCCGTTCTACCAGGTGGAGGAGACTACCTAAAGCTTGTGGGTTAGCCACGAATGAATAAAGACATCAAGAGGCATACGACTGTATATGCTTCCTGAGGAATTCCACAAAAGTTCAAACTATAAATATTCAACTTCTTTTAACTAATATTATTTCCAAAGAGAACAAATGCATACCTCTGCGCTGCTTAGATCCAGGCAAAGGCTTTTGAGTGGAGAACCATAGGCTGTCCAACTTCTCAATACCTTTAACCTCAAAAGATAGATTGTCAACCAAAAGAGATGAAATATCTTCCGTCGAAACTGCTGTCCCAGGATCCTCTTTCGAACTTGTCGGGCTACAAATCTCTAAAGTCACAGTGACTGAATCACCTGGCCTATAAATCTCCTTATCAGTCTGAAGCTTCAAAGTCGGCGACAATTCCTTCTTGGCAGCTGATTCGCCACTCTTGTCATTAAACCAACCCACGCTCTTAAAGAAGGAGAAACCCTGAGGAAGTTTCAATGACATTTCCCCAAACACAAGATGCCCATCCAAGAATGGGGTTCACCTTCTCATCCAATGTGATGCCTCATACAGAACAATAATCTCATCAAAGCTACAATCTTTTGATCAATTGCCGGCAGTTTAGTCGCTCCACCTGATAATTCGTTATTCAACGAAGAGAAAACCAAACAATAATCTACCAGATAACTAAGCAAGAGACGAAGAGCACAAGGAAGCACAAACCCTAGGCATTACAATGTCAGATCACACATGAAGAGAGATCAAATAGAAAGCAACACAGAGTCTTATCAGAAACGAGGTGAAGATCTATAATTACACCCATAACGAAACAAAAACATCCGAGATCTATGGAAAATCGACACCAACCGATACGGATCTAAGGTCAGATCGGAGTAACAAAAAAACGAATAGCAACGACAACAGCAGCAACAACAAACAACAATAACAACAAGGGATCGAATCTAAGGTCAGAACCGGATGTTCGGAGAGTAGCTATAACGTTACCGCGAGCTTCTGAAGAGTAGTGATCGTCGCCGTCTCTTCTCGCTTTGCTCTCTGTCTTCTTTATTCTTCTCGCTGGAATAGCGAGATCGCACTTGGATCCAGCCGTGGGGGTCGAAAGAGTAGGAGATTACCGTCCGGTGACTAAAAACTATATAATACTCGAGGGGTTTTTCCTTTTATTAAAGTCCTTTTTTTTTACCCAATTATGAAAATAATTGGATTCCCATCAAAAGTCCGACCCGAATGCGGATCCAATTCACCAAATTCGGATCCAATATCAATATCCGACCCGTTTTTGAAACACATGAAGTAACGACGAGAGGGAAGACGAGGATTCCATCTGTAGAAGAAAATAAAAATAAAAAGAAGAAGCAATGATCATCGTCGACGGCAATCCCATCTCCATCTCCGTCTCCAAATCCCCTTCTCAGGTACTCCTCCATCTCTTCTCGTAACAACAACACTTTCTTCTTCCTTCGAGACCAAATCGTCAAACGTAGAAATGGGTCTCCTTTTCTTTGGTCTAGGGAAGGGAAATCTTAGCTTCGTTATTGGAGAATCCCATTCTGATCAATGCTTCGGCTCGCCTCAAAGAAGTTCCGGAGAGAAACTTCTCAATTTCGGAGCACGTCAAGCATGTGTACGTGTTCCAGAGGGAGTACGCCACCGTTGATCCTAAGCACGTCCAGGTATTCGGCATCTGGGTCTTGGATAATTCGACGTAATTTGTGCTGTTTTAGTGATAAATTTGGTAACTTAGAGATACTTGTTCATAGGGTTTGTTATGAATGTGGGTGGTTTAAGTTGGGTTTTTAGTCTGCTGGTTAATTAGTTGATGTTGGTGATAACAATCCGATTATAACAGTCACAAAATCCAACCCAATAACAATAATGAAATTAATTTAAATAAATTACATATTACAAAATACATAATACCGTTATAGTTGAGTATAGTGTTTAACACTATCTCCTTAAGATTAATTTGTCCTTCATCGACTCCTTATAAAATTATGGACATCAGTTTCTTATGATACAATAACTGTTTTGCATACAATTGCCTTGTACACAGAAGGAAGCAGCAAATTTGAGCGCCTTGTCGAACAAAATAGTGCAATATTCTCTCTCGATACAGTAGCAAAAGACTCAAGAATATATGAGTGAATGAGAATAAATGAATCGCTTCAATTAATTTCATTCAAGTTTTCCTAACGTAGACTGATAGCATATATATAATCGATGAACACAGTGGCACTTTGAAAAGGTGCAAAAATTCTATCAATTGGAAAATCATCAGTCAAAAGGAAGCATCATTTCGTCAATAGAAGCATTATTTCATCAATAGATGCATCCTTTCATCAAGATATGCATCTTGCCATAATCACTCGAGTGACTCAACTTGTGATAATCACTTGACGGAAATCAACTTATGCTCAAGCAAATTGGAAAAAAGCTCGAGCGAATCAAAAAATAAAAATAAATCCATGATTTCAATTACATCCAATAGACACAGTGATGATTTAGATTTCGTATGTTACTACTTAAGTGAACAAACGGCTTAAAAGGACCTATTGAGGTCTAACCAAGATCCTGTTAGGATAAAAATAATATGGACTTAACCACGCATGAACTTAACCGAGCTGCGCTCGTGTGTGAGTTGAGTTGCATAGATTTCCTTATCCATAAAAAAAGGGTATCACTTAGGGCCTAAAACTTAGGTTGAACATGTTACGAATGTACTCTATCAATATTTTTTAAATAGTCAATGTGATACTAAACTCACATTCATTTTTTTATTACCATGATAGTTATTTTAAAGCTAATTTTTATTCACTTCCCTTCATAAATTTGAGCAAGTGATCATACGACATTAAAGTACTATTTAATCCTTTTGTATTTCTTTGTTAATCCATCATTTGTAATGTGTGGACCCACTTAATTTTGGGCTTGAAGTTTGCTCAAATCATGATTTTTTCTTTCTTTCAAAGGTGGACAGCAATGCTCATGCTTCTAAAGATTTATGAATTGCGTGCAGTTTACATTTTGGTTAAATTCAAGATATTAGTTGTGTTCGATGATTTCAGTTTCTCTGGTTATTCCAAATTCTTCTTCTACAGCCCAAACTTATCTTTGTTTCTTTTCATTTCTATCATCATTTCAATTTTCAACAGAAAATATTATTTCTTATTATATAGATTTAGGATCATCCACTATATTTGTGGCCTTAAATCAACAACTTGCAATGTGCATCATCCCATAAATTAGTAAAACTGATTTGATAGCTGATCATTGTACTAATATTAAAGTTTGTTCCATCTTGGAAGTTGGTAGGCACAGATGAGGCGACTACTTGTGTGGGCCTTGTAATTCGCAACCGGAACAATGGAATGTAAGAATAAGAATAACTTGACAAACACTAAAACGAGTACAAGGCTCTCTTAATCTGATCATCTTTGTCTTCTGCAAACTAATTGCAGGACCTCTGTCGGTCATATGGATTTTTCTGGAGTAGTTGACAAGGGCCTCACCCAAATGTTACAGTTAGTTGTTGATCGTGAGGCAACACTCGATGTTTGTCTCTTTTCTTTCATTTGGGGGCAGCACATTAGTTGTTCTCTATGAAACTGAGTGGTTTTAACTTTTCCTGAGTTGATAAATAAATTAGCATTTGAATGCAGGTTCACTTGATTGGTGGTTTTGACGACGTATCTACTAAAGTTAGTGACAACTTAATCACAAGCATAAAAGTTTTCCTTCTATTTTCTTCTTAGTTGACTGCTGACCTGAGAAAAATCTTGGTTGATACTTTGTCATGCAGCATGCGATTCGCTTAACTGGGCCAGAAGGACACAAGAAGAAGGAAGGATACTCATTCCCTTTATGTTGCAAAATAGTTGAGGCTCTACAAAATAGTCAGGAAAAATTTCACCTTCAAACACTCTGTGTCCTTGGCCATAACACCAAAATAGATTCATATGGAAATGCAAGGCCCATAATCGGCGGCTTTTTGGTTAGTTCATGCCATTTTTTCTGCATCAGCATATGTCAAGGTCCAAAAGAACTTTCAAGAACTGTATACTTAAAAAAGAGGAGTTTAATGCATCGCACCCATAGGAATTTTGAAACCAGGAATCTATTGTCTTGAACATTCTTTTAAAGCTCATATATAATAAAATAGTGTCATAAGCTATCTAGTGGATGGTGAGCTCGTAATCCTTACTTAAGCCCATCCTACATTAACTTTTGAAATTAGGCATTTGTCTCTGTACTAGGTTCCAGTTCTTATTGGTTGTCATGCACCACCATAATAATCATAAAGTGTTTAATTCTCTCCAATTACAGAGTTTTTACTGACATGTGAACATATTTGTTACTTTTAGGTGGACACTTCATCTGGACTAATTATGCCTGCCAATTTTGATAAAAGTTCAAGATCTCCAGATGAAATTGTCAGGAGGATACGTGTCAGTGTATCTTCTGATGATCCAAGTTGGCATGGGAAGTTATTGGAGACTTATGATACCCATCATGATAGATTTCAGATTGCCCCTTGCTCCTGGTATATTATTTCCTTTTAAGTCTATCCTGTTTAGAATATAACATAACTAAAATAAATCCCAAGTGATGTGCAAAAGAAAACTTGTAACACATACCAAAGAGCTTCTAGTGTTTCCAGCTTCTTGTTTCTAAATGTGGTAATAGATAATTGTGGAACTGCCAATATAGAAATTTGTAGATGCTAATTAACATTTTATATGAGTATATCCTAATAAATAAGAATGAAGAGTTCCAATTGAACTGCTAAAAAAAATAGTGCTCAGTGAACTATAAACAATACATTTAACTGTAGTGAACAATGCAAAACCTATAGTTGTTCATAGCTTTAGAGTTTTTATAGCGCTTTTCTTTGAACTAATTTGTTCAGAATAGATTCAAACCTTCTAGAAGGACATGGAAAGATCAGTGTACCTCAATGTTACAATTTTTCTAGTTTATCCTATTTAGCTTTGTATATTGTCTACCAAATCTTATCACATTCTTCTGACATAGGATGAATAATTGGGGGCGGATCGCCTTTATGCTGCAGAAGCTTTCGGACTCTGAAATTCTCTTCAAATGTTCTACCTCACCTTCTGCAGAGCCCCTTGATTTTGTGGAGAGCCAAAGAAGGTCTGTACCGTGTACATAACTCTGGATGATTGGCCTTTTGTTTGGAAGTGTAGTGCGAGTAATAGGTGATTTTAGAAAGTCTCTTAGTTCTTCTTGTTATATCTGAAATCCTGGTCGTTCTGGTTGGGTTATGTGATTTTAGCCAATCTGTATGATATATTGCTATCGACTTGTTCTTTATTTAATGCCTTAACTTTTGGGCTGAAATACATGGACCTGGATCAAAGTTGACCAGACAAGCCATAAAATGAAGGCAGTTATCATAATTCTAAACTGATCCGTAGGGCTTTAGGTGCTAAGATATGTAGTGCTAGTTTTGGTGCTAATGCAATATGATGCCTGGAAATATGATATAAAACTAACCTCTTTTCTGTATACATCCTTAGGAGTCCTTATTTCATTTTTTTTTATTCGCGTATTAGTTTGCTTTATCAGATTAACCTTTTTTCTGGTTGGGTTGTCTGGTCGAACTCGTGATGAGGTGTGACCTACTCCTGTGAAGATAGGTAACAAAGAATGGAAGGCAATGACAGTATACAACGAATAAACAACCTGTACCAGCTTTGTAGCAGATTTCATACTTCTGTGGAAATAATACTGATTGCTACAGATGACATCATGATTTAGTGTCCTTTCATTGATGCAGGATATGGAGTTACTTGGCCAAGAATCCAGATTGGAGGCAAACATTTTCAGGAAGGAAACCACATATATTCAAGAGGGACAACCATGGAGGATGGTTAAAGTGTGTCTAGTAACATCTTGTTAAATGTGTCATGATTCATGCCATCAATATCTCTTTTAACTATTAAAAAAGCCTTTTAACTTTCGAAGTACTACTGGTTTGACTCCTTGTATTTACCACACTTGCACCACCATGAAACAGAATAAGAATTGTGTACCAGTATACTTATACTGCATATGTCAATCTCCAACTTTCTAAGCTACTTGAGCCTAGAATTACTTTTAAAGAGTAAGTACATGAAATTCATGTGCCATGTCCTACGCTGAGAGCAAATTGTATGCCAACTGCAGAAAACTTGAATTGAATGAGTTGATAGCAGCATGCTTTGTGATGAACAACTTTAGATTGATTGATTGTTTTGGCCAATCATTATTTCCTAATCAATCTTTTTAAATGTGCTGAAACATCATGCCCCTCTGTCCTCTGATCCTTGTATATTCGGTGCATGACCAATTAATTCTAAAAGCCGCGGAGCAGACATCATCTAAAAAGGTCAGCCACATGATTGCCACCACCCAACAACGCTTATACAAATCAAGTGAATCCGACAAACAGTCAAACACGAGAGTGTTTTTTGTGAAACCAAAGTGGGCCTCCCCATAAACTAATGTATTTAAATTGCTCATCCCTCAAAGGTAATATTATTTTTCATTTCTCAAACGAAAATTACTGAACTTATCAGCTTTGATAGGTTAACTTGAAGAGTTAGAAACTGAACGTCATTTTATTTTTATAAGAAAACAGAGGAAGAAAGAAGAAGTAAAAAAACTTATTATTTTTCTTTATATTTATCTATTTATTAGATTAACTAGAGAAGCTTATGACAACATATTATATTTTACATGAAACGCTGAAAATGCTTACTTTGGAGTAAATAAAATAAATTTGTGGGATGTAGTTTGGTGAAAAAAAACCTCGTCAAAAACAATGACTGCCACAATGCCACTCTACGCATTGGTTAAGCAAAAGCTGAAAGAAAGATACTATTCATAGGCTGATCAAGGATTCAAAGAATATAAATGCACTATTACCTGAAACGCATGTCATAGAATCAACATAGGTACACAACCTGTAGGGCATTAATTAGATAACAACGAACTGCAAATGGGATTCAATCTGCTATGCTAAGCAGGAGGGGGCCCTCCCCGATTAAGGCTGCACACTTGCAAGCAAGGATAACATAAAGCATGCATGCAATGGGGCTTTACAATATCAATAGACAAAAATAACCAAAGGGTTAACCAGTCAGTTAGAAAGAAAAGCAAACAAACTGTTCTACCATTACCATCTTATCAAGCTCGGGAGAAGAAGGAAAAGGTAGAAGTGATAGCTTGAAAATTCTAAACATTGCTACTTGGCATATTGCAATCCACCAATACAAAAACCACTAACCAAGAAAAAAGATTGGAAAATGAAACTCGCTAGGAACAGTTTGGACAAAAGTAATTCAAGCAGCAGTCTTGCGCAGCTCATTTGCCCCATGGGCAAAGTGGCAACGGTCGCCAAAAGTGCAGGATCCCTTAGCAAAGTTCTCGCAAAGTTTAGTCTTGTAGTTGTTAGCAGAACCAGCATGAGATCCTGGAGCAGGCATTCTGGTCTGTGCTGGAGTTGAAGCACTGATGCTGACGATGAGCTCTCTTACCATTCCACTGGCATGCTTTATCTGATCAAAGGTTCCCTCGAGCTCAATGTTCCTCAGATTGGGATCAGAATCGTGATCCCTGATGGCCAATTTGACTCCTGTAAGTCGGCATATCTGTTTTGTGTTGACTCCACCCTTCCCAATGATGGCACCAGCAAGAGAGGCATCAACACTGATCTTGGCAGTGGCTGATGAACCAAAGCTTCCAGGAGCACCCATACCAGGTGGAGTAGGTTCAAAGCGCCCACCTAATCTGCCTCCCACAGGGGGTCCCATCGCAGCATCCTGAGATGAAATGGGCATGCCAAGCTCTCTCTCACCATGGGCAAAATGGCACTTGTCCCCAAATTTACAGCCTTCTGCAGTGCTGTACTTGTTGCATAAACGCGTCTTGACAGTAGGGGAAGGATGACCATCAGGAACAGCAGGCCCCATCATCATTCTTCCTGGAGGAGGTATGGCTGGGTTCCCAAGGTTGGTCATATGCGCAACAGCCTGGTAGCCACCAGGAACATAGTGCAAAAAGTGGCAGCCCTCACCAAACGGGCAACCAGCGGTGCTGCATCAAGTGTCATAATCTTTAGATATACATAATAAAAGACAAGTATAGGTCTAAAATTTAAACGACATGGTTATTTGAAAATTAGCCATTATGTGTCAATCAACAAAAAAACTCCTAATTGTTTCTTTGAACAAGATCATGCTACTAATGGAGGACAAAGGCTTTAATCAAGTATGGATCAATTAAGCAAGAAAAGGTGTTAAAGCTTACAATCACATAAATATAGAAAAATATGAAGATGCTGTTTCTCAGACTAAAGAAGTCACCTGGAGTATGGAACTGATAGGATCACTAGCTAGCATGCTACAAAGAAGATAAGCAAGAAAAACCTTGACGTAGCTGCAACTCTACATCTAAGGACATGAGGTTTAGAGTTTCTTCAAATGGGGGTTAAATGTTTGGAGGCAATAAATCGGGAAGAAAAAACAATCACCACTCAAAATCCTCAGTCAAAACTAGCATTCACATGAGTGATGCTCTGCAAAGCGGTGTTATCTATCACCCGAGCATAAGTTAGAGAAACTTATGTCATTTCATAAGTTATAATTCAACGTCATTTTATGAAGCATCAATTTGACTCACAGTTAAAGAAACTTCTGAGGACAATAACCTAAAAATATAATAACCTATCACACTGTCCCTCCTTTAGTTGCTTGCCACTTCATTATTACCAACAAGTAAAGTTTTCAAGAGGATCTCAAGCTCCTTGCCTAAGTTCTTCAGTGACCACTAGATCACAATATTTTATTAACAATTGTCTGTGACCAATTCATTATTATGAACATCTAGCATAGATACATGATGTACACAAAGAAAATTGCATGATAATCTCCACAGATCATCTTCCAGAACATCACCAAGATAAGATGAATACGTAATACAATATCTCCAATGTATTCTCTATACAACATTCATTCATGTTTATCCTAGAGAGCTGTTAGCAGGATGTGAAACTGCAATATTATCTTTAATTTAATGAACTATCAGTTGAATAAATTTAAGTCAACTAAAAGAGTAAATCAGATGTATTCATAATTTCATATATCCAATATTCTATATGAACAATTTTTCCCATAAAAATAGATTTGTTGCAAATCCTCTTTCTCATGTTTCTCATGATAATATGACATTGACAATGAAATTAGCATGTTCACTCCTCTAAAGCATATTCCATACATCGAGAAGCTTGTTTGCTGAACCAATGACAGTAACTTATTACATAGAATGCAGCCAACACAGGATGTCACTAGAGGCTACCAGAAGCAAGCAACAGCTTGAAAGAAAATTGAAAAATAACTGCAATCAACCTCATAATAATCAGGAAAAATTAGCTGATGATGCAATACATAGCCTTAAAGAGATCACCTAAGCTGTCTAGATGTGCAATAGTGAAAGCTGCTATTACAAATATGTTCTCATTAAGTATGGTCACATTAATGTTTTTAAGATATAATGTTACCTATGTAAACACGTAAGTCAGAGGACTCTAATTACAGAAGCCTACTTACTCCAGAAAATGTTCTAACATATGCATTTTCTTCGACTTTACAATACAAATAGAAAAAGAGTAACTGACATAACGATCTGTATTATTTATCTAGTGTGGCCTAAGTCTCACCACAAAGCATTATCAACTAATGTAACTGCTTAATAAGAATCTCATCACTTGTATCAACATACTATATACATCTTAATACACTAAGAACAAATACCTCAACTTTTTTGCTGAACCAATTCTTTAAAATTCCAGCCAAAAATGCATATCAGATTAAAAGACATGAGAATTGCATGGTCACACAATCACATGATCACATGATCAAAGACGAAATTTCAACAAAGATGAGCAAATAAAGAAATATTTAAAACCACAAGCAAAACTACATAATCCACTTTCAAACAACAAAATATCTACACAAAAGAGAACACTTCATTTGCCAGTATTAATATCATATTCATATCAATCTGAATTCACATAAACTTGGCAGTATTGTTAACAAGTAGCACATGTGTGAGTTCCCATGTTATCCCGTTCAACATTGTTAACCTGATTAGAGCAGAAGCACCTGTATCACAATCTTAAATGACTGTTCATTAGCGCTAGATATATTATTTTTTATACATCCTACAAAAAACTTTATAACTTAAAATGAACACAAAGAAAAATAGAGGTTACCATCAGGTGTCCATTTTAAGTAGTTTAAGATTAGAACCTGAAAAACTTGGTGCAAGGCTTCGATTTGCTTCCTACAGCAGTTTGGAACGACTCCGATTCTGTTGCATGAAATTAATTATGTGTTCTCAGTTACAATATGTTGATTACTGATCTTGATAGTCTAAGTATAAATTAAGCATCCCAATACTTTTTAATGTAAACATATGAAAGATTGGTTGTTTTTCTGGAAGAAATACCACCACAAACACTATCTTTATAAATTGGCCCACAAGAATATCATTATGACTTAAAGACGATGCTAACATGGACCACTGGTATCCGGAGGATACCCTCACTTATATTCGGGGAAATTGAAAAACGAAAAAATCACCATTCAATCAGCTCTCTCTTGAAGCTATGATTTTTTTAAGTATACGGATCCATGAAACTCCTCCTAGCAATGTAATTGAACCACAACAGAAAATCACAAATGACGCAGCAAATTAAAGTGTAGAGAATGTAGAACTTAGTGAATAATGATTTCACCATAGACCATTCGATGTTATAGACTTGCCACGAAGAGCTTAAATAACTATAGCAACCTAAAAGAAGTACATATATCCCGATATTGCAAGGAATGGAGATACTTATGAATGAATATAAATATTACCGAGCAATAAAAAATAACCTACAAATAATAACCAACAGGCTCATCTTCCTGAGTACCGTACCAAGAAAAATTGGTTAACATGAAAAAATTCATCCAATGCATATTTCGACCAACTAAAACAACAATGATATCTTGAGAAGATGACTCAAAAAACCCTATTTCTCTTCCAAGAACCCAAACCCTCCAAACTCTAGATCCAACACGAGCAAACAGAAGCCTCGAATAAAGGAACAACGACTAGGGCCAAAGAAAAGAAGCTATCGATTCGCCTCACCTCTCGTCCGCTTCGCGCCGGCTTCCCCTCCGTTCAACGCGTCCGGCCTCCCCCTCTTGCGAGCTGCTTCCATGGATCCAAGAAGGAAGAAGAGATACGAGAGAGATCTCGAAATAGAGAGGGAGAGAAAAATAATATACAAAAAAAAAAATTTTAAACCCTAGCTCCGAGGACCAAGGGTTTGCGGCAGAGCGGCTCCACTACGAGTCTTATGAGACGGAATTGAGGCGTCGGAATTAAATCAGGTTAAAGCTCGGTGAAGTTGAGGTCCGCGCGGCAAAGGTTAAATGACGAGATTACCCCTCTAGTAGTTTTGCATTTAACACCCTGTTTGGTTATTAATTGCAAGAGAGAATTTGTCACAGATGAGAAGGCGATAGAACCGGCCGAGCTAGTTAGTAGCGCAGCCGAGCCCACTCCACTGAGCCCAAAACCCTAATTCGTATAATTCGAATTGCGTCGCTCTCGCCTCTCGAGCCGCCTCGATCGCTCCGAAGCCCCCAACCCCCATTTCCCTACTCCCGCCTCGGTCTCATCGAACGATCGAGATATTAAAAGCTCCACGAAGAAGAAACCGAGGAGGAGCAACAAAGAAGTGAGCCTGCGATCCAATCGTCTTCTCCTCCCGAGAAAAAGGTATGGAATTTGCGTTAGATTTGCATCGATTCTGTTAATTTCTCTTCTCGGATCGTTCAAAACGCTATCTTGCTTGCTCTAATTAGCTTGAGAGTATAAAGAAGTGCAATGGGGGCATCGGCGACCGCGGGCATGCAAATGGTGGCGGCGAGGCCGTGCATCTCTTCTGCCTCACGGTTTCTCACGTCGAAAGCGGTGGTTTTGGCGATAGATCGAGGAATCTCCACTAAATCTAGCTTTGGGAGCTCTTGCCATGTCTCCTCTGTGAGATCTCTTCGATTTCGGAGTAATGAGGCTTCATCTTTGAGCTCCCGTAAGGTTGTTACCAGGGCGATGTCTGGTGAAAGCGACAAGAGTGGTGGGTTTGGATTGCCTATCGATCTTAGAGGTAAACAAGTGCGGCGTGATCCAAATTCTTTTTAAGAGGCTTATACATTTCATCAGATAGTCCGTGTAATCTCGTAGTAATTGCCCCCTCATATTAAATTTTTAATTGTGATGTAACTAAATTGGTTTGACGGTATCAAGTTTCCTATTCTAAACATGTTGAGGTGAATCATGGTGTCAATATTTTGGTAGTTTTTAGTGCTAGGGTTTCTTTAGATCTGATAATTAGAGTTCAAGGCTTGTAATATTAAGTTCGTAGGTAATTCCATTGCAATTTCTATCAGTTCTTTCACAGAATGGTTCCATCAGGAATATGCCGATTCCACTAATGCAAGATGATAACTGATTTCATATTTTATATAGACAGGCTACCTTGACTAGCTCGGAAATTTCCCACCAAAGCCATTGTAATTGATGTGTATCTAATATACTGTCTGGACTCTAGAGCATGGTATGTGGCATATTGTCCAGAATGTAACACAACTTTGCAGCTGGTGATTGTGTTAGATGATTGATTAAGTACAAAACTGGTCAATTTTATATGTTGATATAGTTCAGTGTCATTATTCTTGGTCATCAGGGCTTTCTTTACTGATATACATATTGTACTTGATATATGATCTTCAACTTACCTGATTTTTAGGTAAGAGGGCATTCATTGCTGGAGTAGCTGATGACAATGGTTACGGTTGGGCAATTGCAAAGGCTCTTGCTGCCGCTGGTGCTGAAATTCTAGTTGGCACATGGGTGCCTGTAAGTTACTTTTGTTTAATAAATTATTGATAATAGGTTAGTCATAAGCTGTACATATCTATATGTGATTCCTTATGAACAATTCTTCATATGGCAGGCACTAAATATTTTTGAGACAAGCTTAAGACGTGGGAAGTTTGATGAGTCACGCAAGTGTGTAATCTATAGAAATAGAATCTTCAGTATATCATTTCTTTCTTTTTACAGCAGTACTGGAAAGTTTTCTGCATAACTCAATTTAGCAGGTCTTAGTTCTGATTTGTGATAGTGGTAAGTGTCATGTCTGATGCAGGTTACCAGACGGTTCTTTGATGGAAATTACCAAAGTATATCCATTAGATGCAGTTTTTGATACACCTGAGGATGTTCCTGAAGATGTAAGATTAGCAAATATTACTACTTTTGCTTGGTCTATCCTTAAGTTGAATTGATTCACTTGGGATGACTTTTTTAGGTCAAAGCAAACAAACGCTATGCTGGATCTTCAAATTGGACTGTTAAGGTAGGTCATGCTATTATATCTCTTGGTAGATGTGCAACTTCTCATCACATAGCATAACTGCATATTGGTAGCAACAACATTGTAGCTTAACCATGAGTTATTTGAGAATTTCTTGCAATACCTCCATTTTTTTTCCAGGAAGTAGCTGAATCTGTCAAGAATGATTTTGGAAGCATTGACATACTTGTTCACTCTCTTGCCAATGGCCCAGAGGTAGAATGATAAGCATTCTCTGATATTTTTCCCCTGTTAGATTCAATTTGCTAAGTTTCAAAGAGCAGGTAACCAAGCCTCTGCTGGAGACATCAAGAAGAGGGTACCTTGCTGCAATTTCAGCATCAAGCTACTCATTTGTTTCTTTACTCCAGCACTTCCTTCCAATTATGAATCCAGGTACATTGCGTCATTAGAGATTCCACAGTTTGGTATATTACTTGGTGTATGTTGTCAAACAATGATTCACTCGCTAGAAATTCAAAACTTTACCTTAGAAAGTATTTTGCTAGATCTTTGAGATCATTGGGACAAGGCCGCCTAAGCCTATAATGCTTGTTTTAATGCTGGTCTCTTAAGTATAAGCCATGAGTGAGATTTGATATAAAAAGATTGCAGCCTCTGGTTCATTCTCTGCTTAAAGTGTAGTACTTTTTCCTTTTGCTTGTATGTGATGCCATCCTTAATGTAAGTCAAATTCTGCAACTGTACCTATTTCAGGGGGTGCTTCAATCTCTTTAACATACATAGCTTCTGAAAGGACGATTCCTGGGTAAACACACAAAAGTTAATTGTTCAAGCATATTCTGATAATAGTCTGATATTTCTTTTTCATCATCATATTGGTTTATCTGTTTAATCCTGCAGATATGGTGGTGGGATGAGCTCAGCAAAAGCAGCACTTGAGAGTGATACTAAGGTAAGCTGTCCTTTCACATCATTTTCCTATTTGCACTACTGCTTCAAGATTGCCTTATTGTGGTTCATCCTGTTTTCTCCTGAGGTTGACTCTTGGTTTTGCAGGTGCTAGCTTTTGAAGCTGGAAGAAAAGGGAAAATTAGAGTCAACACAATATCTGCAGGTACTCTTTTACGATGCTGTAATGTCATGTCCGCATTAAAATTTCTGTATCATTTGTGCTCAGTCTCTTAAATAGTTGCATTGGCTACATATCTTGTAGCAGATCTCCGGTTCTCGTGTATTAACTATACTAGCTCAACTCAAACTACTGTTGAAAAAGTATCTGCTCTGGTAGTATGAAAATCTGTTCCATGTATAACAAACTTATAATGCATCTTCATAATCTCTACATATAATCAGGCCCTCTTGGCAGTCGAGCAGCAAAAGCCATCGGATTCATCGAGAAGATGATAGACTATTCCTACACCAATGCACCATTGCAGAAAGAATTAACAGCCGGTAAGAACCGAGAACCTTAGGAGCTCGTCATCATTGTACCTCTCAAAATGATCCTTGAGAAATATATGTCAGATATATTTATTCATATTGAATTGCAAATACATTACTTTTACCTAGCTTGATTTACCTCTGTATTTCTTGAAAGAAATCGTGAATGATGTTCTACAGATGAGGTTGGCAATGCAGCTGCATTCTTGGTGTCCCCATTGGCTTCGGCGGTGACTGGTTCAGTTGTTTATGTCGACAATGGGTTGAATACAATGGGACTTGCACTCGACAGTCCGACGCTTGCAGTGTAACCATCTGTTCACCGGTCAGAGTGGGAGGTGGCTGATTTCTCCTGTTTGGCGGCTTCATGATCTCTTCCAATAAAGAGTTGCATTTGGATTTTAGTTTCATAGCTAGGGCATGAGAGACTTCAAGGTATCCTGAATTTTGGAGCGGTCCGAGTATCAGATGCTTGATTACTAGTGCCATTGAGGATGTATGGAACTTGTCTGTCTTAGATCCGTCAACTTTGTAGTTTGAACACCTCATTTCACATTCCCTGTTCTGGGCTTAAGGATCTTGACGTACGATTTTTAGAATTCTGGCCGTAAATGTAAATTAAGTTTCAAATAGAAACATAAGTTGTTATTTGAGACAGCATTCTTACGCCGAGTCCTCTAAGAAAAATAAATCTAGTGGCAGTTCCTAAGAATCGAGATTAGATTTTCAAAGTTCTTCCATAGAATTCTTTTGGGTGGAATTATACTTGAATTTACTATTCGCATCCTACATTGCATGAATATCCACTCGCCAATGCTTATCGCATGTATTTATCTAGTTTTTCACCTAATCTTCACACGTTCTCTCTCAAGTTTCAAGCATTCCAAGTTCTCGTGTGTATTACAGTGGCACAGCTGTACAAAAGGGTTACTCAAGTGATACAATTTACATCATAGTGTTTGGATGATGCATCGAGATGGATTTATTCAATTAGCCATTGTCTTTGATGGTCACTGATCTTTTTAAGACTCTGTTCAGTTGTGGAATAACTCTAGAATAAGCACTACTATTCTAATTTTTAATACCAAAAGCAGAGAGATAATACTAATATAAACTATTATAATATTTAATTCAATATTAATATAAGAAGTAATAATTACATTTAATGTAACATAAAGTTGATATTATAGTATTAGAGAATAATAAAATTATATTAAAAATTAGTGATGTTTTAAATCATATGATGTAAATGCCTTTGAGTATAGGTTAAAGCAGTAGTAGTAGTAAATAATATTTTTCTAAAATAATTTTATTTTTTATTACAACTGCAGACTCAATATACTCTATATATTCATACTATGAGGAAATAATCATGCACTATGGAATAATACAGGTTATAAACCCGCATTACGGAGAAATAACCCTATACTCTATGTAAAATAATCATGCACGAGACATTATAAAATAATGCAAGGTTATAAGCTCTGCATTGTGAGAAAATAACTCTGCACTCTAAGTAAAATAATCATACATTATAAGAAAATAAAGAGACACTATGAGGTAATGCGGGATTATAAGCTTACACTGCAGAAAAAATAACTTTATACTCTATATAAAATAATCATGTACTAAAGAAAAATAAGAAGACACTACGGAATAATGCGGAGTTATAGCTTGCACTACAAAGAAATAACTTTGCACTCTATGTAAAATAACTATGCGGTACGATAAAATAAGGAGACATTATGTGGTAATGCAAGGTTATAAGCCCGTATTACGGAGAAATAACTCTGCATTCTATATAAAATAATTATGCACTAAAGAAAATAAACATACACTATGGGATAATACGGGGTTATAAATATGCATTGAGGGAAAATAACCCTGCACTCTATGTAAAATAATCATGTATTACGAAAAAAAAAGCATTATGAGGTAATGCGAGATTATAAGTTCGCACTACGAGAAAAGAAAAAATACATGCTTAATGTTTTTTTCTCATTTTACATAATTTACTAATCCAAAAAAAATTAAATCTCAACTATATGTAAGATGACTAATATTTAAAAAAAAAAGATAAGAGGAGAAAGAAAATCTAAACTATAGCTGAGATGTTTGATATTTAAAAAAACAATAGTCGAGAGAGAGAGAATCTCAACTGTAGCTATAGTAATATATAATTAAGTGTTATCTAATCTAAGATCAAAATAATAATTATAAATTATTATTAAATTAATTTCTAAATATTGTATGAAATGAGATGAGAAAAGATTATAAATTATTATATCAGATAAGTTGTTGTTTAATCACTACACCAGAATAAGAAGGCTTATTCTAGAATAAATATATTCATATTTCATAAGTGAAAGGAGGACTAAGGATTGCATCCATCACCTTGCACTCTTAGAAGTATACAGAAGTCCAAATAAACATTGATGCTTTAATTCTGAAGCTTTACAAGTATAAAATATGAGCCAGAATCTGATCTAGAGAGAGAGTTGTCAAGTATCCTGCTTCCTTTCCACATAATAAACAATATATGCAGGAAACACTACCAGACCAGCATAGGTCACATTCTGTGAAGATACGGTGCCCCACTGTCTTAAATTTGACCATGACTAAGTCCTTGGCGTATGGAAGTAACAAAACCTCAATTCCCAGTTTGCTGAGCTTTTCTTTAGTTGTACTGTATTTGTAAATGCATGTGCAATTAACTCTGTGACAAGTGAGAATTATCAAAGGAGCAGGTTTACCTTCCAAGATTTTTAGTGTATTTCCTGAAGCCAAACTCTCACATACAATAATAGCATCAATACGTCATTGGCTTGTATTGATATCAACAAATTATAAGTACATTTCAACTAAAGAAAGCCACACTAAGGTAGGCCTGCAAACTGGCAGAGCAAGACAATACTAATTGCTATCAGTAAAGCTTGGCTATATCTTGCTCAAGCAAAGATTTATGTCAAGTTCGAATATAGCGAGTGCCTATGCTTTTGACAAAAAGGCTGCAGCCCCCATTTCACATGAGTGCCTATGCTTGGCTTGCTAACCTTAAGTGAATGTCAAAGCATCAAATGAAGAGTATTTCGTTCAATCAAAAGAGAGTAGTACATGACTACATGCTAACCTGAAAAACTTGGGTTTCTCACAAGTACAGGCACATTTCATTCACCAAATGGCAAAAAGACCATGCTTGAGAGGAAGGACGACAGCAAGCACCAAGTCTTTACTAAATTTCCTGGGATTGGCCGAGGGAAGAGATAGCAAGTCTGAAATACATGTTAGCAGCAACAGATTGTATCAAAATATTCCTCTTTTCAGTTTCATCTAGCCAGTCCTAGCCCTTGCATCACCCTTCAGAAATATCTCCTGGATTCGAATTCCACCTATGCATCAGATCAAGGTACCCCTGCCAACAGACCAGAAATTAGAGAATCATCATCTGTATGTTGGTCAGTCTTACTTGATTTGCCAGTAATTCATACAATCCTACACTCCAACATATGTCAGTCTGATCAATGCATTTGGGGATCTTGATAGTATTGATCTTTTGCATACGGACACACCAGTCTACTAATCCGATTCCAGGACCAAAATTTTATATTAGAGAATCATTGAAGTAATCACTTCTCGTATTACAGATAATTAAAGCAGCCACTCTAAGTTACCTGGAGTATGCCAACTGCAGCAAATTTGTCCATAATTGTTTTGGTTTGTACTGGATGTAGATTCAAAGGATGTAGCAGAGCTTCCACACACTGAGACCAGCAAAACCTTAAGACAAAATCTTCATGCATTAATTCTGTAAATGTATGGAATAATTACCTTTGAGGTATAATTTTCATCCCAATATGTGTAGCTAAGATCATCAAGTTTCCCTGTTTTCTGAAGATCTTCAACAAAAAGCCTCACTTGCGCAGCCTGATTTAGGAAGAAGCAGTAAAAGAGGAGAGGACAAAGGGTAGAATTATAATGCATAATAAAATGACGTACCTCTACATTAGATTGACCTTGTAAACTGAAAGGGAAACCAACAACAAAACCAACAAGTGAAAGTCGCGAAACCTATTGAGAGAATCAGATGGTGATACTTTAATTTTCAAACATTTAAGAGATGATTTTAGTGTGAAGCATATCCAGGGGGAAGGACAGCTGATAGTTAGAAGTACATACTTTCGGCTAAAATCACATAATTGATGACGATAATTGGTTGCAAAGTAAAAGATATATACTTGATAAGCTTATAGTTAAAGTACAGATAGTAAAAACTTGATAGTATACATAAACACCAAATTACATAATCAGCCTCTCATATATATATTTTTTAAGAATAAAACAAATGGATCACTTTCAATCTTACCTAATAATCTTTGGATCAAAGTTTCTTATTTCTATCTCGTAGCAATAGTCAAAATATCTTGACTATTGCATGCTTTCCGTATTGAGTGCATTTTGAACTTTTTGACTATTTCATGCATGGTTCCAAGTTTCGGCCGATCCCGATCTAGGGTTCGGCCTGGTATTGGCCGTATCAGCCGAAACCGACCGAAATCGAAAGAAAGAAAAGGAGAAAGAGAGGGAGGAGAGTAAGAAAAAAAAAGAGAAAGAGAGAGGAGTGTGAGAGATAATGAGAGCTTGTTGGAGGGAGTGAGAGAGGAAAAGAGAAAATACCTCGCCGGAGAAGAACCGAAAAAAGAGAGACCGAGAGAAAAGGGAATCGATGAGAGAGAGAGAGAGACAGAGAGAGAGAGTTAATGAGATAGAGAGAGAGAAGTCAGTGAGGGAGAGGGAGTGGTAGTGGGAAAGTTAATAAGAAAGAGTTAGTGAGAGGATGAGAGAGTTAGTGGAAGAGAAAATTAATAAGAGAGAGTTTAATAAGAGAGTGAGAGAAAGTAAGAATTTTTTTTAGAGGGAGAGAGAGTAAGTGGTAGAAAGAGAGATAAAAATTCAAAAAATAATATAATATTTTTATTTTTAGATTTATATATGAATAATATATATAGTATTATTATTATTTTTTAAAATTTTTAGAATTTCTCTGTATTTTAAAAATCATTTTAAAATATAAATTGATATGGATGGCTGATATGTATCGTTTTTTTGGACGACCGATTCCGACTCCGATTCTAATACTTGGAACATTAATTTCATACTCTTCATATTGAGTGATTTTGTTAAGGAAGATTATAAAGAATTTAAGAAATTGAAACATGGATTTAAGGAATTGAAACGAAAACTTGAGAAATTTAAATCTAATAGTTATGAGTGGGCCAATTGCAAATGGACAAGCTAGGCCTCAATAGCCATAGTAAGGAAGCAATTATCCACTAAGTTTAGTAGCCAGGTATTCAGATCATGGCTCCCACCTGAGCGAGAGAGAGGTGGCAGGCCATTATTTACAGTCTCTAATGGATAGGTCGAAGCCTGTCAAATGCTACAGTCTCAAGCCGGGTCAATCTTGGACAAGGCATGATCTGAGCTAGCTAATAGATTTCCGAGTCAAGTCAGGCCTGATCCAAAGCGAGCCTGAGTCGAGTTTAAGCCCGATTTTATCAGGTTGGACGTTGGTGGGGTTTTGGCCTGTGGGCTTTTTGAGCACCCCTACCATCATCCCTTTCCTCCTCAGCCCAGAAATCCTGTATGCTTCTTCTGAATGGTTTAGTCATATATAGCCAAGCCATGGCCTGCCATTAATTATCTCATGCTAGGTGTTCTGGTCTTCATTGCACTTTGGCCAACCTCAAGCTATATTAAGGTTATTCACTTATTTGTTACCGACATCACTGAGAACACAACTATTTGGAAGATACTATCAACAATAGACCATCATGCTTTACAAAACAATTATCAAAAAGATGAAAAAGATATGGAAATTGACATACCAATGTTCGGAAATCTTTGGCCATTAAGTCAATATTTGTCTTCTTTCTAACCAAGACACTACACCAGATATACAAGAATGTCATATTGTAGAAATCTTATTAATACGTATATTCTAATATATCAAAGGTACATCCAATGACAATCTAGTGACTTTATAGTTAACATCTGTCCAAAGGGATAGAAAAGATTAAAAATGTAACCAAACAGAAAAATGAAAATTCTCTAGCATTGAAGTAATCTATGGATCGTCCAAAGCAGTAACAGATATGCTCAATTGATTGTTTCATACCTCAAAGGTGATGCAATTTTGTTGCAAGTATCAGAAACAGCCAAGCCGACATACTTATGCCCGACATCTAGTCCAAGCAACCGCCCTTGCTTCATAGACCCAGAGTTGAGAAACTTCTGAAACAACTCAATCGGCTTCACCAACTTCATGTTAATCTTGTAGAATAGGAAAGGTAGGAAATGTCAAAGAGGCAATAAAGCGAACATGTTGAGCATGGAGGAGTGGTGTAAAAGAGAGGAAATGATAGAATTCGCATACTGAGCTGTTCTCCACTGTAATTAGGCCTTCACTACAAATTAAAACTTATACTTGGATCCTTTTTTGCTCCACATATAGATTTAGATATGGATATTGCACACATAACAAAATTCAAAATCATATTATAATTAAACAGATATGGATATAAATCGCATATAGATCAGATCTTAAATAGAAATGCATAGGATCCAAATATGGATCGTACCTTACCCGAATACGAATACGAATACGAATACGAACTGGATCTTTCAATATCATCTATATCATAAAAAGGAAAACTCACAAAATCGAAGACAAATAGATACAACAACATCTAAATTATATGGGGATCTTTTAATCAAATAAAATTTGCATGCCTAATAGTGAAGTTTCAGAACTTGATTATGGAAATTGGTAACATAACCAAAAGCAAAACAAATGCAGTTCTTTGAGCTGTTCACTTTAGTCAATGTGAGAATCTCAAAAAGATAAGCTCAATAATTATTTAATCTCTTAAGTTCAGTCAATGTGAGAATCTCAAAAGGATAGCAATATCATGTATTAACATATTTACGTTGTTGACCTCCTAGTTCCTATCAAACAATCTTCAATAGGCGAATAACTACATTTATCCAGATTTAGTTTAGCGTAATATTGGTTATTCAGAATCCCTAAATCTTATTCAACAATCTTGTCATGTTGCCCTACCTCATCTTTTACCATCTTTTACACATTTTCTTTAGCAGTAATCAGATCATACTCTCTTACCATGATTTATGAATATCCCATTAAGATTTAAGTTTAATAATAAATTAATAATGCTAGTATCAGATGCATATCTGCAATCCGCCTAACATATTGCTAAGCAATCAGTTTCCAAGAATATTCTTAAAAAATTAATATATATACAGCACAAACTCGAGAAATTTCCCTTGAACATCATATTGCTTTGGTTGTACTCATACTAGAAAAGATAAAAGAGTACCCGCAAAAGAGAACCAACATACAGTTTATGTAATTCATCTACAACTTGGATAGAAAAGATTCATAATCATGCTAACAGGAGTAACCATCACCCTATGCCCAGATGCTCAACAGGAATTTTTCATTCCTACAGCCTCCAATTGGAAACTCATGTACCCAAATAGGACAATGATACCCCAAAAGTCTCCTCCTTTCTCCACCTAACAGAAAAACCCATTTCAGAAATCATTAAATATCAAAGGAAAATCGACCGAGAAAGGTTTAAAAGACAAGAACAAAACAATCAAGGGCGAAATCAGTGGAAAATGGAAAATACGATATGGGTACTGAGGAGAAGAAAAAGACCTTTTAGAACGAAGCAAGACACGTCAGAGAGAGATGGATGCGGCGGCCAGCGGGTGAAGACTGAAGAGGGAGAGACGGAGAGTTGTTGGAGATCAATGAGTCTGCTTACTAGTTGCTCACTACTAAACTAATTATTTATAATATACACGGGTAAACGGATATCCACTATCCATATCCATATCCAATAAATTTATCTATATATCCGGATTCAGACTTTTTTAGAACTGCTATCCAGATTTGTATCCAGGATAGGTAACAATTTTGGAGTTTTTGACCAAACTAATCGTGTTTGAAACTGTTTTTACCAAAAGAATTCGTCGCTCAAACTTAATACCAAGAGGGGTCTGATGCACTGTAGTCCTATATAAATCGCTTAACTAAAAAGTGTTTTAGTTCAATGAAGAAATGCTTAACTGTTAAATATTTAAGCTCCGACGTAAAAAGATTAACTAGTTAACCTTTTACCTTTAGACTTAACTAGTTCAGTCAATGTGAGAATCTGGATAAATGTAGTTGTTTTCCTATTGAGGATTGCATGATAGAACTAGGAGTCAACAACGTAAATATGTTAATACATGACATTGCTATCTTTTTGAGATTCTCACATTGACTAAACTTAAGAGATTAAATAATTATGGAGCTTATCTTTTTGAGATTCTCACATTGATCAAAGTGAACATCTCAAAGAATCATGTGTTTTGCTTCTGGTTAGGTTACCAATTTCCATAATCAAATTATGAAACTTCACTATCAGGCATGCAAATTTTATTTGATTAGAAGATCCCCATACAATTTAGATGTTGTTGTATTTGTTTGTCTTCCATTTTGTGACTTTTCCTTTTTTTATGATATAGATGATATTGAAAGATCCCGTTCACATTCGTATTCGGGTAAGGTACGATCCATATCTGGATCCTATGCATATATTTAAGACCTGATCTATATTCGATCTATATCCATATCTGTTTAATCAGAATATTATTGTGAATTTTGTTATCTGTCCAATTTCCTTATCTAAATATATATCCGGAGCAAAAATATGGATCCAAGTATAAGTTTTGATTTGTTGTGAAGCCCTAGTTACAGTGGAGAACAATTCAGTATCATAGTTAAGAATGTAAGCAATTTCCGATACTCCTCTTTGAGCAGAGGAGTGCTATTAAAAAAGAAACCATAGGTAGAGAAGTCGGCCTATATTTGTGATGGATGAATAAATAGATGAAAAATCACTAAACATATGCGAACAACTGGTGAATAGATGAATAATTACTCGAGGAGGGAGGACCGGAGGAGGCGGAGCTTGGTGACGGCGAGCTCGAAGAGGGGGGACTGGAGGAGGTGGAGCTTGGTGACGGCGACCTCGAGGAGGGAGGACCGGAGGAGGCGGAGCTTGGTGACGCCGAGCTCGAGGAGGGAGGACCGGAGGAGGTGGAGCTTAGTGACGCCGAGCTCGAGGAGGGAGGATCGGGGGAGGTGGAGCTTAGTGACGCCGACCTCGAGGAGGGAGGACGGGAGGAGGCGGAGGTTGGTGATGCCGCGATTGAAGAGGTGCTGGCGAGGAAGGATTTTATAGTGATTTGAGGGTGGAGGTTAAGAGGCGGCTGCCGATTGGGATTTGGGAGAGATGGAGGAGTTTTTTGACCAAACTATCCTTGTTCTAATTTTTTTTTTACTGAGATGAACTATCCCTCACTTATTATCTCTAATATACTGTATCTCTAATAAAAATATTAAACTGATTAGTTCAACATTTTATGTATATAAAATTTTATAACTTAATCTTTCAGCAATGAAGGTAAAAAAATATTTGACAATAAAATGTTAAACAACGTTGATCAGTTTAGTGTTTTTTGTTAGTGCTACAATGAATTAGACTCCATTTAATAATAAGTTTGAATAACAGTTTATTTCAATAAAAAAAAATCAGAATGAGAGGGTTAGATATTTATATAAGCGGGTAAAAGGATATCCATTATCTGAATTCGTAACTGATAACATTAGTTATACTCATATCGGTATTAGATTTTTCTTAAAAAATTATTCATACCCAGACATTTTACTACACTCCTATATGTATCTCGATCTGAATCAGATAAGATTTTTCTATCTATATCTAATCCTATCCGAACCGGGTAGCATGCTGGGTCGAACTTAATCCAACATGTTTTCACCCCTAAGAAGGAAGAGAGGAAGAAGAAGGGGGTCGGCTTTTATTAGTCGATTAAAACACTGTCTTATCCAACGTTTTACTTAAAACGCTGACCGGTTTAGCGTTTTACCAAACATTGGAAATACTCTTGGGATTTTACATGCTGATGAACCTGACAATGTTTTACATTCATTTCTCTTAGGGTCGCAAAAATACTGACTGCGAGTTTAGAAGAAGCCTGACAAAATAGTGGAAAATGTTAACTTTTTAGTCTTGAAAATGCAGTACAGGTCAGCATGTTAGACTAGAAAGGAAACACTTAGGCGAATATGCATTTTTGGTTAAATAAAAAATACTTACTATTTAAGCGTTTTATATAGAACTATAGCACATTAGACCCATTTTGGTATTAAGTTTGAGCGACAGACTCTTTTGATAAGAAAAAATAAAGATTCAAACAGAGCTAGTTTGGTCAAAAACTCACATGTTTACCTATATCCAGTCTAATCTGAAGAAGAATGTGGGTCAAGTCGGAGATAATTCGACCCGTTTTCACCCTCTAATTTAAACCCATTGTTCTTCTCAGAAAGAAAGATTGAAGAGAATTAGGTTTTGGCCAACGTGCCAAAACCTTAGTCAATTAATATATTTATAATAAGCTTGTTATGAGATAGATACAGAGGAAACAGATTTCAATGATAACAAATAACCAAACTAAAATAGAAGACATGCTTAAGCTAATCTAAAGAGCCGGAATGATCTGGATCAGTTTGAATGTAACAACCGATAGATTGCTTATCATCTGGAGTTGCAACAGAAATCTAATTAGGAGATAAAGTTTGCTTATCATCTGAAGTTGCAACAGAAATCTGGTTAGGAGATAAAGTTTGGTTAACAACCCCTGTTAAACGAATGGTGGGTTTAGTCACCATGAGTTTAGCCTTCAAGTATTGAAACCGACTAGAGGAAAGGCCCTTGGTAAAAATATCTACAACTTGATCATAGGAAGAAATGAACTGTAGACATACATCTCGATTAGTAACCTTCTCCCTAATAAAATGATAATCAACCTCTATGTGTTTAGTCCTGGCATGAAACACAGGATTAGATGCAAATGACATTGCTCCTTGATTGTCACACCAGATGATTGGTGGTGATAATAGTGGTAAGCAAAGATCACATAAAAGCATTTGAAGCCAATATAACTTGGCCACCACCATAGCTAATGCGCGGTACTCTGCTTCGGTGCTAGAACGGGAAACAACTGCTTGTTTCTTGGCACACCAAGAAATTAGGCAAGGGCCAAGAAACACATCATATCCAGTTGTGGAACGCCTATCATTAGGATCACTGGCCCAATCCGAGTCGCAATAGGCTTGTAAATTAAGAGAACCACGAGAGAAGTAAAGACCATGATCAATAGTGCCTTTTAAGTAGCGTAAAATACGCTTAGCCGATTGCAAGTGACATGACATTGGAGAATGAAGATGCTGACAAAGTTGATTAACTGAGTATGCAATCTCTGGACGAGTAAGAGTGCAATATTGAAGAGCTCCAACAAGTTGTCTATACTCAGTTACATCATATAATGGTGTACTAGATTGTGAGGAAAGCTTGTCCCCCACAACACATGGAGCTGGATAAGGCTTAGCACCAATCATGCGTGCACGATGAAGAATATCAATAATATACTTGCTTTGTCTCAAATGAAGGCCATGTTCATCTCGAGTAGCTTCAATGCCAAGAAAGTAATTGAGCATGCCAAGATCCTTTAGTGCAAATTCCTGGCCTAGACGACCAATGAGGGATGAAATGGCAATAGGGTCTGATCCAGTAATGAGTAAGTCATCCACATAAATAAGAATAAAAATGTGAAGACCATCTCTGTGAAAAGTAAAGAGTCAAGTGTCTACTTTGGACCCTTCAAAACCAAGATCAAGTAAGCTGGTTGAAAGATGAAGGAACCAAGCCCTAGGTGCTTGTTTTAGGCCATATAAAGCTTTCTTAAGGTGGCAAACATAATTCGGATATAATGGATCAACGAAGCCTTGCGGCTGCTCGATATAAACCTCCTCGTGTAGCGTCCCATAGAGGAAAGCATTAGAGACATCAAGTTGTTTAATAGTCCAGCCAAAGAAAATTGCTATAGCAAGCACCACCCGAATAGTAGCCAGTTTGATTACCGGACTAAATGTCTCCAAAAAATCTAATTCACTCACTTGCTCATACCCTTTTGCTACAAGTCTTGTTGTAAAGCGATCAATACTGCCATTTGACTTTTCTTTGATCTTAAATACCCAACGAGTCTTGATAACATTATGATCAATAGGTCGAGGAACCAAAATCCATGTCTTGTTGGCAATAAGGGTATTATATTCAGCATCCATAGCATCCTGCCAATCTCTTGAGACACAAGCCTGTGAGTAAAATTTTGGTTCTTTAATGTTTAAAACAGCAGTAAGGGCTTGGAGAAGATGCTTTATAGTGTAAAACATTTGAAAATCTAGGAAAGCTTTGGGACGAAGTGTTCCGGTTTGAGACCTAGTTGTCATACGAGCGAGAGGTTGAGATGGAGATGATTCTGATGTGGAAGGAATAGATAGATCTAGAATTTCAACAATGGTAGTGGAAATGGGAGTTTCATTAGTATGATGCCAGGGTTGAGGAGTTATTTGTGGTATTTGAGCACGAGTGTGATTTTGGGAGAGTGAGGTTTGTTCAGACTGTATTGTATGATCAATATGATGCTCTAAAATCTCATGGGGTAGTGAAAATGTAGGAGGAGTTGTATCAAGAGACATACCTGATGAGGACACATCCTTACTGAGGGAGGGAGTTTGAGAGAGCCACATCCGAGTTGGGAACAAGTTTTCATCAAAAATGACATGTCGTGATAAGTAAGTTTTGCAGGAGACAGGATCAAAATATTTATATCCATGATGATTAGGAGAATAACCAAGAAAAAAGCACTGCTTGCTCCTAAAGGCAAGTTTGTCATTTGCATAAGGCCTCAATAGTGGATAGCACGCACATCCAAATGTTCTTAAAAATTGGTAATATGGATGTTTGTGAAACAACTTGCTGAAAAGAGACTCATCATCTAGGAGATGGGTGGTGGTTCGATTAATCAAATATATGGCAGTCATAAAAGCATCTACCCAATAGGATTTAGGAAGAGAAGATTGTGCCAATAGTGATAAGCCAACTTCCATAACACGACGATGCTTTCTCTCGGCTAATCCATTTTGTTGAGACGTGTATGGGCATGAGCCTATGGTGAATACCATTGGAACGCAAGAAATTTTGAAACTGACTTGATGTAAATTCACCTCCATTATCATACTGAAATTTCTTGATTTTGCAAGACAACATAGTCTCAACAAGAGTCTTAAATTGAATAAAGCAAATATAAACATCAGATTTATTGGCAATAGGGTACAACCATGTGAATCTAGAGAAGTCATCGATAAACAAAACATAGTATTGATAACCACTATTGGATATCACAGGGGAGACCTAGATATCAGAATGTATGAGTTCTAGAGGAGAAGAAGACACATGCTGAGACTCACCAAACGGCAGTTGTTTGGCTTTTCCTAATTGACATGAATGACATATTTGTTTAAAGCTAATAGAACCATCAACTGGCAATTGGAACTGTTTGACCATATTGGAGGTAATTTGAGATGAAGGATGCCCAAAACGCGCATGCCACACATCTATGGAAGTTCGGACACCTAACAAAGCAATACTAGATCGACATTTATTTATTGTCTTCTTGTTCACTTTGATTGGATATAACCCTCCTCCACTCCGTCCTGATAGTAAAGTGCGCCCCGTGAGTTTGTCCTTGATCACAAAATGAGTGTCAGATAAAAGAAAATAACATGAATTTTCAAGACAAAACTTGTTTATGGAGAGCAAGTTAGTTAGAGCTTTAGGACAATGTAAGACTTGGAAAAGATGTAACTTGGATTTCGGTGCATGAAGAATAAGAGAGCTAATGTTTTCAACATTAAGACCATTACCATTACCCACAGCTACTTTCTCTTCTCCATTATAGGGCTCAGAGTTGGTGAGATTGGTGATGTCAGGAGTAATATGTTGGTTTGCTCCACTATCTACAAAACAAGTAGTATCATCATAAAGAGCATTTGATCTAGCCATCATAGCTGCTAGTTGCTGAGGAGGATGTCTCCCTTGATAACTATAATCAAACTTGTGAAAACAGTCAAGAGCAACATAATTTTTCTTACCACAAATTTGGCAATAAGATGGATCTAAATTAGAAGCAGATGGAATAGGATGAGGAGGAGGTGTCCTATTATTATTGTTCTAATTGTTGTATTGAGATCGCTGCGGAGGAGCTAAGCTATGAGGAGATGAGTGTTGTTGCCAGTTCTTGCTGTTGTTGAAGTTGGTCTTCTTATTGGCCAATTGATGAGCCATCATAGCAAATGTTTGGTGCTCGGACTGGGTGGTGCGATGTTGAGTATCCAAAATAGACTCAAAAATAAGAAGTTCATATTGAAAATCTTCAAAACAAAACTTCTTGTCACGCATGGCAAAAGAGCAACTAGAGATAAATGGAGTATAGTTTGCTTGAAGGCCACCAAGAACATATGAAATAAGTTCCTCATCCGTGACTGGTTTCCCAATGGCAGATAGTTGATCAGCTAAATACTTAGCACTTTGAATAAATTCGATGCAACTCTTACTGCCTTGCTGTAAGCCTTGAAGTTGTCTCTGGAGTTGACTGATACGCGAAGGTGTCGGAGAAGCAAATCGATTGGCAAGAGCTTGCCAAACTTGCTGAGACGTATGAAGTCCATAAATAGTTGATAAAACTTTTTTATGAAAGGTAGAATTAAGCCAACTCAGGACAAATTGGTCCTTTTTTTGCCAGAGGCAAAAAGCAGGATTCATTTCAGTGGTCGACTTTCCTTCCGAAGTGGACAAAAATTCATCTGGGCACGGTTCTATGCCATCCACGAAACCCAGAAGATCATTGCTCCTCAAGATTGGCATAAACTAAAAAATCCAATTCAAATAGTCCGAGCCATCTAGTTTTACCGAAACTAATTGGACAATATTTGGTAAAATAAAGGAAGAGGCGGAAGCTAAAGAGGAAGACATTATAAGTTACGATCAGGCTTGAGCCAAAAAATGCTCTGATACCAAGAAAGAAAGATTGAAGAGAATTGGGTTTTGGCTAACGTGCCAAAACCTTAGTCAATTAATATATTTATAATAAACTTGTTATGAGATAGATACAGGGGAAACATATTTCACTAGTAACAAATAACCAAACTAAAACAGAAGATATGCTTAAGCTAATCTAAAGAGCCGGAATGATCTAGATCAGTTTGATGTAGGGGTGTAAACGAGCCGAGCCTGAGCGAGCCGGCTCTGGCTCAGGCTCGGCTCGAAATTACTTTCGAGCCTCATAATGTTGCTCAGGCTCGGCTCAGCTCAACTCGAGCTGAGCTCGAGCTGAGCCTAACCGAGCCCGAGCCGAGCTCGAGCAAAGCTCGGGCTTGATTAGAGGATGAGACAGTGGCGGCGTGGGCGGTGGCGACATGGACGACGGCTTGCCGAAGGAGTCGGAGACGGATGGAGGAGGAGGCGACGACGAGGAGATGGTGAATGAAGGAGGAGGAGGAAGCCGACGGAGTGGACGATGAGGAGGTCGACGAGGAGGAAGAGGAGGAGGAAGCCAACGGAGTGGACGAGGAGGAGGCTAACGGAGAGGAAGGCGTGGCGCCGTGGTGGTTGCTTGCCGTCGTTGCCGATGGAGGCCGACGGGGAGGGAGGAGGTGGCGGCGCGTGGGGTGAGGTTAGGAGTGGTGATCGGGTGGATGAGGGTGAGGGTGAGGGTGAGAGTGAAGGTGAAGGTGAGGGTGGGGTGGGTGAGGAAATTGAGGATGGGGAAGGTGACGTGATGGGCAAGGTGAAGTGATGGATGAGAGTGGGGTAGGTGAGGGTGATGGATGAGAGTGGGGTAGGTGAGGGTGGGGTAGGTGAGAGTGATGAATATTCAATGGGTTACGGGTGAGGATGGGTTAGTGAGGGACACGTGGCAATATTTCTTTATGCCACGTGTCCTTAGTTATAGGTAGTCAGGCTATCGAGCCTATCGAGCCGAGCCTGAGTGAGCCGACTCTAGCTCAGGCTCGGCTCGATATTAATTTCGAGCATATTATGATGGCTCGAGCTCGGCTCAGCTCTGACCGAGCCGAGCCGGACTCGAGCTTCACCCGAGCCGAGCCCGAGCCAAGCCCGAGCTGCTCGTCAAGCCTGACAGCCCTAGTTTGATGTAACAAACTGATAGATTGCTTATCATTTGGAGTTGCAATAGAAATCTGATTAGGAGATAAGGTTTGCTTATCATCTGGAGTTGCAACAGAACCCTGGTTAGGAGATAAGGTTTGGTTAACAACTTCTCTCCTCTTCCATTAGTTGTTTT
Source organism: Typha latifolia (assembly GCF_019914945.1). Classification (NCBI taxonomy): domain Eukaryota; kingdom Viridiplantae; phylum Streptophyta; class Magnoliopsida; order Poales; family Typhaceae; genus Typha; species Typha latifolia. The sequence goes on from NC_133093.1 coordinate 247,114, forward strand.
ATATTTATCAATACTATTCAGTTAATATTTTATATTTAGCAAAAATATTATTTCAATCATTCTCTCACTTTCTCTTCTCTTCGTATCTATTCATTATAAAGAGTATATTAATTATCTTTTTAAGATATTTCTTAAATGTATTATTATTTTCATGTCACATAAGGTGTGATCATAAGAGCATTAAACCCGATTTATACTACCATATTTTGTTAAACCGATTTAAACTATCTTAATAAAGAAATAAAAGTAGCTAACTGTAAGAATGTATAGACACATTGAATAATGGTTACAATATAAAATTGCTTACTAGTAATTGCATATTTTATATTAATGCTTGTACTTAATATTTCTATACAAAAAGAGATCACTAATTATTTGATCTCTCTCTCTGGGGAAAAAAAAATCAAGAACAGCCAGGTGATGAGATTGTCAGCTCTAAATTTATGTGGCCCTTCTCAACACTGTCACTGCAACCAGTGGGATCACCAAAGCCTTTCTTTCTGGACATAGGAAACTCTTCACTTGCATCCAACTCAATGCTTGATCTTACTTCACTTGTTTCTTCTTCGCATGCCTTCTGCATCCCAGCTTTAAAGGATGACAGTGTCAGCTCACAGTGGTCAATTTTTCTTGGAGGCATTTGGACATTATGTCTGAGCTGAATTAACTGCACCAAGATTAATGGAGATTACTTGACAAGTACTTCTTTGCAATTTTAATTATAGCTTATAAAGTTATAAGTTTATAAGAAAACCTGCTGGTCTCTTGTCTTCAGGAATTCCCCCATTGGTGGACTGTAAAACAATTACAAAATTCATACAGTTGGAGCAAAGAGTTGTTCAGGAATTAAAAGAGGAAAGAAAATAACTAAAACTCAGTACCTGTTGAGCTGTGGGTCTCTGGAGTAACTTTTTGAAGCATAAATATAGAGATTGTCGCACTGTACTCGTAGTTCTTTGTCGATACCCCTTGTAGATATGGCATGGTTGCTTATAGTTCTGTACATCTGATAGGAAGAAACAAGTGAGATATTCTCATACTGACAAATTAATTAGAGTAATTGTAGAAAAATGGATACACTATGTAACTCTTAGATACAGACTACATGAGTTTTGCGCAATAACTTTAGGCCTATCATCAAAAGGAAAAAAAAAGGGAGAAAAGAAAACTTGTATAAGGTTATTGAGAAGCAAAACAGAAAATAAATAAATAAAAGGAAAAAGAACGTGACATTTTAATAGATGATCCCAGGATGAATTATCTCCAAGAAGGAAACTGAGAGCCCTCTATTTTAGTCCTATCATTTTTCCATAATACTTTTCTACTCTGATACATAGTAAAATTTTTCCTTTTTTGCTACCACAGAGAGAGAGAGAGAGAGAGAGAGAGAGCAGAAACTTTACCTGAAGATGGCTTTTAATATGAGATACATTAATCCCCTTCACACCCATCAATTGCAAAATTCGCATCGGTGTTGCTTCTGCACTAACAAGGATGCAATGTTAATGAGAATAGAAATATGGGCCAAGGAATTCTATCTAGAACAAACACACAATGCAGTGATAACTTTTAATGTTTTCCTAATTCCTGTTATTTGTATTGTACAGATGAACTACTGCAGTAACAGCTCTAGAGATGACAAACGTTGTTGTGTTGTACTGATGATGATAGCGCTTTCGCTCAGCAGTAGTCTGATAAAATCATAAAACACGTTGTATTGATTTCCTACAATGGATATGATGAGAAATATCTGGACATACTGGCATAGAGATATAGGTTAAATATCTGAATTACCATTATTTTCCAAAGAAGAACAAGAATTGCCATTAAAATTTGGTCATCTGTCCTTCTCAGAATATTTGGTTATCAATCTATCATTCTATTCTGACGAGAATCAATAGTTTATTTTGTGATCTAACTTCCAAAGGCTGGCAAACATGAGTGGTTGCTGAATTAAGAGACTTTCTACAGTTTTCTAGTGCCATTAATGGTCACGATAACTCTTCTTTTGAGAACTAAACCTAAATGAACATATAGCTTAAAATTTTTTGGAAGAGCTTATGCTGTCTTTGTAAAAAAAATAAAAATAAATGTTGGCAATAAAAGGAAGCTACGTTTTACTAGGATGCCTTTCAATCATATGCTTCATCCTATCGAAAGCAATTCAGAAGATGGAAACATATTGTTTATTTTTTTACCCCACTGAACTTTAGTATGAGAAATCAAATTTCCTGCATGTTCATTTGCTAAACCAGCTTTGAATATTGCATCCAACTACAACTGTACAAGTGCTATCAAACTGAGAGAGAGAGAGAGACAAAGATAGAGAGTTGATAGTATCAAACAATTTCAATCATAAAAATTTGGAGTGTAACATACTGTTCTGTCCTCCAAGGCAGTCGACAGCTTCAACGAAGCAGTGGTGGAGATCTTCAGTCCATCGGATGCGAGGGACTTCGGATCTGTTGTACTGCCTCACTCCTCTCCTCTCTAAGCGTCTCATCTTTCTCCTTCCAAGGGTGAATGATAGGAAAATTTGCTGATCTCAGGTTTATAATGTGCTTGCTGCCAACCATGCAATATGCATCCACACTATCCTTTATCTGGTGACTACTGTACAAAGGTGTGGCTTTTCATTTCCTGACTATTTCCAGTCAAATATTCTCATCGCTCTCAAAATGGTTGAGCATAGCATAGTTTGTCCAACACAATGTTGGAGGTGCATTTTCTACAGCTGAGGTCATGGAGCTCTCCTATCATTTGGGTCACGTTGCAATTAGTGAATCAATTTAAGTAAAGATTATTTTTAGATTAAAATCTACAGCCCCATTAAATGTAATTAACCACAATCAGTCAGTTTTAGTAGTTAGCCCTTAATGTGTACACAGTATGGATTGTAACTGTAGATACAAATGAAAGATTCAATAGAAATACTAGTTAGCAAGCTTACTTAATATATGAGGAGGACAGTCAGTTGCCGTAATTGAATAATTTCGTGGACGTTGGATACTTTGAGATTGATGATATCTATCATGCATGCGTGTTTTAGGCTTACCTGAAGCTTTGTGGCTGATATGGGTACGTTGTGGAGTACAATCTTGACGTCAAGGCAGTAGTTTTCAGCTCACCTATCCAAAACAAAAACGATGACATCAAAAAAAGTGAAAGAAAAGGCTTCATATAGCAAAGCAATGCCTTCCAAGTCAAGATATGAGACTTTTCCAGATGCAAAAAAGGCTTCATTTCTCCTTTCCTTGCCGTCATTGACATGTCAATAAGACGGTTCCTACCCTAATTAATGCAGACTTTTTCAAAATTTCCATGCCGCGTTGCAAATTGAATCTTCTCTCTCCCTCTCTCTCTGTCTCCCTCAAGAAATAACTAGAGAAACAAAAAAATAAGAAGAGAACAAAAGAATGGCAGCTCAAGGATCTAATCCCATTAATTGGAACATGGCTGCTTTCAAATGTTGTGTGCCCATATAGAGGCAAATTTGACTTATCCAATTGTCAATTCTTCATCAATCATTATCGATTGCCGCAAAATTCATCGTATAGTTGGTCAAGAAGAAAAATGGGCCAAAACAAATAATGTGGGCATTGTGGGGGAATACCAGTCTCCTCATCTATACAAGATTACAAGTCAAAATGAACGTGGCTTTTATAGTGAGGTTGAAGAAAGTTCGAAGGAATGAATAACGTTAAGATAGCCTTAAAGTAACTCAAGAGATACACCCCCTCGAAATGTGGAATGACCCGGATTTCAATTTTCAACCGAGAGGTGTTTGGTATCATTTATAATTTTAGTCACCGACAACATTCTAAGAATACTCTGTTAATCCTATTGTGAAAAATTCTCAAAGAGGCCTTTATGCAAACATATGATAGGCATTCCCAACAGTGTGCTGCTACAATAGTCGATTTGATATAAAGTTTGATTCAGTTAAATAACTACAAAAAAACTACAGATGACAAGACTATTCATAATTTGACATACTAATTAACTATAAAAGACTAACTTTAGAACACATGACCTTAAAAAGCTTCTTAGAACTGATAAGCTTCCAAATGTCAACAGAGAGAGGGGGGAGAAAGTAGCAAAGATGAATTCGAAAAGTAGTAGCTTTGCATGGAGGAGATGTTTTTACGAATATATATATATATATATATATATATAAAAGGGGTTCACAAATGATTGGTTAAGAGAGACTCATGATTTTTTAATTGATTTCATCACTCCAAACCAATCTTTTGGAAGGTTACTGTTTGCAAGATTATAATAAGATTCTAATTTTTGTTCACGTATATTTTATTTCATCAACATAGAATCCAATTCGAATAACCAAAAACTTCTTTTCTCTCATGAACTTTAATTTTCTGCCGGTATAACAAAAGAATTTGAATTCAAAATATTTTAGTCTGGATATAGAATTGATGCACAACGCTCGCCATTTAAAGAGAAGGATTTATAATGATCTCCTCTTAAAACTTGAATCTTGATGGGAGAGATAGAGGAATGGTATTTATTTAAATATTTAATTATACTTTGCCTCTTATACTTTGATCCTGTATTATTTTACCTTTGTATATAAAAACGTACAAATACCTCCTATACTTTTGAAATGCTATAACTAAATCTATCTATTATTATTCCATGAGTTAAAACTCACGTGAACAATAGATTACTTACATATAAACGAAATTACTCTTATATTAGTCAAAAGAATATATGTTTTAGATAACTTTGTCATCATCTCCTTCTTTAGATGAACTATAAAATGACTTCCACTTCCATTTCCTTCCCCAAGCCATTAGTTTTTTCATTCTTTTTTTTTACATGCTTGAAAAGAAGAGTAAATAAAGATGGGTGGCGTATAGAATATTCACTAAGCCCTTGAAAAATTCCAAATTTGGGGTGAGGGACCAAGATATCGATATATCTCTAGAAAAGTCTATACCTTATAAAAACAGAAATTTTACGTGGACAAACCTTACAAACTCTTGGATATGCTCGATCTCTTCTGATGTTTGGCGTTCTGTGTCTTCTCCGATGCTTGAGTGCCTCGACATTTTTGAGAGAAAAAAGTTCAAGAGATAGAAATGACAAATTAAAAGGAAGAAGAGGGGAAGAAGGTTTTTCTCTTTTCTCTCAAAACTGACAATCAAAGGATAATGTGGGCAATGTGATTGTGCGAGTCAAGAGTTGTCTAATCGGTAGGTGAGAGTAAATATGTAATTTAATTTTTTAAGCTAATAAATTATAATAATTCCGTCCAATTATAAAGGGATAGAAATGTAATTTTACGGCTTCAGTTAACTACTCTACGAGATTGTAGCATTTTAAAAGTATATGGAGGTATTTATACGCTTTTATAAGATATGAGAGGGCAAAGTGATACATGATCAAAAATATAAGGGGGCAAAGTGTAATTAAGTCTTATTTAAATTTAATAAATGCTACGGGTGAAATATAATTTCCCCTAATTTTATATATCGAGCTAGCATTAAACTCACCGGTCCGGTTTATTGCCGGTTCGAATTAAATCAGAGCGAGTTAACTTCACATCCCCCTAAATTAAACCGCTTCAGTATTTCCCTCTTCATACCGATTTAAATTTCAAACGAACCCTAACTCTCTCTCTCTCTCTTCCCCTCTTAATCCTGACTTCCAAACCCTTATTTTGGGGTTTCTTTAATTCAATTCCTCTCAGTTTCTCGGTTATGAAGCGATCCAAGTTTCGAGTAGTCAATAAGGTCTTAGGGTTTCTTGAATCCGTTCTGATGGGTTGCTTCTTTGCGTGCTTTCGGACAAAGGACGACGACCGGAGGAATAACCATTACTGCAACAATTTAGCATCTTGTGACGATCGGGTAGAAATAGATACTTTTCTTTTTATTATTATTTTTTTATGATTTTAGATGATTCGATTCCATTTCGATGTCTAATGCGAATGAAAACGGTGTTCCTGACAGCAGGATCCTTTGGTCTCAAAGAACCAGCTTGGCTCTTTGTTCTTGGGGGAAGAAGAAGGTCCGATCTTGGAGCCTTTTAGTTCAGATTTCTGCAGATATTTCCTGTACCATAGCTGAATGCAAATTGTTGTTTTTCTTGTTAGATCTTAGAGAGAATGGTTCTCCATGTGGGAAAATGCAGAAGCGGAATATCGCTGATAAGTATGATAATGATTACATTGACGAGGATCTCAAGCGTGAGGTTGGTCAACAAATTATTCCCTGGTGATAATTTCACTGAATAGTGGTTTATCTGCATTCTCTTTGCCATTTCGAATTGCTGGCCTGGGTATTAATTTACTTTTCAATGTTTGATAGGCTTAGAACTAAGGGTTGTACTGATTTAGATTGTTAGTTTTATTTTTCTTATGAAACTATATGCCTAAACTACTTTTTAATACGGATATGGCAATTTTTATGAGATTTTTCTCTATCATCATCATCATCATCATCATCACTGGGCATTGGCTTATTGGGTTGCAGTGAGTTGATTGTGACATCATTGGTCTCAATCTGAGCATGGTCAGCTCTTTTGGTACTTACCAAGTTTCTTTCTGATGGAAGATAATGAATTCTTCTCATAGTCTCTTCATGTTTGAACATCATATGGATTGGAAAGTTCCAGTGCTCGGGTTCATGGTTTACTAGCCACAAGGAGTCACATCTTTTACAATTTGAGGTTTAAGTAGACTAACTCTACCTCAATTCTTCAAAAGAAATACTACAATCTTGCTCTTGGCATATTTTTCATAGATTTTTCTTGATGTTATTATGCTGGCTTGTTCTATGCTGATTTTTCTGGTCAATAATTAAATGCCATGCTTTACCCTCTGCCTACTTTTATATGTAACTTTTTCATGAAATTTGTATATATTTTAAATTTATAATCAGGCCAAGTACCTCAAGTCCTGCGGTGCAATATCAGAAACTCCTGCAGAAATTTGGAAAGCATCATTCAGAACAACTGTTCAAAGTACTAGTGAGGTTGTCTTGTTCCTGGAATCCCATTCACTCCTTCGGAGTGCATCCAGTAGAAAGCCTCATTCGGATCCACAATGTAATGAAGTATCTAATACTCCACCACATCTAGAAGAAACTTCAAAGTTTCAAGAAAAGACATCTGAAAGGTAGAGTTTCTTATGCTTTCTGATTTTGACAGTATTGAAGTATTATAAGTAATTCGGTAAATTTATAAATTTGAATTTACAAATTTTTCATGTATGCCAAATTTCATGGAACAGAGTGAACTTTGAAGGCAGTGAACAGGCAGCTGGAGTTGAGTCGCAAGTTCAACCTGTTAATTTTGACATGTCTCCATCTCAAAATGACACAAGAATTCGAGCCCTTAATTCCAATGATTCGCCTTATCCAACTCCTTTAGTTTTGACAGATGAAATGCAGACTCCTGGAACAATTTATCCAGTGCACCTGGAGAATCCTAGAAGCGAGAAGCGTGCTAAGATCAGAACTCAGTATGCTTATCCTGTTTTGAAACATATTGAGAACTTATCACAAAGGAAGACAATAGGAGGAAACTCATCCTCACCGGGTCAATTGCAATGTTCAAGACCAGATTGCCAAGGGAAACTACAGCAGATTGCACTCCATCTAGTAGCTAAAGATTCAGAATTATCTGAAATTCTAACTTCCTCATCTTCAAATAACAAAAAGAGGCAGCACCGAGGGAAGATCTGTACAGAGGAATGTTTCCAAGTCATGAGTCAACAAAGTGTTCCAGAGGATATGGAAAACAGAGAGCCAGATACTCCAAAGATTGTTATCTCAAGCTTATCCCATTGCTTGAGGCCTCCAACTCTGGAGGAGCATAAAGAGGATCTTAAAAATCTTATAGAAGAATCCTTGCATTGTAGTGAGAATTCTGACACAAATAGACATATAATTGGGATTTTTCCTGCAAACTGGAATAATGATGAACCTGCTCATAAATTTCCCAAATGGTGGGACGGTAATGGAATTCCAAACTCAACAACCAAGTACAAGGAGGTCTAAATTAATATTCTTTGTCTTCATTTTCCTTCATGGTTTGCATTGACTATTATAATATTGGATTTTCTTTTATCAGGATCAGAAGGTTAACTGGCATGCTACTCCTTTTGAAGAAAGGCTAGAGAAGGCTTTGTCAGATGATAAACTATTTCCTCGAAGGTCTAGTACCACTGCTCATTAATCTGCTGTTCTTTTTTTGTTTTCATTCTGCACACAAACTTTCTCACAATGTTTTTTCCTTCTTTAATTTGGTTTCGTTCCAATTTCAAGTGACCACGGGTTTTAAGTCATGAAAATATCCTCTTAAACTATGAGAGTTAGGCTGTTGTACCCTCATCAGACCCTGCATTTGCTGGGGCCTCGTGCACGCGACGCCCTTTCTTATGCTTTACATCTTTGGGTCAGGCAGTTGTTTGATTTATGTACCAAACTTGATTAACATATGTGATGATTCAGGAAACTTCTGAACAGAAGGTTGGTTGAGCTTGAGGAAGAAGGTAAATAAAGTTTTTATACAGGCGGGACACAAATTGAATTGCTAAGTGGAATACTTGCCAAAAGGGCTGCTAAGCTTTACAGAACTTATTCACAACTGTGTGCTATAATTTTGCATTGATATATTTCCATTTGAATTAGTCTTGATGGTTGTAAAATTTTAACAAATCTGCAGCTCCTTGTGGGATGTTGCTTTTGTTGTGCAAAGTAATCTTCAGTTCTGAATTAGTAAAGATCCTACATCTCTGGATATCCCTTGTATATTCTCTTTCATGTCTGAGGCTTTCTCTGTTAGAGAAAACTCCAACAATAAAGCAATTTTGTTATAAAAAGAAATGCTGAAAGTTGCATTGATTTACTAATCTGAAAAAAAAAAAGAATTTGTGAAGGCATGTTTGCTTATGATTTTCCTCTAGACAGTATTGTGCCTTTGAAACAGTCATTCTGTTTTTCACTTGGGATTGTTTAAACAAATGTTTGTTCCCCTTGTCTCAATTCTAGAAATAGGTATGGTCCATCATTCTCCCAGTTGAGAGCGAGATTCTGCAAGTAATACTGCAAAATCTTCAGAAACAATTTTATTAATGATGGGTAATGAACTGTAGTTTGTCAGATTTTTCCAACTAAAATAATCTGTTGTGCTCTTTCATATCTTACTGTGTATGTGATCTTGTGGGAAGTGTGTCCTCCATGCATCTTTATCATTTTTTTATATCATAAATATTAGAAAAGAAGATTTGAAGGGGAGACACTTTGGAGGAAAGTATTGATTCCTGTTTCCTCCGAAGACCAGCAACTTCTGAAATAATCAGTCCAAGAGGAAGGCCAAGTGTAAATTGAGAAACGACTAGTGAATAGGCAACAATTACCTTAACCTACAGATGATCAATTGTCTCATTCTATACCTTAACTCAACCTACAAATACCTTGCGCCACTCACTAAGTCGCTGAAAAACCTAACCTTATCGATTTCCTCTAAAACTGAAAGATTATACCCTACGGAATATTGACTTATAACTCTCTACTTGAAGGGCCTCAACTGTCATCTCCGAGATCATTTGGAGCAGCACTATTGTTATTCATACCTAACACAAAGACATCATCATTTGTTCATTTTATGATAGTTTTCTTTATTAATAGAAAGTAATATAATAACTATAACAGATAAACCATATTCTGTAAACAGATGTAGTCAATTATCGAGAACATCGAAGCCACTCATTGGGATCTGCAGAAGAAATGCTTAATTCCAGCAATTGTTCTGTTATAGTATATACACATATATGACCCATAAAAATATAAAATTCTTGCTACTGACTGAAAGTACAACAAATTAGATAAATATCATTAATTTCACGTCTGAGATCCTATAGAGTTTCAGCATTGCCTGATATATAAACGAGAGGATATAAAGGACATCCACTAACAAGTAGCCATTTGCACCTTCGGTTATCTAACAAAACAGAAAATTATATTAAATCATGTATATATATATATTTATGTATGTGCATATGTATTACATGTTTGTATGGACTGATGTATGTATTATTTGCAATTTTTTGACATCTTTTGAAAAGGAAAGAAAATATACTATCAACAAAAGTTTCTTTCCTGTGCTACTCTTTCGAAATTGCTGCTTTGCTCAGTCTCTTTGGTTGATTTCATGTTAATTCGTGGATGGATACACTTTCTGTCCCACTTGAAGCCATATCTCTTCACCAATCTCATTGTCTGCATTTCTAATACCATTGTCATATCTTAACAGGATACCGAACAGAATTTTTCCCTGCTTCCATGAAGATTCAGTAAGGAACAATTTATTTCCTTTATAGTCTCACTTATTTTTATCAGATTTTTTCCATACCTGCTGTCGTCTATATGATGCTAGTGTTGCCAATGGTTCCTTTGACTTCTGTACTTGTCCAGATTGCTGATCGAGATTAATCATCTGACAGCGGTTGCATCCTCCCAATGCCTAAAATATATAACTATCAGCGAACTATGAGATAAAAACTTAATGATGGAGTTAAAAAAAAAAAAATCCTCACCTAACTGAGTTACTATCTCTGCACGTTACTGACATGTATGAATAAGTAAATTCATGACCATGTATGAATAGGTTAGATTTCGAATTAACTAGCAAAGCTTTCGAGGTTTCCCAAATAGTAATAACATGAAAGTGCTGCACATTGATTCTTTACCAGTTCTCTCACATGGAAGAAATTTGGCATAATAAAAGGTCAAAGAAAGAGGAGAAAACTATATAGATTTCAGTAACAAATAGATCAAGGGAGACAACTAAAGAGCCTCAAGAAAATATCATCAATGATAGTGTTCCTTATATCTTTCCACTTTCTCCAAACAGGATCAGAAGCAATACCAGTTGTAAGGAACAGAGAAAATGTGCAAAGTGTGTCCTGAAAATGTTGACACTTGTTGATACATATAGGTAGTCATGACATATGAACACAAGAATGCCACCACTGTATCGCTTATACTATTTCTTTTTACAACCATTCCATACACCCACCAGGTTGCTGCATCAAAAGCTCCTTATTACGTGTCTAGCCACAATGCAGTCTAAAGTATACGGTTGTCTGATGAGGCAGTACAAGGTAAACAGATTTAACTTTTAAGAAAATAGGCAGTAAAACAAGTGAAAAAAGATAGGATTTCAGAAAAGAACATTATAAAATTGATAAAAGACAGATAGAATGTAAGAACTTGAAAAACAAAAATTGAGAGAGAAGAGGGTTTCCTCCCCTATTCTTCTCCGTCACACAATGGAAGGGGTGGCTACGAGATTTCCAACCACTCTGAATCAAAATCAGATTAAAATTTAAAACCTAGCTTATGAAAACCCTAAATCCTCTCTTATCCACCCACCCTAGCTCCCTTTTTTTTATCATCATCATCTTCTTCTTCTTCTTTCTTTACCATCGGAGGCGTTCTCGTGGAATCGAACCACCGGAGTAATTAGAGACCACCATGCGACTCGTCGGTAAGTCCTCTTCCACCCCTCAAATTTAATTTAAGTTTATTAGGGTTGATTAGAAATATCTAAATTTGGTGCTCACAGTTTCGTCGGCAAATTGGGTTGACTGGTGGCTTCGGGTCGCTGCCGCTCGTGCTCAGGAGCTTCACATCGTTGGCCTCGTGCCATAGTTGCCTTTTGAGAGAGCCTTCGAGGCTTGAATCGCCACCAACTAATAGTTAAGACCTGTGGGTTGTTAATGGTGGGGTGGTTTGGCGTGTCGCGAGGAGGGGGCGAGATAGGTGGACACGATTGCTAGCAATGTTCTTTCTCCCTCCCTTCCCCTCTTTTTCTTTTTCTCCCTCGTCATTCTCATCAAGGGAGAGAAGGGCTGGGCTTGGTTTCAACCCGAGCCAACCTTTTCTACTATGGGGGTTCGGGTCTGGGTTTCGGACCCAACCCGACTCGATCCTTAGTATTTGATCGTGGGCTGTAGGCTAATCCATAGCCCAGTCCTTTTTAAATATTGGCGGCCTTGGCCTAGCCCAATTATTATAAAGATAAAAGAAAAAGTAGGCTACAGGCCAGCCGCAACCTAGCCCAACTAATTGGGCTTAATTTGACCCATTTGAACAATTTATTTAGCTATAAATTTTAGAAATCATAGTATTATTTAATTTAAAAATTTATTATTATTTATTATTAAATGTGGTAATTTTTAGCACGTGGATTTGAGATTAGAAATTTTAGTTGTTTAATCTAGGCTCTGGTGATTGAATTCACTCATATATTTATTAATATTGTATTTCATGCTTTTTATTGGGACACGTATTTTTCTGTGTGCAAAATATATGATTTAGTGCATCGCTATACTCCGTGTAAATACTAAAATTCTATATTTGGTATGATTTAGAGAACAATTTCAATATAGATCGCTTGAGATTTTCCATGATGACTCAAATCTAATTAAAAGTCCAAGGAAAAATTCTATTTTAGATCACTGTAATGACTTTCTTAGGTTACTCTAGCGGGGTTAGGGAACAGTCTCATGTTAGATTGAAAAACTTTCTGAGGTGACTATAATCTTTTAACGGTTAATGGAAAAGACATGATACATTTATCGCATAGTCACACTTCCTGGTGACCCTAACTAGATTAATTATAAGGAAAATACTGAAATGCTATCTCAAAGTGACTTCTAGTTGATGTGGACTTACAGGGTATAGAACCAATTGAGATAAATAATATAACTATTATTGAGAAAAAATCCACCATGTTGGAATTGATCATATTATGAGATATGACTGTTATTATTATTGTTACTTTAAGAACATGCTTAGTGAAATTATCATTTTATGTCGTTGGATTTAGAATTTATTTAAAGTTATAAATTTTGAACTTATTTGGATTTTGAGTAGATTCTACGTGTTAAGCTATAGTTGTTGGCTCATGAGATTTTTCTTTCTAATATTTTAGGTAATGGTCAGCGTGGCGACTGAGTGAGATGCATCAGGACCCCACTTTCACTTAGAATCTACCATTTTTACTTTTTAGTTCTTTTGGTCTTTATGTTTTAAACTATCTGCTAATTTAGTTTGCTTAGACACATTAGTGATGACATTGGTTATTTTCATTATTATTAGTTTAAATTATCGAAGTCAGATTTTCTAATTAATTCTTATTATTGTGTACTTAGAAAATATTAGTAAGATTTTATGTATCTCAAGCGTATTGAGGTATATGGCTGATTATGAATTGGGTCGTGACATAGAAGGTGCAAATATCTTAGCAGTTTGTGCCAAGCCCAAGCTTTAGTCGAGCCAAGCCCAAGCCACTTGTTTATTTTGACACCTCTAGTTGTTAATTCATGGGATATTTCTTTCTAATATTTCAGGTACTGGTCAATGTGACGATTAAGCAAGATGCACTGGGACTCCACCTCCACTTAAGATCTATCCTTTTTACCTTTCAGTAATTTTCGTCTTTATGTTTTAAACTATTTGTTAATTCAGTCTGATTAGAGGCACATTAGTGGTGACATTGGATTTTATTATTATTATTAGATTAAATTTATCTAAATTAGATGTTCACATTAATTCTTATCTTTGTGGACTTAGAAAATATTAGTTAAAACTTTGTGTATCTCAAGTGTATTAAAGTACATGGTCAATCATGGTTCCAATTTCGGGTCATGACATAAACTTTTACAATTGAATTGTAATGATAGAAACCTTTTGCGAGTAAAAATATTTGCTTAACAAATATTCATGTGTGAGTACCTGACACGTTAATGCTGAGTTAGTCAGGTAAGAGAAACTAAACTGCATTATTCTATGCAGTAGCAGCAGTACTCAGATAAATGGACACTATGACTTCCAATTGCAAATGAAGAGCTCACCCCTCATTAATTGTAGTCTGCTTAACTGCAGAAAAGCATAATGCAACCATGTTCATCTTATGAAATGCAGAGGGTAAGCCCTTTCCACTATGCTATCAGACCATTTCAATAGAAAGTTATAATGCGTCTTTACTCCTACGACATAGAAATAAAGAACGAACAGAAAATGTAAGATGCTTTTACTGGATTTATCTGCTATCAATCTATTTTCACAGAACAGCATGAGACATCCCTTACTGGGTACATCTGTTGACGATAATGAAAGAAATTAAGACCAATAGTTTGTGAAACATAAAGAGCTCACAGTGAAATGTGCCTTTCCAATTTGAAGGCTTCTCCAAGTATCCTCAGCATAAGGTTTTGACCCTGAAATTACAAGATTTGGGCGGAATCTCATCGCATCAACAAGGAGAGGCTGCCTAGCCCTCGATCTATCTTTCTCATAATCTGCTAATCAAAGAAACTAGATATTATTTTACAATTTCACTATAATAGATTAAATGAAGACAGAACAAAAACAAAATTTTCCCTGTGCTAAAGATTGCATTGTACCTATGCCCTGAATCGTAAGGATTAAGGAAGCTGCAATAAGTATAATATATGAAAGAATCACATCTGCTATTTGGATGGAAAATAGAGATTATAAACTTGGCTGAGATTGATTGGGCAGTACCAAAATCCAAGTTGTACCCAAGTAGAGATGTCTAATAGTGGAATTCTCATGCATGATGCTTTAGTCTAATGGAAAAAATGTATATTTACATGCATGAAACATCTAGTAGCCAAGTCTTGCAGGTTCTTCACAAACTACTACTATCTAGAGAAAAACCCTTGGCCGACAGCTTATCACAAACTACTGCACAATATTCCTAACCTTCTAGGTTCTTGAATCTCCTGGAAAGATTTTCCCTTCTTTGGGGAATTACAGAGAATACTTCTTATTACTAGCATCTCTCTTTTCAAATAGGAAGTAGTATCTCTTTTTTCCACTTGTCATAGTACTTATTAAAGGTATAGATGAGAATAACCTCCAAATATCATTGCACAAGGAGAAGCTTAGATGGAGAATTTAGTGAAAAAGAATGATCACTTCCGTTACAAGTTATCTAGCTTTAGAAAATGAACCAATGGAGTTCATCAATAAGACTAGATGGAAAGTCACTACAGTTGTGGAAAGTTGGGGTGACATACTGACTATTGATGTGGCTGACCAATTTGCTGATTAACAAATACAACAGCAAAGATTTTCCTTTTTTTTTTGTTGAGAAAAGTGGGCTGGGCATAGTTAGACTTATTAAAACTGGAGGAATTTACAAAAGGGGAGATAAAAGGGATTACAGGGAAGAGAAGTCCTCAAAGAAGATAGGAGAGAAAGGGAGTGAAGAACCCATCTCAGAGAGGGAGATTCGAAGCCCGGTCAGAGTTCTAGCTTCTTGCCAGAAGATCCTCCTACTGCACTCCTTGCAAAGGAGCCACCAAAGTATCCCCATGATTTGGTCAAAAGCTTTGTGGAGGCAAAAATGTCTTAATATTTTGACTGTAGAAGCATATTATTCAGTACAAAAATAAAGTGGTGCAAAATCTCATATGCAATATGCAGGCTTCAGGCTTGTAACATTGTTAGCAGTGATAAAGAAGAACAATATGATATAACATTGAGCATGTAGTAGGCTACTAGCAAATTACGCTTCAGTTCCAACTTCCAAGTATGCAGGTCATAACTCAAAATGGAACCATTGGGATATGTACATCATCTAAAATCTTGTAGACAACAAGGATACCTCCATTTTGTGCATCAACCATCCCAACCAATAGTCATAAATTTAACAAAACTTCTTGTGCAGTTCCAACTTGCAACATTCTGGCGCATGAATAAGGTATCTAGATTAAATGATCTTTTGCTCTGACAATAATAATTGATAACTTACCATCCACTCTAAAAGCTTAAGGTGTTAGAAAACAGTGCCCTCACTTCCGAGTCGAAACATTTTGATAGGCCTAAGAGGTGGTTAAATGAATGGAGATTTTATATTTTAAATAAAATATTGGTATAATAGGATTTAAACTCAAGATCTTTGCTTTGATATTATGATAACTCACCAAATATTCAAAAAGCTTAAGCTTTTAGAGAACGCTGATTTTTTATATTTTATATTCTAACACCAATAATTAGATCAAGATGATAGACGACCAAACAATGATTTTTAATTCCAAAATTTTGACATAGAGTGAATAGGCCATAGAGATTTTTGTGTGTGTGTGTGCAAGTGCATGTGTGTGAGTATGCCAGTATTTGTATTAGTTATTATCAGGCCAAATGCTGGAACATTACAGAATCATGAGGCTTGAGCTTTGTCTATTAAGATATAAAAAGAAGATGAAAGAAAGATCTGATATTAGGCTTAGCTTGCAAAATTTACGTGTATTCCATTCATTGATACAGCATTAGATCTTAGACAAGTAGCAAGAAAAATTGACATTGTAAAACAATTACTAAGAAAGTAACTTCAAAATAGGCTAGAACAAATATCAATAAAGCGACAAACCTACTTACTTGATTTTAGCCGGTCATTAAGATCAACAGTGCTCTCTTCAGATACAAGTAACAATTGTGCCTCGTTTGCAAAATTCAGCTTGCTCCATGTATCTCTGCAACTGTCTTCTCTGCCAGCCTTGTTTGTGCAAGAACGAGATTTGGAACTTGAAGATCTCACAAATGTACAAGGACGACCAATGGCTCTAGTGAACCACATATTTACCTCATCATCATAACTCTGTACGTCATATCTTGCTCAAGATAAAATCATGAAGAGAAGTGCAAACATAAGTAAGAACGATTGACCAGTGAAACTTTAACTCCTGCTATTAGAAGCATTATGACACAAGTAACTAATCACAGAAACTATCCTGCTTAGAACAAATAATCAGAGATGATGAACTTAGCATCATATTGCATATGAAAACCTATTGCTAAATAGAACTGAGATATCACTGCAGGACCCTCCTTTCTAAGTTCTCGTACTTTCCCAACTACTCCCTCGCTACCCCTCACACTTCCACTCCTTACTTTCCTATTTATCGCAAATCAAAATAGAATAAGAGGAGCCTCTTGAAGCATAGATTTTATACAGAAGCAATCTAGTTAACACTCCCTACAATTAAAAAAAAGAAATGAAATGTCAGTATTTTCATCTTTGAAAGTAATTTATTTCCAGACTACAAATTGTGATCTAGAACTATAAATGCCTCCAGCTCAAATAATATTGGCACCAAATCAGAAGGCCAGAACAGATCGAATAATGGCAAAACTAACCCAACCACAATTAGACCATAATATAGATCAGCCAAATAAAACCCAACTTGGATCTGTAAAATGTCAGAGATTTGAAATAGAAGTCCAATATTACCTGACATAGCAATACCATAAAAAGTGAACTTTATCATATCACGGTTAAGAACATTGATGCCAACATTCAGAAAGTAGGGTCATTCTTAGCATGACTAGGCTCAACTTTTCATTGTCTTTGCACTTCATTCCCTAAATTAGGTGGCAATGCCACCACTTTCGTAGCAGTTCAATATATTCTCACCATGTCAACTCATACAGACATACCATGTTAATGTAAAATTGGAATATAATAGGTAGGGATCAATGAAGAAAAGAAAAAAAATACTTCACTAAGGTGATAATATGGAATAATTCATTTTATTGAAAAGTTACTAGTCAACTATTGTTTTGACAAATCATTTTACCAATTCATATGTATGTTTTTGACATTGATAGTAATAATTCAACAAAGTGACAAAATGTTAAGAACAATCATCTACAGGGACACATAAGTATGATGCACATGGCCAGGTGACATCATACTATGCATGGCGAAGATGACTACATGAGTTCCATATACTTGTTCACAACTTTCAATGTAGTTTACAGAATCATTGGTCAAAGATTATATCTTTTAGTGAATTGTCAAAGAAAGATATGAAACCATATGAAATAAGGAGTTAAGTATATCAGAAAGTGTCTCAACTCTCGAATAATCTCTAAAATGTCAAGGAAACTAAAAATTTAGAGGAAGTGTTCCAAGTGGATACCTTTGACCATATACATCCATGTTCTCATTTATGCATGATGAATTCTTCAAAAGAGAAATTTGCAATTTCTCTTTACAAATTGGTGATTCTAAATACAGCTTCCCGCATTGCAAGTCAATAAATGTACGAATAGAGCACATTTCTGGAACCTGCAGTGTGATATATCAGGCTACAAAAAGAAAGTGCAACACTTGGCCACAAAGTAAGAAACACTGATTTTAAAATTTAAACCAAGGGAAAGGACCAGATATAATTCAATATCTTATTATTAGTCATTCAAAACTTACACATAAGTAGACCAGAAATTAAGTAAACTGTGATCCGTATGCAGCATATTCATACAGATTACAGATGGCACAAATTATAAACATAACAACGTTACACATTCATAAAGTCACACTTATATTTATGAAGATACCTTTTTCTGGGTAAGAATCTCACCGCTCGGCCCTTTAAGAAGCCATTCTCGATCATATTGTAACCCTATTCAGCAAGGACAAAATTTAACAGAAAGTTTTATTTCATTAGCTGTAAATCAATAGTTAAACTTTAACGTAAACTTATATTTATGTCAGAAAAGATATAACTCTATTTAGTTACATCTACTGCTCACTATTGGAATTAAGATGATAAATAATTTGTAAAATTGCCACAGAAAAAGATGGTCCTTAAAGGACACATGTGTACGGTGATAGTCCGATACACTGGCTGAGAAGAATGGGGAAGAAAGGAGGAAGTAAAAAATGAGAGAAACAAGAGAAAAGGAAAGGAAAGAGAAGGAAGAGAGAAAAAAGAAGATAAAGTCAAAGAAAAGAGGGAAAAAGAACGCTTGTTTGAGAAAATGAGAATGTTCAAATAACAAAAACAGAAAAAGGAAGTTTCTCATTATGAGACATCTTACATATTATTATACATTATTGAGAAATTTTGAATACAAATGAATTTGCATGCCTTTAACAAATTTTTTATTTGGAATCCAGACAAGTCTGCAGCACGATTTATGATAAAAGAACAGGAAAAAAAAACTTGAATTTGCATATTTATAAACCAAAAAGAATCAAGCATACCAGCATTACTTAGGGGCCATCTATGCACAGTGAATCCTGCACAGGATTTCACAGGGTAAACTGTAATGGATTTCAGTTGAACAGCTACTATAGCATGCCGTATTCCAGTACCTGTGATTCATAACTTTGAAAGATATAAAGTAAATTATGTTGACATGAAATAGACATAGAGCAAAGTGTTTTTACATTTAGATGACAACTCATGTTGAAATAAAACCAAACAATATTCCACATAATACCAACTTCATTCCTTGCTTTATCAGATTTCTATTCAATTCTAGGAGTATATTGCAAGTTTCTAACAACAACTGATTTAGAAGTGTTCATGTCTACTTATCCTACCTTCAATAAAATCCCTGCAATCTAGTGCTCTTTGCTTGTCACGACCCGAAATAGGAATCATGACCGGCCATACATCTCAATATGCTTGAGATACATAAAGCTTTATTAATACTTTCTACGTGTATGATAGCAAAATAAATAAATAAAATAAAAATCTGCTTTCTTAAATTTAAAACTAATTGCAATAAACATAAAACAATGTTAATATTCTTTTTTTGAGTCTCTAAACTAAATAAATAAAACTTCTAATCTAAAGCATAAAATCTAAAAGAGCGGAAAAGTAAATAGGTGAATCTTAAGTGGAGATGGAGTCCGGGTACATTTCGCTCAGTCGCCCCGCTGACTATTACATGAGATGGATAAATAAAATAAAAAAAAAGAATTCATGAGCCAACAACTATAGCTCAGTAAGTGGAATCCACTTGAAAACCAAATAAATTTTAAATCATATTAATGCTGAATAAAATTAAACTAAAAGCAACAATATCCATAACAATATGCAATAGGCATACTATTTAAATAATAACAATGATAACAATAGAGAGAGTCACAACTTGTAACTTTGCATGGTTTCAACATATTAACATCTTTTTAATATTTATACTGTCATATGTCTCAATAGATCTAAACCCTGTGGATCCACATTAACTAGAAGTCACCTCGAGATGACGCTCGGAACTTTTCTTCATAGCTGATCCGGTTAGGGTAATCAGATGGTATCACTATGTGATCAACACACTCTGTCTTTTCCACTAACCATTGAGAGAAGTTAGAGTCACCTAGGAAATTTCTCATTCATCCTAAGACTGTTCCCTAAACCCGCCAGAGTCACTTAAGAAAGTCACCGCAGTGATCTGATTTAGGATTTTCCCCTGGACTTCCAGATAGACTTGAGTCACCGCGGAAAATCGCAAGCGATTTATATCGGGACTGTTCTCTAAGTCGTATCAATACTAGTCTCATTTTTCTTTTCACGAAATTTAATATTTGCATAAATTATGGTGATGCACTGAGTATAATGATTAAATGCACACAGACAATATAACAATTAAATTTTTGCACGTACGGATGAAATAAATAAATTTGCACACAGAAATTGTAACAATTAAATTTTTGCACGTAAGGGTGAAATAAATAATTTGCACACAGAAAATTTACATGGTCTGACAGGTACGAAATATAATAAAATAAATATGTGAGTGAATCCACTCATCTGAGTCTAGGCAAGATAACTGAAATCCCAAATCTCTAGCTCACGTACTAAAAATCACCACCTTTAATAATAAATAATAATAAAATTTTCAATTTGAATAATATCAATATTTTTAAAATTTAAAAAAGCTAAAAAGAACTAAAATGAGTTTAATTACCCATTGGATTGGGCTGGGCTGCTGCTGGCCCGGCCCAATCCAAAAAGAAATCTAATTAATCGGGTTGGGCCGAGGCCCAATCAAAATTAAGTGGATTGGGCTACAGTTGGTCTGCAGCCCACCCTTCCACCTCATGCTAGTTGGGTTGGGCCAAGGCCCAACCCAAAGCCAACAAAGAACTGGGCTGCAGGTCGGCCTACAGCCCATGACTTAAGGCTAAAGGTCGGGTTGGGTTGGGTCTGCAACCCAAACCCAAACCCGAGAGAAGGAAAAAGGTTGGCTCGGGTTGAACCCGAGCCCAACTTTTTTCTTCCCCAAAGAGATCGGTGAGGGAGAAAAAAAAAAGAGGAGAAAAAGGAAGGGAGAGAGAGGGCATCACCGGCGACCATTGTCGTCAGTAGCCTATCGACATCGTCGGAGGTCCCTTAGCACCCTCAACGACCTGCACTGGAGGGAAGGTCGACCACAACGACCAACGGTGAAAGACTTCCCACCCATGGCCAACCATAACCTGAGCCACGAGGGCCTCCTAGAAGATATCACCGACACCGAGCTTAGAGCACGAAGCTTCCGGTGATGATGCGGTTGCAACCCGAAGCCGCCGGCCGGTCTGATTTGCCGATGAAGCAGAATTCCATAAATTAGATATTGTCGATTTACCCTATTAAACTTTAATTAAAATTTATGGGTGGGAGAGGGCTTACCAACGAGTCGTATGGTGGTCTTTGATTGCTCCGGTGACACTCCGACGATCCGATTCCACAGCGATGACTCCAACGGTGAGAAAAGAAAAAAAAAAGAAAACGAAGAGGAAGAAGAGAGGAGGGGGAGGGGCCTGAGGGGATTAAGGGGATAGAAAGACAATTTAGGGTTTAATTTATAGATTAAAAGATGATCAAATCTAATCCGATTCGGATTAGATAAAATCCTTTTTTTTGCACCTCATCACGTGCTGGAGAGGGAGAGGGGAGGGGCTTCACGTGCAGAGCACGTGCACCCTCCTCTCTCAAACCCCCAAATT
Source organism: Typha latifolia (assembly GCF_019914945.1). Lineage (NCBI taxonomy): Eukaryota > Viridiplantae > Streptophyta > Magnoliopsida > Poales > Typhaceae > Typha > Typha latifolia. The sequence goes on from NC_133093.1 coordinate 268,897, forward strand.
TTTTTTTTGATTTTGACATTGCTTCTCTGCATGGCCCACTTAATAACCAAAAATAGTTAAATTCCCGAACTAGATAAATTTTCAGAACTGTATCAGAAGACAGAAGAATAATTGTTCTACATGGGAAAGATGGTCTAATGTTCCTTTTATCAGGACAAAAATATATTGCCCAAGTGCTGAACTTGCTTTACTGAGTAATTAGAGAAATTCTCAGTCATAGTTGTCTCTATTTATCCAATGCTAATCCAAAAAATTTCTGAATCATGCATATCCTAACCATTTACCACATGAACGAGCAAATTATTCAGGTGATCAGATAAAGATGGAGTTAATTACTAAGTAACACAACTATTTTGCAGCAGGATATCAATCATTCATTCCAACAAGACATGAAACTTTGTATCGTATTTTGCAGTAGGATTTCAATCATTCATTCCATGCCTCCATGGAAACATGTAATTTTTTATCTTCTTTTGTGGCAAAGGAAAGAAACAAACTGAAAGAAAACTGAGAAATAACATTACCTGAGAGGTGAAGCATCTCTAATCTAAATGGATTTCCATTGTCAAATGATATAGACTTGGATACAAAAGAACTTTCTAAAAATTTCAGAAATATCTGCAAAAGAGATTAAATGGAAACCGCTATTAGTACCATAAATAGCAGAAGAATTGTAGAAAATAGTTACTAAAAAACAATTTTCATTACTTATGCAGTATAAAAATTTGTCATGTCCAAAATCCAAGCAGCTTGAACTAAAAATCAGATCACAACTGGAAATCAATCTAGTCGACCCTTTCCACTCCTATTCTCGATACATGGGATGCTCCAGGCCCAACTATATACCCTGTAATGTCAGCTTGACTAGCACAGCTTGCCCCACAGCCCAATAACTACTACTAATTCCTAATTGCCTATATCCTTTGGTCCTGGAGTGACATATCATCTTCTGTAGCCTCATCATCTAGAGAGCTTAATTGAATGCTATGCACATCGATGAGATGGTTGCAGATAGAATTACACATTCCAGTACTCATCAACCCTGATGTTATGCACAACCTTGCCTCACTTCAGTATAACAGAAAAAATAAATTTATTCTGTAATGTCCATTTTCCACTGTCCAGTTTAGAACCTCAATCATGAAATTTTCTGGCACTTCAACTAGGCTATGGATCGGGAATTATCTGTTGAAGTTCTAAACTGTTTATTTGCAAGTAACAGCAACTTTAATGAAGGTATTGAGATGATAATCCCAAATTTTCTATCATGAACTTTATAAGCATCTATTACAGTTATAACAATTGTAATTTGTAAAATACAGTTGTAGTGCTTCATCTCAAATGTGTTCACTATAGATACTAAATTGAGCATCACAAAGAGATAGTAGCTATGGTAACCCTGATACAAAATGATACCTCTGCATCTTCATATGTTGACATATAACCAAAAGATATCCGAACGGCACCAGTTGGCTTTCCATGTAATATGTCATTATCATCCCAGCAAACATGTCCAGCCTGACACAAAGAAGAACAAGTTTTTACAGGAAAAAAACTTTCTTTCCTAATTACAGAATCTAGTTAAGGAAACGCCATAAAACCATTTATATTTACAGCAACAAGCTTTTGCACTCAATTAGAAAGCCTAGGAGAGAGTTGTATATTAAGAAGTTGGATGACTTGTCAGTTGTCACCTCCCAGTCAAAAGAAAGAGGATGTGATGTACCTCAAGGTTTGAAATTAGATCTGACTGAGATAAACCAAGATATTTGGCACATGCACCAGGGTTGCAGAAGCATCCTGTCTACAGTAAAACCATAATAGAAAATCGTAAATTAAAAGATTGTCGTGCTAGCAAAACAATTACTTAGGCTGTATATATTGCAGAAAACCTTTCCAATGCAGTTTAGTTATCCTTTATAACCTCAATAAATCAAATTAGTATATGTTGGCCCTAATTTTGTTGTCCAATAAAGTATGTACAATTTACAAATTTTGACATGTCTATCTTCATTCATTAAGACTCTTTCAATGACTGAACTCATGGGTAATAGACAGTAGAATATAGACATTGAATATAGACACTATCATAACTTCTACTAAATGTGCACGCAGAAAACCTATTTCATCTTAGCATTTGTCTATAATTTTGTTTGTAAGTAACAATTCTGAAATGGACTTTTACCTAGTGGCAGACCCAACATGTAAGTAATATACAACAGAAAGAAAGGAAAAGGCAAAAGTATGAAAAGTTGAAAACAACCTATTGAACAGTCAAGCTATCCATCTTAAGCACTATCTAGAAATTGAAAAAGAACCACCATAGTTACCATACATTAATAAGCAATCCCAACACGTGTCTACTCAAAAGATCACACAGCAAGACTAATGCCATTAATATAGATAAGAAAAACAAACATAATGCTTAATATCATTCTCTTACTCGCAAATGAATCCCTGATAATGAAGCCAACTTTTCCACCTCACGATATCCAAACCAGGAGCCATCTGCTCTCTTTAAATTGAATGTAATAATGGGACCCGTTTTCAGAGATGATACCTTAACAAGGGATAAAAAAATTGATAACGGCACTCCAAGCTATATAAAGATAATATCAAATAAAATACGTGGTAGACTGATAAGTAAATGACAAGGCAAATAACAGCATATATGAAACCCTCCTAAATTGTAATAGTAACTTATTAGAGACTATAATAAGAAGACTTACAAACATTAATGAATCAAGAAAGAGAAGACAGCAGAACAAAAAACAGATTAATTCCTTAATTTTTGTTAAGGAAGTCACTATGTCAACAAAATATTCTCTTGATCAGCCTTCCCAAAGAGTAACAGCATATGACAGGACAGGCATGGATCACTTCCTAGGAAGTTAGTAAAAGATGTAGAGTATTTGATAGAAAGATTGAAATGATTATGAAGTTGAAGCATCAAATGAACAGCAGAAGCACAAAAATCAGAGTACCAAGTAATATAGATTTCAGAAATAATCAAGCAAAGGACTATATAAGGAAGATGTTATATATCCTTACCATGGTTGATTAAATCAAGTTAACTATGAAAGAAATTAGTTGCTGAGGTTGAGGAGAAATCATCAGTAAACATATGCTGTAGTAGTAGAATCCAAAGGATGGTGACCGGATGGTCCATTCACCAAACAGATTAGAACAGCATTACTATTCCTTTAAAGGTAAGCTTGCCCATATCATGTTGTGTATATAAACACAAAGAAGTACGAAGAAATTCAAAGCCAATGAATTAAAGTATGCTCAACCTTTGGAGTGATAAACTAAACTGACTTATTTACCTTGGAGATGTTTCTTCCATAAATTGTGCAAACATTCATTCCATTTGCATGCTTTAGGTCTATCATCATATTCCTTGTGTAAGTGGCAAGCGATGTTGTATGTCTGCACAACAATGTTCAAAACCTTGATTAATAGATTGCATGCCTTACGAAGATCAATATGCCCCAAAATGTACCTGAACTTAAATAAGAAATGATATTAACATATATCTCCTACTCCGGAAATACATATCTCACGGGAACATACATATCTTATGACAACATAATGCCAAAGTGAGCTGCAGAAAATGCAAACAGACAGAAATTGACATTAAGTCGTGTTCTTAGGGAAGGTCTCTAGTCAAACATAAATAGTTGATATTACTAAACATAAATAATTGATACTAGTAAAGAAAAAGCTGTTTCGGCTACTGGGCTTCATATATCTATTCTTAATCAAGGAAAAAGAACGATATCATGGGATAATTCAGGAAAGAGAAGTCAGCTACCTGAGGTGTAAGAAACATTTTAAATATTAATTGTTATAAGGATCTTCCTAGTTCTCTAAGGTTACTCTTGAGAAAAATGAAATGGTTGTGTCCACATAAACAGGACTGCATAAGCCTAGTTGGAGGTCAGGAAGCATAATAACACCCAATAAATATCTACACAAATACTAGGTAGTTAGCCAAACATTTGCTCACTCTATGGTTGTACTTTTATAGACTTGTTTGATGTAGAACCAATGTAATGTAAATTGAAAAGCTAATATGGGACAGAAAGGGTGAATTTGAACACTAGAAATTGGCTTGTGAAAATTTTATCATTCCTTGTTTCATCTAATTATGCCCGTCTTACAAGCTGGACTAGTTTAGATCTGCTCAAAACTGCAGTTACCTTCTATTTGGTCCACATCCTAATCTAGGTGTCTAGTAAGGATTTTCCACAGTGGTCCTAAATAACATCCACCTTCATGTCTGATGGATTTTACACTCATATTCTCAAAGGAAGCCCTGATTTAACCAGAAATATCTAATTGTTCCTTAAATGGCACCCATGTTCATCCAAGCTGTATATCTCCAGGATTCCATTATGGCATTATCAGCTCTTATATTACCAGCGAGTTCTTTATGGTAGAAGTTGTTGTTTAATTGAATTTGCTTCATTTAGGCTCATGATTCAACTTTAGACAACCTCCACAGAGAAGGATGATATGAAAGAGTTGCATACTTAGCTAGACTTAGCTAGACATGATGAATCTTACAACTCATTCACTTGCGAGAAAACATTCAAGACCTTTTCCAATACAAATTTAGTTAAAGATAAGTCAAAATTGATGTATTTTGCTAAACATCATTTGTTTAACTAGATGATACAAAATAATATCTAGTGATACCAGATGGTCGTATAGCAATACAGAGCATTTAAAGATACACCAGTCTGATGACCTAAGAAGACTAACCACATTATTACTCTATGTAATAATCTTGTGAGGTCAGCAAACAGTTCTGCAGTCTAGGCAAAGATAAGAACAATATTGCTCCATACTAAAAAATTAAAAAAAGAAAAGGAAAATCTACTGTCAACTGCCAACACTGAGATTTAGTACCTCAATACAGAGTGAAAATGACCAAAGCCATATCAGTTGCTAAGAATGTGAAACATTAATAGAAGTGATTTGTCAAGAGTAAATAAATGACTACGAGTGGACGACATTCAGAAATGACCTACTGTTGGAGATGAAACTTTATCAAGGATAAGCTGCATCACCTTCTAATCCCATATTAATCAAATACATATTTGTTTTTAGCCATAAAAGCTATCTGAGGAAGAAAATGAATAAAGGCAACAAAAGAAATTTGATCCTAAAATTAAGGTAAAGAATATATGAAGGACATCTTGAGCTGTGATTGAGGTATAAAAAGAAATAACAAAGAATACCTATTAGTTAGTATTCCTTCAAGTGGAGGTTAAGTAAATTGGCATAATAGTAACATAGTTGGACTGTTTAATAGTATATATATAAAGTAAAATGAAATATAAATAGCATGCATGTATATGTTTTTGAAAGTTTTTGGAAGTTTATCGTCTACTCATCCATTAAACAAGTGATGCAACCCTCACAATAATACTAACTCATACTCTGTCTTAACATACCGAGCAATAGCAGATATACTCAATGTATCAATAATTTTGAAACCATGACGAATAGAAGCTATGCCCAAAAATGACAGGGTTCCATCTTCAAGTACTTGCTCAATGCTCTCTCTTCTTCTAATGAAGTCAATATCAGCTATTGAAGCAGATACTGTGCCTGTATTACCGTACATATTAAAACCAAACAATGCAGAAGAAAACTTGGAAAAAATAATAAGCGAATAACTAACCTCCACTAAAGTATGTCTTTGTTAGAAAGCTTGCTGCCTCTGTCATAACACACATCAAAAATTGTAAAGAGAATAAAAAATGACATGCTCTCTAACAAGTAAGACTGCTGAAAGGACATTACGAAAGATTTTTCAAGTGCCAATATCTCTCTTGAATAGAACACAGAGATTCAAACACAGATAGCAGATAGCCTTATATTTAGAGCAATGAGGTCAATAAAAACAGATCATGAACTAGTTTAGGGACTATGTACATTTTCAGAATAAAACAAAGTAAGAAACAGAGGATAATGTTCCAGCTTTCAGGATATTCTATTACAATGAAGAATCTCAAACCTCAATGTCAAGATTCAAGAATATATCAGTCCCCTCAAGAGGAAAGATACAGTTATGGCTAGTGACAAATAAGAAAATGATGCAGTCCACCAGTCCATTCATCATGTTTATCTGAATTTTAGATGATGTTATATTTCTAGTACCCATACCTCCTAATTAGACAATTCAACAAGAACACTGGAAAGATGATGGAGAACAGAATTTTCTAATCATTTTCTATTATTTCATGAATGAAAGAAGATAGGAATACTGCGGGATGAAATCTTACTTTCAAAAAGGTCACAATTGAGATGGAAGAATAAACACTTTATAGATTTGCAATTAAATTTTTCTTCTCGTAAAATTACTGAACTTATCATAAATCTAAAGGAAGCAGAAAAAAGAGCAGGAACTCTGATAATGTCACTGAGAAAGTTCAAAAGGAGCCAGATTGAACTTTGGCAATACTTTGTCTTAATTTGACCAAAAAAGGTGAAATAGTGACTTTTACAGCATAATTTTTTCTTCTCCTTCTCTAATGGAGAGATCAGATTGGATAAATTTGACTGCTCTGAAAATGCCTCTAGATGAAAATGCTGCAATTTTAAATTGCCCATCATAAGCTTACTAGAAGTATTTCTATATTTAGAAAAAGTAAGCTGGAAAGCCATAATTTAAGGATCAAATGAATATAAAAAGTTAATTTGACTTTGTTGAATGAAAGAGTGCTAATATAATCTAAGAGTATCTAGCAGTAAGAGGATCAAAATACTGAGGTGACACATTCACAACAGAGCTAGTAACCTAAGTTTCATAAAGCAATCAAACGTGTCATCTGGTGTAGGTGCAGGTCCCTCTGTAACTTAATCCATCTTGTCCTACAGATAATTTATCTAACATAAATCAAAGTAAAAGTGGACTAACTCTAAACAAGAAAACAACAGATATCAAATAATGTCGTCGACAGTGTTGCATACCATTTCGAACAACAAGCGCTCCAAGGCCAGTTGGATAACCAAATATCTAACAAAGTCAGCATATATACAGTTAATATATCAATAAGAAAAAATAGGTAATTTTGAGGGGATCAAGATGCATGCAGCATATACCTTATAGAAAGAAAAGACAACAAAATCAGCAGGATACCTAGCTAGATCCAGTGGTTCAGTTGCACATCCTTTTGCTGCATCTATCAATACCATCCAGCAATCCCTGTGCCCAATATGAAATTGACAAGCATAAGAAATTTATGCAGTCCTAAGATTCTAATCCAAGAATAAGGACAATGCTTAGAAGATTATTTGACAACAGTAAAAATTCTTTACAAGAAGATGTACTTGCAAATTACCTTAGATATCTAGGTATTATCAACTATCAGCCATATTGACCAGCTACGATTTTTTCCCTATCATACAAATAGCAATGGGCAAAATAATCTGAATTTCTTGTACTTGATGACTGTGTAGGAGATGTCTAAAATTACATGCTTTTTGGTTCTTTTGAGTACTTTTATGTATGTAGATTATAATGGGAAATACAATTTGATATCGAGAGTTTTATTCCCCTCCGGATGTAAGTGAAAGAACAAGATAAACTATAGCTCACGTAGATAAAACAGAGACAAACAGACAGGATAAAAAATAAGCTTAGATTAAATAGATAAATAGGCAAACATTCATGAAAGCATGTTAACCAGTTAACATCTAAATTCTGTCATGAATCTTATTGGCCTAACAAGGAGTCAAAGTGCAGAACTCAAGCACACGAACTTGCAAAATTACGACCTGCTAAGATTTTAATTGCGACCTGGTCTTCAAATAACGAAATTTTGCTTACAGAACCATTGGTCAAGCCAAGCTATTAACCAATGGTCACAAATGGGGCATTTACCAAATAGGGTGTTATATGTGCAAATCATGATGTGGTACCCAAATCAAGCCAATAAAACAGCAATCAATAGTGACTAGGAAGTTACTTGAGGCAGATAACTTATGTTTAAACTTTAAAAGAAAGAGTAATTTCCACTTTTATTAATATACACTAAGTACATATACAGGCAAAAAACCATTAATTCACATCTTGATCATCATAATGATGGTATTATGAAAAATCTCAAACTTGACAAGAAAGGCCAAGCATCAGTGTACATGAAAAAATTAGATTTCTCTTAGAACACTATGTGAAACTATGTATAAACATTTAGGGATAGGCCAACAGAATCTAAGATCTAATATATATTATATACCACCTATTTCATCAATAAGACAAGAAAATCTAACAGAAGTGATGCATATATAATATGTAGATATCCTCAACTGATTTTTAGGTTATAATCATTTCTTGATTTCAGTCACATTTGAGGTTGACATTAGTTGGATACTTGGTTCAAAAATAGCTAATCTTGACTGAAGCACTTGTGCACCATCAATACCTGATCAATCTCTATCAAGAACTGAATCTTACCGTTTCTGGGAGGGGCCTCCCAAAATTTTTCGTGCATCTTCCTTGATAAGCCTAACCAAGTTAAGATCAAACTTTTCACCAGAAAAATTGCACTCTGAAGGGAATGCAAACATGTTGTAAACAGTTCCTGCAGCAAAAAGTATATAAGAAGCTATATTGATTACATCACTATACATTCAGATCATTTGATGGGGGTAAAAAGAACATCAACATCAAGTTACTAAAGGTTAATGAACTACTTCAACTTGATAACTAATCAATCAAAACTTATAACAGAATTTCATGAAGAAGGCAGATAACTTCCATGAGATGATTACATAATATGCATTTCATGTATCTAAAACAGCTATTAACTGGATCTGAATAAAAATATTCTCCAAGAGAGTCAAAAGAATGAATCTACATTTGGGACAGTCAATGGAATGGTGTCTTATAGTGCCCAAACTGTTATAAAGATGTAATATTTAATGAATGCTCAGGACCAATCAGTGTCCAACTTAGGATGGGCAAAGGTATGCAGCATTTGATATGAAATTTCATATGTTGAACTGAAAGCCAACAATTGGAGAGTTGAAAGTAGTACTGTTGATCAAAGGACTCTACCAAGAGAAAGAAAATCATCAGAAAGCTCACCTTGAGGATCTTGCGGTAATATATTTTCAGCTCTCCTTTGCAATGAGTGCTTCAAAATCTGAATAGAAGATTCATGAGTTCCATCTTGTACATTACAATGCTCAACCTCTTCAATATCAACAGCAAGAGCAGCTGCTCCATTTTTCAGAGCATATCTGTGAATGCATAAGGATAAACTAAACCAGCAATTTGTTACAGATTTGCACATCTCTTGAAGTTAAATATCAAAGTAAAAGCGCCTTCATTTTCAAGCAGCTAGTTCACAGGAAATGGAATGCTTTTGGTTATCTAAATGCAGGACAAATAATTAGAAAGAGATTTCCAAGAAATCTACAAATATGAAGCAAGAAAGATAATATATAAATCATAAAAGAGACTTTCTCTTAAAACTCCAAAGCATAGAATCCTCTTTGTTTTCTGAACAAAAATGAGCATAAAACAATTTTAAGCAACCATAATTATGCTCAAACCCAAGGCAAAAATTCAAAAATCCTGATGACGAGGAAAATTTCATTTGGATCACAAAAAGCATAGATTTCAGTTAAATTGTTGCACATTTTCCTTCTTAGAGATTTTTCTTTAAAAGATTAAAATTTACCACCACATAATGCTAACATCTTAGGTAAACAATCTTCAATTTCATGGATAGTTCTGTAAACTGGCTGGATACTCTCTAATTCCAAGCACACTGTTATGATTTTCCATCGTGTACATGTAAGAACTTTCTTTACTCCAAGGAAAACATTCACCAATAAGTTTTATAGCTGCTGTTGCCCCAGAAGTAAATATGCATCTGTAGCTTTTTGGAGACGCATTAAAATAGTTAAGAACCTGGTAAGAACACATCTTCATCATTATCAATGAAAAAGAGAACAACATAATGAACTATAGTACTATACTAATAGCTAGTTTCAATGTCGGAAATGTGTAATGCTATAAATTTTCTTATAGCCCGAAGCTTGGAAGAAAAGGTTACATATTGACAACTTGATGGTAACTGACATTGATTCTGGCATTCTGCCACTAATGAAAGTATTGCAGAACGAAAAGATTCAATTTTCTTAAAATGAACCTACAGTTTCTCACACAAAACAAATGAGTTAATCATGAGTGTTCAGAACTTTAGCTACACAAATATTTCCAAGTTATACTTATATTTTGAGTTTTGATGGAACCTCTTACGGCAAAAAGTTTAAAGGAGAATGTTAATGGCAAGTTGGCAACCTCCTCCACATATCCGTATCTAGATCTGTTTCTAAACTTTTTCACGACAAGATTAGTGGAATTACAAAACTAAATGAGAATACCTGCTGGCGTGCGGCAGAAACAATGTCGCTTGTGGCCATGCTAGAATCACTCTGACTATCTAAACCATCACTTTAAAGAACACAAAGTTCCAGGATTTATATTGGAAAAGAAAACATCAACGTGAAATAATTCATAAGGCCACAAACAACAACCAAAGTTCAGCGTTATAGACAACCCTGAAGAAAATAGAATCCAATAAACAATATAAGTATTGCAATCTTAAGAATCCAACTGCTCAAAAGCATCATTGATAGATTTTAGTAAAGAGAAAAAGATAAAAAGGCTAAACTTCTTAGGGGACTCTAATCAGAGTTTCCAAGAATCCTACGAACAAGAAGAGCATATTAAGAACACACTCTCAGGTAGACTATACAAAATTCTTCCAAAAAACAGAAAGCTCCTTTCAGATGCTAAACATTCAGAACGAAACCAAAGAGACATAACCAAACACCCTTAAAATTCCATACAAGATGACTTCTTGAAATTCAAATTAACCAAATTTAGGATACGAGGATTCCCATATACATTAGACATGAGGTCCTTAGCAACATTTTCCATCTGGGTTTCCGAGTAAAGAGTCGCTCCGGCATGATCCAAGTAAGCCATCCCTTCAACAACCCAAAAAAGAGGCACCCATTTGCATCAAATCCTTCGTATATAGTATCAACAACGCAAAAAGAAGGAATTTTTCAATAGGAGGAGTCAAGAAAGAAAGGATTGGATCGGGTTGAGACCTTCCAATCGCTTGAATTCAGTGGCGCGAATCTCGTCTATGTTTTTGGGAGCATTTGGATAGCCGTAGTCTTCCCCGAATTGTTTCAAAAACTCCTCTTTCCTCGTCGCCATCTTCTTCCTTTCTTCCGAGCGAGCAATAATAATTCCACCGGGAAGCGTAAAAAGATAAAGAACTCAAGCAGAAGTTTTCACCTACTATCTTCTCGTATAAGTCCTCTGAGTCGGCGTGTGCTTGGTTAAGGTTGAGGTGTCGGATTCTAAAATAAATAATATATTTATAGAAGTAGAAGAGAAGACCAATTAGCTTCCCAACTTCTTGTTCAAGAAAAATAAAGAAGAAGAAAATTGCCCCCAACTTTGATCGTGTCAAATAACCAAAAGAACGAATCAACGATACCCTCCTACTCGATGTGGTCGATTGACTCGATATTCTCATTTGTGGGAGACAAACGTCATAGGAGAATTAGCATTTTAACACCCTACCTTTTCACGTATTTATGGTTTACTCCTGGACTTTCTATGTTGGAAAATTGCTCAATATTCACAGAATAATACACTCCGAGTCAAAAATGTCAAGTGTAAGCACCTTTTTAAAAAAAAAAAAAAAAAAAAAGATAGGGTGTTAACTGCAAATGTGCCTAATCAATACAAAAAGGGGAACCCTTCGTTTAGGGGGTCAAAAAGCACTTCCTGGATTGCAAATTAATCGGAGATGTTTCCTTTTCGATGTCATGTATTACGTCTTCTCTGAATGCAAGTTCTGCCGAGAAACTTGGAGCACAGGTTGATGATGATACCCAAACAACAGTTATTACTATTAATAGCACAGAAGAAGAAGTTCATATTTCTATGGCAATTTTTGCCACTGTTAGGGAAGCTAATCTTACTTAATTTTGTTTAATAAAAAAAGTTTACCTATCCTTGACCGACAAAAGTACCCATTTTAAGTTAGAATATAAGAATTCATCTAAAAAAAGAATTAGAAGATGAGAAGAAATGGTTGCCAAAACAACAACTGCAGGCATTGATTCATCTGGTAAAAGATTTCTTGAGAAATAATATAATTCATACCAGTAATACTTGAAAATTTTGCTTCATCAGATTTTGAGAACTAAAACAAAAAAGAACAAAAAAAAAATTCAAACTCTATTCTACAGCTACATGAAAAAAAAAAAAAGACTATTGTGCAAAAAAATACAAAAACAAATACTCCAACCCATCTTCACAGGTTGGAGAACAAGTATGATACACAGCAAAGGTGCCCCGTTTGTGCTACTTGAGACCTTGTGATAGCAGTCAAAACATTAATAGTCTGTACCACCTGACTTCAATATACAAAATGTCACCACCACTAGCAGGCATGCGGAAATAAACATTAGACTCCAGACTGAACATAGAAACCATCATCAAAACATTGAATCACATGCATTTTTCTCCTCACTCCTGCTTTTTGGGTTTCTGAACCTTCACATAAGGGAAGAATCCGAAAAAGTGGACAATCCGAGGCTCCCACCCCAGTTGCTGAGCTCGGCAAAACATTAAAAACGTGTTTGCAAAGTATGAGTTGAATCCCATTAGAACATGCCACCATGCATGACCCTGTGGGTTAATATACCAGTGGGAGAGTTTCTTACAGAAGACGCGGTCGAATAACCAACAGAGAGTCCCCAGGCTTATTGTTGCCACAAAGAGCTTTGCCAGCCGCTTAGCAGAGACATCCTTAGTCTGTATATAATATTTGTACATCCGAGGAATACAGAGAAGGCAGAGACCAACGTAATGGACCCTGAATCCTATTCCAAAACGCACCAGTGAATGGACAACAGCAAATATAGCACCATATAGGAAAAGGAAAGTAGGCATGGTACTCCTATAATGCCAGTCTGGTGAGTAAAGAACATATAGGTATAACAGCATTTCCCATACCATTGGTGTTTCATCACTCTGCTGTAGACTGAAAGTTATTTAAATGGTCATCAGGTAAGTATGATGAATAGGAAGTCCATATCAGAGGTAAGCAAGTTCATCATCAAAATGATTAAGCACCAAACATGCAGAGTAAAAGATACAGATTATGTTGAATAAAATCATCACCAAGCTAGATAGAATAACAATGAAGGACAAATTTGAAAGATTATCAATATTTGAGAAGAAGAGACAGATTAGGAAAAGAATGGAACCGAAGAGAGCTAGTTGCCACTACTGCAAAACATATAATATGTGCTCTATAGAATGATGACTTTTCAAAAATTATCATTATGATCAACTTTGTCTTGGATGAAAGCATACAAATCCCTGATACACTACAAGAAAGCCAGAACAAAAAACAATGCCAACTGCAGTAATACCTCCTATTATTCATCCCATTCAGCTAGACTACACCACCAGAAACTCAGATTATATATTTTTAGCTCTGCTAGGAATGAAACTACGGAATTCCTTAAACCAAGTATGATATCCACTACTATGGTTTTGTAACTGCACATCCAGTTTCTCAAAAGCATGGTTAAGTCAACCTAATTTGAAAGCTAACCTTGTTTAGAGCACCCGGTTGGAATGAGGTTATCAGAAAATTGAATTTACCATTTTGCCCATGACAAGACTTTAGTTAATACTCCTGTCATTTCCATCACAAGCCAAGAAGATGGCTTTGCCCTCTTCTCCCACCGAGCTCTCATCTTCTCCCCACTCCCATCACCCCTCTTCTCCTGATACAAGCCAGTAGCACCACCTCTTCTTGCAACACAAATTACACTAAAGGACAAAACACAACAAGCACAGATATGTGTAAACAAGAACCATACTAGAAACTAAAATGGCCTAAATCAATCCAAAAGGTTCCAGAGGAGCGCAAGTTTGAGAACAATAAAGTCAATCATAATTTAATACAAGAAATTACCAGTTTGCATGAACCTTACTGATAACAAATAACACACTAAAAACAAAAGGGGAAATGTGTGATATTCCTTCATATAGAGAGCATTGAAGCTCATTGGTCCTGTAGCAAGCATGTCAACCCTATATCAAGAAATATCTCCCCATGCAAATTTATTATGATTATCTCCATCCTCTTCTCCACACTTGTAGTTGTGTATGGTTTCTTCAAACCAGAGAAAGTTTTGAAGCAAGAGAGGTGTTGCTATGGAACGAAAGATCCTCATCATTAACATTCTTTTTAGTCGGAAACATCAGTTTCCATGCATCATTGCTTTTGTTTAAAACAACAGTAAAGTAGAACTTTACTAATAATACTGACATATATGAAAGAATCTGATGAATATATTATCACAATAATTTTGTTTTACAATATCACCCAAACTTATAAAAAGATGTAACTTTGGAGTTGATTAAGTGCTGTGGCCGAAAGAGAAAGAGGATTTCAACTAAAATTATGCCAAAACATACAAATTAATCATATTCATAGCATAGGGTTAACCATGCAGAAAGAAAAGGTTCATGATGAACTCAGCGTTCGCAATAAAGGTAATACTTTCAACAACTCATTGTATAACCAAAAATAATTGGACATAGGGTTCCTACTTTGTTGTTGTCTCCTTTATGTCACATGTTTCATCAGCCCTAAACTTGTCGATAGTCAACTAACTATTGCTGCATTCAACTCCTCAAGATATTGCGTATTAAGAACACACATCATCTGGGACCATAAAGCAGTGAGATATGGTAAAGCAAATTGGGAAACTTACTGATAAACTAAAAGAATTCTCAAAGAAAGAAAAGAAAAACCACCAAAATCAGCTTAGCAGCTTTAGGAGATCTGTTCTTTATCCCAAGCACCTCAAATCTAACTTGCAATTTCAATATCTAGGATAGACTAAGAATGCAGATGTGGTGTCCACATAAGTTAATAATTTAAAAAAAAAAGGAAAAAGAAACTTGTATACAACAATCCCTATCTTCTATCCTATTTCATGTAAACAAATAAAAAGTTGTTCTAGTATAGTACATCATGGAGGGAAAGAAAACATTTTCATGTTGGATGCATGAAGAATTTATAACTAGTATATTGGAAAGTATCTCATTTTTTCCATTAAACTACATAGCTTGTCCTTAACGCATAGTACATAATGAACAAAAGACAAAGCCAGGATCATTTACTACAAAAATGAACTTACACGTGTTGTAATGTGGCATGGAATATCACGCTCCCAGTTGCAAGTATCATATTGGATATATGTAGAACGCTAAATCGCTTCTCAAACCTTTGCCGCAGAGCATTTATAAGACCAATGAGAGCCAATATAATGCAAGGAACATTTGATATGGTATTGTAGAATTCTGCAATGTATGAGGAATGGGTATAGTTCTCCTCACACAACTCAGTTGTGGATGTAACAGGGCCCCAAAAGCTTGCTACAACTGAATCAGCCATTCTTGGGATTTAGAAAATTCTGAATTTGAGATTACATAAGGAACCGACCTCACATCAAAAATCTGGTGCTAAATCATAGAACTACAAAAAAAAGAACCTGCAAACATATAATAGCAACCATGATTCAAGAAGTCATCTAGATAAGCTTGCAAGAGATAGTGAAATCTACAGACCAAAACTAATAACATAAACATAATAATTACTAATTCATAAGACAAACTTACATAACACTCCAAGACAAACAAATATTTGTGTTTCATTCTCACCTACATCCCCCTTACTGGAATTTGCAATTACTGATCACCTTGTTAAGGAAAACTCATATGTTTATGGACAAAGAGGCAGAATTATCCTTAAATGTTTAGGCATCAACATGCATTAAAGGACCCTTAGTTAAATCCACAAGGGAAAAATGGTGATTAACAACAAATCAGACTCATTCATTCTAATACAGTTCTTTCCTTAGTGGGCAATAATAATAAGACAACAAGAACCTAGCCCTAAGGAGTGTAGTCCCAATAAATAAATAAATAATCTCAGACACACAAAGACACAGTAAGTTCCATGATTTGTCTGATTCTGTACTGGCTTGCACATATGTTACATGTGTTGAATGCACAATATAAATACACAAGGATAATCCACAAACTAATGTGGCCATCTAGTTTGATGTAAGATAAATAGTCTCCTAAAAAGCTGCTAGAGCAAGTCATCTGCCATAAAATCCCCTTTAAGAATGTTTTGAACTAACATACAAATGTAACAAGATAACATCTCAGGAACTACATACTTTTATCCAAAATCCAAAGATATGTGGGAAAAGGGGAAATGGAGGAGAAAAGGCTCATGAGAGAGAGAGAGAGGTTGACATGCTAAAACTTACTCCAGAAATGAACATGCCTCAAAACTTAAGAAACAAGAAATTTACAGAAAAAAAAAGAAATTCATAAAAGTCCAATTAATGCATGTAGTCCACAAAATCTAATAAAAAAATGAATACTGTACTCGGAAAATAGCAAGCTATTGGACTGCACTAAAATTCAGCATCTCCAATAAATTCTAAATTCAGGGTCCCCATATACCAATATATTGTGCAAAATTCTAAGGCAGGCAACACCTAGACTGTCTTAAAAGACACCTGAGAATCCAAGATTCTTCCATCTAAGGCAGGTGCCTAGGCATCAGGCAGCCCTTTTTTATTTTTTGAAAACAGAGGTCTACAAGCTATAATTAATGAGCCATTATATTTTGCCAAATCTTTCCTCTGTTAACTTTATTTATTAGGAATTTATCTTTACATCAACAAAATGCCTATTTGCAAGGAAAATACAAGAATACAAAGAATCCCAATCTCTGGCCTGCTTAACTTAAGGGTCAAACTACTAACGACTCTATTGACAGTACGACAAGTATACAATCAGTACATTAAGTACTTAAGACTAGAAAAATGCAGAGGTGAATCATAACACCACAGAAACAACATAAGAGATGATGCACCTAATCTATCCTAAACTAAAATGCCAGTTAAAGTGTCAGCAGCAACTTCAAGTTGAATTAGTATCTTCAGAATAATTCTTTATTTTATTTATGCAAACTCCAAAACTCTACAAATATGTTATAAATATTCTCCCAATACATGTTATATACAGAATGTAGACTTCTAAGATACCAAAGGATCACAAAAGCAAATATACGCAATGGAACTAATGCATCTCTTGGTGGGGCAGCTCAAAGAAAAACAAAGGAACAAAAGAAAGAATTTGTCAATTCAAAACTCTCCAAATATGAGAGAAAAAAGTCTAGTTACAAAAAAAGGAAGAAGAGAAACAAAAAAAATATTGAAATTAGAAAGAGGGTAAAATAAAGGGAAAAAACAAGTGGTTAGAAAGATATATCCGCTTTTATTTAGTTCCAAACCTTAAGATGGAGAAAGATATTATAGAAGCAGAGAACGAGGTAGTTGAAAGATAAATCACTTCTATTCTTGGATTCAATATTAATAAGAGAGGACCCACTATGCATAAAGTAGGTCTTGGACACTTCGAAGTTCAAACTTACTAAAAAATTGACATAAAAAAATACATGAACAAGAATTGCCATGCCAAATGCATAGGGCATGTCAACCTTGGCTCGGCATGGTACATATTACTAACACGTGACATGCCAAATTGGTGTATCGTTGGTACACTGAATAGTCTTGACATATTAATAAAACAGTTTTTAAGCCTTTCTAGGGCCTTAAAATAAGTTTTAAGGACTCAAATCTTCATCACTAGACATCAGTATAACACACGTGATTAGATTCTAATCTCCTAATTTTTCTTCGGATGTTCTAATTTGGGGCAAATAGCTCCGAGAAAGTTAAAATTTTCCTTTAACTTATAAATTTAAAGTATAATCTATATAGATCAAGCACCACAATGCAAAGAGATATCAAAAGGGATAAAATGACCCCAAACTAGATTTGTTTAAATTTTTTTTAAAAATATACTTTCCTAGTGGCACGGTTGGTATAGGTGGCTATGGGGTTGTACTCCCCGTATCAGTGCCCATAGTTCAGTGGCATGATATGTATCTGCCCATGTTGACAATGCCAATGGGCATGGCAATCCATGGGTAGTTAAACCCACAAAACAATGCCATATGGCATTACCAGCTTCAAGTTTCCAGAACAATTAAAACCCTAGAACAAACCATGCTGACAATATGATCATGGTTTGCTGTATACTATAAGAAAAACAGACCAAGAAGAAGGCAACGAAAGCTATCAAGAATCCATCTCCCAACCATTTAAAAACTGAAAGCGAAAAGGATAAATTTCTCCCGTTCAACAAAGAATCCAATATACTGAATTCACCAAAGATCTCGGAAGAATCTCAACAGAAACAACCAAGAACGCCTAAAAAGCTAGAATCTTCCAAAGGGATCACCACGAGAGCGAGAATCCACACAGAAAGGCGGTAACAATCTAAATTTATTCATCTAAACATCATATACTGATCACAAAGGGATCATACATTTAGGGTTTCGGAAAACAGGGAAAGAGTAAGATCGCACCTTCGGCCCTATGATTGCCGCGATTGGATCGGGGATGGAGAAAGAAGAGCTTATTAGTGACTCGTTAGGGTTTGAACTTTAAAGGTTGAAGAGTGAAACAGCGATCTGCAAACAAAAAAAAAAAAAGGTTTTCGATTTGAGAGTTTTCCCCTTCCTTTACGTTCTCGGACCGAATAATATTGTCTGACCATAATGCCCTTCTACCGATAAAAAGAGGAGACACCTATTTCGAAGAATACTTTGCAGTGTAAAATATTGAGTTTAATAATATATATAAGACTTAAAGAGGTCATATAATCAAACGTGGCTTCGATGTCTTTCACGAATCTAAAGCAAAAGAAGCTATAAATTTTTTTTTAAAGGCTGTAAGCGTAATTAATCAGAGACTATTTTGAGAACTAATTTAGGGAAAAAAAACTATTTTCCAAAAGAAATATATTTGCAGATTAGACCTTCGTGGTTCGTGAGAATCCGCGCCAAACCGTTGGGGGTCATTTTAGAGAAAAAAATCGATGGCTCTCGTCTTCTCCATGGCTCTTCCCTCTCTTACGCCCACCGCTCCCCATCCCAAAACCCTAACACTAATTGGTACCACGAGGAGACTCCTCCTCTCTACCTCCTCCGCCGCAATCCTCCTCTCCTCCGGCCGCCTCTCTCTCGCCGCCGCCGCACCTCCTCCTCCTCTTGCGGGCTTCTTCGAGATCCCTGGTTCCGGTGGAGTCAAAGCCTTGGATCTCCGCGCTGGGTCTGGACCAACCCCAATCGACGGCGATCAAGTATGCAAACTAATAGAACTACTCCATCGATCAGTTTCGCTTCTCCTTCGTTCCATTATTCATTCGATTAAAGATGAAGGTCTTTTGCGTGTAAACCCTTGTATATTTCATATTTGCATGTGTATCATTCAGACCCTATAATAATAGAATTTGGGTGGATTTACTTTTCGATCTTAGTAATTTAACAGACTAAAAGACATAAATAGCCTTTAACTGTAAGGAATGTACGTGAATAAGAATCAGGGTATTAATGCCTTTTTATAGTAAAGTTGACGAAATCGTAACATTAACAGTAGGTGCTTTGACTTTCAAGCAAAATAGCAACTTTAGGAGGGTATACACGCAAATTAGAGATTTTAGATGGGAGAAGCTGTTATTTGGAAAGGTGCAATATTTTCTGCTTAATCTGATATTGTCTGAATTGCAACAATTGAGGTCCTTCATTCTCTATTGTAGTTGTTCAAAAGTATATGTGAATTTTTCTTTTCTTTTCTTTTCTTTTCTTTCTGTTGTATTAGCTTATGATACGATCACGCCTCTGGCTATGGAGCTCAACCAGCTTGATACGATCACACCTTTGGCTATGGAGCTCTGATACCAGCTTGATATGATCTTCTCTTTGGGGCTAAGGCTCTGATACCAGATTGATACGATCTCTCCTTTAGGGCTAAAGATCGATCTTTTCTAATTCTCAGATCTGGACTAGATCTTGCATGGAACTTTAAAATAAGATCCCGAAATATTCCGCCGTCGGATCGACGTGAAATTTTGATATGTTTTAGGCCCGAAAAAGAGCTTTCCAACAAATCAAGTTTCAGGCGAATCGGAGTTGGGGATCTCGAGATATCGTTCGTTTAGTGGACAAACGTCAGGATGCTCTATTTTGGATCCCTGGATGGAGGCACGAGATCCTAGGTAATGGTGGATGGTGGTGGACCGGCGTTAATGTGGTGGCACCGGTGAAAAGTGATGGTGGAACGGTTGTGGTTGATGGAAGGATTAGGGCAAGTGTTGGATAGATTGGACGAATGGGGAGAAGAGGGCCACCCCTAAGGGACTAGGGTGATTAGTCGGACGAGGGAGGTTAGAAGCGGCGTCGCCGGGGATTGAGAGAACGGGAGCGAAGAAGACGAAGGAGGCAAGGCAAAACTCAATCTCAATAATCAATAATAATTTTGGTTGTCCTACACATCCTTTTATAGGCTAACCAACAACTCACATTAACCCTAAAACACAATTTTCGCCGACCGCGTCCGAACTCGCCGGACCGCGTTCGAACACACCGAGTTCGCTCTTCTGGATTTGCGAACGCGATGCAAGCGTTCGAACGCGCGATCGAACGCGCCTGTCGGTATTTGCGAACGCGATGCAGGCGTTCACAGTGCGTTCGAACGCACAGTACATTCTCTTCACCACGTTCACAACCGCGTTCGAATTCACTCCACCCGCGTTCGAACGCGACTTATAGAAAACTTATTTTAATAGAAATTAAACACTAAAACATGAAATAAAAATACTCCTAAAGTGAATCCATGCTCGAGACGACGTCGGTGAAGTCCGAATCGTATCAGCTTAGTTTCATGTTATGTAAGAGCTAAAATAGGTTAATATCTAGATTTGTTAGGTCAATGTTCAGAGTAGGTTGTGTACTTTAAGTTGAATGAGTAACTAAAAGAAATGAGGAAGATTAATGTGTTGTTCTGAAATATGACAACTTGCTGAGGCTAAAATTGGTGAAAATATCAGCAAGTTGACACTAAGATGAAGGTTTCAGGATTTATATGGAAAGTAAATGTTTAAGTGCACCGGAAGTATTCTTAGATCTACTTGGGTTTAGAAGAGTTGGATCCTCTCGGATATATACCTGGTTTCTGAAGCAAGCATTTGAAATAATTATGGTCATATCATTGTGTCAAGATACAGAACTCAATACCCAAATCTACTGAAACCATGCAAGTTTTCTAACTTTCTTTGCGGAATTCCAGATTAATTCTCTTGTTATCCTCCTAAGTTAGGAGGAATTTTGGTTTTGTAAGTAGATGCTAGACAGGAGGAAAGCTTTCATTCTCAAACTCTTTTGTAAAACAACCTTGAGTTTTGCAATAGATCTGTTGCGACTTCTTTCCCATTTAGACAATGAGTTGTGTAAATTTTACTGTACTCTACCATCTTCTTTAAATATTCTTTCTTCATGTTGGAGTAAGGCATTTTAACCTTTATTTCTCTTTTCTTTGTACTAAAGGTTGCAATTCATTATTATGGAAGATTGGCAGCAAAACAGGGATGGCGCTTTGATTCCACCTATGATCACAAGGATGAGATGGGTGAAGCTGTGCCATTTGTCTTTTTTGTGGGATCAGGAAAAGTAAGGAAAGAAGCCCTGTACTGTTTAATTAGTAAAGTTCTTCTTGGAGTAATCAGTTTAAGTGTCTCTTAAGCTACGTATGATTCGTTTAGTAGATGGCGGATATGCTCGCCGTTCTCTTTCTATATATTAATTGTTTTTTATTAATTTTTGGAGTGGAATCCTTTTCCTTTCTGAATTAAACTTTTTGTGGTCACATAATAGGTATTTTGATAATGCATGTAATATAGGTCTTTAGAGGTTCCCAATGGTGGATCGTATATCTCATATTGTCAGGTGGATAGAAGTAAGAAATGAGAGGGATTTAAAGTTTACTTGAGAGATAAGACATTTAATGTATTCCAACTAATTCATGAGCAATTAGTGTTTCTGATTACTAGATGCACAGTGGAAGAAATTAAGTATTATCGAAGATTAACAACTTAAATGAGATTAGTGAGATATGATGGACAATACTTTCGCTGGACATGGCTAATCATATGCAAATAAGTCTTCTATGTGAACACTGCTTTTATTTCCAGTGATCACGGCTGTGGACTTATCACCTTCTTATTGTTAAAATCATTTATTTTTGAGATGCTGTGTTCTCTGCACAGAATAAATTTGTGGGAGTTTCAAGTTCAGATTAAGCACCATCTTCATATAGGGTTGTAGAGAGTATTTTTCTCATTTATGCTGTGCACGGAAAGCAATGATTCTTTATTCTGGTTCTTTTATATCCTCTATTATTTCTTAAAACTTTATGGACACTACACATCAATTGAATTGATTTGTAGGTTATATCAGGAATTGAAGCAGCGGTCAAGTCCATGAGTGTGGGGGGTATCCGCCGTGTGATAATTCCACCATCACAAGGATATCAGAGCACATCGCAGGAACCTATACCACCTAATGTACTTGTCCTGGTTCTCTGAGAGATTATATTTATGACTCATTCTGAGTTAGAACAAAAGGGATTCTTATTGTCATATATATATATATATATATATATATATATATATATATATATATATGTGAGTTAGCTATGCAGAGTTTCCTAATGTCTTGCTCTAATATGCAGTTCTTTGACCGGCAGAGGTTATTCACCACCATTTTCAATCCAACTCGCCTTGCTAATGGAGAAGGTTCTACTCTTGGCACGCTCGTCTTCGACATCGAACTTGTCAGAGTAAGGCAGCCATAAGGGCCTCTATTTCTTGCTTCTGTCCACATTGCCGAAGAGAAGATGCACGGAGCATTTTAAAAGAAGCACCTTCAATTATGAACACCAAATCCATACCATGATACATAAGTGAATGTGAGTATAATATATTTTTTTATTTTACTATTTATAACAAGATTTGTGGTGGATCCTATAGGATTAGAACAAAGTCCGTTACGAATTCCAAATATTTGAGAGTGAAAATTTGCCATAGAGATTGGCTTCTTTGACACAGTCCATGAGATCATAGAGAAGATTTCAACTGTCAGATATTATTACAGTGAGCAATTTGGCATCCTTGAAGGCTCCCACATCCACCTCGTCGTCAATGAGCTTGTGGTCGAGAATCATATGAAGGAAGAGGTCTTAGCATTGTCGTGTTAATCTTGGGGTTGAGCTTGATCAAATGTTATTTACTATAGTTTCTATATTAGCCATACAAAGAATTACTAAAGCTCAGAGGGCAGATAGGTGATCCTTATTTCACATTATTATAAAGTTCTGAGTCACTTGACCACTATTTCTCTCCCCTGTTTGTAGTGGATACAATATCTGTAACATCGTTTCAGTCGAATGAATCAATAATTAGGATTCTTGTATATTTTTCTATGGAAGTTCATTAGGTCTTGTGAGAACGTATCAATATAAGAAGTTATGTATGTGGAAAGCTTGTGCAAATGATACTGCTTTTGCTTCTGTAATAGTTATACCGCTACATACTGTGTAATTTCAGGAGACGTTGCTAGAAAATAATAATAATAATAATATTATTATTATTATATTTATTATGCTGGAAAAAAATGCAGGAATTTGTCATGCATGTTATTGTATACCTTAGTTTTAAGAGAAATTTGCATATAACACCCTGTCTTTTAATAAATTATAGTTTATTATTTACAAATTAAACCCTATGATTTAATGAATATGTGCAAAAAATACTTTGCCGTTAGATTAGTTAGTTAAATTTAATAAAATCTTGTAATTCAGTTAACTATACTAAAAAATTATGAAAAATCCTCAACCGAGTTATTCCAAGGGCATTTTAGTTATTTTAGAAATAAAATATCTATACTTCTCACAGTGTTAGTTCAAATCTATCACAGAGTATTTTTTGCATATATTAGTTAAATCATAGTGTTCGATTTGTAAATTATGAAAATATAGGATGTAAACTATAATTACATTATAAACATAGCATTCGCAGTGTGACAATGCAACAACGGTCGCTATTTGATGACTCGGATTTGCAGCTGTTCTCGTGCAAGATGTCAAAAAATCTTAATCTACGACTACTTTTTATTTTATTTTTAATAATGTTAGGAATCTGATGAGAAGGAAACAACCGTTAAATTCATCGTTTCCTCCTAGTATTGATGTCGTGGAAGCATCGGATTCCCTGCATGCTGGTCCAATGTTTTTATCACTTTCCATAAAGTTGCTCTCATCTTCTTTGAACCATCATTGGCTTTATTAGTTGAGAAATTTCTATGGGACAACTTTATTAATGTTTAACATCGTGTATATTCTACGATTAAGGTATATTTGATACTCTTTTTTCTTTTTAAATTTCCTGTACCTATCTAGCATTCCAAGTTCAGAAATCATTAACCTTGATGATGATCAAAATAACATGGTATGTAGCCTATGCTTTTGAAATGAGCAAATGACAAGCTAGTTCATGGTTGCAGATGATTTATTAGTAGGTAATGTATGTTACTATCAACATATATATAGATTTTTGTCTGGCGTATTTGGACCAAGAATGATTCCAGCTCTATATAATTCAATAAAGCGTTGTAGTGCTGTACACAAAACTTTAAAGACAACTGGAGAAGGAGATAGATTACGACAAAACTATTCTACGTGACCGAGTGAATAGATAAATTTGTCAGCAATACAATTCGCTTTGAACTTGTGTTCCTAGTTATCTCAAGCATCAAGAAGAGAGGAAATATCATCCAAGTAGAGGAATATTTAGACGATGCAAGTTACACTCCTTCATATGGCCAACGTGATCATCTTATCCTCCTTCCACACGCCTACACTAATTAAAGAACCGAAAGCGAAAGCTACTACCGCCTTCTGTGTACCTCTCAAAAGATTTATCACCAGCGGTCCAATATCTGATTGACAGAAAACAAAAATTACTAAAGCAAATATTCTGA
Organism: Typha latifolia; assembly: GCF_019914945.1. Classification (NCBI taxonomy): domain Eukaryota; kingdom Viridiplantae; phylum Streptophyta; class Magnoliopsida; order Poales; family Typhaceae; genus Typha; species Typha latifolia. The sequence continues at coordinate 293,997 of NC_133093.1, forward strand.
CGTACAAACCATGAGGTGAAACAACTAACTGTGTCCTTGGAGTAGAAGGAAAGAAGAAACGTGAACGAATAATTACGTGGAACTGACTCAGAAAGTGAATCTGAGGCATCTTACTTTGGTATATAAATAAGGGTAAAGAAGAGCAAAGGAGAACAACCTCATCAGAAGCAATTGAAGGCAAAAATGAATCATCACGCCCATGCCGCGCAACTCAACAGCTCGCACTGGAACGGTTCTGACAAGATCGATAGCGTAAGTTGAAACCAAAGATGTTTGGAATTGGAGATCTGTTTACTATTTCCAATGTCAGTGGTTTCATGTTCTTTCCATAGATTTTCAGTTAAGAACGTATGTTCTGAAGACATTCTTGTTCTGTGCTTCTGCCAGTTTTAAAATCCAGCAAACTAGTGAAGTTCTCTGATCCTCACAGTGTGAAAATATTTAGAGATGCAATTTTGATTAATTGGTGGTGTGATAAATGTGCAACTTATTTGTTTTAATGATACAGGAAAATTTGATTAAGAAACATGGTGAGACTATCCACATATCTCCAAGGGCCTTGACCATAATATGGGGCAATAGTGACAGGTTCTGGAAGTGGGTCAATCTCAGTGAATCGAAGTATGAACAATACTAATGCAATATTCGATAAGAACCTAGCAGCTTTGATACCATATTAACTCGCCAACTACTTAAGCGCCCTTAATCTTAACAGATTCGTTCTTAATTACTCCTCTCGGTTGTTTTTTAGATTTGGAGAGGGTGCAGAGCTCATTCAGGTGTCCTGGATTGAAGTAACTGGCAAGGTGGAGGTAAACAAGCTATCACATTCTACGACCTATGACGTCATCTTCCACATCAAATTCAAGGATGATGCATTTGGGTGGCACCACACCCCTGTCATATTTGAAGTGGTAACACCAGATGGCAAGAAGAACAGGAAGAGTGTAGTCTTGGAGACATACAGAGAGAACAAAAAATTGCAAGAGATTAATGCTGGGGATTTCTACTTACCCTCAGGCCATCATGCCAAGGAAATTGTGAGATTTGGCATGTATGAAGTTGAAAGCCAGTGGTGGAAGGGTGGCCTAATTCTTGGAGAAGTTGAACTGAGGCCAAAGAAAGCGTGAGAGTCTTCCTCAATTTTCACTTATCACGTACTATGATACTATCTTATGGTCTATTTAATGGAGTTGTCTTCTTCTTCTTATGTTCATTTTGTTTAAAAATGATTGCATTTGTGTGAGAAGTAATGTACCTTTTGGAATGTACCAGAAATAAAAAGTTGTACTAATAATCACCATCTTGTTTTATTGGAGAGGAGTAGAATAGATATGCAATGACCACCTTATTAGATAATTTCCTCCTGCTGAGAGAAGAAAATAATAACAAAAATCCAAAGTGGCTTAGCCCAAGCCTTGTGGCTAGGCTGGCCTGCGCTCATTCCGGCTGAGATAGTTTTGCCCCCTTTTCCTGAATTATTTTTAGTGAAATCGGTAGTAGCTTAGTTTTTGCCCTAAACTAAGGGCCTACGACTAAGGTCTTTAATATGCGGTGACGAATAATTAATTAATTATTTATCAAGTAATGGGAAAAATGTACTACCATTAGATCTATTCTCTCTTTTAGGGGTGTGACAGTACATATGCCAGCGAGTGAACCTAATGTATGATAAAGTGTGGATCTAGATCGATGGGCCTAATGACATGCGGGAGAGTCTGATCCATACTAACTAACATAATTTAATGCTTGTCTCTTGATATATATAGAGATAATTGAAGATAAAAATATTATTCATACATTATATGTTGGGTTGATGTTTTAGTATGAATATACATATCACACAGTGATGTGAGAATTTGTTCATTGGATTTGTGAAATGCGTCTAGGAAGGGTTCCCTCCTTACTAATCATCTATCCTCGAATGAGAGGTTCGCTTAGTAAAGAGAGTTGTAGGTTCGTAGAAGAGAATTAGAGTATGCGCGTTACAAAAGGCAGCCAGCCAGTTCAATCCTTTTTTGGTGAGGGAAAGAACGGAGAAAAAAAAGGAGTTTCAAAGTGGTCCCATCCGATAGGGCTTGAATAGTGATTTCCTAATCAAAAGGTGAGAATTTGCTACTTTCAATCTCTTCAAGTTTATTTATGGATGCATGCATGCATAGCTTCAAAGGAGGGTGGAAAGCAAGAAGCCCACACACGCAGAAGTTGGTGGGGGCTTCGATGTCATGGCATTCTGCGTCTGTTCCTGGATTGTCAGCCAAACCTCTCTTGAGGTTGCGATGCGTATCTAAACAATTAATGGCTGCAATCTAATATCAAATGATTGCTATATATTTTAATCTCCATCAAGACTTGTTTGCTCCATCTCTTCTTTACTTTGTGAACGTACCCGACGACTAAATGGTTATTTGGTTGGAGATTTTTATAAATATAATATCTCACTCAAAAATTATTATTTAGTTTGGTGTATCAAATTTTAAAAAAAAATTTGATTAGACTCGCTTTTTGGCACCCATTTAATTCAAATGAAAGTCAAAAGACTATAATCTCAATCGACATGTGTCCACTCGATCTTTCCTTTACTTTGTCGACGTACCTGACGGCTAAGTTTCTTCAGCAGAGAACTCGATTCATCTGAAAACTAGATTGGATTAGCTTTCGATGATCTATATCTAGATTGGATTAGCTGCTGCAAGATTAATCACGAAGATCTATATCTAGATCTAGACTGCAGCTAAAACAATACTAGTCTTGCATATATTATCGTTCAGTTTCATTCTACTTTTTAGAAGTGAAGTGCTGTTTACTTGGTTCGGTTAAATGTCATCTCCTAAGCTATCTTTCCAACTCGGTGGAGAAAGGGTTGGATGATTTCAATTTGAACGGCACAGCCGACCTTTTCTCTGGTTCCACAACGATTATTTCTGAAAGTTTTATTATGGACTTTGATAATTTAGTACTACTCAAAACTCTCGAAAGTGTTATTCTGTTCATAGATGGGATGAATCAGTTCCAGTTTTGATAATTAATACCACTACTGTTACAGCGATGCATGAACTTTTAAAGCTCTCTCTCCACCTGCCAACGAAGAGAAGTGACAGTTTTGAAAAATGAGAAGAGAATTTCATTATCTTTTCTACGTCGGCAATTGATTCTTGTTAGTGCTGGGCTCTATTGTCACCTTCTATATCTATCTCATCTTAGTATATACCTACTATGATGTGCACAATCTCAACTTGACTAGTTTTTCTCTTCCGATATATAATAATAAACACAGAATAGGAATCTCATAAAACAACCATTCACGTTGTTTTAGAAATTCTGGGTTGGTATAGTAACAGTATTGATGTCGTCAAAGCATCGGATTCTTGTATCACTTTCAGTCAAGTTGTTCAGATCAGATCCTTTCAACTATCTCTAGTTACTTAGTTGAGAAATTTTCCCAAGTGATCGAGAACTTTATTAATGTCTGACATATCGTAAAGTCTAAGATTAAGGTATGTCTTTGCTGTGCTTAATTATCTAGCATTCCAAATTCAGAAATGAACCTTGATGATGAAAATTACGTCGTTTATGTCCTCCTATACCTTAATGGCTAATGAGAAAATTAAAGAAGGGAAAAGATAATAATAATAATAATTCCAAAGATGATATTGCTTATTCCATGCCCAACATGTACTGCCTACCGTACATGCATCCCTTTCTGCAATCCAATGTATCGGGATGTTATCTTAAAGATTGAGTGAATAAATTTTTCGAGGATACGATTAGTTATGAATTTATTCTCAAGCATAATATTTTTCACACGACTCTTTATTAGATTTTTAATGTCGGTAAACGTGTACAACATATTCTAAGTGTTTCTATATTTGCACACGACCGTTTTCTGTAAGTTTTGATATGATTTGAATTGAAAACTTTGGAGATTTAGAGCAGAAAAGTCGCCGCGTTCACAATATATTTACAGCACATTCTTATATATCCTGTAGGCATTCACACATACAGAGATGATGTGCTGGTCGTTCGAATGCACTTTATAACTATTATTAGCACGTCCACATGTATAGAAGTGCATATTTTGTCGTTCGGACGTGCTTAGAAAAATAAGTTGTCGTGTTTTAAAGCACTCGGACAATGTTTGAATGCTCCTACGTAACTAGCAAATTTTAGAGTTACATAAGACCTGATCTGACTTAGATTTGACATTATATTTATAAGGTATATAAGAATTGGGATGCTCTAACCATACACAGGTTGGCTATCGCTTTTGAAGTGAAGTTTTCAAGAAATAACGTTCGTTCATCGATCAATCTGTCTAATCTTGTACACATTAAGGATTTAGTCTTAAGGGTCACTAAGACAAAAGATTAATTTTGATAGTTATTAAGATTGGAGATCGATCATGGGAAGCAGTTAACCAAAGTCGTAGGGATTGAGTCAATTGACGAATTGTTTTGTATGTTAGTCTTGATAACTGGTGCAGTTAATTAGCAATTGGTTTAATCTGAGTTTTGATCCCTGGTTGAATTCTACGTCAAAAATTTTGGTGTTCATCTTATTTTACTTGTTAAATTCTATTTTACATATTTATTCATGTAAAGAGTTAAAAATATTGCCTAGAGTTTAGATATATATATATATATATATATATATATATATATATATATATATATATCGGTGTCTAAGTATTTTCACTCTTGAGACGACCGACATAATCTTATCCGCTCGGACAGTCAGACATGCGTACACTATACGAGGAACCACACAAAAGGCTAAATGCCTTGTGCAAACCTCTGAAAGATTTGTCATAGTGGTCCTATATTATATTGGCACCAAACTTCTTTAGTAAAAGAAAGCGATACTCGCGTATACGCATAAGGTAAACGATTTGAACGCATATATTCTATTGAAAAAAAGAGAAGGCGAACAGCATATTTTTGTGGGAATGCCTCAATCCAAGGCATCTTACTTTGATATATAAACAAGGCTAAAGAAGAAGAAAGGAGCACAACCTCATCAACCAATTTAGGAAGCAACTGAAAGCAAAATGAGCAATCACGTCCCAGCTCATGAGCAACTCAACAGCTCGCACTGGAACGGTTCTGACAAGATCGATAGCGTAAGTTGAAACCAAAGATGTTTGGAATTGGAGATCTGTTTACTATTTCCAATGTCAGTGGTTTCATGTTCTTTCCATAGATTTTCAGTTAAGAACGTATGTTCTGAAGACATTCTTGATCTGTGCTTCTGCCAGTTTTAAAATCCAGCAAACTAGTGAAGTTCTCTGATCCTCACAGTGTGAAAATATTTAGAGATGCAATTTTGATTAATTGGTGGTGTGATAAATGTGCAACTTATTTGTTTTAATGATACAGGAAAATTTGATTAAGAAACATGGTGAGACTATCCACATATCTCCAAGGGCCTTGACCATAATATGGGGCAATAGTGACAGGTTCTGGAAGTGGGTCAATCTCAGTGAATCGAAGTATGAACAATACTAATGCAATATTCGATAAGAACCTAGCAGCTTTGATACCATATTAACTCGCCAACTACTTAAGCGCCCTTAATCTTAACAGATTCGTTCTTAATTACTCCTCTCGGTTGTTTTTTAGATTTGGAGAGGGTGCAGAGCTCATTCAGGTGTCCTGGATTGAAGTAACTGGCAAGGTGGAGGTAAAGAAGCTATCACATTCTACGACCTATGACGTCATCTTCCACATCAAATTCAAGGATGATGCATTTGGGTGGCACCACACCCCTGTCATATTTGAAGTGGTAACACTAGATGGCAAGAAGAACAGGAAGAGTGTAGTCTTGGAGACATACAGAGAGAACAAAAAATTGCAAGAGATTAATGCTGGGGATTTCTACTTACCCCCAGGCCATTATGACAAGGAAATTGTGAGATTTGGCATGTATGAAGTTGAAAGCCAGTGGTGGAAGGGTGGCCTAATTCTTGGAGAAGTTGAACTGAGGCCAAAGAAAGCGTGAGAGTCTTCCTCAATTTTCACCTATTATTACTATTCCATGGTCTATGTAATAGAATTGTCTATATTTTTTGAAATGTTCATTTTATCTGAAAAATGATTGCATTTATATGAGAAGTAATGTACCTCTGGGATGAACCAGAAATAAAAAAAAAGTAAAACTAATGAGCACTATCTAGTTTTATTGGGGAGTGTAGAATAGACATGTAATGAGTACCTTAGATAAGAAAAAACCAAGGTGTTTGATGCAATGAATCTACTTTGACATTATAAGATCTGGAACAAGAATTTAGCTTAGCTTTTGAGAGTGAAGATTTTGATCACACATTTGCATACATTGTTGTCTAATTATTTGGCTGAAATCTGCAGTTCATCCACCACTAGCAGAGGTATTGAGATGGACCAAGACGGCAAAGCCAGCAAAGGCTTTTGGGGAAGGTGTATATATATATATATATAATTTCTATTCTACAAGTTGATGCTAATTAACAATGTGAATATTAAAAATTATGTGCTAACTTAGTATTCTTGTTCTGCAGAATCTGTTGCCGCTGAGGTGCTTCTGAGGCTAGGAGTGACTTGTGTGTTAAAGTATGTGTGTACTTGTGTATGCTTCTTTACTTGTTGTATAAGATGTAGTACTGTCTTTGTTCGAGTTTGCAGTATCTGCTTTTATGCCAAAAAGACCAATTCTTGGAGAAGTTGAACTGAGGCCAAAGAAAGCGTTAGAGTCTTCCTCAATTTTCACTTATCACGTACTATGATACTATCTTATGGTCTATTTAATGGAGTTGTCTTCTTCTTCTTATGTTCATTTTGTTTAAAAATGATTGCATTTGTGTGAGAAGTAATGTACCTTTTGGAATGTACCAGAAATAAAAAGTTGTACTAATAATCACCATCTTGTTTTATTGGAGAGGAGTAGAATAGATATGCAATGACCACCTTATTAGATAATTTCCTCCTACTGAGAGAAGAAAATAATAACAAAAATCCAAAGTGGCTTAGCCCAAGCCTTGTGGCTAGGCTGGCCTGCGCTCATTCCGGCTGAGATAGTTTTGCCCCCTTTTCCTGAATTATTTTTAGTGAAATCGGTAGTAGCTTAGTTTTTGCCCTAAACTAAGGGCCTACGACTAAGGTCTTTAATCTGCGGTGACGAATAATTAATTAATTATTCATCAAGTAATGGGAAAAATGTACTACCATTAGATCTATTCTCTCTTTTGGGGGTGTGACAGTACATATGCCAGCGAGTGAACCTAATGTATGATAAAGTGTGGATCTAGATCGATGGGCCTAATGACATGCGGGAGAGTCTGATCCATACTAACTAACATAATTTAATGCTTGTCTCTTGATATATATAGAGATAATTGAAGATAAAAATATTATTCATACATTATATGTTGGGTTGATGTTTTAGTATGAATATACATATCACACAGTGATGTGAGAATTTGTTCATTCGATTTGTGAAATGCGTCTAGGAAGGGTTCCCTCCTTACTAATCATCTATCCTCGAATGAGAGGTTCGCTTAGTAAAGAGAGTTGTAGATTCGTAGAAGAGAATTAGAGTATGCGCTTTACAAAAGGCAGCCAGCCGGTTCAATCCTTTTTTGGTGAGGGAAAGAACGGAGAAAAAAAAGGAGTTTCAAAGTGGTCCCATCCGATAGGGCTTGAATAGTGATTTCCTAATCAAAAGGTGAGAATTTGCTACTTTCAATCTCTTCAAGTTTATTTATGGATGCATGCATGCATAGCTTCAAAGGAGGGTGGAAAGCAAGAAGCCCACACACGCAGAAGTTGGTGGGGGCTTCGATGTCATGGCATTCTGCGTCTGTTCCTGGATTGTCAGCCAAACCTCTCTTGAGGTTGCGATGCGTATCTAAACAATTAATGGCTGCAATCTAATATCAAATGATTGCTATATATTTTAATCTCCATCAAGACTTGTTTGCTCCATCTCTTCTTTACTTTGTGAACGTACCCGACGACTAAATGGTTATTTGGTTGGAGATTTTTATAAATATAATATCTCACTCAAAAATTATTATTTAGTTTGGTGTATCAAATTTTAAAAAAAAAAATTTGATTAGACTCGCTTTTTGGCACCCATTTAATTCAAATGAAAGTCAAAAGACTATAATCTCAATCGACATGTGTCCACTCGATCTTTCCTTTACTTTGTCGACGTACCTGACGGCTAAGTTTCTTCAGCAGAGAACCCGATTCATCTGAAAACTAGATTGGATTAGCTTTCGATGATCTACATCTAGATTGGATTAGCTGCTGCAAGATTAATCACGAAGATCTATATCTAGATCTAGACTGCAGCTAAAACAATACTAGTCTTGCATATATTATCGTTCAGTTTCATTCTACTTTTTAGAAGTGAAGTGTTGTTTACTTGGTTCGGTTAAATGTCATCTCCTAAGCTATCTTTCCAACTCGGTGGAGAAAGGGTTGGATGATTTCAATTTGAACGGCACAGCCGACCTTTTCTCTGGTTCCACAATGATTATTTCTGAAAGTTTTTGAAACACCCAAACCTCCAAATACACGTGTAAACTGCGTGGGTAAATCTTCCCCACACGGTGTATCACATGACCTGTCAGTATAAGGATTTCATAAGGCACACAACAACACAATTTCACCATAAATAAACTCAATTATAAGAGTCCGGATACAAGTCCACAGACCACAACAATCATTCCAAATATACATCCAAAATACAATGCTAAAGTCCAAAATACAACATTGTCATCACGCCCTCGCAGGGGCTTAACACAACCAACAAACCTACTGGAAAGGAAAAGCAGCTACTCCTCGCTACCCGTACCTACGTCCCCTAGCTCTGAAAATAATACCACCACGAGGTGGTGAGCTTACAGCCCAGCGAGTAGAATTCATACAATCTAAAAAAATAATGAAAACACATGTGTATATCCAATGTATGCGTATATTTGCTAACGATAACGACATGCTTACTGAAAAGACTTACCACAATTTACTGAATCAATGCAATCGATAAAGATTACCAATCACTATCCTGGAACATGCTAGTTCCTAAACGTATCATGATAAGTTCACACAGATATATAGCTTAATACAATCTCTTATTCATACACATCTCAATCATAGGTTTTACATGTTATGCATAGCAATAAAATAATAGTTTAGTCATCTCAGACCTACCAAAGCATTAATCATACTTATCATCACTCACCGAGCTATTCACCACACAGGGTAAATACTCTCAAGAAATAATCATCCATCATATAATCATCCTTCAAGGGGGATATATAAACATCTAGCGGTAATGTCACCTACACGTGTATGGCGACACTACATGTGACCGGTTGTCTGTGGCCATCAGACTCAGGACCCCGGTCGTAAGCCCATATCTCACTCTCTCTAAATCATCACCGCCCTCGACGGGAGAATCGAGAGCCCTCGGCTCATCAATAGACGCCCTAACCCTGCGTCGTCGGGTACCGCTAGAGTTATATCCCCGCCTCGCAATCATATTCTTCTATCATCATAATCTAGTCCTAACTATGCAGCATAACTACCTGAATGCCACACAGGCTTCCCGACCTCAGGCGTAGGCCGCTAATAGTATAGTCATATAAGATACACTCTACCCTTAACCCTGGGCTGAGTGAGTAAGGGTACTGCATAGTCAGAATTCGACTACTAATGATAGGTGAAAGTGGTGCAGTGTTTATGAGTGTATAAAGCATGTTATAGTCATCATGATCATTACATTCTATATTCACAGTAATCATACATCTATGCAATGGTATACCATACAGGACACATGTAAAGCATTATCATACTAATGTTTATGCTACATTCAACCTTCTCATAATATAATGAGGAGCAGGTTATCAATAACTACATATGCAAAAGATATAACATGGTGTACTAACTACATGCATTAATACTGACATTTCCTACAGTGTCATGACAGGTATAATGACTATAATTATGTTATTCTAGATTTGTATAACTCTACTCGCCTGAGGGGTCTCCACAGTATGGTAAAACTCGTCAGTTAGCCGGCTCCTCCGGAAGCCCAAAATCCTCCTCACGCGGTGTCAATCCTATTAATTCACGTAAATAAGCCATACGTAATATTAGCGAACTAATAGAATTAATTATCTTATTAGCGTATTTATGGTTAGCAATTACATGAGTCAAGGGTCTCCTAAGGCGAGTCTTATGTTATCCTAAAATTCACATGATACTAATTATCATTACGAGGGATCATGCTGTGAAGAAGATAAACAGGGTTATAGGGTCCAAATGGCCCCAAATGGGCTAGGCTAGAGGCAATGGGTAGGCTTAAACCCAACCCAAAAAGCAATAGGGCCTTGGTGGGCTGGGTGCCCACCCACAGCCCACTCGAGTCTAGGTGGGCTGCGGCCTGTGTACTTGTGTATGCTTCTTTACTTGTTGTATAAGATGTAGTACTGTCTTTGTTCGAGTTTGCAGTATCTGCTTTTATGCCAAAAAGACCAACCATCATGATTCATGCCACTGTGGAGAAAAGCATGAGTTCATAAACTAAACCCTTAATTGATTAAGATAGAGATAAGTTGGTCAGAACCCAATGGATGGCAACCACATGCACCATTAATCCAAGAAAACATCAAGGCCATAGAGATAGACTCCATTAACAATGCACTTCTCCATGGAATATTAGCTAAAGCTAGGGATAGGGTAATATATGCAAAGAGGTGAAGGCCCACACAAAACCTCAACAACTTCCCAATCACTCTTTCCCACCAAACTTAAATCAAAAACTAAAGTTTAGACACATTGGGCTACACTACAAAGAAGAGGCATGTGACTCTACCTATTAATCAAATAGGAACAGGGAGAAGTTTTTGGTGGTCCTCCTCAGTGGTTTTTGTTTCTACTTTCTATGCTAATTTGTTGACACACATCATATTCATACACATGGAAACCATCCAAGGCAAAAGACAAAACTTTCTTATCATTGGTACAATTTTAATAACTCCACTTGAAGCAGTTATTTGAGGTGAAAAAGCTTTTGTTTTGTAAGCTTTAAAGAATGTAGAACATAATAACAGCACAAACTTTTAGAGTAGTGGATGAATTACTATAATAAAGAACTTTTTATTAGGAAAAACGGATCAATAATGATGTAAGAAAGAACATCATATATGTAGAGATTACATAAAAAAGTTAATACTCAGTGTGATGAGAAAAGAGGCAATTAGCTAAGTAAGAGCAACTACTACAACTGCTAGTGCCACTGCTGCTCTTAAATGTAACACTTCAAAATCCTAAAAGTTGTCTCTGGTGGTTGAGCCATCAAGATCATTAGCCACTATTCAAGCTTTTAGAGGATAACACATGTATCAGCAAACCATATGGCCATCTTGTAAAAGCTTGGAAGCTTTTTTAAAATTCTAGGCAATGCAAGTGAATCAAGTCTTATCCAAATACAATATTCTGGTACAATGAATCATAGAAATATGGCAGGATTTGAGAATGCATGTGATCTCACATCTTTTACCTGACAAAAGTTACTAATCAAGGGTGAATCTGCTAACTATATATTGGAAAACAGCATGGCTTACAGAGACATATACATCCTGAGTTTTAATTAATTACTATTGTGGCTTATGATAATCATAATTAATCTTTGTTGTGATACAGTAGCAACAATAATAACAAATAAACTAATAGGTTAATTACAGCTAGACTCTTTGAAATATTGCCTGTAACCCTTCGTATTTTTCTTTTTGTACATTTTTTGATGCTCTTATCTATCTAATATCTCTCGCCCACTGACGGTATTATGTGATTTTTTTCTAAAAAAGAAATTAAAAGAATAACCAACAGAAGATATATTTGAGAGGTTTTGATAACTCCATTGACAAACTACCACCTTATAAAATCATTGGGGAAGAGAGAGAGAGAGAGAGAGAGTAGAAACACTCTCAATAAATTTTGGTGCAAGTAGCTGGATAGGGAGAATGGTGAAGAGGTGCACTTGTAATAGGATATAGAGTGTGGAAGGCCAAAACAAACACTATCATGAGAGGGATGAGGCCTCCTTCCCCTCACCATCCAACACTAAATAATGATGACATGATGATATCCCACCCACTCCTTTCTCTCCCCACCCCTACAACCTCTTCTATCCTACTGATCTATTTACTATTGGATGCATTTTGAATCCTCCATCTCCTCCTCTCCTATGCTTGCCTTCAGAACTTGAGTTTGATTTGTTGGTGTGGGAGGTTGAAGCTGCCAGCATGATCTGAACTCATGTGGATTTATGTTATGGAAAAGAAGAGATAGTGTTTGATGTATATATCATCAGATCATCTTGCAGCTTCAATCACTCACCACCAACAAAAGATCTGGAGGAGCGGATCGTTTGCTCACTTCCACAGCGCTGCATGCCTACTTCTCTCTAGAGGTAAGCATGACTTGTTACATTCTTTTCATCTGGTTGTCAGCGCGGCATTTTCACGAATACTTAGAGTGCAGCTGCATTGAGCCATGATGTTTGCCAAATTGTTGTTACCTTCTAGCCTAAGATTATTTAGGGAAGGCAAAGACTTATTTGCATATCACCACCTACATTTTAACCTTATCGCAAAGCACTACCTCCCTATTTACCTTTTTCTCCTCACAGTATTTTGTAATATTTCTTGGAGATCCAACAGCTTGTTCTTTCTCCTTATGGTAGTTGATGAATGATTCCTTCTGTCTGTCCTCATCCACGTTTTTTTTATTATTTTATTTTTTTTGACAATAATTGTGTTTTACTTCATCAGTTCTTTTTATCATTTAAAAAAAATAATTAAATACTACTCATTTGATTTTTGAATATCTTAAAATGTGAATGTGAATGTTAGATATCCATACGACAGGATGTGTATAATAATAAAGATAAAATATAAGAGTATTCTTTCTTTCTTTTTTTGGATAAATTTTATAAACTTAGGATAAGGAAAACAAATATTTTTATATTTTTCATATGTTATTTTTCGTGAATAAATTTGTCCGCAAAGTGTTAACATGATCATGCGAAAAAATAAGAAAAAAAAAAACCCAATAATTTTGATGCTAATTCAATAATAACAACATGTGCATTAAGATCACCAAGCTATTCTTAGAGGGCCTTGTGCACACAAGAATAGCTTTTTTTTTTAATTATTATTATTATAAATAAGAGCTACAATCTGCTTATATTACCTAACCCCGGACTGAGGTCTCTAAGATCACTGTTTATTTGTGAAATAAGAATAACTTTATTCTAAAATAATTTCTTTTTTATTCTAATATAGTAACTAAATAATCATATTTAGCTTCTTTTGATATACTAATTCATTATTTTTTTTCACCTGAAAAAATTAATTTAATTATAACTCGAAATAATTTAAATCATAAAAAAGAAAATAAGGGACAAACTTGAATTAGAAAGTACTTTTCTAAAACAAACTTATTATTGGGTATTTGGGTCCGATCCGTACCCGATCCTAAACCGGGTGGCATGTAGGACCCGACCCGATAAATAAGGCATTCCAATGCTAAAATGCACCGGAGGAGAAGAATAAGGAGTTGATCGGAAATGGGCAGCGAGGGGAAGTCGAGAAAGCGGCGATCGTCTCCTTCTCCATCTCTCTCCGGAGGTGAAAAATCTCACAACGTTTTGTACTTTTTAGTTCCTATAATCCTTAGTCTTTACTCGTTTAGATGAAGAGGAGAGAAGTAGAAAGCATAGGAAGAGAGAGGATAGAAAGAGTCGAAAGGACGACTCCAAGGAGAAGAAGAAGCACAAGAGCGAGAAATCCCATAAACATTCCAGAAACCGAGATGGGAAAGGTTGGTTTTTGCTTAATTCGCTTTATTTGTCCTTATTATTTGGTTAAATTGATCTTTGAGCTATAAAAAACTCATATTTCGATACTTTTAGGGCATTTTCTCCATCAGTATGCACTGTATGGAGACGGTCTGTGATTCGTTCTTTGATAACTGGATATGAGTTTCATCTTTGGTCTAGGAATTGCTGAAAACTGAGTCCTAATTTAGGTTTTATTAAGATGTATTATGTTTGGATTAGTCTCATCTACCACCGCTTTTGCAGTATCTAAAGTCTGCCACATATCCATTTACCCACTTAGTTACTGGTTTTGATTTTAATTGCATTCTTGGTCTCCTTAGTGTATTTAAAGTACCATGATATACCTATCTATTCATCTAATTTCCAGGTCTTCTGGTGGACTAATATTTTGAGAGTTAGATGCCATATGCTTGTAGTTTTAGGTTTAGTACAACAAACTATAAACTTTGTTATGTAGACCAGGACAGAAATTTGTAGTCGCTGTTTATTGTATATTGTAACTTGGTTGGCATTTGGCGTATCTCTTTCATCCACTATGTTCTACATTTTTGACAGAGAAGGTATCCAAGGATAAGCGCAAGCATAGAAGGAAGGATGTAGATTCTGTGAGTAATCTGTCTTGCTTATCTTTTTGACAGCCTCTCCCTCATCTAGTAGTAAAGCAAATTTGGAAGTCAAATTTTAAATTTCTAAAGAAATTATATAATTCACAAGTTTTTTTTTTTTTTTTTTTGTGATACTATCCTTGAGAAATCGTCTTACCTTCAAACTGGAACCTAAGAGAAGTACAAGAAGATGGCTTCTGCGAAGAATTCAAGATGACATTTTATTGAAAAATTTGCATCTATAAATTAATTTAGTTTTCAGTTTTAATGAAATACTTCCATTGGGTTTCTCCTTTTAATCTGCATAGGCCACTTGCTATAGTAATCAACATAATCTTAGTACATTAATTATTTCCATGCAGGTTTTCTTGTAACTGAACATTATAATTATAGATAAAAAGGTTGCTACTGCATAAGTTCTGTGACTTACATGCATTGGAACATTTCATACACGATAATGATAACAAAACTTAGTGCAAGGTAAAACATTGAAAACAAGTAAGCCACTGAAACAAGATAATTCATCACCCCAGGGCCTCAAAATGATAATTGTTTTGTCAAATCTATTGGTTAACTATGGAATACGTTACTTGGTCTAACTGAAGGAATATGAACTTGTTTTGATCCAATGGTCCCTACAGTAGGAGTACATATTTTATTTCAAAGGGAGAGAAAGTTTCATCTAAGTGGACATGATATAAGATAAGATAGGCAACTTTGAACACAAGAAGCCTGACCGGATGGAAGGAAATGCAGCAAGATAACTTGCAAGACGAAATGATAAGCAACAAATATGTGGAACAACACCCCAACATGTGGAAGAATAACCAAACCAAGAGGGCATTGTGGCCATAAGATATTCTAATTTTCGTGTAATTTTATGCCAGAGTTCTGATGCTGGCATTTTTCTCTTCTAAAATAGGAGTTTGAAGAGCTTTCCAAAGATGATTATTTTTCCAAGAACAATGAGTTTGCCACCTGGTTGAAAGAAGAAAAAGGAATATATTTCTCCGACCTTTCATCTGAATCTGCACGTGATCTTTTCTCAAGCTTTGTCAAAGAATGGAACAACAGAAAGCTACAATCCCAATATTACAAAGGCATTGCCAGCGCACCACGTACAGCCCATAACTGGAAGATCAAGCATGAGAAGTAGCCTCTTGGCTTTTCCTCTTCAAATGATCCTTTGAAGCTTTCCAATGTCTTTTTGCCTTTTTATTTGTAAAATTGAGATTGTACCAGTTTCCTTTTTTTGTTTTTGAGTAGACGGATAAGCTTTGTATTACCTGCTGAGTAGCTTAACAGATGGCTTCAATCTTGGAGCATGAAATATCTTGGAGCATGAGTATATTCTCCACTCTCATGCGATAGTACATTAACATATTCATGTTCAGGCTTGTACTGGTTTTTCATATTCAGTAGTTGAAATTGTATGAGGCTGACATAGAAGCTTGCAAAGAAAGTCTAAAACCTTATTGTTGCCTAATGCTTGGATGGACAACCAATTGAATTTGGCAGCACATTAGAATTCCAGTTATATTTCATTGGTGCATCATCCTCTTGAAACTGAGAAATTACAAGCTACTAGATTTTTGGAGCACTCTTTGGTAATTGGTGAGTGATTTTATTTATCTATGCAATTTATATTAATGTTGAAAAGAACTTCAAGTAAGTAAGTAAGTAAGTTATTATGATGTATTATCGCATTAATCCAAAGTGGCTCTTTTTTTATATATCAGGGAGAATATTCTATTGTGTTTATAAAAAAAAAAAAATTTATTTTTATAATTTTAATGGTATATTATTATTTATCCAAATTTTAAAGAGAGGAAAATAATTTATTTTTTACAATACCAAGTGGCTTTTGTAATTTAATTGTATATAGTGTTCTGATTTAGCATATAAAACACATGTACATATTTTTTATAGTCGATGCACTCAATTTATATTTGCTATGCATATTAGAGTCCAATATTGTAAATCAAAAAATTAAATATAATTAAATTGCAAAAGATTATTGTTAAGGGCACATTTATCATTTAAAAAAATCAGTTTATTTCACGTGCAAGGTGCGTGCACAATATCATGGAGAGGCACGTGCAAATCACACGTACTTGAGAAGATCGGCTGATGGTTCTCTACTTCTCCTACTCCTAAAACCCTAGACCCAGACGAAGACCTCCAGTTGCATCCCTCTCGGTAAGCATTCCTTCTCCTTCTCCAGCTAGAATTAGGGTTTCGGTTCTCCCTGCGCACCGATCTCTCTATAGTATTAGCAAAGAAGTTATTAGTTGTTGCTTGTCGATTACTTGTCATTAGAGTTACTATCTTGGAAGTTTTTGGATCAATAATCTGGGCAATTTATATGTCCTATTACGTGTAGATCTCTTGGGGCGAGTAAGAATTCCAATCCACCAGGATGTATCTCCAATTCTACATCAATGAAAAGGGGGATAAGGTGTACACCACCAAGGTAACACCTTTTTCTTTGATCTTACTTTCTCTTTTGTAGGCTGGATAAAGTTTATTGGTCCTAGGTATGAACTCTTATATATATATATATATCATTAATTCGTTTACGGGTCTTCTATTTTATGAGGATTTTT
Source organism: Typha latifolia (assembly GCF_019914945.1). Classification (NCBI taxonomy): domain Eukaryota; kingdom Viridiplantae; phylum Streptophyta; class Magnoliopsida; order Poales; family Typhaceae; genus Typha; species Typha latifolia. The sequence continues at coordinate 311,092 of NC_133093.1, forward strand.
TGAGGCGTAGATTAAGATTTTTGTTCAAGTGATTTATATTTGTATCCGAAATTATTTTTATTGACACTGGTAGTGTTCTCTTTGCAGAAAGAATCACCTCTTGGATTGGCAACACAATCTGCCCACCCAGGTAGAGATATTTGCTGAAGTAAAAGAATTCTGAATTTTTTTGTTCCTTATATTATACCTGCTCTTTCCTTTTTGTATGTTTCTAAGTGCCTGGATATGAAATTCTCATTCTTAGTTGGAGTCTTTGACCAAATTAGCCCTCCCAAATATATTTTTTACGTGTTTAGTACAATTTAAACGCGGCTTATATAGAAATTTCAAATCTTCTATAAACAATTGCCAATTTTTATGGAGAAATTTATATATAAGTAATTTTTCAGTTACTCTAGCATTTTTTCAGAGGATTTGAATTTTTTTATATAAATCGTTGATCCAATTAGCGCCTTATATTTAGAAGCCGCTGACTGGGTCAACGGTTTTTAGATACATCTAGTATTGTATTTAGGTTTTGAGATAAATTAGAATTACAAAGAAAATTAGGGGCAAAACTTAATTAGTAAAAAACTCTCTTAGTTGTGGGTTAGAAATTAAATATTAACTATAATGCCTTAACTGTGATCAGGTGTCTAAAGACGGTTATGATAAAGTTGAGAAGATTTGCTTTCTATTAGAATGGAATAGCAGACATATGCACCTGGTTTAGGCATATCATTGCACTATTATGGAGCATATAATGAGTTCCAAGTTATATATTCAGCAAGCTGCCATACTCGTGCATCTATATGTGAGCACTGGATTTTAGTGTTCCCCATACATTGCAGAATATCCTGGGACATTTTTTATATGTTTGCCTCGTGATCCTTTAAATTAACTCCTGCTAAGAGTTTCACTTCCCTGCACCTATAATTGCTTCTATACCCACACTCCTTCAGGAAAGGTTTTCCAAGATTTGCCGCTTACATTTACTTGAAAATAGTTTCACTGCAGTGAAATTTACACCTTACGCGTACATGGCTGCCTCTGGATGACAAACTTGAGATTAATCTTGACTCAGTGTATTAGACGAGAGAAATTCTTCAATTCTTGAAGTGATTTAATTTGATCTTAATTATGCAGATTGGGAAAAAAAACTGATTGCTTTTATCTGCTAACTTCTGTTATGGAGGTCTCAATGAATTACTGGATATAGTGAATCTTTGTTTTCATTTCTTGATCAGAAAAATCTATGACAACTTATAATGTGCTTAAACTTAATTAATGTGATGCAGCTCGCTTTTCTCCGGATGACAAGTATGCTAGACAACGGGTCCTTTTGAAAAAACGATTTGGCTTGCTGCTGACCCAGCAGCCTCCTCTTAAATACTGAGAAATATAATGTGGAGCTGTGCGCGATTGCTTGTACCACACTTTCAAGAGGAAGAGCCATGCAGAATTTTAATCATATAATGTATTATGTCGTTTACAAATCCAGTTTAGTTAGTGCTTTTGCATGTTCCACTGAGACCTTTTAATGAATTTCCTGGAAGCATGAATGTAAAATGAGTTTGACTACTTAAAGCAGTCTATTGATGAAGCTTGTACTTTGTGCACTTCAGGGTTAAAGTGTAGTGCAAGCTTGCTGTTTCTTCTTCTCTTTTTCTTCCTTCATGTTAATATCTAACTGGTCTTGTTATCAAAGATATATAATCTTCTCATCAGCATTCTCTTCCTATTCATGGATGGTGGATGTGGGGTTGAGTATAATGGTGTGTGATTTTTATTCTTTTCTTTTCTTCAGAAATTTTAGTTGAGCTTACCATCTTCAAAAACCAAAAAATAAATTAAATCAATAAGCTTAAAAGGGGAACATTTGATTCACCTGATGAGGAGCGAGAGCTCACTCGAAATTAAGGCGAGAGATTTCTCTTTATTATTTGTTTATGCAACAAGAGGTGAATATTGTACCTCTTTATTATTTAACCTCCCCAAACTAATTGTCAAAGGAGGGTAATATTTTTGACCTCGCAATTGCATCGATAGTAACCGTTAAATTGAAAAACCAATTCTAATGGATACTTTCACCTCACAGATGCATTGATGCATAGTAGAATACTTCCACCTCATAAAAAAAATAACAAGGATAAAACCAAATTATCACGAGTCACAGCTGCAACTCTGAATCAACACATTCAAAAGCACTAATGCATAGTAGAATACTTGAATTTTGCACTGCATAACACATGCACAGAAAAAGAAATGGAAAAAGCCCGAGCCTTGATTATTAAGTGGAGATGCTCGGTCGCTATCAAAATGATGACTTTGCGGCACACAAGCTGATTAAGGATCATTAGTTAAAATTTCAAAGAAATGGCTCAATGCTTTGCATCTTCTTCCTCGCAGAATTTGGCATATTTGTCAGAGTCCATCAAGGAATTCAACTCAACCGCATCGCTCATTTTGACCTTTATAATCCATCCTTCCTCATATGGGCTCCCATTAATCTGACAAAAAATTGTCTTTACTCTTCAGTAATTCAGTCCAGCATTCAACTCAGAAAGTGCAAGAGGAGCAAATGGTAGGTTGATCAAATAAGACAACTGATCATAGCAAATAGATTGGAAGTTACAGAATCCAGAATATATTAATTAAAGGAATTGTTTCACAGTTTTCTTGGGAGAGCATCAGCTAATCAGCACAACAGCATGAAAGTTTAGAGTCCAAAGAACATTAACAACCTATAGAAGAATGGTAAGAGTTGCAAGATATTCTTTAATTTTCTGGAGAAGTTCAAGAATTATATAAAAATAAATCAAGGGGTAAAGCAATCTTACACAATTCACCGTCAATCACCTTGTGCTTTGGCAAAAAACGAAGTGTTTCAGAATATCAAAGACATTTACTGCCATAAAAAAGCAAATAAAGGAACTGGAATCTCTGGAGATGACTAGAAATTCAGAAACATTTATGAAGCGATCACACCAAGAATTGAATGAATACTTTTACTGAATCCTTATATGATGTGAAGTTTTCTCAATCAAGTCAGTGAAGCTTTACAACCAATACCCTAAGGAGATTCTTGTCAAGTGTTAGGGTATCTAATATCATCCAGATGATTCAGAGGTAGCTTGGTAAGTATCTACAACATTACAAACTAATAAATGAAGAGGATTATAGTAGCAGACCTTAACAGGCTCTTGCACATTGTTTTTATTTCGTACTGAGGGGAAAGACTAATCCAAAATGAGAAGGCTACCAGATACTTACCAGTCCAGGAGAGTCACTTAGCCCACTGTTAACTTCAACTACTTCACCCGTAACAGGAGAGTAGATGTCACTGCTTGCCTTGACACTTTCAACTGCACCAAAATTCTTTCCCTGCGTCACAGTGGCACCAACTTCAGGCAGTTCCACATACACAACATCACCTAAGTGGTCCTGAAGTCAGACAAACATCACAGAATTTGTAAAAATGACAATCCATCAAAGAATAGATATAAAATTTGATCATAAGAAGTTTTCTACTCTTGTATAAGTTAGAGATAAAGTTGTGATGACTGGTGCAAGTATCATTCTAAAGTGAAAAAAAAAATCTTACAATCAAATATTTCATGTGGTAGTATTCTTAGATGCTGAAAGAACAAGTATGTGGAAGAATGTTCCCTAGCACAGTTTAGCAAATTGAGATGAAAGAGCAACCTGAGCATGGTCTGTTATCCCTACTGTTGCAGAATCACCATCAATTTTAGCCCACTCATGCGTGTCAGCATATTTCAATTCCTTCAGAACTGCCAACAAATATGATCTTGATAGTATCAGTTCTGTCTGTTACAGATCAGTTCTTGCAGAGGTTAAATCCAGATAGTAGCCATTGTTATAAGTACAATTTCCTTAGGAACTCCTCCAAAGGTCTTATATTCACATAGTACATATTTATATACATAATATATACATACATAAATTAGAAATGGCATAACTCCATCAATGAAACAAAAGACAAACCTAAGCAACAATAAGTTTACCAGGTCCAGCTCACTCAAAGGGAAAGCAAATCAAGAGGCAAAACTTTTTGTAGAAGACATGAAAATATGATGAACCTAGCTGAGGACACCATTGATGACTATATTTTTTGCATGACTACTATGAAAAAGAGAGAACAGGGAGACCAAGTAAAGGGGTTACTGACAAGTAGATTGTTTCTGATGTGTTTGCAAGCTTGAAGCAAAACAAGTTGTAAAATTCCATTTACCACACTGCATGGGTGTGGTGTTTTTGGTGATTTCACAAGGATGATCCATAAAACAGGATTGAAGGGAAGAAATAGGCCACAATATCTCAGGTCCACACATTAATCAGTTAAAGCCTCAAAGGTATATGCTAAAATAGAGAGAAGGGAAGTGCAAATAACAAGTAAAATCCCACTCAAGGCATCCAACAAATATTTATAAGAATTTGGCTACATGAACAAATCCAGGAATATTAAGAAAATCTCATTAGATGAAAACACATTTGATCTAAGACCCAGGAACTGCAAGAGAAGATCCCTCACTTGCTGGCAGTTAATATTTGAACTTATTTGAACATATGAGTTTCAAGGTGATCGTATTAAATTATTTGCAAGAAACATGTACATCTACAATATAAAGAAACTTACTAAAAAAACCTCTTCCGTTAGGAGATTTGTATGCCATGATATTCAGTAATTATCTTCCGTTTCTTTCAAATCAACAACATTAAACAACAATTAAAGAACAACAAAGACAAAAAACTACAAGATCATTCATTAAGAAACAGAGATCTACTAACTGCATAACCAGTCAAATCATCAAACACAACTACTATCTGAGATCTCTAATGCACTTATTTTGCATCAACAAAAATAGACCAAGCATTCCAATAAAATATAACACGCCGACAATAATAGAAGATTAAAAATGATCAAGGCACTTATTAAAGAAAAAGGTGACAAATTTATATCAAAGCAAAAAAAAAAAAAAAAAATCCAGAAACCAACAAAATCCCACCAAGGAAAATCCAATCTTTAGCTGATAAAACACGATTTGACGAGCAAAAAACTGGGATCAAAGGAAATAAGACATAAAGAGGAAAAAGAACGATTTGTTTTTTCGAGATTTACCGGAGGAGAAGCCTCTGTGGAAGGTGGAGATCCTTAGGTACGAGGCGGCTCTCGAAGCCCACAACAACCTCGATGCCATGATCCCAACTCTTCTCCTCCCTCCGCGAACTCTCTCGCCTAATAAAGTTGATACTGCGTATAGTTTTCTCTCTCACTCGCGTGAGCTACTTGGTCCACCACCATCTTATTGTCACCCACCAAGGGCTACTAATTGGACCCGGTCCGGTTTTATTTGGACCCGATCCAAATTAAACCGGATCCATTTCCTTTTGATTTTTTTTTCTTTTTCTCTTTTATCTTTTAACCTCTCTTTTAAAAATTATTGGGAATTAAAACCCCAAACTTAAATTTTGGTTTATTCTTAAAAACCGACTTAGAAAGATATTTGGAATGTATATTTCACTCAACTATCGTATAATTTGCTTTTATTATCATTAACACCCTATTTTATTCGGTCAGAATTTATTATTCGGCCTTATATTTTTATTTTTATTATCTAAAAAAGTACTCCATAAATTATTGCTTATTTTTAAAAAAGAATCAATTATTTATTTTTGGTGATATATTGACCTTATTCACTATAAAAAAAAATCTCTAAAATGTCTTTTATATTTAATAATCAGTTAAAACTTTTAATTAAAAGATGAAATGTAAAATGTGACTTATTAATTTTAGGCCCTATAAAAATGTTGAAAGTAAAATAATCAACATTTTTTTATTAACAAGGCTGAGAGGTTTTCCATATCCAATATTCTTAGTATAATTATCTCTTATATTTAACTCCCAACAAAATAGAGATTGTTTCATCTTTGACCTTAAAAATATCTCTCCTATACTTTAAAAGTCTTAAACCAGCCTATGTACTTACGAATTACAACTAAATAATTAGCGGTCATCGTTGGATTAATCTCACGGGTTGTGACGGTAAGCAGCGTTGAGAAGAGTAAACCTTTCAACAAGAAAAAAACAAAACAAACTCACCCACACCTACCCACCCACCCAACTCGGAGTTGGTGAATGACGCAGACGCCCGCAATACGAGGTAGCATGCATTCCTTTCCTGCTTTTAACTACATCTGTGTATGTGTTCAAATTTCAAATTTTAAATTCATAGTTTCTACCGATATATATATATATATATATATAAAACTGAAAGACCTTTGTTATCATATAGATAGATAGACGAGCTAAATTTAACTCGAAATGCAGGATTGATTATTCTGAGGTAAGGCAAAATAAATGGGAAGGTAGTAGTAGATCCACCTTTACTTACACCATCCAAATCTTCTCCATTACTTACTTATAAAAGTTCTAGTGCAAGTGGTGTTATCATATGTAGTCTTTTAATTATGCACATATAGACAACACAAAAGTGTCGAGAGTATTATAATATTGCCACTTGACATAGTAGTAACAGTTTGAACAGTTGGGAGTAACAATTTCTCAGAATTTACCTTTTGTGCTGCATACAAATGTTGTCAAAGAAAAAAAGAGTAAAAGTGAAAACATGCAGATAGAAGCAGTCAAATTTTAAAGAAAGACAGTTTTCACCTCCTTGTGCATTGATCTGACTATAGTAGTGACCTGCTCTATTTGCTCTTCACTGGAACATGCAGATAGAAGCACTTTGGCAGTCCCTCCATCTGGGTAACACCCAGCATCAATCATATCTTCAAAGATATCCAGGCATTTCTTGTACTGTTTCTTCCGGGAGTAAGCACCTATCCTCGAAGTCCAAGTCACGACGTCGGCTTTTAGTCCTCGATCGGCAATCGACTGAAATAGCTCTTCCATTCTACTGAAAAAGCCTGCCCGGCCATAGATGTTAATCAAGATGTTGTAGGTGCTGATATCCACTTCATAGGGGCCATTTTCCATTGCAGTTACGACCTCTTCCATCTTATCAAACCGTCCAACCCTTCCATAAGCGTTGAGCATTGAATTCAGCAAGAAGGTGTCAGGTTTCAGACCGGATTTATGCAACTGGTTCATGATGTCTTCACACTTCGGGATGTTTCCAGCCTTCGAGTAGGCAGACAGGAGTAACATGTGGGACTTCATGGTAGGTGTCATTCCCTGTCGCTTCAGTTCTTCGAATGCAGCTTCTGCGTCTGCAGAAAGAGTGTAGCCAATTGAGTGAATAAGTAATACTAGAACATAAATCAAATGTTCATATCTGACAACAATAAAATGTTCAATCTGGTATACTGCTACTGCTTACAGAACCTAAATGAAGTCATACTAGAAGAGGCCATATTTTCTGATACTACTGAAATCTTCACACTGACAGAGTTCAGCTGGGACAATAGGATCACAACTTTAATAAGGTTTAAGTAACTACCAAAGGCAACATGAAAGGAAGTCTTCAGAATTCTAGTACCTTCATGAAGACCAGCTCTTCCAAATGCATCTACCAAAATGTTATATGAAGCTCTGTCAGGCTCACATCCCATGTGGCGCATCAGAGAGAAGATTTCAGAAGACCCAAATGGAAGACCTGCACGACTGAGACAATGGAAGTTGAAGTTTCACTGTAACTGGTGATGATTAAACAAGAATTACCTTAAAAAAATTCAAAAGGTTGGTCTTTACCTGTAAGCTTCCATTAGAGCATTATAGGCATACACATCAGGCTCATGCCCAGCTTCCTGCAATTCTTCAAATACTTCTTCTGCCTTATCACAAAGGCCTTCCCTTGCAAAGGCATTAATTAGAGCAGTGTAAGTGCAGATATTTGGCTTGCACCTTGCAGACTTCATCTCATTGAAAACTTTTAGGGCCATAACTGATTGGTTGGCCTGTGACAGAGTACACAAAGTATCATGTCAGAGGACAAGAATTTTAGTGGCAGAAAGGTTGATGTGGGATGCATTAGACAGAAAGGAAGGAGTTACCTTCCCATACAGATTAATCATTATTGTATAGGTTTCAGTGGAAGGCTCGCACTTATCTTTCTTCATCCTCTGGAAGATCTCCACCGCCTTATGAGTATATCTTCCTTTCAGTAATCCATCAATATACGCATTATAAACAACTGCACCTGAGCAAAATTGATGCTCTTTCTGCATAAATGCATGATTTGATAATAATGAATAGCTTCATAAGAAACTTAAAGAAGAAACAGATTTTCCAGAAAAAACTTTTATCTGGAAGAACATTTTCCAGAGATAAAGGTGAGTTGCAGAAGTATACTTGGAGAAATCCCATTTTTCCGCATTTCGGTAAAAGCAGCCTCAGCCTTGTGTAGCAATCCAGATGTACAGTAAGCTCTCAAAAGAAGAGCATATGTATCTTCAGTTGGAACGCATTGAGCTTCCAAAAGATGCAAGTAAACTGATTCTGCCTTATTTAACTTAGACTTCTGGCAGTATGAATCGATGAGCAAATTGTAGCAGATTACATCCGGATGGAATGAACTCTTATACAATATCCACTCACAGACCTATAGAAAACATTTCCAACAGATCAAAACTCAGGATTATCTCCATAAAATAAATAAAGATACATCAACTATCAGTCATAGTCTCATAGAGAAATAGATACCAATTTGTTACAGTGTATAATCATGAAAATTTGTTGTATTTCTGCAGGCAGGATCCATCATTCGTAATCGCTGGAGTGACAAATTATTCTGATTCTGAAGTCTTAGAGATCCAATAGTGTGCAATAGAGGTTATTTGACTCTTTTATAAATGATCACCAGCTCTTTAAAACTATAGTATGCATCGTTTCATGGATAAACTTATCTCACAAACTAATTAGTCAGAAGAATGTAATTTGGTGAGCTCTGATTCTCTCTAACTTCCGCCTCTACTATTTAAGTTCATGCAACTTAGAAAGGAATCCGATAAAGTTCTAAATAAATTAGCGAAAACAGTACAGATGGATGTGAGATGATAAAGTTCGATTAAGAAGCTCAATTATTCTCCAAACTACATGGTCAATTACAAAGCTAACTGAAGCGCAGTACCACAAACTGGCACTTAATGTGCTTAATCCTGACAGGATCACAATCTAATCACCAGTAATAAATAAATTACAAGGTCGGGATTCTTCTTACTAGTAAGATAGGATCCCATTCTTTGTTTAGACGAAGTTGCACAGCTACATTTATTAGGTCATCCCACAGATTGTGAGTAGGAGGGAGACTGTCGAGCGATTTCCAGACTTTGGTAACATCTGCTTCCATCTGAACAAATTCTAGAATCTGCTGAGCCATGGGGCTGAGAACAGGGAAGACTCCATCGACAAACCCAGATCCATACTTCCATCCTCTTCCCCTTAGTGAGCCACCTGTGTGTGCTCAATCATCAAGCAGACATAGATTGCCCCCAACAAGATTGCAGAAAAATAAAATAGATTGTAGCATTAAGACAATACATTTGATAAGACTGAAGATCTACATGTGATACCATTTACTAGCATGCAAACAATTTCAAACTTACAATACTAATAAGGCGAATCATACTGAATCCGAGGTTGATTAAAATCTTAGATGGATCCAAGATATGAGGACAAAGAATATCAGACTAGCATATACCAATTAAAATAAAAATATAAGACAACAGTATTACCCCTTTTTCTGGAGAGCTTTTTGTGATCAAGGATTCTCCACTTCCCACGTTTGTCAAGGAAAACGCTCTCATTATTCCTTTTATTGATATTGACATTAGAATTCTTGCCTCTCTCTCTTGTAACATTTTCATGAGCAACGAGTTTTCTTGGTTCTGAGAATGGATAATGTACTGCTGCCTCAATCAAAAACCTACAGTAGAGAGAATAAGACATAAATACAAATTCATAAACCTAGACTGGTCTGACAAACTGCCTTCTTTACAAAAGGAAGGGAAAATTAAAAAATCACTACAATAGTTAAAATATATTCAAATATGAAGAATAACTGAGCATCATAGGGAGTCAAGGAACACATAATCATAGCCCATGTCATGCAACCTTAATGACATTTTGCATAGTCTCATATAATTTTTTAAGTCAATTTTAATTAGGGACTGAAATATATCAAAATCTATTCGACACTTAATGACTAAAATCCAAATAGCATATGCATCAAGCTCAGTGTGTTTTGAAGAAGGAATGACTTACAGCTTTAAAATTTCTATGATTTCTATCTGAAAAAAATAGTTTAAAACATACAAAACAACTTTATCAGCTATTCCAGAAGGATACTACTTCTGCTAGATCAATTTTTTGCGACAAAATTTCAGGATATTGGTCTTAATGTTGGTACAAAACCAAACTTCTATAAATTGATAATGTAGGGCTCAAAAATGTATTTCCTGGCTCTATATTGATACTTCTCTTTTTTCATTATATAAAGATAAGGAGTACCTTATGCATTAAAAGAAGAACATCTCTATCCAAATGCCAAAAAAAAAACTATTTTCCATTAATCAAATTTATTTCAATTCACCTTTCTAAAGCAATGGAACTAAAATCCCAGTAAAGAAGCTATGCATTCTGCAACCCAAACACCATAAAGATGAATTATGAAACATAAAACCAAATGGAAATATTGTACAAGAAACCATTGATTATACGACTATAAAGTTCCAGCCTTGGGGAAAAAGCCCAACATCTAAAGGGCAAAAAGATTCAGGCATGAAAGAATGAGAACGGGTAAGGAGTGATTACATGGGCATGGAAGAATGAGTTACTGCTCTGCTTCAAAACTGCTGCTATGTTCGTTGAGTGGAGGTGAGATAAGGAGAGAGAAATCAAAATATCTCCTTTTCTTCTTGTCCTTTTCTATTTCCTTTTGGTGATAATATTTGCAGAAAACACCACTTATGAAGAGATTTTCTGAAATAATAATGCAGTTAGAATATTTCTTAAACTAAAGATGATCATTTTCAAATATATACAAAGAACGAGAACTTTTTTGTAAATGTATGAAAAAAGGGGTGGTTTCATGTAATATGATTAAACTGTAGGTGGTTAATTGTAAGAAACCCCTGAATTTATACGGATAAAATGCTAAGCTTGAGCCCTCACTGTTAGCCATGGCTGCAACATTCACGACTTCCTTCTCTCTCCTCCGGTTCGCTCTCTCTCTCTCTCTCTCTCTCTCTCTCTCTCTCTCTCTCTCTCTCTCTCTCTCTTCCCTCCTCTCACTCGCGTCCTTAATTTTTTTTCTCTTTCTCTCTCTATCTAATCTATCTCTCCTTCGATTCAAGCAGGCGTGCTCGTCTACTGCGAGCTTATACAATCCCAAATGCCTTCTCGAACACCTCCTTAGATCGCTTCCGACCTACCTCTGCTCCTCTTCACCCTCAAAGGTTAGCCAAATTTTATCATTTTTATCTTATTTAGATGTATCTGCGCTGTGTTTGATTTCCTAGATTCTTTTTTCCTTTTGTGTGTGTGTGTGTGTGGCGGGGGAGATCTTCATTTTTCGGTTGGATTGTAGGGCGGAAGGATGTAATATTCTAGTAAAAGCTACATCTTTTTTCATGTTTCTTATCCTAATTTCCTTTTTCGTATTAGCATGTTTTAGTGGAATTTGACAGACAAATGTTTGGTGAATTGTCACAATGAAGGACATAGTATTGGCAACAAAGCATGCCTCATAGTTATGTTTAATTGTATTTGGGAATATTCCTAGCTACCATTTTCTTAAAGTGATTAATTCTATAAGTTGCAGTGCTTGTTGAACAAATAATAATGGATGACATGTGTCTTTCTGGAGAAGAGTTGACTGTTGGATTTATTGGTTGAAATGACCACTATGATGATTGAACCAGGCAAGGATGGCCTTGGTTTCAAGTCAGGGTGAGATGAGGATGGCATAGTGAGCCTATGGGATAACATTGTGGGTCAATTAGAAACTTCCTATGCCTTTTGGTGAAAGAAATTCAACATGAAAATTTGTCCCTTGTTTGAGTATGTGCAGTGTAGGTTTAACTGCAAAGGGTGCTAAAGCATCTTTAGCTCTGTCGAGAGACCCAGAAAGGGATAAAACATAAGAACCCTTAAGACCATCGGGCAAACAACCTGCATTTCTTTTTTCTTTGTTGTCTTTTAGGTATGTTTCACGGTTTATCCATTTAATGGGTATTTCAACAATACTTCAATTTACCATTAGAAGAACAAATGAAAGAAGGCAGACTGGTCTAGCTAAAATTTTCCAATATATCTGCTCTTTTGGTTGCTTGAATTAATATCTCTACATCCACACTTATCTTTCTTTCTTTTGTTTTTGTTTTTCTTTTTGTTTGCCTTTTGAACTCATTTTCTTTCTACAGACTACAAGTTCCAGGACCTCCAGTTTTCAATTAGCATGCCTTCCTTGTATCTTGCTCATTAACATGGGTTTAAATATGTTACTTTGAGGCACTGGAATTTTGTAATTTTATATAATCTGAAAGTTCTTCTGTAATCACCTCCTTGTTTTATAGTCTACTAGTTGGTTAGATTCACAATTATCTTACTATTGATAATTTGTTAACTCAGATTTGTGCACTACATTACTGCCTCAATAAATGAAGAAGCTTCCGCCAGAGCAGCTGCAGCAACTGCAGATGATGGAGGCCCAACCATGTATAGATCTGACTCCTTTGCTTATCTGTTCCATTTAAGAATTAAGATGTCCTTGCCATTGGATGTAGTCATAAATTCATTACCTTTGTTTATTGTACTAGATTTGACAAGATTATTTCAAGGGAAATTCCTTCAAGCATTGTCTTTGAGGACGAGAAAGTATTGGCATTTAGAGATGTTAACCCGCAGGCTCCTGTTCATGTTCTAATCATCCCAAAACTTAGGGATGGTTTAACCCAACTAGGAAAGGTACTTTGAAGTACTCCTTCCTCCAATCTTACTTTATTTCTACATGTGCAAGAAGGTATGTTATCCTAGAAAGAAAAGAAAATCAGTTTATAAGGTTCTTGATACTTACAATCTACTAGTACCCTAGTAGGAACCTCATTGGCTTTCTTATCTGTTCTATTTTGTGTTAAAAGAATTGTTGAGATGTATAGGCATGTTTTCTTTTATGCTATCAGATCTTAGAAAATCAACAACATGATTCACCGTAATTCAGTTTTCAAACAAAATTGAATTTGTGTCCATTTTCTACGTAAACAAAATAGGTTGTGCTTTTTATTGTCACATGTTGTCTATCATCTAATAGGGAAAGCAATGTGGTATTACACTATTACCTCCAAATAACTGTGTTTTGATATTGTTTCTATCCAGGCTTATGCAAATCAACTTATAGTGCTCTGATCTATTAGATTTTTAACTAGATAACTGGTTTTCTTTGTTTAGGCTGAACCAAAGCATGCAGAGGTTTTGGGTCATCTTCTTTATGCTGCAAAGGTAGTGGCCGAGAAGGAAGGCATTGCTGAAGGATTTCGCGTCGTCATCAACAGTGGTCCTGCTGCATGTAAGCATGCCTTTACTGCTGCTCTATCCCCATTGTATCATTATTTGCAAATTTTGTGATGCTATATCCTCATGACAATCTCTGCTCTCAGGTCAGTCAGTCTATCATCTGCATTTGCACATACTTGGAGGACGGCAGATGAAGTGGCCTCCTGGTTGAGTTATCCACTACATTGACTTTCGAATGCTTTTAATTGTTCCTATGGATAGTTTCTCTTTTTTTGTAATCCCCATCTCTGTAAAGAGTAACAATGAGTGGTACTTTGAACAATTTATTGGCATTGCTGCTCCATTGGCACATAATCTTTTAACTTCATATATAGATTGGACAAAGTGATACACCATTCTGATATGTATGTAAGATAATTAGGACAAACTTTCTAAGGAACTGCTCTACCCCATGATGGAAAGCTTGTTCTCCTTACTCCCTCCTTTTAAGCCATGAGCTCTTAGGCCCTCAACTTTTCAAACTTTATTTCTAGGTCCAACTTCTTCTTTTTTTCAATAAATAAAATATAACCAAGTTCAACCCATTTTTATTTTTTAAATATGTAACGTAGCAGCCGCGAAGAGTGTAATACATAAAGAAAATGGTAGTTAATTTTAGAGGTAAAAGTATAATATACGGAAATATAACGTGTGCTAGTTAAAGCTTTCATGCACTTTTGGACATCACCTGAAGCATTATTAAGGAGAAAATATTAATTGAAAGCTAGGTAGAACCAAATGGGTCGGTTTCTGATCACTATGCGGACTTGAATCCGAAATAGATTTTCGGATCGGGTCAGAGTCAGACTCCGACATCGAGAAACTCGGGTTTGAGGACGTGTCATCTTTCTACCAGTCCAACAAATGCTGTGCATTGTTGCACCAACCGATCGATATCGCCGTAGGCGCTTTCGCTGTTTCGTGGCCTCTTTGGACCAGCGAATCCCCCATTTCTTCCCCATCGCTCCTCCTCCTCCTTCCTCCGGCGCGGAAAAAACCCTAATTTAGGGTCGGAGTGATCGAATCCCTACCGTCTTATTCTCGTCTAGCTCGTTCGGTTTGCGCCCCTTTGAGTTCCAGAGGTAGGACGGCCGGTAACGGTCGATTAGGTGAGCTTTCTGTCCCATCTTCCAATTTTTTCTTTCAACTTGGGAAAGTTGGGATTTTTTTGGGGGGGTTAGGGTTCTAGGCAATTGCACGTTTAGTTTGGTAGTAGTTCTCCTTGTTCTTTGCTTGTTTTGATTACTGTAGCTCATTTAGGGTTTAGATTTCTTAGATCTTGTAACGGTATGCAATTTTGCCCCAATTTGTGGGTGCTAGAGAAAATTCTTGTTATGGTAATTCTCCAATCATGCTGACATAATAGAGATAGGTTATTAGTTGTTAGGCTGACTAGCTGCACTGTAATTTTAGGGTCCTAGGATCTTTCTATATATGTAATTTTGAACATTCCAAAGCTATAGCTAACTATATCGGTTCTTTAGAGCTGCTGTGTGTACAGCGAATATGTCTGTTTGGTTAGATAAAATGGAGTGCGCATGATGTTCCTTTTTTAGCAGTAAAGGGAAAAGGTTAATTTAGAAGTACACCGCACTATTTGGTTACTTAAAAATCTTGGTGGGGTAATCTTATCAAGAATTTATTATGTACTTTTCTATTATCTCTGTAGTTGATTTACATAAATTATTAAATTATTATTTACTAGAGAGATTCATTCTTCTTACTTGATAAGAGAGAATCACAAAGAGATGCAGAGTTCCCATTGTGTGTGAGAAATTAAGTCCATTGTTTGTTATTTATGGAATCCAATTTGTTTCTCAGGACAGAATAAACAATAAAAGGTAATGGGAAGGATCGGTCAGCATATGGAGATACTCCATGGTAGTTCTGCAATGATCAATTGCTACTCACCACTTGTATAATGCAATTCTAATAATCATGTCCTTGTTCCTTTATCTAAGATCTCCAGAGACATTTGACCATAATCCTGAATAGCGAATTCAAACAATTTTTTGCATATGCACTATAAGATTGAACCATCAATGGGACTCTACAATCTACAGTTATATTTTGGTAGGAAGCAAACAGCCAACCCAATTAATTGTGTAAAGGTAACACAATGGCATTTGATTCCTAACCCAATTTAACCAATGTGTCCAAAATTATTTGGTCTGCCAGACTTGATTAATTGATAAATTCTACTTCTTCTGGTGGAATTTGGTTTGGATGTTGTAAAACACTAAAACCAGAGCAACTTCTAAACATCCCTATTTTTGAGTTAGATTCAGAATGGGTCAGGTAGACTTTGAAGTTACTCAATAGTGTCAAATGATAGAGACTTTCTTCTTACATTATAGTCTACTGTCAATTACCTTTGCAGAATATTGATCTCATTGAAGTCAATTGCCTTTGTAGGAGCCAGAGGCTGTTAATTGGAACTGGAGGCAACCAATGCCTGTAAACGTTGGTGGCAGTGTTAAGAAGGAGAAAAATCCTCGCCTTTCCCCTGCTGCTGTTTTCCAGCCAGTCCAGTCTCTCAGACCCGTTCATGTTGCAGGAAATTCAACTGCAGACCCACGGTTAGTGCATATATGGCCTAGACATGTAGTGCTATTGTCTCCCTATCCAACATGGGCTCCTCAGCCGCCTGGTCCACCTCAATCAAGTTCATCAAGTCCACAGCACCAAGTGGTACTCTACTCATTCTTCCTCCCTGTTCCTTCTCATATACGCTTCTTTTCTCATAAGGTTTTGGATTATTACATATGTTCTGGCCTCGTGTTTTTCTTTTAAAACTAGCTCATTTTGGTTACAAACCTTTAGATTCATAAGCTGCACTATCTGAGATACACTCGCAAAAGAAAAATTATTTGTGATTATGCATATAGGATATATTATCCGGTCATAAGTAATGGAGTCTTCTAGGCATAATAACCTTCTCTGGAAATAAGAATGTCGGAGTTTTATTGGACTTTGGTTCTGCCCAAGGATGAGATATATACCATGGTTGTATAAACGCTGTTATTGGTAACATCCACATATCCATACTTTCAAATGAAGCTTCTAATGTAATGGTAGCTTCCTTGTTTTGCACATCATAGCTTCTTAGACTTTTAGATACTGGAATCATAAGGGGATATTACCTTGACAGTATTTTAATTAAGTGGATGTTAAAACACTTTCTCTCACTTTTTAATGGGAAGAAAAGAGGAAAGATACGAGACTTTTGTTTGTATTGGTTCCTTATTTAACACTATAGATGCTACGTCTTGAAACACACAAAACCAAATGGCCCCTTAATTCTCCTAGATGGATGGTTTGTATTTAGTCAGGTCAGAATTCCTGACAGTTGCAGTCCCAGTGGGATGCCTCTGTTACTATATTTTTGGCTTGTTAGTTACAGGCAAGCCTTTCCAGTAATCATGCAACAGTATTTGCCTACCTAACACAATACATACTATTTGCATGGACAGGGTAATTTGGCAGATGCGCCGAGGACAGATGCTAATACAGTTGTTGGTATTAGTGATGAGAGACTGCTACCAAAAGTCGATATGCTGTTTGACAGTGAAAATGAGGCATATGAATTCTATAACACATATGCTGAGAATGTAGGCTTCTTTGTCCGAAGATCCACTCTGTGGACAACATCAAAGAATATAATTACTAGGAGGACATTTGTATGCTCGAGAGAGGGCTTTCGTGAGAAAAAGAAAGGTGCAAAAGAGGCGAAATGTCCGAGGCCTGAGACAAGAATTGGTTGCCCAGCTTGCATGACCATTAGGCTCACATCCAATGGCAAGTACCGCATCACGGAGTTTGTGCCAAACCACAACCATCAGCTTGCAACAGTGTCGACAATTCATATGTTGAGGGCCAAGAAGTTGAGACGGAAGGCTCGAGCTGTTAGAGCAGATCTAGTCGATGATACAGTCAGAACACCAGAGTTTGAGACTGAAGATGAGGCCTATGAGTTTTACAGCATGTACGCAGGGAGGATAGGATTCAGTATCCGTAGAGCAAGCATGACAATGAATTCTGATAATCTTATCACCAGAAGGATGTTTGTATGTTCAAGGGAAGGTTTTCGTGAGAAGAAAAAAGGAGCAAAGAGGGTGAAGAAACCACGTCCCGAAACAAGAACTGGTTGTCCGGCATGTATGACCATCAGACTTGCAACTAATGGCAAATATCATGTGTCGGAATTTGTTACCTACCACAATCATCAGCTTGCTGCCTCCTCATCTTCTGATCTGGTGATGTCACGTAGTGCTGAAAATGATCAAGATGATGATTCTGACTTGGCAGATAGGTCTGGAGATGATTCTGTCCACAAGCAAGCTCGAAGTCAGGAAAATGCTTCTTTAGTTCATTTAGAAAATAAAAATTTTCAGAGATCCAAGCGGATGAAGATCATGCATATTGGAGATATCGGGGCTACCCTGGAGTACCTACAAAGGATGCAAAATGACAACCCCTCATTCTTCTATGCCTTACAGGTTGATGAGGATGATAACATGACCAACCTTTTTTGGGCAGATGCAAAGTCTACAATGGACTTTATCCATTTTGGTGATGTGGTATGTTTTGATACTACTTACAAAGTCTATGGTTATGGTAGGCCACTTGCATTATTTGCTGGTTTGAATCATCACAAGCAAACTGTAATCTTTGGTGCTGCACTGCTATATGATGAAAGCCTAGAATCTTTTAAATGGTTATTTGATACTTTCAGAACAGCAATGCATGGAAGACAACCCAAGACTATTTTAACGGATAGGTGTGCAGCAATTAGTGACGCTGTAGCAGCAACTTGGCCCGGTACAGCTCACCGTTTCTGTGTGTGGCATATTTACCAAAATGCTCTTGAGCAACTAAGCCAGGCATTCCATGGTTCAAGAACTCTAGGATTGGACTTTAGCAGATGTCTCTTTGATTATGAAGATGAAGATGAATTTTTGTCAGCATGGAAAGCTATGTTGGAAAAGTATGATCTAAAAGATAATCAATGGTTGTCTTCTTTATTCAATGAAAAGGAGAAATGGGCATTGGTATATGGCCGTGAAGCATTTTATGCGGATATGAAAAGTGTCCAACAGAAGGAGAGCTTGAGCAGTGAACTAAAGAAACATTTAAGCCCGGAAACGGATCTTTTGAGTTTTTTTGAGCATTATGAAAGATTACTGGATGAGCGACGATTTGCAGAACTACAAGCTGATTGGAATGCTGGTCAGAGTACTAAGAAAGCACCTTCCATGCGTATGCTGAGGCAAGCTGCAAATGCATACACTCCTGCCGCATTTAAAATGTTTGAGAGGGAATTTGAATTATACATGGACTGTATGTTATACAAATCTGGTGAGGTTGGTACAATATCTGAGTATAAAGTTACAGTTGAGGAGAATCCTAAAGATCACTTTGTTAAATTTGATTCATTGGATGGCACCATTAACTGCAGTTGTAAAAAGTTTGAGTTTGTTGGCATTCCATGCCGTCATGTGTTAAAGGTACTTGACACTAGGAATATTAAAGAACTTCCACCTCAGTACATTTTGAAGAGGTGGAGAAAAGACGCGAAGTCTGGATCTTTAAGTATTAGTTTTGCATTCCCATTTAATGATGACCCTCAATCATCTCCAGCAAAGCGCTACAACTATCTGTGTCGCATTTTCAGTATAGCAGCAACAAGGGCTGCTAGGACTACTGATTCGTATGCATTCATGGAAAGACAATCAGATGTAATTATGGATCAATTGGAGCAAGTTTTACAGACCAGACCACCTGATATGTCTGCCCTCATTGGTGCCACCTGTGATCAACCACACAATCCAGTGGAAAACTTAGTTGCTGGAAGTTTGCACTTTGATAAAGCAAACCATCCAAGTTTTATTGGTGGTCCAGCTGATGGTACTTATTTAGCTAATCAGATTTTTCAGATAAGATATTATTTATACTTTTTGAAACTTGGAATTCATGATATTTAATGCAATGCAGGCCCTTTAACTTTCCCATTTACATTACCAGCCAGTGCTTTGGATTACCGCTAAGCTGGTATGAGTCATGTTGTTACTTCTTATTTAAATAGTCACCATATGATATATGTTTCTGTTCTATCACCAATTTTTTTCTCCCTCTTGAACTTGGAGTTGAATTGGAGTTGGACTAGATATGTATTAAATCTAGCCGCCAC
The DNA here is from genome assembly GCF_019914945.1 of Typha latifolia. NCBI lineage: Eukaryota > Viridiplantae > Streptophyta > Magnoliopsida > Poales > Typhaceae > Typha > Typha latifolia. The sequence continues at coordinate 330,795 of NC_133093.1, forward strand.
TTGAAAATTTTGACAGTGTATATTATCTCTTTGCAGGTATACATTCTTGTTGTATTGAAGTTTGTAATTATTTGAATGTCTTTTCAGTTTAATGATCTCACACACTTACGACATGTGTTTGAGGAATCCTCCAGCAGATCCACCAGCACAATGTTGATTCTTTTTTGAAGTCTCCATTGATGCATGTGTGTTGTGACCGCAGTAAAGCAGATGGTGCAGATTGCAGGATACTAACTCTGTCCTGCTATTGTGTTTTGGGTCATGCTGCAGTCTCTGCTCATGTTATTGGGTCCAATGGGCTTATGATGCAAGATATGGATTTGGAATACACAGTAATACTCAAGACATGTGGAAAATCACTTTCACTATTTCCAGGATCTCTCCTTGACCAAATCTGGCTGTATAGGTTATGTTTTAATATCTCACATCTTTGAGTGCATTAGTGCTTCTTACGTCAAAGTTCTTAGCCTCAGTTTTAAGCTTCGATGGACTCAAAAAGATGGCTGCATTGGTTCTACTCAAGGAATTGCTTCACTGATCGTCAAATCAGCTTCAGACATGACCGTGGCCTATGATGCTCTTCTTAGAGATTGCACCCAGAGAACCAGTAAAGCCATCAGATCGGATGGCGAAGTAATAAGGTCCATGTTTTATGTCAGTTTTGTAGTCCATAAATTGCTATTTTTCTTTGTACAGTTCTGTATTTGTCTTGCAATCTTAGGATCTTACTCTATTAGCATCGTAACATTCTTCTCCTTATGCCTTGTTTCTATTTACTTTTAATTGAAATTTTTCAGGAAGATCTAGTCTCACCGAACCTCGATTTTCGGTGTTTTTAGAGCATATAGAAAACAAAGGCTGATGTGTGATATTTTCTGGCTGTTCTCACAGTTATTCAGATTCTTAAGACTCCAAAGCGTACTCTTTCTGCCTTGTGGGCTTCTTCCTAAATCAAAGATGTATTCCAAAAGAAAAGCAGAGGAAATGACAAACACAATAAATTCAGATTTCCTTGAGTAATCATCAACCCAGTTACTTTGAATGTCAGTTGCAAAAGAGACATTTCTAATCTTTCCTCTTTTGTCTGCTACCAATTATAATGGTTGAAGAACTCGCCAGTTATTGTTAGCAACTTATATGGAAAGCTGCACATTATTACAACAGAGAACTTTGCAACAATTGTAATCTTTTTGAGATGCTTGCAAATAAAACTTTTCATGCCACATGGGTTTCCATTTTTTTTTTCTCAATCAGATTGTACAGGTGGGTACAAAGTAGTTAATCTACCATTCGCGGATTCTCATTTCTCCTCGTGCCATTTCTTAATTCTTATAGGTACATAGTAGTTAAAAAATCATTTCGTTCCAATGGAATCAATATTGCACTTTAAATAATAATCATGTCGATCCACATCCCACGCCCAGTATCGCAGAAACTCTTTTGACAAAGACAGCGTGATAGCATGACATTAATCACTAATGCCACTGCATAATCCACAAACATTCAGGCTACAACATTCCTATTCTCACAAGGAAAAGGAAAAAGAAATAGAGAAGCATGGACGATCGAAAGACACTACATTAAACATGGGAGGAAACAGAGACATTTGATAGCCTCAAATTCTGAATAGGAAAGGATGTCAATGAGAGAAAACACCTTCTAAATTCAGCAGGAAAGAAGGGTATATATCAGAGGTCAGAATTAAATGTGGTTTCACAGATAGATGTACAAAAGAAAAGATCTACACATTAGCAAGAATCCTTTACGCCAAGATAAAGTTGATCCTTTTGATGCCGGGAAGAAGTAACTAGAAGCTAAGCAATAATAACCAAGGAAGGCCTAGCAGCTTTGTAGTGGAGACCCTTCCTATGCTTGTTATGTCTTTGGGTCAGACTACAGGACTCCGGTTTCAGTTTGTCAGCCCAAACAACCACCACACCATTTTAATGCAGCAAAAGCTCCGTCCTCATGATAACATCCACAAAAGCACAACCCAGGTTTCAATCAGATTCAACACGAACTCGAGGAAGGAGAAAGCAGGAAATCACTTTGTGTTAGATAGTTGATTCTTTGGGAAAGTTCCAGGAGCAAACACAGGGAAAGAGTCTCCCGCTCGCCCCCTCTCTCCCCTCACTTCACGGCGGAGATGAGTATCCCTCTCAACTTCTGGTCTCATTCGTGAATTTCCCTCATTTCTGCGGGCATCGACACCTGGAGCATCCAAAAGAGGTCCACCAAAGAATATTGATTGCCCTGTGTACATTAGTCTATCCTGTTGCTGCATGGGAGGCATTCCTGAGGCCGAAGCATTTAGAACAGCAGGCCTTCTTCCATAAGTGTTCATCTCCCCAGGAGGATACACTGGTGGAGCACGAGTAGTCCTAGCTGGGAGGTCAAATGCAGTTTCCGTTCTAGCTGTTGCTGAGACCGACACATACCGACCAGCTTCTTGATCCCAGACAACTGAGGCTCTTCGGTTGTCCCTAACATAGTTAGTGGCAGATTGGAACATTGGGTTGGTTACTTGAGTAGTTGGAAGAGGAAGAGGCCCTCTGGACATTAAAGGTGGAGGACGCTCAGGAAGTGACTGCAAAGGGAGCTGGCTATGCACAGTAGGTTCAGGGATGTGGGCCGGACTGCTAAAGCTGCTTGCACTTTGTGTACCTGTCTCATAATCATCTCCACTCACGACACTGTGTGGGTAGGAAGTTTGCAGAGGAGATAGTCTCATCTCACTTCTTGATTCCTTAGTTGCAGCATAGTCAATGCTAATACTGCTTCTACCGCTAGCATTGCTGCTGGAGCTAAAATCTGCATCATGCATACGGCAATTATCTATAGGTCGAAGAACAGATGAGGATGCCCTAGCTTTGGCTGCTGCTTTCATCGCCTCATTGGAGTCTAGTTTGGCAAGCTTCCAGGCACTAATTTTCACAGGCTTTTTGGACTTATTGGCTCTTTCCATATAGCCAGCTGCATCAGGATCAACTGTTGAAGGTATCATTCCTGGTTCCAAGTGTGGAATAACCTCATCCTGTTGGAAATTTTCACAATAAGAATTCATCTACTTAAACAACAGCCACATTATTTACAATGAACCATAATTAGATCAAAATCTGATTTGTTGCTAACCATAAATTATGGTGCCACAGAAAAGAAGGAAATCTAGTTTCATGGTTAAACACATAATCAGATAGACACTCATCCCTTGTCCATCTTTATAGGCTAGATGGCTACTACCACCAGTTGCTAGAAATGGAAAGGCAGCAGCAATGAATGTCTTGGTGCAGTAGTTGCACCCTTGACAGGGTTAAAGTAACCAAACCAAGCACATTTTGAAGAGGGTTTGGCATAAAACAGGAGATCTAGTCCTTTATTGCTCATCTTTCTTAGGCAAGGTATGGATAGTGAATAATATGAAGGCATACCTGTTGATCAACAAAAACCCTAGGAGGCGTGCACCATACACCTTTATACTGAAGGCCAAGTGAACTTCCAACACTTATACCAGTTGTCGCAGAATGAGTTGGAGAATAAATAATATTTAGTCCTTCCTCATCTGCAGATGCTGGAGGCGCCTCGCTCATAGCTCTCATAGCTACAACATACTCATATGTTGTAATTCCCTGACATAAAAGAGAGAAAAAGATACTAAAGTAGATAATTAGCTTTTATTAATTATTATATTTGTGATTTCCTTGAGACTAACCTTTTTAATCAATATCATGTGAAAGAAGAAGAGTTCTCCTAAAGGTATGCAAGCCAATAATGAAACTGTAGTACATATAGCCTGCATTAGAACTTCAGCATCAGAACTTCAGATAGGAAGAAAGAGAAGATTTTTCTCTGAAGTTTTCTTGTCAGATAAAGAAAGGAATATATTAACTCTTTCTGAAAGATTTTGAAAAACACTTCATGATAATGTGGAAAGAAAATGAAAACAGAAGTGCTTAGTGCAAATATTTCAAATATCTTGGCACTTTTAACCTTCAAAGCAATGTTTCTTGTAATATTTATTATTTAAGGTTGGCTTCATACAAAGAAAGCCTACACAGACTGTCAAAGTCAAGAGCAGAATAGCACCAACCAAAATATGCACACAAAAAAAAGTAAGAAAGAAGTAATCTACATGAGTTGTTCCAATGAATGGTAATAACTCTGATGATCTAAAATCCTAAGTTCTTAATCACATGTTTATCAATAAAGCAGAGGAAATTGGATCATGCATTTGTATATTAGTATTGCTGCGAAATCATAATTTACCAGAAGAGACTTCAATCTACCTAGATATTATCTAAGAATTCCAATTAATCGCAAGCTTAGCATTCCTGTTCATGCTTCCAATCTATCCCAAACATGGAAAGTTTGGGGTAAAACAGACACATAGGATGAAAAAGCCCTTCTAGCTCATGACTTCTAATAGCTGCACAAGAATTCACACATTTATCAAAAAAGGCGATCCAATACATCAAACTTACAACAATAGTGGCAAATGGAGCACGAGAAAATCCATTTCCAAGCTTTTCCTCGATATTGTTCTCTGTAGCTTTCTTATCAACAAAGCAGAGCACAAGAACAGCAACACCTACTCCAAATTCAATTGCCAGCTGGCAAAGAACAAGTTCAAGTGTTATACTTTTGGCTGATTCAGTCTAAAACTTGAGCTAATAGAAATCAAAATTTAGATCGTGTGCTACAAACCCATATGAGACTAGTAGCCATGAGAGAAATAAATGTAACATAATTCTTCCTCCCAACACAATTATTGAGCCACTGCCAAAAGTTGTAAACCATGCATGTAACTTTATAACAAAAAAAAGACAATCATAACAAACATAGCACAACTTTTCACAGAAAAAAATGTACCCGACAATGATGGTCAAAACCATCCACACATTTATCACAACTTCTGCAATGCTTACTGAACTTTCGCACCTGCAAAGTGATAATATATAGAAATAATGTATGATAAGTAGGAAAAGAATGTAAGTTGCATGACTCAAGAATTTGGAATGACAAGATGTATAACTCCCTCCCTCACAGATAGCAAATATTATCACACTAAATAGAACTCCAGAAATGCAACAGACCATTTGTTCACATAGACCTACTAAAATGCAAAATACTGAGAAATTGAAAGGCATACAGAAAAATCAAGAATAGAGGAGAGATGGGCAATGTAGCTCAAAAAGGGAAGGAGGGATAAATATTAAAAAAAAAAGAAAACAGATCAACTAACAACAATAATGAAAAGAAGAAACAAGGCAGTTACTGAGACAAATGATTTTAGGAAATTGCTAAGATCCTTTGTGGGTAAATGAATAAGGTAAACAATAACACTACTTATGATCAAGATCATATCCAACATGCAATAGTATGTCATGAACTATATGATTTAATGATGATGCAGGATACTCATCAAACTTACAAATAATAGCTTTAATATAAAAGAATCCACTAAATATAAGAGTACAATCCAATAATGGATTCCCTGATCAAATCTTGTAATAAGGATCCATCGGACAACATATTATGGGAAAATTAGTAGTAGATGCAGAACAGACTAGATAATTTGGATGCCACATTTTAAGATTTGCATATTGCCTCAAATCCCTACCTCAGCATTACACAGTGTACAGAATAAAGCATCTTCCCCATTAGCTTGCTGTTCAGTTTCATCCAGCTTTCGGCAATCCTCCTTAACGAATACAGCACAGATAATCCCTCCAAAGCCGCAACAACACGAAGAAGTTTTCTTTGGTGGTCCGCTAAGGATATTTAGTTTTGAATCTCCTGTAGCTGCAGCCTTTTTATTAGAATGACCATCTATTGAGCTCCTACAAGCTGATGATGGAGAATTTGTTCCAGTTGTGTTATCAGCTTTAGCTGGTAAATTTATACTTGACAATCCAGGATTACTCTTCGGAACATTAATGAATTCATCATCAAACTTTGACATGATTCCAGGATCAGCCGGATTAATACGAGTACAACGGACATAAAGGATAAAAACTGCAAGTGCCTAAAAAATCAGAATGCCGACAATTAACATCATAATCTCATTAACCAAAGAACACGACACTAAAGGTTCTCACAGAGAAGGAAGAGCTTACGTACCACAGGAGTATAAACAGCCATGGCAGCATATTCAAAAATTTGTTTCCCCAGAAAGGGTGCAAAGAAGGCATAAAATGCAACAACCAGAAGAAAGAATACTGTGATAGCAACAACCTATCAGAAGAAAAGAACACAGAGTCACAAAGTGATTACACAACAAAAACAACTTAACAAGTTAGATTGATAATCTGTGGTGAAAGAATAACATATTAATAGACTCAAGATTACAAAAAAGTAGCCCAAAGCACATAAAGAGAATGTGGATGTTATGTAAAACAAATATAAGGATACAGAAAACTACAAACGGGGATAACTCAATTACAATTATATGATTATATCTATACCAGTAAATAGAAAAGAAACCCCTGGACAAAACCAGCGACTACCAAACAAGTTCCTAGAAAGATTCTTAATTACAGTTTATGAAAACACCCAAAAAAAATTACACATACATAGTTGCACCAGCCTTATTCATTCATGCCATTGGCTAAGAGTTGGAGTTTTAAAAAAGGGTCAAAGCAACCGCCTTAGGCAGGGCAGCCACCAAGGCATTCCATCTATGTGTTAGGCAGGTCCTTGAGGCTGGTTGAGACTAGGCGCTTGCATAGGTGGTTAAACAGACGCCTGGTTGGTAAGTCAGGCACTAGGTGCCAGGTGATTAGATAGTTTTTGAATTTGTTAACAATTCCAGTCCAAGTATTAAGTATAAAATACTATTCCTACTTGGTCCCCAAACCTACCTATCATTCAAGTCATAGGAGGTTCCTAATTCCTATTAAATTGGTATTTTTACCATATTTTTTATTATTCTCATCTCTCCCTCTCTTCTATACTTGTAAGGATTAGTAATGACAACCATAACAAGGAAGAGCGATGGCTAGAAGTCTATTGCTATTACAGTAAGACTATTCTTGTGTTGGCAATGATGACCAGTGCCTCTACGTGTGGAACAACAAGTTTTCTTGTGGATACATATGAATATCTTAATGTTTCACAGCTTTTGTTTCATATAACCACCTTATTTTTAGGGGGCCATCTAGCCACCCATCTAGCGCCTAGGTGCTAGGTAAACCCCCGGCGCCTGCCTACTACCTAAAGTTTTTTAACACATTGCCAGGAGTAGACTTATTTTCCTAAATGACCTCTATCCTCCAAATGCAAATTGATGAAGAATTCAATCCATCATTAAGAATGAAAAATATTCAAAGTTAATAGCTTTAATGTACTGAATATTATTCATTCATGATATTAGCATAGTTGAGAAAGACGCACCACTATCTTCATTTTTATTAGCGCATGCATAGTTGCATTAATATTATTTATTCATTATATTAGCTAGAAAATGACTTGTTTCTTTTCGTGCGTCATATCTTCCAAGGGTAAGATATTCAAGTTCAGTAATATTCGCCAGTAACAATGAAACCGTTTCCACTAAAGAGTTTTAGTCTTTTAGAGTGCTAGAATATGACGATAAGTGGAATAAACTCAAGATTGCTAAGAGATTTCAATTTCATTCTTCAATATAGGTACTTCCTAGACTAAATTTTTTAGCATCATTTGACATAATGAACCACTTCAATGATAGAAATTAATAAATCTCATTTTCTAATACTGTTAAGTGTAAGATATATAATATGTATAGATATATGGTTAAGTCAATTGAACTGACTTGTGAATAATTAAAATGCCTAACTCTTTAGTAATTTAAGTGTTGAAATATTGGATCTCCTTGCAGATTTGGTTGGTGATAGAGTGATAATATCTCGTGATCATCACGTCCTCTACTTTGTTTCTAGATAAGGAGTTATAAAATGACTCGCTGCCTGCAAGCATTCTGTCATGCAGGCAGAAGCTTAAGTCATTACAATGAGAAGTAAATTCAGTTTTAATTACCTGCTTTGAGAACTTATATAGTATTATAGTCATAAGTATCTAAAGTAGAGTACTTTAGAAACTTCCTACACCATTTGTTAGCAAAGAAAGATTTTTGCAGAATCAGTATATAGAGAAATTAGAGATAAATGAGAAGCTCAGAAGGTCAAGGATGCCCCCACAATCTCCCAAGAGAGAACCTAAAAAAATTAACTGGAAAAATAAAGAGAATTCCTGTTTGAACGCAGTTTTGAAAAAATAATGATTTCATAGGATCCAATTGCCAAACTTAAGACAGATTTGAAAAAGTAAACCATTGCCAAGAGTTTAACAAAAGATGTAGATTGTACCAATATTCTACACACAAAAAAGAAAAAAAAAGGCACTTTTTCAAGTCAAAATCAGCTAAGAGGAAAATAATTCAGGGATAGATAAATTCCAGTCAGGAAAGGAAATTTGATAAGTAGAGATTATAACTAGGGTTTGAACATCAGGCAATATAATAGTGAAATCAAATGAGAAAGTAACACAAGGAAGACTCGAACATATGTAATATTCCATAGTCATCAAGTTAAATTCTTGCTCTAACATTTTGAAGTAAATGCAGGTGCCTATACAATAGATATAAGAAAGATCTAGGATGCAGAAGATCAATGCAGCATATACACAGATACACAGACGTACCAATGACAAATAACAACTACTAGCTAGATCTCTTCTGAAACCAAACTAGAACAGCGTACATGAGAAACCCATGCTTTTCTGAGGTACTTACAGATAAAAATCACAAAAACTAAATAATGTCTTCCGGAATAGGATTTTTCTGAAGCCCCCGTTACAGCTCAGACGTAGAAATAGATACAAGAAGCAAGATCAGTGCAGCTTATACACACAGACAGACACATACGCAAAGAAAAGAACAACCAAGTAATTTGTTCTCTTCGAAGAACCACTCACATGAGACACTCATCGCTTCTAGAGGTACTGAAAGATAAAAATCAAGAAATGTACATAACAAATCCAGCATGGGAACTCCTCTGAGGACTACATTACTTGCCCAGAAGGAGAACTAGATCCCAGAAGCAAGGTCAATGTAGTTTATGAACGCAGACACACGCATACACAACAAAATAGGACAACTAGTAATTAGGTCTTTCCCCAAACGAAACAAGAACCACCGAAACAAGAAATCCAATGCCCTCCGTAGGTTATTTAAGTCAAAATATACAAAACCCACATAATAAATTTCAAGATGGGAAATTTTCTTCTCTGAAACCCCCATCACTGGTCAGAATGAGTAGATCCAAGAATAAAGACTAATGCAGCTTGTACACTCCGACATACATGTTCCCAAAGGAAAAGAACGACTACTAACTGGGTCTTCCTCCAAATCAAAGAAGAACCACCAAAAATTATGGCTTTTAGAGAAACTTAAAAACCCCCCACATAACGAGTTACAAACTGTGAACGTTTCCAAATTAACCAGAAGAAAAGGGTAGGAAAATGGAGTAACCTGGAAGGTATGGGCAGGAAGCTGCCATCCATGGCGCCGCACCATGTCCGCAGGAGAAAGCTTTCTCTGTGATCTCCCAGATCAGAGCATCAAATGGGGGTGTTCGAACACGAGAGAGTTAAGAGAGGTGGGTGGAGACAAAAGACAGCAAAAGTTTGCCCTTTTTGGATTTGGAAGTGGTTCAGGTGTACAGGGAGAGTATGGCAAAGGAACAAAAGAGGCGTTTCTCCCCTCTCTCTCTCCCCCAAGCCTTTGTTAGGACTTCCAGAGGAAAAAGGTGGAGTCTTTGGGCCTCAGTGGCAATTTTTTGGGTGGGTTAAGGGAAAAGGAAGTACCCACAACAGTGGTAATCAGAGAGAGAGAGAGAGAGAGAGAGAGAGAGAGAGAGAGAGAGACTTTCCTGTGTGAGTCTTATTATACATGGAGAGTTGGGTGTATAAGCTAGGGTTTACTTTGGCTAGCTGACCAGAAATAAAAAAGAAGTTATAAGAATTTCTCTCCACATGGTTAGAATTTGGAAACTTGGAAAGGTGATGGAGAAAAAAAAAAGGATACTATATCAGAATTGATTAATTAGGGATAGTTTTTGTTACTAAAGTTTGGAATAAAGTTACATCATAAGATTATTCAACATATAATTCACTACTAATAACTTTGACCAAGGTATTATTTTCTATAAGATTTTGGGTCATTCATCAATATCAGAATACCCACTATATATCCCCATATGTTCATATACATATATATATATATATATATATATATATATATATATATATATATATTGAAATAAGGTAATCTTTTTTACTGCAAGGGTGAATTGATCAGTCTATTTACTGCTCATTTATTAGATGTACGGTCCTCTTCCAAATTAAGGTTTTCTTTTTGTAATAAAAAATTATAAATGGAGTGATTAGAAAAGGAGTATTTTCTGTGAGTTGGTACACAAAATAACTACTTATTTGTTTCTTCTTATTGATTTTTTTTTGTGTTCATACTTAAAAGAGTGGATCAATGCAGCAGACTGTTTGGAGTCAGAGCTTATATAAATCTTAGAGGAAAGAGATGAATAAAAGCTTAGCTAGGAGGCCCAGTATGAGATTTGGCATATCTTTCTTTTCTCCCTTCAATTTTCTTGGGCAATTTTTTTTATCTTCTTTAATTCTTCTCTAATATTAATATATTCCCTACTTAGCTTCATGTTGAATGCTAACTTAAAATATATTAGCATGTTCATCTTAATACCTCTGTGTAAGTCGACATTCAATGCTCTTTATTTCATCAGTAACTAGCACTCTATTTATTCCCAAGACTCTATCCTATCTATCCACCTATTTCTTAATAAATGTATATACTCTCCTAACTGCTTGTCCTTTTGAAAACAACAAGTACCCCCAGGTTCTTCATGCTCAGTGAGGTAATGTACAGCCAATTAGTTGCTCAACTACTACTCTTTTTCTCAAGGAGAAGCTAATTGTTTATTAGTTCTTCAAACAGTAACTTTCTTTTTCAGTCGATCGAACTCATGTTTACTTCATGTCAAATCTCTTCTGCATAGATTAACTAATTTAAGTTGTGTAGATCTACATCTACATGTTAAAGAATCATACCATAAGCCACCATGACTTTAATAATCGGTAGACTATTTAAATGAGTTGGTATACTTGGATAATTATAAGGCCAACAAAAGGAAGAGGCCCACATGAGTACATATATATAACAAGCTATAACATTCTGACTACTACCTACCGTGAGTTAATTGTATATTAATTGCCCTTTGGAAGCAAAAGTTTGCGTATTATAATGTCAAACATAGCTAATTATAATCCACAGTGCATGCATGGAATCATCCTTTCCAACTACACATATTGGATTAATCACCCAACCAACTGTACTGAAGTTCACAAGTTATATATATATGGATATACATATAAGCTGAGAAGTCCACCAAAATCTGAGAGAAGACTTGGTTTCCATTCTCTTCACCTGTTTCCAATTCTTAGCTTTTGTGCCTTAGAATCTGCAACATAAGTTTTCAGAAGTTAAGTTACTGAGCAGAATAACCAAAGAAGAGACTAATTGCAGTTTCACACACACACACACACACACACACACACATATATATATATATATATCAATAGAGTCAATGATGAGATTTAATTCTACCACAATAACCTCCTTGCAGTTCCTTTTAAGTCTGCCTACCGTATGATTCATGCATATACTTTCCACAGATCGATGGTTTTACAGATATCTCTGGTCCACATGCAATGACGAAGGCAAATAATTAGAATGTGTGACATGGGCCATGACATTTAGGTATGATGCATAGCTTTGCTGGATGGCACAGTGATGGAAATGAGAGATCTAGGGTGCTTATAAATGTGATAAGTTGCATTTACTTGAGTTGGCTTTATTTCACAGACTTCAGTTTTGATCATTGCAAACTATGTCCATCAGTGTTAGGATCAGCTTCATATAAGATGGAGCATTACCACAGCTGCAGGCCATGGCCCTCAAGGCTGGCCTCCTGGAGGTTAGGCTGTGTTGGCTGGAGGCGGAATGTGTGGAGTTGCGGTGAGAGCTGCAGTAAGTTTCTTGATGGCTCGTCAGCATAAAACTGTGGGAAATGATCCAGCATCACCATGTCGCCTACTTTGGTATTAGTGGCCACTTGCTGATGTTCTGATATCTGACACAATATCAATATCATTATACATTTATAAACTGTCTTAATTAAGTCCTCATTAAATAGATATAATCATCTCTCTGGTTTAGTAAATTAACTTACAATGCGGCACAAATAGCTGTTCTGATCTTCTAAGATGTGCTCCTGATAGACAGGACATAAAACACCTGGTCATTAAGATCATTTTCCTAGTACAGTAATTGAGCTTTTTGGATGTTTGCTTTACCTTGCGGCGCAAGTTGTCCAATTGCTGGTTCAGCAATTGATGCTGTCAATTACAAATGGGAAGAAGAATTAATGATGATTAGGAATAAGATTGATGTTTCATTACAATAGCTAAGATTCGAAGTATGCACAAGGGTGATGGCATATGAGCTCGTCTAGTAGAATTAGGAATGTATCATTCTATCAAACTGATATGATCACAAATATAACTATAGAAAGTTCATTAACAGACTAAAATCTGCAAGGTTTGATAGGTACAAGCTCACTAATTGACAAAAAGATTCAGTAATAAACTGATGAAATTTAGTAAGTACTGTTTAACTGCCACAAGAGTTTGCACTTATTTCTATATTAAGCTCAAAGAAAGAGTCCTTAATTTGCAACGTCACACAAATTCTATAGTACTGCCACTGGTCAAAGACTTGAGCTAATAAAATCCAACATCAAGTTCATGTTAAAAGGTAATTAGAACTATTGTTTGAAGAAGAGATCACATTACCTTCCTAGCTCGGACCTTGTTAACAGAGAACTCAAGCTGCTGTTCAAGCTGATTCAGATCATTCAAGGTGAGGGAAGTCAAGTCCTCGCCCGTGAACTGCCTCATGCTTGCTTGAAGCTTATCATTCTCGGCCTTCATTCTTGTCATCTCACAGAATATTTGCTAGGATCAAGGCAAAGATAATAACTTAATCTATGATAGATTGCCCACATTTGTGAATTGTGACAAGATAATTCTATACCTGCTGCGCGTCGATCTCCTCAAAACGCGTGTTTGTAATTCTCTGATACCTATCGATAAGATGTCGCATGCTGCAAAATGCACCAATTAAACTTCGTTTTTCCATTTTCTAGGACAAGTTGTTTGTCTCAAAGTAGTATAGGAATTTAAAGTTGAGGGAATTGGAAAAATCAGGAGTTTTTGGTTTATCACAAATAAAGTTCATATGCTTCCCGTAATATACTCATCAAGAGGTGATGTAAAAGTTAGAATCACGTAAACTTTTGAATTGAATACTATCCTGGAGCCAACTTTAATACCCACCTCAAAGCCCAACTGAACCCAAAGTGGATATCAAATTTGATAAACTAGAGAACGTCCTCGTAGTGTGGTTTCCAATATATATATATACATACATAGAACTTGTCAGTTGCGCAGAGGTCTATTTTTATGACGAAGAATGTCAAAACAAATTATTTTGTCATTGGTGAGGTCCATACCATAATCCTTTACAAACATGAAAGAACAAATAATATACTTCTCCTACTCCAGAAACGCAGAATACTTGGCATAACTAGGCATTAAAAATGAAGGCAATTAGGTAAAAGCTAAGGCTCTCAACACTACATTGCTCCAAGTTCCAACAATAGCAACACTAGAGATTTTCTCTCAAAACAAAAATAATAAACGGCAACACGATATATCTACATTTCAGTAGCTTTTAGTTCTAACATGTCGTGTACTATTTGTTATACAAATGGTTACTTGAAATCTAGGCTCAACAAGCTCAATTCGGAACAAATAAGCCAATAATAATATACTTAAGCTCAATCAGCTTGAGTCTACAAATATTTCAAGTAGATTCCAAATGTTATGTGTACATGTTTCATTTTTATTCTTATGTCCTACATCATGGCCTGATAAGAGAGTTATATTTCTATGAGTAACATCCTAGTTCAACTTGAACTAGGTTTAATTTGAGCTCAAGATCTAGCTCAAATTTAGTTAATAGGAAAAGGTTTTTGCCTCAGCTCATGCTGAAACTAGGCTCAGCAAAGCTCAATTACAAGACAACCTTTTTTTTACTTAATGTCATGTGCAAGTTGCATTTTGTTTCTATTCCTTATCAAGCTTAATTATATATGTATATTTAATGAGTCACGACTCAAGTCAGGCGACATGAATTAGCCATTCTTATCATCCATGGGAGAAAAAATTTACATTTTGTAAGGTTCAAACCGACACATAGGATCAAACTAAAATGATCTCTTAAGTAAAATACAAGATATATATCAATTTGACAGTAAGCATTTGGATGCAATAATAAGCTGAAGTCAAACATGAGGACCATGCCTAGTTTGCCATACTTGAAGTTGGTGGCAGCAAATAGCAGAGACAGAACTGTAATCATTAGAATAACCTGCTACCAAGCATTAAATGGATTCAGCACAAAAATATCTTCTGAAATTGATATACCCAGTAAATTCCCAGATAAAAGGAGGATTTAACTGAAACAACTCCAACTTAGTTTATATCTCACAGTAGAAACTAGAGAGAGACCTATGCTATCATATGAAATGAGCAGGAGACAGTACTAATATTACCGCAATAATATGTGATCAGCCTGAGAAAAAGAAATCAGGCTGTAAAGTTGATCTTAGTAAAAACAATCAGCATCAAGAGAGAAGGCCAAGATATCAAACAAAATAGCTCATAAAATGAAGAAAAAGTCATCGACCAAACTTCAAAAAAGTTGAAAATGCAAAACTATTGTTATATGAGAACTATTATTAGGCCATTTGGAAATCAATGAGATGTAATTAAATCTTTCAGACCTCAAAGGTGGACTGCAATACTCAAAGATCTTGCCAGTGCTAGAGAAGATCACAACCCCAACCTGCGCATCGCACAGTACTGCTAGCTCATTCGCCTTCTTGAGGAGTCCTCCTCGCCTCTTGGAGAAGGTGACCTGTCGACTTGTTTTGTTCTCAATCCTCTTGATCTCGATCTTTCCACGACCCATAGATATCAAGTGATGCTAACTTCTTTTGTTATCTTCCTCTAGACCAGCGATCAATAAGGAAAAATTACCCTTTTCTGACAGCTAGAATTTCCTAGTTAAGATGTAAAAAAACCAAAACCAAACATTAGAGATCATCGAGCGCAAAAAGGAGCATTTACATGGAGCTTTTGGAATTAGTAAGTGAGCTTAAATTGGATCTAGTTATTTAAGGGATTAGTAGAAACTGACTGTCATCAGAAGTAGAAAAAAAAAATTTAAAACAAGCTGAAAGAGTGGAGAAAAACTTCTTTTCTTTGAAATCAAGGTGATAGAAGAAGAGAAAGGAGTGTGCAGCACCACCTGTTGTAGCCTGCTTTCTTGAAGATTAGAAAGAGAGATATAGACGGATAAGAACTAGAGACAGTTTAAGATGCAAACCTCTATATTCTATGATGCCATAGCCTAAGGAAAGTAGAATGACAATTTATTGATAGGACCACAATAAAACCATTACCAGCTTATGCATGCATGGAATTCATTACAATTAGCTTTATATTCTTCCATCATCTTTAGCCTAATACTTACTATATGTGTATATACCTGTGTATAATGTATGTGCGGGCTCATGCAATGCATGAGACATGACATACACACAGCATACATATATGCATTAATTTCAACACACACACACACACACACAGATATGAAGCTAAACTAAAGGTCCTGGGCCATTGTTGCTATAATAGAATCATTGCTTAAGAACTTAATAGAAGTATTTGCTTCTAAAGGCCAAGTCCTATTTGCATGTCCTTCTAGTGGGGCATTGAAAGAGAACATTGTTGTGGACGGCTAACTACTCCCCTGACGTGTGTTGCCCTGCAAATTTTCCTGGTTCTTGCCATTTTAAGGAAGCACCAGCAGGTCTAGGAAACTGGGCCCCAGCCCTAAATGGAAAAAAGGTTGGGGGGATTGGCCAAGAAACCCTAGACCCCAATTTTGGAAACAGACAGGGAGTCACAATTCCTGATTAGGGCTCACCACATGGTGTGATGGCCAATGGTGGTATTGAGCATTGTTGCCTCCTTGGGCAGGAAAGATAGGATGTCAGAGATTTCACACATGATTCCCACCAGCCCTCCTCTTTCAATGTTCTCTTGTGCATGAAGAAACCCTAGACTTGCCCTAAGCTTCAAACCTTGTCCATTGAGCTCCTTGATCTAAGCTGTTCTTATCAATTAGAAGTACCCACATCAAAAGTTTGGGGAGTTGCAGATAATTTTATATCAACCAAATAGCATTTCAACCTACAGTGTCGGAAGATAGATATAGTGAAATTCTCAATAATTCCTTGTTTGAGGATAAGAATAACCATCAGTTGAAGTACACATGATAGTTTAAAGCATGCTCTTATGGTCCTCCACCAAACCAAAGTTATTGGCAATAAATAAGCTTGCTGCTTTCCAAACTATTTCCATATAAGGAAGGCTCCAAATATTCTTTCCTTAATTCAAAGTATGTTACACAAATATGCAGACATCATGTTTATGATAGGTAATCCTGGATCCAAACAGACAACATCAAGGATGCCAGTAAGATTATCATAGTTTGCTGGATGGTTGGTGAACGTCTGAGGTCCTGGATTTCTTCTCTACTTGCCTGGAAAGCTCCTTAACTTCCTCTTTCGAAATGTGGCGCGGGTGGCTTAGCCAGAGTCCTCCATCAACAACCATAGTAGTACCATTAACATATTTACCTTCAAGAAGTGATCATGCATCAGACCAGGTGCGGGATATTAGAACAGATAACCAAGACAAGTTTTGATAAAAGCTGTTTTCCTGATTGATTCACAAGATTTGGTGCAATTCTCTAAGATATAAGATTCCAAGTAGTAAATATATGCAATAGATGATTCCTCAATTGCAAAGTAAATATCGCAGAGGTGACATACTAGAACAGCAGTGTTATTCTGTTCCGATGCAAATATAAGTACTTGAATTATGGTCTGCATCCTTCAGGAAAAATAGGAGGGTCTGGAATGTCGAATATTAATTAGACAGCATATTATTGCCTAACATTCAATACCCAAGATCACACCGAAAGCAGCATTTCTTTCAAAATCTGGAATTGTACCCACCTCATCGAACTTCATGTTGGGATCAGTGAAAAATATGGTCAGCATATTGATTGCATTGAATTGATCATGTATGTATCACGGGTATAGCACATCGATCTATTCGTGTTTGGATAATAGAATAATTATGATCAATCATCAGCATGAATTGTACTAGTAAATCTGATCAGTTGCAAGAAAACTTAAAAGAGTACAATTGGCCAAATGGGCACCTAAATCACGTCTCAACATATTCCTTCTCTGCTATCTATATAGCACACAGATAACTAGATAAGCGGTCCACTTATAGCCATGCCTTCATGTAATATAAGGAGATAGGGCATGCATACAATGACTAGCTAACTGAAATTTGAGATTATATATGGAAAAGCCATCTATTTAGAATGCATGAGTTTTCTATAGTTCATATGTTTGTTCAGAATAGTAGCTTAATTGAGACATCAGCATGTTTTTTATCAAGTTATAATGACATACGGTAAGCTTAAAAATGCCCTCTAACACTATTCCTCTCTCTCTTTTATGATTCACTTTCATTCATTCCAAATTTATAAAGAGTAGATTCACATCGTAGTGCTTCTGCATGTGTTTTATTCATTACCTTAGTCAAGATGCTTACAAGTTGAACCAACTTTTACCAATCAGGAACTGTGCTCTGTTAGTAGACAATTTAATTTCTAATACAAAGCATCCTCCTACATGGAGTAAAAGCGTGGCTAATATATTAGAGAAGAATTGAACAAATATATAATCACAAATCATGATATCACTATTTGGTCAGAAAAAGTGAGTTCACTAGAAGTCAAAATGAAGTGAATATAAGGTCACCAACCTGCATCAGAAGCAAGGTAAAGCGCAGCCATTGCAATGTCCCATTTCTCCCCAAACCTATACAGAGGCCTATCATAGTGAGCACTTTTCATCTCCTCCGGTGCAAGTTTTCTCATCCCGGGAGTGCCTTCAATTGGTCCTGGCGCAATACCATTAACCCTTATATCATAATCAGTTCCCCATTCCAGAGCTAAGGATCTTGTTATACTATCAACTGCTGCCTGTGGAGCAGAGCTCTTAGCATATGTAGAATCTACTTTCTCTAGCAAAACATTCAAAGGATGAAGATATACCTTGGCTGCAGATACATGAATTTGGTACCAAGCTGCTGTGTAGTGCAAAGTTGCACTTATGTTTAAAATAAGACCACCTGTAGATGGACCTTTCCCAGGCTCTCCTTTTTTCAGGTACTTCAGAGCTTCATAGCACATTGTGTATGTGCCCACAGAATCAATATCAATAACTGAAGAAAGACAATGGGATTTACTGATTAGATAAAGCTCTTCTAGTGCCATTGGAGACAATTCAAATCAATAAAAGGATAATAGTGTGGCATTTTGCGAACCATTGTTACAGCAGGATACAGGGCACAACTGTAATAATCGTAATCTAGATACCAATCGCCAAAAGCCTGGCAAAGGATCTCTTGATAGGATTTTCCATGTTTACTATTAGAGATAGCAAGAGCATATCACGCTACCTGTTCGAAACCCATTAGGTGACAAATCCTCAGGTGATGCAAGAAAATTGCCAGCTGCCCCATTTACAAGAATGTCAAGCCTCCCAAAATGTTTAATTGTAGCTTCTAAAACTCTAGCTGCATCCTCCCGCTTACGGACATCTCCCTCGAGTCCAATGGCCTGTTACACATATCAAGTAACTTGTTACTAAATCTACTGCGGTCAAATGTTTAACATAGGAAGCAACCTACAATAACTGGACATGCTGGTAAACTTTCTTCACTGTCCACCATGTAATGATTGCCAACCACACTATACACTAAAGAAGATATCTTTTGAGTTCTATAAAAGCCATATAAATTTAACATCTAAAGAAGTAATAATAAATGTTCATTCGCACATAGAATTTAAAAAAAAAAAAGAGTTAGGAATGGTTAATAAGCAACAACTCTAACCAAATTAGAAATTCCAAAATTTAATTGGTATAGAGACACTGATCGATCGCAAACAGAGTCATAAACAGAAGCAACCACATCAAAATCACACAAGATAAATTGGTCAAATGTGGGCACCACAAAGGAACAACCTTTATACGAGATTAACATAGACCAATATAGATTAGGACTGACCCGAATCCCCTCCTGTCGAAGTGCGGCGACGGCGGCGTCGAGGACTTGGCGGCGGCGGCCCATGATAGCAACGGCGGCTCCATGCTTGCCAAATTGGGTGGAGATCTCCAAACCAATCCCTGAGCCACCTCCAGTGATCAAAGCCACCTTCCCCTTTAGGATATCTGCCTTGAAAGGGGACCCAATTGCCATTGGAGACCTCTCCCTCTCTTCGTCCCTCTCCCTCTCCCTCTCGTATATAAATTTGGACTTCGTGTCCACTAGTGGAACCACATCAATTAAAAGAAAATAAAAAATAACAATATAACACTGATACGATACATGAGGAGCTCCGTGACTCTTGGATCCAACAACAAGCTTCTCTTTTTAGGTCTCCAGTTTCAATTAAATAATTAAGAATTTCTTTCCATGCAAAACACAAGGGTTTATCCATACAAAAATCTATTATGAAAGGTATGAAAATAATAAATTTTATAAGGGTATATATATGGAGAGTTTTTGACCAAACTAGTCTTCTTCCAAACTTGTTTTATTAAAATAGGCCATGATTTAAACTTAATGTTAATGGAGAGGTTCGTTTTACCGTAGCCATAAGCAAAATATTAAATTTATCAGAAGAAGAAGAAACACCACCAAGTTCTGCGTCATCTTCTTATAGATAAGACTTATCTTATTAGTATTTTATGCGTCACAAAGAAAAATAAAACTAAGAGAGGCTTAAGTTAAAATGTTACTCGTATCAGCGTTTTTTTGTAAATATAATTTGAGACACGACTAATTTGGTCAAAAACTCTATATATGCACACAAAATCCGAAGTCAAACATGGATGATGGGAAGAAAAGAAAAGTATGTGCCGTCATCTTTGACTATCGAATCAGAATGGTGGCCGTTTACGGAATAACGAAGTAATAGAATGTGATATAACAACAGATTGTTTGCTTGCGCTTCTCGTTTTTAAAATATCAAATTCTCAATAGCAAACAAATGAAAAGAATTTAAAACGTGTATCTATCAACGCAAGAATGTGAAGAAAAAAGGTTTCGAGTTCATCTTTGTTATCAGTCATCAAGCTGGTCGAGTTACAAAGCTCCCTTTACCAAGTTATATTAGTTTCGCTTTTCGCGCAAACCACACATTATTACAGCTAAACTGCCATAAGGTTATACTAGGAACTAACATAAATAACCACTTGTACAATCTGGCATGTTAGAGTATACATTGTTACATTTGAACAGCATCCATTTCTGTGTCCAAAGATATCTTAGTTTCCCGCAGATGTCTAGGCCACCGATAGGTGTATAGATTGCTACTCTTGCTGATGATGTTGTGGCTGCGCTGGAGGCTGTTGCCACATATAGGCAATCGGACGAGTTTGCGGAGCGCCATACATTGCTGCTGCAGCTGCTTGGTCAATTGGCTTTCCCATGATCATTCCCGTTCCGGTCACCTGTTGCGCTGGCATGTAGTAATAAGGGATCGAATCAGCAGGGCCGCCAATGGATGGCAAAGCAGCTCTGGTGATCCCTAGACCTTCTTCCTTCAATTCATCTCTAGGAACTATATCGACCAAGAAGTCAAATATGTCGGTCCTGGTGATGGCAGCTGCGATGTCATTCTTCTGAAGAGTCCTCCTCTTGTTCTCCTCAGTGTGGATCCAAGCTCGTAGTGTCAGTTCCAGTATGAACATCTCGCAAGCCTTGGCAAAGATCACAGGTGCCTCGGCCGAGATCATCCGGACATCCTCGTCGGCTTTCATGATCTTTTTTATCCTGGCAAGAGGCAAGCTGTGATTCTTGAAGTCAGTGGTCTGTTCTATCTCTAATGCCTGGTTGGCCCAGAAAGCCTGGAGCTGCTCATTTTGCTGCTGTTGTTGCTGGTGGTGGAACTGTTGAACCTGTTGGTATGCAAGCTGGTGCTGACTTGTAAGTTGAGTTGGGTTGGTAGGGAAAGATGAAGAGGGTTGAGAAGCAGGAGATACAGCAGCTCCAATCACTGCTGGAGCTCCAGTAACCATCGTCGCAGGTTGGTAGGTCGCTGCTGCATATCCTATTTGAGCAGCACCTGTTGCTACTCCCATAACGGACTGAGGTTGCGTTGATTGGTCCATGTCAAAGATGCTCTTAATGTGTTAAGAACTACTAGTATCGCCACAACATCACTGTAAGAGTTACAAACTAATGATAAGTAGAATTTTTATACTGATAGCACTGCAACTTCTGGATCAAGTTAGTGATAAACAAAGTGGTTTTTTAACATCTACCTGAAATAATAAGAACTAAGAGGAAATTTGCACAAAAGTACAAATGTTGACATGCCAATGTATTAATTGGAAGTAATGCAAGCAGCTAGAACATGACAGGACAACTTACTGGAAATGTAACTCTTCAAAGACAGTAAAGGTAAAATTGGAGATGAATTGAAGGAAGACTCACATCACCAGGAACTATACCAACCACGAATGAGACATGCCTAATTTGTCACATGAGACTTGAGCAATTAAACAAAAAGAAGCAACCAATGTTGAAAGCAACTTTCAAGGGTAATAGAGAACATCCCAAGACAGTAAAGGTAAAATTGAAGAAAATCACAGATGACTGCATGTGTTGAACACAATTTGACACGAAGCTAGAAAGAGGTTATTTAAATGGTACATATACCATTAGTTGTCAAATTTCTCTTAATGTACATATATACTAGAAGCATGATACTTTTGATCTCATCAAGAAAATAATCAACAAGTGTCATACTCTGCTGATGACCACTTCTTTGGTTGTAACATTTAGGTCTCTAGCCTAAGCAAAATATCAATAATATGCAAAATGGATGGCACTAATGGAGCACTATATGAAAGACCAAATTGTAAATCCAAGACATCGGGCTTAATACAACAAAGTTTTAATGTATCCAAACCATACCCAAGGAAATTATAACATAGACCATTTAGATTTATAGGCATGCACTTAGGTTCAAGTATTGATTTTGAAAAAAAAAATAAAGGTATAAATATTCCAAAAAAATATCCTATCTCAACTCTTTCTAGCTTCCTTTGATCCAAGATGGGGTGCTCTTTCAATGTACCTGACCTAGGATAGGGTGCATCACTAATTATAAAACTGTAGATATTAGACGGGCAGACAAGGAGTCACGTAGCACCTAGAAGCTCATGGGTGCCTAGGCAGGCACTGAGAATTCAAGATGGTTCAAAAATAAATAAACAAATAAAAGAAATAATAGCTAGAGAGGAAGTTACAATTAATATATACAATCTAAACACCATACTAATGCAAGAATCAAAGTGAGCCATTAGAATCCACTAATTTATCAACATGTACAATTATTTTGAAATTGAAAGTCAACCTACTTACTAAAACTGTAAAACATGATACTACCAAGGTGGTTACTTAGGCCGGACCTAAAGGGAGCCGAGTTATATTCCATCTAAGACAAGAGCCTAAGAGTTAAGGTGAACTTTTTCAAAATTATGATCACTACCATTTAGGTGACCTTATACCACTGAGACTTATCCAGTTGGAGCTTTCAAAACTGCCAAATCCATTTCGCATCATCTTCATCACCGAACTATTTTCCCATCGTAGGGAGTAGGAGTAATCATACCAACAGAAGATTGATTTTTCAAAGGGCTATGAACCTAAACAACCTCTAGAAATTGGTCTTAAATATCTAGATAAAGCAAAGTTATGCCAAAAAATGGATTGAATCGAACCTATAACATAAGTCACAATTTACAATTATACACATTAATCTCCTTAGTTTATATGGAAGCTACTCTAATACTACGCAATAATACAGCTTTAATACTTCATCAAATGCAAATTTTTAACAGTACATCCTGTAAAAGTCTACTACCAAAGGTCTAAATCATGAATTCTAGTTTGTCTGATCTCTATGTAACATACCCAAACAAGATAATCAAAGCCCACACGCAAGATCTAATTCAAGATTCACTTCTATCAAAGCTCAAAAGATGCATATGTCTAAGTATCTAACAAGGAAAACCTCATACATGAGTGTACAGACTGAAGAAAAAAAAAACGGAACTTGGTGGTGAAAAATGGAACCTTTTCCACCGTCAATTTCAACAACAATCATAAACATATCCAAAATCCAAAATTCTAAGCGAACGATCAAAGATTAGAAACTAGAGATTGGAGAGAGAGGGAGGGGCTTACATGCAAATAAGTCATCGCCGGTCAACCTCTTCTCTACCTTCTTCCACTCCCCGTTTAGAAAACCCTAGGACTGGAGAATAGATGCAGTTGCTTTATTCTGAAGTTCGGATCTTAGTCACAGAGAGTGGATAGATCCAAACCCGACCCTTTAAGTATTACAATTTACAACTCACAAGTCACAACACGATTCAAAAGCACCTCGGCTCCATGTATCGGACATGGCCATTGCGTTCGAGTCGGAATGTCGTATCGGTATCGGTATCGGATACGGCCACAAAGGTATCCGACACAGACTGGGTATATACAGCCATGTCGTGCGATCCAGCGTGTCGTATCCTAGAGTTTCACTTATCCTTACTGTATCCTAGAGTAGTAGAGTGTCGTATTGGTGGTATCCTATCCAATATGTACCGTCACTGTGTGTATAACTCAGATGTTGTCTCGAATCGGAGATGAATCCTACCGTGTTTGTGTCCGGTATGCAATACATATTATATTGCTCGGCTCTCAATACGTATCGCCGTATCGGGGTACGGCCAATACGTGGAAGCTTGAAGTGTCGTACTTATGTCAAATCCGAGACGTATCGGATCAGAGTAATCGTGCCGTATCGGATACGCAGGTGCCAAAAACTCAAAGCCCATGTCATATAAATTTCTTAATCAATACTAATAATTGATTTTCTATATCTCCCCTCTTGAAAGTTTATTTTAATTTAGAGATCCAATAAAAGAGAGAAGAAAACAAAAGGACTAATTTACTTCTTTTTTTTTTTTTTTTTAAAGTGATCGGTAGTTTCGATATCAGCTGATGAGAGAGAAATATGTTAGTATTGAATAATTAGATTCTTGGACATTGACCTTAATTTGTTACCTTCCCTAGTACAAACACAAAAATTAGTTTGATTTGCTTTTGAACATTTTTGACTGCAATCTGCATAGTTAGGTAATATAAATAAAACAATGTTTGCCCCAAGCCAAAGTAGTACATTCTCACAATCAGTTGTACATCTATCAAATATTTTGAGGCAAATAAGAAATAACTAGGATGAAACAAACGCACCAAATAGTACAGTGACTACACTCCATCGATAGTTCAGTTGTATGTCAACTGCAATTGACTCCAAGATGTAACCAAATCACAATTAGGATGGCTCTCAGGGGAAAAACAGGTAGCATAGTCAGCTGATTAGTAGGCATAAAGCATAAATATTTTTTTTTGTTGAATGAATTGAGTTGTAATTGAAGATAGACAAATATCTATTAACTCAGTTAGAATAACAAGAGCAAAGCAAACAAAATCCAACCTTTGCTTCCGCAATCTAGTTTGTCATTTCTTTTCTTAATATAACATCTCACAAGTATGTTTTAGACTATAACTACTACCAAATTTGGGAAGCAAAGGAATACGGGGAAAAGCCAAGCTGCGATTCAATTAAGCAATATTACAGAACACTATCAGTCATCATCTTTGTATGGGTACTCCTCAGGAACTTGCTTCAGTAGTTTCACTCTTAGCTCGTAGGCATCGTCTCCGTGCAGCATATCCCGAACCCAGGTGACTTCGGTCTTCATTGAAACCTAAACCAACCATATCAATGAGTTGGAGAGAAAAATTTAGGTATCAATTAATAAAGATTGCAAAGAAGCCCTAATGCTAAAACATATCAACCTTTGTCCCTACTGTGCCCCTCATATTCCCAGCTTTGAGAAAGAGATAAAATGTTTATTCTTTATTATAGTTTGAATTCCATCCTAGTTTCTTTGAATCTAGGGAGCAATAAAAAGATTATCTCAAGCTAGTGATAAAAGAAATCTACTCCTCAATTAGAGCAAAGCTAGAGGTAAGATACTATAACTTGAAAACAGGGGAAAAAAAAAACTAAAGGTAAACATATTACCAGAATTATTCCTCTAAACTCATATAACATTCTAGTGGAAGGAAATAGACAAATTGATTAGGAGAAAACAAGAGATGAACAAACCATTTCCAGTGCTCCCCTAATGACTCCACTTAAGAGATTGCAGTAGGAAAGACCTTGGTATGTATCAGGAAGCTCAACAAAATCTACGAGAGGATTATCTTCCAAAATAAGGCTGCAACTTGTGCCCTCAGCATCCCAATTGGTCACAGATGCAGTGACCCCTAAGAACATCTTAAACCCAACCTGTTCCAAGTATCAAGAATTTGTCAGATTGTTAGTAAAAGAAAAACAAAAGGTTACCATAGAAGAGGCACTTTCTTAAATTAAACCAAAGAATTAGAATAAGGGACAAGCTTGAAGAAGGACTAATACCTCAAAAATGATATTTCTACTTTGATGAACAACTTGTATCTAGAGTATTTTCTATGAAAAACAATTCTTTTTTGGAGTTTCGTCCTCATACTTATGCTTAATGAAACCAAGCACTCGTGTACAAGTAACAACAAAAGGCTACACTGAGAAGATCTTATTTCCTTGACAATTACAACTGAAGCAAATGGAGTTCAATACCCTGCAGGAGTCCTAGGATGTTGAAATGAACGTTCATCTCGATCAGCAAGGATTTTTCTAATGCAAATGATAAAGAATAGTCAAAGCAGAGTCTCATTAAAATTCGACTCTCTTTCCAGAGACCTCAAGATTCACATACATCAAAATCATGTGAACAAGAAAGTTGATTGTGCCAACAAGTGCAATATTAATTGCATAGGGAAGTTATGATCACAAAATACAGGATTGTGAAAATATGACAATTAACTAAAATAACGCAATAATGGAAACCAAAATATTGGAAGATCACAAGTTTGATGCCCATCCTTCCAAACTTCCAGTCAAATCAATAATTCTTCGTAGTACTATATTTTCATCACCAAAGAGCAATAATGTGTCAACCCTGCCAGTTGAAACAATTGTCCCAGTGCATGAAGCTCCATCAATGTGGGTCTGAGCACAACAATGCTGTCTAAAGCCTTACCTCCATTTCTAGAAAGGATGCTTCCAAGAATCACATTTACATGACCAAGTGGCAATTAGATGCAGCCATTCACACACACCAATAAAATAAAATAAGAAAGACGAACTGGTGGATAGTTTGCACCAGCATGTGCAAAATCACATGCAGCAATACATGTAGAGTTGTAGACACACATTAAAGAAGAAGACTGAAAGAAAGAAAGAAAGAAAGAAAGAAAGAAAAATAGAAAGAAATAGCATGCTTCAAAAAGCCGGATGATTGGAAATCTGGTAGATTTACAATTTATGTATAACTTGGAGAATTGTAAGCCAGCAATCAGCATTCAATAAGCATTGTGTTTTAACTAATGCATATTAGGGGGCCTGAAGGAGCATGAGAGACCAGTTGTAGGAAAAAAATGGCTGGGACGGTAACTTAAAACATACTTCCCATGCGACACCCATCATACAATTTAGATAAACAATTATAACAGAAAGGTGATCCAATAAAACACCACCCAGACATGTCAGCATAACCAGAACTACATAGGAAAAGTTGAAAACTAATGTAGTTTAACAAACAAAACTGACAAACAAAAATTTTAAGGTCCATACTCATTTCAAATGAAAATGTCATAAAGAAAATCTGATTAAAATATAAAATAAACCATACATCCACTGAATATGGAATTCAGTATGATCGTTGAATAGATATACCTTCGCAATCACATCAGCTGTCTCTTTGAAGTCAACACATCTCGACACATTGGACTTTGCTAAAAACTCATCAATCAATCGAACCCCAATATTATAACCCCTGAAATTGATGAAAAAATCAACAGCCTTATGCTACAATGAAATGTGGGACAACTGACATGATAAGAAAACAAAAATGTGGGTTTGGATGCTTGCATAAAAGGTCAGTTAAGACCAAACATTCTCTATAATTAGAACCCTAGTCTCGCTCTGTTATTGAAAGTTGTCATCCAGATTCTTTAGGTATTAGGTTGATATATCTAATCTGTTGATTCATTAATGGTGATTACTGATTAGTATTCTACTGGTGGTAGAGGGGTAGTAATTATACTAGTTAGAAACGTTGTTTTGTCGCGTTACTAGGGTAATCACATAACTTATAAAGTCACCCAGGACACGAACCTTAAGATGCGCACCAAATCTAGTCTCAAGTTTCCCTAAATTTCCAATGATTAATCTAACGATCTATCTGAACAAAAATTTTAGGCAAACCAAAAAAAAAACACGCAGCAAAATCGAGGAAATCTAACAAATGAATGGAGTGAGTACATCTGATCGAGCTGCTTGTTGACCTCTTCGACCTCCTCGAGATCCGTGAGGAGCTGCCGCACGATCGCCCCATACGTGAGGGTGAAGAGCTCCGCATTCTGCACCACAGAAACAAATGGGTCGATCGAGATCAAGCGAGTGCGATAGAGTAAGAAAGGAGGGAGATGGAGAGAGAGAGAGGGGGGATTAGGGTTAGAGTTTAGCTTACGACGCGTTCGACGCTGGCGAAGACGGCATCGCCAGTCTTCGGGGCGAGAGGAGCCATCTCAGATCGGGATGCAGGAGGAATTGCTCTCTCTCTCTCTCTCTCTCTCTCTCTCTCTCTCTCTCTCTCCTTGTATTCCGATAGAAACTAGGGAAATTTGCACATATCACCCTATTACTACATTTATTATATTAAGTGGCTCTTGCAATACCTTTTCACCAATATTTTTTTTTTTTTTTTGGAGTGAATATAAAGTATATTTTTAATTATATCGAGTGTTTATATATCCAGTGGTAAAGATACATTTAATGCAACTATCAAATATACTGTAGAACTCTCTTCCTATCTCTCACATTCGATTGATGGCCGTTTGAAAAAAAAAAAAATATTATGTTAAAAATGACTTTGTTGTGCTAACGAGGAAAATTTGAACCATAGATATATAGCTCTATCGATCTTTTGAGATGGATCCCATAATTGTCACCATTTGAGTGTTTGTTGGACACTGCCCAATTGGGAGCTCTCAAGACCAATTGCCAATTGAGATAGTGCCTTGTTCATATGTTGTCCTGATTTGAGCAAGTCTATTTCATTAGGGCTTTGCCTTCAAAAAGCTCAGGCTTATAACTTATCTACCTTATGTATCGATTTAGACTCTGAAATTTTGGTGCATATTCTCCAATGCAAAAGAGACCCCTATTGACAATTATATTATATATTTTCTAATCTCCTTCACCTCTTGCTGAGGTTATAAATCATTTTTATCTCCCACTATTTTAGAGAGGTTAATCAGCCTGCGCACTGGTCGGCTGCTCTTAGTAGATCTCATACTTTTTCTTCTTTTTAGTTCAACTCGGCCTTCACTTCTCCTTTCACCGACGACTGGGTCCAAGGTGATTGGCTCAAAGAGGATAATAGTTTAGTTACCTGCCGGAAAATAATAATAAAAAAAGAATTTCATTTTGGCCATTATAGCTCACTTCTTTTACCTCTGAAAAAATAGAAATAGGCACAAATTTAATAATTCTAAAGAACTTGTGTATGTTAAGTTTGCATAGTATGATAATAATGACAATGGATTATCTGAGAATTAGCACCAAAACAATCTCCCCTGAAAATCCAACTCCTCTGCTTGTTGGCTGGAGCTTGCCAGCAGAACACCGGATCAAATTAAACGTCGATGGATCTTTCAACCCATTGATAAATAACGAAGGAGGATGATGAATTTTTAAGGACTCTAACGTTGATATAATTCTTGCAGGTGGAGCAGCTATCAGGTGCAACAATGCCTTGCTTACTGAAGCCTGGGCGCTAAAGGAGGCTATGCACTGATTATTGAGATTGACTCTCAAGCTGTCCTTCACGCGATCAAAAATGGAGAAGCACATTGGTCTATGAAGAACATGCTCTCTATTATAAAGAACTAATTGGATTGTAAACTATGTTAGATTAAGTTCGTCAAAATTTTTGTAGAGAGACTCAAAGCTATCCTGAGTTCTCTTCAATTTTGTATAAAGATGTCAACGGCACCACGCATAGGTCTTTTGGGCTTCTCGTCTAATTTTCAATAAATCTTTTAATTACAAAAAAGAGAGAGTAAAGAGCCAGCATAGAAAGGGTGTAATTTGTAAATAGTTAATTGGAATAAACAAATCTAATTAAAGTAGGGTGTTATTTATAAATTTCCTAGAAATTAGCTAAGAGCCCATTGGGCCCAAATGAAACTTCACAATTATTTTGGTAAGTGGAAACTTAATGATATCCTAATTAATCCAATACTATTGGCATAAGCTTGAGCACTACTGTGATTCAATTACTAAAAGTTGGATTTGATTTATGAAATTTTAATGTAATGTTTGCCCTATCTAATGCACATTTTAGGATAATCATATTATTATCTATTTATCCTGTTTGGTTATGTATACCAAATCTCTTATCCTGGAGTTGAAATTAAAAAAGATAACTCTCTATCATAATATTACATTGAACTTAAAAATATAGCTCTCATCTAAACCATAGACAGAGAAAAAAAAAAATAAGTATAACAGTATTCAGAATTACTTTATTTTGAAAATTGCTTTAATTTTAGTATTCTTGAGACAAGTTTGAGAGCAAAAATAATTTCCATTATTTATTGATAGTAATAAGTAATTAAAAGTACTAAACTATCAACAGCAGGAGGAGTACTGCAGAAATTTCCTGCAGCCTGTGATGGGCTCTAAAACCAATAAAAATTCCTTTTTTCTGTCTGCCAAATGCCAATTTCAGCTGCTGGATAGTTTGAAAAGTAACCAAAATCCACCAAGTAATCACACTGGATAAGAAACGATTTGAAAAAGAAGAGCTCACTCATCTATGATCAATTCTGTAACAAGATTAAATACAACAATCGATCTAACAAAAAAAAAAAAAAACCTCATATATATGAACACCTCCCATGATCCCTTCCCATCATTCTCTAAATGGTGCTAAAGAAAGAAGGAAGAAGAAATTTATTTATATTCATTCTTATCCCCCTGGAAAGATGTAACTAGCTAATGGTTGCTGGACCCAACAACAACAAACCTAGAAGAGAAGGAGTAGTAGAAGTGATTGGAATCATCATCAAGAGCAGTGCCAAATCCACTGCAGTCGAAATTCCTGGCATAGCTCAAAGGATCATACTGGCATTGGAATGTTGTAGGCCGAGTGGCCATGCACAGCATCTTGCTCTGCCGCCTCAGCTTCCTCATGAGCCTACCAAGCCCGCCGCACCTCGGCCGGCAATGCTGGCCGCCACCGCCGCCGCCGTTGCTGCTGGCAGGAGCCATCTTACCGCTGCCGCCGCCGGCCGAGGGCGTCACAGAGCCTTGTGCCATCTTTCTCTTGATCTCTCTTACTCGTTCTTGTAAAGAGACAAACGTAGTTAATTTTCTTCTTCTTTTGTTCTCGAAGTGAACTATAAGTAGTGTATCGTGTCGTGTGAGCAGTAGCAGTGGACGTTGGTTGCATACTGGATGGAGGAAACGATGGGGGGAAACGATGGGAATTATTTTTGGAACCTAGAACGATAACTAAATTAAGTACGCTGGGGGAATCGCGAATTAACCCCTCGTTCTCCTTTTGGGGGAGGGTATTTTGGTCATTGCGAGTATTGCATGATTAAAGTTCCGGCAAAAGGGGTACAAACCTAAAGTCACCTTACCGGTTATTATGGGACTTTGTCTCATAGGCTATTATTATTATTATTATTATTTATTATTATTATTTAAGGGTTTTAAGATTAAATATGTACTTGAACTAACTCTTTCTAGATATAGAAATACTTAGACTAAACTTTAGTCAATATTAAGCTAATAGTCTATGTTTCAAATCATGTAAATTATCGAGCCATTATTTCATATGCTGAAATATCGATCTAAGTCATATATATATATATATATATATATATATAAGCTATTGAGTTAAGTCGTCAAACTATCATTTACGAGAGATTATTCATAGACACGATAAGACCTTATGACAATCCAAGACTATAAGTAGAGAGATTTTTGTTTATTTATTTTAACTTTAGACCTTATTTCGCTTGAGAATTTCTAACCATTGAATTCAACATCTTTTTTGATAAATTTACTAACAAAGCTTTCTATTATGAAGCATATATCTTTGTCTAATTAACTAACAGCTTCATTTTAATAAGAAATAAAACTAACAACGTTTGACTAGTCGTAAGAATCATAGGAATGTGTGCTGTTAGCATGGAATATTTGGCATGGATGACTACTAAATTACAGACATGCACATGACCCATGATCCCCTGTGATCATGTGAACATGCATATCTTATTAGTATCATGATTAAGTAGATAAAATTATATTTTTGGACTATCTCTTACTGTTGGTTTCCTACTTTACAACATTATAAGTAGTAATTCATCCACACATATATTTTATCATATTATTATTTCAAAATGAAGAAAACACCTGAGATCTACTAAGATTGACTTTGTCGACTGGTTAGCCTCGCGATAACAATGATCGATGAGAAGAGATCGATAAAAAAAACATAATAATAAAAAGAAATTATTGTGGTCTAATTGTAGAATAGTTTTAACCCACATGATAAATCTAAAAGTATGAGGAGTAATTTTAGAAACATGCAAATTATTGGTGTTTATGTATATATATATATTTTTTTTTCCTTAACAATATGCTAAGGGAAGAGAGCCAAGATGAGGATAGGATTGAGCCTACCACCATGTGAATAAACACATGGCCATGAAGACTCACATGCATGTCATGACCCCTAGTCAACATTCAACATTGTATGTATGTATATATATATATATATATACTACTCGCATTCTTGTTGTTTAGATCTATGATAGGAAAACAAACTCATTTATATTTGAGTGGCTTCTTCTTTTAAAAGTCTCTCTGACAATTCTGAGTGTCTCCTCAGAACCCCACCACACTAATTAATAGTTCATGGATGCCCATCCACCTCCTCACCATGGGAAGAACATGTGATGTTCCTACCCATTGCACACATCATAAAAACCAAGACTTCCTATAGTCAATTGAAGGTCCTTCTTTCAATCTCTCACTTCTTTCTTACATTTTGAAAGAAAAAGAAAAAAGAAAAAACTCCCTACTCCTCCTATAGTCAAAGGGCTTGTTGCCATTGTACAAAAGAATGCAAATTTTAAGTTATACCAGATAGTGTAGTAGATAAATGAGTTATAAACTTATTTACTCTAAGCACATAGGTGACATACAAATACATTGAGGAGAAGATAGCACTTTTTTTTCCCTAATAAAAATTGATAACTCCATAAGTATTTTCTAGTACTCCCAACATTTGATCAAAATGACTATCTATTGAAGGCTAAAAACTCCTCCTACTAAGGTTTTGTAACATCAAATACATATAAAAGTGATCAAATAGGAGACAGATCCATGTGAGAATTGCATAAAGAATAATGATAATTACTCAAAAATTCAATGGCCCTTTTCTTTTTTTTTAAAAAATTTTTGAGACCCACAAAGACAAAGGATCCGACAAGGGTGGCAGTATGGGCCATGATTGAGTACTCTGATGAGTCAGTATCACATCTTCCCAGGAACAACTTTATTCATTAGAGTTTGAGCACTTATATGCTTTGGATGCCTTGGTTTCTACTCCTGGCCCTCACATGTGTGTCACGTGCCATAGGAGAATCTTAGTACTCCTTCACAGCTCATGGTTAATGGTTTACAGTACTACAACAATCAGCAATCACATATAGATAATAAAGTGGTAAAAATGAATATATAAATATTTTGAGGAATTTATTTACATCACTCTACATTTGTTATCATTCACACTCTACTTTTATAGTATTATTCTATCCATGTAGTTTGTATTCATATGATATCCCAAACAGTTTTATTAGTGCTTGATGGCCTTAGAATGGATTAGAATGATGAACTAGTTGGGTGGTGCCTAGTGGGAGTTAATGTCAGGGATATGCAAAGTACAACTAATTCTAAATTAAGGATTTGACTGGTCTGAGTGAGTAGGGGAAGACCATTGTTAATCCTGACACAGCATCCAACTGAAAATTTTGAACTTCAATCTAGCAATCTTCTGCTGGTTTTACTGGAACTCTCATGTGAGCATGTTTCTTTTGATTCTGAAGTCAGGCAACCACAGGGGTGTTGGTAATTCAACTACTCTCGAAAGAAGAACACAAGTTGGTAACTCACATGAGTTTATCCTAATAGTTGGTAACACAAGAAAAACCAAGAAGACATGTGAAATCCTGATTCACTGAACCTTGGGAGTTGCTCCAAAATGTTTTACTCATTACTGTTCAAGATGTGCTGAAAGTTGACTAATTTTAGCTCTAGAAAGGCCCATG
Organism: Typha latifolia; assembly: GCF_019914945.1. NCBI lineage: Eukaryota > Viridiplantae > Streptophyta > Magnoliopsida > Poales > Typhaceae > Typha > Typha latifolia. The sequence continues at coordinate 364,716 of NC_133093.1, forward strand.
AATAGTGTCATTGATCCTGTAAGCTTTGGGATGGGTGTTCCTTTGAACTATTTCATAATGGCAATGTACCATATTCCTTCCTCAACAATCAAATAAATACTTTCATTTCCACACATCCAAAAGTGTTACCCTGCTAATGTGAGAGGTTCTCCAGATACAGTGACCATTTCTTCACTAGACAGTAAATGAAACACCAAGGAAAAGGCTGCAAGATTTCTAGATCTAGAGCAAGACCTTGATTACTGGTACCAATCAACTGAGATTCATAGATTATGCACCAAATTAAGCAAGTATGTGACCCTTTAATTGGGCTAAACCATGGATTTCTAGCAGCATGAAGTCTTAAAACATATAGTATGCCATATAAATCATTTATCTTTTGATTGACCCTTGGATCTCATATTTTCTATAGTATCGGACTTGTCAGGAAGCAAAACTTCTAAATTCATTTGGTGTCTTTTGTATTCTATCCTTGGAAGAGGAAAACATCCAGTATTGCAAGTATTTTGAGTAAAGTAAAGCAGCAGGTAGTTCATAAATAACATAAAAGAAAGTGGCCAAAATAGTGGAGGAATAATGGCAATTTATTTCCTATAAAATTTCAGAATTAATTTCATGTCTTTGCAATATGATTTCCATCTATTTGCTACCACTAACACTTTCAGCAAGCAAAACTTTTTGAAACGTCATGTTGCACCAAAATAAAATCCTACACCCAAAGTCTTTAACATTGGCACAAGAATCACACTACATAGATGAAGAACAGAATCTTATTTGGAGCAGGACCTGCTATGGTTTCATCAAACAAAGTCTGCCATTTGAAATACTGCATAGTTGATGTGAATTCCTCAATCGGACAGCTGAAATATATAACAAAATATAAATTCACATAACAGCTAGACCATGATCGTCTCTCTTCAGTAGGTAAAAAAAATAGCGCCGGACTATAGCAGTTATAAGAACCAATGATGAATAAAAGCTTCAAAATATTGACTTCCATATTTTTGTGAAGATTATATTTGAAACTTCAACTGTCCACCAATTGAGCTTTCTATTCACGTTCTTTGATTGAGCTATAAATTTGTCCTACAATTTTGTAAGTGAGGCCAATCCAAATTTCACCTCATAAACTATTCGAAAACATACGTGATAGTAATCCGGGCTTCCGAAGAGACAAGATACTGAAACTTCTTATGCAAGTTGGACAGACAAACTAAGTCAACTCTGGCTTCTTTCCATTTTCCCTATGTTAAAGTTTAAAGGTAGGAACAGAATCAGAACAAGTAGTTACTCACTATTGGTGAACATAACTAACTACTCACCCAAACCATATTTTGGATAAGCCTATGTAAAGAATAATAGGATCTGGTAGGTCATCAATGGTTGGGTTTTGGATATGAAAGGCTCATGCCCTTCCCACAGACATCTGGTTCAGGTCACCTATGGGTCAAGTCAGGATACTGATCAGATAACTTGTAATGTATCAGTGTTATCAATGATCAACAACAAATTGTTAAATTAGTGACATCAAGCCTGGCCTTCCATGCTAACAAAGCAGAAAGACCCTAGTGCTCAACAAACTCCCTCTCATCTATCTATCATCTTGTCCAATTCATTTATTCCCTGAAATAGTCTTCCAATCTATTATCACCCCAGTAGTTGCGTTATTTCCTCAGGATCAATCAGAGAAGTTGACCCTAAACTCTTTTCCTATAGCCAAAAATGGAGTGCTAACATCATCACACACTAACTCAAAGCATATCTTGATCATAGTAAAAAATATCAGAAGGATCAGTCAGTGTCTCTTTTGCAACTTGTTGCTCTCAAGCCTTATTCTGGAAAAGAAAATTTAGAAGAAAAAGAAAGACCTCTGATTCACCTATTTTGACTTACCACTGACTATATTCGTTGACAAAGGCACCAAACTTTCGGAGTAAATACATACATACATATATATATATATATATATATATACGAAGAAATTAAACAGAGATGTGAAGCAGAAATGTAACTTACCTAAAGAAGATCATATCAATTAAATAGTTTACAAGATGGAGCAACTTCCTTGATCCCTGCAGATAAGGTGATTAACATATTAGTATGTAGAAAATCTAATTTGATCTTCACATTCAACACCAGACCAATAAAAAGCAGATTGTTTGACACAGATCTCAGGACATCAGGTTAAAATCAAATGAGGAGGGTCGCCAACATCTGGGGCCTCTTTGTACTGAGTGTATTACTTAATAAGCAGATAACAACCGGCAGGACACATATGCAGCAGGCCTGCAGGTGCCTCCCAGTAGTATATGGTTAACATGTTAACTTTAGGACATCATGCCCGCCTCTTCTTTCTACTGCTGCCTCTCCACCCTCTAACTAGTCCCTCTTGAAATGGTGACAGCAACGGCAAGTACCCTCTCCTCTCTTTCTACTTCACCCTTGACTGTGCCATCAGTATGACCTGCCGTGCTGGCACACAGTGCAGTGGCATGGGTGTTGCCGTCAACAAGGTCTAGATATGTGCACAAGTATTAAGCAGATACTAAAATCCCCTTTAGAATTTAAGTCATCATATTAATTTCTTACAATAGGACAGCGAATGGACCTACTTTTTTGGATCTTCATAGTATCTCAACGCCTCCTGAAATTTATTCCAAAGTGGGCCCGTCTCCTGAACGTTGACATTCTCTGGTCCGCCAAGGTAAGCTTGCACAATGAACTCATGATTTCTCTTCCTGTATTGTGGGCATGTTATAACAGAAAACATAACGTTATATTGTCATATGCTTTTAAGCTCAAAATATAGGAAATTATAAGAATACTAAGGAAAGGACAAAATACAGTTTGCGTCCAGATGTAATTGACATGAATCAAATTGACTCTGTAAAATCTGATGACTTGGACATCTCATTCATTATCAGAACCAGACAATATTGCAGAACTAAGCAGCCATTAAAGTCAACAATATGTGATTATACATTCAACACTAACCTCCCTTCATATTCTGACAGCCACGCCAAGTAGGCCACACCAAAGTACATAGACACAAATGGGTTGTACAGATCCTCAACAGAACTTACAGTGTATGCTCTATATCCAACATCCCTGCATGAAGGAAGAGAAGGTGAAATTGTTAGGCATATTCAGGCTAAAAATAGGCAGAGTCAAGATAAATTCAGCTATAATGATGGTAGTGCATTCCTTCTGGAATTTACTGAAAATAAAGAACAAGGGAAAAGGTGAAAGAAAGCCTTCTAATTGTATATGAGAAAAGAAAAATTACTAGCATATGGCAGTTCACTATTATTCTTCACATGAAACAGAAAAAATAGAATACAAAGATGAGTTATACTTGTAAAGCCAAAGGGCAGTCGGATAATCGATTCCCATTAACCCAGTCCTTGCACGTACTCCGTTCACAAAACGCATACTACATACTTCAGCAAGGGCAGCTAAAGCTGTCTGTGGAGAGAACGGTTATTAGAATCTAGAAACACAAAACCATTAATATTTAAACAGCTATAACCTTTGAAAAACTTTGTCTTTATCAGCATTGGAATTAGATGCATGGAAGAAATATTTTCAAACACATGGATATCTGTATCAACTAATCTATCCACAACTACTTAGTGAACAAGATATGAGATCCAAATTTTCTGTCCTATGAAAGTAAAATGTGTACCTAGAAGCAACTCCTCATAGAACTAGTACCATAAGTTGAAGGCGGAATTTTCACACAATAGTTAATGCTTTAGAGCTCTGACTTAATAGAAAAAAAGTAATTCTCTTTTGTTAGATTTTACAAAGTAGAGTAATGAGTAGAAAACAAGCAGCATTGCCAGATCAATGATACCAGAGATTATCAGAGCTAATATGCCATTGTTGCCGAAGAAAGGGCAGAAAATTGTTATATGATGACAAAGGAAAAATGAGTGAATGTTAAAAAGCAACTGATCAAGGATCAGAAAACCATAAATTCAAAAACTGCATTATCAAGGATTTATTGACTAGTGCCCATTGAATTTGTCTGAATCTGACTGTTATTTTTCATTTTCTCTCCTGGAAAACTAGAGTTTATAAGGCAATATTGTTCATGAAAAGCACACTACACTGCCTAGACAGATTGAAAAATTATAGTTTCAAATATAAGGAATTTAGTCCAGTTCATCAGTAAATAATCAGCACTTTGGCATCTTTTGTATTGTTAGAAAGTAGAAACTATGACTGTTAATAATAAAGGGAAAGCTTACAGATTTTATTCCTTTGGAATCAAGATGCCGTGAAATGATAATTTCAGCAACTGCCTGCATAACCAAAATTTGTAAGTTTACAGCTAAAATTCGAAAGTAAAATAAAGGACTAGCAGTTGTACTTGTACTGGTAATATACAGGTGTTCACATAAATAGATCATGATGGAAAAAGAAGTTTATATAGTGGTCAATGACATAAGCTGGCATGGTGATCAGACAGAAACATATGGCATTAAAGCACCAACCAAACTAGCAATCATTTGTATGGAGAGATAAGGCTGTAAACTAGTCTTTGAATATCAAATCCTATTACTTTGAAATCCATAAGTATTACATAGTCAGGCACATCTCAACATGGACGGCCCTCAACCAAGGTTGCTATAACCAGGTATTAGCATTGACCAGCTTGAAAACCATTTGTAAAGAAACAAAAAGCTTTAGCTGATTCACCAATGCATTAGGCCTATTGGATTGGATATAACTAGTTGATTAAGGTTTAATTACTGTATTAAATATCAATATCTGCATATGAGGTGGGATATCTATGCTGGTATGTAGTAAGGATTTCACAGTGCAAGTTTGATCACAATAACACAAACTGCTAATTATTTACTTATTTAGAATAAATTGCAAAAAAATTTCACTGTCATTATTAAATATTTCAACAGTTCCAATCATAATCTATTATGCAAGTTTATTAAGACAGAAAATAACTTATTTTCAAGTTCATCTTGCTCAACAGTTACAACCAAAGTTAATCTGATATTGATATAGTGGCACTTTAGATAGTGGGTAACTGCACTAAAGCTATGTGGCCATGTTGCATCTATGAGAACTTACTATCTGTAGTAACCTAAGTGGTTCTCCTTAGCAGAAAACATCAGACTATCTATGAAATGGCATATACAAAAACAAGCATCAAAATGTCAGCATACGCTTATTAAAGAAACACACTAGTGGAAGTTTCAACATGACATTGTTGGATTATACATAAGAAAGCAAAAAACAAAGGACAATATTGAGTGATACAAGTATATAATCAAAAGATACAATAATCAAGAACCAACAGATCGCGTCTTACCTTCACCTCAATTCGAGAAAGATACGGTCTCTTATGTGAGTCATGTGAAAAACGAACTCTGCCTTGTCTCTCACCAGATTTTGACCACTCCTTTAGAACATCAGGATGCCTCCACATCTCTTCCATGTCCCCTGGGGATACTCTCCTGTCCCAATATGTCCATTCTTGACCTAACTCCGCATGGTATGATGATATCATGTCAGACAAGTGAGAGTGTCTTTCGTAAATTTTCTTCCACTTCTTCCATAACCTAAATATCATATTGTAAGAAGTACCAGAAATTATCTATGTAGTTAAAGTCTCACTTTTCTCAAACAAACGGTTTCATCTATGGTTATGGGAAGTCATGCACAAATTTGCCTTTAACCAATAAATAAGCACTAATTTCCTGTTGAAGTAAAAACAACAGATGAAAATCTTGTTCAACCCGTAGTAGGAGCTTTCTCAACTTAGCCATGATGATATATTCAGTTACTTTATCAGAGCCAAATGCATTCCATGGTAATTGATATGATCAATGAGAGGAACTCTGACATATTCACATCTTTCCTTAACAAACTTTTGGATTTACTCATCTATTTGCTCCCAAAAATTTTCTGAAACCTTTGAGCCATCAATTTTCTGTGAGAATGTGGAACAAGTTAACCTATGCAAAAAAAGTGCTAATGTGTATCAATAGAAAGGACAACAATTGAAAAGAAAGGCATCGTATGAAGCATATACTTTGAACTTCCATGAAAATAAAAAAATAAATTACAATTAGAACAATTTCATGTAGTGTACTCCTACAATATAAAATGCTAATTTGTGATGACTGATGAGTTACTGGTCTATACCAATATGCTACTGTAACTGATAGAAAATGTTACAACCTGCCTCCAATGAAGTTGGTATACGAGCATTCAAAGCATTAGGTGCTGAGGAATTTGCATCAGCAATCTCTTGTTCTCTGTAAAATGAAATAAGTACATAAAAATAATCTCATAACCATTTCTTACTCAATGCTAAAGCATTTGAAGTAACACAAAACATTCGATATCTCACATATGAGATGAAGTTAGAACAATATGGTATGAGCAAATAAAAAAGATATGTGGGACCTAGGTCTGTAAGGTTTTATAGCCAAGAGTATAATTAGGTTTTAGATTAGGCTAATAGACTATATCACAAAATTCCCCAATATAATGCAGCTAGGCAGTAGATTCTAAGAGGGGTGGAAAGAGTAAAGAGGGAAGTAGATAAGAGTCACCAGACTGTTGAAAAACGGAGAAAGAAACTTACAAACATGTAAGCAAATTGTTGCTATAAAAAACATTTTTGTATGTACATATTGTACCAAATTCCTCAATATTTTTTCTACAAAGATTTTCATTCCAGACATTAGAAAATTGAGTCGATTGCAAATAGGTCAAAAAGAGGATGTCTTCTGCAATAAGACTAAAATGTAGTAGAACAATTCCACAAAGGATCACATTGCTATTTATATCCATTTAAGCAATAAATCTTGTGACTCTTATCAAAATACCACCTACTTAAATAGAATAATGCATAACCATGGATGCAGGGTGAAAAAGAAAGCTTGTACAGTTGAGAAATTGATAAAGCTTAAGATAGAGAAAACTCAACAAAGTATGTCAAGGAATGATAAAACAAAAAAGGCAGAAAGATTTGGTGCTAAACTAAGGAATGAAACATTATGAAAGTTTGAAACCTCTTGGATAACAGACACTCTCTGACAGATAAATATCGCTGGAAATAGGCTGCTGTTGATTTGTGATCAGCTTTCTTTTTGCCTCCTTTGTAAGCTCTGATAACAAATTCTTCATTTCTTTCTCTGTATTGCCAGTTCGTCAAATATTTGAGTTTCATGGGAAAACAAGAGAAGAAAGCAATGCACATCATCAGCAATATTGCACAGTGCAAAAGCCACCTTCAGAAGTCATAAAGTAAATGTAAATTGCTGTACTTTAACATACTTTCCATCACAAGAGGAGAGCCACTTTACATAAGCAGCACCAAAATACACATTTACAAAAGGCTTGTATAGCAAAGTTGGATTTCCCTCAATTTCATAATTCCTGTACCCCATTTCCCTACAAAATAACCAGTTTCCAGAAAATATATATAATATTCGTGCATCAAAGTAGGGAGAACTATTAGGATAGGATCATAGCAGTTGATAGTTAAGTACCTGGAAAGCCATTCTGCAATTTCAGGAGTCACCTGCATGATGCCAATCCTGGTTTGCTTTGTCTTTCGATCATAATTCTCTGCGAGAAGTTGTCTGTCACTTGCAATTTCAGCAATAGCACAAATCATGTCCTGCACTACAGGGTAAGAACTAAGAACAACATGGTCAGAGAATTTAAGAAAGAAAGATGCAAGCAGTTAAGCATTTACAAAATTATTAATGAATGAGAGATACAATTTGAAGTTTAAGCATCTCAAAAGCAATATCATTGCAAACTTCTAGTGTGATATTTGGTCAAGTCTCAAACTCTTTGTGATAGATTTTTTTTTATATATATATATATATATTCAGTGGTCTCACTTAGTTATTCCGCCTATTTGGCATTCAGGTACTGACCTGGATCTTTTCCAGAACTTCAAGTTTAACTTTACAAATAGAGGATTCAAAATGAAAAGAAAAAGAATCTATTTCAGATAGACTAAGCATGAATGAAGTCCGAGGGATCATGAAATAGCTAAACTATTTATATTTGACAAGTTTATCACTATCCAGTCTACACCCATTCGTTCTGGTTTAACAAATACAGTATTGTAGATAAGTGCAGCACTGTATTGTGACTATTCAATTGATTACCTCAAATTGAACATCACTTAAACCTCAACTTAAGCCCCCAAACTCTTAGGGTCCATTTAGAACGAGTGTAGCATTTTGAACACAAGTAGCTAGACCGACTTTTTACCCTCAATTTTTAGGAACCTTAAAGGCTTAAACTAGTTTAAAAAAATTGATTGTTTGGTTGTAAGCTAAAATATCAGTGTCATTATTACCTTTTATGTGACATAAAAAGTGAGAAAAATTAAGGATATGCTATAAAAATGGACCAAAACACCTTTGTAGTTGAAGGATGTTAGTACCACAATATTATTATTAAATTTTACTTCTAATAAAGTTGAAGTCGTCCCAAAAATGTGCCATTTTTATTAGCTTTCTTTTGCAATCCATCCTTTTAAGGTAACAACGCTGACTTATAATACAACAATGGATATTTAGTAACAAGGGCTGCCGTGCCAGTTGACACTTACTATGCCGACGCAGTGCCAACACGTGGCATAGGGTGTGCCAGCGGCACCCCCTAAAAAAACCTTCTCAAGTGAGAAATGAATGAATACTTCGTGAGCAATTGCATGATAGCAACGATTTTATAAGATAGCAATGGATACTTAGTAAGCAATTCCAAGGCAGCAATGGTCTTACAAAACAGTCAATGGATACTTAGTAAGCGATTCCAAGGCAGCAACAGTCTTATAAGACAGTAATAAATATTTAGTAAGCAATTCCAAGATAGCAATGGTCTTATAAGACAACAGTGGATAAGAAATTCTAAGGTAGCAACAATCTTATAAGACAACAATGGATACTTAATATGTAATTCACAGCAGCAATAGTTTTATAAGACATCAATGAATATTTACTTAGTAAGTAATTCCAAGGCAACAACAATAAACAGGACCGCAAAGTGCAAACAATCATCAATGCTGACTTACAAGACAATAATAGATATTTAGTGAACAATTCTAAGGTAGCACCAGTTTTTTTTTTAAGACAGCGACCAATACTTAGTAAGCAATTCAAAGGCAAACAGGACTGCAAATAATCATTAGAGGTTGAGAATTACATTGTCAACAAAAGTTTACAAATAGTTCTTTTAAGTTATATATAGTAAAAGCACCCAAAAATGCCTTTGTAGTTGGAAGAATGTTAGTATTGAGATATTATTATCAAATTAGAACTCTCATAAAGTTAAAATTATCTTAAAATGTGTCTTGTTTATGAGAGAGGAGTGCATGGTAAGAGAGGAGACGAGAGAGGACATGGAAAAGATAAGTGAAAGTCATTTCATGAGTAAATTCATAATTTGAGAACTTTTTTTACTATCATTCGAACTATTCAAACTTGTACCCATTTTCTTTTTCTCTCTCCTCTCTAACCTGTTAAACCTGGGTAGGCATAAACTACAGTTTGGCTACTAAATCTGGTTAGTGTTCTCTAACCAGGTTCAAAAGCTTTCCTACTCTAGTTTCAAGCACCACCTTAATGATTCACAGCTTACATCCTAAATATCTCATGGTAGTGGAGTTCTTAACTAACAAGCTAAGTACTTTACTAGCACTTCCCTAGAAATCAATCAACCACTACTCTTAATCCGACATGGTTTTGAGAAAGGAACCGGGTGCAATTTATAAGTTAACGTCCAATATATTAATGTATGTTTTGTCTGATATTAGTCTTTATTTTCACTTTTCACTTTTTCAGTTGTATAAATAATGGCATCACTCTTGTCAGAACTCAGAAGTATTCACTGAACTCCTTTAAGCAGTTACCATGTCAAGTTTCACTGTTTTAAACTTTTTATATCATAACTTGAAATTTCTTTGCAAACATTCTGAACTCCAAGTATATCAAAAGAATTCTAAAGTCCAAGTATGTCAAACAGTCAAAGCATGACCTGGAGGAATGTTGTTTATATATCTTCTAAGATTTCTTCAGTAACCTAAAACTATAAAAAATAAAACTTAAGAAACCAACATAGTTCCATGCTAGCTCAGGTACTAAAGCATGCATTAAAAAAATGCTAAATATTACAAGAAAAATAAGAGTTGAAAGGAATATGCTAGCACATCTCAGAAACAAGCTAGAAAGGAAAAGTACAATATTCAGATTGAGGATAGACTATCTACAACAACTGAACGAAGTAAGAGAACAAACCACAGCTATTTAAAAAAAGGGGGAAATAGTAAAATGAATACCCGGTCTATTTGTGAATTGAAATGCCTCTGGACAATAATTCCAGCCACACACTGAAAGGAGCACAAGAACATGGAATAAGTACGTTGTGAAAAAGTGTCTAAAAGTATCAAGTATGTGTATACCATTCTACCTAGTAGTTTAGTAAGAAACTAATTTTATTCAATCTTGATATTAATGACGGAAGTGTCATGCCACCATCCGCACAGGCCGTGGCCAACTGGCATGCTCTCGGCACGCCTTTAACATAGTTTTAATAAAATATTTAGGATATTTAAATATATTTTTTGGTCTTCGGTATATTAATCTTTAATTTTTTTGCGTAACAATATGTATTAAAACATGCATTACATTCTTTTATATTTAGATTATTTTATCAATGACTTATATTATTAAATATATGCAATAGTCAAATATAAATATTATTCAACACATAATATAATTGAATATATTTATTAAAAATAATATTAATGATTGAACACTCCATAATATAATTAAACACTTAAAGATAATAATTCAATAATTAAAAAATAATATATAGTTGAAGGTAGAATGACAGAGAGGATTAAAGACTTCATTTGTCGGCACAAGAATAATATGAGAATGTTGCGTTAAATATTATTAATAATCTTCAATTTAATGATGATGCATTTATTTGTCAACACAAAAATAACATTAAAATTGATTAATGATAAAAAATAAAAAAAGATTTAAAAGAATGGAGTCCACATCGACACGTACTTGTGTCAGATCAGCACGACTCAGCACGGGGGGTGTGCCAAGTGTTGTGCCGCCAATGACATGGTCATCGTTGCTTAATATAAGCAATGATACGGTATTATCATCCTGTTCCATTTTCATATTTGAGTCTTTCAACTCATTGAACTCGGTTGTATTTGCAAGAGAATTAATTCACCAATTACAATAGATCTCCTTAGATCTCCTTTTCACAGGCAAACAAACAAAATCAATGTAAGGGAACAATAAGAGATTCAGCTCTTTTTTGTTTCCAAGACTAAATTCTCCAAAAAGACAAAAACAAAAAGAAATATATAGAATGGCTAAAGTATATCTGCAAATGGTATCCATATATATGTACACACACATCAAGCAGCAAGAAGAAACAAGAGAATATAATACATACATACGTAAATGATGATAAATAATTAATGAAGTAAACGAGAAAGATCATCCATGACTGCAAAATAGTGTTTATAACTTCATATGCAAGTACTAAATGCATGCCTGTACAGACACCCACAATGGAAATTGTGAGATCCTACAAACAAAATGAAGAGAGAATTGAACTGAACATGAGCAGGATAAGGGTAGAAAAAATCTAGAGAGGAGAATAATAGTTTATTGATTAATTATACAGCACCAGTTCCGGTGCTTGTGTCAGTTATCTATTAGAAGATTCTGATCTCAAAATAAGGCTTTTGAGAATGTTGAGCTTATAAATAATTCAGATAATGCAAGAAGGATAGTTAAAATCTGGTGTTCGCAAATTTGATGTTTGCCGATTGTATCTATATATACCCCTTTCATGGGAAGTATGCTTGATGTCTTATATACAAAAACTGTATGGAGACTGTACAATGAATCATTAGTATATGTAAATTTATTACAGAACATAACGAGCCACAAACATATTCTCCAAACTCACATTTGCATAGACATTTATTTGATTAACTTTAACAATTTCTATTACAAGTTATTCATAAAACCATATAAGTAAGATTACAGGTCAAATCTTCCTCTATAGAGAACATAAACCAATAAGTTGAATGACATAAAACATATTTTCTTGTTACAAGCTCAATGAACATGTAAACATTTCTATTTGGTATTACGTGATTTTTCTCATCTGTTCGCCATGTTAAAAAATATGCAGCTAATTACATACCCTCATTTCAGTTTGTGTGAGATAAGGCTCCCCATCCGGATCTCGTGAGAGGTGAACTTTCTGACCCATCCTTTCTCCGACATCAATCCATTCTTTGCAGACATCAGCATCCATCCACAATAATTGCATATCCTCCAGGTCCACACAGTCATCCCAATATTTGTAGCTCACAGACATGTTGATGTTATTGGACTACCTCTGTGATTTAGCATTGGAGGGGATACAAGAAAATATTAATCATTGAATGATTCTCAACATACACCCAATAACAATGAAAATTGTATGTGCATATATACATTCATGAGACATAATAGGAACAATAAAGCATCAAATAACAAGCAAAAATAATAACACATTAACACCTACAGAATTGAATATATTCATTCAGTGTTTCCTGATCTACACCAATTAGTGATGACTCGCCCCTAAATTCTCAAGAGTTAATCTTACTATGACATGAAGATTAGTTTTTGAAGTCACATTCCTTTTGTTGCATCCAGAAATTTTATCATAATAACAGGAAACTAACTTAAAACAACATAATAAAATTCCAGTTGGTTTTGTAGCATCATGGAATTCAATGCTAATCAAAGATCAAAATAAAAGATAAAGGACTCGGTGGAGCTCAAAACTAGACCAGAAAACAGTACAAGAGCCAATCCCATCAATCAATCAGCAAAAGAGAGCAACAAAAGTCAAGCATTTGGGTACTGATTACCCAAAGAGCAACGAGAATCAAGCATTTGGGTACTGATTACCCAATTAATTGTTCTTCTCAAACAAGGATTCTGAAACAAAAAAATAAGAACAGCCCAAAAACCAAAATTTCCAAAAGAAATTCAAAAGTAAAGATCAAAACATGCTATAAAATCAAATCGATGAGGAAAATATGATCCAGGCTTCCAGATTCTTGATCATCCAATCAACATTTTTTCCCAACAAGAGTTCAAGTTATCATGTGCAATTAGAACATCCAAGGAACCCATTCATCCGACAAAACAACAGTTTGGCCGAAACCTAGTTCGGTCGAAACCCACTACACCCAAAATATCAAAATTAAAAAGATCAAAACCAAGATTTAAAAATGTTATAACATCCAATCCCATCAATGAATCAGAAAAATAAGGAAATATGATCTACACATTTAGGCCTTGTTTGCCTTGAGTACAGAGGGGATTCATGAACTGGTTCAGGTACCCTAACCTGAATCAGTAACCAAACAATAAATTATCTTTTTTTTCCTAATCTAGTTCAGTTGCCACTCTCCAAATAAATAATAATATGTAAATACTAATATCATTTCAAATTGATTCTATTTTACTTTTCACGACTTAAATATATTAATTTTATATTTTATCAACCTTATCTCACATCTCTTTCAAAATATTCATATTTTCTATTAAATCATGTCCAATCGAGTCTCCCTTCTCTCTCCACATCATATAAGCTAAAATATACACTTAAGTTTGCAAATAACTATTATAAACGTCATATAAGCAAGCAAATATGCACTTAAGCCCATAAATAGTTATTATAGACACCATATAAGGCAACAAATGTACACTTAAATCTACAAATAACTATCATAAATATTATATAAGTCAACAAATATGTACTTAAGCCTACAAATATATATTATAATATTTATTTATTATAATATTATAATATTTGTATGTTATAGTATTATAGTATTATAATATTATAATATCATAATATCATAATATTATAATATATTATAAAATATTTGTATATTGTAATAATGATTACCATTAATGACACAAAAAGGGTATTTTTCCATCAAATTTACATATCATTCATTTTCCTCCAAAATCAACACTTTTTCACATCACATCACACAGATAATAAATATATTCTTTGCCTAGTTCAGAACCAAATACTAAATTATCTTACCCTAGTTCAAGGTACTTAAATAAAGACTAGGGCCAAGCTAAATCTAATTCAAAGCTTAGCCTCAAACCAAACAAGGCTTTAGATTCCTGATTGCTTAATCAACTTTTTTCGCTAGTGTAAATAGAAAACCCAGGGAACCATTTATCTGACAAAACAACAGATTCGTTGAAAACTCAAACCCATTTGTCATGACTGTGGCTGATTTGTACCCGTTGTGATCTCGCTTCATAACACCATTATACTCAAAAATCAAATAAACACAATCCCTCCTTTGAATGATAAGGATTAGACGAGATCATGTATCTGAAGAGATTCATGATCACCGAATCAACACTTTTTTTTTCCTAACAAGAGTTCAAGTTATGATGTGCAGTTAGAGCATCCACGAAACCCAGGTCATCCGAAACAACATATTTGTTGAAACGAACTACACCCAAAAACCCAAAATTTCTAATAAAGTTCAAAACCAAGATTCAGAAAAGTTCTATCAACGAAAATACAATCCTGCATTCCGATTCTTAATCACCCAATCGACATTTTTTTGTCAATGCTATTGGAACATCCAAGAAACAAAATTTGTCCGACAAAACAATAGATTGGGAGAAAAATTTTACGCCCAACAGCCCAACTAAATCCAATTTCTCTCCTTTAAAGAGAAGGATATACGAGAATACGTACCAGGAGAGATTCTCGATCGCCGATCAACATTTATTTTTCCCAACGAGATTTCAAGTCGTCGTGTGCAATTAGAACATCCAAGAAACCCAATTTATTCACGAAACAACACATTGGTCGAAAACCCATCACACCCAAAATCCCACCAAAAAAAGAAAAGAAAAAGAAAGATCCAATTTTTCTCCTTCTAAGAGAACGATTTACTAAATCACGTACCCGGAGCGATATCTTGAAAGATTTACGAAGCAATGGGCTCGTTTCTTGGATGGCCTCAGCGGTCGGTGGAGAGCGAATGCGAGAGAGATCGGCAAAGGAGAGCGGAAGAAGTGCGGAGTAATAACGACGGTGTCGGACATTATATACGCTGATACGCACACCTGCTGCCGTGGCGTTTGCTTTAAGGGTAGAAGAATTGTGGGCCCCCACTAAGGAGAAACTTACAAATAACACCTTGTATTTAGGCTATAATATAAATAATACCCTCTCTTTTTATTATTTAGAAATAAAGTGCTCTATTTGATTAAAAAAGAGAAGTAATAACACCCTCAGTTAGAAAATGGGAGGCTCTGTTTTATTAAATAAAAAAATATATTGGAATTGTTTGACTTGATATTGTTGGACTATGCATAAGAAATAAATAAATAAAAGACACCATAATGAAGAACTAAAAGATTGCATCTTTCTTAAATTTTTCTGATCCTGAACCTAAACATATCCTAATTTTTTTTAAAAAAAAATTAAAACTTACTAAGTTTGCAGTAATTTTTTTAGTATGGTTATATGCCACAATAAATTAGTTATTTTTTTAATAATAGTTATACTACTAATAAGTTATTTGTATTATAACCTTCGATTCCCTTCATCGCCGACGGGTCGCCTCTTATAATCGCTTCCCTCTTTGCCCTCCCTTCGGCTATTACTTCCCCCTTGGAAAGAGGAAAGCAAAAGGATGCCTCTTTTCCTACTGAGCTCTCCCACCGCCGCCGCCGCCGCCACAAAAGCCACCTCTACTTATCTTTATCCTCACAGGCGGTACCGCCACCGGGGCGAGGCGGTAACCTCTCTTCCTCCTATTCTCCTCTCTCTTTTCTCTTCTTTTGTTTCCGAGAATAGTCGGTAAAGTTACTACCTTTATCGTCTCTTTTTCTTTTTGGTTGCTCTCTTCTTTTGGCGCAGAGTCGCGTCTTCTTGTCTTGCTTTCGACGTCGGTTTGCTTCCGACGTAGGTGGTTCGATCAGAGCTATGGCGGAGGTCGAGACACAGATGGCGGTTTCTTCTTCGCCTTCTGCTGGTACTGATGGATTCTCTGTCTTTTTTTTCCCTGATAAGATTTAATGAAAGATTCTCTCTTTAAAGATGGATTTTGTTACTTTTTTATGAGTAAAAGCGAGTGATTCGATTGGAACTCTGCTCTTGAATAGTTTTTGTGCTTAAAGTTTGGTTTTGTGTCTCTTCATTCTGGAGGTAACTGAAGTTACTATGGGCTATGGAGATGGAGTTCTTACGGATTTTTTGTGTTTAGTTTTGATTTTGATTTCTTTCTGTATATTATATTGTTGAGGACTCTTTTGTTTTGCATATTTTGACGTATTGTCAGCATAAAATCCGGAAAGTTGGTTCTTTTTTTGGTTCAACTTCTTCCTCACATTGTTACGAGTCCTAGAATAACACAACTACGAATAGTTAAGCATAATATGCTTTGTCATGTGCATTGTTATGACAATGCTTCTTGTCATTTGACACACACGCTGAAAATACGTTACCCATTTAAGGTAGGCTCAGGGAATGTTTTTGTTTGTGAAAAGGTATTCATTTCCTCAAAAATAGGTACTGTCCCTGAGTATAAACTGAGGATTTATAGCAGCTAATGTAAGTAATTATTTTCTTCATTTAGAGCAAATTAAATACTCTTATCTCTTTTACCCAAGTCCTCTGCAATTCTGTACTTTTTTGAAGAGGTCATACTTTTGCTATGACTTGGTCCTGATATGCTCTTCTCATAGGTGTCAAGCAAGCGTTGATATCCTTGTCAGATAAGAGAGACCTAGCTTTCCTTGGAAATGGTCTTCAGAGATTAGGGTGAGTATTTCACTTCCATTGAGCTTTATATTCTTTACATGTCAATTAGTTCTCTTATGTGTTTTGACGATATTTTATCATGGGACATTATTTTGTTATGGCATCTTTTTCTCTTCATCTCTTTTGTGGCTATTTCTCCATCTTTTCATGCTTTTGAAGTTTACTCAAGTGACAACAATATTGATGTTCGTTGACTCTCATATTCAGATATTCTCTGTAGTCTGTACAGTCTATGCCACACAGGGAACTATATTCATGGGAAGCTCAGAAGATTTATGTTGCGAGAATAAGTAAAAAAAAATATTGAACTTGGACACATTGAGAAAATAGATTCCTTTTCTTATTTTGAGATTCTTCTAGAGGGGTCATTATTGATGAATCAGTTGATTCTTAGATATGGTATACAATAGCTTGGGCTCTGGCAATAAGAAAAGGTAGAAACCAAGAGGAAATGCCACTCAACTGAAAGAAGCTGTTTCTTTTTAACGGTGAACTTGCTATACTGGCAGAACTTATTCCTATGATCATCTCTAAGTCTTCACATATTAAACTATGAGGTATTGCTATAACATCAACTCTATATGTTGACTCATTTCATAATTCATACTACTGCCTACTTATGTCTCTGCTATATGGAGTATTGTGTCCATACAATCTACATTTCCGAGCTGCCTGTATAGCCTTCTCTAGATGTAATAGATGCCCTAAAATGCTTATAGGAAATTAGAATTGTCTGAGTTCCTTTCCTTGATCTTCTGAAGTTGTAGTTTTTACCTTTGTGTCTAATAGTTACTGATTCTTTGATATTTTGGCGAATCAGCATTTGTTCATGGAATCTGATTCTTATGAACATATGAAATTGGGAATCAGATACAGTGATAAACATGAATGATAAACATGAATGGTATACTTCTGTAGGTACTGTATTGTCTCAACTGGTGGAACTGCATCTGCTTTAGAGGAAGCTGGAGTTTCTGTTACAAAAGTTGAAGAAGTTACACATTTCCCAGAAATGGTAAATTTGTTTTTGCTGGTTTCTACTTTAGCCTTGTTCAGTGCTTGGATTGAATTTTAGCGTTCACTGTGTCATGAGAAATTTGTCCTTTGTCTTTCTGCTGTGTGGTCAGTATTTATGATCACAATTCCAGTGTTTATTTTTAAACTTGTAATATGGTGCTTTTCTTGTAACAAGTGGTTTTGTTATCACCTTTCTTGTCGAAATTTTGTTGGAATCTTGTACAACTTTGAGTTGTCCTGCATATAGTATGTTGAACTAACTTAACCCTTTTTGCATACCATGCAAGAGGGGAAAAAATGTTGTCACTTTGTTTAAGTATCTTCACATGATTATTGCTTCTGGATAGGATCTTCTAAGTCTGTAGTTTTGTATCACCTGAGATGTCTGGGAGGATAGTCATAGGATTGACTTTTGAGGTTATAGACAATGGAATTAACTTTTGAGTCTGCTTCCTTTTTTTTTAAGGAATGTTCTTCCAAGTGAATGCACATGTATGTGTCTATACTTGTTGAGAAGTGAAATGTGTGCTTAGCAGCATGTGTGTGTCTTTACTCTTAACATCATCGATGAATTTCATGATTGTTTCTCAGTTAGTTGTTTGTGTTGCTAATTGGTTTCATGTGAGTTGCATTTTTTTGTTTCTGTACTATGTTGGAGATTAGCTAGCAGCCTACTTCAGACTGCTAGGAAGGAGAACCATTTTTGCTATAACTGTGTCCATTCTCTGGAGAGTGATTGGAGTTTGCTGCTTAGCTTCCAGTGATGATTGCTAGTGCAACTGTGCTGTTGTGACTGTTTCCCGGATGGCTGGCTGCTTCTATTTTAATGTAGCTAAATGAGTTGTATTTGGCCATGCTTATTTGTTATGGATGAATTTGTTGGTGTAGTTACAATTAGACTGCATTTATGGGGGCTTTTCATTCTGGATGATATAGGACCTTATAGAAAAACTGTAGACCATAATGCATCACCTTTCTGTTATAGTGATGTTCGCTGTTTGTGTTATTCATTCGTCTCTTAGATGAGATAAATATTATTTTTCTCAAAAGAAGTTAAAATCAACTGCAAAAGAGAAAATGCAATTCTTTGATATTTGTTCTTGGGAGTATTACAGCTCTTATAGAATGGTGCATCTTGTCTAGATGTATATCCAAATGTAATTTTATATTTTTATGTATCACTACTGGTAATTGGGTCCTTGTAAATGGCAAAAGTATGTTTTTCTTGTTTGTGATGCTTAAACATGTAATTGCTCCTGCAGCTAGATGGTAGAGTGAAAACACTACATCCCAATATACATGGGGGTATTCTTGCTCGAAGAGATCATGAGCTCCATATGGAAGCCTTAAATAAGCATGGAATTGGTGAGTTCATAACTTCGTATGCAATTGTGCAAACTTGTTCTGTTTTATCTTCAAAATTGTGGGGTGACTGTCATGCCCTGGAGTTTTAATGCTTGTGCATTTACTTCTTGTACCTAAATGTAACTCTTTAGCTGAATTTATCTTTACAGGGACTTTTGATATAGTGGTGGTCAACCTGTATCCTTTCTATAATAAAGTTACATCTACTGAAGGAGTTACTTTTGATGATGGCATTGAGAATATTGATATTGGTGGTCCTACCTTGATCCGAGCTGCTGCCAAGGTTATTCTTTATACTATTTGGGGTCTAGTTCTTTAGGCTTTTCCTTATTTTTGCTAACTTGCATAAGTAACAGAACCACAAAGATGTTTTGGTTGTGGTTGACAATGAAGACTATCCTGCACTCTTAGAATTTCTACAAGGAAAGCAGGATGATCAGCAATTTCGCAGGAAGTTGGCCTGGAAGGCTTTTCAGCATGTTGCTTCATATGATTCAGCAGTTTCAGAATGGCTATGGAAGCAATCAGGCGAAGGTAAGAGTTAATCATATTCAGCTTTCCTTGTAAATCTATTGTAATCTACATATATGATGTGCTTGTATATGAATAATACATGATGCCTCTAGTAACATAAATAATTATTTCTTCTTAGGAGGTAAATTTCCTCCTAGCCTTACAGTGCCTCTCACACTGAGATCTCATCTTCGATACGGAGAAAATCCTCATCAAAAGGCTGCAGTTTATAATGATAAAAGTCTTTCTTTGGTGAGTGCTGGTGGTATTGCAACAGCTACACAGCACCATGGAAAGGTGAGAAATGCATGATGGTGTACTGAATAAAAGCAAGGATTATTGTGCTAGCTTTATATATTAGTGCTTAAAATATACAGCATGGGTTTGTTTTGTATGTCAATATTGATGCTCTGTTAATTCTTGGTTACATATGGTAAGATGCAAGAGAGAAGGATTTCCACATTTTGTAACAAATAACTTTTACCCTTCTCTAACTGTTAAGCTGTTGAAAGTATTATTTATAACATTCTGAACGTTCATTTTGGTCACATCACTTTTAGCCTTGAGACTTTTAGCTAGTTTTCTTATGTCATCTTTGACCTTTATAAATTATAATCTTCTTCTGTCCAATCTTGTTTTTATAAGATTATTGGTTATGAGATTGTATAAGTTAAAGATTTCTGTGAAAATTACTCACAAAATATCTGAGATTAACTAGAGATTTAAAACCATGGGCTGTCCTGTAATTTCCATAACTTCTGCTAATATCAGAGTAGAAAAGATCTCTGGAGCATGAGGCTCCTGCAATTGCTGATCTGGGAGGGCAAGATTCATAGCTTTACCTCCATTAATAGAGAGGTCATGTTGATGGCTTATATCCATGACTACTTGGGTTGAAGAGGCAAGCATAACGGCCACACTAAGTGACACCTCTCTTGCCCTAAAAGAAGAACTCAGTTGTAATCTTTCATTTCTGAGGAGGACAAGTCTTCTAAAGGATGATCAAAGGATGTAGTTGCATGGGTATAGATATATTTAAAACAAATTATGGAGAAGTGGAGAAAAGGCCTTTTTGTCAAGAGAACGGATACAAAATGCAGTTTATATGAGGCAAGATGAGATATCTGATAACCTTAACAAGAAAAATCTTAGCTTTTCCACGTATTGAAGATTTCAAGAAAAGAAAAAGTGCATACAGCATTGGGAAGTTGGTCTATTTAATGTTTTAACAGGTTCTATGTAGCTTCTCATGATTTGTCAAAGTTTCCAGAGTTCTTCTGTGCTGGAAATACATAATAGGTGTTATTCTGATGTATTATCAGCAATCTTTATTGGTGAAATATTTTAAGTTTGTGTTGATATAAATATTATGGCTGTATTTCCTCTTAATGAGTAGTCATTATACAATATAGCTACAGTATCCTAAATTGTGTTTCGATGGACTAATGAATTGCTATTTATGATCTTTATCTTATCATCTTATTGTCTTTAGTGTTAAGTTCATTCTTATTATAATCGAAAATATAATGTTTTTGCTTTGTGCCAATATCTTTTCCACAGGAAATGTCTTACAATAATTATTTAGATGCGGATGCTGCTTGGAACTGTGTATCAGAGTTCAAGAGTCCTACATGTGTCGTTGTGAAGCATACCAATCCTTGTGGAGTAGCGTCACGCCAAGATATTCTTGAAGCATATAGATTAGCTGTAAAGGCTGATCCAGTCAGTGCATTTGGGGGAATAGTTGCCTTTAACACAATGATAGATGAGGTAGGAATATGCGATATGATTTTGGTTTACATCTGTTCATGTACTCACATGTTTGTTAATATAGGATCTTGCAAGAGAAATCCGAGAATTTAGGAGTCCGACAGATGGTGAAACACGAATGTTTTATGAGATAGTAGTTGCACCTGGCTATACTGCAAAGGGTCTTGAGGTCCTACGAGGCAAGTCAAAGACTTTGAGAATCCTTGAGGCCAAAAAGAGTGGAAAAGGAGCTCTCTCTCTCAGGCAAATTGGTGGAGGTTGGTTGGCTCAGGAATCTGATGACTTAACCCCAGAAGATATCAAATTTAGTGTGATGTCTCAAAAGACTCCATTACAGAATGAGCTTACTGATGCGGAATTTGCTTGGCTTTGTGTCAAGCATGTTAAGAGTAATGCCATTGTAATAGCAAAGGTTAGTTCATTTCTTAACCTCATTATTATTAAGTGTTGTGAAAATAGATATTACCTGATATGAGTTGAAATACTATTTTCTAAAGGTAATTTTGTGAATCTCTAACATAAAGATGGACAGCAAGCCCAAATATTAAATTCAAAATCCAGCATAGATAGTTTGCTTTTTTCCTTTAAATTTACGGTAGATTAAGTGTATTGATTTCCTAAAAAGAAGTTCCACTATTGATGTAGACTCCTTTTGCCTGCACTACTCATGATTCTTCAGATTATTCTTTCCTATAATCGTACTGCTTGTGCCTTCATACTGGACCCAAGCTTGAAGAGAGGAGAATGTTGCCATATAGCTAGATAGGTAACATAAAAGCTACTGTTAAAGTGCACTATGAAGATAGATATGTATGAAATGTATGGGTCTAATTAGAGATAGATATTATAGGTCCTTCTATCTGGGTTCGTAACTGCTAACTGCTGAAGTATTGAATCTAACTAGGAGACGCAATAAGTTAATATTAGGGAACTGATTCGGTAGTATACAAGTGTTTGCCGGATCTTCCTGTTGTTCTTTATGCTGACCACTGGTGTAATTCAGATCTTATCTGACATATTCATTTGGCTGATGGTTATCTTGTATTTTTGTTCTATTTTATAATGTTAATCTACCAATTTTTTGCTGACTTTATCTTAAGCTTGTTCAAGTGACAAATGCCATATTTGTTTAGAATAACTGCATGCTGGGAATGGGGAGTGGGCAGCCTAACAGATTGGAGAGTCTAAGAATTGCTTTTAGAAAAGCAGGAGAGGATGCAAAGGGAGCTGCTCTTGCCAGTGATGCCTTTTTCCCATTTGGTAAGATCTTTTGTTACAAACTATGTTTTTTTGTTGTTGTTACAAACTGTTACTTCTACATCCACAACAATGACCACATCAATGGGATATGAGAATTAAATCATTTTCTGATGTTCATCTCACTTATTTTGCATATCATAGTGTAAGACACTGAAAGACCAATAGGTTGAAGATCCACACTTCAACCTGGAACCAATAAGTTTTTCTATGTGCAGATAATGACAGATGTAATGTTATGCGAGTCTTTTGCCTCTTTTAAGCCTGCAAATTTAAGTGTCAACAGCCATAGATGATCAGATTCACGCGGTATCATGGTTTTGTTTTTAAAACAACTAAATGTGCCCTGCCCTCCATTTGGTTCATCTGTTCATGCATTGATTTTCGCATTACCCTTCTCATCTAAGTTGTAGTGTAAGATTCACCTTTTAGTATGAATTGGTTAACCTCTGCTAATCTTGTTATGATCGGCAGCATGGAACGATGCGGTGGAAGAAGCATGCAAGAATGGCGTAAGTGTTATCGCTGAACCAGGAGGGAGTATCAGAGATAGTGATGCTGTTGACTGCTGCAACAAGTATGGAGTGTCTCTTCTCTTCACCAATGTGAGACACTTCAAGCATTGAAGACATACCTACTCTTTGAGTTCATAAGCATCCAAAGGAGGCAAAGTGAAGCCAATTCCAATGCCAGCTGAGATTTGGTTTTTGTAATTCTAAGATTCTTCTCTCTTCTTTGGTGCAAGCTGAGGATGAGTTTCTCATCCCAACATTTTGGTGATCCAATCTTGAAAGGCACTTTCTCCTGCAGCCATAAATTATTTGGGTTTTATTGTTTTCATTAAGTTTTTCATTTTTGTTAATCTAAATTTTAGTTTACGTTAGTTGGATGGAAGATCCAGCCAATAAGAATCCGCCAAGTTGACGGTTGTAATTGCTTCAATCAATCAATCAATGGCCGGTGGGGCCCACTCGAATCCGACGCACATTTGCCTCGGTATATCTGCACCCCAATCTCATTTTGTCTCTCCACGTCGCTCTCAAGTTAGATTCGGACCGTTCCGCAACACCGCACGAGCAGTTTACTTAAACTACTCTGCATCGCTGGTTGGTTAACCCCGTGCCGTCTCTGGTTGCTTAAATCTCTACCGCGGGATTAACAGAAACGGACTCTCTCTCTCTCCCCCCTCCAAATCGAATCCCCACGTGTCCAAGCGAAGAGCACGGTACAGCCGTCGGATTGATGCTTCTCATCTTCTAATGCAACGGCTAAGAGATGGATACGGCGTAATATTGATTTTTTGACCAAACTAGCCCTCTTTGAAATTTAATTTACCTAAATGATCAAACCCTAAATTTAATACCAAATTTATATATTTTTTTCTAACAAAACGCTAAATTGTTTGGCATTTTCTAAAATAACATACACTTTAGTATTTTATCAGAAAAGCTAGAAAATTTTAAAAAGTAAAATCTACTGTCTACATTTTTTTTTGTTGTAATTTTGAGCACAATTGGTTACGAAAATAACTATAGCTCATAGATCATTTTTATATCTTCATAACAATATATTTATAAATAAATTTATGATGCCATAAATTGTTTTCTTTATATTTTATATATATATATATATATATATCTTTATTGTTTGAGGTCTGGTTAAATTATAATTAAAATTATTACATTCTTTTTCTTTCATCTTTGTGATAACATACTATATGTCTAAAATAAATTATTAGTTAAAAAACTATAATATACAAAACTGAGTAATTCATTATTTTAATAAGATGCGAATAGTTCACCGTTTTTAATAATAAAATGCTTAACTATTTAACATTTTATGTGTACCCTTTTTTAAGTAGCGCTGGAATTTTTAATATTTTTTCCTTTTAAAAAACGCTATTAGGATTAATATTTTTAGATTCAAAAGTAGAATGTTTAACGATTTCAACGTTTTATTTAGGATTACAATGAAATAAACTTTTTTTTTGGTATTAAGTGGGTATGATCTTTTTTAATAAATAAAGTTTAAAAGAAGGTTAGTTTGGTCAAAAATTTATGCAATATGCCACATTTCTACGCTTCTGTGGGTCCCTCTTGTGAGGTGACACGTCAAATGGGAACCGTCCTGGAGAAAGTCGTAATTACTGTGTCTTCCGTGGTCAATCACGTACTCCTCCTCCTCGTTCTTACGTCGACGACGGGGCTAAAAGAAATAAACGGAGAATTTAGAGGGGTAATGTGCTAATATGAACGGTGGATTTTGCATTCGTATACAATTTATATGCGGCCGTACTGATGCTTACTGTGTGCTTTCCCCAAGCTTCCGGTCTCCCGATTTGCCAGCTCAGCACCAAGGCCACCTAACTCCTGGTCTCTTTTTCCCGTCGACCGGAGATCACCAACCCACATGATATATATATACTCCCATTTCTATTACATGCACCCTCATTTCATCCACAGTAATGTGATCACCTTTTTAAATTCTGCTCTCATCCGTCCCAAAATTATTATTCACTCCTAACTTCTCCCACTCCTTTGTCACTAATACTATTATTTTGAATTTCTCTACTCCTTAGTGATTCAAATGTGCAGGAAAATAAAAGATAATTTATAAAATAAGTTATAAATTACAATGGATTGAGAGGGTCTTAATATCACATCCTTTGTTTAGCTTTAGAAACTGGAGGTGTAAATATCAATGTTCAATGTAATTATCACGTTCCGTTTTTTTTTTCAGAGAGGGAGGAGAGAGAGAGCATAAAGAACTCCGCCCGAGAGCAAAGTAGCCAAAACCCAGGCCCGACTATAAAAAGGCGCGCCTCCTCATTCCCATTCTCTCTACTCCCATTTCTCCGCGTTGCCATTTAGCCCGCCCGCGTCTAGGGTTTTCTCCAAGAGAAAGGAAGCGAGGAAGCTCAAATCTTCTCGCTAATGGCGGCGTTCTCGATTGCTCTCCGATCCGGGACTCCGGTATTCGATGGATCTCGCGATTGCTTTGCCTCCGATGGAAGAGCTCGAGCTGCGGAGCTGAACAAGGTCCGAATCTTGACCCCGTCTTCTTTCTCTCTCTCTCTCTCTCTTGCTAGAAATGGTTTTAAGATCTCTGTCGGTTCGAAGTTTTTGTTGTCGATTTTGTTGACTTAATCTGTTATCTATGGCGGATATGATTTTGTTAGGTATCTTGCATCAAGAGTTTGACCTCGTCTCGGATTCGATCAAGTGTGTTTGGTTCTGCGCTGTCTTCTCTGGAAGGGTCTTCATCACAGTTGAGTGTTTCTTTCTTTCTCTCTTTTGTTTTCCTACCATTGCTACTGTTTCTTATTTCTTTTTTTCTTTTCTTAATTTTTTTGGGGCAGGATATCGATTGCTAAGAACATCCAACCAATTAAGGCTACAGCTACTCAGGCGCCTCCTGTTATTCCAAGTAAGTTTTTTTTTTTTAAAAAAAATTTATGGGGTTTTGAGGAGATTAAATTTTATATGGTTTTCCTTTGAATTTATTATGCTAATGATCTTTTGGTGCTCTGGTATTACGGTGTAGAATCTTCAAGTGGGGGAAAGACGAAGGTGGGCATAAATGGTGAGTTCCCCCAGTACTTTTAATTTAGACATCTCGGAATTCTTGGTTGTCTTTGTGTGGTTACCTTTGTAGAGAATCTAATTTCTGATAAAGTTAAGAATACAAGTAACATGAATGTTTTAGCTGATATTTTTCCATTGAAGTGACAAGACGAAATGGGATGAGGAAGTAATTTGCATCATGGATCTGGAGGAGTAGCTTTCATTATTGTTAGAGGTTCCTGTTGTTCAATATCAAGTTGAGCTTAATCAAAACTGGAATCAAGTTGAATATGGATCCAATCAGGACAATCCGAGCTTGATTAGATATAAATGTTAAATGCAAAGGTGCTTGGCTGGTTTAGATTGAGCCTGGAATCAAGTTGAATTTGAGCCACCCTTGACCTGCTTGAATTGATTGACGGTGGTTGAGTAAATATGCATTTGTTAATATCCATTCTCGAGTAACTGTTTGATGCAGGACAGAACGGCATCCTTATGTAAGGCTAACAGATTTACAATGTATTAGTAACTTGTTTAGTTTATCTCTTGTGTAGTATACATCCATATATTTCTTTCTATTGGTGCCACTATTTATACATCATAACTCCATTTTAAGATATGATTGATCGCCTTTTAGTTTTAAGGAGCATAATCTATTTCAGGTTTTGGGCGGATTGGTAGGCTCGTTTTGCGCATTGCTACAAGTAGAGATGATATTGAAGTTGTAGCTGTGAATGATCCTTTTATTGATGCCAAGTACATGGTAAGAAAGCAAAATTATCTTTTTAATCCTTTGGTTGCAACCTGGGTGTTACTTGTCTGATTTTATCAATTTTGAGTTCGATATGTTTAGTTACTTCATCTCATATCTTATTTGAACTGTACTGGACCATTTATTTTCAAATCTCCCAGCTGTTTTACTTCCTAAAACATTTTTTCATGCAGTAAGATGATATCTAAAATTAAAATATTATTTTTCCTTTTTTCCCGTGAATATTCTATTTATTGTTAGACCGAGACACCGAGTACAACATGTAAGTGTTAATAGTTTATTGTAATGAAGGAGATTTATGATATTCAACAAAATGTTTTGTAAATTAGAAGTGAATGCTGTGTTAAAACTAGAGGCCCTAACATAATTATATGCTGTTTGAAATATCTTCTGTGTTCTGCCTTATATTCTTTTAGCCCCTATTTGTTTCAGGATTATCTTTTCGCTATTCTAGATTAGGAAACACTATTATAGATTAGAAAAGAAACATCAAATTGTCCCTACTTTAGATTAGAAATACTATTCAAATTATTCCACATATAAACTAAAATACAGTTACCCTTGATTTGACTAAATTTATTTTAAAAATTCTCTCTTTTCTATAACTCACCTATCTCATTGTATACTTACAACAAAATGAGAACACTTTAATTTAAATTTATACGTCAAATCAAAAGGCATTTGAGTCAGTTTTTATTTAAATTTTATCTCAACTTTATGTCAGATCAAGTAATACACAACTTTTCTAGATTATAAGTATATATTAGGATACTCAATTCTAGATTGGAGATACAACAGCAATAAGAATCTAGAATAGCTATTCTGGATGTTCTCTTAATCTCAATGCAAACGAGGCTTTATCTTATTATTTACATTAAAGCCTGGAGGAGTTCTTAAGATGTAAATTCCAGATTGGACAATATATGTTGCAGACCATATCCAACTCAAGTTGACTTGTCACTGATTTTATGCCATGCCTCTCTCGCAGCATATATTAGTAGATATCAAAATATTGTGAATAAGTAGATAAACTGTCACAAACTGTCAATACAGAAAAATTGCAGGTTTTCATCTGGTTCATATAATTCATTCGTAATTCATGTTTCAGCATTGTGGTTTCAAAGTTAGTATTTGGTTTATTTGATGTGGAATTATTTTTGCTCAACTGAGAAAGTTGGAAGAATTAAGTGAGACTTTTCCTTTAAAACATTTATGCCTCTCCTGGTGATATAGTTGACCTCTATTAGATTGGTGATTGGGTGGTCGAGCCTTTTAATTATATGATGAAAATATCAGTAAAAGCATCAATTACTTTATGCTAGCTCTCATTTTTCAAAGATAACAAATTTATAGCTTTTTGTTCTTCTGAGAGGTCCTTTGTTTTCTATTGTATCATAGCATAATCTTGTTTTCTCAGGCATATATGTTCAAATATGATTCTACACATGGATTATTCAAGGGTACACTTAAGGTTGTGGACGAGTCTACTCTAGAGATCAATGGGAAAAAAGTCGCAGTCACAAGCAATAGGTAATACCATTTTTCAGCTAGTTAGTCGCACTTGTAAATTCTTCAAAGAAATGATACATAGTATACATATTCATACACATACTTAGATATTAAAATTCTTTTTTTTTTCTGCATTTCCAAGTCTTATAATATTTGTATACATTCTTCATTCTAATAGTAAAGAAGTTTCATTGATATGCTTGTAAGGATTTATCCCTGTAAGTCTTTTGGAATCTGAACTAATTTTTCAATTTTAAGTAACCAAGTTTGGATATCTTGTAAAGTGCTTTGCTTTTAGGATTACTTACATTTTTGTAAGTAATGTAGAAAACACAGAATGTCTATAGCTTCAAAGCATAAAGAAACTGAACTTATTTCTTATTCAGAGATCCAGCGGAGATCCCTTGGAGTGATCTTGGAGCAGAATATGTCATTGAATCTTCTGGTGTCTTTACAACAATTGATAAAGCATCAGCACACTTGAAGGTCTGCCTTATTTGATGTTTGAGTTGGCAAAATTTCATTCATTCTACAAATCTGTTTTCCTATGCATCTTGATGTCTGATATCTTATTATTTTCCCTATAGGGTGGTGCTAAAAAAGTGGTTATATCAGCTCCGTCAGCTGATGCCCCCATGTTTGTCGTTGGAGTAAATGAGAAGAGTTACTTGCCAACTATGAATGTGGTTTCCAATGCAAGCTGTACTACCAATTGCCTTGCTCCTCTTGCCAAGGTTTGCTTGTATTCTTGAATTTGCTTATTTATTGTCTCTTTCTGGCATCACCATTGCCTCTCGATTGATTTGCAATTTGCATATATAGTACCCTTGCAAATTGTGGGATGCCAGGCTGCACATTTGTCTTCTCTTTTTTATTACCTTAGTAGGGTATAACATTGTAGATATAGATAGATAACCATGTTATGTTCTATAGGTGGTTCATGAGGAGTTTGGTATTCTTGAAGGCCTCATGACAACTGTTCATGCGACCACAGGTATTTTATGTTCTTTTTTTACTTGTTGGAGAACATGACCTACTTCAGAAATGTGCTTGTATGCATTTCGTTCAGTTCATGATTCTTGTTTCTTAAAATGGCGTCTGCTCTCGCTGTTCAGCAACACAAAAGACTGTTGATGGTCCTTCAAGGAAAGATTGGCGTGGGGGGCGTGGTGCTGGTCAAAACATCATACCTAGCTCAACAGGTGCAGCAAAGGTGAGATACAATGATACATGGCACTACTAGGTATTGTTTAATGATTATATTTGTATTGATTAGCTTTACTTCCTTACCTCTCAGGCTGTCGGAAAGGTTCTCCCAGAACTAAATGGCAAGCTTACCGGAATGGCCTTCAGAGTCCCAACTCCTAATGTTTCTGTTGTGGACTTGACTTGCCGGCTGGAGAAAAGCGCATCATATGATGATGTCAAAGCAGCTATCAAGTATGGCACTATCTACTTAATTGTTCGAATAAGATACTAGGTGGTGGGTGGGGGGATCATAGATGATGGCCTTTGCAGCTTTCCCACATTATTTCTCATACTTTTTGTACTGCCCTAATGATCATTATGAATTTCATATTATCATTTGTGGTTATTTTGTTAACTGGGATTTTTTTGTAAACTAATAAGATACAAATTTTCCAGTAACAGTCATTTAATCCATTGATCAAATATCAGGTTTGCATCTGAAGGTCCACTGAAAGGTATACTCGGATACACTGATGAAGATGTCGTTTCCAATGATTTTGTCGGTGATTCAAGGTAACAATAGCTTCATTCTTGTCTTTGGTTTGCTGTCCATTTGGTGAAACTAAAAATAAAAATCTCCCTGTATGCCAGATCAAGCATATTTGATGCCAAGGCCGGTATTGGACTGAGCACTTCTTTCATGAAGCTTGTCTCTTGGTATGACAATGAGTGGGGTTACAGGTTAGAGTTTACTGCTCTCCTACTTTTATAACTACCCTTGTTCTTATAGTCAAATTTGGAACATACACTTACCCCCTCTTCTTTTTTGTTTCAGCAACCGGGTTCTAGACCTTATCGAGCATATGGCCCTGGTGAATTCTCACCACTAAAGAAGCGTGGCTTGGAGCATCGTTCAAGTAGAGTAGATCATAAAGCTGAAATTTTGATGGTGGATGACTTGTTTTATTTTATGATATTTAAAATAAGATGTAGCTAATTCAAAGCGCTACTACCATTTATTTTGTTACTTTGGTCGCTTGGAGGAAGCCTAGAACTGAGTCAGGAAAATAGCTATGGAATTCATAACCGCAGGTGACATTATACCTCGCGGCATCCTGACCAGAAATTTCTTCATGCGGATGCTTTACAAAGTCGTTCTAGTTTCATTATCTTTTCCAACTTGTTGCATCTAAATGTTTATATTACTTCTCTATTTTCACATTGAGCAGCCGTTTCTTTGCACACACTCTCGTCCAGAATACATTATTGTGAATGATTTGACAAATAAAAACTAAGGGTTTTTTCCGTGCAATCGAATTAATTTTTTATCAATTAATTTGATGAAGATCAGATCTAATGGTTAAGATCTTTAAGGGTATAATAGGAATGAAAGATATTACTGGTTCAGCAGGTAATTTTTTTTAGATATGTAATCTTGCATATTATTTTTTAACAATTATATTATTTTAATATTTTATTAAGTAAAAGATATATATCATTAACTAAGAGTAATGTATATATATCAAAATAAAGGGTAATGATATCTTTTATAATTAACTTGATGAAAATTTAATTACATTTTATTTTTTTGATTATTTTTGATTATTTACATATATCTTCTGATAGTTTAAGATTGATTTAAATTAAATTTTAATAGATAGAGATAGAGAATTATATTTAAATTGAAGTTTATCTCTAAATAATCAAATTTAAATTATTTAATGTTAAATAATATCTCTTATAATTAAGGTATAATTATATTTAAGAGAGAAATCTTAACGGAAGAAAAAAAAAATACTTATCAATTACTTTAATGAAGATCTAATAGTTAAGATCTTCAAAGGTATAATAAGAAAATTGAGAAGTTAGGCACACGTAATTAATCTTCTTAATTAATATACTATTTTTCTTACGTAATGTGATTTTGGAATCGGTACCGAGAAACTGGTACCGAGTATGAAAACTGACTATTATAATTATTGAATTAAGATTATAATATTTAAAGGTGCATTGAAGTATTTGCCAAAAACTTATCCACATAGAGCAAGGACAAGATGCCCTTATGGATGAAAAAGAGTCTATAATGAGATAAGGTATGATTATAATATCCATTTTACTTACCTTAAATCAATCCTACTCGACAACTAATTTCTCCTGTCCTCGTCTACGCGTGGCTGCTAAGTGCCACCCGACTCTCGTGCCAGGTGCTGCATTGCCACCCCCTCCCTCGCCCACCGCTCTATTTACGTCAATTAATTCCCTCATCTCCCCCATTCTACCATGCATTTCAGACCTTCTCCTTTCCTTTCCTTTCCTTTCCTTTCCCTGGCCATGGCGTACTCCAACAAGGCAACCATCTCTGCCGTCCTCCCCGTCCTCCTACTGCTCTTCCTCTTCGCTTCTCGTAAGACATGCACCCCAATCTTCCACCTTACTTGCGTTTTGTTGTTATATATATATATATATATAAAGAATTTTTTGTACATTATTGAAACCATCATTTGTTACTTGGCAAACAAAAGAACTGAAAGAAGATAGGTATATAGCACTAACTTGAATGCTACATATATGACTGGAAAAATATTTGCAGAGGTGGCGGTGCCCGGCGTCGAGGCGAGGATTTGTAGGGTGAAGAGTAGCCGTTTCTGGGGGCCGTGCATCTCCGACCGCCACTGTGCCGCGACTTGCATCAAGGAGGGCTTCAGCGCCGGCGACTGCGAGGGTCTCCGGCGCCGCTGCCTGTGCCAGAAACCCTGCTGAAGCTCCGGCTACTCCACTGCTCTAGAGGATGCTATCTATATATAAAAAATAGATCTAGAGAGAGAGAGAGAGTAGCTTATGATCTCATCGTGCTATGTATGTTGCCTATCCTTGTGTTGTTGATAAATAAAAATGCTAGAATGGTTGATGTTTATAAGATGTTTCCTATACTATGATGTTACTCACATGGATGATAAAGAATTAATTGCATTTTATGACAGACATGAACGGAGTGGAGTAACAAGAAACACACACACCTTTCATTTCATTTGCTATCAGGAGGCCATAAGAAGGTCACAAAAATAGATAGGGATATTTTTTCCTTCATTTTATTAGGTTGTGAAATGATAAACGAAGAAAAACTTACAAAAATAATCATGTAAATCATATAATTACTCCACAGATATCTGTAGTACAGTGGTGAGTCTGGGTCTTCTATATCTCCTTAGAAGCAAAGAGGAGCAGACAACACTCAGAGAGGAGAAGGCCATGCAAGCACCAGCCAACCATGGTGGCATTCTAAGTCCTGTGAACGGAAAGAGAACTCCGGCGGCGACTGGAACGGCGACGACGTTGTACGCCATCGCGAAGAAATGGTTCCAACGAATGCGGGCGAAGGTCTTCCGAGAGAGATCAATTGCAGTGATGACATCCTCAAGGTTGTTCCTCACCAGGACGTAGTCTGCGGCTTCGACGGCGATATCGGTGCCTGCGCCGATCGCCATGCCGACGTCAGCCGCAGCGAGGGCCGGAGAGTCGTTGATGCCATCTCCAACCATTGCAACCACGGTGCCATCTTTCTGGAGAGAGCGAATGGCTTCGGCTTTCTCTGCTGGCATCACCTCAGCTCTAACGTCTTCAATTCCGACCTGCAAACTTGCAACAGAGATAACAGTCCATCGATGTAACTTGGTTTTCTGATAACCACATCCAAAGTCAAAATGGCATTACTCTGATGAACAAATGCAACCAAAATAAAAATCCACAAAGATGACTCCTCTTTAGGAAAAAGAGATCATATCTAAAGTTGATAAAAGATGAAGTGCAAAAATATACCAAGTGTTTATTTTAATACTCTAACACTCTCCTTCATTTTTGAGTTCGAGACATTCTAATATATAACTTCAAAGAGTAGAGGTTTTATATTTTAAATTACAGATAGACCTGACGAGATTTATGGCCCCCTGCTTTACTAGCAGCATGTTTAACTTTCTAACTTCTCTAACAGTATAGAAGTGTTGTTTTCAAAACAATGAGGTGGGTTAGAATACTAACCTCCTTGGCAACTGCTTGGGCAGTCCTCCAATTATCCCCTGTTAACATGACTGGATGAATACCCATCATTCTGAGACCCTCTATAACAATAGCTGCTTCTCTTTTCAAGGGATCAGTTATTCCCAGCAATCCAATAAAAGTACCATCAAGCGCCACAAGTATACCAGTTTTTGCATTCAGTTCCATGTCTACCAAGAAACTCTCAGCTTCTGGAGGAATGGCAACACCATTATCATCTAACAAACTCCGGTTACCAACCTGTCGTAAAATTTATGCACAAAGATCAATATATTTTTGAAACAAGCAATAACATATTGATATGATAGATAGCTCATATGACAACTCACCAGAACCGTTTTCCCGTTGATTGAGCACTGAACACCTCTCCCTGGCAATGCAGCAAAGTCGATGACTTCAAGAAGCCACTCTGACATTATTTCTTCTCTAAGTTGTTCTCCGGCATCTTTGGTTGTGGAAAGCTTGCCAAAGAAATGATAATGGAATGAGTAATCCAGGATCGCTCTCGCAAGAGGATGTTCACTGCTTGCCTAAACTACATTGATAGATTGACTAAAGTTACAAGTTTGAGCTTACTATTCACTATATGAAGTAGAAATCGAACTTTTTGATTCACCTCGGCAGATGCAACTATCTTGAGGAAATTTCCTAGCTCCAATCCTGTGAAAACTTTTGCAATTGTCACAGCAGCTTTCCCTTGTGTTAGGGTGCCTGTTTTATCAAAGATCACACAAGTGACACCCTGAGCTCTCTCCAATGCATCTCCTCCTTTTATTAGGACTCCAAGACTCGCACCAACTCCGGTAGCTACCATAACAGCAGTTGGTGTTGCCAAACCAAGGGCACAGGGGCAAGCAATCACGATGACCGATATAGAGAACATGAGAGAGAAAACAAAGCAGTTACTGCTTTCTGTGACCCATGAATCTGGATATCCTCCTATTGATCCGCAAACAAACCTACAAAGGGAAGACCAAAACATGAGAAAACCCAACCACATGTTATGGCTACTATTTGTCTAATTCATGTGAAACATACCATCCCAAGAATGTCAATAAGGACATGGCGATAACAATAGGTACGAAAATGCTAGAAACCTGAATTCAATAAAATAAATCATGATCATCATCGAACTTAGAAGTATGAAAGTAAACATGGATCAGCTTGACAAGAAGAAGAAGTAGTGGATCACAGAAAAATGTCCAAAAATACAAAACAATTATGCATGCTTACATTATCTGCAAATTTCTGAATAGGAGCTTTAGACATCTGAGCCGTCTCAACCAGAGAAATTATCTGATTCAAGACAGTGTCAGACCCCACCTTAGTAGCCTGTATATGAAGGACACCGTGTAAGTTCATAGTACCTCCAATAATGGAAGAAGATACTTCCTTCATGACTGGTATAGATTCACCAGTTATCATGCTTTCATCAACATGGCTTGTACCCCAAACAACAATGCCATCAGAAGGGACTTTCGAACCAGGAAGAACTTTTAAGATATCACCTGATTGGACTAACAGTGCATCTATCTCTTTCTCTACAATATATCTTCCTTCTGCATTCCAAATATTTAAATGGAATTAATTGACAGTTGAATACTGAAGACACCGCAAACTTACTAACGATCACTACCTTGTAACACATTAAGAAACACTAAACATAAGCAGATGTTATATATGCACTGCCCAACTCACAAAATATTAAGGTACTATGCAAAGGTTTCTCAATTTTTAAGAACATATACCTGCATCCTTGACCAGCAAAAGAGCTGTAGCAGGAACCAGTTCTACTAGCCTTTTGATAGACTCTGATGTCTTCCCTTTGGCAAGAACTTCCAAATATTTCCCAAATAACACAACTGTTATTATCATTGCAGTTGTCTCAAAATATATTGGAAGCCAGAACCCAGTAAATGCACTATAGAGAAGAGCACCGACAGAGTAAAAGTACGAAGCAGAAGTCCCCAGAACCACCAGGACATCCATATTAGTAGAGCCATGCCTTAAAGCCTTATAAGCCGCCACATAGAATCTTTTGCCGATAACAAACTGCACGATGGTAACCAGAACCCACTTCACCAAATCAGGCATCGCAAAGGACCCACACCGCATGAAAAAGAAAGAATCTATGGAAGGTTTGCCAGAGCAAAGCATATTTATAAAGAAGACAGGAGCCTGTTGCATTGTAGTCAGAGGGGAAACAATTAGTTAGAGCAAAATATACTCGTGGAACGAAAACATTACATCAAGCATCTTACTCACACTGAGACATAGACTCGAACGGAGAAGCTGAAACATTTCTGAGGCCTCTCGTGCATCATTTGGAGCTACTAGCATACGTGGATTCTGGACATGCGGTTTCAATCTCCCATTGCTCTCCCTCTCAATTGTCTCGACTATCAATCTCAAACCAACAACTTCTGGATCAAAAGTGACTTCTATTTCTGACGGCGCAATCTTTACCTCAAACTGTCTCACACCTTCCACTTCTCCTAGTATTCTTTCTATGACAAGCACATCCATTTCGGTAAGCAATCCAACTACACCTAACAAAACTTTGTTTTCCTCACTGGATTTCAGAAATACAGCATCAAAACCAGCAT
Source organism: Typha latifolia (assembly GCF_019914945.1). Lineage (NCBI taxonomy): Eukaryota > Viridiplantae > Streptophyta > Magnoliopsida > Poales > Typhaceae > Typha > Typha latifolia. The sequence goes on from NC_133093.1 coordinate 401,231, forward strand.
CCTCAATAGCATGAACAATTTCATCTTTACTGATGACTGATGAATCATACTCAACTTCCCCTAATGAAGTTGCCAGGGCAACAACTGCTCTTTTTACACCAGGTAGTTTCCTCAAAATCCCTTCAACAGAGCTTACACATGCAGCACAAGTCATGCCACTTATCCCGAACTGTGCTGAGAAAGTCATTTGAGATATTGATTGAGTATAACTAGAATCTGGGAGGATCTCTGCTTCAAATCCTACATCTTCTATTGCATTTTTAATGTCTTCTTGCTGTAGGCAGAATACAATTCAGTAACAAGGACCAGCTATATTTTGTAATCATCAAATCTATGAAGAGCATACTAATATTCATTCCATCCTAGTTTCCTATGTGCGTGTTGCTAATTGCACAGCGAATCCTGAAAATTCCGACTTTATCAACAAATAACAAATATTTCAAATGACCCACAAAAAGAATTTACCCGAACCCATGAACTAGAGGGCGAGAAGAGAAGAAGTAAAATAGAAAAGGTGGGACCTTGACGATGCTGGGATCGAAGACGACATGGGCCTTGTTTTGGAGCAGCGAGACCGAGGCCTCGGAGACGCCGATGAGGGAGGTGACGGCGGATTCAACGGCATTCGTGCAAGCCGAGCAGGTCATCCCAGTTATTCTCACCGCGATTCTCCTGTCTCGCTTCTCCTCCTCTTTTCCCTCTCCCTTTTCTTCGTCGTAGGAGTCGAGGAGTCGCATGACCTCGAGGTCGCCAGAATCCTCCATAAGAGAGATAGGCTCCGGCCACCGGCGGCCGGATAATGATGACGTCATCTGGAGGTCTCTACGGCTCGGAGTCGGAGCCATCGAGAGATAGGGAGGCGAAGAGGGAGGGAGGAAGAGAGGGAGAACTAGTAAACAACAAAAGGAGGGAGGGAAAAAAAAATATGGTTTACCGTTTTGCATATTACTACCTGCATTTTATATTTATTTCATAAAGCTTCCTTCTCGACATATTTACAAATAAACTCCTTTCTTAATTAGTATTTCATCAACAACAAAAAAAATTATTTCTCTTTCCCTTTCCCAAGTCCCAACTATTAAACCGAAAAAAAAAATTCAAATTGAGGAGGTCTTCTGCAATAAAACTAAATATAGGTGTCTATATGCACTAATAACATAAAGACAGTCATAACTATTATGCAATAATATAAGAAGTCAAGGAGATGTATATGGTGGCAATTTTGCCCTTCCAAATTATTTTATTATCCTACGTGTTGGAGAGTTCCTTAAGTTATGGTCGGGGGGATTGTCTCCATTTCATTTAATAAAACATTTCTAGGCTTATCTTAGAGATAATTAATCTCATATTACAATTCTAATTTATTAGTTGATTTATACAACATTATTTATATATGAGATAACTAAATAAAATTATATTATTATCCTTAGTAAAAAAAATTAATGATATGAAAACTATTATTAATTATCTCAAAACTTAAATTATATTATATTAATTATAAAAATTAATCCAAGGATAAGAAAATTGGACGAGAGAGAGAGCTAAGAGGGGAAGCCAAGCCATATAATCTAAGATTATAAATGGGCTTAAGGAAAAAAAAAAAAAGGCTTTTCCAAGTTGGATTTTGAGAGCCCGGCCCAATTAAATCTAGATCCCCTATGCTTACTATATTTTTTTTATTAGAAGAAGCGTCGCCGACTTCACCTATTAAACGATACTGTGCCCCAAATCGGCGACGACAATGGCACCGGCACGGCGTCTTCCTCTCCTCTTCCGTCCTCTTCTCCTCTCCAAGAACCTCCTCCCCAACCCTAACCCTAACCCTAAACCTAATCCTTCCTCTCTTCTCCCTCTCCTCCTTTCATCGCCTTCCCCTTCTCCTCCTCATCCTCCTCCTTCTCCTCTGCCTCTCCGTTTCTCCAACTCTCGACTCTTCTCCGCTTCCCCATCCAGTACTCACACTCCTCCTCCTTCCCCTCCTTCTCTTTCTTCCGCACGACAGATGTTCGATTCTTTGATTCTTTGATTGAATCGGTTTTGTAGGTTCGTCGAAGATCGTCCTTGTCGGCTCCGCGGAAGAGTTTGATAATTCGCTCAAAAGGGTCGAGGGTTGGGCGATTCGTTCTTATGAAATCTTGTCCTTTGTGGGTTTTGTTTGGTTTCGTTGTGTCTAAGTGGATTTCTTGATCTGATCGCAGATGAGAAGCTCCCGGCGATCTTTTACTTCACGGCTGCATGGTGTGGCCCTTGTGAGTATGTGAATCCATCAAAGGATTCGCGAAATCTGTTTGTGGAAATGCCATTGAGGAGAATTCGAGATATTTGGGTTTTTATCTAATTGCCCTGCTAATAACGATTTCGTTTGCTTGTCTTGCGTAGGCAGGTTTATATCCCCAGTTATTGAAAAGATGGGCGGCAAATTCCCTCATGTCACCACATATAAGATCGACATTGATCAGGTAAACCTTATGAACTGTTTGTTCCTTGGGACTTTTAAGTAGGGAATGCATCGCTCTTGAAAACTTTTGACGTTGAGAAATAGCGTTGGCACAATTTGTCAAGAGAGTCTTTTGGCTGATGATATGATTACACCATATATAATTTTATTTAAACCCGGAGGTAGGGACATTTAAGTGTTGGGACTATTTCCTTGACTAACATGCCTTGAGAAAAGTATCTTTGTTCAAAATCATTTTCTCTGAGTTGGGTAATATAGCTTGCTCAAGAGAGGAAAAAAACTTCAATGTGTCAGAAATCTTCTCTTATTTGCACTGAACAACTTAAGAAGATGTTAAGTATTCTTTACCTAAGAGTGATATTGTGAGTCTGTCACTGGTTAATGTTTGATAGCGATTTGACTTTATGAATTGTTAGTTAGAAGCATATGCTCAGCCTTATATACATATATTTTCAACTGTCCAGATAAGTCTCATAAAAAAAGAAGTAAAAAACCATTATATTTTTGGAAGTAATATTACTTAAAGAAGGAAGAAAAGGATGAGAAGGTGAAACTGGCAAATTATATAATACTGCCCTTCATTAGCGGCTCTCACAAGAAAGGAAACTACAGGATCTTCAAATCATACATGTCTAGCTTTATATTGTAAAGTTCTGAAAATTACCATCTGATGTTCCTATGCAAATTTGATTAACCATATCATATGGAACTTGTAAAAGTTACCTTCTGAATTATGTTTGTCATAGGTGCATTTGCTACATGAATTCTCATTTTACGATAGTCTAATCTTTGAGGAAAACTTCTATTTGATTGTGATTTGTTTTTACAGGAAGGTCTTGGAAGCATACTAAATAAGTTAAAGATTTACTCCGTGGTATGTCACACCTATACTAATTTTTTTTAGAATGGACAAACTTGTACGTGTAATTACTATCAAAGTTGTTCGCGGAAGATTTGTCCATTGTTTGCATATGCTAGTGAGAATTTTCTTTTTGCTTCTTGCATTTTCTACTGTTACATGTTGTCAGGTTCCAGTGACCACTCAACTAGGCATGGTTCTCTGTCAACCAGTCATCTGTAGTTTGTGGTGAATTTGGACTCGTTCCATTACAGACTAGGTACTGAAAAATATTTGATCCTTTATTTGATTCCATAATGGGCTTGAACCTTACAAGGTAGGTTTCATGAGGTAGCTCATTGTTGTTGACTAAATGATCATAGCTCATAAAGCACCTGGAATTTAGTCAATCAAGTATCGCGGGAGAACTTTAGATCATTGTTTTAATGAATAATGATTTTAATCCATTTGTAAACCAATTTCCTGAAACTTATCTTATACTGAGAGTGTTGACTTGGTAGGTACTTTTCATCCTGTGGGAATCTACAATAGAGTATGCTTCACCTGCCGCATCTTTGACGCCTTTTCCTTCCGCTCTCCAAGAGATAGACTGAGCCTTCTCTATTTACCATCACCGTGCCTTTTGGTGCTCTATCAATCTCTCATCCCATGTTACAGTTCTTAGCAATCGGATGGCCTGTTTCTTTTAAGGGATGGTTTGACCTGGATATTCACTCGTATATGCTGAACTGGTATCTGCTGACCTGGAGCCATGGGTTACTGATGTGTCCTCCTGCTCGCACTGTTTCCTCCTTCCTTTGTCATTGATCACTTTGCCGCCAGCCACACTTCTTCTGCCACATCCCACCACCCTTTTCTCCAACCTTTCTTCACCCATCCTTCACCTTCTGTAAACTAGTAAAAGTTAACAAGACTTTTACTAAGTCTTTGGGTTATGGATCCTTTTCGTATATAGTGCAAACAGCTCAGGTTACAATGCTTAGTCTCCCTGCACTCTCCAATTGTTTAAACACCAGATATTCAGAGCTTTTAGGAGATCTATACACTTTGACAACATTTATATCCATAGGTTTCCCGTCCCTTGATATGACCAAGAGAACATCCAAGTCATATTCAGAGAGTGATTAGTTTTAGATTATAGGAGAAAAAACTCAGAATTTTTTTTCTTATCTCAGGTTATCATTATAGGTCATCCTTCTTTCTCAGGTTATCATTATAGGTCATCCTTCTTTTTCTTTCCATACAAGATTGATCAACATCTTAATATTAAAGTAATTTTTTTTCTTGCTTTAAGCTGGGTGCTTTGAATCTGATTAGGTAACAAGTGAAATGTGATAATTCTATTTATTGTTGGTTTTGCTAGTTTTACCATATATTTGAGATCATCAGTGTGCCCTTTGATCTTAGCCATAGTGTAAATTATATTTTTGTTTTGCTGTGCTCACAATGGTTTATCTACAGCCAACCCTCCATTTCTTTCAAAATGGTCAGAAGTCTACTGAAATAGTTGGGGCTGATGTGCAAAAACTTGAAGCAACAATGGAAAATCTGTACAAGTAAGTTGCTGGCACTACATCTTTGTTGTTTGCATAATTTGATATCATTCCATGCCAAAATTTAATTGGCTTTGAATATATGAAAGATATTTTAAGATTGATTAAGGATGGCCATTATTATAAAATCTGACTTAATTAGAGTTTACAGACTTGCTTGAAAGGAGGAAAAAAAATGTGTTTGTATTAAGAAACTGCATGATATTTCCAACAAACATACAGTTTACAACAATTTAGAATTTAATAATTTTAATGGACTTCTTGAGTTAAAAGATATATGCCGCAACTTCTCACATTGTGTATATATCAAACAGGCTGGACTAGGAGTTGGGTGGAAACAATCAAACAAATGGTTTACTTTTGATATTTCATGGGAAGCTACAGATATCTATGTGGAAAGAATTTCTCCACATCTGCCTTCTTGTCGACCGGCTTTAGCATTGCGGAATTTGTCCTGTGCTGTTACTCTCTGTGTTTTTGTTCCTTCAATAGATTTAGATTTTGCAGCTCTATGATTAGAATAATGTATGCAAGTGAATTAATTGATGACTCATTTGACTCAAGGGAAGCTGATGTTAAGAACTACAGTCAGAAAATAATTATGGGATAATTGATTATGTATTTTGACTATTTCCAAGTAGAACACTGAGGGATCAAGTTATTGTGATGTTATTTTAAGAGTTCTAAGTTGCATCATGCTTTCTACATTTGTGTAATGTGAGGCACTACAGTTATCTCCTATCCAGAAGCTCCAATAGTTTTCTATATATATATATTGGTTTTCTAAAATTAAGTCAGAGTTTGTAGGAATCGCAAAAGAAATGGATCGTTGGGCTGCTACATTACTTTACTTCGGGGAAGATCATTTAGCAGGGAGTAGTACTCCCAGATTGTCCTGGATCAAGTCTTTATCGATATAAAAAAATGTTCAGGCATAAATTGTTGGTGTTATTTTACATCCTCTCTTCGTTTTTATGTCCTGGGTAAAAGGTACACTAACTAAATGTATCAAGATAAAAAAAAATGTCGCACATGCCTGACTAGTTTCATGTAATGATGTAGAAGTTCATAGTGATACATTTAGTTAGTGTACCTTTTATCTTGCTATGTGTGAATGGTTATAGGCTAATAGGCTAAGTTATTACCTAAGGAAATCATAAATTGTACATTTGTACTCTTAGAGAAGTAAGCTTGAACTAATTTCAAGCCAAGTTTCATCATAGCTAGGCTCAATCAAGGCCCATAATTACACCTTGAAGAATGGCTTCATGGTGAACTGATGATCTAAGCTGCCTCTTTTAGTTGGATCACCTGAAATGCTGCAATTAGGAAAAAGGCAGTGTAGATTTACAAAACTGTAGAGTTCAACTATAGAAACTGCCTGGTTCAGTCTACTTACAGAGTGAAGACTGTAACCTGGTTTTATAACTTATAAAAACATTGATCTAAATAACTAGATTTCTATCTGATCTGATAATAACTTTGGAAACGCTTAGAAGAACTCAGTTTGCTTTCTTTTGTGTACAATAAAATTTGATGAATGTTACAAGAGTAGAAAAATAATAAGTTTCAGACAACTGCTTCGTCTTTTTGTGGCTGTCAGTATTCTGTTGCATCTAAAAATAAAATCTGTTAGAATGGGGAAATGTAATTGAAAATAAAAGTAGCATCCTTTGAAGTCTGCAACCAAACATGATCATTGTAAAGTTTCTACGTCCACCATTATTCATTTCCTGTTTTATGTTGATATATTCTTTCTCTAATAAATATATTATTTCTACTGATAGGATGCCCCCTATTTGATGTTTTTGAGTGGAGCTAAAAGTTAATTAACTTTATAATGTCCAAAGTATCCATAAATTTTAATTCTTAACTGCTGCAGGTTTTGAGTCCTAATAATATCGCTCTCCTATACTTGAGGTAAGGCTATGCACAATTCACTCTTTTCTTTTATTTTTTTTCCCCCTTCAATCTAAGTTCTGCACTTGAATGTTGAATATTATAATCCTTTTTATATGATTTTTCAGCTTAGTCATTATAGTAAATGCAGAGTTTTCACCTGACCTACGTCCAGATGCTGTGCTTCTCTTAGTGGGACTTTCTTCCTGTACTGTAATATGCTACATTATCTCATTCACTGCTTTCACTTTAAAGACAAGTGACCATTGTAGTGGAACCTGTCTCCCAACCTTTAGCAACTCAATTCATGTCTCCCATATAAGAGGCATCACCTCTTAGAAGTACTCCTTATAGCTATTGGAAAAGAAAAGATAAATGCCACTTCAAAGGAGGGGGGGGAGGGGAGGAGGAGGGTGGTGGGGGTCTGAACTTGGATGAGATGCCCTCAAATCAAAACAAATGTGGATGGAAGAGCAACATGTGATCCCCCCTTTGAGATCTCATGAGTGGCCCCCAGGGCCCCCACCCTTCCGGAGGTCACTTGGGCTGTATTCAAAAGCTATAGAAGAGAACAGAGCACTTAGCAGCCGTTATAGCTGTAACCATGATGCTCTTGGTACATTGTCTGGTCACCCAAACATGTACCTTTCCGTTGAAAGTGAAGTCCTTTACACTAGTAATGGGATGTCCGTATGACAGGGGAAATAGATAAGCTAGCAAAAGATACCCGCTCTCTATGATTGGGGGTATCTTGTGGAATCCTCAGATATGTTAGTTTTGCTCTTTGGTTTCTCTCTCGCGGACGTTTTTTTTTTTTTTTTTTTTTTTTTTGACTATTTTAAGTCTCTCCATAATTTGTTTTACACATCTAATTTATTTTAAAATTTAAATATAAGATTAATTATGTTTGGAATTTTTTATATGAATTATTTTTCTGTTTAGCAACTTGAAAATATAAATTACTAATTGAGTTAGTAATTTATATATTTAAAATATTTTAAAATATTAAATTAATTATTTATTTAGTAAGCGATTTTTAAACACATCTAGTCTTGTATTTAAGTTTTAAAGTGTATTAGACACTATAATAAATAATTTAAAGGATTGTGTGATACTAATCCTGTCTACGATGAAGTAATATTTAATTTATATTGTTTGTTATGTCACTTGATTGTATTATTTATATACATCTTTATATGACAATCTATTATTGCAAGTAAGGAACTGTAAAGTCTAACCAATGTGGTGTTAGTTCTTCAGGTTCTAGTTTCACTCTTTTTGATAAATAATTTTTATTTATTTTATAATGCATTACATTACACAAGGTCTAATAACATATGATACATTTACATTGAGTTTTAAAAAAAAAAAAGTGATTATAGCTATTTTAAATTAGATGATACCTTGCATTAATTAATTAATTAATTAATTAATTAATTGTGTACATATAGAATAAGGTAATGGTGGTGTTAATGAGGCTAGATTTAGGGTTATGAGATAGATAGTAAAGGTATTAAAAGGCGAATCGAAATCCATTACCCATTGGATGAGCAATCATAGTATTAGCAGCAGCATCCCACATGGCAACAATGTCACTATCATATCCGCTGTGTACGGGGTTTGCAGGTAGGTTGAGTCTGACTAGACGGTGGAGAGTGCTCCACGCGTCACATCCCCTAAAATGGTTCGGATCATCCTCCCTCTCCCACCAGCTTTGCGTCACGTGGAATTTCACATGCAATCCCAATCCCAATCCCCCAGCTTTGCACCAAATGGGGTTTCTATTTATTTGTATTTTGGGTCCAAACAGGAGTCGCTGCGGGTCGAGTCGAAAGTTTGAGTTAAGAAGGGTGATTGATGATGGTCTTTTGATGTGAAAAAGAGGGCCCAAAAACGAGAAAGGACAATCACTACATGCTTTTTTTTGTCTTTTTGACTACTACCATTCCAATTCCCTTTTCTTTTCGTCTCTCTCTCTCTCTCTCTCTCTCTCTCTCTCTCCTATTTGGAGCCGAGCATCCCATTCCGGTCCCGGTCCCGGTCCCGGCCCCGGCCTCGGCCTCGGCCTCTTACATCTGCTATGCTGGGCCTCATGTAATATCTTCTGTTGCTCTCTTCTTCCTCCTCCCACACTTTTCTATAATGAGAATAAAGGACTTTGCATATGTTCTAGGAGTTTGGGAAAATATAAAATAAAGGAAATAATTTGGTTTTGGAAGAGGCAGTAGATTTAAGCTACCCTCTTGATACTTTGGATTGTTAGATAGCTGATTATGGACATAAATATTTACTGTGTGGACTAGAGGTGGTACTTGGATAGGCATAAGGTAAGCCCAGCGTTCAAGTGGAGAGTTTGCCGTTTTGTCTAGCCTATATTAATGGATCAATTGGAATTGATTAAGGTAACCAAACCAACCAGATTCCTCTCTTCTTCTTCTTTTTTCCTTTGCCAATGCCCAAAGGCTCTTGCTTCATGCTTAAAGTCTGCATGTTTTGTTATTTTAAATAGTTTCTATTTGACATGAAGAGCAAGTATCACTCTAGTACTTATATTGAATCTCTTTATCTACTCCTAGACTAGTTTTAGATGTTCATCAAACAGTACTCTTTTCTCAGATGATTTGATCCCCAAACAAGTGACTGAACCTTCCCGTCTTGACATCATGAGATTTTACTTGGTTTTGTACTATTTCATATCATTTTCAGATGTCTTTGACTTAAAGTGAGGAAAGTGATGGCATGTCCAGCCTTTATCGTTTCAAGGGAAAAATGTTGGTACCTATTTTATTCATATTCCATGCATGATTTCCGCTGCTAGTATATTTTACATCGATATGATATATAATAGCTTCTTGCTTCATTTTCCATTGTGGCTAGAGTCTTGCACATGAACATTATAAATAATGTTGGGTTTCTTAGTTTGATCCAAAATTAGTCTTAAAACTTTGAACTCAACCAGCAACCAAGAAGGCTGAAAGTTAAGTGACATCTTGTTGGGAACTTTTGACTTGCCATGGTAAAGCCCATTAATGGATGTGAATGGTATATCAATGTTACATATATGGCTTCTCTAGGCTTTGGCATGTGTTTGAAGTATAGTTAGTACATGATATTTTTAGCAGATAACTTATGAATTTGTTGTCTCGGTATGTGTTGCATGATTTGCAACTTATATAGTTGTGAGGATGGAGAAGTGAATAATAGCTAGATAATGGATGTAAGAAGGTGTATTAGATGTTAAATTAAAGCTATCAAGCTGGCCTTTTTCTGAGGATTGGGCTCTGTAATTCTGGGCTTTGCATATACTTGGCTGGACTTGTTATTTGTTGGGCTCTATGCTTCAGAAAAAGTGTAGGGAGTGTTAGTTATCAATCACTATGCTTGTTTTCCTTGTTTACAGCTTGAGGTTTCTTTGATCACAAGGATTTGATTATTGGGTAACCTGAGGTTAAATAGGAAAAGATTGCAGAGTCCTAGAACTAACAAAGCTAAGAATGGTATCCTTGGGTAGAGATGTTCACAAATGTTACCTTGTCTATAATTTTTTGTTTGAAAGAAACTACTACTAAACTAAGAATGGTACATTAGGTAAAGTTATTTGTTATAGAGATGCATTTTTCCAAATAGTGGAAGTCTTTACTCCATTGCATTGCTGGCTCTGCATTTTACCTGCATCCACTTATATCCTGTCTCTTCATTGCAACATATCCTCAGGGGCCTTCTCTCATGCAAACCAAAGGGAAGCATCAAGACAAAACACCTTATAGGAGTCAAAAGGCCCTTTGCTCCAATTGGTCATCTTCAAAGGGCTTTCCCTCCCACATGTTGTACCCTTTACTCTTCTTCTTGATCATAATAGGCCTTTCCTTTGTCCTTCTCCCTTTATTTTCTTAAAAAGACCAAGCTTATTGCATAATTATGAGCCCTATCTTTGCTAAGGGTATTCAATTATGGCAGCAAAGGTAACATGGAAGCATTACACAATTTGGAAAGATCCAACATCCAGGGGCTAATCATTAGTGGATCTGTAAATTTGTAGGCCATCCTGTGCCCTAGTCAACAAGATCTAACATATGAGAAACATGATTTTGGGTTTATCTTTTTCTTAAGGGTTAATGACATCCCGACCCCCTCAACTATGTATTAGTAGTCGTAAACTATTTAAATGTACCACTAAACATCCTAGTTCCACAAAATAAAATCTGAATAACTTAATAGATAGACCCAAAAAAATATATATATTTTTCCATTTGTTCTTTTATATTCTTTTATCTTTTCTATTAGATAGGACAAAATTTTGATTTCCTTGTTCAACTATCAAACTCTAAATCTATTCTCTAATTATTATTTTTTTTTTTTCAAAATTCACTTATATCCATCTAATTAGTTAGATAATTTTTAATAAATTTTTTGACTAGGTGAGACTTAGTGATACAATTAAATAATGGAAGGAGCGTATTTGTCTACTTCCTTTCTTGAAGAGTGTCAAAAATATAAATAGATAAGATAGTTATTGGATGAGGCCTTTATAAGGCTTGAGAAAAGCTACACAAATTCCACAGGAAAAAGCACCACCTTGCCGGATGACATGTTTTGCAATTAACAACTTCACCATGCCATATCTTCCAAAGTCCACTACAGTCCAAAAAGGTTAAAAAGAAAAAAAAAAATTAAAAGAAGAAGAAGAAGTTATAATACACAGAGGGAGAGAGAGGGGGATAAAGAAGAATTTGATAGAAAAGCAAGCATGTATTAGTGATTCTTTTCTCCCTTTTCCCATTTCCCTTAAAAACTCTGGCAGAGCAGCATAGAAAGAGACAAAGAGTACAAGAAAAATAGTAGTGGGTCTGTCCTCCCACTCTTCACCACCACCAAATCCTGCCCACCACTGCCAAAAGAATTAAAAAAAAAAGAAGAAGAAATTAATTGATTGAAATTTTCTAATTGCAATTTACCACCCAAGAAGGCCTCACTGATATATATTTCATCTGTCTCTCTCTTTCAAAAAATTAAAATGATTGATAATTTCCAACCAAGAAGGAAAAATTAAAATGATTGATAATTTCTAACCAAGAAGCCTCACCAATAAATATATCCTCTCTCCCTCTCTCTCTCTAGTCTCTCTCTCCCCCCCCTCTCTCTCTCCAAAGGTCCCCAGGCTGCCACTGCCACCCTTCTCCTCTGTCTATAAATAGCCCCAGGAGGTTCGTTACTCTCCCTACTCTCCCTCTTCCAATCTCAAAAACAACCATCTCCCTCTCTCCCTCCCTTCCTCCTCTTGGACCTCTACTTATTATATCCATTATAGTACACTGCTCCCTAAACTACAAAAACTCATACTCACATGGAGACTTAGAGAGAGAGTTGGCACTAGAAAGAGGGGAGAGCATTGAGGGAGGAGAGATGGGTAGGGAAGGGGGGATGCCTGGATGGCTAGGTGGGCTGGTGGAGGGGAGCTTCTTTGTGGGGTGTGGGACCCATGAGAGCAGGAAGAAGAACGAGAAGAACATATTTTGCCTCGACTGCTGCACCAGCATTTGCCCTCACTGTGCTCCCTCCCACCACTCCCATCCACTCCTTCAGGTGCTCTCCTCTTCCCTTCTTTTCTATGATCTCATCTGGGTCTTGCTCAAATCTTTACCTTTGTTTTCAAACAGTGACTGCTGCGGCTGTTGGTGTTAAATTTAATTGCCTGCAATGAAATCTTCTATTCTTTTTTTTTTATCTCTTTAGGAAATTAATACAATTTGAGTTTCTTATTGGGTTTTTTTTTCCTCCTTCTGAGAGGAAATGGCAGAATTACTACTGGTCTTTGTTTGTTTGAAGCTAGAAAGTAGCTGTTGCAGTAAACAGTGACTGTTGGCATAGGTATTTATCAAAAAAATGAAGGGAAAAAAGGAAGAAGAGAAAAAGGTTAAGCATAGCCCACTTTATTTGAGACACACATATACATAAATATATCTCAAAGCCATACACTTTTCTGTCTAGCAAAGGACATGAGGAAAGTGCAACTTTAGAAAAAGGTTGGTCCAAATTGGCCTGCCTCTGATCTTGGTGATAGTAAAAGCATCCTCTGGGGAGAGCTCATGTTGTAGTTTAGAAAGTGAATTTTTGTGAAAGAATTCCCTTTTACTTTCTTAAGTTTTTCTTTTTTCCTTCAGAATAGTGATAGAATTCTTAATGTCATTTTCAATTTTAGCTCGAATTATTAGAGTACTTTTTTTTATTCTCATACACTTTGACATACTTCTTCCCCCCCTCTTTTACTTTACCAATTGTCCATATTTTTTGATGGGGAATTATCCAACCTGTTTTGCTATCTATAGAAACTTTTTCTTACCCCCTCTGTCTTCCTTTTGTTCTTGCCTTTGGTAGCATCCTCTTCATAGCTTTTTGATAAACTTTACCACAGCAAAAAAGTTTTCATCTCAATCCTTTCTGTTCTACTTCTACCTTTACCTTTCTTAACTTCAAACTTTACCATAAGTTGACAGTAAAATTAGGTTTTACTGAGCAATTTTTGACTAGTTTGAATTAACTACTCTCTTCTCTTCACCAAAACCAAATGGTATGATTCTTCAATCAACTAAAGGCCAAGTAACTAAAGCTTCAAAGCTTCTCCACCCCACCCCCCCTCCCAGAGACACACACACTTACTATCATATTACCTTTCTGCCCTCCAAATTATGTGAACTTTCCTGGAGTAAACCCCCTGTAAGAAGGGCATACATGTCTTTCCAACCTGTCCTTTCTCTTTGCCTGTCCTAGTATGATCACTTGGTCAGTGGATTGTAATAATGTTGCAATGACTCACATATTAAGGAACTGAATTATAACCTAATCATCTGAAAATATCCAAGGGTATATTATTGTAATTATCAACTTAATTGTGATCTTGTTAGTTCTCCTGCTATGATTTAGAAGCAAAATCAATGTATGTGTAGTAGACCTAATCAAATGAAAAAAATCTAGATAATAGTGCTGCTCAGAGGTGATGATGTGAATTAGCTATAATATTGACTTTTCTAATTAATTAATTTAGGTGAGACGATACGTGTACAATGATGTCGTTCGATTGGATGATCTCGAGAAGCTTATTGACTGCTCTTATGTGCAGGTAATAATGTTCATCCTTTAAACATTTTTCAAGTTCATGATCAGAGTTGTTCTTTTCTTTTCTTTTTTTTCCCTTAGTTATGTGGTAAAAGTTTGCTTTGAATTTGAGCAGCCTTACACTATAAATAGTGCCAAAGTGATATTTCTTAAGCCAAGACCTCAATCCAGGCCTTTCAAGGGCTCTGGTAACATATGCTTGACCTGTGACAGAATCCTCCAAGAGCCCTTCCACTTCTGCTCCCTCTCCTGCAAGGTAACTATTAATTGGATGCTACTTTGAATTCTGTTTGAATCTGCACATATTTTTAGCTGCATTCATATAAATACTCCTTTCATGTGGTGCTTACAAAGTTTTGTATCATGACTAGTGCAATTAAGGATGTTACCAACTTTCACAAATTTGTAGGTGGATCATGTGATGTTACAAGGCGAGGATCTATCGAGCATCTTGTTCAGATTCGACGAGACCGATTTCTCCTTCTCCCATTTCGAGAACCTCAGAATGGATAGCTCTGATCTTCTCGAGGATGATGGCCAGATCACACCGAATTCAATCCTCGAAGACCCATTACACTACAATGGCTGCTCAGGCTCGAGCAACGGCTCGAGGGGCAATTCGCGCAGGGGGGAGAGGAAGAAGAGCAGTGGCTTCTTCCCTCAGATAGTCCTCTCCTTGAGCAACAGGAGGAAGGGTGCTCCTCATAGATCTCCCCTCTCTTGAATTGTTGTTTCAATGGTATGGTAGCACCAAGAGAAGAAGCCCTTCCTTCTTCAATTTTTATTTGATGCTCTGTTAGTGTGTGTGTGTTGCTTATAGTTTACTACTGTAAAAGTCCTGCCCTAAATGCCCCTGTCCATGTGGGGTCATTATGGGCATTATTTTGCTGATGCCTTGGAGAGGGAGGTGTGAGTGCATTTTCCATTGCTGACTAGGTAGCCACAGTGCACCATATTTTAGGCCCACAGTAGCTACCAATTTTGGATTGATGTAATGGAAATGCATACTTCCACATCTACATCTATATATATATTTCATATATATATATATATATATATATTGGTATGTTTATATAAGGTTGATTTGCACTTGGATCTCTTATATTTTTCTTAAAGTCTTTTGACCAACACTACTTCCAATCCATCTTGAACCATATAAACAAATGATGAGAGAAGGAAATTATTGTAAGCATTGAGGTTTTTTAAAATGTTAAACTTGTTATAGGGATGGAGTCCTGTGAGTTCTGAGCTCCACAGTGGTTCTTCTGCACACACAGAAAGATGCTGCTGTCCAATATCACCTGGATGGATGCAGCCATATATATATATATATAGCCATTGGCAGCTTTTTTCTTTCTCTCTCTCTCTCTCTCTCTCTCTCATTACCATTGACATAGTCATCATAGTGGTTCTAATTTAGAACAGATTAATACTAGAATGATGGTTCATGTGTTTGATTTTGATATGAATTGTTAGTTATTGTGGAAGCTTTTGACACTACAACCAATGCTTCCCACCTCTGCTGGCTGCTGCTTCTACTTGAGTTTGCCATTTGGTGTCCTAATTGGTTAGTGTCAGATGATTAATAAATAGCAAACTTTAATAAAGGAGTCAAAATGATGAATGAATGCACAGTGACTTGGTTACACTTACACTGCAAAATTATTAATTAAACGAGAGTGTCTATGAAGCTGCGCTGCTTAATTTGACCTAAGAAAGATATAGGAACAACAACTGTTCATTAATATCTACCACTCTCATGCATTAATGAGAAGGAAATTACAGTCAAGTTTAATGTCCCCTGGACCATTATCAAGTTTACAGTATCACCTACCCCCCCCCTCTTTCAATATTTAAATAATATTAACACAAATGATTGTCTCATTCAAGCATATATCCCACCCCTCTACTGTTCCAAATTGCCATCCAATTAAATGCTCAAATCTTTTCCTTCCCTTCAAATAAAAAGAACTATTTTCACTGCTTCCCTCCACGTGAGAACCTATTGCTACACATACATAGCACTGCAGACAGAGAGAGAGAGAGAGAGAGAGAGAGAGAGAGAGAGAGAGAGAGAGAGAGGGCAATAAATTTACTGGAGAAGTGAGCCAATTGAGTTGATTCCTTTTCAACAAAAGGAAGAGGAGGAAGAGGAGGAAGAGGAAGATATATATATATATATATATATATATATATATATATATATATATATATATATATATATATATACATAGAAAGAGAGAGAGAAGGTGTTTAAAATAAATAATGGACAGTTTATTTTTGTTTTAATTTTTTGTTTTTTTGGGGGCACAGGTTGAGATGGGGAGAAGACAAGAAACACAAAGTTTGGGAATTCCAAAGACCAACATAGCATTTGAAACTGCACCCCTGTCGGTGAGTGCAAAGCCAAAAGAAAGGATTTGTGAGCCAAACACACCTTTGGTTCTCCATACACACGACAACTTCACTATTATGTATTCCTTCTCCTTCTTCTTATTATATCACCTTCTCTTCAACTCTCAAACCACTTTAATTAACTCTTATCCTTACTCAGTGGGGGTGGAGGGGCTCGCTTTAACATCTCATTAAACATCTAACCTTTGACCATCAACCTCTAAATGCATGATAAACCTGTCGATTAATCATAAACAATTCATAAATATCTAAAATCGATCAGATGACAATAAAGTATACTATTTCTTTTTAAAAAAAAAAAACTAAAAAATCAAGCAAAACAACTAATTCTCACTTAGCATTATTTATATGTGCATATATATATATATATATATCCAGAGACAGCAGCATGATCATGATGGTGAGGTAGCAACCAAAACAAACAACATATCCAAAAGTTAAAAGTAAACAAAAACATATGACTTAATAATTGAGTCATAACTACTAATATATATATATATACAATATATGTATATATATATATATATTTGTACAGATAGAGAGAGAATGCTAGGCCTTGTCTCCATCAAGCATATTGTTGGCATATGATATGGGCTTTGCATGGGATGTGCTGTTCTCATGTCATGGGCTCCTTTACAAGTGATAGCCCAATAGGTAGGTAGCTTGACATGATCAAATCTGCATCACTTTTGGACTGTTAGAGGGGATGTCAAGTCTTGTCACATACCATCCATCACATGGCTCCTCATCCCTCATGCCATCATCATCATCATGTCTCACAGTTTACCAAGCACTGGGCTCCACTGGACATGTATCCAAGTCCACAAACAATCTCACATAACTCCATTTTATAATCAAAAATCATATCATAGTATGAAATTGGATAGTTTCTTTCTGCCAAACTTTTTTTCTTTTTTTTTTTCTTGGGGTTTATGATCTTAACTCTAGGGTTTGATTGAAGCCGTTGGGAGAAATCTTTAATTCACTGACAGAGAAAGTTCTATCTTATCTCTAGGGTTTCAAATGTGTCACTTCAAAGTTTATCTAGTTAGTCTTATCACACTAAAGAGGTTGGCAACTATTTTTTATTAAATGAGAGAAAAAAATATATAATTTACTCTAATATGATAAATAAGTTATTAAACACTCCAACTACTCATACTGTTCTTAAAATTAAATTGATGTATGTAGGATAATTAAGTCTTCTATCGAATCCTACAAGCTCATCAACCCGGCAGGGATGATATTTCCTATTAAAACGCTATATATCTACAATATTTTTATCTTATTATGATCTATTTGTTAAGAAGAGCTTGTCTTACATACAAATCTATAGTCCATTGGGGATTCGATTGGATTTTATTGTCTTAATTTTATAAAATGAGGATGTAGCCACATATATCTCTCTCTCCTATTCTTTGGTAATAACAACAAACACTTGGCCTGCTTCATATCTATCCATTTGGTGACAGAGAAAAAGATAGAGATCAGCAAAGGAAGGACATGAGCAATTGCCACATCAGGAGTGGCATATCTAAGGATCTCCAGTGGGGTGTCCTAATCCTGTAGGACTACTACTACTACTACTACTACTACTACTTTCACATAGGAAAATAACATAAAGATCACCATGGGAAGGACATCAAAGAAATGGCTCTTAGCTACTCCTTTGACAGTGACCTACTCCCAATACAACACACATTCAAGAAGCCCAGAGTGGTCCATTTTCATCAACCAATGTGTGATAATGCCCAGGGTCTGCATGAGTGGTCCCAACTCAGTGTTCAAATTTATTGCAAATTTTAAGACCACCAACTTGAGTCTAACTCTTAGAATATCAAAGTTTCAATCCATTGATTCACAAACTGACAAAAATAACTCACCGAATATCAACTCTAATGTATTTCATAAAACAAGAAATTCAATTCATGACTCAACTACTACTGAGCTACAATGATAGATTATTTGTATAAAATTAGCTAACTAAAAAAAAAAAAAAAAGTTGGAAAAAGAAGGAGATGAAATATATTTCTTTTTTTATTTATTCCAAATTAGCTCCCAATGATTGATGTGTGGTAATATATCTCTCCCTCCCACTGGACCTGCAGAATCTACACCATTTACTGACCTCATGGTCTCATCCATCTCTTTCCTTCAACTATTGTCAGCCTTACACATGGTGATTCATCTCTCTTCTCTCTCTTACACAATCTACTCTTGGCGGCTTGTTTGACCCACCACCATTCACTCACTGCCTTTGTCCAGAAAAATTTCTTTGACCACCAATAGGAACTACTGAGTATCAACTAATCTGGGTATCAGAAATTATGGTGTCTCCCCTTCCACATACAAAAAGAAAGAAAGTGGAAAGATGAGAGAAAGAAAGAGAAATTACAGAGGGGGAGAAATATATACATTAAAAAAAGATAAAAAGATTAATAATGGTAGTGAAAGCAACAGGACAGGGGTTTGGTTGGGTCCCACTGCTGCTGCTCCTCTTGCTTGCAGGAGAAAGTGAGGCAGCTCTGCTCAGATCCCCCCTCTATCATTGTACATCACTTTGACCATTGGTCTCCCATTACATCTCTCTCTTTCTCTCCATATATTACTCCTTTTCTACCACCTTTTTTTTTTTCTCTTCAAGTGCTCCACTCATATACAATGGATTATATGTTTAGGTCTAATTACATAGCTTGTTTTTGGGCTAGGGATTTTTCTAATCTACTCTTACATCAAATTTATACCATGTCAAAAATTATTATTACATCACTCTATTTTATCGGGTTTTTTATAAATTATACCCTACATGTTATCTATTTTGTAATTTACACATGATTTTGTAATCCGATCCATTTTTTCTCTGTAATTCTTATTTAATACCCAGACATTATTTTGACTAACCGATATCGATCAAATTACTAAAATACTCTTACCACTATTTTTACTCATATCTGCCCCTCATCTCAAGAAGATATGAGTAATTTAGATATTTATAAATTATTTTATATAGTATAACGGAATATTTGTTTTGCTGGTACCGTTTAAATTAACAGAGGATGTTAAATAAAAATTATAAGGAAAAAGTAGGAGTTAGGTTACAAAAGCCTTAAAGACGGGGTATTAATCTTTAAATAAATAAAATATAGGGTATGATTTGTAAAATTTTCTATAGTTTATAAATAATTTTAAGAGTAAGAAATTAGAATAACTAGGGTAGATTTTTTTTAATTTTTTTGTTTTGCTTAACCAGAAATTAAGCTCAATAAATTATTCAAAGAGGCACTTTGGCTGAGTCTATCCTTAGAATTAATTTAGAATAATAACATTGTGAGGCTTGGGATATGTCTAATCTTATCCTGACCTAGCATTGTGTCACTGATGGCCTAATGAGACACTGTCCTGGCCCAAACTAGGAAAGCTTTGATCCAAATAAGGCCCAAAATTGAGAGGCCATTGGGTTCTTTATTGGACTAGTATCTCACCTAGTGGTGTGATTAGAATTAGACCATATTGACTTTGTAGGGCAAAGGCCCAAGTTTACCATATAAAAAGGCCCAAGATGAGCTCATATTCTAGCCTTTTGCCATCAAAGTTAAAGTACCAAATATTTTTACAAGTATCATGCTACATTATACGAGGGTTTCTTCCGTGCAATCGAACTAATTCTTTATCAATCAATTTGATGAAGATCTAACGGTTAAGATCTTTAAGGGTATAATAGGAATGAAAGATATTACCGGTTCAGCAGGTAATTTTTTTTAAATATATAATCTTGCACATTATTTTTTAATAATTATATTATCTTAATATTTTATTAAGTAAAAGATATATATATCATTAACTGAGAGTAATGTATATATATCAAAATAAGGGTATTGATGACTTTTATAATTAAGTTGATAAAAATTTAATTATATTTTATCTTTTTAATTATATTTTATTATTTACATATATCTCCCATTAGTTTAAGATTGATTTAAATTAAATTTTAATAGATAGAGATAGAGAATTATATTTAAATTGAAGTTTATCTTCAAATAATCAAATTTAAATTATTTAATATTAAATAATATCTCCTATAATTAAGGTATAATTATATTTAAGAGAGAAATCTTAACGGAAGAAAAAAAACTTGTAGAGCGCTTCTTCCGTACTTATCAATCACTTTGATGAAGATCTAATGGTTAAGATCTTCAAGGGTATAACAAGAAAATTGGAAAGTTAGGCACACGTTCTTAATTAATATACTTTTTTTTTACGTAATGTAGTTTTGGAACCGGTACCGGGAAACCGGTACCGGGTATAAAAACTAGCTATTATAGCCGTTGGATTAAGGTTATAATTTTTAAAGGTGCATTGAAGTATTTGCCCACGTTATATTACTTGATGAACAGAAACATTGTTTAATCCATGGGGGGTTAGTCTCCACCGTTGTGCTCATTTGAAACAGATGAAACGTCTACGTCAGAGTAACTAAGAAGGAATCTAAGTTAGATACCCACCAAACGACCATCAAATCTGCACTATTTGGTATGCATCTCATGAAGATAGATTTTGGGTCACGGGCTTCAATTATTTGGTGGGTAAGATGATCATGCATAAAAGCAAAACAAAAATATAATTATGCCTAATTATTAGCATTAGGGGTGAAAAAAATAAATAACTAATAACTCAGGCACAATAAATAAATGAGTCAACTCGTATAACCTAATTATTATATATGTCCGTATTTAATTTGATCCGCAACTCGACTATGACTTATATCTACCGAATAGCTTATCTCTAACCCTTGTTAATTAAGACTCCAAATCAAATTAACAATCCTTAGTAGTTAATCTTTGTACATCCCTACCTCTCTCCCTGGACCCACATCTTAGTTCTTAGTTCTTATTCCTTCACCTACAAGGATGCCCAAAAGTGTGGGTTCTTTTTCTCAAAAGTGTGATGTTTAAGAAACAAAAATAATAATTAATTCCTACCAATCCTTCCAATATTTCTAAAATCAGACCACTGACAACTGACAAGTCTTAAAATGTAAGGCATGGAAACCAGAATCTAATTAATGCCTAGTTGCATTTAATACAAGTATTATTTATTTCTTGCTGAAATAAAATAAAAACTACAAGTTATATTTTTGCAATTTACTCTCAAATTTCAATTTTTTTTTTAAGTTTTAAAATTTAGAAGGGTGTAAAAATAAAGTAATGAACTTTAGAATTAAGTTCTGGATGAAAAATTACTTGGAATTATAAAAAAGAAAAAGAAAATTAGAAAAGACATCTTCTCCTTAAGACCTTTTAACTACTACCAATTAGACATTAGTGGACCCACACATCTTATCTCATCTACCTGGCAAGATATAATTGCAGATCTTTGCTATTTTTACAAAAAAAACCCCCAAAAAGTTTTCTACGCACCAAACGAACTCTTTTTTTTTTCTTTCTTTTTTTTACCACCGGGAGAAATAAATTAGAAATATAGGCTTGGCTTCTCTCTCGGGCCTCTTCGCTCACACTCCATTACTGTGCGAATTCATACTCTTTGTCTCTCCCATCGTTCCTACTTTCTAGAGAGAGAGAGAGAGATGAAGGAGATGGTGGTCGGATCTGAGGCGGTGGCGAGACGGGGCGGCACGCCGCCGCCCCCGCCGCCGCAGGCGCTGCTCGAGAGGCTCAAAGATTACGGGCAAGAAGACGCCTTTGCTCTCTGGGACGAGCTCTCATCGGAAGAGCGCGATCTCCTCGTCAAGGATATAGAGGTAGGCGTCGGTTTCTCCCAATCGCTCGTGTCTCTGTTCCTTTGTGGATCTGTTGACGCACGGGATCTCAATTATGAATAGAAAAGACGGGGGTTTGGTGAATTCTCTGCTGGATTTGATCGATTTTGCTTTTCTAATCTGATTGTGGTCCGGTTATTCCTTATTGTTTACAATGAGAAGTGGGTTCATTACCAATTTCTCTTCTATAGACATGCATGCAAGATCCAGAAAGAAGGCAATAGTCGGAATCCATATTTATTACCGATTTCATTAAGATCTTCTTCTCCTCGCTTTCCCTATCACCACTTATCATTTGTTATACGAGAATGCAATCTATATCTTGTTTGTTGCTAACTTATGATTTAGGATATTCTTAAATATACAGTTTTGAATATTGATTAATTTTTTTAAATTGCACATTGTATATCAGAAACTGGATCTTCCTAGGGTCGATCGAATTATTAGATGTTCTCTTGGATCCCAAGGTGAGTTGGTTTTGTTTCCTCATATATCTCCAAGTTTGCTATATGGATAATGAGTGCAGTTATTTCTGTCTGCCTAATTTTTGGTTAATATAGGAGTTCACTTGCCCGCAATTGAGCCTGTGCCTGAGTCTAGTGTCTCAAGCGTGGAAGAAAGAACTCCAGAAGTAAGAGAGAGATGGTGGAAGAGAGGACTGAGGGCCATCTCAGAAGGAAAGCTAGCTGTGGTACTTTTGTCAGGCGGTCAGGTAATCTATTAGTTATTATTAGACTTCTCTTAAGTTGCTTCAGAGTTGGTTGGGGCTCTATGTTCTGACATTCCGATTTCATCGTGTACTTCATTGTCCTTGAAAAAATTTCTTTCAGACAAATACCTTTTTTCTTTTCAGTTAATTAATAGTGGATCCAATATGTATCACCAATCAGAATTAGAAACATGGAGGTGTTCGTTTGAATTTTATGCATTTAGATACATGGTTCTCTTATCAAAATTATGCTTACAGCGTTCTTACGTGTTCATTATATTTTGGGCTTGTGCAGGGGACTAGACTTGGAAGTTCAGACCCAAAGGGATGTTTCAGTAAGTAGACCAGCATCATTTTCTATTATACATCTTTCTTAATTTTACTCATAATATTGTGTCCATGGTCAAGGACATCGGGGGTCCATCCACATGAAACAATCCACACATCTCCCGCATCTTAATTTTACTCATAAAATTGTGTCCATGGTCAAGGCATTTTTAAATTGCACATTTATTTATTTATTTATTTTTGTGTGTCTATGAATGAAGTGCATATTCCTTTTCTGGTTCAAGTTTTGCCTCTTTTTTCCTTTCTGTAATTTTGTCTGAGCGAAGTAGGAGAAAGATCCATTTAATACTCAACAATGTATGTAGTATATACAGAGGTTGGTGAATCCCGAATTTCTGATGTAAAAGTGCAGCAACATTACCCCTTGTTGTTGATTCTGTTGAGTGGCATTTTTGTTTGTTATCATGAATCACTGGTTTGCACACTTTTATAGGAAATTGAGTTGATCACGAAGTTATGTTAAAAATGCCTTATCCGTTTTCCTTTAACATCACACGTTTTCTTAAATTAAGAATAGAAAAGTTGAAAATGCTAACTTTTCTTCCCAAGTAGATGTTGAATCTGTCAATAATTTGAAGTGTGCTGCTTTTCAGAATTCTTGTTAAGAAATTCCATAATTTTATTACTGAAATGTTTCTCAGTAATTGTGCATGTTTTTTTATGTTTTGCTCTAGATATTGGACTTCCATCTGGAAAGTCACTTTTCCAGATTCAAGCTGAGAGAATTTTGTGCATCCAAAGACTTGCAGCTCAGTCCATTGACAGTAAGATTCATTACCATAAAAATTTTATATTATGATTTGTTTCTTCTGTTAAATTCATATGTATATCACTTGCAGGCTCTTCTGTGGTGCCAATTCATTGGTACATAATGACTAGCCCATTCACCGATGATGCCACACGCAAATTCTTTGAAAGCCATAAGTATTTTGGCTTGGAAGTTGATCAAGTAAAACAAGAGAACTTTAGATTTGTATTTTGTAAGAGTTTTCTCTATATCTCACACTTTTCTCTATAGGTAACCTTCTTCCAGCAAGGCACTCTTCCCTGTGTTTCTAGCGATGGCAGATTTATCATGGAGACTCCATACAAGGTATGAGTTTTCGTCTTCTTTTGTGTTTCTTTTATTACAAAGATTGTTCATCATCCAATATTTTCGTGCATCTAGCCTTGCATTGTAGTTCAATGAGGGTGTCACTCAATGTGATGAAAGCATATCTAATAATAGGGTCAAGGCTGTGCACATCTTGACTACCCAAACCTCTGCATTCATGGGAGCCTGATGCACTGCAAATCTACAATGATTTTTTGTTTTTATTTTTTCCAATCATGGATGGCATGTTGTGTCTTAGAGACAAGAAGACCTCTATACCATAAATTTGTCATCTTTCTCACTTGTCTAGACTATTCATATGTCTAGAAGACGTTATGAATTTATTTATCCTGTTTTCCACAAGGCTAATCTGCAATAATAAAGATTACCTGCCAACTGGCGTTATAGCTTTCACGAAATCCATCTACTATCTGATTTCCTCTGGTTGTCAACCTGACACCATTTTTGGAGAGTTGCTGTTAAGTTTGACAGCCAATTGTAGAAAGCTCTCACAATTTGGAGTTGCCATCTAACAACCAAGGAGGCTCAGCTGTTTTCATGAGCTGTGGAGACTTGGCCTTGGCATGTTAAAACAAAACAAAGCTAGATACTCTTGCTAAGCTAAAAAAATCATGATTGCTTTATTTTGTGAAAGCAGGTAGCAAAGGCTCCTGATGGAAATGGAGGAGTATATGCTGGTAAGTACTCAGTGGTGTATAATGCGATGGAGACAAATGTTTATTCCATATTGCTTCATAACTTAGAGTTTATAAATTCTCTTATTTAATTCTGATTTATTCTCCACCAGCTCTAAAATCTTCAAAATTGCTGGAAGATATGGCTATGAGGGGCGTAAAATTTGTAGACTGTTATGGAGTTGATAATGCACTAGTAAGAACTTCTGTTACTGAAAATCTTGCTGAAAACTTTTCATCTTTCATTTACTAATTAACCTCCTGAGAGCAGGTCCGTGTTGCAGATCCAGCATTCCTAGGATACTTCATTGATAAAGGTGTAGCTACGGCAGCAAAGGTTGTTCGGAAGGTACAAAAGGAACTTAAATGCTTCTGTTTTTAAGTTTTCTTGATATGCATGTTCCATATTGGATAACATAATTGAAATTTGAGTTTGATATGCTTTCTGTTACAGAAGATCACTTATTGCCTCAATCTTTCCTTGGTCATTTACTTTGTAGAGAAAATGACCAACATTATTTTTGTCAATCATGAGCAATTTTGTGAAAAAAATGATGGGTTATATTTTACATGTATATGTGACAGTGAGAAAATTGATTTATCTGATGGTCTAGAATTGTCCACCGTCATTTTAATTCGTGAGTTCCTAAAGGATGAAGTGCTATGCTGTTCAAAAATGAGTGGGCGCACTTTCTTTGGTTATAGCAGAATCTTTTGTTGGAGACATGTAGAAGTTCTTGTAAGAAAGCTTTGACACTTTCTACCTAAGAAAGGCAATTCAAAGCTAAATGCTTAAGATTAATTAAGTTGATATATCTTTTACAAGTGTTGGATCAAAATCATTTGTTTGTGTTGTGTCAATTATCCATTCATATGTTGTATTGGATCTTAATAATATGCTTGCTTATGATTCCAGGCAACTGGTTTAATATGATTCTATAGTTTCTTGTGCAGCTGTTTGTATATCCATCTGCCTATGTCATACATCCACACAAATATGCTGTTCTGCTGATCTATTTTTCCTTAATTCTCCCTTTTTCCCTCTTCATAAGTAGAATACATTACCATTTGATTTACCAAAAAATTACTGTTCCAGCTTTGCCTTTCTTATCCAGGCATATCCACAAGAGAAGGTAGGAGTGTTTGTCCAACGAGGCAGAGGTGGGCCTCTTGCTGTGGTTGAATATACTGAAATGGACACATCGATGGCTTCTGAGATAAATCAAACTACTGGGCGCCTTCGTTATTGCTGGAGTAATGTAAATTTCCATGCCATTCTTTTATTGAAGTTTTGGTTGTCATTTTGCTTTTTTGGTTTACTCAAAGCAATATTGCATGTATAAGGCTTCAATATCAGTCAATTTGGAAAAATTCATAAATCTAAGGAGCTGCCCTATGAGAATATCTATTAGGTGAAGGTATTTGAAGATGATGCTTTAACTGAGAGAGGCCAAATGAAATGGTGTCACAAAGGAGTTTAATTGATCTCCTAGGACAGAATCTTACTGTATCATTAAAATTGGGGATTCACTGGATCCACTCGCTTTCTTTATAATTAATGTTTCCAAAGAAATTATATTGTATAGCTTTTAGTTGTACTATTAGCTCTTTCCCTGCTCATCAGTGTAGCATTACTTATTATCTTTTGAACACTTTTTGCAGGTATGCTTACATATGTTCACTGTGGATTTTCTCAATCATGTAGCAAATGGCCTTGAAAAGGATAGCATGTTAGTCTTTATTCATTTTTTCCATAGAAAACCTCTTATAGTATTAGCCTTTTCATCTGACACCTTCAAGTACCCGTATCAAGATTATTGATTTTTTTGGAGTGTGTTTATGTCATATGCTAATATTTTGCATGCTTAGCCTACTCAGAAGAGATTGTTCGGGTACAGGGAATCTGGTGATCTTGTGTTTGTGTAGGGAACATTTACTTGAATGCATTCTATTTGTAGGTCTTGCTGCACTGTAGATCTACATTATATGGATTGATTGTTTAGAGAAATTCTAATTCACTGACGTGCTCCCTAGGTTTTTCTTGATAAGCATAAGTCAATTAGTTTAGTATACATTATAAGATCTAGTTGGGACTGAGCCATTGAGTTCTAAAATTTTGTTAAGATCAATAATGGATTTATGTATGAAATTGCCAATTATTACCTTCTCCATATGTTGCAAGGTGGAAATAGGAAAGACTAAAACTTGACCCAATTTCGAGTATGAAAAGAGTAGGTTCATATTTATGAATGACTAATCTACTACTTTTTTTGCATTTCAGCAATGCTATAATAAGGATCAGGGAAAGTTTAAGTCGTCTAATATAATCAATTATGATAGCTTATCTACTGATGCAGGACAATATATAGTTTACCAAGTATATGTAATGAATGCAAGTTTTACTACTAATAAAAATGATTAAACACAATGATGCAATAACTGGTCAGTTTTAATATACTAGTACTGTATCAAGTAAACAATGAACATAAATTCAAGAAGAAAATTAAACGAGAAAAATTACCAATAATTAAACATGTTCAAAACATTTTCTATGACAGTAAGAAATTGTGTTTAGAACAGGACCCTTAAATTGGAGAAATTTTTTTGAACCCTCAGAAGTTATGGGGCCGCTGATAGGATCATCATAATCATCTCTATCGCACTATAATCAATTTTTAGGTTTTTTACAAAGATTCCTACTGAAAAGTTGAGTACTATGGCTTGTGATCTTATAGGGGTTAGATTGGTGGACTCTAGGATGTCCAATGTTAGAGAGTGAACTATTTTCTGGGATCAGATTTAGCAAAGGGACTTCATCTATTAACTGTAATGCTAGTCACTTGTCATGCTGTTGTTGGCGAACTATTATCCTCTAAATAGAGCAACCGAAAACCTGATTTAGTCAAACTAGATTGAGTTACATGTTTGAACTGATAATTGTCATTAACAAGCTTTGAGATGTGCTTGCATTTTGATTCTAGCTTTTCTACTTCCGCATATCTCAAGAAATCCAACAGATTGCTGTGTGAATTCACGTTTAACATTCATGAATATTTAGACAAATTTTCTTTCTAGGCTTGATTCTAATATTCAAATGACAAATATTTGTTCCAGCAGCATATTGTTCTTCTTTCTGTAGTATGAAACTGATATACGGTGCGTGTCATTGCCAGTTACCACCTAGCTGAAAAGAAGATTCCTTCAATCCATGGAATTACTGTGGGCTTAAAGCTTGAGCAGTTCATATTTGATGCTTTTGCTTATGCTCCATCAACAGCACTTTTTGAGGTTATATTTTTTTCAACTGTTCCCAAAATGATTCTCTCTTTCCCATTTAATCATGTTGTATGAAGTTGGAATTTTGTCATCAATCATGTAAGTTGATATTGAACCAGGTTTTGAGGGAGGAGGAATTTGCACCAGTTAAGAATGCTAACGGGGCAAGTTATGACACCCCTGATAGTGCTCGACTAATGCTTCTACGCCTCCACAGTCGTTGGGTGGTTGCTGCAGGTGGCTTCTTAACCCATTCAGTGCCATTGTATTTAACAGGTATTCTCTTGCTGCCACAACTTATAGATTTGTACTATTTAGATTGTTTTAGTAAGTTATCATCCTATAATGAATTATTCACTTTGAGAGAAGCATATTAATGCACATTTCTCAGTTTTTGTAAGAGATTAAACAAGATTAAACAAGATTACACTGTTTGATCAATATTTCACTTGCAGGGGTAGAAATTTCTCCGCTTTGCTCATATGCTGGAGAAAATCTAGAAGCCATATGCCGTGCAAGAACATTTCATGCGCCATGCGAGATTACATTCTAGGTGGATTACTTGGGGAATACCTAAAGTATTCAGCCTTCACAGTTTGATAAGAGCAAGAGTTATTATCCTCCAAATCGTTCTATATTATCTTATAAGATAATATAAGAAGTGGTTCACATTGAATAGATCCATCAGGTGCAGTTCGGTTTCTCCTGCCACTTTGGGGAGGCAGGATGCGTGTATTTCTTACAGCTTGAGCTTGTTAGAGTGAGGATTTAACTTATATGGGACAAGTTTTCAGCTTCAGTGTGCAGTATGTAACAAACACGCCAATCAGATGCATAATTCAAAACTTTGTTTCCTTTCCACCCATAGTTTCACGCATACATGATGGAATTTGGAGTTCCATAGGAATGTTTGTGAAGACTTGATTGCTAGATGCTATGTTTTTAGTCCAGTAATTGGTTGTTAGATACAACTGCTTGAATGCCCAAACAACTGCTTGAAGAAGCCACTAATTGAAATACAACTACAGTTTGAAAAACTAGTTAATAAGCGAAACTTATTTTGATGCATATCTGATTCATCAATGGGATGCTAACTATTAAAAGTAATTCCATGAGCATCAGAAATTGAAGACCTGAGTATCCAGAGTAATCAAGCCAGAGTTAGAACTGTAGGTTTCTCAAAAGAAACAAAAAAGAAGAAAAAGAGAAGGAAAGTTAGACTTGGCTTATATACTTGTGAATTGGCATGCTCAGAGGCTTATATACTTCTTAGCTCTATCTACAGCACAACACTATAATGTTCAAACTTTTATTTTTTATTTGAACATATGCTTTATCCACGAAGTAAACATTTTTCAATACAATAGGAACAAATGCAACAAACTATTTAGGAACTGAACAGGCCAATAATCAACGGCTCATCCAACTAAGCAGCTATCAAATGAACTTGGTAAGAAAACCCTAAACCCTAAACCCTAAACCAGCACTTGTTGAAGAAAGTACATACTTCTCTTGCTTCTGACACCTAGTATACAAACGTGTTAGATCCATAAAAGTGACTGCAACCAACAATTTGTATGTTTTCAAGGCACCTCGGCCTCATCTTCCAGATTGGCAATAAGGTGAAGCCCCCAAAAATGGCTCCAATGCAGAAATATGTTGTCTTAAAAACATGTACACTGATTCAGTGGTCATTGCTGCTACACGGACAACCACACCAATTGCCTGTAACATGATTAAAGAAAAATGCATTCATATGTTCTCAAGTTGGATGTCGAGGCCACAGCAGATGCTCTTGTCCATCAATGCCAATGCAAGCAAGAAGAACATACCTGAGGGCCAAATGAACTGCACGAAGCAATAACAGGTGGCTTGTGGCCTTGTTGAGATTCTGATCTCGAATACTGCCCCCCAGTGGAGATAGGATGATGGAAATGTCCAGACATCACTTTCTTCACTTCATCCTGTATTTGATTTTGTACATGCTTCAACTTTGGCCTGCAAAAGGGAGTGCAAAACCATCATATAACCACATCTTCTCAATTTGCTTAATTCGTTGAATAGTTTCCCTAATTCTAACTTAACTAGTCTATGAAGATCAAACCAGACATGGATGTAAACAGGAGTTGCAGAAATTCTAAAAAGGTAGAAGTCAAATGAATAGCAACAGATGAAAACTCACCCCAATATTATGATCATAGCAATTACATTGTATTCCTGCATGCGTTCAGCAATGGTGGTACTTGATCCTTGCTCTAGTAGAACCTGTTTATATATAAAAGTAGTATTTGCATCTTTTGATACTAAATAGAAATTGACAAAAAGTAAAACAGTTCTATTGACTTCTTTTTCCCACCCACCGTTAACTGAGTATCATTAAAGTGCTGTGTGTATAACATGTTTGAGTTTTGCAAGCTTTTGGAGCTAACTTATTGCTGCTATTCAGAAAAGAAAATGTTGATAATCTTGAGTATGCTAAAATTAGAAGTTTGCTCGAATATATCATAAAGATATGTCCTCTTGCAAAGACGTGAAGTACAACTAAAGACAACTATATCTCCATGTAGAAGAGGATAAATATGCATTAGTGAATGTAACGGGATAAGTATAATATTTTTGACACTTCATCCGCATCAACTTTACCCTTGAGAAATTTAAGCTGCATTGCAATAGATAAACAAACAGAGCATCCTATGGAATAAAATAAGAAAAGAAGAAAGTCAACAATAGAAAAGCATCATAGAAAGGAGCCTGACTGCGTCCAGAAAAAGAGGTTGATCTTCTGCCAAAAGAATGTGATTGGTACTCTTGTAGAGCTCAAACTCCCATTTTTCTCCACTTTCATAACGTCCACTAGTAACCCAATCTACGATTACCAAATTTGAATCAGGGAAGAGTCTGAATACTTGCTTCTGAGAGTACCGAGCAGTTGAGAAGCAAGTGACAGGGTCTGGAATAACTGCAAGAAGTGCATCCCTTCCGATTCTAGCCTACTGAACAGAAGAAGAGCATTTATTTATTTTAGAGTCGCTGTTGATTCTGGGTAGAATTACACATAAAGAAATAACTTGCTGGAATACAAGTGAAATACTGCAAAGAAATACTTATTTGCGGTATAAATCAGTCAATCTATTTACTCATTTGACATGAGGCAAAATTACATCACAGTATACCTTCAAGCAATACTTACACTTACTTCTACAATATGGTAAAAGGTTTGTCCAGTGAAAACAAGAACATAATATTCAACAAAATTATCCCCTTCTATGTATCCATGCAGGTGTGCACTAAGTACTTGTCTATTTTCTGCAAAACAATGTATGCCTATTGTTAAAATATTATGGAAGCTTCTAGCAGAAGGCTTATTTTTGGGAAGTCCTTCAAATAATAGAGAGACAAATAATTTAGGAGAATCATCAAAGGCATCAAGCATTACTGGTTGCAATTTTTACAAGTACTTCAAAAGAAAACCATTGACCTGCTTTTATTTTTTTACTTTGGTTTGCTCATGTATCATATGCAAACATTGACAAAGTATGGAGCTAATGTAATCCATCATGAGGTTAGTATTACAAATTCATGTCTGGGAATAAGATTACCTCTAGAACTTGCTCAGAGCACTTTGAACCAACCGACTTGTATACCTGTAAATGAACAATGATTGTAGATCAGGATGGTTATCCAATCCTACACACTAGGAAAAAGGCAATTCAAAGAATCATGAAAAAAATTTTGAGCAACCCTCCACGATTATAAAATATAAAGAAAACAAAGATCTCAAACTCTCCTGGTGGAAATATCAAACATGAAATGATAAAAATAGTAAATGGTTAAAGAAACAAATAAAATTTCTTGAAGCTTTCGCAGTAATTTAGCTCTAAAGTTACTGAAGTTTGAGAATGGAATCCATTAATACTCCTTTAGACAAAACACCTTCAGCAGCATACAAGATCCAACTAAAAGATTGCACCTTTCCAACAAATAGCGCTCGCAAAGATATCCTTAGAATTTTCAATTCTATTAAAAAAAAAGTTTCAACCTTCGTTGAAGCCTGAGTTGTTAAAGCCACCGTGCATCCATCGCCTACATTTATCCGGCACACAATCCGATCTCCCTAAGGATTAAAAAAGAAGTCAACTTTATAAAATCTTGTAACGAATGAATCAAGAGATCGACAGATGGAAGGAGGGTTTGACCGAGACGATGCCGCCGCCGTAGGAGAGGGTGTAGATCCAGACCACATCGGCGTGGGAGGAGCCGACCTGAGGGATAGAAACCGACGGTTAGAGAGAAAGACGAGATCGACGGCGATGATCAGGTTGGGATAGGCCGCGGGTGTGGGAGGGTAGTTTGGGTACCTTATTGGGCAGGATTAGCTTGAGGGGGTATTTGGAGAAGCAGCGAGTGGCGGTAGACTTACCGCTCACCTTCTCCACGGTCACCAGACCCGTCACCTCCTCTTCCATCTCTCTCTCTCTCTCTCTCAGAGTTCAGAACGTTCCTTTTAAATTTCTTCCGTTTGCAGACTTCTACGAAACTATCAGAATTCGGCGCAGACTTCCTCCGCCGAGTTTGATATACTAACCTATTGATACAAGTAGAATATTTTGGTTTATCTACAATGCCACTTGAAAAGATATATATATATATATTTTTAAGGCTTATCATATATCCACTTCTTTCTCCTTCTTTTATTGTTATTTTTGCATATCCCACTTGCAAATCCCCGTGAATCACAGTCAATTTTTTATTTTTTGTTTCCAATTTTCCAATTTTATTTTTATTTTTACTTATAAAAATAGAAAAAGATAAAAGTATGAATATTTAAATAATATAACTACACCCAGCCGTCCATCTCCAAGTGCACCACTTATCTATCTTTTAAAATAAATTGATCTCTTTCATCGTGAAATTCCTTTGAAACTTGTTTCGTAAATACTTCAATGCACCTTTAAAAATTATAATCTTAATTCAACGGTTATAATAGCCAGTTTTTATACCCGGTTTTTCGGTACCGGTTTCAAAACCACATTACGTAAAAAAAATAGTATATTAGTTAAGAAAATTAATTACGTGTGCCTAACTTCCCAATTTTCTTGTTATACTCTTGAAGATTTTAACCATTAGATCTTCATCAAAGTGATTGATAAACAATTAATTTTACCGTACGGAAGAAACGCTCTACACGTTTTTTTTCTTCCGTTAAGATTTCTCTTTTAAATATAATTATGCCTTAATTATAGGAGATATCATTTAATATTAAATAATTTAAATTTGATTATTTGGAGATAAACTTCAATTTAAATATAATTCTTTATTTATATCTATTAAAATTTAATTTAAATCAATCTTAAACTAATGGGAGATATATGCAAATAATAAAAAATAATTAAAAAAATAAAATGTAATTAAATTTTCATCAAGTTAATTATAAAAGACATCAATACCCTTATTTTGATATATATACATTACTCTTAGTTAATGATATATATGTCTTTTACTTAATAAAATATTAAGATAATATAATTGTTAAAAAATAATATGCAAGATTATATATCTAGAAAAATTACCTGCTGAATCGGTAATATCTTTCATTCCTATTATACTCCTAAAAATCTTAACCGTTAGATCTTCATCAAATTGATTGATAAAGAATTAATTCTATTGCACCGAAGAATTTGTTTACATTTTTTTTATTATCGTGAAATAGTTATTAAGCTTCTTTTATCATCACTGTTAGATGTATAGTGATTCCACGTGTGATAAAAGAACAAGAAAATTTTGAGAAAGTGCATGTGAAAATGGACAATAATTCAATTTTATTATTACAAAATCTTTCGGTGCAATATTCTTTTATCCTCTAATTTAGTAGAGCAAGTTAGAGCAAGAGTCCAAAGAGAGCATTAACGCGACAACTTTCCGACCAACACAACCAAGTGTGTGTGCGCGAGGAGCACTACCAACGCCTTATCACCTCTCCAGCTCTCCTCTTTTCCTCCTCCTCCTCCGAACTCTGGAATCTTAGAGGCAAGCTATGAGCACTGCGGTCAGTGGATGCCACCACCAGAGAACCCAATTCTCACAGTTGGGCACCTCAGGACTCCATTACTCTTCCCCACCTGCATCTCCTCTCTTTGCCTTCCCAAAAAAGCGGTTGCGAGCCAGGTGGGTCCCTCTTGAACCCTTCCTCTCGGTTGTTTTCTTGGTTTCTTTCGTACCCATCTCATGAATTTGGAGTCGGGTTCTTGCTCCTGCTTCT
Source organism: Typha latifolia (assembly GCF_019914945.1). Taxonomy (NCBI): domain Eukaryota; kingdom Viridiplantae; phylum Streptophyta; class Magnoliopsida; order Poales; family Typhaceae; genus Typha; species Typha latifolia. Next base: position 435,684 of record NC_133093.1, read on the forward strand.
CTCCTTAGGAAAAGTTTGTGGAAAACAAAAAAGATTGGATTTTGATGCATATCCATTTGGGTGGCTATTTTCTTGGGATACTCGTTGGCTGTTCTGCCAATTATGTGTAGGACACTTGAGCAGGATATAATAGAGTAATTATCTTGATGAAATTTGCTTTCTTAGGCGTTACTCGGTGGTCAATGGGCCTAATCTCATTTCTCAAGTAGAAGGGAGTTGAGGCCCTTTAAGCTTTGCTTATGATTTTGATGTTCATGTAGATGCCAATCAACTAGTGTTGATAAACCAAAAACGAAAAGGAATCTATTTGACAATGCCAGCAACCTTCTAACCAATTTACTAAGTGGGGGTAACCTTGGATCAATGCCAACTGCAGAAGGTGCTGTGACTGATCTATTCGATCGGCCTCTTTTCTTTTCACTCTATGATTGGTTTCTCGAGGTAATTGCTCTGTCCATCTACTCATATATTGTTTCTTTTACTATAGTTCTACGCAACATGAAAATATGAAATTGAAGGACAAAGACAAATTATGAAAATGGAATAACAGAAGATGAGAAAGGGAACATTATAAGAAAATATAATAGACAGTACTTGACTTTCTTTTGTTGTTCTGGGACTTTGGATACATCATCTCATATTGAAGAATCTGATGTTAGTTGACTTTCCACTGTTTCTCATCATATATAAGGCAATTACTTTTCCTATTGTTGACTTCTTACAGTTACCCGGTGTAAGGGTCAATCTAGCCATCTATGAAGTCCAAGATTGTAAATTGAGTTTCCAATAACATTTCTTTCAGAATTTCTCAGTTTTAAGTTAGACCAGTAATAATTTCAAAGGCTTTGGCATGTTGGCTATATGAAATTCCAATATTTTATTTTGAGTACAATATCTGCGGTAAGAAACATTATTGATGTCCTTATCTGGTTCACTAGTTATTCCACTTCTAACTGAAAATTGAATCCGTGATTAATATTTAAACAGAAAATTAGAGTCATATCCAGCTTGCACCTTGTTAACCGATACTGAACTGGTTATAGTTCAGTTAAGAATTTAACATTTGGCCTTCATAACTTTTCTTCTATGAGTTCTCTTTTGTTTCTTTGAATCTTTCTCCTACTTTTCAGAATGTATTTTGCATCTCACTTGTCATCCCAAATAATGTTCTTCTGATAAGATAGGGGTTATAGCTAAAAGTGGGAATTTCTACTTTCCAGAATATATTTTGGATCTCAGATATCAACCCAAATAATGCTCTTCTGATAAGATTGGGTTTATAACTAAAAGTGGGAACTTCTATTACTGAGTTTATTTTTTAAACTTCATACTCTGATATTGTGATATTGTTAGAGAAGACATTTCTACATTTCTAATATATTCTTATTTTATTCTTGCAGCATGGTTCAGTTTATAAACTTGCTTTTGGACCAAAATCATTTGTTGTTGTGTCTGATCCCATTGTAGCAAGACATATTCTGCGAGAAAGTGCATTTTCTTATGATAAGGTTTGGTTAGTTGCCTGATATTTGTTTGCTGCATAGTGGTTCTTTAGCTTCTTTAATATTTATTCTATGACAGATTGTAAGGTCTGATCGTTCATCACTGATATTCCTACTCTTAGTTTAGGGAGTTCTTGCTGAAATTCTAGAGCCAATAATGGGAAAAGGACTTATACCTGCTGACCTTGATACTTGGAGACAGAGAAGAAAAGGTTAGAAAGTTACAAAACTTGTATTTAGAATTTAAGTAGCCTTCTTGTGGTCTATGATACTGAACAATTCCATTGGTTTCGGTAAATATCTGAGCTCAGTAGTTTTCTCCATTTTCTCTTTTTTAATGATACCTTTGGTTTCAACTATGTTTTATACATCACTTTTATATCTAGTCTATGCAAGGGAATGGAATCTATTTGTGCATCTTTGCCCAAAGTAACTTAGCACACACTTATTTATGTTTTACGAAAGACCAATATCATTAGCTAGAAGGTAAAAGTTTTAAATTATAGTCAGTTCAGAAGTTGAAGAAGACTTTTAATGCTTATTTCTATTACTTTGTCAAGTTTGGAAAACCACCATTTATTGTGGACAAGCATCTCCTCACTTTTTCTTGAGGCAATAAGTGATATGATTCTGATTCTTCTAATGTGGATTCATGATGTCCAATCCTTTTAGTAGGTCACCCAAATTACACAGATGAAACTTAAATCAACTGTTTTGTGCGACTGGATATAATCAATTTCTTTTGAAGTCTGTCCAGCTGAAAATTTTAGGAGCCAAAGTAATACTTGGCATTAGGAATTTTAGTTAATCATTCATTTTAGAACTTGACATGGTGTCCTCATAATCCAACAACCATGCAGATCTGTCCAGGGAATTTACAGTTTTGAATTACAAGGTGGTCACTGAACATATTATATGGAGTCCCTATCAAATGTGTCTAATTATATCACTTTTCTTCTTTCTTTCTACTTCTCCTGTTCCATATGATACCCATTCCGTATGCAAGAAGTTGAAGAAACTTATGATTTTATTGATGTTAGTCACCCTAATGTCATAGTCATCGTGGACCTGAATATTCAAAATTCCAAATCTTTCTCTGTCTTGACCTATTTTGCTATGCTTTGCAGTTATTACACCAGGCTTTCATTCTCTGTTTCTGGAAGCTATGGTTAGTATTTTCACTAACTGCTCAGAGAGAACCATATCAAAGTTTGAAAAGCTCATTGAAAGTGGGAACCCTAAAGAAAAAGCAATTGAGTTGGATCTTGAAGCCGAATTTTCAAGTTTGGCACTTGACATTATTGGCTTGGGTGTGTTCAACTATGACTTTGGCTCTGTTACTAAGGAATCTCCTGTTATTAAGGTTGTTGAAACTTAAATTCTATATCTCATATTATAGATGTGATGATAATAGCGTGATGGCTTTCTCTTTAATGAGGTGTTTGCTATATACTACTGAAATTGGTTTTGTGAAGTTGGTTCGCTGAATTTTAGAGATATTCATTATCAATATTATTTTTCTGCTGGTAAATCATTAATGCTGCATTCTTCATAATATTCCTAACTTTTTCACCAGTGACTTTGAAAAATTGACACTTATCATAACAAAATCACTCGATCCACCAGAAAAGAACCCAAAAAAATTGACGGAAGTGAGCAACTGGTAAGGTGAAATTATTTTCTATAGATTGTAAGTTGTTCTATATTATCTAGAATCTTGTTTAGCTACTTAAAATGTAAATGTTGAATTTTCACTTAATGGACGAATGACATATAGTTTATTCGATATGCTAATCTTATCTAGAAGTAAGAATAGTAGTTACCATCTTTTAGAAGAGAACTAGCTGCTGAAGTTCATCTTTCTGAATAAAAGCACAATTAGTGTATGGATCACGACCATTCATCATCATAGATAACTACATATGTGTAATTCTTATTGGATGTGTGGATTGCGTAGTTTAGAATAATGTGTAGAAAAAAAATTGGCTGTGTAAATTCCAGTCCATTATCCTTGTCTATGGGGGTATGGGACACATTTGTTGACCTGACCAACATATATTTGTATTTTTAGTCGTATATTATCATAGATTTTTATGCTGTAACATGCTATTGAATTTAAATGGAGTGGATTTTTTTTTTCTTTTGACTCTTTCTATGAGCAGGCAGTGTATGGAACTCTTTTTGAAGCTGAGCATAGATCAACTTTTTATATTCCTTACTGGAATCTCCCTTTAGCAAGATGGATAGTCCCAAGGCAGCGCAAGTTCCGCAGTGATCTGAAAGTTATCAATGACTGCCTTGATGAGCTTATCAAAAACGCAAAAGAGACAAGGCAGGTTAGGAACAATTCGATAAGCCATTATTTAGTTAGATGTTGACTCGTTCATCTATAATTTATGTAGTTTATTGCAGTATCAAGTCTGCCAAGGCTGAATTTATCTGATAGAAAGAGTTGTGTCTAGGTGACCAATTATAGTGTCCGAGGTCATCTCTTTGTCCTGCTTCTTGATTGAGTTCCTTCTATATAAGCTTGGGACTTCTAAAGAAAGTTGGAAAAATATTAATGTAGCTTGCTAGTATTGGTTTTATGGATAACACTGAATTTATTTTTGTCTGTTTATTGTTTTCACTGGTTCTGATCTTGCTCGTTGCAGGAAGCAGATGTTGAGAACCTTCAACAAAGAGACTACTCATCCCTGAAGGTTGATTTTTCTCACTTAGTAGTTCTCCTATTGCTCAGTTCACTAAATCGTTAGGGTGAAGGGTATTACCTTGCTTCCTTTGTCTACCTTTGCAGGATGTCAGTTTACTGCAGTTCCTTGTTGATATGCGGGGAGCTGATGTTGATGATCGCCAGGTAAATCCACTTCATGCTTTGTTGTAACTACCATTCCTGAATTATTTAATTCTATGATGTTTCAGAAGCTCCACAGAATATCTTCTTGCAAAAAATTATGCATAAAAGTTGTCTATAAATCATACTTTTGACAGCTTAGGGATGACCTGATGACGATGCTAATTGCGGGACATGAAACAACAGCTGCTGTTCTTACCTGGGCTATTTTTCTTCTTGCCAAGGTATATGTGTGTTAATGCCATCCTTTATTTTGATTCATGATAGATGAATTGGTTGGGTTATGTAAACGCCTTATTTACAGTCTGATTTTTTTTTCTTAATGGTGTAATGCAGAATCCATCCAAGATGAGAAAAGCCCAGGCAGAAATTGATTCTGTTCTCAATGGAAGGGGGATAACAATGGAATGCCTTAAAAATTTGGAGTAAGTTATTGAATTCCTCCATTATTGAACTGCTAGAAGGACTTTCAGTACTACTATTTTCATGATAGAAAATCTAGCTGCATTTGTAACTTATTGACATAGCTAAAAGGTACTTCATGCTCAATCTTATATATGTGGAACTTCCTTCTAATTTTAAATGTTCATAGTTTAAAATGGGATCATGCTCAATCTACTTAGTATTGTTGTTTCTTGGAATATCTTATGTTTAGGATCAATTACATGGTTATCTTATCTCGAAAGAAGACAACTGCGCATGCGAATATGGACCTATAGAAGGCCACTTGTCTATAAAATTTTATCAGCTTGAAGAGCAAGAAGAAGAACAAAGGCAACAGGATCAATCACCCAATTAGCTGTCCCTGTCGCATTACAAAACAATGCAGCATTATGATATCCAATAACTGTAAATTTAGGATATTCCAGATTTTGAATTGATGTGGAACAGTGGAAGAAGATATCAGGTCTTGGTGTTTGGCTTTATACCATATTCTAAAACTTATGTAGTGGTAACAACAAATCTCTTAAGGACTTTACCATGTTCCTCTCTTGTTGATGCATAGAGTAACTTCATTGTTACCGATAAATCATGGTATCAGAGCCTAATCCGTTACAATGGCCAACTACGAGAAACTACTTTCATGGAGTCATAATTGACTTAGTTTATAGAAATGGCTCATTAAGCAGCTCAGTATTATAGAAATAAGTCTGCTACAACTATTGGCTTGATAAGCAGCCCATTATTATTATTGTTAAAGTTAATGGTTCTCTGAGGTTATTTGAAAGCCTCCTGTACCATAGATTGTTTGTTTTATTGTTTCATTGACTGTTTGAAAACTTTCTCTTTCAGCTACATACGGTTGATCATAGTTGAAGCTCTTCGTTTATACCCTCAACCACCATTATTGATCAGACGTGCTCTCAAGCCAGACAAACTGCCTGGTATTTTCTTCTGTGTTCCATTTTGTATAAAGACATTTGACTACTTGTTACGTGCTGCAGGATGTTTGTAGAGGTTCAGTTGCCTCATTGAACATTGTATGAATTGTTGAGTCGATCTATATTGGTAGACATCTTTATAGTTTGTGCACTTCAAAATTCCTGATATTGAAATGCTTTTCATGGGTACTGTATGTTTATGTTGCTGTTACAAGTATGCTATTGAATAAAGTACAATAATTTTATATATGCAATTATAATAGATTCTGTAACTAGTTCTCTTCTAGAAGATTTCTGTTCTTTTTTAGTTTGATACTGTGATTAATAGTGGGATAACTCCATAGTCTTTCTGGAACTTCCACAAACTTATCTTTCTAGTCATTAAGCTGTATTATTTAGACTGTCACCTATTTGAAGTTGATTTTGATGTCTTTTCTCCATATTTATGGTATTGGATTCTAAATGCTGGAATCGTTAGGTCTTATTTAGTTGATCTTCTTTCTTTGTAACTTTTCATTTCTGTGGTTGGTTAACATTGATCTTGTTCACATTCACTCTAACGGTGCGTTATAGTTTCATTGTTTAGGAGGATACAAGGGCCATGAAGATGGATATGAAATTCCAGCTGGGACTGATATATTTATATCTGTGAGTAGATAATCTTCTGGTGGAAAATTTAGCTTTTTCCTTGCTGTGAAAGTTTTGTTTGGCTAATCATCGTGCAGACTTACTATATCCAATCATGTCTATATATCTCAGTTTCTTCTCTACTTCGTAAAAAATTTGACCATTATTTCTTTTAGTTGATCGTTCTCATTTGATCCCAGTGAGATAGAGATATCTTACTTGCTCAATTTTCGTAGCATGCTAAACATCATTCATTTAGAATGCTTTGCAGTCTGCAGAAATATTGATCTAAATAGTTCTTGCTAACTTGGGTCATTAGTTTATATCGATTTCTTATTAGCGAGAACTGCACTGCAGGTGTACAACCTACATAGATCACCGTACTTCTGGGATCGACCAAATGAATTTGAGCCGGAGAGGTTCTTAGTTCCAAAGATGAACGAAGAGGTTGAAGGATGGGCAGGTTATGATCCAAGCCGAAGTCCTGGAGCAATATATCCAAACGAGGTCTACTGCAAACTTCTCTCCAGTGCATTTACCTCTTATTCCTCGCTCGATATTTCAAACGCATAACCAATCAAATGTCTCACCAGATAATTGCGGATTTTGCCTTCCTACCGTTTGGCGGAGGCCCTCGCAAGTGCGTCGGCGACCAATTCGCCCTCTTGGAATCAACGGTAGCCTTAGCAATGCTGCTTCAGAAGTTTGATGTTGAGTTGAGAGGATCAGCTGATGAGGTAGAGCTGGTCACCGGCGCAACTATTCATACCAAGAATGGTTTGTGGTGCAGGCTGAAGAAAAGGAGCTAAGAATTAAGATCCATACAACTTTCCGCAATCATAGTAATACGAAAAAAAAAAAATAGTTGTAGTTTTAGAAAACCTTTGTATTCTTATGCATATCTTCTTACGTTTTACCATATCAACTCAATAAATTTCTCTGGTTGAGAGATAGCTTGAGCAAATGGTTTTTAGCTCTCTCTCTCTCTCTTTGGGTTTGATACTGGATTTTGGATTCAGGGCTTGGATCCGACCCGAATTCGGGAGTCGGGAGGCGTGCACGTCGGTAGTTGGTAGTTAAGCATTGAAACTCGTCCGGTCATAGCGTGCTGCCCGGTAATCAAGCACAAGGGTGGGGCCCATCGCAGACCTAACCGTAACTAAAGCTAATCCTTTTTTTTCGCAAATAACACCCTGCACTTTAACTTTCTTATAAAAGTCAACTCTAAAACACCCTATATTTTGTCTTTATTATCATTTGGACCCGGACCCTGGATATTTATCATTTGGTCCTCAAAAAATCCTGAGCGTTAGAATTCTTAAATTAAATATAGATGTAAAATGAAGTCAATCTACGTACTAAAGTATTATACGAGAGGCTAAGTTGGTTGCTTAGGTAAAATCTAATCGGAGCTTAGATATATTCTATAGAAGACGAGATTGTGTCAAGACCCAAGTTTTTTTAAAATAAGAAATTTTTATAAATCACATCTTACATTTTATTTATTTTGTAATTCATAATTCGTCTTTGAGTATTTTATAATCTGAGCTATTATTTTTTTTTTATAATTCTCATTTAACATTTCGATATTATTTTGACTAATTAACGTCTCCCACCATTTCCTCTTATTTTCTATATTTTTTCATCATCTTTTTTATCTAACTTTTTCATCGGTCGACTTTTCTCATTTTCCCTGTTCCTTTACTTTTTCTTTGGAAAAAAAAATTTGAAAAAGAATGTGGTATTTAAATATTTATAAATTATTATGTATATTATAATAGAATATTTTTTTAATTCCGTGTAAATTAACCGAGTGTTTAATGAGATTTATAAAAAAAACTGAGGGGTCAGGTTACAAAATCATCAAACACGAAGTGTGAATCATAAAATAGATAAAATTATAAGGTGTAATTTGTAAAAAAAAAGTCTTAAAAATAATGCAAAAGACTACCTAGGATTATCTCGAAGAATGTTTTAAGCAGATATATATTTTCTGCATTAAAAAAAAAAAAGAGTCAACTTGCAAATATACAAAGGGAAGGAGTCTTTTCTCAATAAATTTAAAACCTAGGTGTATATTTGCAAAAGAGAAAAAAAAACATGGGAGAAGAGAAGGATCGTAATGATGATAACGCTTATCTTATCTTACCTTCTAAGCTCTAATCAATCCATGCGATTTGAAACAGATGAAAGCTAAAAATATCCGGTCAACCTTTGACTCCTTCACTTACGTCACCCCCCTCGTCACCGCTTCGTCCGGTTCCCATTAGGGCGGGCCCCACTTGTCGGCGCGCTGGAGCCAGAGAAGACTAAGCCGAGCCGGCTTCGAGAGGCGCTTGATCGCTATCTTGGCGTCTCTTGTCATCAATTAACAATTTTAGGTGTTCCCCCTAAATAAGACAACACGCCTAAAGTGAGCACAAAGTTAAACCTCTTTCTTCCTTTTAAGAGTGGACTTGTCAAAATAAATAAATAATTAATTAAATTTTTATAAGCACATATAACTCTAATTACGAAGAATAATTAATTTAAAAATCTCTTAAATTTAAGGTCGACGTAGTGAATTCCTTCTGATCCATCGAAATATAAATTTTGACCAAAATAAAATATTATATTTTGTCGTAATCCTCAAAGATCAGTCGGAGAATACCCATCAATTATCTCTTAGATATACTGAGAGAGATCAAATCTCGTGAAATATAACATTTCAACGAAAATGAAAGGGAAGACATGGCCACTTTGGATGAATATTAGCTTCTTAAGTGTTGAAGATAGAACACAACATCTTTTGTTGGTGTGACAATTGGCCATGAATTATGAAACCACATTAAATGTATGGTAGAAGTCCAATCTTTCACGCTAAAAGACTTTGATAATTAAAGCATGTGTTCTTAGGGTTACCATCACCGTGTCTTAATCTATGGTGATCGATGAGGTTGTATGACTTTGACTCGACCCTGTAGATGAAAATATTAGCTTTTCTTCCTCATCTTTGATTTATTCCTTTTTCACCTAATAGAAGACTGACTATTCTCACATATTAATTTTTCAAACCATTTGCACACTTTCTCAACAAAAAAAAACTACCTTTTAGGTGACAACCCAATAGTATGGGAAGATATCTATATCTCATTTGTCTCCAAACATGATATAAATATTTAGTGAAATTTATCAAATACCTTTCGTATATTTTTCTTTTGTCTTTATTATTATTCACACTCTTACTGAGTAAGAACGGTTATCATATAAATAAGTTAAATTTAATTTGAGATATTTTAAGACTAAAAAAAAAAAGGAGAAATAGAATTTAAATTAAACGAGAGATACTTTAGTTTTATATTTTAAAAAGTAAGGAAATATTCTCTATTCCGAAGTAATTTTAGTAAATTTTGGAAGATCAAGGAAAAATTGGATCTAAGAATTAGAGAAAGAGAAGTGGAGTGTGAATTGGTTGCTACGAATCAAATGAGAAAGGGCTTTCTTGGATGCTTCCTTGAGAGAATGGAATCTTGCCTCCCACATTTACTGAGACCACCATAGGGAAGTCAACAAAATGAACAAAGGAATAGATGCATATGATGTAGAGATGAAAACAAATTCTATGATTCCCTATCGTTTTGCATCTTCAATTAACGATTATTAACGATAATAAAAGTCCATCTATGCTAAATATGGTGAATTAAGATAATTTTTTTATTTAATGAAAAGTAGCAGCAAGCTGTTAAGAAGATTCAAATTCATCCCGCCCCAATTGATCAAAGAGAGCAAAGTCTCTAAGCGACTAGGGCATATCCCCTGAACCACTATTCCAAAAGTAATATCTCTTAAGTTGATTTAGATTGAAAGCCATATTATCTTGTATGTATGTGCGAATTACATAATCATTTACAAATGATTTATAAAAAAAAAATATTTATATAAAGTATGATGTATAGGTATTGGAATCTTGCCTCCTCCCCCGATGAGGTCCATAAGCTCCGTTAAGGCGAGCTCCAAAATCACATTATTTACATTGATGTTGTTGAGCTGCCTAAAGCACTGGCATAGCTCTCATGGCTTCTGTCCCTTCTAATTTTCTAGCCCCATTTGCACATAGAATTGTGTGGAGCAAAATTTGATCGACACCTTTCTAGGCCATAATAGGAGAATTTATTCTCGCCTAATTGAGATATATATTAAGGCCCAACCACTAATACAAGAGGTCGAAGGGTCAAATATTTACAAAGACAAGTTACGATGCATTTCTATAAAAGAGTTAGCTGACCTAATTATCTTACAGGCTCTTAAATTATCAAAATAAATAAATGCTAATCAATTATAAAGGAAGTATATATATTTTTTTTACTAGTAATCCAGTATCATTAAAGGTTCATGATTTAATTATGAAGGGTAAAACTGGAAATATAGCGAGGTAAGCCGAGCCAGCTAACTCCGAGAAAGGGAGAGCTCACACAAGTCAAAAACTCCCTAACCCAAAGTGACGTCGCCACTAGGGAATTGCCACGTCATCATAAATTGATCAACGACGCTTCCCCGAACCTCAGCCCTAGCTTCCAGAAGGCCCATCAATCCCACGCGCCACCTCATCCGTCCGTCCGTTCCATTCCATCCACTCTACGATCCAACGGACCAAGCCTCGTCTCGGTCATCCTTTTGACCCCCACTCGCCCCTCTCCCAAGTCTTCTATATATACTCCACCGAACTTTGCTTCCTTCCTCCCTCCCCATATCCATCCCCTCATCCTCACCTGAGCTCTCGCACAAATCGCCATGAGCGACACTAGCTCAGCCCTAGCCGATTGGGCTCAGCTCTACCACCACGGGCTCGGGCCCAGCCCGCCGACCGCGTCGGCCGTGGCCGACTCAACACTAGTCACCTCCGCCGCCGCCGCCGCCACAAGCTCAAGCCCTAGCATCGAGGGCCGGGTGGGGAAGTCGGCCCGGAGGCGGTCGAGGGCATCCAGGAGAGCCCCCGTAACGCTGCTAAACACTGACACGACCAATTTCCGTGCCATGGTCCAGCAATTCACCGGGATCTCCTCCGGTTCCTACTCCTCCAGGAGCCTCTCCAACGGCCCGGTCATCAATTTCGGGCTCGGTTACGGCGAACAATTCAATCAAGGAGGAGGGATGGTCATGCCGGTCGATCATCCCCAGCAGCACCAGTATCATAGGCAATCGTATCAACCGCAGCAGCACCACCAACAACATCATCAATATCACTACGACGAGTCGATGTTCGCCGCAGCCGGAGGCGGCGGAGCGGAAGGAGGTAATCATAACACCACCACCACCACCACCAGCAACAATAATAACAGCAATAATGTCTTTGTCCACGGATTTAGCAACTCCAGCACTAACTTGGAGATGAGCGACGGGCTTATCTTGGATGGCGTGTCGAGCCGAATGATGCCAAAAATGTCATCCACTAACAATAGAGTCGACGGGTATTTTACTTGAGATTAAAAAAGAAGGTTAGGAATCTTTTGGTTTGTTGAAAGTGAGAAATTATTATCTCCCCCCCCTTCCTTCGTTTCACCGCATGTAAATATTTGTTGTCATTGTCACACTTATATTACTTTTATATAGTTTAGTAACATCGAATCTTTCTAGAATGTGCTTGTCTTAATATTTTTTTTTTAAAACTTACATCAAGATACGCTGCCAAGCGGCCAAACTTTTTTATTTATTTATATATATACAATTTATAAACGTGATTGAAGGATTCATGTGAGTGGAGTGGAGTGGAGTCCCTATTTCAAAGTCAAGATCACGTAATTTTATCATGTTTTGGGTTGAATAGGACTTTGCCACTTGATCAGGCTAGTAGTCTTTTTATATTATACTTTTCAACTATGAGTAGATTCCGTTTAGTATTTAGATGACTTGGTTTAATTGTTTGTTTGTGATGTTAGCTAACCAAGTGTTCCAACGACCGGATAGTTGAGTTATTTTGTTTGTAGCTTGTTGAAGTTGGGGTCTTGCATGTCCAAACACGTGTACCTTTGAATGCGTTTTTCTTTTTTTCATTTGCTTGCTGACATTATAAGATGTCATTAAACAGAGTGACAACGAAATAGTACTATTTAACCACGAAATACTAAAATAATGCATCCCAACTTCGAATACATAGCCTGATAGCCATAGAGAGGAGGAGAATTGGAGTAGTGGAAAAAAAAAATTTATTTGAAAGCAAGTGGAAAATCCTGATCAAATGTCACTTGTTGCACTTCTATAAAAGCAAATCTTTGCTAGTGTTTGACTTCTGAATCAGCTCTCAGCTTTGTAATGTATAGGGCATTCGCAACCTCATACTGCGGCAAAAGCCTTCTTCCCACCCCCACCTGTTGATCCAGCAGGAATGACTTTCAGGACATTGAACCTCACTGTCTTTGACAATGGCCTGTTAGAAAAAGTACAAAAAGAAGGTCAGCTATGAGTAGCATAAAATCAATATTTCCAACTCAACTTTCCCTACATCTTTGCTCATGGCAGAAGCAAAAAATAGGAATCTCCTTAAAGCCGCCGGCTACTGTAGTAGCAGCGTGAGTGTATTTAGAAGTCTTACCGGCACTGGCCAATAATAACATGATCTCCTTCCTTGACGCGGAAGCATGGAGATATATGCGCTGGGATATTTGAGTGTCTTTTTTCGTACCTGCGAGGGCAAGAACTACTAAGTCTTTATTTTTATACCAACAATTTAATGGCAAGTTAACATAATCAAACTCTTGAAACTGGACTTGCCTTTGATATTTCTTCACATAGTGGAGATAGTTTCTGCGGACAATGATAGTTCTGTTCATCTTGGCACTGTGGCATGTTCCAGCTAGAATGCGGCCTCTAATGGAAACATTTCCAGTGAATGGACATTTTTTGTCAATGTATGCTCCTGCAAACAAGATAAATATTTGAGCAGAAATTTGTTTGCATGTAAGTTTAGTGGGATTGCAGGAGGAATTGGTTCATACATCATAATCAATCATGAAAATAATAAGTTGATTAGTCATAATGATCCAACCCATAGGAATATGGAAAATAAAAAAAAAAGCAGGGAGTATTTGTTAAAAAGAAATCATCACATATCAGTGCTTGTAAATTACTTTCAGAATTTTCCTTATAAATTCGATAAGTAGATTTTTGAAAATCATAAGCTGATTCTTCCTTTTAATATCTGATCAAATAACTATAACAGGGTCATAGACAAGGTTACAAATCAAACTCAGTTCATTATGACTAGAGGCTTGGTTGGATTGTTCAAAGCCTATTTACTTTTCTCTCACACTCCTAACTGATCGTTCAATTATGTACAACAAATTCAACAACTTCTGTGACAACAACATTAGACACATCAAGTAAAAGACATACACAAAATAAATAGGAAGAAAAGTAGTAAAGCACATCCTTCTTACTAGCAAGACAGAAGTGCAGCACACAACTAGTTGCGACCAATAACTGCCGCTACTAAGGATATAGCTACATGATAAAAAAAATTCAGTTCTACTATCTAAATGTTACAAAGAATCGAGGACTACAAAAGGGCATAAAGAAACAACCATAATAGGCGACTGTTAAACTTCATAAATCACTATTGTTTGGCTCACATCTCCTATATAATTGTGCCGTCAATCAGACCATCCATCAGCAATAACTTAACTTCCACATGAACACCCCAAAACACAGCCCAACAAGTAATTATTAAGAAACAGTGCCTGCATGGTGTTATTGCTTGTAAAAGATAACCATGGAACATAAAAATCCGCTATACACCAACAAAAATCAGATGCTTAATAAACATAATTTCTCATTTTGAGTTTTGAATTTTGAATTTGATGTGAGTTCCATAGAAAGAAACAAGACTCTAGTTAAGATCCCAAACAGTAAAAATAAGGGGTTTGTACCTTCAATAGCTTCCCTGGGAGTCTTGAACCCCAGACCGACGCTCTTCCAAAAGCGGTTCCCACCCTTCCCAGGTCGCTTTCCCTTACCAGATTTCTTTGAACTAAAACAAACACATCTATTATGCAAACAATATTTACATAAATTGACATATAGAAAGTAAAACCAATGGTAAAAAAATTCTTACCAAAGGAAAACCTTTGGCTGCTTGAGGAACGCCTTCTCTGTCTGCAGAAAAATACAAGGATTAAAGACTTTAACTTCCTTCTAAACTATATCAACAAGCTATATGCTTATCAAATACTGATCAGAAAAGAAAATAAGCAATTCTTTTCATACCACCGTTAAACAAATCCATCTAATGATTTCACATTACATAGATAGTCAAAAAGCTCACACCACAAGGACATAAAGGAGAACATTTGGTTATGACATATAAGTATTCTGTTAGAGAGATAAGACAGCCAATGTATTCTCTTTTATTCCCAGGTAAAAAACTTTCTGATAATATAATCTAGACCGCAATAAAATCTTTCAGCACTGCTTACAGAGTTACAAGTTACTCCAAAGATCTAAACTTTTCCACTGATCAACAAATACCAGAAAAACCCATTTGAGCTTTGACATTATAAAGCTCATCTACTACTTAGCAAAGCCAAAACATCCACGTCCTCTATCAAGCATAGTTGTATTCAAAAGCTACTGCCATTGTAGTCAAATGCGGATTGATACCAAGTTTCTGATCTATAATAGAAGGAAAGAGTAGGGATTACCTGTTCCGCCATGATTGACCGAAGGGGGGAGAGGACCGGTGGAAGACGAGAGACGGCTGGCTAAAATGATAGCAACCAATGAAACCCTAGTTCTATACTAGATTGGAGGGTCTTAGACCTTGGGCTTTTAGTAGGCTGGGCTAATGATGTAGCCCAAGAAATATATTTAGGCCCAAATAAATTGTTCCAAAGTTTTCAGCTTTTAAATATTTAATATTTAAATTCAAGTAAAGCAAATTAATAAACTTCTGCATCCATAGTTTTTTAATGAATTAAAAATGTATTATTTTATTTTTGATGGAATTATGTTATGTTTAGAGAAATATCAGAGAAAAGTATAATTACTTTCTTAAATAAGTCTTCTTGTATTAAAACAAAATGGCATATAAATAACATAATAATAATAATAACTAATAAAATTTATTTAAAAAAATTAATATTTTACTGCATTTTAATTTTATTATCTAGTTTTAATTAACATCGAAGAATAGAAATATTCTGTTACTTTTTAAAATTAAAAAAAAAATAAAACACATAAAATAGTTCTCATTTGGACTATAAAAAATTTAGACTGGAGTATTAAAATTATTTTATATCTATAATTAATTTAAATCAATATACAGTGTTTTTGATGGATTAAAAGAGAGAATTAATGCTGGTCCAATTATTGTTTGCACTCTTAAATTAAAACAACATTAAGAAAAAAAAAAAAAAAAAAAAAAAAAGCCCCCCCCTTCATCTAAGTATTGCTAGTATTGCTTGCAACTCTTATCTAACAAACAAACAACACCAAAAAAACGAACCCCAAAAGGTGACACCACATGCATCTCTAGCCATAAATCTTCTTCTGTCCTGGCGCGAAATACTGGTCCACCACCACTGACACCACCCCATCCACCGCCTCATTCGCCTCCACCACCACCGTGTTGTTACCCACTCCGGTGACGGCGTGCGCCGGAAGTCCGACGCCCGTCCTATTCCTCACCAGCAACGAGTAGTCCACGTGGCTAATCAGATCAGGGAACACCAATAGCGGCCCGAAGTCGGCCGACCACCTCGTCCCGTTGCCGACTACTGTCAACCTTCCGACCGTTGACTTCAACGCCATGTTGGTCACCACGTTGCGGTCGATCACCACTTGGTCGAACCTTCCGAACTTCGCCTTCGACTCGTCCAGCTTGACGATCGGCGTCCCGCCGGAGCGGCCGCTGAACATGTTATCGACAATGGTCAAGCCGGAGATCTCGCCTTTAACCGATCGCAAGACGACGTTGGCGTCGCCTAAGAAGAAGCCATTTGTGATGGTAACTTGCACCGGATCTTCTAATACAATGGCAGTGAAGTCCATGTAGCAATTGTCTAATCTAGTCTGGCTTAAGCCAGGTAACTTGACTAGGATTCCGACTCCACCCCAAAATGTAGCCTTATTATAGCAGTGCACTCCGGTTAAAATGTTCGCCTGGCCACGTAGGAGCACGCCGATGGCGGCGGAGAAGACGGCGACATCGGTAACCGCGTTGTCGTTGCTCGCTAAATTTATCGCTGTGCCGGAGAAATAACGCTCCCTGGGATCGCCTCCGATGGTCATGTGCTGGCCTAGGAAGGAGCTAGAGATGAAGGTCTCATGGCCGCCCTCGACGAGGATGCCGTCGGTGACGAAGTGGTTAAAGAAGCAGTGGTCGACGCGGGTGCGGACGGAGACGACGACGAGGAGGCCGCCGCCGCGGAAGCTGGCGTCGAAGAGGATGTCGCGGAAGGTGATGTCTTCGTAGTAGACACCGAGGGTGGCCGCGAGGCGCCTTCCGGTGAGCGTGGCGGCGGGATCGAGGCGGGCGGAGGAGGAATGGTGAAGCTCGATGAGGTAGCCGTCCTTTGGGAAGGTATCTGAAGCTCTTAGGGTTCCTCGTTCGATCTAAAACAACAATTATTTTATTATTTTACGTGGAATTGCTAGTACGTACGTCAATTTCCATGCATGCGCGTATAAATTAAAACTATGTCGTCGTAATTAAGGTATGTTAATTAACATATGTAGAGCATAAATCCTTCTCATTTTAGCTTATATTTGGTTAACTAATGACATCATTAATCTCTCTCTCTCTCCCTCTCTTTCTATCTCGGCATGTGAAGAAAGAGAGAGAGAAAGAGATTACTGGCACCATTAATTTATACCTCTCAGATTTAGAGAGAGAGAGAGAGAGAGAAAGGTGGTTGAACAGGTCAAAGAGACCTCATTTCGTTTCCTCTTTCCAGTATGCACAAAGTTTAAGAGAGAGATTAATTGTAGGTATTAATAACTAATTAGGTGCGTGCATGTACATCTCTCTCCCTCTTCTTCTTCTTCTTCTTCTTCTACCAATATTATATAATTATTTCAATATGTTAGACATAAGAGACTAACTCTAAAAGTCATGAATAAAATGAAAAGTATAGACTAAATTACCACAAGATTACCACCGCCACTTGAAGGGAATCGGATTGGCTTGCTGATTTTATAATCACCACCTTGCAAATCTATCACCACACCACCCAAATCATTGATCCCTGGCAACAAATGCCTAGTGTTTTGCACTTGGAAGGCATCCTGCAATGCACTTAGGATTGCATCACTGCTATCTGCAACCCCAGTTGGATCTGCACCTTAACCTATTGGATAAAACACTCTACCACTCCTTTTCACCCCCGTGAGAAAGGTATCATTCTGCAAACGAAGGAAATCAACTCGATAATGTCAGCTTAGTTTCATAAATCCAGCAAGGTGTTAATGTATACTTGCCTTGGTTGCCATTTCTTTTAGCCCACGGGTGAATATTTCATAGTGTTGCTCTGCACTGAAACGATTGAGGCTCTCTTTTGATCCTTTCTGATAGCCATATGAATCTTCTACACACCACAAAACTAGAAGAAGAAGAAGAAGAGGTAAGACATTAATGGAACCCATAAATTTGAGCGAGAAATGGAGAAGTTGGAATGGATGGTAGGGTGCATGATTTATATTATATATGTAGATGTAAGATATAAATAGAGGTTGCTAATTTTTGGAGAGAGAGAGAGAGAGAGAGAGAGAGGTTCTAATTAAGACTTGGGCTGGTTAATTAGATGGCTCCCATCTTCTCAAACAATTTCAAAGTTTACATCCTCAAATGGGATATTGAGATGAGTGATTCTTACAACTTACAAGGTAACGATAGCTATATATATGGCCCAATTAGGTTGAGAAGGTACCAAGTGATCAGGGCTAATATCGTGGGCCGGGCCCATATAACACCATCAACATTTTAGTTATTTTGACTACTAATACCTTCGCTTTGAGCTATCTATATAATTTTTATGTCACACTGAATTAATTTTAACTAATAAATTTCTAACAAAACGGCATATGATATTACATGACTTATAAAATACCTTTTGCCTAAAATACTATTGCAAAATTAAATCTTCTTCAACAATGATCTTGTCAAAGGTGTTGTAGTAAATTTGGAACTTCACTTGTTGAGTTAAATATGTCATAGTCTATAATTCAAATAGTTAGTCGAAGTAATAGTATGGATTAGGGTATATTATAAATTACTCAAAGACGAGACGTTAATTATAAAACCGCTGGAAATCTAGGTTATGATTTTATGCTGATATCAAAATCTATTGCTCTCAGAGAGGTTGGTAGGAAGTAAGCCTGATACTGTTTAAGCTGTTAAATGGATCTGGGAGATCTCAGGTTCTACAGTTGATGTGTCACATTACCAACTCTCCACATGAGATGTTTTCATGAAGATAGATTACCTACCATGATAGATGTTATTGTTAAGCATTTTAGTTGGAGGATCAACTAACCCTACCACCCTCACTATTTCCTATCCAATAATACTATCCAATATCCTAGATAACAATGCAATGAAAAATATAATATCAACTTCTAGGGCACAAATTACTAACAAACAAGCAGCTTAGAAAATTCACAGGTGAGTTGTTGGAAAGCATAATTCCTACTAAAAGTACAAGCTGATTCAAAGTCTTAGACTTGGACTCACCTTAATTGGTGGCCTGCCTTTTTAATCCTAACATTATTTGTTGAACAGAATCACCCTACATTCTGCTTTTATTCTTATTATGATATTGTATTCATATTTATTATTTGACTCTTATATTTGCTTTTGATGCCTCAAATATACTTAGAATTACTGACCAAATAAGTAATATTTTATTACTTTTCAAAATAAAATAGTTTTGAGTACCAAAAATACTCAAACTCAAAGATTTTATTCAGTTATCTGAAAAGACTTTTAAAGTATTAAAGATATTTTAATTTAACTCATTTATATGGTACCTTCCAAGTTTCAATTAAAAAAATATGTTACTGAGTTAATATATTAGGCGCAAAACAACACATTTAATCCAATTGTTAGTCAATACATGAGAGAAAATAACAGGGAAAAAAAAATTAAGTTTAGATTAACTAGATTCAGCAATCTTGTCTTTATAAATGTTTTCTTTTTTTTTTCTATTTGTAAATACGTTAGAAATTAAAACAAAAAGGAAGAATAAAAAGAAAAAGCCCATCTAGCTCATGCTCTGGTCTACGGCCACGTGTACGCTGGCCATCACCGGCACGTCGGACTCGACCACCACCTTATTGCCTGACGTGTTCCTCAGGGCGTGGTTGGGGAACGCTGCGTCAGCACACAGCGTGTACTGCACGTGCCCGATCCGGTTCGGGAAGAGCAGCACGGGCGAGAAATCGACGGTCCAGACGCTGGCGTTTCCCTCCACGGACGCCTTCGCGGCCGTTGATCTCAGCGTCATCCCCTCCACAACGTTCCTCTCCACGATCACCTGGTCGATGTCTTTAAACTTCGCGCCGGACTCGTCCAAACTGATGATATCCACGCCGTTGCCGCGGCCGCTGAACATGTTATCCACGACATCCACACCGTTGATCACGCCCTTCACCGATTTAAACACAATATTCGCATCGCCCAAGAAGAACGAGCCCGACACGTGGAGCTGGACCGGGTCTTCCGAGACGATTCCGGTGTAGTCCAAATAGGAATTAACGATTCGGGTCTGAGTCAGACCGGGCGATTTCAAGTAGATCCCAGTCCCGCCCCACCCGGAAGCCTTGTTGTAGCAATGCACCCCGGTCAGGATGTTGGCCTGACCCGAGACCAAGATCCCGACCGCCGCCGAGAAGATGACCACGTCGGTGACGGCGTTATCGTTTCCCGACAAGCTGATCCCCGTGCCGGAGAAATTCTTCTCTCCGGGGTCGTTCCCGGCGGTCATGTGCTGTCCCAGGAAGGAACTTCTGATGAACGTCTCGTGCCCGCCGCGGACCCAGATGCCGTCCGATGCGAAGTGGACGACGTAACAATCGTCGATCGTCGTCCGGAGCGAGTCGACGACGGCGATGCCGCCGCCTCGGAAGTTGGAATCCACCATGAGCCCCCTTAGGGTGACGTATTCGTAGACGTAGGAGCTGGATGATGATGGGGCCCACAATTCGATCACATATCGGTCCGTCGGAAAGTCATCCGACGCTCGTAGTGAGCCACCGTGAATCTAGTTCAAAATTTATTTTATTTTTATCAACATAAAAGAAAAAAAAAAAAAAGGTAAATAGTAATTTCATGGCAAATACCATAAAGTTGCCACCTCCATCGGCAGGCAAAGTTATAGGAGAAGAGACTAAGTAGGTCCCACCACCAAGGTGGACTTCTGCACCACCGAGATCTGCAATCCCAGCCGTTAGAGTACGATTCGACGGTGATCTGAAAGCGTCGGCAATGGCTTTCATGATGGCCTCAGTGGAGTCGGCATTCCCCGTCGGATCTGCGCCGTAATCCATCACGCTGTACAGGCGTGAAGTCGCACTCGCCGCCGAAACCTACGCCCGCCATCCAGATCTCAAAATTGTTCAAGACAAAACAAAAGCTGGAGATAAGAGAGAAATAACTCCACACCTTGCTAAAAGAAGGAGCTTTCCCGGCGGCTAGAGAGGCCTTGACATCATGCAACCTCCGCCGGAGAGCGGCACCGGCGGCGGCGCCCGTCTCCGTTGACCCATCAACTCCATGGCCCAAACTGAGAACACCCAAGAAGCCCAAAACCCCAACAAGCACTAAGCTTCTCATGATCACCACCATTCTTCTGAGTTATGACAACCCCTCTCTCTCTCTCTCTCTCTTCAGATGTATCTATTGAAAACAGTAAAGAAGAGAAATGGAGGATGATTTAAAGCAAATAGAGGGACGAGGTGATGTATTTATTTGTGTACGGTACATGATGTTGAAGTGGAGTGCATGGGAAGAAGTTATCATGGTATTGGGTAATGGGAGTTGCTTTGTTTTTATCTTCTTTGGACCAAGTTCATATCTTGACCGTTGCATGAGGAGTGGATGATGGCTTGGGTTGTGGAATTTAATAAGAGAGCAAGGACATAGGGGATTGAGTGTGTTAGACCTCGCATATTAGAGTAATATCTCTTATCATACTTACCCTCTCATATTTACTGTATTTTTCTAATACAAAAATACTTAATCTTTCCACCGTTACTCTTACTATTCTCTCTCTTCTTCTTCTTTTTTCTTTTTGACTAATTACACTTACTATTCTCTCTCTTCTGTTTTTCTACTATTTCCAAAGAGCGGAAGCATGTGAGGAGTATTAATGGTGTTATTGTATATAGAGGGAGAGAGAGAGAGAGAGAGAGAGTTGCTTTGGTTTGTGGCAATTTCTCCCACCTTTCTTTTGTTCTTTGCCATCCTTTTTCTCCTCGATCACTTTACTTGGAGGCTTTTCTTTTCTTCTTTTGAGATGCTCAACTTTGTTTATATACGAACTAATCAAACCACTCCAAACTCTTCTAATCTTTTTGCTTTATTTTTTTAGTCCTTTTTATAACGGTTAGAATTTGATTAGGACACAGCTATAGGGGACCTTAAGATATAACATCAAATGGTTTTGCTCTGATAGATTAGGCCTTGAAGTTGGTGACAAATGAATAAAGAATAAACTATAGAGATGTTTAGGTTCATTTCATTAACCAAATTAGATCTGCATGCCCTCGTGTAGAACTATTCTATGCATATATTGAAATTCTAATTAATAATAATGTAAATAAAGGAGAAAGGTTGAAATTATTAGATAGTTGGTGGACAGTGAAGGTGATAGGGGAAGGTGTGTGGAAGGAAGTCTTGGGTTAACTTGTATAGTTCCAACTGCCCCGACCCAATTCAACTAGAAGGAGTAGAACGTGTGTATTAAATTTTCTTAGCCATGACATAATTTCTACCTTAATTTCCTGTGCCATATAGAGAAAAGGATCAGATTCCTACCCTATTTTCCACAAATTCATATATAAGAAGGTATCTCTTTATGGCCACCTCGTGTCAGATGTCTGAAAGGAGGACAAGAAGTAGTCATAAAGGAAGGCTTTAGACGCAAGAATGTTCAATGAGTTATCTTTTTTCTGACAATAGTTTGGTGGGTGTTGCATTCATAAATCTAAAGTTAATTCAAACTAGTCATCAATCTTTGTCTTAATATTTTGCTTAATTGCATTGTTGTTCCCTTTTATACCTAACTGTAATGATGTTTTATAAGCTGAAAGGGATGCTACTTGAGAAGCAGTTCATGAGAGGCATGCATGAAAGGAAAGAATTAGCTAGTAAGAGAGAGAGAGAGAGAGAGAGACTCATGATGGAGATGCTTAAACTGAAGGAATGGCAACATTAATGGGCATGAGTAGATAATTAGATAAGGTGGGAAGGATAAAGATGTAAAGAATCTCTTATCTTTCTTAAGGGAGAGAATAAGGAAACTTTGGAAGGCAGCATCTAGAGTTGTCTATGCTTTGTTCTCATCCTAAAAGAAAGGCATCCCAAAATGTTTCCTTCTACTTTTTAGTCACCTTTGTTCCATTTGAATTCGTTGACATCAACAAGATGGATATTATGCAATGAAAATATACTAATTTTAATTCTAACATTTTTCATTAACTTTGCGCTAATCACAGCGAAGAACAAGTGAATTGAGCAAATTAAGAAGCATGAAATGTATAATTATGCACACTAATGATATTACCTACAACGTGAAGCAAGAAGTTTTGTTCCTAAGTAGTCTACTAATCTTAGCCCAAGCCAAGTATTGCTTGAGCCCAATCGTGTTCGGCTCAGCTCAACTCTAAGCCCAACTTATTCGGGTAAGCTCGAGCCCAACTCGACCCAAAATAATTATTCTTTTTTTAATAAAATTTTTATTTAACACTTTTTATATATGCTTGTGAATTTTTCGCTCAAATAATATTAAATAAGTACAAGATGTTAACCACAAATTTCTTAAACTTCAATGAAAAATACAGGGTGCTAAATATATGTCTTTAAATTTTGTAAAGTTTTCGTTTAATTCCTTATATTTTATGTAAATTTTCTGTTCAAATAATATTGCATAAATATAACCGTCTTTTAGCGTTTTATATATATATATTTTTGGTGAAGTTTTCATTTAAAATTAGTTAAGTGGAACAAAAATAAATGAAGTGAAAGTTATGTCCAAGTCCAACAAGATAAATAACAAGATAAATGGAAGAAGACCGAGTAGTTCCACAAGTAGCAGATTGATAAAATCCATGGACACCAGAGTGTAAACTGTGAGAATAAACAAGAGAACACAAGAGAGATCAAAAGAAAGTAATAAACCAAGAAATTATATAATCAAAACTGATTCTTCTAATGGACAATCTAATAGCCCACATTAGCTACTCTCAGAAAACTTTCAATCCAATCAATCAAAAGAAAAAAAGAAAAAATTTCGACCCAAATCCTCCTCTACTATTTTTCTAGCAGTGTCATATGAAAATGGAAAACTAAAGCCGCCTAATGCCATTCAAGCGACCCTATAATATTCACCTAGACCTGCTTATAAGAGTGAAAATTTACTTACTTGCATATATTCCTCTTCAAAAATTCATCAAACTTTACCCAAACCCACATGAAAGGCAGAAAAAAAGAAAAACACAATCAACTCTTCTATTGACAATAAGTATTTGAACCATCTATAACAACATTAATACATTTGAGTATCATTTCTGACATGGGTTCCATCTATTCAACTGGAATGGCAAACCAAATGCATTTCTTCTCTTCTATTGACAATAAGTGTTTGAACCATCTATAACAACATTAATACATTTGAGTATCATTTATGACATGGGTTCCATCTATTCAACTGGAATGGCAAACCAAATGCATTTCTTCTCTTCTATTGACAATAAGTGTTTGAACCATCTATAACAACATTAATACATTTGAGTATCATTTATGACATGGGTTCCATCTATTCAACTGGAATGGCAAACCAAATGCATTTCTTCTCTTCTATTGACAATAAGTGTTTGAACCATCTATAACAACATTAATACATTTGAGTATCATTTATGACATGGGTTCCATCTATTCAACTGGAATGGCAAACCAAATGCATTTCTTCTCTTCTATTGACAATAAGTGTTTGAACCATCTATAACAACATTAATACATTTGAGTATCATTTCTGACATGGGTTCCATCTATTCAACTGGAATGGCAAACCAAATGCATTTCTTGCAAGTTGAATATACGGGCTATACCATTAATCATCCATATATTAGAAAATTTCCAGAAAGAGAGATATATATTAGAAAATTTCCAGAGAGAGAGAAGAAGAAGAAGAAGAAGAAGAAGAATGAGCGAATAAATGAATCAAGAAGAAGAAGAAGAATGAACGAATGAATCAAGAATGAGTCCCAAGGGAGGAAGAGCAGAGAGAGGAAGTACCGAGTGTCGAGTGGTTTTCTTTATAACTTATGGTTCTTATAGGAGTGGAATGTGAATTTGCGGTCTAAATGTAAATGTTTCTAGATTTGGTGAAGTTTTCTTTTAACACCCTATATTATGTGAATATTCTGTTCGAATAATATTGCATAAAAATAGGGTGATAAATGTAAGTGTCTTTAGTTTTGGTGAAGCTCTTTTTATTTAACACTGTATTTATGTGAATTTGTAGTTCGAATAATATTACAGAAATACAGGGTTCTAAATGTAAATGTCTTTAGTTTTGGCGAAAGTTTCGTTTAACACCCTGTATTTATGTGAATTTATAGTTTAAAGAATATTGCAGAAATATAGGGTTCTAAATGTAAATGTCTTTAGATTTGGTTAAATTTTCGTTTAACACCCTCTGTTAGTGTGAATTTTCTGATCAAATAATATTGCATAAGTAAAGGGTGATAAATGTAAATGTCTTTAGTTTTAGTGAAGTTTTTATTTAACACCCTGTATTTATGTGAATTTATAGTCTAAATAATATTACAGAAACATAGGGTTCTGAATGTAAATATCTTTATATTTGGTGAAATTTTCGTTTAACACCCTCTATTTATATGAATTTGAGGTCCAAATAATATCGCATAAACATAGGGTGATAAATGTAAATGTCTTTAGTTTCGGTGAAATTTTTATTTAACACCCTGTGTTTATGTGAATTTATAGTCTAAATTATATTACAGAAATACAGGGTGATAAATGTAAATGTTTTTAGTTTTGGTGAAATTTTTTATTTAACACCCTGTAATTATGTGAATTTATAGTCTAAATTATATTACAGAAATACAAGGTTCTAAATGTAAATGCCTTTTGATTTGGTGAAATTTTTAGTTTAACGCCCTGTATTTATGTGAATTTATAGTCCAAATAATATTACAGAATACAGGGGTCTAAATGTAAATGTCTTTAGATTTGTTGAAAATTTTATTTTATACCCTCTATTTATGTGAATTTGCGGAACAAATAATATCGCATAAATACAGAGTGATAAATGTAAATGTCCTTAGTTTTTTTTTGTGTAGTTCTTATTTAACACCCTGTATTTATGTGAATTTATAGTTTAAACAATATTGCAGTAATACAGGATTCTAAATGTAAATATCTTTATATTTTGTTATGCTTTCATTTAACACCCTATATTTATGTAAATTTGTGGTTCAAATAATATTGCATAAGCACATTTATGCTATATCTAAGTGTGCCTTTAGGCTTTAGTTCCTTGCAAGTTTTCATTTAACATCCTATATTTATATGAATTTTTGGTTAAAATAATATTGAAGAAATCTAGGGTGCCAATGTGTATATATCTTTGATTTTGGTGAAATTTTTATTTAAAAAAACCTGTAAAATAAATGATCAATTGAATGCTAAATCCACTTAAATCAAAATCATTTAGAACAAATCAATTGAATAACATTCCAAACATTTTTATTTCAAAATAAAATTTCAAAATCCATCCAAATCATCTAATTTTTTAAAAAAAAAAAAATCCAAAATCCATTGAAATCATTCTAAATCAATTAAATTATTTCTCTTTCATTCCCACTTTCCATAACAACATGGCCACCAGAAGCCATTCCACCAAATTCATTCATATGGTATCCACTCACACACCCACTTCCACATCAGAGAAACCAAACCCACCAAAAACTTCACCCAAAATTTCACCCCACACGCACCCAAATCACCAAATCTAACAAGACAAGAGGTTGGCGTTTTCCCCGGTGTGAATAATTATGCATGCCCACCTAGATTCCATGTGAATATATATTCTTTTGTGCATGATTCCATGCATATGAACCACAGATTATGACGTACGAAGCCACCACTTATCTTTGATCTTATACCAAACTTTTTGATTATAGAATCCTTGTAAGATTCCATATCTACAGTAGACGTCCGCATATATACTACTCTGGCCGTACGCGTGGAATGATCGGAATTTGAACGGTTGGTTTGTAGTGGAAGCGCCTAGAATGGTTATGGAGGAAGACAAGCTTAGTACGGGAGACCGTAACTTACAACTCGGGAGCAGGATAAGGAGAGAGAAAAAGGAAAGGTGAAGATAAATCCAACGGCCGATGTGTCGTGATGATGGATCGCTGATGGTTATTTAACGTAGTCCGACGGAGTACGGAGGAGATGGACTTGTGTGGGCCTTTATATAAGCGGCCGCTTCGTGACAGAGCGAGAGGAAAGCAGTGGCCATGGCTTTCCGTTCCGTAAAGGCGTCGCCTTTTTGCCTTCTCCATGGCCATGAGGTCTTCGTGCTGTTAGCTCTCGTCCTCCTTTCGCCGATTGGAAGCTTGGGTACTGTGGTTCTTTGTTGTTTAGATTCTTTTCTTCTAATGTTTTGGGTGTTTTTTTTTCTCGAATTTTTATATTAATTTGGACGAACAGAAGGGTTGGAGGTGGGAAGCGTGGATGATGGAGGAAATGAACTGTTCAGGGAGATTCTTAAGGACGAGGCAGTGTTCAGAATCAACGAACTGGGGAAGGTGAGCATATCCATTTGCCTTTTGGTTCATTTGTTTTTGCCTCTTTTTTTTTTCTTTTTCTTTTGTAAGTACAAACTAGTGGTTTGTAAATATGGATCATAGTTTGAAAAGTTAGGTTTTCATGATAGATTTTTCTGTTTTTGGGTTTGCCGATTGAATTGTTGAATGATTTGGTCGTGGATTTGATGTTGGTATTGGGAAGAATTTGCAGACATCGGATAACTTTAGTTCTGTTTAGGGAGACTGGAATGATGGTTCCCTTTTGAACTTCTCTTTGGTTTGCATGAAAAACTTGCTTGAAATGTTAAGAGAAGGGGAGTAATGAGATGTTGAAGATGTCAATGGGCCCGAATTTTTTAATGCTTGCTCGTTGACCACTACAAGATTATTTAGTATGCTGATTGCTGTGTACTATTTTATTAGAAAATAAATATTTAGAGGTACTTCTGTTAAGATTCACTTCTTGTAGGACTCATGGAGACTGTTTAAATTTATATTTATTGGAATTACCATTTTCATTGTAATTAACATGGTTAACTAATTTGGAGTTGAAAAATTGGTTTTACAAATGCCTCGAGTAACCGAAAACAATTTTCTGATTAGGTATCCGATCGTGATGGCTATCTGGAAAGGACATTCTTAAGTCGGGCGGCCATTAGAGCCACACATCTGATCATTAGCTGGATGAGGGATGCTGGATTGAGAACGTACTTTCCGCTACCAATTATGTTATTGTTTTGCATCTTTGAAGTTTTTCTTATTTATATGCTTGTCTGTGACACAGATGGGTGGACCAAATGGGCAACATACATGGTAGGGCTGAAGGAGTTAATGCATCTGCGCCGGCCTTATTGATTGGATCTCATATGGTGATGACTCGACCCTCATCTTGTCTATGAGGTTATTCTAGTAAACGTTATGAAAGCAATGGCGATTAATGAACGAATTCTGTGGTTCAAGCAGGATACTGTTGTTGATGCTGGAATGTATGATGGATCTCTGGGTATAATATGTGCAATCTCTGCCTTAAAGGTTTTGAAGACCAACGGGAAACTGGGGAAATTATATAGGCCAGTAGAGGTTAGAGATCTTCTTGGTTTCCTTCTTGTCTTCATACATAGATTATGTGAGCCTGGCCTGTGGATAGCTAGATAGATACTATACTGTAATTCTTATGATTCTATATCAGTGTTTCTTAGTCAACTTCGCTGGAAAACTTTTTGAATTTAATAAATTGTTAACTGTTTCTTAAACTTCAGTTGTTCGAACTTTGATTGTCAAACAACTGTTTTCTTTTATTTTTTGGTAAGCTTGTAATACTCTTTCGGTTAAAAATTTTATTATCTGAGCTCTTGGGTCATATTTATATGCTACTCACCAATAAATTTACAAATTTTTTTTTTTGATGCGGTGAGGAAACAAAAATCTTTACAGCTGCTATCTTCTCTCTAGAATTGTATGTTAAAATCTGAGTTTCTATAGAAGATATTGTAGGTAAGGAAATTTGTATTAGTTTTCCTCTCAAGTTTATGAAGGTGGCTGTCATTATGATAGATATATGCGTGACAGAGTCTGCCCCTTTGAACAGTTGCATCAAATCTTATCCAAGTACTCTTCTGGGGTATGATTTTAAAATAATTATAATGTTCTTAACGATTCGTTAGGTTCAGGAAGAAGCCTTGTCTTTTCTGCTGTGTTCTGTTAGGTGTTCAAGCCTTTCTAGCTTGTTTCAATTTCCTTCAGAAGTCAAGACCAGCTTCTTTTATTTGCTGGCTTTGTTGATCTTAAGAATTAAGTGATGCCTTGCATGAACTTTTTTTTCTTTTTCTGTCTTCTTTGATTTCCATGTCGTAGATTTCCGACCATTCCTTTTTTAGCTATTTCTTCTTTGCACAAAGACGAATACCATGTCCATGTGAGAGTGTAGGTGAAGTGATTTGGTTTCAGGTCTGACTGTTTGCCGTGATAGTTTTGTTGCTTGGTATAGGAGAATGCCTCGAGACTCTCCTCCAGCAGGGTGTTAATAGGATAAATTCAGCTGGTTGCTTTCCAAGTTTCTTAAAAAGGACTAAGTTTACACTGAATATTTTGTAGCCTTATTTTTCAGTATATTGGTATCTTTTGCAGATCATATGTTGAAATCCTGGACTTCAATAACCCTGTTCACTTGTATATTGTTTTTAGATTAGAGTTATATGCATTAACTCTTTGTCCTAACTTTTATGCAAGTTCAGGTTATTGCATTCAGCGACGAGGAAGGTGTTAGGTTTCAGACTACATTTCTAGGAAGTGCAGCTATAGCTGGTATCCTACCTCCATCGGCGTTGCAAGTATCTGATAAGAGGTCAATTCAACACATAAAATTGGCGACCTTATTTGGATCACTATCTTATTGATGTGTTTGTTATTGCATGCAACTTATTCAGTGGTCTTACAGTGCAAGATGTCCTTAAGAAGAATTCCATCGAAGGTACTATTGAAAGTCTTGCAAAAGTGAAGTATGATCCAGAATCTGTCTGGGGTTATACTGAGGTATTATAGTCCTTCTAAAAGGATTTGATTTTTTATCATGTACATCAGCTAATTGTATGGGACCTTAAATGGCTGCAACATTTATTATACCGTGTAATTTGAATGCCTTAGGTGCATATTGAGCAAGGTCCTGTACTGGAGACACTTGATTATCCTCTTGGTGTTGTGAAAGGAATTGCTGGACAGACGCGATTGAAGGTGTGCAATAGTATTTTTCATATTTTAACAGCATGCGGCATGGAACATTTAAGAAGTAACTAGGCATAGAAAATTTCTCTATTCAGCAGATGATGTGAGATCTGATGATATTCAGTAAACAAAGTCAATATGCATGTGTTGGTATGAATACAGTTGACAACATCTATCTGTGTAGAATTATAACATCAATTGTGAATGCAATCTTCCTTGTAAGAAAATTATATATTGTTTCCCAGATGCCTTATTAGAGTTAGCTAATCTCGAACATTGTCTGCGATTGTTCTCTAGATTATTGTAAGTGGTTCGCAAGGGCACGCAGGCACTGTTCCAATGTTATTGCGTCAGGATCCAATGGCTGCTTCTGCCGAACTTATTGTAACTCTGGAGAGTCTTTGCAAACATCCTGATAAGTTCCTGGCATATGATCAGCAGTGCGGACGCTTCACTGAGGAATCTTTTGCAGGATTAGTCTGCACGGTTGGAGAATTATCTTGCTGGCCAAGCGCAAGCAATGTAATTCCAGGCCAGGCAAGAACACCATCCTACTCTCCTCTTCTATAGTTATTAGCTTTTGCACAAAAGACAGTAAATTGACATTTGGAGTTCATTTACAGGTAAACTTCACCGTCGATATACGAGCAGTCGATGATGCAGCAAGAGGAACAATAGTGTCTGAGCTTTCTAAGCAAATATACGAAAAATGTGATAATCGTATGGTTAATTGCACCATTGAACTTAAGGTTTGCAGCTACCTTGACTCTAGTATCCAAAGATCTGCTTGATGCTGCCATGGCTTAACTAAAGTCCAATTATAATTTCAGCATAATGCAGAGGGGAGACATTGTGACTCAGAGTTAACGTCGCAGTTGAAAGACGCGGCACATTCAGCTCTGAGGAAGCTACCGGCAGTCTACGACGCAGGTGACATGCCGATCTTAATGAGCGGCGCAGGACATGATGCTATGGCAATGGCACAGTTAACCAAGGCGAGTTATACCATCCCTCATCTGTAACAGATGGTTGAATTAATCTTTTACAAAGACCTTAATTTTTCACGATATATCTGAGCAGGTAGGTATGTTGTTTGTTCGTTGCCGCGGCGGCATTAGCCATTCCCCGGAGGAATTTGTGTTAGATGATGATGTCTGGGCTGCTGGTCTTGCTCTTCTCCACTTTCTTGATCAACATGTAGATCAGCAACAGCTTGATGATTCCCCTGTAAAATCTTAGACAGAGATGGTTTCACTTGGATGGATGTAAATTTGGTTAAGAGAACTCATCTATATATGATAAATGATTGTTAAGAAAGCTAAGGTGGTCTGGTTGGGATGGGATTAGATTGGATTGGATTGGATTGGAGTCTCATAGTCAGAAGGTTCTGGCTCAGCCACTGTCAGAGTTTAGTCAAGGAGTACTAAGCTGGCAGAACCTTTTTCTACTCCTTTGCATGTGACTGTAAGATTCTTCCTATTCCCTATCCATAAAAAGAGTACCCAAACCCCGACCTCCCCTTCCATATCATAACATATATAAAGACATGCAGAAACCAAACACTACATCCATCCATCCATCCATCCATCCATCCATCCACATACATACACCACCAGCTAGTGATTCATGCTCTCTAAAAGCCCAACACCACCAACTACCCGACTCGGATCACCCCACTCCCACTTCCCCTTGTTAACTTTTACTATTACAACTATTATTACTAATACTATTACTATTAGTCCTTACGAAGACGACAGCAATCCAATGGCCGGCGTCGCCAGCCGAGGCGAATATGCGAACCCACGCATAATTCCCCCGCTCGCCACGTCGGACAGAAACGGGCACGATGGAGCCCACTTCCACTCCTTTTTCTCCGAATCGAATAGGAGCACGTGCTGCGCCGCCGCTCTGGTCGTAAACGCGACGACGGCGCCGTGGGCGACGCACTCGAAGCCCCCTCCGGCCTCCACTAGGCAGAACGCCTCGTGGACGTCGGGCGGCATGCGATCCACCTCCGCCCACGTGCGGCCCCCCTCGCCGGCGCCGCGCGGCGGCTGCTGCAGGCTCCACACCCGCACGCTGCGCGGCACGCTCAGCCGGCTCTTCTCCACCGCCGCCACCAGCGCGACCCGCGTCCCCAACGCCACCAGGCTCGGTGACCGCAGGAACCGCCGCATCGGCGGCTGGACCTTGGACCAATAGTTCCCCGCCGCGTCGTACACCAAGACGGCGAACGGGGAGGAGCTCATGCAGTAGAAGCTGCCGTGGGAGAAGACCATGCGGCTCGGGTCGAGGTTGCAGAGGCGAGGGAGCGGAGTTTGGGTGGCGTAGGGGGAGTAGTACCCGGCGGCGGCGTCGGCGTGGAAGGTCTCGGACGTGAGGTTCTTGACGGCGAAGGGGGAGATCATGTTGTCCCCGGCGACGACAGCGGAGATGGAGGAGTCGGTGGCGGCGAAGCCGACGGTGGGGTAGAGGCGCGGGGTCTGGGTCGGGGGGAGGACGGCGGTGAGGTTGGAGATGGGGTTGGTGACAAGGAGGGTCTTGGGGCCGGCGGGGGTGGAGAGGAAGCAGAGGAGGCCGGAGGAGGAGGCGGCGGGGGAGAAGGATGGTGGGATGAGAGAGGAGAGGGGGAGACGGTACCATGAGAGAGTGGCAGGGTCTAAGAGGAAGGCGAAGAGCGGCGAAGTAGGAGAGGAGGAGGAGGAAGGGAGGAGGAAGAAGGCGAACCAGGAGAAGGGAGGGGAGAGGCGGAGGTGGGATTCAAGAAAGCTGTCGGAAAAGAGGAGGGAGTACCAACGGCGGCAGACGGAGCGGAAGCGGAAGAAGGCGGGGGGCGGGAGGAAGGCGAGGACGCGGTCGACAAGCGGCTGAGGGAGGTGGCGCCATATGCGGCTGTCCATAGTGGTAGTGGTGGATACTAGGTTTTGGTTTTGGTTTTGGTTCATCATCTCATCTCCTAGTTTCTAACTTCTTGTGGTTGTTACATTGAAGAGCTTCATATGGAAGTGGGACTGTGAGTGGAACTAATGACCCATATATATATAGAGAGAGAGAGAAGAAATTATATATATATATATGAGAATTTAATAGTTTACACCCTACTTTTTCGTTCAAATTTCACTAATACCCTACCTAAAAGTTAATACTTAATAAGGTCCTCTGTAGACTGTAGTGTCGTTATAAAATTCTCCTCTCACTTTCTCTATGTATATTCTTAATATATATTATATATATAAAATTAAATGCAGTATAGTCGGTAGAAAGTTGTATACTATAACACGACGTAATGTAGGTAGCCGTAACTCAAAAGCATCAACAAAATCTCACATGCAAATTAAAGGTGTAGCAAATTTCTGACAACCAAGCAAGAGATTGTAGCTAAAAGCCTAAACTGAGAGAGAGAGAGAGAGAGAGAGAGAGAGAGAGAGAGGCATGCAAAGTGATATATGCCACACTACCAAAGTTTGCTGTCAGGCACTGAGCAGATGATATATAATAACATATCTATAGCTAGATATAGAGAATAAGTGTTTCAATTAATTAATTCCAATATAAAAATATATATGTATAGTTCAGGACTGAGGACAGTGACTGGTTTCATACGTCCAATCCCGTGGAAGGTACTCGTTTGATGTGGCACTGCTACTTTGGCGTGAACAAAGGGGAGAGAGAGAGAGAGGGCACGAGAGACGAGAGAGATAAAAGAGAGAGAGATAGATATGGAGAGAGAAAGAAGAGGGTTTGTTGTTCTTAGATCTTCCAGTTTGTTTGCTTGCTTGCTTTGCTTTGCTATATCCCTATATCCCTACTATATATCCTATCCTATCTGGGAGTCACTTTTTAATCCCCTCTCTGCCTCCTCCACCTCTTTGTTGCTATATTTGCCAAGTTTGGAGACTCCCTCTGCTTCAAAGTTGAAAGCTCTCGTCTGCCGCTTTCTTTTACGGTTGGTCTATGTTTAGGCTCATGATACGATGCGTTTCATTTGTGTCAGGTTATGCCAATTAATTAATTAAACCCAAACCACACACACACACACACACACCCCAACTCTCAATGCTTCTACCATTCGGTCCATTCCTCTCTCTCTCTCTCAGCCGTGGCCCATTGGCCAACCTACTGTGCATAATTCCATCTTTTATGACTAATTATAAGTTATACTGCGTGTTAGCCTATTCAACAAACGGATCACAATAAGAAAAAAATTTATCATCTAGTATACTTAACCGCTGGACTACAGTGATTGGCCTTAGTACCCACTCCTGAGCTGGGATAAGGGATAACTGTTAAATATTCATAGAATTATTACTTTTTTTTTCTTAAAACAAAATCTCCTGTTTGGTTGCGGGATTTGGAAAACTAAAAATCTAGCTGAATAAAGTAAAGATTTATCACAAGATGAATGATGCTATTGTAATTCTTTTATTTGTTGAATGTAATAATTATGCTAGATAAGAATACAATGCTTGGTTGTGATATTAGGATAAGAGATAAGAATTAAGTAGTTATTCGTAATTTTATTGTACAAGGAGAAAATTACTATCATCTACTCGATGTTAGTCTTGGAGGTAACTTTTGATTCAAGATCCCTACTTGCATACCACAAATGAAGCATATATACAATTATGGGATAAAAATACAATTCAATATGGATACAGAAATATGACGAATCTTAAGAAAAATGATGCAATACATCACTGTAAAAAAGTTAATAAAAAGTTTTGTACATTTGTCCAACCATCAGACATAATGTTAATCCCATTTTTTTGCATGTACTCTTAATAAGTTTTAATAATCTTTCAATGCTTGTAAATTTTTTTTGTTGGAGTGTGATTTTCAATATATTATATTCACGAGGCAAATAACTTGATATTTGATTGCTAATTGCAAAAGTATAAGATTAATATAATATAGGTTTGATTATGAAAAAAATATTAAATGGTTTCTCAACAGTTGTTTCCTTATATATATATATATATATGTATGTCCTCATTTTTTATCAAAAGCGTATGCTAGAAGAAATGGTGTCAAAAAACATACTAGTATTATTTATACATCTATGGTAATAATCGCACTGAAACCTAGTATTTCCCTCTCATTCTCTTGTATTTTCTAATTAGCTTGCATATTTTCAAAGTTGGGCATTGTCATTTGCCACCGTACTACCAAGTATTAGAACTCATTACTTCAGTAGCTATATATATACCCGTGATAACATTTTACTTTTAAAACAATTATGCCATTCAACTATTATTGTCACAAAAGAATCAAGTAATATAGTTGATTTCTGTCCCTATGTGTATATGAGACTAAGTGCATTTGAGATATATTTGTATGCGCATGGTTATAAGCTGCTTTAACATAAACATGAACCGATGCAATACTACTAAGGATTCTACTAATTAAGCATTCTAGTTGATCAATAAAATGGTTCTATTTAAGATAGGCATCTATAAAAATTCTAACAACAATTTAACATAAACAAGACCAATTCAATAGAAGAAAATAAAACGGAGAAGGGTTTGCTGCAATTTAGAGAAGAAAAATCCATGGAGGGAGAGGAGCTGGTGCAATTCAACCGAATAGAGAAGAAAACAAAACAAAATCAGATAAAAGAAAAGGGAAATATATTCCATGCGAGGAGAGAAGAAAAGGAGGAGAAGAAGACGACCTTGAGAGAGGAAGACTAATCTTGAGAGCAGAAGACTGATGCGAGAGGTCGAGAGAGCTGGGACGTTGTAGCCGTCGAGAGAGAACGAAACAGAAGGGAGATCGATGCCCCCCTCCAAAACGTATCCAAAGTGTATCTAGCCGTATCTAAAAATTAAAACAATTTATTTTAAGTCTAAAAATATATTAAGTATGTATTAAGTATCAAATATGATAGTCCACTCATTTGAGAGTACCAGTACACGTGACATATTTGCAGAAATAGAGATTTTTAGGTCTCAGCATGGCACAGCTTTATCAGGCGCTAATCTCAGAGAAGATCTGATTTGATGTGATTTCTGACTGCATCAAGCTTCTCCCTTTACTTTAATGTTGTCTATTATCTTCAATTTTGACTATATATTCTGTGTGATTTATGCACACACCGAGTCTGCTTATTTATCTTTAATTATGCTTATAATTTTTGTTTATCGTTTATCTGCACTTGATTCTCTGAGTTATATGTTAATCGCAGCTATATGGTGTTGCTAAGAAGTCGAACAGAAAAGCTGCAAGACAAAACTATCTTAATAAATCTATATAACATGATGATATGCTCTTGAGACACACCTATCGTACGTGATGCTAGATATTTTCACTTTACCTGCAATTGCAGTACAATTTTGAGGCTTCTCTTTTTTTTTTTTATTTACACTTGAAATTGAAACTAATAATATATAGCTGAATGAGTATCACTGCAGTTAAATTATAATAGCCAATTCGAAGTCTACAACTCTTTGATAGAGAATTAAAGCATGCAGGAGTGCCATAAACCGATCGACCTGGACGAGCCTTTTGTCATTTTGGTTCACCACAGCATGCAAGGTTCTTTTCCATTCTTAATGTGAAGTCCAAGGTCTATTTGTTCTTGCGTTATAGTTAATATGCCATTTGCTTTATACTAATTGCTCCCCTTCACAGAATTGTTTATATGCATGCTTTTCGTCTGATGCATGCCGTGCATCTTAGGCTGTTTGATTGATTGGTATTCACTGTTTGGTGAACAAAAACCTGGATCAATAAATGTGTTTAGCTGGATTAACTATACGTGGATCCTTTTAGCTAGGTCCATCCACTAGCTAGCACAAGTGGTTGGTCCTACCTCATGTGGAGGTGAGAAGAATTTCCTTAAGTGAGGACAAATTGTGTGCTCTAACAAGTGAGACATAATTAACATGCAGAGTTTCTCTTTTCCTTGCAAAGTAGGAATATTTGTAGATTTTTCTTCAACACGGCTATATATACTGATTCACAAAGAAATAGTAAATATGCGAAACTATTTTCCAATTAAGAACATTTATGATGCTAAGCAAGCTGTGTTCCAAACTATATTGCTAAGCTTATACAACGTCAGAATCAATGAAAATGGATCATAGTGTATTGCTAAGGAGGGTAGTTTAACTTCAGACAGAACGATACTACAACTGAGAGATGGAGAAAAAACACATGGATATCGTGACGAGAGAGGAAGAATAAAGAAAGACATGATCAGAACCACTTTTATTAAGACATAGGCTAGTATGAAGTTGAACACAAACATATGCAACGATGATAGTAACACCCCCACACGTACAATTTACTCTGGATCGAGTTATCCATATCAAGGAAAAGAGTAGGAAAAAAGCTAATGAGCTACATGCAAACTTTACCCTCCCTGCATGGCAGGCATTTTATTATAAGTTTTCACTTTCACAACACCATATAGGATTGACTGACTACTATAGATTGAGCTTCCAAATTAAGGTTTTCAAAACACTTGATCTAAGGATGATGCATAAGCTTAACTTTAGTAGGCAGGGCACTTGTAATCTGAAGGTACATGCTTGCCACAGTCCACGAGAACCTCAAGAGCAATAGGAAGTATCACATTAATGTTCAGTAGCTTTGCCCTGATGGTAGTGCAAAGGCACAGAGCTGCATCCAAGTCGGCGAGTCCCTCGAGCACCGGGCAGCACGCCGACTTCGGCTGGCTGCCTATCACGACGTGCACAAGCCCCCCGAGCACGTCAACGCATGCGTCGAGCTTCAGGGTGTCGATCGGGCAAGTACCAGACGGCGCAGGCGGCGGGGGGCACGGCACTGACTTAGGTGGTGGTGGAGGTGGAGGTGGGCAAGGCTTTGGTGGTGGTGGTGAAGGTGGTGGTTTGGTAGGAGTACAGGTGGGACATGCAAGGGAAGAAGGAACAAATGAGGCTATGTTAACAAGCAAAAGGAGAGTAGCCACCGTAAACTTGCCCATGCTTGCAATGTAGAAGTAGGAGATTGATGTGTTATGTTGTGTTGTGTAAGATGAACCAAGATGTGCTTTGGCTTTATAGGCAAAATGCATGTGATATTGCTTCGTTTTTTCTACTTCCATGACTTTGAAATTAGGTATTTGGACCCCACTAAGTCTTTGAGGTTTGTCCTCACTCCTTTCGTGGCTTTGTTTAAGTGTTCATATATATATATATGAGTCATGACATTAATTTGAGAAGTGGTAAAAATTATTATATCTAGAAATCTAGCCATTATACAATAATCAATTCTAAGCCTTTCGTCAATTAATTAATTGTTCTTATCGTTGAAATATTGCTAACAAGATTGTACTCAGATGATTAAAAAGAGCTTATTTTGTTTGAATATTATCAAGTTCGAATTCCAGTAGCACCTAACAGTCTAGCAAGGGGACCAAAAAAGTTTGGATCTTTCGATGGAGTGTTCTAGGGTTTAATTAATTCATGGAGGAAAGGAAAAGAAGAATATTTTTCTAGTAATATTGCATGGATAATGGAAGTCCAACATCTCACGCGGTTGCTAATTGGCCTCTAGTGAACGTAAGGCCTCAGGTAGCTCAAGCTTATCTTTCACATAATAGTAAATGACAAGAATAATTAATTATATATATTTCATTCAACCTGCAAGTTGGCCATCAAGATAACCTATTTTGTTTTGTTTTTCTTTTATATATTTCTCCACCTTAATCTATGGATCCTATACACCTTGCTACACTTGCAAGCTGTAGTCTTCTCTAGATCACTAGAAGGCAACATTTATGGCACGGCAAAAACATCTACATGAAGCTTTACAAATAAATTTTCTAGGTGCATATATGTGGACGAGATTCTGGGTCTTGATTTGATTATAAAGTAAAATTCTAATAGGCTGAATCTGATTTTGGAACAAATTTCTAGGTCTGTGCTTGGTGTAAGATTTTTTTTTTTTTTTGTTTCACTGGGCAAATTATAATTTACCCCTCTGGCCTAACTTGATTTTAGATTATTTTTTTGTACTTCAAACTTAAGTATTCAACTTCCCTATGTTCTAGACCAAATTATAATTTTTAAAATTTTCATCATCCAAAATTATGGATCTCAGTTTTGGCCGATCTCAAGATCTCAAGCTGGATGGGCCCATAGCAATCCCGATCCTAATATGAAATCAGTTAGGTGATCGATTTCGGTCTGGATTGGCCAATTTTAGTCGTATCGACTGTCTCAATCGATTCATCTATTAGTCAGAATTGATTGAGATAGAGTTTTTTAAAATTTTAGATCGTATCGGAATAGATCAAATTTAGGGAATATCAATAATTACCCCGCTGTTGAAACTAGATCGAAATTCTGATCGAAATGGATTCTTTTTAAATTGTTAGTTTTTTTACTTTCTATTTCTCATATATACTCTTCTTCCATCCCTCATATTTTATACGAATTTTTTTATATTTTTAAAATTTTATATAATTAAAAAAGTTTGATATCTCTTTAAGTGAGGCCTAATTCCAAGTTTAGGAATCTTGTTGAAAACTATTGGAGTTTCAACTGCATCAATATTTCTCTCTGGCAATAAATAACGAAATAATCAAACTACTTACAACTCAGACTATATTTCTATGAGAATAATTAAAATTTTTAATAACTAATGAATAATTGTAACTTCTTGAACCACATCAAATACCTAAGTTTGAAATACAGGATGTTAGATTAAAATCAGGCAAACCACACAGGTAAATTATAATTTTCTCCTTTTCTTATATATTAGGTTAGTGGAGTGCAAATAAGACTTAAACCTTCTTAAGCAATCTACTTTGCATCCTAGCCATGAGCTGTAGTATATACACTTCCTGATCAAGTACTGACAAATGATGAATTAAGTTATGATTATTATATATTTAGATTCCAGAGCCATGTTTCAAGGGTCAAAACTAATAGACTTTTGAGCTGGAGGCATTTTAATGGACCTAAGTAAGTGGATTTAAATTAAATAAATAATAGACCTTCTGCTCTAATACTATACTAATTCACCAATTACTCTAAACACTTCGGTCGACATAGATCGATAATTATTGTTATTATTTTATATTTTAGCATAATGCCAAATGAATGAAGGTGATTCATGCAGATATATATTAAATCAAACACAAATCTCAGAAAATAGATCCAGTCTGAAAGGATTATTAAGTCAATGACTTTTTCTTATATTGAGCTACAGACAAGGATATTGGTTGAGATTGACATCTTCCTGATTTCTCCTAAACAACCACATATCATGGCTAGCTAGGGTTTAACGTTTTCTTTGCCGACATCCTCAGACAGCCGGCAGATTAGACTTCAGGAAAAGAAGAAGAAGAAGAAGAAGAAGAAGAAAAATGCATACATAATTATTATGATTATATCTATTATGTTGTGACAACCACATTCCCTAGGTTAATATGTAGAGAATTCGACTAAAATAAGAACATGATGCAGTCTTCATAGCATTCACTTGTATTTGGACTTTATTTGACAATGGGGTCACTCTTTGTATCTCCCCAGTTGACACTAGTTCATGGACAGAGTTCATGTAGCGAATGTTCTAACTCTGTCTCCCATGTGGACCTCAATGGGGCCCAGAGAACAAAAGGTGAGGGAGACTTAGTTGACAAGTGTCCACATTTTTAACTCTCTCTCTCTCTCTCTCTCTCCCCCTTAAGTTATGATCAGATTAAGCTAATCATTTTTAGTGATGCTGTTTGTCGATTTCACCTCTTCCTTTTTCTTATAATTTACTTGCTGTGCCATATTTTTAGTTTTACTAATTGCTTTTAAGGCAAATATTTCAATACCCCACTAAAATTTATAATATTAATCTAACCGGCTATAGTAGCCAGTTTTCATACCCAATACCAATTTTTCAGTACAGATTATAAAATCACATTATGTAAAAAGAAATGACATATTAGTCAACTAGATTAGATTACATGTGCCTAACTTTCGGGTTTCACGATCTTTTCTTTCCTTAAGGTTTCCTTCTCTTAGATATAATTGTGATAGATATAATTATGCTATAATTATAGGAGATATCATTTAATACTAAACAATTTAAATATAATTATCTATCTCTATCTATTATTAAATTTTAATTTAAATCAATCTTAAACTAATAAGAGATATATGCAAATAATTAAAAAATAATTGAAGAGATAAAATTTAATTAAACTTTCATTAAGTTAATTATAAAAAGACATTAATACTCTTATTCTAATATATATACATTACTCTCAATTAAGGATATATATGTCTTTTTTACTTAATAAATTATTAAGATAATAAAATTATCAAAAAATAATGTGCAAGGTAATATATCTTAAAAATAAATAATTACCTATTCAACTAGTAATATCTTTTATCTTTTTTACATGCTTATTATACCTTTGATAATCTTGACCGTTAAATTTTCATCAAGCCGATTGATAAATAATTACCTCTACGGTACGGAAGAAGCGCTCTAAATTTAAACTACAATTTAATAACTGTAAGAAAAATATTTTATTGAAAACTTTGAATTTTGTATACTTTAGGCAATGATATATTTATAAAATAAGGAAGGAGGAAAAGAGGAGACAAAAGCATTTTAGGTACTTTCAAAGTAAACTTAGGCTATGCCTAACGGATTTTAATAGAGGCCGATTAGTCTTAAGCAAAATTAGTGTGCTATGTGCAAATCATAGAAAAAGGAAGGGTTAGAATACAACTGTATGTTAATGTTAATGTTAATATATGTATATATTTGCAAGAATATATAAAAGATTTCCTAGGGCTCAAGCCATGAATCTTTTAGGGCACTATCTCCTCACTAACCATATCAAAACTCAATGCTAGGATATGCAAAGGCTTTTAGAGTAGAACACAAGCAATCAAAAGCCCAAACTATGCATACCCTCTCTCTTTTTTTCCTCCCATTTCTCTGTCACCAAGCAAGCACATATTCCAAAACTAAACAAGGAGAAAGTGAATCCTAACCTGATCCAAAAACCTCTCATCCTCATTAACATTTCCAATTCTGAGCAACTTGTAAAGGGCCAACGTATGTCTTCTTGCCTACCATCTCTCTCAAAGTTGAGAAAAGTGTTAGACAAGAATCATCGCCAATGCTCTTTCCTCCCACTTTATTGCCACCCTTATTGAGTTCTTGTTGCCTATCTTTAGATCTTTAGATGGTTGTTCACACTTTGTTTAATCTTTCCATGGCTATAACAACCTCCCCCCAGTGCCTCATACTCCTCAGTGGCATCAATAGCCGAGAGAAGGAGCCTCCTCCAGATGGAGCTAAAGAAGAACTACTGGGGACAACTCCATCTCCTACTCTCTATCTCCATTGCTCTCAACTTCTTCACTCAATGTGGTAAGTCTTTCATTACATTTTATTGCCTCCTGGTTGGTATCTCAGAATAACTAAACATATTTTTATCTTTTTTATACCTAATTAAATTTATTCTTAAAGAATTCAATACTAACGAATTGAGTTCGCAGGAGCTAGCAGAGGCCTACATCAGCACAAGAAACTCACATTATTTACATCCTTGGAATCCGCACAGCCCGACGAATTATCCTCACCGTCTGATCCTGACTACAGTGTTGGATCACCCTTCTTACTACCCCCATATGGAGATGTTATGGGCCCTTCTACATCACCTATAAACAATCCCCCCTTCTGTAACTATCCCCCAATTACACCATACCCTCCTAGCGCTATAACACCAACTCCTATAATTCCAAGCCAATCTTCACCACCACCGCCACCAACTTCAACATATAATTCACCACCATTTCTCACTCCCAATCCGCCGGAAACCACCCCGAGTACGCCGATCGTTAACCCTAATCCACCATCGACGAGTATCCCTAATCCACCGTCGACAAGTATACCTTATCCACCCTCGACGAGTATTCCTAATCCACCGATCCTCAAGCCTAGCCCGCCAAGTTACATACCTAGCCCGTCAAGTTTCGTTCCTAGCCCTCCGTTTTATGTTCCCGGTCCGCCGATTTTCCTACCCCCGATAGTGTACCCGCCGCCACTGGCACCTCCATCGCCGTCGACCGGCACATTGCCGGCATTGTGGTGTGTGGCGAAGCCTACAGTTCCTGACCCAATCATCCAAGAGGCTATGGACTATGCGTGTGGGTCAGGTGCAGACTGTGACTCAATCCTGCCCAGTGGCTCATGCTACCAACCTGATACGTTGATTGCCCATGCATCTTTTGCCTTCAATAGCTACTGGCAAAGGACTAAGGTGGCCGGAGGGACCTGCGATTTCGGCGGTACGGCGATGCTCATCACCAAGGACCCAAGTAAGTATAGCGAGCATTGCCAACAGTCTCGTCCACAGAGACACATAAAGTGTTTATAATTTTTAAAAGTAATTAGGTCACTCCACTAGCACCAATAAAACATTCTAAAACATAATTCCACTTCCAAGTCTTATGATGCCTCCTGCTCCATCTTTCTCTAGTTATTTTGTTCTTGACCTCTGTCCTGCTAATCTGTTTCTTTGCAGGCTTTGATGGTTGCCGTTTCAATCTTTTATAAGAAAATTATGGACATAGTTACAGACAAAGAGAACTCTGGTGGCCAAAAATAAGACTGGTGGATGTATCCATTTTGCAACATAGCATTTCAGTTTGCAGTGCTGAATAGAGCTACAACTTTTAATTTTGTACCTAGCTGCTGTTCAGGTGATTTAAAGTTCTTTTTGGTGTGACAGAGCAGTGTAGTCAACAACTCTCTTCAAGATTTCTTCTTTACTAAAGATATATATATATATATATATATATATATA
Organism: Typha latifolia; assembly: GCF_019914945.1. Lineage (NCBI taxonomy): Eukaryota > Viridiplantae > Streptophyta > Magnoliopsida > Poales > Typhaceae > Typha > Typha latifolia. The sequence continues at coordinate 479,586 of NC_133093.1, forward strand.
TATATAGCAAGATCTGTAAGCATAGCATTTCTTTGTTTTCTTTTTTTTAATATTTACCTTGTTGATTCTTTTGAATAAGTTGTGAGATTGCTAGTCCCCATATATTGTACTTGAAAACAGGGTTAAAGGTAAAAGATTGATGGCATCAAATAAATAAAGAAAATCCTCCTTTTATGTCATGAGAAGAAGTCCTACATATATATATATATATATATGTTAGAGAAACTCTTTATAAGAATTTACTTACGCCCTATATATTCAGGCAAAAAGTTGCTTCATAAATAAATTGTCTCTGAAGACTTTGCTGCTGCTATAAGTGAGAAGAATAGCTTTTAATTCTTAGCATCAACAACTGTGTTCTGAAAACCATATAAAGCCTGAATAGTATACTGGATGAAACATGGGCAGGGCTTGGGCTATTCTTTATTGGGCCTGGACTAGCCCATGAGAACCTATCCATAGTCCAAAGTCCGAATCCAATAGTCAAGTCAACTAGTTTGAGTCTCTTTCGGATCGGGTTAGCGGGTTTATATAACATCTCCTTTCTTTCTTTCCCTTAAGAGTTAAAACCTAACGTTAACCCTTCTAGCATACAACTTAATAATCCTAGCGCCGGCGATGTCGTCGATGGATCTCGCCGCCTCGGGGATGTTCCTGCAGACGCAGACTCCCGCGACGGTGCTCTGCTGTATCTGCGGCGTCTCTATGCCGTCCAACCCGGCGAATATGTGCGTCCGCTGCCTTCGATTACGCGTCGACATCACCGCCGGCCTACCTCGGCAAGCTGCCGTCGTGTACTGCCCGGACTGCTCCTCCTACCTCAACCCTCCAAGCACGTGGGTACCCGCCTCCTTGGAGTCGCCCACCCTTCTCGCCTTCCTCCTCCGCCGCCTCCGCCGCCCACTATCCCGCCTCGTCCGCCTCGTCCACGCTGAGTTCGCCTTCACCGAGCCCCACTCCAAGCGTATCCGCATCCGCCTTCGCGTCCAGCAAGAAGTCCTCAATGGCGCCATCCTCGAACAGCCCCACGTCGTCGAATTCACCGTCCATGACCACCTCTGCGACTCCTGCTCGCGCACCAAGACCAACCCCGACCAGTGGACCGCCGCCGTCCAGCTCAGGCAGCACGTGACCCACCGCCGGACCTTCCTCTACCTCGAGCAGCTCATCCTTCGCCACGGCGTGGCCGCTCGAGCGCTCCGCATCGCCGCCTCGGAGCGCGGCCTCGACTTCTTCTTCACCTCCCGATCCCACGCCGCCCACCTTGTGGAATTCCTCTCCGGCGTCGCGCCCGTTCGATCCCGATCAGATAAGCAGCTCGTCTCTCATGACCCAAAGAGCAGTCTTTATAATTACAAGTACACCTTTTCCGTCGAAATCTGCCCGATTTGCCGCGAGGACCTCATCTGTCTTCCGCCCAAGGTTGCGAATTCCCTCGGTAACCTTGGCCCCCTTGTTCTCTGCGTCAAGATGTCCAGCTCCATTGCCCTCCTTGACCCCTTCACCCTCCGCGCCGCCTTTCTAGATGCAAACCAATACTGGCGAACATCTTTCCAGGCTTTGCTGTCTAGCAGACAGCTCGTCGAGTATATAGTGCTCGACATTGAGCCGGGGGCCGCTGAAGTCACCGTGGCAGGGTCCAGGTACCGGCTGGCCGATGCCCAGGTCGCCCGTGTATCTGACTTCGGGAAAAACGACAACATATTTACGGTCAAGACCCACCTAGGCTACCTCTTGAATCCTGGGGACTATGCACTCGGGTATGATCTCTATGGGGCTAATAGCAATGATCTGGAGATGGACAAGTATAAAGGTCTCATCTTGCCGGACGCCATACTTGTCAAGAAGAGCTATGAGGAGAAGCGGCGCAGGTCGCGTGCGAAGCCTCGTCCTTGGAAGCTAAAGAGCTTGATCATGGATGTGGATAATTCTACTAACAAGGGAAGGGCAGATGAGGAGAAGAGGAGCGTTGAGTACGAGGAGTTCCTCAGGGACCTGGAGGAGAATCCCGAATTGAGGTTTAACATATCCTTGTATCGGGACAAGGATTACCAGCCGTCTGAGATGGCTTCCACGGTCGGTGGGGATGATATCCCATTCGTGCCTTTGGAGGAGTTGCTTGCTGATCTCGATCTAAGTGATGAGGAGGAGGAGCAAGAGGAAGAGGTAAAGGATGGCATGGTGGAGTGAGTTGTCCAACGGCATCTTTATCATAAATCTTGTTTTGGAACTACTTTACTTTTCCAACATTTTGGAGCTTCCAAATCTTTGATTTTGTAACTATTACTATAAGATAATAAGTTGATTTGAGCTATATATATATATATATATATATTTATTTATTTATCTGATCATCAAGGTGGAAAACTGGAAATACATTAATTATGCTTGCCAATATTGCTTGTCTAGTGCTCATCTTCAAAGTCCTTATTGCTGTAGAGGCATTGGAGCCACTGCAAGTTGATAATCCTGTGCTTAATTTGCTTGGATTTATAGTGAGTTTTTCTGTTTGATGGAATATTTGTTGGGTGTAAAGAATGTAATGTTTTTTTTTGTTGTTGCGAGAGATGTGAACTTACATTACGTGACATTCATGACGAGTTTTGACTTTTTGGTAGTGTGAAGCAGCAATAAGAACTAATGGAGTTCGAGGGTATGTATACTAAATTACCACAAACAATGAATAAGAACGAAAGTCCAGAACCCAGTTATCTACTTCCTGGGGAGGATGTCGAATATCATTAAAGAAAACACTATACTACCCAAATTTGTTGTACAACTGTGGAAATTTTATTGCCCCTTTTTATGGTGGGGGGATTTGTTGGATCCTACAGTAATACTAGTTTAACTATATCTTTGGTTTTCTTAATAAAGTGGGAGATGATGAGAGTCTTTTTTTTTCTTTAAGTTAGAAGATTATAAGAGATTTTTTAATAGGATTAAGAGTGTACTTTAATTTAACTAGGGAGAATAATGCCTATATAAAGATAGAGGGCACATTGAGATGATGACCTGTGATGGGCATGCTGGGAGTTTGCGATGGATACTTAATAGTGCATATAGTATCACGTAGAGGTACTGATTGTGCGGGACACACAAATGATGCAAGATAAAAATTAGAGTGCTAGTGAGTTGCTCTATAAGAGTCTATGTCTGGGCGAGCCAGGCTGAGTTTTTCGGGTCAATGACTTGACTTAAATAGTTATATACGGCTCAACCCACTAATCACTCAGGTTTAGGTCAGGCTAAAATATTTTATAGTCTATTAGTGTCCACTAGTCCATTAGATATTGGACTTGGGTTGAATATAATTACTCTAACATAATGAGTTAAATATAAAAAATAATATAATTTAATGGGCTTATATATAAAGATATTTTAGTTATCTTTTATAAAAACATACTTATATATTGATATACAGTTTAGTAAATATCTAATGTCGGACTAAAAAAATTATAGAAATATGCATATATTATAGGTTAAGCTATAGATGAGAATAGTGGATCGGACTTTCGGACCAAGCCGGGTAGGCAAAGGCTTAGCCCATGCTCACTAACATCTCAGGTTCAGGCCGAATTTCAACTGTTGGGGCTTAATGATTGGGCTTAATGATTATCTTTAGGCATGTCGGGAGCCAATATATGCAGCAATAAAATGCAGTAAAAGAGAGTATCTCGTGTCTGAGTTCGTACTAGCTGTTTATGTTTACATGGGTATATTCTTTAGATTAGTTTATCCAAGATGTTTTAGAGTCTGTGTAGTATATATCTTGGGTAGTGATTTTACTACAGCTCCATAATTTTCTCACATCGAGAAGGTTTTTCCATATAAATCTGTCTGAATTTACTGTAATTATTCTATTCTCTTTTAGTATTTGGGGAGACCAAATCATACATGGAGTGCGAAAATACTTTCTTTTGATGATTGGTGTTAGGCTATGCATAATAAGTTGAATTAAGTTGTTGAGGGTTGACACATTGATATCAAACTCGGGGAAAATCTTTAGCCATGTAAATATTTGACTTTATATAAACTGCTGATATGACAACTTTTATACAATTTTTTACCATGGATTTACTCTCAACAGCACCCAATTGATCAGTATCCTCTGCTTCCTGAGGTCATTGATAATTCTAATGGCATTCTGAAAATTTAGGCCTATACAAATTGACATAGTAGCTTCATCTTATTTCTCACATACACTAGATAATCCAGCAAATCTTAATTCTGACAAGATAATTCATTACTTCAGTAAAACACCAACACATGGTATATTACATTAGGCAGTTGACAAGACTTGGTTAAATTCTATAGCTAAATCATACATACATAGAGATAAAGCTTGCTTCCATTTACAATAAAAGCCCGTCTTGAAGTATTATATTACATCGCAATCTGGCAGATTTCTGAATTTTCAAGTATTAAGATACATATCACGGATAAAAGGTTAGCTATCAATTGATGATGTGAAGTCTCGAAACAATTCATAATCAGCACCTGAAGAATCTCTGTTCCAGGATAAATCTGAAGGATCTCCTAGCTTCCTGCATAAATCGGTACATAAGAAAGTTATTAACTTATTATGCTGCAGCAAATCAGCAACATCAAAATCAGCATCTTCATGTAGAAGTATTAAACTTGGATTAATATGCACCAATTGTTGCATATTCAAGTGATTTAACCAGGTTAAGTTCATATAGTTAGAATATCATTGATTAGTTCAATTGAGCACGTAACGATTAAAATAAGATCTTTAATGGGTGCGGATGCTATGTGCTGCATCATTTAGGAGTAAGATGAGATCACAATAAGGAGAAACACAAATGTTCTCTTCCATATCATTTAGTATTTCAGGATATTGTTGTGCGTGCCAAAACTCTGCCACACAGCACAGACCCTCTAAGGAGTCTTCCATGTTACAGCACACTGAAGCATGCAGCAGCAATAGTCACAACAGACATCCACACTAAACCCCATTTGACTGGCATATTCATGCTTCTAACTAACACAGAATGACGAAATATTACTCCTATTATGCAATTATGAGAACAAAGATCTGCAAGACTGGAATGCCATCTGCGTTTCCTGTAGAAAATAAAAAGTGAGTTGCCATGATTAGAGTCTGACTAAGTAAACCATGATTTCTGTGTCCTATTTCCAGGCCAATTCTTTCTTCAAAGGAAATTGAGTACATTATGCCGGTCTAATAGTTTGTATGCAAACTTCTTGACGCAATAAATTTATCTATAAGTTCCATGATTCCATCTATCTACTAGATTTAAAATATAAGGTAATATGCTTGAACGTGTGCAGGGGCTTGTTCAATATACTATTATCAATTAGCTTGTTGATGATTTCATTTATCAGAACTTATAGAATTTCTATCATAAAAATAGTAAAATCATATATAACTTAGCATCTTGACAAACCGGTATAGCAGACACAAAGTTGCTCAAACTTCACTTTCATGTTTCAAAGTGAAACGAGAATTGGCATTGCCTCACTATCTGGGAGTGAATATTCACTCTCTATATAAAAGCAACCTTTGTTTTGAAGTTTGCGTCAGTGACATGATATAATGCCTTTGGTATGGAAATTGTTGACATTTTGCAAGTATAGAAACCAATTATATCCTTTAGAAAGATTTAAAAAAAAGGGATCACGTACAAATCAGAGGACTGACGAGAACGTAGTGAATATCAAAACGAAAATTTTGGTCACCTGATAACTCACCTTGATTTTATCATGTACACCAATGTAAATGCAACAGCCAGAAAGAAGCATAATCCACCAACAGTGAGGTATGCCAAGCCAAGAAAGTCATTCTTTCCACCGAGCCAGCTTGTGGTGGAAAGCACTAACTTCTTCTTGCCATTGAAAATGTATGTGTTATAATTGTTCTTCAAGGTCACCAATATGGTATCATTCTCTTTGAGATCTAATTCAATCTTCCCATACAACTTTCTAAATATTGGAAGAGCTGCAATGCGCATCCAAACAATAAGGTCCTCCTGTTCGTTCAACTGTTCATATAGAAAACTGAACTAGATCAGCAATTCAACATCCAGTTCAGTCATAAGCTACTGTTAATTATATAAGATGCCATCCAAATCCAAAAGGGGGTTCAAAAGGACTGAGTCAATCTTGACTCGGTAAATTGTCAATAATCAGTCTCCATCAGGCCGAAGGAAATAATTCAAACCAGATAAAACTGGGAGATCCACATTTCTTAATAATTTTGATAGATGATGCCCACTGACTTCACACTCATAACATCTACTATCCCATTTAGTGCATATGGTATTGATTTTCCAATGATCCACCAATAAAGAGATAATGGTAGTCCAATCAAGTTAATGTAAAAGAAAAACTACTTACAGGTATGTCTGCATTAAGTTTTCCACCACCAATCAGTGTTCCATTCTGGAAGTTCTTAGGATAGACATTCTTCCCAAACTTGTGGTCCCTGTCACTCTTCCAGGAAATGCCTTTCTTGTTCACAGTTAACTTCTGATCACCACGAGTAAATCTATATGTATCGTTGAAAAAACTCCATGCTATCAGCCCACAAGGAACAATTGGAGAACCATCTTCCGTAGTCCTTTCAGGATCACAATAGCTTGTCTCATTTGCCTCCTTAGAATTTCTCAGCTGTGCATCATTTCGGCTCTTGACATACCTGAATATCAAAAGCATCACCGGTTGAGCAGGAATGCTATATGCTGTAAGGCAAGTTATAAACACCTCTCATTATTCAAAGCAGAAAAGTAGCTAAGAAAGAGAGAAATTATGACTATCAACTTGATGGGTTGTTTATCATTCAGTATAATATATTAAATTGCTAAAAACGATAGTAGTTATTCACCGAACATGTGGAGGAAAAGTTCATGTCAAAGAAGAAAACAAATGTAAGTAACACTTGCTTACAATACCGGCTATACATCTTTAAAATGGATATTAGTTTTGCTAGCTTAAAAGTGGATGGAAATTACCTCCTATGGTTCTGGTAGAAGTTATCAAGTTGGTAATACACATAAATGGGCTGGTGCATATCCCTTGGAACCTGCAAGGAGAAAAGTATTTCATGTTTTCATCCAATCATTTAATTAATACTTCCTACTTTATTAGAAAACCTTCTAGTTTACAGTTTACACTTTTACACACTTAATCACAAACTTATAAAACTCATGATTATTGCTTCTCACTCTTGTTCAAAGTTTTCAAAACTACCACAACTAATTTTCTCATTATATAACTCATTACCTTTATTAGTCTTGTGCAGGTTTTATCAATAGCTGCATTTTGGATGTAGGCAACTTTATCATTAGTCATATTCCTTGGCACACATGCAGTCTCATACTGATCAACAATTTCAACTACCTATCAAAGGAAGACTATTCAGTAACAGAAAAGGAAATAAAAGAAGATATAGGCATATAGCCATCATGAGATTAAACAACAAAATTAGTTTTGTCATACTCCGTTAGAAGCTAGTAATGAAGCGACGCCAATAGGGACAAAGACAATGCCGATGAGTGTGAATACCGAGATGACCTACAAAAGATGGTGTGATGGTTGTCACATATTCCATCAAAATGTTCTTAAATTGACAAGCCAATCATCGCAATTGAAACTTACCCATTGGGGAGTAAGTATCGGCTTACAAGCTGGGAGTTCCTGCTGTGTAAATCTCGAATCTGTGCACCCAACGATAATAACTTTAAGTGCCTATAAAAAAAACAACTAATATCTTCCAAACAGAAAGAAACTAGCTGCACAAGGACTTTTATCCATCCTAAGGAAGAAGATTTTTAATGGGCTAAACCAAGTATCGTTCGGAGAAGCATAAAAAGAAAAATTGAGACCGAAATAAGCGAAATGTTATAACATTAAAATTTACAACTACAATCCCTAACAAGAGAAGGAAAAAGACAAAAGGCATAACTATAAAGAGGCATACAAATAGTAAAACTTAAAGAGAATCCAACCATTCCCTCGAAATTAACCCAGAAATTACCACAAAATGCGATTTTGAAGAGAGATTACATTTGGGTCTCCTCGGTTTCCTCGTCGGAGCAGCCGCCGCAACCCCGGAACTGGAGCTCGATCCGACGACAGAATCCACGATATAATTCATCACCCCACACCAAGAACAGCTCCAGGTACAGCAAAAGAAGGGAAATCTTAAAGCAAGTTAGTACCTAAATCGAGACGGGTTTTCTCCTAATCATTCTAAAAACAAGGAAAGCTTCCATCTTTCTAAAATCTAAAACGCCTCCGCTTTGCCGGCGGGGATAATTCGATTGAAAGAGAGGATAATAGGAGGAGAAGAGCCACCAAATCGATCGAAGAAATCGATAAAACCGAAACAAAAAACGCTTCTTTCGTGAAACGCAAGAGGAGGCAACGAAGGGTAGTGGGTAGTGTCAAGTAAAGGATCGAACTGAGCCGTCATCGCTTTACCCGCGTTGGTGGGACTTCTTGACTCTTATTAAATTCTTTTCTGTTGGAGAAAAATAGAATTATATTGAGGAAATTATATTACTAGAAATTCCGACACTAAATTTAGCCGCAATGTTCGAACCTGTCACGTTAACTAGAACCGTATAAATTTGACGTTCTATATATAGTCGAATTCAAATTTCAATCGTGTAACTTATGTTCACAAACTAAACATATTTCATTGATTTTATTTTTCATATATACCCCCCAAAATATTTTTTATCTGTGTATAACCTTTAAATTTTCAAATTTGCATATATATATATATATATTATCCCTTTACAAAGCATATTACTTTTACATGAATGCCCTTCAGATATACTTTTAAACAGATATAGGTTTAATAACTTAGCAGACAAAGATATCGATATCCTAAACTCGAAGGAATGCATGCAATTAAGAATAATGTATTTCTATATTTTAATTGTTAACTGATAAAATCTTAACAGTTGGTTATATTCAAAAGATATGTATATAAAATAAAGGGGTTTTTAAGGGATATATATATATATATATATATATATATATATATACACACCAATATCAACTTTGTAGAAAGGTAAGCAGGCAAATAAGAGATTTTAGTACAGTGTAAATGTCTGCTTCATATCAAATTATCAGGCTTAATATTATGCAATCAACAGATATGAACATGTGTACCCACTATTACTCATCAATTGGACTTAGAACATACAGGCATCATGATGTAGAGTAGTATAGAGCTCACACCATAAACTACATAAAAAAGAAAACCTTCTTTCAGGAAGTATCAGCAAATAGATGGTTAGTTAACTTCAAGCTGTTCATGGATAACTGCGTTTACAGCACCGATCATTTCCTTGGGCGATGTGAATCCATCAGTTTTCATGTAAAAAACATGAAGAATTCTGCACATCTTCCAGAACAAGTCCTTGCAAGGTCTAGGAACCACACTTCCCTCTCTCAGGACTAGCCTCAGTAAGTCTATCCTACTGGAGTTGATAGTGCTCTGTATTGCCTTCTTAGCCTCTTCTACTGAAGTCGAACCGCCACTATTTAGTACATAAAGTGAGACGCTGTTCAGTTTCCCCTGGTTGCCTTCTCTCTGTCATTATAGCAATTAGTCTCCAACTGAAGAAAACAACTATTTTGTGGGATTAAGAACCATCTTTCTAAGCACAGTATTAGCTAAATTATTAGAGTAAATATGTAAAAAAGTATCTACAAAGTAGACTCAATTCAAACCTTAGCAGGGCTTCCAAACTTAACCAATGTTTCCAAATAACTTCCTCAGATAAAACTGACAAGATAAGGATTCCTAAGTCAAGGTGACTAAGACAAACTAGTCTGCAAAGGGATAATAATAATTGCTACAGCCAGCAGAGAGCCAACTCCCCACATCTATAAACTTGTGACGAGAGATGTGCCCACACAGCATTTTTAGTTGATTAGTTCACAGTTATTAGGTAAAGATGAGCATGAAACAAACCCTCTTACCTCAAAACCTTGAATATCATTCAGAAGTCGGCCACAAGTGCTCACTAGCTTGAACATATTATTGTAATCTGAGTCTCTGATGACTTCTTCTGAAAGCTTTGGTCCGACAAAGTAGAGTGCTGGAAGGATGATGGGTCCCAATGCAAATGATATATATCCATTTGTCATGTATTGCTCCAGTGAAGGCACTGATTTGTTTCTCAACCACTCCACCTCATTCATCATGGACCTCAGCAAAGTAAGCCACTGTCAATTAAATTATTGCAAGTCAATTTTTTATCTAATAGATTGTCATGTTTTACTTAAAATAAAATTTAGTTCCTCACTATTCTGACTAAATGGTTGGTGACACAACGGTTCTGAAGTTCAGATGCTCTAGCTCCAAGCTCATTGACAGTACAGTACAGAGCAGAAAATATAATCTTTACTTGCTCAGAGTAGAACTGTTTCCCATGATTCCCATCCCACCTGTCAGACATATGAGAAGAAGAAGAGCAAGATTCAGGAAAATGACTGGCAAGATTAGATAGTCCATTTTTTGGAAAACGGTTGTACATAAACATAAAGAGAAGAACCTACTTCTCCACTAATGCAATCAGGTTCTCTAATTCTTCTCTGGACCCTCCTACGTCAAAGAAGTCATCAACCACAGTTGTCAGCACACCATTTTTGGCCCATGAAATGCGAGCATCAGATATTTCAGGAGAGAATAAAGTAGCAGCAGCAGAGAGATAGCAGAATGTTAGCTTCTGCCGAGCGAATTCTAGCTGATCCAGCTTGTTTTCTTTGACCCAACTATTACCATCAAAGAGTCAGCCAAGGAAAGCACTACACCTGAGGTAATATAATACGAGGGTATGTAGGAGACACATACCTCTCAAGAAGCTTGAGCTCTTTTCTGTAGATAGACTGAGAAAGATTAAAATCTTCGACAGCCAATTCCAGAAGATCATCATTGATGCAATAAAATCTGTCATTTGTGTTGCAGAAATCAGTGTCAAGTGAAGGTTCTAAAATAATATGGTATATTGTTCTCTAGAAAGATAATTCTTACGTATATGATGTTTTGAGGGTATGAATTTTCTCTACATTAAAATTCTCAATGTTTCTCTTGTGCTCTAGGCGTTCCAAATTGGCGTAAAAGGGAAATCTAAGAGCATAATCCACCTGACAATACAAATCAGTCACCTATCCACAGAAATTCAATCGGTTTCCTAAACTCCTTAGTTTGACCTCTGCAAATAGATTGGCTCTTACATGACTCAGAGTAGTAAATACCTTTTGGAAAGTAACTGGGGACCCATGCTTTGAACTGCTGGATAGTTCTGTTTTCAATAAGCTACTTGACCAAGAGTGCAATTTGTCTAGAACCTGTTCATTTGGCGAGATTTTGATTTCTGAAGCTTTATATAATTCTACAACACTGTTCATATCTTTCAGGTGTCCTTGAACTGAACAAAAGAAATTTTCTGCTTCACCAAGATGAGAAAACACATCTGCACCATGCAACACGTTGTTAATACTGTTAATACTAAAGTGAGTAGATATCTTGCTAAATGCTAACTGCAACTCTAAACAATAGCTTAACGTAATAAAGTACCTGATGAAACATCATATCCATTCATACGTAAATGTCGAAAAGCCATGGCAAATGTTGCCATGTCAGAGTTAATTTCCTCATCATTCTGCAACCAGCATCTGTAGGTATGTTGAAGTCAACTTTATTGATACAGCATATACAATGTAGATTTAAAACTTTTTTCTAGCATAATACCTGTAGATCCTATCTAATATTCTCTTTATCTCATAAGTAAAATGTTGAGCAATCCCCAGCTTTTCAAGAGTATCAACCATGGAAAGATGGCAATGCATCTCTAGAGGATATGCTGTAGGAACTGTGAAACTTCTGCTTAGGATTTTTATAGCATTTCTACATTATTCTCCTTAGGATTTGTATAACATTTCTAAATTTTTGAAAGACAATGCAGTGGGATCCACCTGAACTGCCACACTTCTGTAGAAGAGCACGCAAGTATTCAAAAGCTTCAGCATCATGAAGATGGATGAAAGCAGCAGCTGTTGTAGACGGTGAATTGAATAAAGAACCATTTTTCCTCTGATATCTCATAACATCATTCCAATCCTGTGATTTTCCTAATCCTTCTGCTACATATGCAATATATGCTTTTCCTCCCTCAGAAGTGTTTAGGGACCTTCTAAACAGAAGTGCAGAAATCATTCCATGTTAGCAATTATATGGATGAGAATAGGAAATCTACAACCATAGGAGAAGAAAACATGGTATTCCTTCAACAAAAATATGGATATGCGCATGCATGGACATGTGTGAAGTACTTCTAGACATACAACGTAAAAGTAAGTTTATTTGTCTCCTTAATAAAACTAAAGAGAACTTTGAATTGCTCTAGCACCTTCCCTTTAATGATATCTTGCTGCCCAAAAATGGAGCAGATCTTCTGTTCTAACAAGAGATTACTGGACTAAAAGCTAGGATACTTACCAGTGAGAAGCACAGTTAAGACTACATGTATAAAAACAAATACAACGCATACAATGTGTGTGTGTACAACATACATCAATGCTTGTGAACACCTGTGGTCGTATAGATAGATAGCTATGGAGCATCCAAAAGTGGATGGCACATCAAAATCATATAAACCTGCCAGCATCCAAACATGCACATAATCTTCAACTACAAATGTCCAGTGAACTCACTTTTTCAATTCCAAATCTCTCAGAGAAAGAACACCCTCCATGGCTATGTGGCTAACAGTAAGGTCTAAACCCATGTCTATGGCAAATCCAAGCATACCAGGGAATATGATATCAAAGCCAATTGGAGAATGCAACTGCACGTCCATAATGCATGAGAAATTAGATCTGATAAAGTGAAGGCCTGCAAAAAAACCAGAAAATTAAAATTAAAATAAAGTTCTTAAACCAAGAAGTAGAGATGATAATTAGGCTCGACCCGTCCAAATCCGGCCCAAACCCGTCTAAGCCTGAGATGATAGTGCGCGGCATGGGCTAAGCCTTTGCCCACCCGGTCCGGCCCGAAAGTCCGAAAGCCCGACTCATTACTCTCATCTATAATCCGACTCATAATGTATGCATATTACTATAATTTTTATAGTCCCACGTTTGATATTTAGTAAACTATATATATATAAAATTATGTTCCCATGAAAAGAAACTAAAATGTCTTCATGTAAGCCCATTAAACTCGGCTCAATAGGATATAATATATTTCAGCCTAATATTTAATGGGCTAGTTGATAGTAACGAGCTAGAATATTCTAGCCCGGTCCAAACCGGGCTCGGCCCGTGCGATGATCACCTCAAGAAGCAAAGCATAATGTGATAAGGAAATGCTCATCTGATACCCCTTCTGATATGCTCTTCACCAACATTCCACCGCTTGAGCGCAAGCACACACGCCAATGTGGAAGACAGAGCATCTTTAATGAGGGAGCGATGGAGATGAACAAGTCCCCATGAGCCATCAGAATGTTGATTATCTAGTATCCAATTTACACATTGTGGGAAGCATGGAAGCCCAGGAGATCCTGGGGAGGGGACCATGGCTACCCATGCTGTGTCATATGCAGAAACTGAAAGCTCAACCTCCAGCAGTTGCTCTCTTATTCTTTCTTTCGATTCCTTAGCATCCTACAGTGTAGCAAGACATTTAATTCGATAAATGCATCATTATGCAATTCAACAAGAACAAGGGCCAGACCTGTACCATGACACATAGGTTCTCAATTCTACCTCCTCTCAACCCGACATCCGAATATGCTGCTAAAAAAGAGGATGAAATTTGGAAAACAATCAGGGAAACAAACACCATCCACATAGTCTACTTGACTAGAGATATAAGATAAATTTACAAAAAAATACCAGAAACTTTCACTCAACAGGATCAATCGTACCGAATCAAATTCTTAATCAATAATACACTTCTCAACATCTAAAAGTAGATGACAAACGATCCAAGAAGCCACAAAAAATAGAAAGAAAGAAACTTCATTACCTGCCGAAACTCGAGGAGGGCACGATTCAATGGGATTCCTAGTCTGGGTTCTATAAATTCCTGGATTTAAAAATCCCATAATCGGAACCAGATGATGATAGTAGTGAAACGGAGAGCATACTCGCTTTAGCTCTAAGAAAATAAAATGCAAGGAGAAAGAGGAATCGAGACGACTTCCGAGGGAGAGACTGAGAGTGTCAACCGTCGACTCCCGAAGCCCCTTCATTAATGTTTATTGCACATCAGCCCCTATAACTTTATAAAATCTTAAAACTGCCTCTCCGGATAGTTGTCGTCCAATTTTTCATTAAGAAATATAATATAATAATTATGTAATTTAATTTTAATTTCATGCAAATTGCCTGACCCGACCCAACTAGTAATGTAAATATAAACACAGTTTAGGTCATAAATAATATACATTATTTAAATTATGTAACACTATAAATCTCTTTTTCTTCCGAGCTCCTGCCATACTTTAACAACTTTTAAAATATATAGGCCTTGTTTGCTTTAAGTTTAGGAACTTAAGGGCCTCTAAACTAGTTCAGTAACTAAACATCTTTTTTTTATATCTAATTAAGTTTACTTTCTAAATAAATTAAGACTTAAAAATGAGACTAACTAATTGAGTTCAGAGCTTAGTCTCAAACCAAACAGAATAGGAACTTTGGTGATTCATAACTATTCATACCCTGAGTAATCCATAACTGATGCATTTCAGCAACTAATGCTCTCTAATACTTGGAATCTAAAGGGAATTGATAAAAGGCATAACTATAAAGAGGCATACAAATAGTAAAACTTAAAGAGAATCCAACCGTTCCCTCGAAATTAACCCAGAAATTACCAGAAAATGTGATTTTCCGCCGCATCCCCGGAACTGGAGCTCGATCCAACGACAGAATCCACGATATAATTCACCACCCCACACCAAGAACAGCTCCAGGTACAGCAAAAGAAGGGATATCTTAAAGCAAGTTAGTACCTAAATCGATATGGGTTTTCTCCTAATCATTCTAAAAACAAGGAAAGCTTCCATCTTTCTAAAATCTAAAGCGCCTCCGCTTTGCCGGCGGGGATAATTCGATTGAAAGAGAGGATAATAGGAGGAGGAGAGCCACCAAATCGATCGAAGAGATCGATAAAACCGAAACAAAAAACGCTTCTTTCGTGAAACGCAAGAGGAGGCAACGAAGGGTAGTGGGTAGTGGGTAGTGTCAAGTAAAGGATCGAACTGAGCCGTCATCGCTTTACCGGTTTACCACGACACATAGGTTCTCAATTCTACCTCCTCTCAACCCGACATCCGATTATGCTGGTAAAAAAGAGGATGAAATTTGGAAATCAATCAGGGAAACAAACACCATCCACATGGTCTACTTGACTAGAGAAATAAGATAAATTTACAAGAAAATACCAGAAACTTTCACTCAGCAGGATCAATCGTACCGAATCAGATTCTTAATCAATAATACACTTCTCAACATCTAAAATTAGATGACAAACGATTCAAGAAGCCACAAAAAAAAATAGAAAGAAAGAAAGAAAGAAACTTCATTACCTGCCGAAACTCGAGGAGGGCGCGATTCAATGGGATTCCTGGTCTGGGTTCCATAAATTCCTGGATTTAAAAATCGCGTGCCACAATCGAAACCAGATGATGATAGTAGTGAAACGGAGAGCATACTCGCTTTAGCTCTGAGAAAATAAAATGCAAGGAGAAAGAGGAATCGAGACGACTTCCGATAGGTCATAAATAATATACATTATTTAAATTAAATAACACCTATAAATCCCTTTTTTCTTCCAGGCTCTTGCCATACTTTGATTGACAACTTTTAAAACATATAGCCCTAATTAGCTTTTAAGTTTAGGAACTCTTCTGAATTGGTTCAGTAGTTAAATTTTTTTTTTTAATTTTTTTTATATCTAGTTAAATTTATTTTTTAAAAAAAAATTAAGATTAAAAAATAAAACTAACTAATCGGAACTTAGTCTCTAACCAAATAGAATAGAAACTTTAGTTTTTAAGATGCTTAATGATTCATAACTATTCTTACCCTGAGTAATCCAATACTTGGAATCTAAAGGAATTGAAAGAAGACAAAAAGGAAGTATCCAAGTCTAACAAAGTAACAGTTCAAAGACTTACTTAAAAGCTCTGCAAGTATCCAAATTCAACAAAAGATTCAGGATTTTTCTCACTGCTTTGAATTCTTTTCAATCCGAACCTTGCATATATATTTTTTATCATCTTGTTTTTATTAAATCTCTGAAAACACCCTGAGGAACACCTAAATTCCTCACTAAGTATCTGTAAAACACCTAATTAGTCCAAAAAGGGGTCATTTTCTGAAAATTTAGGAACACATTTAGCTAAGCCCAGCCCTTACATTGATTACAGAACATTATTCATTCAAGAATCAAAACTCCATCTTTAACAACTCTTACCATTAAGATAATTTACCAAAAAAAAGTAAAAGATTTAGTGAAATTATGCTGTTTATACTACAAATGGGCCACTTTGGAGTGTTCCACGGCCCAAACTAAAGGTGGGCTTCTCTCTCTCTCTCTCTCTCTGTTCTTTTGGGATTTTATGCATATTACTGCCTAGATATATTTTTTTAAGAAATTTATCAATTGTATGACAGATGGATAAGATATATTTATTAATAAATTAAATATTTTTTAAATAAATTTTGCAATCAAATATATATATATTTATGTATATTTTGGAAAAATCTTATCACAGGTGGATTTATTTTATGTAAATTTTTCCGAACAGAGTAAAATCTCTCTTACGTACCAACACCTTTTATTTTCTATTTTGCCCTTTCTTCCACTAATATGCAAAAGCTCTATCCTAATTTCTATTAGCAAATAATGACCAACATACTCTTCTATAAAACTAAAGTACTTGTGACCTATTAAAAATGACTAGCAAGAACAATCATTTTTGCATATATAGCAAATAATCATTAAATATAAGTATAAAGATTATAGAGGCATCTAATTTATTTTTAGGGTTTTTTACAAGTCACAATCTATATCTTACCTATTTTATAGTTCACATCCGTTTTTAAGAATTTTATAATTTGACTCCTCCTTTTTCTCTATAATTTTTAATTAACATCTTAGGTTAACTTAGAATGTATAGAAAAGAAATATTTCGTTATAATATATAAAATAATTTATAAATACTTAAATTACTCTCGTCTTTCTTTCATTCTCCTTTTTTTTTTCTTTCCAAAAAAGAAGAAGAAGAGGAGGAGGAGCGGGAGAGGGAGAGAGGAAGATGAGAAAAGGCACCCGTGGCAATGACAATGGCCATGATAGAGGAGGAAAAGATGGTTGAGGGATATAAAAAATACGAGGGAACGATAATAGTATTTTAATAACTTGATCGATGTTAGTTAATTAAAATAATATTAGAGTGTTAATGAGAATTATAAGGAAAAATAATGGATCGAATTACAAAATTTTCGAAAATAAAGTGTGAATAACAAAATATATAAATTGGAGTTTCAGATTTATAAAAATCTCTTATCCTTAAGAGGTGTATATAAAAATATCCTTGAAAAATCTTATATACAAATTAAACAAAGCCTATGTGAATATGTGATTGCCACTAAAATTTTACAAAGAGAACATGACTGCAATCACTGAAACTACAATCTGAAAGAAGCGAAGCTTCCTCTCAGTCTCTCATTCATGCTACCTTTTATTCCAAATCCTCTCTCTCTCTCTCTCTCTATGTGCTCAAAGTAGTCCCTCCCAAAGACCCAAACAGAATCCGAGGTGCTTTGATCTCCCCACAGACGATTTCCATTGGAAAAGGAGCCTTAAACCTCTCCTTATACATCTCCATCTCTCTTTCTCTCTCTCTCTCTCTCTCTCTCTCTCTCTCTCTCAGAGACTACCCAGCTTTCCAAATTTAATGCCCACCCACCTTGCCTCCTTCCAAAGCTCACAAGAAGCTTCCTCGGGAATTGCACTCTCTTGGTCTGTGTTCTCCCTCCCTTCCCTTTAACTTTGTTTGCGGAGAGAAAGAGTGAGAGAGAGAGAGAGAGAAAGAGCTTTCTCTTCCCAACTTGCACCACCCTCTCTCTCACACACACACATTTCTCTGCGCCCAATAAAGGCCTCTCACTCCTCTTTTTACCGAGACCAAAGAGAAAGGACCGAGAGAAGCAACACAAAGAGTATTTGACCAATGTAGGCTCATCATAAATTTATGTATGTTCGTAAATGGTCTTTTATCTCCCAGATTTATTATCTCAACGGGTTTATTTTAGAGACATCATCTGCTATCATTTGGCCCACCAAAAAGAATAACAAATTTATCATTGCTTATTGTAAAATATCAAATATTAATCTTATCCGTGTTTTATGTATGATATAAAAGGCTGATCTAGTCGCGCTTTGTATGAGATTTACATATCATTATAAGCATATACAAGAAAGGTGAGACGATTTGATTTATATTTATTATATTTTATATCTAATTTTAATATGTTTCTCTAATCATCCGAGTAACATGATAGATACAAATTAGAAAATGTTCTTCTCTCTCTCTACACATATCATTAATAGAAATAAAATGCCGATAAAATCAATACTTTATATTTAGAATAAAAATTGTCGAATTTGTCAGCGCTTTACAACATAAAAAATGCTAATAAGTTTAATATTACTTTTACTAAAATATGAAGTGGTACTTAAAATGTCTGGAAGAAATTTTTTTTTTTTCGATATTAAGTTTGGGGGTTGAACTATTTAGATATATAGGTCTATAAGAAGGCCCAATTTGGTTAAAAAGTCAGCACATGAAATTAAACTCTTACGAGAGATGTAAATTTAGCTAGTACTACTACTCGTGGAATATGGAAGGTAAAAAGGTTAAGAGGAGATACTCTTTGTCTCCCTTGCTCAGCTAAAGGAAGAGTTCCCAATAAGGACCATGTCTCTTTCTTTGTTATATCTTTTTATATGTACTTGTGGGTAAGTAGCTAGGTTTACTAGATAGATTGATAGATACATAGATAGATCTGCATGATATTGAGCACTATCATTGATGCCAATCTGCAGATGTTGTTGCTTGTAATGATGAGAGAAACTAACCTGGACCAAACTGACCTAAAAGCAAAGTCCAAAAAGCTAGGGTTAGGGTTAGTAGTACTGCATGCATTGGAAAAGAACACCCTAGACCATTAGAATTATGACCCAGAAAGAGCTAAGATGTACTCTCTAATCGCAGAATACTCTATCAGAATAGTATGCTTCGGAACTGTGAATATATAGCTAGATATTTGTATTTTTTTTTTCTTTTCAAGTATTCAATTCTTCTGAGACAGCTAGATTTATATATAATATGATCGATTATATGAATTAATGAAAGGCAGGGAGACAAGGGTGACCACATTTTTGAAATAATAACTAGCTTTTATCTTTTATCTTTTAGTTCTTTTTCATTTGTTTGGAGAAAAAGCACCTAGGGCATGGAGAAGCTTCCAAGTTTCTGCATAGAAAAAGAAGCAGCAGAACTTTACAAACTAAAGAAATTTTGTGAGCCAATAAGATGACCATTGTTTCAGGCTAGCTTCACTTTAGTTTCCTGCTATCATTTACTTTGAAATAGTTTATTTATGAAGCACCTAGAATCAGGGAAAGAGATATAAATTAAGAAACAAAAGATTAGATAGAAATGAAGTATATATATGCTTGTGTAAAGTATTATCATCTCATAAAACCAGAATTTCCGATATAATGGGCTTGGCAAGTTATTTGGTTAAAGAAAATAACATGCATGAAGTAGTAACATAACAATATTCTATCACCACAGATTAGAAGTACATATTTCATGATTCAGAGGAGGAAGGAATATTAAACATCTAATAGAAATGACAAGACAGAGAATTATATTTTTGACATCCTAAGTATTAGTATCAGACAATTTCAGTGATGCACTTAAATATGCATGCATCAACCAAGTTTCTCTTTAACTCATGCAAGAATACTAAAATACTTTTACAAGCAGCACCTCATCCTTGAAGAGACAAGATATTCAGCATAAAATGTATTACTACCTCTACTAGCATCAAACATCTAATGCTTGGCCGTGAGATCCTATTTCTAGTCTGACCTAATGGTCTACTTTGACACTTTCACTCAACTCCTTTATTTATCCATGCAAGAGTAACTAATTTCGCTTCACAGATGAACAAAAGCTCACCCATAAGACAAGTTTCTCGCTTGAGCTAAGGCGCCGCCTAGGATCATGGGGTTGATCCTTTCGATGGGAAGAGGAGATCTTTGTGGAGATGGCCTTTCAAGCTTCGGCACATTCTCGGACTTCTTATCGCCTCCAGTATCATGCTTTCCGTCGTAAACATCTGCCATGGAGTCCATGTCAATGCCACTCTCCATCATAGATGGTGAAATTTGAAGCTGATCACTCCTAGATGGTTCTTGCTGAGAGCCCATGCATGACCCAGCTGATCCGAATTCTTGAAGGCGGAGTTCGTCGGCCCACATCATAGGATTCTTCCCATTTGAACTGTAAGGATTGAGCCTTTTCCTGCCTAGTGAAATGGCATCGTTGGTAGGAAAGAAGCAGTCGAGAGGCCGCTCCATTTGTTGCTGCATATCTATCTGATCTCCTCCGTATAAGTTTAAGTCTTGGAGAGAAGGGAAACTCATAGGAGATCCTATTTCTTTCATTGTACCGATGTCGATAACTCCTTGGTTTCCTAGAGATTTATAACCTCCTGCACCCACGCCTTCGCTGGCGAGAGTTTGGCACGCTTTCTCTAAGATGGATTGCATATACTTCCCTTGAGCCTCGATCCTCATCTGCAGGTGCTTCTGCACCTAATCCAAAATTCATGGACATTAATATAAGCAGCAGCAGCAGCAGCAGTAGTAGTAGTAACTAAGAATAAGAGACACAAATAGTAAAGCTTTAGGAAATATTTTCTTCACCTCTAATTGCTCATGAAGTCTTCTTTGGACTTCCATCTGCATCCTGAGTGCGTCGGTAATGTGCACATTCCTGCTAAAAGATTTATAGACCTCGAAGAATCTCAGTATATATATATATATATACTACCTTTATTAATAAAATTAACAAGGAAATACATATGAAGAGTGCCACGAAAGATTCTTAGCATCAGTGATTAGTAATAGCAACATACTCGTTCATTGTTCGGCCCATAATTCCCGACGAAGAGGCAGCGTTTCTTTGCATTTCCAATGCTGCAATTCATGAGATAGTTAGAAGCCGCAGAGACTACTTGCCTTAGCAAGATATATACATAGCAAATTGACAGTTAGCAAGGAAAGATGAGAGAGAGAGAGAGAGAGGAGTACTGTTTAAAAACACAAACATAATAAGTTATGAATGTTCGTTGAAGAAATTAAAAGAAAAATTGAATTAAAATTTCTAAGAATTAGAAATTAAAGAGGAAAGAAAGTTTCTTTCTGACCTTCCTTAACTGAGTGCTCGCTGAATTCCTTATGTGGTTGCTTCCCTAGCCTGAATTTCTGTAATAAAAAGGGTTCAAAATAATATATCTAATTGAGAGAGAGAGAGAGAGAGAGAGAGAGATGAAATCTGAACTAACTCTAAAGACTGCAAAAATCTCACCAGTGGTAAAAGAGAAGCATATATATATACCTGAAGGTGGCTCTTAAGATGGTAGAGAGTAAGACCCTTGACACCCATAACTCTCATGATGGTCTTTGGAGTAGCCTCTACAAGATCAAGAATTAATACTTTTTGTCATCTATATATATATATATATAGATAGATAATTGATCACTACAAGATACTACTGGCTACTTAAGATTTTTTGGAAGAAGAAGAAAGGTGAGCTTTGTACTGTCGGGTCCTCCCAGCTGAGTGACAGCGTCGACGAAGCGATCATGGAGCTCGACGGTCCACCGGAGTCGTGGCTTTGGATCGGTGGTGAGAACTAGGCCAGAGTCCCCTTGGACACACATGGGCCTTTCATGCGAGTTCATAGTAGTTGGCTTCTTGGAAGGGAACATTCTTTCTTCTCTCTCTTCTTTCTCTCTCCTCTCTCTCTCTCTCTCCTGCTATGGATTTGGAAGAGATTCAAGAACAAAAAGATGGCATATATGGAGGAATAGGGTTCGTTTTGTGGAGAGGAGGGGCATCGCCTGATCAACTTCTCTCCTCTCCTCCTCCTCTCTTTCTCTCTCTCTCTCTCTTCTATTGGAAAGATGGCCATGGGATGTTATTCTAACCGAGTGATAAAGGCCACCGACTTGGAGACCTTCCCTTTGGCAAAAGATGAGAGAGATAGAGAGAGAGAGAGAGAGAGAGAGAGAGAGAGAGAGAGAGAGAGAGAGAGGGGGGGAGGGGGTAGAGGTGGCTTTTATTTAGAGGTATTATTCTTCTATAGTCACTAGGAGCTTTTTTTTATGAATATATTAGGGGACATGAGAGACCCCCATGCAATCATATTGCCCTTATATGCAATTACAGCCCTACCAAAAAACAATTTTAAAAAAAAAAAGTGTTGCCGAACAATGGATATTTTTTTCTTATATGATATCAAAATTCAAATTTACTATATGGAACTGGACTTAGATTGCATGATTATGTCTGACAAATTAATAAAGAATTCTATGTTGTCTTTCTGAGGCACCAATGAAGCTACTATCTCTTAAGCTCAGCACAAGGTTAATTTTTTTTATACTACCTAATTAAGAACTGCTTACCTTACCTTTTCACCAAACTTCTTCAAGATGATCTAACTGACAAAATTGGAAAATGAGCTTCTTTGAACTCTCTCTATTTCATGTCTTATGTTTTCTTCTCTATTAAAAACCTATTTAATTAATTGAATTGCTTTGTTTATCTTTTCATAATAGATAGCGAACTCCTCTTTTCAATATAAAGAACGTTAAGTCCCACTATATTCTATATTTTTCCTTTTTTCTTGACAAAAAAAGTTTTTTTTTCCCTCCAAATGGTTACAAGAGATAGAGAGTGAAAAATATTACCCCTGTGTGAGCAAATGAGGCTATTTTTAATTTATAATATGTAAGTAGACATTACAATTAGTATCATCATAATCATTGTCATCATCATCATTATATTTGTTTGCCCTTCCTTGAATTCTTGAAAAGGTCACAATCAATATTGTGTAAACACCACTTACACACTACTAAAGTTTCTTGTCTAACTGCATGAAAAGTGCAGCTAAGATTGCAGTTATTATGACATGCATTAATGATTAATGGGTAGGACTGCACTATAATCTATATAAATGAGAGAAGAGGACAGACAATATATATATATATATATATATATATATATAGTTTTCACACCCACCTTCTCAATTTGTTTTTCTTTCCACATTCACTACCTCAACTATCTAATTTTCCCGAACTTTTCAGTTAAGAAAATGCCAACTCTAAAAATTATTTTATCCTTATTTTAGATAGAAGAAAGAGATAAATTAAAGGATAAGATAGTCATCTACATAATTAGATAGTTAAATGTACCACAAAAAAAAATAAATGAAACTATATATATATACATATATATACATACATACATATATATATATATATATGTGCAAACACGACCATAATTTATGAGATAGACATGAAATTAATAGGGTCCAAGTTAAATATTCGAACCCAAAAATAAATTCAATAATACTCATATAATATAAGTCTCTTTAATTAACCATCTAAGTATAATCCTATCGGCTAAAGGATATATGTGTAATTACCCATATATGTAAGTGTTGGTAGTTAAGCACATAGACATCACACCAAAAAGTCCATTGGAGTGGAACCACTTCTGGTATGGGTGTGCATGGGGGGGACCTTATCCTTTATTGGGCTCAACACAATGGCTAGCTTTAGTAGAATAGAAGATTGTCTCTCTCTCTCTCTCTCTCACACACACACACATAGAAATAAGAGATATATATGTCACTAAAAAAGCATCATGCAAATCCAAACAATGTATATATATACACGATAGGTCAAATGCTATGTGGAACCCACAAAGAAAGTGGAGAAAGATGGGTGAGAGAAGAACAAAATATAAAAGCTCTCTTCTCCTCCTTATCTCTCTGTGGAAATGCATACGTAGTTTAACCCCATACACAAGGGAATAGATGCTTCTTTCTTTGACAATTATATCAAATATTCTTCTCAAAACTTCTCTGTACTTAGACTGGGTTTCCTTTTTTCCCCCTATTGGAGTTAAATTCACCACAATATTTATCAAAAAGGATATAGATAACTTTCAAGTAATATATTCATATAGAAAAAATAATAATATGATCAAGTGATATATTATTAGTAGGAATGAAGTTGAATGAATTCCTATATTCTCTCTACCTCTTGATATATGACAACTTTTTAGAACTTACATTAAATTTTCCTTTTAAGTGACCTTCATAATTCAATTTTAGATTAACTATCTTAGCTACATATTTTTTTTTTGATAATATTATAGACCAAACATTAGGGTCAACTCTCACATAGAAATATATCACAATAGGCTAACTCCACCACAATCCACGCACGTCCGGTTAGCTAGGGTTATAGTATCTCAACCACTTATACTAACCGCATGTAATACTTTACAATAATATCTCTTCTTTAAATGATAGTTTAAAATGTGGAAAATGATATGGATTTAGGTGATCTTTTTAGTCCATCAAAATGCAATAGTCTTAGCAATTTCCATCCTTCATTAGTGGTAAAAGATTCCTTATTAGAAATTCGTGCAAAAGAAGCTGCCTTCATTTTAAATTTATACTTGACAAAGTTGGTGTTTAACTTTTAGCTCATTAAGCACCAAATTATATCCACTAAAACTTTTATCCACTAAACATGTTAGCTTAGATTTGAAGCACACATTTAGAGATGCTCTTTTGAATGATTCCCTCGTGTAAAATATATTAGGCATACCTTTTTTTTGACAATCTTCATGCAGCTCATAGCCTATTCTGATGACTCTGGACTTGTAGATAGAATAACTGGGCAAGAGAATCCACTTGGAGTATTAGTCACTATTGAACTTAATTTTTTAGTAATTTTTTTAGGAAGAGATCCCTGGTTTCTATGGTTTCACAACTTTATACAATTAGCTTTTGGCAGATTTTACTGTAATTTAGACCGAGTTGCAGTTGTTAGATTTTTCATTCAAAACTAATAATATAAATAACCAAATAATCATCATTTGTGCCAATAGTTTCTATTATAAGCAAGTTGTCGATAATCAAACTATTCTTAACATTATCATATCAAAATGCATTTCTATGAAGATAATTATATATATTTTTCATTACACTTGATTTGATTTCCACAACAAATGAAGTTAAGTGCTTGAGTTTTTATAGGCATGGATTTTAGAGAGTTGCAAATTTTCAAATCGCAGTGTGGTTTTAGTATAAACCTTTTTAGTGGCATTGCTGTCCACTTAAATTTTCTAGTTCATGAAATCTATGAATATATATATATATATATATATATATATTTTGTTAACTCTCATGCAATTATGTCTACATTAGTGTGTAAACATGTAAAATATCTAGTCAACGATCTCTTCATCATGATGAGAGCTTTAATATACAAATGTTTAAAGACATCCATCCACAAGCTTTTCTAAAGCATTTGGAAATGGGTAATAAAATGTCCCTTTGGATCTCTTTTTCAATCTCTCTTTACTCTCTTTAGTCTTTACTTCCTTTTTGTTTCTCTCCTTTGAATAAGCATATATGCTTTCAGGCTGAAGTTTTGCTGCAGTCTTAGCACCTTAAATCCAAGTAAGAGGAAGTTGAATTCATACCTAAAGTACTTGAGGAGTAGACAAAAAATGAAGTGGTTAATATCAGAAACTATCTTACTTTTATTTTTATTATTTGTTTGTTAAAAAATAAACTAAGAAGTTATCTTTTTCAACTTCTTATGAGTAAGAATAGACGGACTTATTTATTTTTAGCCTAATTAGAAGATAATATATTTGACATAGAATAAAGTATGTTATTAAAATATATATCGAGCATTCTTCGAGGTCAGCTAGGTTTAGATTAGGTCCAACTTCAAGCCCAAATAGACCCACAATATCATCATCATTTTAAGCCCGAGCCTTCAAACTCGATGGATAGTCGATCATAATAATTTTTTAGAATTATAAGAGTATATGTTAAATTATCTTAAGATATATTATATTAATATCTTGAGTCGGGTCGGATTAATAGGGTTATAATCAAGTCTAAATCCGACCCATTAGGTTAAGAGATCAGGCCTCATAATTTAAATCCGGGCTGGTCCGGCCCAGTGTGTTCGGACCTAATAAATGGTAATATAATTAGAAGTCATGGAAGAATTTTGTCTAAGAAAAATGAATAAAAGAAATGAAAAAGTTTAATAGGTTTGGCAGCCAATCAGGTGCTGCAAAGTACGTCGACTGTAGCATTTTCCTGCAATCCCGATTGCGGACGATCCAGCGGCATATATATACTCCAAACCCTAAAACGGCAATAGTATTCCCACCGTCAGTTCTCGACTCCGCCCGATCGCCATGAGAGGAGGCATCGCAAGGCTAACCGCGAACCCCTCCGCCGCACGAACCCTCCTCTGCTCCTCCTCCTCCTCCACCGCCGCCTCCGCCGCGTACTCCACCTTCTCCGGCGGAGGCGGCGGCGGCCGGGGCCGTGGCCGGGGATCCAGTCCTCCGCCACCGCATCGCCTTGCCGTCCCTGGCCAACAGGATGCTGACGCCGACGAGGAAGGCGACCTCTTCGCCTCTCGTCCCGGTCTCGGGCATGGCCGCGGGCAACCCGTCCACCCTTCCTCCCCCATCCTCCCCTCCTTCACTTCGTGGATCTCCTCTTCCGGCCGTGGTCGCGGTGGCTCCATTGGTCCTCCTCCTCCTCCCGATTCCAACACTAAAAAGCCCATCTTTTTCAAGCGTGACGACGACTCTTCCCCTTCCCCATCCCAACCAAAACACCAGTTCTTGGATCCCGACGTATCCGCTTCTCCTCTTCCCCAAGCTGTTTCCCCCTTGCTCCCCGGCACCGGCCGGGGGAAGCCAACCCGGTCCGGTGAACCGACCGCTCGGCCGGCGGAAGAGAATCGCCACCTCCGCCGGAGGCAGCCTCCCATCGGTGCTGGTGTCGAGCCAG
This sequence comes from Typha latifolia, assembly GCF_019914945.1. Classification (NCBI taxonomy): domain Eukaryota; kingdom Viridiplantae; phylum Streptophyta; class Magnoliopsida; order Poales; family Typhaceae; genus Typha; species Typha latifolia. Next base: position 506,805 of record NC_133093.1, read on the forward strand.
GGACAAAGATGGGGCGCGAGGAGGCGGTAAGAAGGGCGGTAGAGGTGCTCTCTCGCGGCGGCCCTAGCGGTCCTGTTGGCACGAGGGGTCGCGGGAGGGGGAGAGGAGGGCGAGGGATGGCTCGTGGTAGAGGGCGGGGTGGAAGATTTGGTGATAGAAGGGGCGATGAATCAGCGGAGGGGCTTTATTTAGGAGATAATGCTGATGGGGAGAGGCTCGAGAAGCGGCTCGGGGAGGAAAAGATGAAGGTTTTGACCGATGCTTTTGAAGAGACGAGCTGGACATCGCTGCCTTCACCCATGGAGGATGCTTATTTGGATGCTCTGCATACTAATAACATGGTAAGATCCATGAGACTGGTTCATTTGTATCTGTTGTGTGATGTTAATTATATGTTCTTTTGTGCAGATTGAATATGAGCCAGAGTATTTAGTTAATTTTGATAATCCTGATATCGATGAGAAGCCACCAATGTCACTCCGTGATGCATTGGAGAAGGCGAAGCCGTTTTTGATTGCATATGAGGGGATCAAGAGCCAAGAAGAGTGGGAGGTACTTTCTAGTTGCTATACCATTCCATATGTTTGTTCATAATATCGTAGTGCTGTATATGGTTTTAAACTGTAACTTAGATTAATACTTGATAATTCTTGATCATGAGTTATTTGCCTCTTGATATTTCTACCCCCTTTATCTGTATGTTGTTATATTCTTGAGGTTGGGAGATACAGAATTTGAACCAACAAAACCAATCCCATATTGATATCGTGGGTTAAAGATGTTCTTGTTTATGTTACATGCAACTCGTGAAGAATGCTGAGATGTAATAAATCTGGTTGAGTTTTATATTCAGTTGTTATTTTCTTTTTAATAGCCGATCTTGTTGGTAAGATTACAATTACGGTTTTAGTGGCCCTTTGTTGGATGACACATATCCTATTTATCTGAAATTTCTATCCTGAAATTGGAATACATTTCAGATTCAGATATGTTACAACTGTAATATTTAATTCATGTATTGGGTTTATCTGATATCCTTGGTTGCTGTTTTTTCTTTTTTGCTTATTTATTTTGTTTCTATAGTTGTGAGGTCTTGTGGGGTGAATGTTCCTAGCTGTTGTCCGTAGATTTTCTTTCTTTGTAGCCCTTTTCTCTAATTCTGTTTTTAGCTCCTTTTGGCTTTACCAATTAAGAAATTAACTTTTTCATTCAAATGTTCCTATTTGTTGTTCAAAGAGAACCTTGTTGAGGAAGTTTCCGCTGAGCTTTATACTAAAACTTTATCTTCAACATTACAGAGAATAAAAATACATCTGTCTTGTATTTAAATGATATGCTATAAGTAATTGATATCTGTAAGTATTGTAATTAATATCTTCTAGTATCATCGTGAACATAGCTAAAATTAATTGTGACAATTGCTGGTCTCTGTCTTTATTATTGATTTGCATTATCAGGAAGCCATAGAAGAGACGATGGAGAAGGCGCCCTATATGAAAGAACTAATGGATATGTATTGTGGTCCTGATAGAGTTACCGCGAAAGAACAACAGCAGGAGTTGCAGAGAGTGGCAAATACTCTCCCAGAGAATATACCTTCTTCTGTAAGGAGGTTTACGGATCGAGCTCTTCTGTCTCTTCAGGTTTGTTCCTTATCAGAGCTCATGTTCTGCATATCTTAATGGTTTAGTGGTCAATAATTCAACATAGACATGTTATAAGAGACTTGTCTAAAAGTTTTTACTTGAAAACCCTTTGGTTTGGGACTTTTGCCTTTCTTATTCTCAACACAGACAAGAATTAAGGAGTCACTGATTTGAAGTCTCAGGCATTGCTAGAATAAAGGAAGTCTTTTTTAAAGTTTATGAAGGTGTGGTGTACTATTTGATGTAGTGCAATCTGTCTTGGAAAGTAGGAAATGTCAAAAAATAATAAAATATTAGCAATCACAACTTGACTTGACAATGACTCTGGTCTCCTCTGGTCAACTAAGTTTAGAGGTGGAACAGGCTATGCTTAACCTGAGGTCCTGAGCTGAACATTGAATTGCATTGATTATAGTTATGCTTCATTTAATTTATTTTTTTATAATTTTTCTTCGTGGTTTGACTTGTGAAGATAAATGTCTCTTCATGGTCATCTTCCCTATTGTCCCAATCACATTCGTTTCCTAAAATCCAAAGCCTTACCATAAGCTTGTGCCAGGCACTAATTGGATAAATGATGTTGGTAGAACTGGTATGTACTAGTTTTTTATGATATGAGATCAATCAATTGAGGAAAAAGAAAGTCTTTTGACCGTGCAATGTGTTGCTAAAGGGCCAATCATATTGCACATAATATTAACTTACTTAGTGAATCAAGCTAGCAATTGTTTTTTCCATGTGGAATATTTGCTTCTGTTGCTTGACCAATTTCCTTGATTATATGATGTGCAAATCAAAATTTAGAAAATGTGAATTATTTATTGATTGATGGTACAGGATTACCTCATCTTGCTTTTTGTTCTCTACTCATTGCAGAGCAATCCAGGTTGGGGCTTTGACAAGAAATGCCAATTTATGGATAAGCTTGTCTGGGAGGTTTCCCAGCAGTACAAGTAGAGAGTTGTCTTACATTCTGCTTTAAGATCTCCCTGTGCTTTGCTATAGAGAAGATCAACTGAATTTACTTGAACCAGAGAGTTGTTGAAATATATTTATCCTATTGGCATATTTTGTTTACCTGAATAAATCATCGATGAGATATGTTGACAATTGGGAACATTTTGGTGCTTGGTGGTGGTGAAAACTTGGAAATATGTATTTAAAAGTGAGCATATGTTCCCTGAAGAGTAAGCATCTCTAAGCTGCACAAGTGAGTGATCCCATTATTTTGTTGATTCAGTTTGTTAGTTAAAAGGAAATTTATTTCAGTATCGAACTCTGTAACAAGAATTAAACCTGCCAAAATCATCTTCCTCTTTTTCAATGATGTGTACAGATTGAGATTACTAGAGCTGATGTTTTTTGATTCTCCATTGAAAGTTTCAGTTGTAAAGAAAACTGTGAAGTTCCATTATTATACATACTGTTTACAGTTGCCTATTTGCCTATTCCTGCCCCTAATCACATTCATGGTTTGTACATGGTCACTCTGTTTCTGCAGGTTGAATGTTGGTCCTTATTCAACTATACATCTCTTTATATTAATATAGTAACCAAATAATAGTTTATCTCAATATTAGTTTACTAATACCTATTCGCTCTTCTCATCTTCCATCTAATTTTTTTTTTCTTCTAATTGTTGTTTTATCTTTAAAACGATATTACTTCACTCAATTATTGTTTCAATTATTATCTTCTTCTCTCTTCTCTCATTCATCCATTATAATCGTATTTCGATCATTTAGCAACAAATCTCTATTCTTTATCAAGTGTAATAGTTGAGCTTTCAGTGGTTATAGCTGTTATTCTGCCCCCATGAAGGCAGTTTCCAAAATTGTGAAGGTTTCACAAGAGAGAGAGTACACCATATCAAAACACTCTACTTTGTCAAGTTGATATCTCTCCTGATAGTAGTTGATAATTCTAGTTAGGTGTATTTATGTAGTTATATTTTGTCACCTCATAGTTTGTTAACTATTAACAAAGTATATGCTATATCGTTTGTTTTCATTTGCAATACCTTCATGGGACTTCTCTCCTATTAAGAGTAGAGCCGTTATATAAAAGCAAATTTGAACTCACCCAAAACTAATGCCCATTCTAGGTGCCAAATACCTCCAAATCTTCTCAAAGCGACCCATAATTAATGCCCATTCTAGGTGCCAAACACCTCCGAATCCTCTCAAAGCAACCCAATCCCAATCCCAATCCCAATCCCAATCCCATTCCCCATCTCACCGTCACCTCTATCCCAACCCATGACTACGCCAAGCTTTTCCAGCTCTTCACCCGCAACCCTGGCTCTCTCCGCCCTGGCCGCCAGCTCCACGCCCACCTCATCCTTCGCGGCGTCCAAATCGATGCCTTCGTCGCCGCCAAGATCGCAGCTTTTTACTCCAGCTCGGCCGACCTCCGCTCCGCCACCCTCCTCTCCCATCAGATTCCCCGCCCTTCCCACCTCCTCTTCAACGCCCTCGTCCGCGGCCACGCCCTTTACGGCTCTCCCTTCGACGCCCTTGGCGTCTTCCGCCGAATGCTCGCCCTCGGCCTCCCGCCCGACCACTTCACCTTCCCCTTCGTCCTCAAATGTTGTGCCGATATCGGCTCCCTGCAGGCTGGACGTGCCGTACATTCGCAATGCTTGAGGTGTGGTCTCGAGCTGGACCTCTACGCCTGCAGCTCGTTGATTAATTTGTATGTGAAATGTGCGGAGATCGAGGATGCCCGTCGCCTGTTTGATGCAATGGGTGTTAGAGATGCCTCGGCCTGGAATGCCTTGATTGCTGGGTACATGAAAGTTGGGGACTTTAATGCCGCCAGGCAGTTGTTCGACGAGATGCCCGAGAGAAATATTGTTTCTTGGACAGCCATGATCTCAGGATATACACAGAATGGACTTGCGGAAAGAGCATTGGGTTTGTTTGAAGAGATGAGGAGTGATGGTTCGAAGGTAAAGCCCAACTGGGTGACAGTTGTGAGTGTGCTCCCAGCATGTGCGCATTCTTCTGCTCTCGAACAGGGTGAGGGGATCCATAGTTATGCATGTGAATTGGGAGTTGATTTGCATCCAACTGTGCTGATTGCTCTCCTCACTATGTATGCCAAGTGTGGGAGCCTTGTAAAAGCCCATAAGTGCTTCAATCGTATCAAAGAGAATGACAAAGGTGTTGTTGCTTGGAATGCAATGATCACTGCATATGCGTCTCATGGGCTTGGCATTGAAGCTGCAGCAGCATTTGAGGACATGGTACGATGCAGAGTTTTACCAGACGCGATCACATTTACCGGTTTGCTCTCTGGGTGCAGCCATTCTGGGCTGATTGATCAAGGTTTGAAGTATTTTGATTCAATGAGGGCAGTTTATAATGTGGAACCGCGATTGGAGCATTATGCTTGTGTTGTGGATCTTCTTGGCCGGGCAGGACGGCTTGTGGAGGCCATGGAAATGATCAACCAGATGGAGCTTGAACCTGGTCCAAGTGTTTGGGGTGCACTTCTGTCGGCTTGTAGGACTCATCGGAATTTAGAGATTGCAGAAATTGCAGCAAACAAATTGTTCATATTGGAGCCTGAGAACAGTGGCAACTATGTAGTGCTTTCCAATATGTATGCAGAGGCTGGAAGGTGGGAGGAGGTGAATAGGTTAAGAGCTCTTCTCAAGGGCAGTGGACTTAGAAAGAGCCCCGGCTGTAGTTGGACTGAGATCAACAGAAAACTCCATGTATTCTTTGGTGGCGACAAGGCTCATCCCCAGGCAACAGAAATCTACTTGCTGTTGGAAGATTTGCCAAAGAAGATAAAGGCTGCAGGATATGTTCCAGACACCAGTTTTGTGCTTCATGATGTGAGTGAGGAAGAGAAGGAATGCAATCTTATTACACACAGTGAAAAGCTGGCAGTTGCCTTTGGCCTTCTAAACACATGCCCTGGTACAGTTTTGAGGGTGACAAAGAACCTTCGTATTTGTGGTGATTGTCACATGGCCATTAAGTTCATATCAAAGATCTATGAGCGAGAAATCATAGTGAGAGATATAAATCGGTTTCATCATTTTAAAGATGGCTTGTGTTCCTGTAGTGACTACTGGTGATTATATGCACAGAATGCAAATCTACAACAAGACTGGAATTGGAGATATTAATAGATTTCATCATTTCAAAGATGGCTTGTGCTCCTGCAGTGACTACTGGTGATTACATGCACAGAATGCAAATCTACAACAAGTCACTGGAATTGGAGATTGGAGAACCAAACTTGGTATTGAGTTTATCAAACTACTGCCAAATTGATTGCAGTCAATCAAGAAAAAGAAGTGCACACAATTCAGCACAGTTAGATGATGAACAAAAGGTTTCTGTTGATTATAATATATAATGTGAAAAACTTGGGAGTGTATCGAAGGTGCATTCCGGTTGTAAGATGTATAATCTGCAAGATAGTTTATCTATTTTTGCAGATATATTCCTGACCACATAAAACTGAATAATGTGCAAGATAATTTCACTTTATAATCCTATTATGGAACATGAACCAAAATCTATGTTGCTTGCAAACAAGGGTAACTTTGGCTTTCTTAAATTGCTTATTTTAGGTATGACGCTTCTCCTTTAAAGAGTGAAATCTGTCATCGATGAGAATAGTACACTCTAATGTATTTCACAATTCACAGGTGCAGTGCATACCTGTGCAAATACATGATTACATCAAAATAGACCTTATATGCAAGAAAGATGAGTTTGTTCTATGTTTAATGAAGTGATTATAAAGTGGAATTATCCTGCAAATTATTCATGTAACCATGTAAGATATATTTAGTATAGAGCACCCTGCTAATTGGATTTTTTTAAAATATAACCCTACTGTTAACCACTGCTCAGTGCCCATCAATATTAATTGAGGAGGTATTTGAGAAAAGGATTTATACTGCCAAATCCAACTATGAGAGATAGTTGGCTTCTAGTTATCATTTTCCTAACAAAGAAAAGGTCAGATATTTAGAAGCTTCAGAGGAAGAGGCAAGCAACTTGTAAATGACATTAATATTACACTGGACTTAGAAGCATGACAATTGCACACCACAACCTTGACTTATAGATAAACCTTCTTTACAAAACCCTCATGGCTTTTTAACTGAAATTCCAGAAGTATGACAAAACTCTACAAAATAAGACTCCTAACCCATAATAGTGAACTTAAACGACAGACTTTTCTGGAAAAGCTACTAGAAATTCTTATATATCATCTTTCTCAAGCAATTCCAAATGCACTTTGGAGCATTTCCCTTAGCTGTGTAATCTCATCTTCTGGCAGGATCACCATTAAAATTCTCCCTTTGCCATCACCACCTTGATGCACCAAAACTGCACCTTCTCTGCCTACTCCATCCATGCTATACTCCACATGAACTGGCTTCTCACCCTTCAACTCTAGCCCATAAAGATCAATCCCTTGCATGTCAACAAAGGTCAAATTTGCACCATAAACTACAACATCTGGCTTGCCAGTATCCTTATCCACCAGTCCTTCAACCATCTTTGTCTCATCAGTTCCTTCCTTGGCTATCAGCATTGCTAGCTCTGAGAGCTCAACATCGTCAGCAGAGTAATCTAAAGCGATAGAGCTTATCTTCTGCTCATTGCTCAAATTCCCAATGCCTCTAAGTGGAAGATCACTTCTGCATATGGTTACTGTCTTGAGCTCTTTCCCTTCCCTAACCTTTGCTAAGTTCTGCCAAACTAGAGCTGAAATCATCTCAAAAGGAGTTGCTTGGCTTGACTGCATCAGATATTTAAGCATGGCATCAGTGATTTGAAATGAATATGTTTCCATTTTACAATTGTTTGGAGATAGCCAAGAATCTCCAACAGAGTCAACTAGTTTTGCTGATAGTGGTTTTGTAGAGGCAAGTGAATCTCTTGCAGCCTTTTCTGATTTCTTCTGCGTATTGTGGAGGGTATAAGATTTGGGTGGTGGACTACCACCAAGTAATTTTCCCCATAAGTTGATGCAGTTTGTTGCTGAAGCTGCATCACCAAGGACATGAGCCCAGCTGAAACCAATTGCCATTCCTCCACACTTGAACCTAGTGAACTGGTGCCCAAAAATTTGTTAGAGCAATACTATGAGTTATTATTTACCATTTTCTCGCCCACTTTCTGAGGTAATATAATTGTCATTCTTACTAGGAAAACAAAGTTATATGCCTGAAGTATTCTTATACAAAATATCTAACAAATCAGAAGGTGCAGACCGCACCGAGAAAAATAAATAAATCCTGAGATCACCGTAAGTTTGCTAACCATATAATTTGAACACTAAGAAAAAGATATTACATTGCAAACAAGTATAGAATCAATTTAAGATAAGAAGACAAAGGATTACCTGAATATAGACCATTGGAGAGAAGTGTAAGTCTGGACCAAGCACCTTATCTGAAACAAGGTACCTCCACTGAGATAATTCACTCGCCTCCAACCACTCCTCAATCGTCTTACTACATTTTGCCTCTATGATCCTCACACCACAATCATTACATTTAACAAACGGCCGCTCAGTCTCCGATGATCGCCATATTCTTCCACTCACCGCAAAGTAAACATCGAGCCACGGGAACATCGGTTCTTTTATCGTTAAAATCGCTAGGCCATTAATGATTTCACTTTGTCTAAAGTAGTACACACCCCTTAAGTAATGTAGCTTCATGGCTAAATCCATATTGGTTAGCTCATGGGCGACGGTCTCTCCGGTCACCGACGCAGGCACCACTGTCGATAGTGTGTGGCCATAGACTGCGTTCGACTCGCCATTAACAAGAACAACCATTGTTTGTCTTGATATGGGAGTGAACTAGAGAGAAGAGGTAATAAATTGAGGCATTTTGGGGACTTAGAAGGGAGTATATATTGAAGGGGGAATAGAGCCGGGTGGTAAGGGAGGTGAACTGCTCTTGTGACACATAGTAGATTTAAATGGCGGGACCGTTGGTAGTTAAAATTGGTACTTGGCACCCCCAAAAAAAAAAGGATAAAGAAAGAGATGGGTAGTTGGGTGGCAATTAATAATGGAGATTTCTCTCAATAAAGTTTAAGGACATAAAATTCCTTAGATTGAAGTAGTTGTGGTGGTGTTCATTTTTATAAAAATCAGATATTTCTCTTGGTCGCAATCTTTTAGTACTTGTTGTTCAGCCTGTGAAATGGCTTGTAAAAAGAACTCATTAAGTTCATGAAAGTTATCTCTCCTTCCTTTCTATTTATCTTTATATGTTCACTAAAGAAGGATGGAAGATTGCTCATTAGCTCACATCATCCTTAAATAAAGAAAGAAAAAGTTTGCATTGGATTTGTTGAGAGACAGGTGGGCTAAAGAGCCAAAGTTGTCTTTGTATATAAAAACCAAAAAGGTACATAAATTAGTTGAGTTAGATATGTCTTCTGTAAAGAGAATTCATTGGATTTAGACTTTAATCTTTCAATTTGCAGTGGCAGGAAGGGAAGGTTAGGGAAGTTGGGAGAAAAGTAGGTTATATATTGTGGAAGAAAATGATGACCATCTAGAAGAATTATTCATAGATAATAAATAGCACTTAAACAATAAAGCCTGCTTATGCTACATTGAGACTGAATTAGAGTTAGATTTTGTCTAGCTTATAGCTTATATAGTATATTAGTTAGCGGTTAATAAAATAAATATAAATTTAATGGAAAAATATTAGAAAATTTGAATTTTTAAATTAACAATTAGGGGGTGTAGCTCATATGGTAGAGCGCTCGCTTCGCATGCGAGAGGCACGGGGTTCGATTCCCCGCACCTCCATCATCCTCAGCTAATTTTTTTTCCCTTGCGGGTTGGAATTGGATCCTTTTTCAAACACCCACCCGGATCCGATAACTGATTCACTATATCAGACAAAGAATAAATACTAACTCAAGCTCTCCAAGAGGAATAAGGTCGAACAGGAGAAGTGCGATAGAGCGGAGCGGAGAGGAGAGGAGAGGGAGATGGATCCACAGTTGAGAGAACTAGGTCAGCTCTTCGGTCGGTTCAAAGCTGCACTTGTGAGGAACGATTTCGATACCTGCAGCAATCTCCTCTCCCAGCTCAAGGTAAGAATTTGTATTTGTTCCTTTTATTTCGGAGATAAAGAAATGAACAAGAAGAGAGATCTGTTCATCCTTCATCTCTATTTGTAAGATTTAGAAGAATAGTTTCTTTTCTTGCTTTTCTTGGTCTTAGGCGTTGGAATAATTCATGGCGGTTTAGGGCATTTTGCTCGTACGATCGAGTTTCGACTTTCTTGTTTCTTGGTTTGGTTTTTTTTTTGTTCTTTTCGTGCTAGAAAGGGAAATGGCATCCGATTCGCAGAAAATTCTGGTAATTCTTTTGCTTCTCTGCTGGTCGTTCTTGATTCCTTGTTCAACACGCTACCACTTTCTTGATCTGTAGGTGCAGTTCTTTCACCATCTCTTTATGCGTGGTAGAAGTTAACTACAAATCCATACGGCTTACCAGCCACGCAGACCAACATGATCCAATCCGTTCACTTATCTGGGGCACTCAATTTAGGTCTACATTTCTATTGAATTTGGGTCGAATTGGGTCAGTGATGACTTAGCTATGATTCATTAAAAATTATCGAATTGGGTCAATTACAGTGGCAGTATTTGGTTTTCTATTTTCAAGGGGGACTTGACTGCGCGTAGGAAGGCGAGCTACCATGTTAAATTCTGTACTTGCTGAAAATATCATGAGTCTTGCAAAGGCACATATTTACTACAGTTTGACCTCCAATGAATAAGGATGCACCTGTGTCCCCGACTTGTGCTCACTGAAGATTATCATGTATACCTTAAGGATGTGCTTTGAATATTTGTTAGCTTGGAAGAACCAAACTATTTGATTACCTGTAATTCTGTTATTGTTTCCCTAAAGCAGGCCATATGGTTTTCATTGCAGGTGCTCTTGACAGAATTTCCTAGCCTTCCTCCATCCTTCCAGCATACGACTAATACTGTTGAGGAGTTGACAATAGCAAGTAAATTTTCAGATTGATCATATATCTTATAGACCTTATTGCTGTTATGCTGTTATAGTTATATCAATACTAATTGATATCAACTCTACATTATATAGTCTTATGCTGTTTCCATTTTATCTAACTCTGGGTTATTCCTGTGTTTCACATCTTACACCTTTAATCCTGGTCTCAGATCTAATTTCTTGATATCATGTTGAAATTTTTTTGTCACGCCTGTTGCATGACCTCAGTGTCTAGTGGTTTAAGTTTATTATACTGGTTAACACAAGGATTCGTTTTTGTTATGTTATTGTTTAGCTAAGAAATTGCAAGATCATAATAATCAAGTTTAATGATGTTGTTTGAATAATTTCAGGGGATGTCTATGAGCATGCTGTTGTTTTGAGTGTCAAGACTGAAGATCAAGAAGCCTTCGAGAGGGATTTCTTTCAGCTGAAACCTTATTATACTGATACATGGTAGCTCAATTTACATTATTTTCCTCAAGTATCATGTAAAAGCTAATCTTCCTTATCTATTTGTGTATGCGGTCCTATTTAGATTCAGATTGTCACTGAATTCTTTATTTTGCCAATAACATAAGAGCCTTTTCAAGATATTGCTTGGTCTGACAAATTATATGCTATATTTTAGATCAAGTATACCCATGCCACGATGACAGATACACTGACCATGAATGCAATAGGTGAGGGAGATGAGAAAGAAGTAGGAAGGTCGTGAAGCATTAGCTTTGGCCCGTCTTATTGGTAGGGAGGGAGGAAGAGTACTAGAGAAGGAACAAGAGGAAAGAGAGTGATAAAAGTGATCCTTGGCATCTGATATGATGTCATCATCCCTGTCAAAGAGGATGCCATGTTGCTAGAATATGGCATCTTTGCCATTACAGAGATACCTCTTCACAGTCTGGGGAAGAAATAGGTTTATCCTAACTCTTCCCCTTGTTTGGAATTGCAGAACGACATGTGCTGCCACTGCTGCTTGACACCATTTTGTCTTGAGTAATACTTAATAAATGGTTTCGGTTTTTGGGCGACCTATGATATATTTAAGTCCAATCCATTAAGACCTAGCTGCACAGATAGTATGCATAATGTGCATATCTGAATACATGTATAGATGACTTTGGCTTCCTTTCTAGTGGATTCAGGACTTAATTTCTTTGTCAAATATCAGAACTGGAGCTATGTGAAGTGATTGTGAACAAAAATAATGCTTGAGATATTTCTCTGCATCAAATGGTGACAGTAAATGTTTTACACTATTAAAAAGATGTAGATCATAAGTAAAAGTCCGTCTGAATGCAACAAACATTTATATGTGGTACAAAAATAGTTTATGTGTGTATGAGTTTATGTATATTAGACTGTTCTGGGTCTATTGAGCTCAAATGCTCTTCTAGCATCTTGTTATCTTGGAATAGGTGACAATTTTATTGGCTCATGTCCTTCAAAATATGAGTGCTTATGCTTTATTTTTTAGATTTCTCCGACTAATGAGGAGCAGGCATTGTTTTTAAAAGGACTGGAAGGTGTGGCATTTAAAAGGTAATGGAGATTGATTATGAAGGAACATAATCTTGAGAGAAAATGGTAATTCAGGAGAATATGGCACTTTGTTAATGCTTTTGGAACTACAAGCCATTATCACTATATTAGGAAATTTTTGAAATTGAGCTATATAATATATATTGGCACTTTACTACCGTAAGATAGATTTATATAGCTTAACAGAGATCTGTTTGGCAGAAAACCAAATTAGCACTTGTTACAAGCATTTGAAATACTTTAGACATGATCAGTGGCAGGCAATCATATATATGAACCACACTATGATAGGAATAACTGGAATGTTGGATGAAAAATTATCTTGAGATAAAGGATAATAATTTGTATTTTTATCTCACATTTAAATTATGTCGGCCTCAAAGGAGAAGAAATTAGTAGTATAGGCTAAATAGTTTGTTCATTCTTTGTTGCTTGATATCCATCGAGTTTCTCTGCGCAATCTAGTATTTGTTGTATTATCAACATTATCTGCATGATTTTGCATTGTTTTCAACCATTTTATGTGTCTTTTTGTAGTGGCATTCTTCCTCCATCACCACAAGAGTACCCAATCTTAGGGCTTAACCTACTGAGGCTTTTGGTACAAAACAGAATAGCAGAATTTCACACTGAATTGGAGCTTCTTCCACCTGGTGCTCTAGAGAATCCTTGTATAAAGCATGCTGTAGAACTGGAGCAGTCATTCATGGAAGGTGCTTACAACCGTGTCTTAATTGCCAGGCGGACTGTACCACATGAAACTTATGTTTATTTCATGGATCTTCTTGCAAAAACTGTGAGGTTAATATCTTGGCCATCCTGTACTATTATTCTTTATTTCAGATTTCAGAAGTATAATCAGAGAGGTTTTACAACCCTCTGACAATTTTGCAGAGATGAAATAGCTGGGTGCAGTGAGAAAGCCTATGGTTATTTGTCAATTAATGATGCAAAGAAGATACTGATGTTCTCGTCTGACCAAGAGATTTTTGAATATATAAATCAGGTACTCATTTGGGCCTTTAATATGGGAACTACTTTTGTCTCTTCATCTTTAAGAATGATTACAGTTTTTTTTTAATTACAAATTAATTTCAGTGGCATTGTATCTCAAATTTAGTTTTCCTGGCTTACAAGGAGTCTCTTCCTTCTAATTTATTGCATAATTAAAGCAATCACTCTTATACTTGGCTCCTTTGTATGTCCACGGGACTCTTTTTCCTGCAAGAAGGATGTAACTGAATGAATGCATTTCTTTTTATGTAGTACAAAAGATTATGGTAATTTCAGTTAAGCATTTGCCACAATATGCTGCAAATGAGCAAATCTATTGAGTTAAGCTTCCCTCGGCTCTCTGCTTAGCTATGCTTTGGAAATGAAGATAGAGGATTTTTATGGTACTAAATACACTTTTTGACGTTTCTTTATTGTTTCACGTTTTCTCAATCCCACTCTGTGTAGAGTAACTTCGTTACCGCAGAAATGTTTCTTTCTCGATAGTATTTCTGCTCTGCAAACACCAACCCCAACCCCAACCCTAATCAATAGCTGTCATCTGTCTTCCCCCTCTAGACTATTTTTTTCAGGGACAAATCTGGACTTCATCAAAGAAGGTTGGTAAACCATTCAGGGGGACTTGCAGAATCCCTGGTAGTTTTCTTTGTTGTCCCGTTCTGCTTTGGCTGTAATATGATATCAATTTATAGATTGACAAGTTGACATCCAGGTTGTACACTAGCTGAATTATATTGTTTGTGAAATCTTGCTGCAAAGCTTTAGATGACAAAGCTGATGAGGTGATTGTTATGGTTGTTCGACTGGCTGATTGCCATCACTTTGTTTATTACTCCTGATGTAACATCAACTGATCATATAGGTTGAAAATCTTATTTCTATGGACAATAGATTCTTTATCTTTGCTGGTCATCTCTGTTGCCATCTCAAATAAGGGGGCAGTCTGATGTCAGTTGCTGTAAAACTATTACTCCGTGTTGGAAACTGCATGGATTTAAGTACCTCTCTTGCATGGTGAACATCTATGCAGGACAACTGATGCACTAATACCTAGTCCTATTATTCCTAATATGGTACTTGTTCATCCACCCGCATCATAATAGTCTATCTAATGATGCTCGTCTTCTAATTTGCTGTTGGCAGGAACACCCTGAGTGGGAAATTAAGGATGGATCTGTTATCTTCCAAAGGGCCAAAGAATCTCAACCCTGCAAGGAAATACCGTCACTGCAACTGATCAACCAAACACTGAGCTATGCTAGAGAGTTGGAGCGCATTGTCTAACAATTGAGGAGCTAGGCATCCTGTTTTCTTTAACCCTGGTGAACTGATCGGTTGTAATATCCCAAGGTGTATTAGATGCTGTTCTACTCTTCCGTGATTCCATGAAGCTCAACAGTCACTCTTGTGTTGCAAATATATCAATCACTCTTCTGATCGCATGTCTTTGGCAGACTAGCGGATTGGAATACTGTGCACTAAGTTGTTTAACCTGCAAATTTTGGTGGTTGTGCTTATCGTTATTACTTATCCTCGGACACTTAATATATCATTGCTTTGTAATGTGTGAAAGGTACTTCGTACAGACGTAACCAGACGGTATATTTATTATCTTCCTTTATTTGATGCAACATAGAAAAGGTACCTGCTGTGCTAGCTATATATCCTGAACAGATCACATATGCCCTCCGTGGAAACAAAGTTAAATGCATATTACATGGGAAGCAGCAATAAGAGGGAAAAAAAGGAGGAAAAAACTATTTGCTCAATAAGATAACGCATAGTTATTGCTCAGACAGCATTGCGCAACAATAGAGATGAGGAGTACGAAACGACGGATAATGATGAGAAATAGATATATCACAGTAATGTCCCACAGCATTCATCGTTTCCATTTTCCCAAATCCAACATTTCTAGAAACTAAGCAACCAAAAACAAATAGGAAGCTGAGAGCCACCACCAAAATTTAATCACATTGGGGAACAACGTACTGCCCTAATACAAACACATTAGAGATTACTCTAGCTTACAATAAATTGCAGCAGATCCAATCCAATCCGATTCAGATACTTCACACTCATTTCAGTCGTGCAGATCTTTTTACATGCAATGCAGAATATATATATAGAGAGATCATGCAAACTTGCGGGCATCTTTCTTAAAAGTTGTTGCAGCAATACTATCCGACAGCCAAGATACACATGCCCGCGCCACAGGAAATTGCCTCCTTGTGTTGACTGTTGAGGACGTCAAAGGGAGCAAAAGAACATACAAAAGCTTGTGCAACACAGCAGTTGTGCTATAAAAATCTCTCCTTTTCTTTTCTTTTTTCTTCTCATTCACGCCTGCATTAAACTCGGTTATACCTTTTACCTAGAGCACGGCAATACAAAATTCGGACGATCCCAGTCTGCCAGACGTAAGAATTTACACAGATTGGCAACATGTCAAGCAAAAGGAACTAAAATTCATCCTTCAGTTTTCGTGGACTTCATCTGTGCCATTGAAGGTGTTGATTTCAGCAACTTCTTCAGCACATCAACGATGCTTGAAAAGGAGGGCCGCTTTCTTGGGTCACTGCATAAGGCGGAGGCAGTAGATATTCTCATTCAGATGATTCACATAATAAATAACAAATACTGCTAATGTTTAACAAATTGAATCAAACAACGTACTATTATCTGTATTATTACAAACAAGCACAATGCAATACTCCTGGAGCAGTAAGTTGTGTCCATTGCCAGAATACCGGTAATTAAGTAGAACAGCATGTAATCAACTTTATCCAACCCAACATACTTAAAATTTGCCATATAGTCCATCCGTCGTTGTTTGGAACAACCATTTTACAATTTACAAACATTACTAACATTCGATGGAAAATACTAATAACCTTAATTCCTTAATTAACCATTAAGTATAAGCCAAAATTGATCCAACAATGCGACTATATCTTGCTGATCTCAAATCTGAGGACCCATGCATATCCTTTGTTGTCATATATTTTCATGAATATCATTAAGTGAACATAATATTTAGCACAGAAAACATGTATCCTTCCACCCTGGCTTCACAATGGAATAGCTATAATTACATCAAAAAGTGGCAGCAGCAACTCTGATCCACTAATTACTCAAGTTATGGAGATTCGAGGATTCACTAGAATACTTCCAATATCTACATCTATGTGATTCAGAACTAAAATACTTCCAGAAGCAATTAATGCAAAGAAACAAAAAAAAAAATTTTTTTTTGACAAAGTTACATCATCTCATCAAAAGCTACTTCTTCATACCCAGAAGCCAATATGAAGTAATAAGAGGACTTACTCATCCCAGCAAGACTCGAGAAGCGCTGCTAATTCCGGACAAGTAACTTCTGGGATTGTGAGCCTTCTGTTCTGAAATGCTACTGCTCCAACTACCTGTGATATTAGTCCATTAAATATCAGAACAAACAAAAAGGCATGTGGTTGAACTTTGTTAAAGAAAGTCATAATGGCACTGATGACGAAGTTTAAAATGAGAACCTAAAGTGGAATTTTAATCAAAACTTGAGAGAGGAATACCTGAGCTGCACTAAGGCCACCCCATGGTTGTTGCATCGTTAGAAGCTCCCATAATATCACTCCAAAACTGTAAACATCAGACTTCTCATTCGATGGTTCACCACGAAGGAACTCTGGGGCCATCCATTCAGGCTGCAAAACGTATTTCACATCAAGATATCTTATCATAATCCAAGGGCGAAAGCTCACTTGAAACTGCAAATAGAAGTGATATCGTCCAATTCTCATCTCACACCATGAATTAAACTTACATCATATAAGAGTCGACAACCATCATAGTATGTCAGTATACAAAAGAATGCCAGCAGTAACACATAAATGGACAGTTGGAATCTATTCACAAACACATGCAATAGGTTTTTGTGCCACTCTTTGTACCAATCAGCATTGACAAAAGCACAGTAAACAGGTACCACCATAATTCAATAATATTGAACCAAAACTTAACATGATACTAAAATCATAGCATAACAATGACCCTTAGATTATAACTGAAATTACCGAATGCTCCAAAACTGAAAAAGTACGGTTACTGCTTTTCATGTGGACCAAAACAGAGTATAATAAAAGACTATGCATGATCCAGTATTTCTAGGCAAATCCAACAGAACATACTTCTTTTTATGGAACAATTTATGCCCTTATCTTGTCCGAGAACTCATGTAAGTCTATCATTCTTTGTACTTTTTTAATAAGAAGAGCTATTAGATACATAGCTGAACTCAAATCATATGCTCAAATAAACATAATAAAGTATGCTTTGAGAACAAAGCCGGACAACATAATAGAAGATGCGTTGAGAACAAAGCTGGTTAAAATAAAATAAAAGAGTGCTCGGAAGACGACCAGTTAGGAAAGAATCAATTTCTTGATGCTAGTGGATTCTACGTTCATACAATGATGACACGTCCAGATATTTCCCTAAAACTGGAAAAGGTCCAGACATAAAGAAAGGAGCAATGTACAAATAATTACATACGCATAAGAATAAGATGAAATCTAAAATTAAAGCATTCTGTTGCAAGACGAAATTTGAAATTCCAGTCAATAGAACACTTCCAATCAAGAAAAGGTAAGCTATTAACTTTCCAGCAGATTGTTAGACAGACAATTAGTTTAATGACATTAAATTGTAATGCTCACCGTTCCAGCAACAGATTTTGATGATATGAATGTATTTGCCTTGAATCTCGACAAGCCAAAGTCACATACCTATCGGCATAATATTGTAAGAAAATAGGGCACAAATGAAGATATAAAAACTTGATAAAGTCGTGATAGATTAACATCTAACCTTTACTGACCAGTTCTTATCTACCAATAAATTCGGAGACTTCAAATCCCAATGCACAATAGGAGGATTAAGACAATGGAGATAATTGATGCCTTTGGCCTGCATATGATGTGTCATCCAATCAAATAATAACTGAAATGATCCAGCCAAAAAAAAAAAATCCTTCACTCACAAATTAGTTTAATAATATACAAACCACGTCTAATGCCATACGCAATCTATGCCTTCTGTCCAAAATTTCTCTACCAGATGCTCTATTTATGAGACGGAAAAGACTTCCCCTGCTTCCAATAGTGTGAAACCTCAGTAAAAGGACCAGTAATCTAAAGTAGAAAAGATTCTCACTAAGCGAAGGAACATTTCCCGAGTTACCTTGGCAGATATTCCGTCACTATTGACAGGTGTGGGCTCTTCGTGACTGCACCCATAAATAGGACAACATTTGGATGACGGACAAGTTTCATTATTGCAACCTGGAGGTGAACATAACACATATTCAAGTTGTAGGAGATCAGTCCTAGCAATAATTGATAAGCTCATCTCACCAGAGGTGCTTTTGCATTAATATGACAAATTAGAATTGCAGCTATGATCCTTTCTATTTGCTTTTAGTCATCATGTTATTATAGGTGAAGATAATCCATTACTGCATCCTGAAGGTGATTGCCATTTATAATAACTAATAACATTTATTTCCGCATTAAATGATGGGAAGAATTTTATGAAGATTATACATATCCTTGATACTTCCACTGACCTAGCAAAATTGTATGCTGAACATCTTATTCCTGCAGATACCTGTATATAAACTCCTTTCAGATTATTCTGAATGTCATCTTTAGTAAAGTAGGTTTCCAGATAAAGCAGGAGAATACAGTCCTAACAAAATGAACTTGTCTATCTCATGCCCAAGTGGATTTAAATAGTAATGAGTCTCGAGGAAAAAGGCCAGGATTACTTGAATGAAGTAATCAATTGAATCTTCAATAAGTTACGAATCATCCATTCTCCGTACCTATAACAGACACTCCTATTTAGCCCATGTCTGTCCTCCCTTAGGCTATGCTAGTCCCACAATTGCATCGGAATGTATCCTTTTGGGCTCACAAAATAGATATAGAATTTGGCATAAGGATTACATGAGGTGTAACAAATAACAGTTATGTCACTTTGAAAAAGAATGGATAATTGCATAAGAATCCCAATCTTTGTCACAATGTTTCATCATTCCTATTATGATTCAGAATTTTGTTAATTACTCTAGTAATAGGAATCAAAACTATGGCTGCCAAGTGCTGTCCACTTAAGATAAT
The DNA here is from genome assembly GCF_019914945.1 of Typha latifolia. Lineage (NCBI taxonomy): Eukaryota > Viridiplantae > Streptophyta > Magnoliopsida > Poales > Typhaceae > Typha > Typha latifolia. The sequence goes on from NC_133093.1 coordinate 526,222, forward strand.
AAGTCTCCATTAAGGTAATAAGGTACTAAGATAGTCCACTGCTGTCCATCTTGGGTCTCCTACCAAGGTGGTTCACCATGGCCCATGGTGCATCATTCCAGTTCTTTCTCTCTCTTGCTCCAGTTAAGGGTCAAAGTAGGCTACAGAAGTGCCTCACACTGAAACGGAAGATATCACCTTCGGGAAGGGGGGAACATGTAATCATCCATGGAAGAGCAGTATGTAGAGATTTATAAAATTAGAACCATTTCCATTATCGATTAAGGAAATTGAAGGTTTCTTGACCAGCTTCTTTATAAAGCAAAATAAAATGAAAGCAACATGTTCATGGCCTCCATAACCTGGGTCCTGGGATACAAGAAGACGGCTATATTGATTAATCATTTTGATCCCATGATACGATATTGATAGTCAATAAACTATTGCACAGCATGTTTGCTCGCAGTTAATCGAGAACTTGTAAGTAATTCATTCACGAAACATGTTTGACCTTATAAATTTGACTGCATTATGGATCATAGAATAGAGTTGTCATATTTAAGTTGATAAAAGACTTGAATGGACTGATATCTGCAAAAGCTACATAAGTCAAATAAGATTGAAATTTTGAAATTGTTAATTATATAGTTCTTATACAGTAAGATTAAAATTATATGCATGATCTATTCTACTTCTTAGACTTTTTAATGACTAATTACTAGATCTTATAATAATGATATTCCAACTATCAATTGTCATTTAACAATGCATGAAAAGTGGGATAATTCTCCTTAGACCCCTTGAATTATTATTGTTTTCATATACACTTTCTGAATTTTTTTATTACTCATATACACCCTCCGAATTAAGAAAAATATTTACATATATCTCCTTAAACTAAAAAAATAAAAACTATATGGATCTGATTAAAAAAAAAGTTTAAAAAGTGTATTTGGGAGGTCTAACTGAAATTATCCAAAAAAATACTTACATGTGATGTCCAAAGTCCAAACATTATCAAGTGACAACAGATCAGTTTGGTATTAGTTTCTTTTTAGTGAATCATTAAGGTTAATGACTGCAAAATAATATTTCTTCCATTACAAGAACAAAGATCAAGAGTGAAAAAGTACAAACTAAAGAGATTAATCTGCAGAAAAGGTCATGAGTTTGCTCCTTTCAAGAATAAGTAAATATAAGAACATCATCAGAGTCAACTTGATTGTATAATTTGTTACCTCTCTCAGAAATTCCTTGATTTGATCCTCATGAAAATCTTGATCAATAAGAACCTTCACAGCAACATCCTACAGATAGTACACTTTGTTATTTATGTGTTACACAGAATCCTGAGTTCAGCTCGGAAAAAATAAAAGATCCAAGACAACAAGGAAACACCAAGATGAATACTTGAGTCATTTGCTTATACTTACTCCAAATTGCAGTGTAACATTGTTAAGTATATGTTTCTGTTTGCTTTTTCTACTTCAGTGACTAAATGGAAGAAATTCGTATATGCAGACTGATAAAGAGAGTGCTATGCATAGGCCTATGAATGTGCTACCTTCTTTGAGTCTCATTTTACTCCAGGAATCTCATGATAGAAAATGGAACTTCCAGTCTTCTACATTTAACAACACTATAAAATAAGAAAATACTGTTGTAGATTCATATAGTAACCACAGCTGTCTCCTTTCAACTGCACTGATTGAAGCATAGACAAGAGTGGATGTCAAAGTCAATTGAAAAGGAAACACATAAAGGCAAACTATTGGACCATAAGGTTCCACCAAAGTGCCATCCATAATATATTTAGTAATATCTCTTGGATTCTGCACCTGGCATCATGTACTGCTAATCAATTCTTTGTATTATGTGAAGCTAGAGTCGTATGGACTATGGATTCTTTCAGTAGGATAAAGCATGCCAGTCAGCTGGCTGAATAGCTAAACCTATTAGACAACAGCTAATTACACACTCTAAAAACCAGGAAAGCAGCTGCATCATGATAGCACGCACATCATGTGAACATTTTCCCTTTCAATGTACAGTACATAAACTATATATCTGCATAACTTAAATGGGTGGCATCAAATGCACTAAGTGACTTAATTTTGATACCAAAAGAATTAAGTATTTACAGATCCATGCCATTCAGCATGATAGACGGTCCCAAACGAGCCTGTGGAGCAAATAAGTAGAATTATGGTTAGATATGAAAATCGTAGCATGGATTGCCAAATAGAGTAAGAAAGTAATAATATCATGACCACAGAGGAAGACAGACCAGCTCCAATGCGTTCCTTGATATCCAACTCATCCCATGATATCTCAAGCCAATCCATTGCAAGAGATGGCTCAAGAGTCAAGTATCTAGGTATACTGACATTCTGATGGCTCCCTCTGCTCCCAACCTTGTCACTAGTGTCTACTGATCTCAATTGCCTAGGTACTTCTATTTCAGACAGGTTATTCCACTTCTTTGTCAACTGACTACGGCCTGAGACTGCACCTTCTTTACATGATACTTGGATGGAATTCATCTCTCCAGGTCCAATATCAATAGAGTCTCTTGCAAATAGATCCAGTACACCTGAAATGAATATTCAGGTCAGTAATGAAGAATTAAAAAATTGTATAAAATAAGGATATGACAAATACGATAACACCGACATAACAAATCTTCAAAAGATAATGTGTGATACAAACTAAATATAGTTCCAATATACCAAGTTTCGATTCCGATTCTTTAACAAGAGAACCACATATATACATGTTCAGATACATGAGTAAACCCAAATAAAACAAACACCAACAAGATAAACATTGTAATTTGAATTCTAGAATATTCCTTCAATACATATATACCCGACATATGGGCAACCTCAGACTCCTCCCCTCGTGCTTCCTGTGCCCAGTTGCTCCAAATCCAACATACCACAGATCTCTAGACCATAACAAAGAACACCAGCGAAATTTAAATTTACCAATTCTATTTCCACAATTTCCCCAGGCCAGATGTCTAGCACCGACTTTTACTTCCCAACCTCAATCACTCTCCTGTTCAAAATCTACCCAACCCAAAGCATTACACAACTTTGACAAGAGATACAAAATATATATAGGAGTTCTCAATAATTAAATATAAGAAGTAGGGAAAAAAGGTCCCTATAGATCATAATAATCATCACAGTAACAACTATTAAGTATATGCTCCCTTCAAGTTCATAAACCATAATCGAATAATATCCAAGCTCAATATCTAACATTAAAATATCACCACACCTAAGTAAAGAATAAAGCCTCTTTTAGGGTGTGTTTGGTTATAGGATTGAACAAGGGGGGATATGTCATCTCTAGACTTAATCCCAAGGGATAACATATCCCTTGGGATTATTAATCCCATATTCTAAATTTATGTCATTATTTGGTTTATACGGACTATATATGAGATAACTAAATAAAATTACATTATTTTATTTGATAAAAAAAATTAATAACGTCCATTATTATTTTAAACTAATGTTGATCATCTCAAACTTAAATTATATCATTAAATTATATCATGTTAATTATCAAAATTAATCACATGCAATTCAAAATAATTGAATTAAAACTAAAAGTAATAGAAATAATAGAATAAAGTTAATATAAACATGCTTAATAATAAAAAATAAAAATGTAAACCTTTATAATGTAGCAATACTTCAAATAAATATAAAATATAAAGATAATATATATATATATATATAAATTTATTATTTATTATATAAGGATAATAAAACAATAAGACCCTTATGCGCTCACTTGGGATATATAATCGCACCCCATAGGTAGGCCTCTTTTGAGAGATATGGCATCCCATCCAGCTTCCTAATCCTGTATATTATTTTCATACCAAAAATTGAAGATGCTCCGATAATCATCAAAATTAATCACTAAAGGCAATTCTCTATCAAAATAACTTTACTAAGGTAATAGAAAAGGCCAAATTTATGCACAAATTAGAACTGCTCTAGCACATTCACTTTTCTTGGCAATGCATTCAACAAAAAGGTGCAATCTCACAGAACTTTGCAAGACCAACAGAAATTGTTTTTGAGTCATTGAACTTCTAATGTCTCTAAGATTGAAATAAGAATATGTGGACAAACCCCTCATCTCCAAGAGCGAAGTTGAAGCTAGTTCCAAGCTTATAGGAAATAAAGTTGGCAGCAATACAGTATCTCCACAATGCTATGATTATGCTAGAATACTAGGGACTTCTTGCTGAGATTTCAGAGTAAGGTACCTTTATGATCTCCAATCAGCATCCGGTTCCATGAAATCTCCGGAATATAAGTATTTTTAGAACCCGTTAGATGCGAAAGTTGGAAAGGTGACGGTACACAGGAAAGTAACTGGCCATTGATCGATGAATCTGGATCATAGATATTTCCCGGTTCTCCAACAAGATCTACTACATACTCCCTGTTGGAGATTACATGTACAAAAATAATAATAACTGATCACGAATTTCACAAATATATACATATGTCCATGCTCATTAACAAACACAATTAATCAACCTCAACGTCAAGTCCATCATCAAAATCACGACAAGTTTATGTGCAAATTAAGGTCCTAATCATGTCTACAAGGCCCTCACGAGCTTGCAGTTCAAAAGCATTTGACTCTCAATTTTCACTCAAAAGCATTTGGCTTTTCAGAACTGCCAGATGAAACAGCTGGTTCTCTTAATCTTTTATCTTTAGCAAAAATCAAAATGGGATAAGAAAATGAAAGGGGAAAAGTTAGACATTCATAGTTAATATGTGAAGCAATAACAGACCCCATGGACCACAGATTGCAAAGAATTCTTCTTCTAACATGTTATCAACATGCATAACAGAATATAAACCTGAAGATTTGATCAGCATCTGTATCCTGCCTACATGTTCATCTCAATGATAAAAACCCAGAAAGAGAGAACTATGAACCCGATTGAAGTCAGAGATCATTCTAAGAAAGAAGTAAGAGTGACTGAAATAATCTCGAGCGACATGTTAGTCCAGGTGCAGATAAGGTTCTAAACTCTAAAGCCTGCAAGCATATGGAACCAGCCAGGTGACTCTTTGTAGATCTAACACAAGAAACGTGAACATGAAATTGCACAAGTCATACTTCAAACTATATTTAGAACAATTCAAACTGATATGCAAGTGAAAAAAGAAAACCATTAAAAAAATTCTGCTACTTTTCATTATTTTCTATTATTTTGTGAATTCTTTCGTTATTCCTAAGAACACTTCTAATATTTCTAAGTTCTTCTATATATATAAGAAAAAACTGAAACCAGCAGAAAATCTGAGAACATCTTATGGATCATGACCAAAATGCAACTAAAATCAGAACTTTAAACCATGGTTCAAACAAATTGGCATTTTGGGAGATTAAATGTCAAAGAACTGAAGTCAAGAGAACACTCAACTATGATACACCCCACATTTAGTTCATCTCATAGTTTACACTTTAAACTACAGAAATCTTTTAGAACATATAGATAACCCAACAACATGAAAACCACAAAACAGAGAACAACAAACCACACACACAGGCATGACCACACACATGCACCGATTCACACAAGGAAAATAACGTGAAGGAAATCAGTCGACATTCAGAAAAGGCCAGCCAGTAAGATATGTTCTTTTCTCTATGAACACAGGAACTTAAAATATAAGATAATGTGCAAAAATAAGAAGATGAGGATAAGAAACCTTCCTCAAGAATCTCCTCTTTTCATCAACTTTAACAAGGCATGAAGAACGATGTGCTGAAGAACAGTATTTGCAGCCTTGAGCTATCCTACATGGCAGACCTATTAGATCAGCGAGCTCCTGCATTTTCGAGGACATAGTGTAAGAGAATCAAAGATAAGAGCTACATGGATATTTACAAATGGCACAAACTGGACAGAAGCAAAAAGGTATTTATCATCCATCGACTCAACCTTAGTTCCAAAGAAATTTACATGATATCAGTATGTTCCACACGTTATATGTAACTACAATCATCGGTACAAAAGCCCCTTCATACACAATTCTCCCATTATTTTACTACCCATAATAGTGTTAAGAGAAGGCCCGGCTCCAAGTTGTTTACCTCGTGGCAAATTGACAATTTATTATATATTATATATAAATGATATAACTAACTGACCACATATTGTGAAGTGAGGGGGATCAAATATGGGTCACATGTTGGACCAGCGCATTGTGATATAACATACCTTGAAAAGGATAGCACGATGCCTACAAAAGCCGACAGCTAAGCTCCCAATAGGGACAACAATGCACTGTTGTTGCCTCCTCAATTGTTTGCTACGTGATTTCCATTGTCTATATAGATCTCCATCCTCTGATTTCAATGGACCCCTTCAAACTCACAAAGCAAATTACTCAGACTCAACAGAAGAACTTTAAAATATCAAAGCAATCTGTAACTACATATCATGGACATACCCCATGAAGTCAGAAACGAGTCTAGCAAGCTTTTCAATAAGATATAAGGTTATTCCTGAGGCATGATAAGACTCCAGTGCTATTTTTTCAAGCTCAATAAGGCCAGAATCAACATATTTGTCGACAAGAACAACTTCCACTGAAGACTCACTAGGAGCAACCTCCCTAAGAGCTCTTAATGTGGGCAATCGTCTTCCTTCCTTTGGCTCATTGCACATTTCCCACAGGTATGGGTCCATACCTAGAATGCTGTAGAATCCATGGGTTATCTTATCTGAAAATGATAGGCAACCATTGACCTGCAAACCAAAAAAAAAAAATGTTTAGCATATTAAACAGCAGACTGGCATACGCATCTAAGGGGTCTCCTAGCATTGTGGATGTCCTTAATCATCAACAAGGAATTGATCGCCAAGTCTCTTTAAGTAAAGTCACTTGGGCCTTATGAGTTCGTTCAGTAAGGTGATTCTCTAAAAGCTCAAAGAAGATGTTAGGTGGTAGATGAAATACCAGGCAATAATGGACTTCATACGGATAGGTGGGTACGAGCAAAAAAGAAAAAGGAAAGCAAGATAAAATCTCTACATGTCCAAGTCCCTCACAACAGCACGAAGTTCTTGCCGACCTTTATACTTCACTCTCTAATACCCATTTGGATCCAGGTATAGGGTTCTACCCGGAAGGATTTATATCAATGCCATCTCAATTTCATAATCCCAATTTGAAAAGTCACGCAAGTCAAACGCTCTCTGCTTATCAGAAATATGTAAGATAAGATTGTATCAAAGGGGAAAAAATCCAATTTTGGCACGAAAACCGTTTTTAGAAGAACATACCCACAGTCGATAAGAGACAGCTTCCGAATCCGACGCGACTATGGAAATCTCCCTTGCTCCCTCCTGTATCATTTGCGGCTGGTCCGCCAAGAACGCCTGCGAGGTGAGCCGCATCGCGAGTGACAGCTGCAAGTAGTAGCCCTCCGTCGCCCTCTGCGCCCAACTCCGGTCCATCCTCGTCTCCTCCTCCCTCACATCTTTCTCTACATCAAACACCCCCAAAGCCGACCCCGTACCCTCCCCGGTCACCGTCGACCCGGAGAACCCACTCCCCTCCACCGTAAACAAGCTCCCGCCATAGCTACTACTCCCACTCGGCAGCCGCTGTAGCGGCAATGAGCTCCTCTCGAACTCATCGATCATATTCCCATCCAAACCCTTCGACTCCAGCAAAGGGCGGCTCCCCTCATCCTCCGCGAACCCTAGCCTCGACGACGTAAACCCTAATCCCAAACGGCTACAAGAGCGATCGGATCGCAACTGGGGATCCAAATTTACGTTATGGTTGCGACGTCTGTGAGGCATCGTCACGGGCCTCACGGGGGTCACGGGGCGATGGCGGAGGATCCCTCCGCATCGCTCGATGGCGAAACCCTCTCTCCAGGACGGCGCAAACTCTAGCCCACCGATCCAGAACAGAGGAGAAAGGGAAAAGGATAGAAAATTAGGGTTTCGCGGCGGTGAAGAGATCCGAAGGAAGACAAAGGAACTGGACGTGGGAGGAGGAGGACGAGGAGGGAGAGGTATATAATGCCATGGCGGTGGAGAATTGAATAAAGATTTAAGCGCGAGAGACTAACATGTACCGGGCTCAGATGCCTATCGGGGTATGAGGGAGTGACACGTGGAGTTGAGAGAGTTCAGGTGGCGACACGTCATCGCGGGTTTTTGTAATTTTTTTATTTGCTTACGGCGGGAATAGTACATTAGTCGTTACTAACGACTTCGTTTTCTCTTTTTTTTTGGATTTTTACATAATTGCCACTGACTTTTTTAAAAATATTATAATTGTTACTATATTTTTCAAAATATTATAATTAAAACTATCTAGGGGGTTTTCTGTGATTTAAATGAAAAGAGAAAGGGTCAAAGTAAAAATATGAAAAATATCGGGTGTAACTGAAATAAGTACATAATATATGGTGTAAATTTTTTTAAAAAAATCCCTAAATTATAACAATGGCTTATTAGGAGCTTTTCTTTAGTATTTTGACCATACTAGGCCTCCTTAAAAATTTAAATACCTAAATAGGTTTATCTCCAATAACAATATTTGAAATCGAGATTTTAGAAAACAAACTCTAATATCATATTAAATAATTAATTGATCCAAAAGCTTAAACTATAAGCATTCTCGTATAGCTTGCAAATATGAATATTTTATTTCTTAAGTCGGTGACATAATTAAATGCTAATAATGAGGATTAGCTCACCATTCCAGTTAATTTAAAAAGTTTCTAGAGACACAAGTGAAAAAAAATAATTAATAATTAAAAGGGTCTAAATGTAATTAACACTTTTCTTAATTACTTTTCCTGGCTTCTTACATTAATGGCCCCTCGTGAGAGCATGTGAAGGTCGTTGCCAAACTTTTGGGGTCTTTTTTACTCCAAGCAGCAAGGCTTTATAAAATATCTCAATAGATTCAAATAGTACATGATATTATCAAAGATACAGCTTTATTGGTTCCTATTTATGTGGAATAAGACACCATAACAAGGACTGCTAACTGCTGATTTGATAGCTAACGAGTTACTTGTAGTGTCTTCTTTTATTTTCAACCAATGTATCTTTTTAAGTATTGCAAAAAGATTCTTGATATTAAGGATAGCAGGCTACAATGAGAGGGCAAAAGAGTCATTTCATACTGACTAATCGCCGGATATATGTCTAATTAATTAGCGTAGTGGTTGAGGTCCTACCAGCCTAATTAAAAAACCGGTATGTTTGTTTGTTTATATGTGTTTCATTTAGTGTTTGGAAAAAATTTAAGTGTTTTTATGAAATAGATTATAGTAGTGAGTATGTCATTTTTCAGTCCACTTACTTCATAGAAACACTTTAAAAAAAAATGATCCATCTCATGGGAGATCTATAGTTGGTGCTTAGACATAAATTTATGAGCTTTAGTCCTTCTATCTTTTGATGAGATTCCTCTCCAAATAGCAATAAACAATCATTATAACTCCTCTCAGCACCCCCAACCATCTCCTTGTGCTTCCCATGATAGCAAACTAGCTTTGATTTCAAGTCCTTTCCAACAAAAAAATGGATGCATCTCTGTAAAGTTCAAAAGGAGCACAAGGAGATTGGTTGTTAGATGAGCCACGCCTGTAGGAAGTGAACGAGAGCCTTTTTCTCCTTCCACTTTTAGAATGTCCTTTACTCTATGGCACATACTTTTGCTAAGATAAATAAATAAATATAGTCTTACTTTATTCCTCTCTGTTTCTACCATCCATATCAATATCACTGCCCTTAGATTTGGGCAAAACTTTCTTTTATCTGGTAATCATGCTCCAACAAACATGGAAAGAGACACCAAAGTTAATAAATAAACAAAATTTACCCATAAAATAATTAGGGAACAAGGTCTCTTCTCCACTCAATGAGGGTAAACAAAGTAGGAACATGGTTGGATTATTTTAAGCAGAGTATGTTTGTCATTATGCAACATTGAGGAGAGAGAGAGAGGGTTGTGTTCTTATCTACAAGCTCAATATTAATTAAGAGTGGAAGGCTATGGTTCTTTTATTAACCAATTGTTAATTATCCTTGTGTCTTGATGAGCTAATACTGGGGGGGACAAGTGGTGCTCTTTGTCTCCACTCATTTTAGCAAAGGATGATGGCTTTAAAGGGCACTAACCATTATAATAAGGGATAATAGTGCTTGTCACACTAATCAGATGAGTAACCAATAAGGAATATAGCATAATTCCTTTATTTTCTTGAGTCAACTTCAAGAACTTGCTAATAGGAGTTGCAATTCTGGTTATTCCTTTAGAACACACATTTAACATAGTTTATCTCTACAGATTAGTATGTTTACTGAAATCAACAGAATATGAAAGATTTGGGCAAAGAATTGATTAAAATGCAATTTTAGAAACATAGAAGATAGAGGACTTGAGTCATAAGATAAATGCATTCTAAGTGATGTGTGCTCTAGTATCCACTGAAGGTCCAACCAGCAAAGTGCATCAAAAGAATGCCCACTGAGGAATAGCTAAGAAAACATCCATATAAATGATCTAGACTAGCTTCCTGTCTTAGTGGCTAGATGCCACCCACTAATTCTTTTGTTTAATATATGAGGCTAAAATATTAGCTAATCTCAACAATCACAGCAAAAAGGTGGGAGCCAGATTTAAACAAAGACAACAAATGAAACATAGAAGATGAAGAATGTCTACTACAACAGCTGGTGCTTTGCCTTGGTCCTATTCATACAATTGATCTGGACCACAAGAGTATTTAAATGTACAAAAGCATCACAGATCTTTTTATTCCATCTGTACTTCATTGCTCCAAAGCAAGCTGCTTGTGCCGATGGAGATCGTTGAGGTACCTTGAACAAGTGTAATCTTCTGAGTCACATGCATCAACCAGTGGAGGCGTCGCAACTTTAGGTTTCATTTCTCTTCCTATGAGCTCAACTGATCCTTCGTCCCCCCTTAAAAGCCGGACCACCTAAAGTAATAGGAGATTGCTCGCTTAAGTTACTAGGTCCTTTCAATGTTGAGAAAAAGAAAATTTCTAGGTTGACAACAAGCTTACCAGATTCATACTAGGACGTGAGTTAGAGAGGTGGTGAATGCACATGGTAGCCACTGCTAGTGCACGCGTCATCTCTTCCGCATCATATGCGTCGCCAAGAGAAGGGTCGGCAAGGTCTTTCACATTGTTTGAATCGAGTAACGGTTTTGCCTAATGCATAGCAAGAAAGTCAAGGAAATCTGATTCACAACTTAGTCATAAACTGATGAATTACAAGTCCTTTGCACATAATATATCTGTTGTTACCATCCTGTAATGAATGATCCATGTAGCCTTCAGCATATCAGCTACTTCATTACTTATGCTATCATTTAACTTCTAAGTACCTAATGAGATTATGAACACAAAGTTCAGAGATAAAATCTTGCAAGGGGAATTTCTATGAAGCAAGAAGGTTTGGTCCAACATGAATTTAAGTTCCAGGTCTGAAAATACGTTTATACCTGGGTTTGGATATTGATGATCTAAAGATGCGATGTCAGTCATACCTTGCTCAAATGATCAAATGTTATCAGATATAAAGATGTCTGAATTCAAAATTTGACCATTTTTTAGGCTTCTTTTGTGGATCCTAAGTGCGAATTTACTTGACGCATATACTCATTACTAATGCAAACCTCTAGCATCCTAAATCCTAAGAATCACATTGTTATTAATCTAGAGAACTCCACAGTCCAAGGTAGATGGAAAAGTTCTTAGTGCAATCTAACAATACCCATATTACTAGGCTCTGTCGAGAGGAATCAACTGCCTTCCGTCCTGTTACAAGCTCAAGCAGCAAAACTCCAAAAGCAAACACATCGGTCTTCTCGTTCACCAACCCATGCATGAAGTATTCTGGCGCCAAGTATCTGAATCATCACACAGCATACTAAGTGAAAAGTCACAACTAGGTACAAAAACTTTCAGCAAATGATGAATCGGTCTCACCCAAACGTGCCTTCGATAGGGAACACAATATGCTGAGGCCAATTGTCAGGAAGCCACTTTGCAAGTCCAAAATCGGAGATCTGCATTGGGGAGAGTATATTTATCATGTAATGTTCAGATGATGGAAGGAAAGACTTGGGGGGCTGGGGTTTGACGGTACCTGAGGTTGGTAGTCTTCAGTTAAGAGTATATTGGAGGCCTTAATGTCTCTATGGATTATGCGCCTGTGGCAGCCCTCATGAAGATAGAGCAGCCCTTCAGCTACGCCTATGGCAATGTTAAACCTGACCTTCCAATCAAGGCCCTCCTTTGAACCTGATCCACTGAACTCATTTTCATCACTAGACTAAATCGAAGCCGTGCAAGCTTGATATGTACATTAGTGATGAACAGTTATAAAGGTGTTGCTGACTGGAATTAACATCTTATTTTTTATAAAAAAATATTCCTAGCATAACTAGAGGGTTAGTTCAATATAATTGAGCAACAAAAAAAAAGAGAGATGCCTATTATCACATTAATTATTTGGAATCATGATCCCTGTTAATGCCTCTGCTTTTATCATCTGAAACATTAAATGTCTGAATGAGAATCAAATAATATATGATGGATCCTGTTTTGGAGTATTATAGATTGACATAGCGGAACATTTTAAACTTTGTCATCAGTTCAACCAATTCATACTACATTATGCATTTAGAATTGACTACCTAAAATTTCAGGTTAACTGTCATAAAACATTAAAGTTGGTTAACTCTCATAAAACAATAAAGTTGTTCTTCAGTAGCTAAGAATGATTTTTATATGGTATGGTATTTCAAATTTGCACAAACAGCTTGTTATGCATCACCAATTCCTTCAGTAGTGAAACTGCCTACCTTTTGTTTCCAAATAACACTCAAATATGTAACTGTCTATTAGAAATTTAAACTCAAGTAACAAGCTGAATGATCTGGTCATTGCGATTAGACTAAGCAATATGAATATTCACCAGTTAGGTTGCAGCGAGTTGTAGGCCCATGATATAGCACTAGACCTCTAATCAGGCTGTACCTCGCAATGATTTGTGTGTCATTGTAAACCACTTAACCAGAATCTACAAATTGACAATGGTTTTGGCTAGAGAAAAATAATTATATTAAGCCCATATTAATTAGATTATTCTTTGAGATCTAGTCGAGCTGGATGACTCCTTCAATTTCTTTCCTAGTGTGGCTAGAAAAAACATACTGTACTAAGATCAAAACAAGGCTCAAATTTGCTATTTCAATCTAGCCCGACATAGAAATTTTATTGTATAATGCAGTACTTTTATTGTATTGTGCATGCTAAATGGGATATCAAAGAAAGGAAAAAATATACCATGGAGTACAGAAGCTAGGCTTCCATGGGGTGAGAACTGGAGAACCAAGTGCAAGCCCCCTTCTACGCTGAACCCCAGGAGTTGTGCAGCATTTGAGTGATTAACATGGGCAATGATTCCAAGCTCGGATAGGAAATCTGCAACCCGATCCTCCTCATTGTTGCCCTTCGTCAACCTCTTCACTGCCACAAGCTGACCATCACTGAGACACCCCCTATACACTTCTGCATGTCCTCCCTTACCAATGAGCTTATCTAATAAAGTTAAACATGAACCAAAGGTTTAGTGATCAATTGAAGAAACAATTGGATCTTCTTATGTGACGCAAGAAGAATACAAGTGCTTGAAGCTTAGATTATTAATTATGCTTCTAGCATTTGAGGAAATCCTATTTTTGACCTGTATTTTAAGCATGATAAGTCAGAATATATCTTTAGCATTCACTGTTTTAACCAGCTGACTAGATCTTAGCATGCTGATAAATAAATTTAAGATAAATGAAATCTATGACAAATATATATGCATTCTCTTCACAAGTAGTACTTAAATTTCTTTTATTGGCTTTTGGAAATTGTGCTGCTAATTTCTTCATCTTCGGGATGAATGTAGTAAAACAGATGAAAATCCCGCAAGTAAAAATAAGTTGCAAATAGATGTATACATATTACCTGGATTGAAGCCATCGGTGGCAATTGCAAGCTCCTGGTAGTCAAAGCTCCTCCAAGTAGGCTTACATATTTCAAACTCTGGCATTGTAATTCTGTTTTCTGTCTGATCCTTAGCAATCCGAATCTTTTCCAAGCACCTTCGAAAACCTGAGCTGGCGGTTGCTGGTGGAAATGTTGCCACCCTCATCATAGACTTCTTCTTCCTCGATATGAATCGACCAATCAAATTCCTCCACTGCAAACTCTGTGGTTCTGACACCAACTTATAAGGAGTAACTGCTTGATCCACAGATGAAACTTCACTGCTGCTGCTGCTGGTGCCACCATCAGAATATGTAGTCGATATTGGAATCTCTAGTACACCTCGTGGAGAAGTTTGATCAGCACAGTCAGTATTACTGTCATCAGCTTCTAGTTTAGAGCTTTCACTATTTTTTTCTATCCCTGGTAAAATAAAAATCATCAAGAAAATTAAAACTAGCCTCATGGAGGACGGCTTCTTAATTTTGGGTTAGCTCTTCTACTACCATGTAATACGAGCAAAAGACAATAATATGAACTTGGTTTCTGTCTTCAATTCTTTTAATAGATTCTCTACTTGGGTTTTCTTTGTTTTGTGCTATAATATTCAGAAAAGATCAAAAGAGATTCGGAATATAAAAGAAAGGGCAAAGAAATGACTTGAAACAACTTACTGTTAAGGGTATTTGGCTGATCGATGGATGACATTTGATTGCTGCTGCTGCCATCAAAATCTGTACCACTTGATATTGGAATATCTACAACATCTCTATGAGAGGTTTGCTCTTCATAGTCAATTTTCTTGTCATCAGCTTCCAGTTTAGAGCTCTCACTGTTTTCTTCTTTCCCTGGTAAGTGAGATGGGTTTTTCAAAAAAATCAGGTCAAGCAGGATACCCCAATAAACTTTTGGTTCTTGTTTATTTAATTTCTACTTTGAATTCAAGATTCTTTAGGAAATACTTTAAAGAAGTATACAAGGAAAACTTCTGAAAATTAGCATTAAATTGGTTAACATAGGAGATATATCCTTATAATTTAATTAAATTTCTTAGACTTCTGAAACAAGGTGGAAGTACACAAGATATTTATTTTTTCCCTCTTTCTTCTGAAACACATTTCTGAATTAAGTTCTTGGACTCTTTTGTTTCAAAGAACTAAAAGGCCAAACAAAAGTAATCAGAAAAAATGGACACTGGCCTCATGAGGGCAGCTTCTCTCTGCAATACTTTTAAGTAGATTGTTCACCTGGATTTTCCAATATTTTCTCTACACTCTTCAAAAGGGAATAAAAGGCCTTTAAGAATATATATATATATATAAGTGGGAAAAAAATTAATTCTTTTTAACAGCATCAAGTTTAACCTTACCTTCTTCAGAACCCAACGAATCCTTTGGGGCCTCATCTCTACTTGGCTCTGGGGATTGAAGAAGATAGTCTATCATTTCCATTACCAAACACTATTTTCAGCAACATTAAGTACAGCTTACCTTCTTCAGAACTAAAATCATCCTTTGGGGTTTCCTCTGCACTTGGCTCTGGAGATTCAAGAAGATAGTCTATCAGTTTCATCACCAAAGAATTCTAAACAATGGTTCTCTCACAAAACACAATATATCCTAACACTATAGAATCTACTGAAAGCTTACCTTCCTTGCAAGTCATTTCTAAAAACTCTCTTGGGCTTCCTTCCCTCCTATGACTTCTTGACCAAAGAACAAAAAACTTGAATGGTAGGAAACTATCTTGGTGGTCTTGGTTTTGGGTCTTTCTGGGAGGAGTACAGAGGGAAGCAGTTGTTTTCAAACTTGGCAGGGCATCTCTTGGGCTGCAGTTACTCTCAAAAGGAGGGAAGGCAAAGGAGGAGTACACTGCTGCACTGGAATCAAAGGGATGAGAGGAGAGCTCTTCTTCTTAAAAGGGTGCAGGTTGGTCAAGGTTGGGCACTACTTTTGGACTTGGGTTTCTTGTGGGGGATGGGGGTCCCCCAATGTCATGGAGGAATTCATGGTGAGAAGAGTTGGTGGAGGAATGAAGAATACTTAGAAAGGACCCACAAAGGGAAATGG
The DNA here is from genome assembly GCF_019914945.1 of Typha latifolia. Taxonomy (NCBI): domain Eukaryota; kingdom Viridiplantae; phylum Streptophyta; class Magnoliopsida; order Poales; family Typhaceae; genus Typha; species Typha latifolia. Next base: position 542,370 of record NC_133093.1, read on the forward strand.
TTGGAAGAACATTTTGGATTTCTTCCTTAATTTTGATGGTTAAGTATAGATATTTCGAGATACAGATAGATTTGCTTCACTGTTGAAGACAGTGGAAAGCTATTTACCTTGGACAAAACTTATTTGTCTTTTTAAATCATTGATCAGATTATATCCAAGTAAGCAGATATATAGATTTCTTTAACCAAATCGCTCTCAAAATGATTTCCTAGCATTTCATTCTAAGCTATACTACTCTTATCTATAATATTTTGATAAATATTTTGGAAAGCTTAGTAATAAGATAAGATTATCTAGTAGGAATATTTTCCCACATGCCATATTTTGAGGTTAGTCGAAGCGTCTTTTTCCCCATAACTAAAAGCATGCACGTGAAAGATTGAGACCTTCCTTGGCTCTTATTAATAAATTTTTCTATCTAGAAGACTAGAAGCATTTTGGAGAGGGTAAAGATTGAGAGGTTGGATTAATAAAATTGAAAGTCTTAACTCAATTTCACTTTTAATCAGAGTTGATCTAACTCGCTGGAACAAATTTATTTATATCAAAGCCTAAGTTGTATTGTTGTCTTTCTTTTGAATTCACCAACTACATTGACAACAAGAGTTCTATGTTATGAGCTAGTAGGAGTCAACTACTGAGTTACTCATGTCAACTTTAACAATCTTAACAGCTTCAATCAATAAAATACTCAAGAAAACTCTCACTTGATGAGATTACACAAGCATGGAGAAGTGGGTAAACCAAACCTAATTAAGCACCCTAACTGAAACTAACAAGAGTGTTGCTACCTTATCTAACTTCTCCAAGTCATGAGCCTCACACACAGACAACTTCCATATTTTAATCCTTGAGGTCAAGATTTCTGACTTGACTTTGATCCATAACAACTAAACTAGTCAAAGTTTACAGGTGCTCTAAGCCTACCATGAAGTGACCTCAGTAACAAAGATTGAGTCAGTCTACAACTCCACTTGGTGGATTTAATACCCCCACAATAATTGAAGTTGGTTTGGTACTCCTAACTTCCTAATTCTCTCCTTGTTTGCTTCATTTATGAGGTGAGGGAGTGATGAGAACCTGAAACACTTTGGAGAGGTTGGCAATTAATTGTTAGCTTCAATCTTGTCCAATCTAAGATCAAACTGGGCATATTATGATCCCAAAAAGAAAAAACTTGGCTACTTAAACAAATGTTTTCCCATTCTACAATTGTAAAGATTAGAATTAATTACAATTAGATTTTATAAACTATTGCCCAGTTTTACGTAAATACTTTTTTTTTTTTGGTGACATTTTGAATTTCCCTATTTTCGACATCTCTAATCTCAAAATTTATTTCCTCAAAAAATAAGAAAAAAAGAAGTTTTCAGATCACTTAAAATTAATGAGCTCATGAGTATGAGAATAATTATTTCTAAAGATTTAATGATGGATGAATGGAATTTGGATTATGTTATGTCTGTTTGTTTAATCCTAGGAGCATTAAAGATGCCTAACACTAAGTACTTAAATCATGATGCTGGATGTTGTTTTCCTCTTGAGTAAAATATAGGCTTGTGTGGCATAATAATAAAACATTAAAACATTCATACTATTAGATTATTGTATTCCCTTTTAAGAAGTATAGAGGGGTATTAAAAATCCACTCTAATTAGCTTCATTGGCACTTTGACACTATTTCTTCTCAATGGTGGTGCACTTGTGCTTCTTTTTCTTTTCTTTTTTGTTCCAATCTCCGGCGTAATCTAAGGAGGGACTGTCTCCGAGATTTCTTTGTTGTTGTAGAATTTACATTTAACACCCTTTCGCTTTACGTATTTGCAGTTTAACCCAAAGTATATTGTGGAAATATTTGGACCGGCCCATGCTCTGTTTTCTGTGGGCCGTTTTAGGGTCTATGAGCAGTCCCGTTGAGAATGCAGCGGCATTCGAGGTCGAGCGGATCGGAGCTCCAAATAGTCACGTAGACATTCATCCAAACGACTGATGGGCGATAAAGGAAGGCTTTTATCCGATCACAAACATTGGTTCACATTTTCTTGTGTAATCGGAGCCATGTTCTCCTCCTCAATCTCCACTCCTTCGTCTCTCTTACGTCTCCTTCCCACCCCTACCAAGCTCCCAAGCATTCCCCGCTTCTGCTTTCCCACTCCCGTCTCAATTCCCAACTCCAATTCTAATTACGATTCTAGCCCAAATCCTACTCCCCCCGCTTCTCCCCTCCCCTTCTCTGAACTACGCCCAATTCAACGCAGAGAAGCCTCCCTCGCCCTCGCCGCCCTCCTCTCATCCCACCTCCTCGGCTTCGCCGCTTCTCCTGCGTCAGCCGAAGCGCCGCCCGCCGAATGCCAGCTCACCGTCGCCCCCTCCGGCCTCGCCTTCTGTGACCGCGTCGTCGGCTCCGGCGACGAAGCCACCAAGGGCCAGCTCATCAAGGTGTTTGCTTTTAACTCTCTTTTTTTTTTTTTCTTTTCCTGAACGAGTTTATTGCATTATGCAAAGGAGCAACCTTTGATTATGATTTATGTGGTCCTTTGGGTAGGCGCATTATGTGGGGAGGCTGGAAAATGGGAAGGTGTTTGATAGTAGTTATCAGCGCGGGAAGCCGCTCACTTTTCGCGTCGGTGTTGGTGAGGTGAATCCTTAGTTATTGTGTTGCAATAATTGACTTGTTTTTATGCATAAATAAGCTGTTCTGTAACTTTTTATGTCAAAAAAGAAAAGAAATACTGAATGCTCTAAAGGATCATATGTTTATGTTGTAAATAATGAACTACTAGAAATGACAATTTAATAGCAAATAATGTTTTTGTGACCAAAATAATATTATTTGTTGCAACTGATTGGCTTATGCTACATTGTTATTTAGGTCATAAAAGGGTGGGATCAAGGAATACTAGGTGGTGATGGTATTCCAGCTATGCTTGCTGGTATATAGAACACAAAATTGCCTTAGTTTAAGTTGATTAAGCATGATTTCATTAGTTGCTCAAGTTCCTCTTTGCAGGTGGTAAGCGCACATTAAAGCTTCCTCCAGAACTCGGATATGGTATGAGAGGAGCAGGGTGTAGAGGAGGTGAGATTTCCTTTCTTTCACTAAATTTAGTTGTCGCCTTACATCTTCTTTGATACGAGTCTAACAATTCTTAGGCTATCTTTGGTGTCGATGGTTGTTAAATGGCAAGTAATATCGATAGTACCAATTTGACAAAGGAAAAGCTAATAAGAAGAGAAAGCACTTCGGTTGCTCTCTCTACAATGAATTTTCTCTGTTTTAGAGATGCCTTATTGAAAAGACAAATAATTCAAGGTCTGCTAGGTTGTTTGAATTGCATGAATCAACTTACTTGATTAAGTAAATTTGTGTATCTGTGATACGCTGAGCTACCCTGTCAGAATCGTGACGAACCAAGTGGCCAATGAGGTGTGAATTGTGATGCACCAAGTGACCCTATCACAAGGTATAATGAAACAATGGCTATATCACATCTGACGCAGTCATGTGTGATCCCCTGCCACCCGATTACACATACCAAACAGACCTTCAATGTTCTTTGGTGCTGTTATATAAGTTGCTTCAAGATATGCATGGTTTGGTAAAAGTAAAAGGTTGATGTCATGTTAAGTTATATAACAGAGCAAAGAGACCGCAGAAACTAAAGCAGATTACCATTCAATTTTTTTGGCTATTATCTGTATCTTTGATATGAAGTAACCCTAACTTATTCATGCTTAATACGGTCTGAAATGTTGACGTCAGTTGCTCGATTCCTAAGTCTTGTCTACTCCCAGAAATTGTATTTATGTCATGTCTTTTTACCTCCGCATCTTGTATGAGCTGGATTTATATCTCACCAGAGATTCTATGTGCCATATGCCCCCGGTCCATGTACCAACTATGGAAGTCAGCTTGAATTACAATCAGCACTATGTCAACGTGATCTATGCTAACAGTCCGTATGTTGTATTTCAGGTTCTTGTATTATTCCGCCTGATTCAACTCTTCTATTCGATGTCGAATTCATCGGCAAGGCATGATGTTTTGCCTTGATGATTTTGGTGAAGAGGACTGATCGAGTTGGTCACATTGGATGCTGCCAATTGAACAAATTAGCAGATTACTTCATCACACGTTGTGAGTTTGTGACAATATCTGAGATGGTACATCATTCTGGATGCCTCCTTTGAGAACCCTGCAAATTTAGTGGGAAGCATTATCGTGTAATATCTCTTATTCTCCTAAGACCTGTACCAGAAGATTGTTCATATGCGCTTTCGCCATGCAAGTAATAATTCTGTTAGATGTATCGAGATCAATCAATACTTTTCAATTAACTAAGAGTGGTCATGATGATACAAGCCACTGAATTTACAATGTATCATGAATGCTCAACTGTCAATGCAACTGTAAGCTACTGAATTTGATATATTTCATACTGCGATTATGGGTACATGATGAATAAATGGTGCTTATCCGGTTGTCCCAAGATGTGGGGCACTGGTTCATGTTATCTTATGCTAAACTTCTTTATGTATGCATAATTATTCACATAACTTCATAATTTAAAGCGATGATATCACCTAGAACAAGAGAACCTTACACATATTGTTGCATGTTTTAATACTTGGGGGAAAATTTGCATCCAACACCCTACCTTTTCACATATTTACGTCCCATCTTTTTAGTATTTATAACTCGCACCTAGTCTTTTGCTACATATTTGCATAACACACCCTTTAGATCTTTAAGATGTTCAGCAAATTTTGGTGAAAAATGTAGGTTGCGATTTACAATTATTAAATACAAGGAGTAAAACGTAAAAATGTAAGAAAAAGAAAGTAGGGTGTTTAATACAATTTTCCCTTTTGTTTACTTATACAACCCAGTTGTTTACTTATAGAAGTCGGTGACGTCTCCTACTACGCTCTAGCTAATACCGACAAGTCGGCTGCCTAATATTTACAGTTGCGTCCTCTGTCTGTCGCCGGTGACGATACGGTCGTATCCGCCGAATTCTTGCAATACCGTAGAGAACGACCTCTCCATGGGCCAAGTCCAGCAACCAATTTCCGCTAGTCGCTGCGATCGTGTTCTTCGCGAGAGGTAAGTTGCCAAAATCCCAATTCCTCTTTCATCTATCCCTCTTGTTGTTTCTTTTGGAAGCAATTTGATAAAGAATTCTTCTATTTTCTTGATAACCTTCTTTTGTATTAGAAGAATAGCTAGGGAGAGGTATGAGAAAGTCGAAGAATAGCGAATCTTTTTTATTAAGTTTAGTCCAAAGAGGTATGAGAAATTCTTAATCAATAAACCTAGTCAGGAATCATACTATTTCTTCCATTTGGGATCCATGTCGTTCTTGGGCTTGGAAATTGGGATGGTTCTGTAGTTTGTGTTAGATTTTGAATGGTTACTGAGCTTGCTCTTTTGGCGCTTTCTTGACGTTTGTGTGTGGAAATCAAATTTTGTGTAAGACCTGCGTATTAAAGTAGCAAGGGAATAAGTCAAGCTTCTTCCAATGAGATGGAGTTTTAAGTTAAGGATTCATGATTAAATCACACAGTCTTTAGTGGTATATAGCATCATGGGCTCATGAACTGGTATGTTTCACTCAAAGATTTGTACCTCCGTTATCCATACTGTTACGTCTATTTCATGGACCTTTTCATATATAGCATCATGCTCTATGAGCAACTTGAACCTTGTTTGAGAACACAAATTTTTTCAATTAAATTTGTGAAGCAGTTATTAGATGATCAATCTTTTGTGCAGGCATATCTGAACGATCAGATTTCATTAATACTGGGACAACTGTAACTATCGAGAGACAAACATGGATAGTCCTTCTTGTCAAGATGATGAAGTCTTCTTGTCATATAAAAAAGACTGGATTGAGTATGCCTAATATTGTTCAATGGTTTCTTTGAAGTGAGAAATTTAAGAGGTTTCTAACTATATCTTTCTATATCTCCTGTGGATTATTTGGCTTGTAGAACACAGGATTTACTTAAGAGGAAGCTAGTTCTTGAAGATGATTTCAGATGGATGGTACCTTCACAGGGGTTCAGTCCAGATGGAAGCAACAAAAGGGAGAAGCTAAAGTTTATTGGTGGGGTTGACATGAGCTTTCTAAAGGAAGACCCTTCAGTAGCTTGTGCTGCTCTTGTAATTTTGGATGCTGATACCCTAGAAGTTGTCCATGAGGAGTTTGATGTTGTCCGCCTGCAAGTTCCTTATGTTCCTGGTTTTCTTGCTTTTAGAGAGGTACCAGATATTGGTTCTTGTTTCTTTGTAAAGGATTTTCTTTTTTTGGCTATTCATGTTTTTACTTTATTTTTTAGTTAATTGTTGCTACATGATCAAATTTTATCTGAATTAATTTATCTTTTAATGTCACAGTTTGGATAAGCTATTAAAATTACCTGATTTCTCCTTTATCTGCAGTAAATGTGTGCAGAATGATGAAACATTTGCAGTAGTTTTGTACTGATGTAATTTAACATATATATGTAGCACCCACATGGAGGAAACTCACTAGCTGCTTATGGTTATTGAATCAATCGAAAAGAAGCTACTTGTTTAGTCAACCGTGTCCCATGCAAGATTGTTGGTCACTGCTAATTTTATATTGTCCCTTTAGTCAAAAGTGCATTAGATGATCACAATCAGTGGTTAACCATATCCTTGACATTTACAGAATAGTTCATGATAACAAAATTGACTTGAGGAATCTAGTGACCTAGATCTGTTTCACTTTGAAATTGCACCCGAAAAATCCATTTTTGTTTGTACGCACTCCGCAGACTCTTTTCCTTCACTTTCCATTATAATGTTCAAAGTTCATAAATCCCCTTTTTATTTATTCTAGAATATGCATATATTCTATTGATTTCTCTCTTTTATCTAACATGTTATCTACAATGAGAGAATGCTGACTCAACAGGTTCAGCCACCTACATAGAGAGTTCTTTTTTTTTTTCTCTAGTTCAGTTAGGTTCGTCAGTATGCTGGTCTAGTAAGTATTTGCATTGTATATTTTCTTCAAATTGTTCAAAGATGGAGTAAAGGAATTACTTTTGAGTGTTGCCATGTATGATAGACCAAGAATTGATTGTTACCTTGTCTTTGCTGAGTTAGCCAAATAAAAAGGTTGCCCTAATGAACAAGGTTCCCACCAACATGAGATCTTTGGAGGGATGATTTATTTGGCCTTACTGTCATTATAGTGACATAAATTTCACTGATCGAGCAAAGTAGGAGAACCACTAACATATATGCAAAATTAAAAAAAATTTAGAATTCCTTGTGAGCTTGTCGAAGTTTCTGTAAATGACACTTGTAATAAGTTTTGTGTTGCTAAGTATGTCATTTCTCATATTGCAGAGCCCAATTCTTTTAGGACTCTTGGAAAAGATGAAGAGTAATGCTTATCCTTTTTACCCTCAGGTAAAATCTGGTTTTTGTTGCACTTGCTTGCGGAGATATTAGTCATCAAATGTTTAGATTTTAAAATGCATCTTGTTCTGAGATGCTTATATGCCAACTTTTCAACTCCTTTGCTATAATATAACCTATTTCATGAATTTTCAATTCTAACTGGCATCACAGGCAGAACATCTTTTTTCTTGAAATTGTCACAAATATATCACTCATATTCGATGGTCATGTAACCAAAGAGTATAATCATATTACATTCTATGTTTCATGTAACTTTACGATTAATGTGGATTCCTGTTTTTTCATGATAAGCTTTTCTGAGGCTGTAAGCTTTGTTGGCCACATTTGAGATTGATTATATAATTATGTAAACCAGTTTTTAGGTATACTCTATAGAAGATTTCAAATTTTCTAATTAATTAGATTGACTAAAGGAATTCCATAGAACATATCTCTTAAGCTAACAACAGTACTTGATGTACTCTTATTTCTGCTGACTAGTTAGAATAGATATACCGTGCATGTGAAAGATTGAATTAATATTTCATCTGAAATCTATTTTAGCATTTGCTGAATCAGTTAAACTGTTTCCATCTTCTGACTTGATATTTTCTGAAATCTTAGTAATTGATGTAGAGCTTCGAATGAGTTGCGCACACCAAATCTTCTCATTATCTTTTCACATGAATTACCATTTCATGAGTTCTCTGTCAGCCAAAAAAGTTACAAATTGTTTAATTACATCAACTATCTAGCCAACATAACTCTTGTAGTGGCATATAGTATTTCTCATTATTGTGAAACAATCTTAGTTAGTTGGACATAGTTACTAATATTTGCTTGTATCTTCGATTTTTTTTTCCTTTTAGATTTCTTTTTCTTTTTCAACACAAGAAGAAGCCTAAGTTGTCATTGTATCAATGCTGCCAGTTATTGATGGTTGATGGAAATGGAATACTTCATCCACGAGGTGAGTATCTCTAATGTGTATTTCATGATTGCTCTCTGAGAATTTATTGGTGCAACATGTATGATCTTTCGAGATCTTAATCTCGTTGGAGATCTGTTTCATAATTTTCCAAACAAAGTTTGTGCCAGATTATCAGATACCTTTCCAATCAGAAGATAGATTCACTAATTCTACCTCTTTGGCAGATGAATAATCAATAATTTATGTTGAATATAGACTAGGGTTATATCCCTCGGATGTTCTCTTTAGAAAAAATGTGCAGTTATTTTGTCAGAGCAGAAACATTGTTTACTACCTACTTATTTGGCTGCATATGTGTTTGCAATCCACTCCCTTGGCAGTTTCACGGAAGAGGCCAAATGATGTAGAAAAGATAGGCCATATGAACCTTACCTTATCATATATACAAGATTTACATAGAAATGAATTAGAATAGTGCTTTGCTCCAGTTTCCTACTTCTTTTACATGTATTAGGGCATATGTTGTACTTTCCTATGTACCAAGGATATGGCATTATGTCTCAAATGTATTAAATTCATGACTGTAGTCATCAATTGAATTCTATTTATAGGAATCTTCATTTTATTAGACACCTCCAGACTACCTCTCTGGTTGCCCCACCTAACATAAAACCTGCAAAATTGCCATCTGTTTTTTTTTTTTCTGAAAGAGTTAAACTGGTGACAGATTCATAAAATCCGTTCTGTAATACCACCTCTTCATTGCATGCACAAGAACATTTCTGGTGACCTAGTAAGGCAAGCTAATTTCAACTGTTAATAAATTGTTCTTCATGTTCTTTCTAGAGTGCTCTAGATGGATACTGCCAAAGAAAGAGGATGAATTAAAAGATTGAACTCCACCATATATTCTTCTAATGTTGGCTCTTAATCCATGCTGGAGCATGTCTCCAAGATTTAATGCGCTCGACTTTTGTTTTAAATAAGTTGGCTCATTTTAACTATTGATGCATCATATCTGATCTATGATAACTCCTAAATTAAAGTGCTCTATCAGGATTTGGTTTAGCTTGTCATCTTGGTGTTCTTGGAAACCTTCCCACCATTGGGGTGGGGAAAAATGTAAGTAAAATCATTACCCCAATTATTGTGGTATAGAAATTTGGATTTTTATGATTGAGCGCATGTGTTTTAACTTTTAACTCGTTAATCTGGTGATCTCAGGACTTTTATTTATGTCTAAGTTCTTTTTCTCTCTTTTTTTTCCTCTGGTCTCTGTGAGATAGAATGTGAAGAAGGAAACCTTTTTAATGTTTTCATGTACTTTATAAGAGATAGATATTAGTCTATTACTGTATGGGATATGAGCTTATCAAACAATTAACCATGGTGCTTGTTTAGCATGAAATATTAGTTTGCATACATTCCCAAGGATTACTCAGTTGACCTACGTCATTAGTTGGTTGCTTTTATGCTCACAATTGAGCATAATAGGTGAAAATCTGTAGTGATATAAGGCTTTGCTTTTCCATGTATCACAAAATAATCCTATTTATAGTCAGGCTTTCATCTGACTCTTAGGCTTCTAAGGTTTGGAATATAGAGTTGAACTTTCACAACAATTTTGAGCTTGTTACAACTTGGACCATAGACAGTCCTAACTTGTGTAACTCTTGATGGTCTGAATTGCTCTTTTCTATTGAATTTTTGGCCAAACTAGTCTTCTCGCTAATTTTATTTTGCAAAATAGATCATGCTCTAAACTTAATATCAAAACGGGTCAGTTTACTATAGTTTATCATTAAAACGCTGATAAGATCAACTTTTAGATGAGTTTAACATCTTTTCTTCTAAGTAAAATGCCGAATTTATTAGCATTTTACTTTTAGATAAAAATGCTAAAGAATTTAACATCTTACTTTTTGAGAAATCGCTGAACAACCGAGTGTTTTTCTCAGCAAAAAAACTGGACAAAAAAATTTAAAATTAAAACTTGGAGTTGTCGTCCTGTTTTTGCGATTTTGAGCCCAATTTGTTCGAAGAATGGCTACGTCCATTGGAACAATAAGCACAAAATTATGACGCTCTAGATTTTTTCTTTATAGTTTTGTTTATATCTTTCTTGTTTGAAGTCCAATTAAGATCTGATCGAAATTATTATATTCTTTTATTTTTTTATCTTCATAATGGCATATCATATGTCTAAAATAGACTATTGCTTAGAAAGTTATGAACCTTAAAACTGAATATTTCACCTTTTTAAATAAGATGTTGAACTATTTAATATTTTTAACAATAAGACGCTTAACTGTTCAATATTTTTTTGTGAAAATGATACAATCATTTTTCCCCTTAGTACGCTAAAACTGTTCGACATTTTTATTTTAATAAAAACGCTAATCTTATTAGTGTTTACTTCGAAGATAAGATGCTGAATTCATCTAAAAGTTAAAAGGCTAATAAGTTCAGCGTTTTTCTAACAGCTATAGTAAATTAGACCCATTATGTAATTAAGTTTAGGGTGTGGTCCATTTCGGTAAATAAAATTTGAAAAAAGGCTAGTTTGGTCAAAAACTCCTTTCTATTGACTAAATTGCTAAATTTTCATTTTCTATTTTGTGACTTTTGTCTTCCAGCTGCATCATGTGGATGGACTTGTTCAGTCTGAAGTGAGGCAATATCTTGAAGCAGGAGGAAATTGTCATAAGGAACTATTCTCATTAGTTGGACAATCCGGCAAAGTATGGGGAGTGGTAAGAGTATCTGAGCTCAGTCAGTGTTGCATGCAAAAATAGAAAATATGACTAAAGCTTCTTTTGTCCTTTTTTCCACCCCACAGACAAGAGGTTGTATTAGTCTTTTTAAACCTTCAATTCACTACCTATTGTCTGAAAATTTAAAAACTGGTCTAGAAGATATTTTTTGAATGAAAATTGTCAAGTAAAATGTAAATACGATACTCAAAAGCAACATACAAACACATCATGATAGTTTTTTGGATGTATATGCTCATAATGAGCTAGTCATATGTGGCATCAAAGTCTCCTTAGATAATGCTATAGTGTTATTTTACCTGACAACATTTCTGTTTCAGGCAATGTGTGCAAGTTCTGGCTCATCAAAACCCATTTACATATCAATTGGCCATCGTATTTCTCTTGATTCAGCCATCACGATTGTGAAACTCTGCACCAAATTTCGTATTCCTGAGCCTGTTCGGCAGGTAATATTTAGTGATTTCTTGAGGTTGTAGTAGTTAGCCTCTCAATAAATTGTCTAAATTGTTAGGTAATAAAGTTTAAAGTCTCAACTATGCTTTCTGCTCTGTTGACGCAGACACTCCAAATGCAAGATGAATTTAGAGTTCAGCAATCTTCTTAGTTGTTAGGTTTTTGAAGTTTTTGTCATATGATTGAAGGGCATTTAGTATATGATAAAGGAATTCCATGCATGTTTACGCTAAAATGTCGTGATATAGTATAAGAGCTTCATTTTTGTCTGCGAGCATTATAATTCTTCAAAAATTGCCATTAGCTAGTTCCTGGTTATCCATGAAAATTGTCATGTTCCTTGCTTCCTAAAGTGATTTCTTTCTATGTAGGCTGATATAAGATCAAAGATATTCCTCCAGAAGCAGAAAGATCACTCCATATAACAAGTTGGTATACCAATCTTCACCTCAACATTTTTTTTTAATCACCGATCATTTATTTATTTTTGCTTCGGTGGATTGCTTCTTTTGGATGTCTTTTTATGCGGCAAAAAGTGATATCGCCATATAACTCAAGTTTAAAAGACAATTGTTGGATGCGAACATAATTATATGTTTAGTGCTATTATTTTCACTTCTCTTCTTGCCTAGCTACCTTCATAATATTTTGGAGGAGCATCAAAGAGATTAATTTGCTTTCTATATTTTTTTTGTCTCAGAACAGTAAGCTGCTGCAGATGAAAGAGCATAAAAACCACAAAACAACCTATGCCCAGATTTCCAGTGGGTGGCTTTTACGTAAATCTTACGATGACTCGGTTAAAAATATGCGTCAACATCAAGTATCTAGCATAACTTCTCTGAAGCAGGCAGTGAGAAAATTTCTTTTATCTTTTCTTGCTATTGTGACAATGATGTGACGAGTTTGAGTACCTACGATTCAAATGTTTTCTGCAGCTCACCAGTACGAGAGACAATCTTTATATGCAATGTAATGCCACAAACTCAATTCCAAGAACTCTAATTCCTGCCCTTGGAATAGCTCGTGATCTAAATTTAGAGGTGATCGTTAAGGCTAGTCATGCAAATTATGAATGTCTATTTTTATTATTTATTAATTTTATATTAAATATTTAGTATATTTTTATGAAAGATAATTAAAATATTTTTATTGTGCTTGGCCTGATAAGATATAAAACTTTTAAATTTTGGCTTGTTATATTAGGCCGATATTTCATGGGCTAGTAGACGGTAATGGATTATAGTATTCTAGTTCGATCTGAACCAGACATAGCTCAATAGATTGATGGGTTTGGTCTTGAACAAATATTTAAATCCGATCAATCTAAAAAGTCTGGCCCGAATCTGATCCAGCCTTGCCTCTATTGAAATTGACCTGATTAAAAGAGTTTATCTCGTTCTCATATGCATGGTTTTGTATCTCACTTAATTCTGGTGGAGCACTTTATTGGAGTCAATGAAAGTTTAAATGAACGTTCTTTTTCTTCTTATATTTCTATTTTGTACCTAACATTTTCGGTTGAGCTTTCCGATTTCGTACCTAATCACTAGTATTATGCATTGCTGGACACCAAATTCATTCTTATTCATCCTATTTAAAATGTGAAAAAAAAAAGATAAACATTGCAGCCATTATGATTTTTTGAGAGCTCTGTTAACTGTTAATCACTATGGTGACCAAATTTCTTTATCTCAACTTTTCCCACCTAAAAGTTGAGATAAAGAAATCATCACGTATTTTATCTCAGCCAGTTAACACTTATTTTGGCTTCATTTTTTATGGGATAAGTGAATGTTTATTTACAAAACCCATAAAAGGAACCAACCAAACACTATTTTATTTTGATTCCAAGTTCGGATTATATAAATAGAATAAATGAAGATTCATCCTATTTTAAACAATAATATTTTTTGTCCTCAAATCCTCCGTGACATTGGGAAAATAATTTTAAAAAAAAAGAGTTAAGGGCATGCACATTTTCCCTTTTATTTAACTCTCTGATCCACCATCTGAATTAAAAGGAGAGATAAACTTTTTAAAAAAGATATCTACGCAGTCGACCTTACTAGTGGGGGTTGTTTATCCATTTCTTTCCATCGCTGTTTGGTCCCTAACTTCTTGTCAGTAGATAAAACAGAGTCGGTTTAGGTGAGACTTGACTTCGACTCAGCAGCAGCCTTTCTCTCTTCTTCTTCTTCTTCTTCCTTTCCCATTTTCTGAGAATTGCCCGGCAGCAAATAAATTTACTTGGGTTCTAAATGAAAGGTTTAGGTGCAAACCTTGACGGATGTTAGACCCATAATTTGTGCTTCCACTTAGATAACTATATATATATTATATATATGCTAGTTAGTAAGATATGTTTGTCCTCTAGATTCCAAACAGATTCACTATCTCCTAAAACTAAGCAAATTTAATTCCCCCCTCTATGAATCAGTATTTCTTTTAGCACTCTAACTGGGAATATTTTTTTAGAGCAAGAGCTATTTTCCAGGTACTCACAAAGTCACGGAGTGCTGTAGAGTTGGTGGTTTAACTTTTTTTTGATAGATGCTGTTTGTCTTCATTGATTCCTTCTGATAATTGTGACTCAATATTTGATTGTTTTGGCCTTTTTCTACCTACTTAATCACCAAGCTTACCTACCTCAGTCTCTCTTTGGTTGATCAATTAGGGTGTAGTACACTTGGAAATGGAGGAGTTGAGTTGCAAATATATCATATGAGGATGCCAGCCTTCCCATATGTGGGAAAAAGAAACATATCTACATAAACAAAGGTTTTGATGGGACATAAAGACATAAAATAAGGTTTATATCACTGTAGCTTAATGGTTGAAATGAATATAGCCGATGATAAAAGTCAGATATTGGGACGATATTTGGTATATTTAAGCTAATGCAATAGTGTTCAGATGGTTAAAAAGAAGTCATGTTGTATTAGTATTTAAGTTTCCACTTTTCTTAAACATTACAACAAAGTCTATAGAGGTACGATTATTAATGGAGTGGAATGGAATTTTGCTGTGATTAGTTGACCCATCATCAAGATACTGTGGAAATTGGGTTAGGCAGGGAAGGTTATATAGTCTACTGAATGATAGGTTTGTTTTGTATTTTAAACAGAAAACAAACAAAAAAGGTGGGCCTTATGCAGTAGAAAGTTGGCCAGTCAAATAAAATAAAATTAAAAGTTGGCCAGTCAATTTGAACGCCCAAGTTCGTCGATTTGATCGCAGAGAAAATGCATTATGCTGCCGCCCTTGGATTAATCCTCCTTTTTTATTTTGGTCATCTTTCAAATTGGATTATGTTTTTATAGTGTTCTTAATTTTAAATACAACCAATGAGTGGAATTTGTAACCTGTTGTGTTCTAAGTTCTAGCATATTGCACATTTAGTCTTTCCATGTATTATATTTTTTCTGCAATGACTTGATGCATACCAATAAACTGTTGAATTCATTACTTGATCAATCAATTAATCTAACTATATTTTGTGGAGAGATAAAAGAAGTTGATTTATGAAATGAAAGGCTTGTTTTAATTAATAGACCACCTAAAAGTCAAATAATGACTAATTCTTCTGGTCATACTAATAGGCACTTCCACTCAATTTTATAAAAAAGTCATAAATTCCAAGAGAAAGATTATATATATATATATATATATATATATATATAAGTATTGAATATTCTTTATATTTTCACCATTGTTACATAGAATATCCTACTCATTTGCAGGGCCTCTGGTGACCAAGTTTTATCCTATGTTCTTACTTCGTGTTCTTTCCTCTCTCTCTTAACTTGGTGAGCCTTCTGGTCATACTAATAGGCACTTCCACTCAATTTTGTTAAAAAGTCATAAATTTCAATTTCAGCTCTTTGTCCAAGAGAAAGATAAATAAATAAATAATATATATATATATATATATGAAAGCTAAGTATTAAATATTCTTTATATTTTCACCATTGTTACATAAAATATCATAGAGTTAAATGCATTTTATCTCTTTTTTTATGCCTAAAATTATTTTACCTTCTTATACTTTAAAAAATCTCAGTCTCTATACTTATAACTAAAGTGATACTGTTAACTTAACGAAGCATGGCCAAATTACTACTAAAGTCAGCTAACGGGATTATTCCTCTCCATTTCTAGTTTTTTAAGAACAAAACTGCCCTTCCCTCTTATGTAAGGCTAGTCTTTCTCGTTTTACTCTCTCTTTTTTTCCTTTTGTTTTCTTTCCCACCAATATAGCCTTTTTTTCAACTATCAATTTCGCCATATAATTTCTACGTGATCTTTGTGCTAAATTTCAAAAACATAGGAAAGGAGATGATGTCGCTCAAACTGAAAAAAAAATTTAGGTAAAACTTCGTCAGTTAGCCTAACAAATTGATATGGTATTTTGGTTATTTAGCCGTGCCTCGTTAAGTTAGACAGTAAATATGACGGTATCATTTTAGTCGTAAATTCAGAAATTAGTTTAAGAATTTTCAAATTACATAAGTAAAATAATTTTGAACATAGTAAAAAAAAGTAAAATGTATTTAACCCAATATCGGACTTATTTGCAGGGCCTGAGGTGACCAAGTTTTATCCTATGTTATTATTCGTATTCTTTTCTCTCTCTCTTGACTTGGTGAGCCTTCCCCTCTATAAGTAAACCATATTCTCCTTCAAACTCCTCATCCTAGATTTGTTAATCTCTCTCTCTCTCTCTCTCTCTCTCTCTCTCTCTCTCTCTCTCTAGATTTCTAAGAGATATGGGTAGAAGCAAAGTATTCAGGGTGACTGTTAAGGCAAAGGAGACAGTGGCTGCCATCCTCCCTGTGCAAGAGCACTGGCTCCAACTATCCAACCTTGACCTACTCCTCCCGCCGTTGGACGTCGGCGTCTTCTTCTGCTACAAGAAGCAAAGCGCGACGGCGAACCCCTTGCTTTCGTTCGCCACCATGGTCAGTACTCTCAAGGCAGCATTGGAGCAGGTTCTTGTCACCTACTACCCCTTCGCAGGTGAAATCGTCGTAAACTCCGTTGGTGAGTCGGAGCTTCTTTGCAACGACCGTGGGGTGGATTTCATCGAAGCCTATGCCGATGTCGAGCTCGCAGAGCTCAACCTCTATGACCCCAATGAGAGTGTGGAGGCTAAACTGGTGCCGAAGAAGAAGAAAGGAGTGCTTTGTATTCAGGTTGCTACTCTCTCTCTCTCTCTCTCTCTCAAAAGTATACGTACACAAAAGGGTAGTCCTGAAACGAGATAAATGATTATTACTAATATCGTTCTCCGCCAACTTAAACTTTCTATAAAAACTAATAAATTAATATGATATGAGAGCAAGTTTTCCTGAGCTTAATTAATTATTTGATACTACACAAAACCGTTAGATTTGTTGTCCAAATATCGATTACAAGTAAGTCATTAACTACAAAGAGTTAAGTGTGGTAAATGAAAGTTGAAAGAGCACTTTGATAATTAATCTAGCTAGTGCAGCGGGAAAAAAAAAAGTTGATTAATTGTATATTAAGCTTTAATTAGCGTAACTCTAAAGTAGACTTTACCAAAGTTTAAGATTTCACTTGTCCATCACACATCACACATCACACATCACGCATCAAATAATTGGACTTAGCATTATGATGCGTGGTTGTTGCCTTGTTGGATATCATTTTCAACATCATAGAGCAGCGTCTGTGCATATCTAATCCCAACTAAACTGTTTATGGGAAAAATAATCATGCACTAACATAATTGATACAAAATAGAAGTTATGTCCTATCAGACCACAATAGAAGTTATTCAGAATAATGATTTGGTCAGTTTAAGGCTTATTTTCTTAGAAAGATTAACCCAGTTGTTCAATTTATTATTAATAGAACTAAAGTAGTAAGTAAAATTAGAGGATAGGCAGTTGACCGTGCAGTACGAAGAGAGATCTTGCGTGGATATGGTAAGCAAATGAGTTGAGTATACCCACTCAAATACTAGAGAATTATTTTTGCACGTCACTACTTGTTTTCTTTATATTTACAAACAGGCAACAGAGCTCAAATGCGGCGGAGTGGTGGTGGCGTGCACCTTCGACCACCGCGTCGCCGACGCCTACTCCACCAACATGTTCTTGGTGACCTGGGCCGAGACGGTGCGGTCGAAGCCTCTCTCCCGCCTCCCCTCTTTCCGCCGGTCATTCCTGGCCCCCCGCCGACCGGGCTCTTACGACGCCGCCATCGGCAACTTATACCTCCCCATCTCCTCCATCCCACCTCCCTCTCGCGCCCTTACTGAGTGCGTCAACCGCATCTACTACATCACCGCCGAAGACATCGCCCTCCTCCAGTCATCCGCCGGCAAAGGGAGGACTAAGTTAGAAGCCTTCACCGCCTACCTCTGGCGACTCCTCGCCAAATCCTTCGATCAGAAGGAAAAGAAGTGCCGCATGGGCGTCGTCATCGACGGGCGATCGCGGCTTGCTGCGTCTACTAACGAATCCATGGAGAATTACTTCGGCAACGTGCTATCGATCCCATACGGGACTTCGGACCTGAAAGTTCTGCATGAGTGTGATCTCAGTGACGTGGCTGACGACGTGCATGCATGGGTGTCGGCCGCCGCCACCGGAGAGCACTTCTTGGGGCTGATCGACTGGGTGGAGTCGCGGCGGCCGGAGGCGTTGGTGGCGAGTATATACTGCGAGGTGGAAGGGTCAGGGCCGGCGTGCCTGGTGTCGTCGGGTAGGAGGTTTCCGGTGAGGGAGGTGGAGTTCGGGTGGGGGAAGCCGGTATTCGGATCGTACCACTTCCCGTGGGGGAGCTCCGCCGCCGGGTACGTGATGCCGATGCCGAGCGCCAGGGAGAACGGAGATTGGGTGGTGTATGTGCACCTCATGCGCAGCGTAGTAGAGCTCATCGAGGAGGAGAAGCCGGTGGTGTTCCGGCCTTTGACGGCTGAGTACTATCTTGCACCGGCGGAGGATAATACCATGCATGGCCATTGCTATTAATGGAAAGTGACCAGTAGTATATATATATATATATATGATGGGACTATGCATGTTTTACTACTTACTAATATGGTTGATTAGGGTTATGTTAATGTATATAATAAATATAAGGGAAGATGGAGTCTGTAATCTATTTATATATGTACGAAGTAAATATGATTTAAAATACTTAATGTATGAATTTGCGTACTGCATTCGCTCCAGTTTAGTTTGGTCGAAATTTAAATTGCTCATAAACTTTTATTTGTGACATTTGATCGTTTTAGACAATGCGTAATCATTAGACTTTTTCCATTCAAAGATTTGAATGAAGACAATTTTCAATTGGGATTGTTATTCTTTTCGTTTTTTTTTTCTTTGTTTCTATGTTCTTATGATATTATTTTATTAAGATAGGAGGAGTCTAGTTCGACTGAGACTTTTTTACTTTAATCTTTCTTACATAAACTTTTATTAATATTACTTTAGATATATTAAAAAGTTTTATTTAATTATCTATAGTTTTATTTCTTAATCTTTAAATTCGATTCTAGAATATTGAATGAGCTTTCTATTTGTATCCAAAATAATATTGATCAGCCTTTATACGAGAAACATACGGGACCAAATATAAATTGTGTTATTAGATAATGGATTATATCAGTTATTAATAGATAATATTATTTTTTTAGTGGATTACATTAATTTGAAGATATTTGTGAGATGAAATTGTAGAAGAATAAGTAAACATAAAATTGATCGGAGTTTATATTAAAAAAAGATATGAATAAAATAACAAGACAAAAATGAATCCCGTTATTTAGTACTCCGTGGAGATATTTTTAGCTCTCAAAATATCAAATTTGAATATGCATGATTGTAAGAAATCATAGATGCTACTATGCTAGTTAGAGATATTTCGATCATCTCCGTGGAAGAGACCGAGAGCTAGTTCGATGAATTCTCCATAATTTATTTAGCTGTAGCTATTCTCGGCTCTGTACGTGGATGCTACTATGCTAGTTGGAGGCAGAGCAATCGAAGAGTCCGTGCTCAATGCTTTGATGGAGATGGAAGAGCTACCATCACTTGTGGTGGGGTGTTTGATGATGAGTGGATTTGCATGATAGCATTGGATTCATGTCGCCAATAAGCTTGTTCTTAAATTTAAAAACATATATACCAATATATATATATCACTGTGATTCTTCTTTGCATTAAACAACACATTTACGTGTAAAATTAACTACACACAGATTAATTATGATTCGACAAACTTCTAAAAGCTTAGTAAGTGTGTATATATATTCTTGAACAAAAAGCAAATAAATTAATGGATTACCTAATATACTCATAAAAGAAAAACATTCCAAAATTTGAATAACCCGGCAGCTGATAAATTTACTTGGGTTCTAGATAAAAGTTTTAGGTGCAACCTTGACGTATATTAAACCTATGGTTTGTGCACCCACTTAGATATCTATATGCTAATTAGTAAGATATGTTTGTCTTCTAGATTCCAAACTGCTTCACTTTCTCTTTAAAGCTTCACAATTTTAATTCCCTCTTCCATGAGAACAACCTTCGAGCCTTCAACTATCATTTTGTTGGCACTCTAACCGGCAATATTTTTAGAGGAAGAGCCATTTTTTTCTGGTACTAATAAAATAATGAAGTGCAGTAGAACTGGTGGTTAAACTAGAGTTGATAGATGGTGTTTGTCTATTCCCCATGGATCCCTTCTCATAGTTGTGATACGATAATTGACCCATCACTACTCATTGTATCTAAATTGTACTGATTAGTTGATCCATCACTACAATTTAGTGATGAGATGCAGTGAAAAGTAGGCTTCATCTAGTGGAAAGTTGGATAGTCAATTTGAAGTTGGTCCTCTTAATTATTTCTTTATCAAACCCAACACATTTTTAAATTGGAAAATGTTTCTAGTTCTTTGTAATATTCTTTTAAATGCAGCTTATGAGTACGATATACATGTGGTAGGTTTGTAATCGGATACTAGTTGGGGTAAATGTTAACAGTTGTATTCTAATGTATTACACTTTTATCTCTATTAATATATATTCTTTTTGCATCTATTATATTTTTGCACAGTAATTTGATACATACTAATAAATGGCTGGAGCAAGATTCCGTTCCTAAATTTAAAAAGAAAAAAAAGTATCATTCTACATATCTTGGCCAATCAATTAATTTGCATTTTCTAAAGTGGATATGAGATTTCGTAAATCTAAATTTAAGTTTTAGATATATATTTGGGTACTAAAATATCAAATAGAAAAACAGTCGGAATAGTAGGCGCATAAGCTTATATATTGTTTGTAAAAACTATAATGATAAGCTTATTTATATGAAATAATGCCTGGAAGAGAATGATGAAAAAAAAAACAGATTAATTATCTAATTCATTGAGTTTAAAAAAGTACTGTCTTTTATTATTTTCTTTTGGAAAAAAAAACAATTGGCATTAGATACAAAATAGACATTTCTCTTCCCACCAAACACAAAAATAAGAGAACTGTGGTCTAAAAACAATCAAAATTAATTGAGTGATTCTGGGGTGAATTTGTAAAGCGCAAACCCACTAATTTTTTAGTGCAAAACGATCAAACTATGCCCTCTTAAAACTTTTATTTATATTACTTGGACTCCTCCTCTTGGTCTCAATTAATATGAGACCATTATTTTTTTCTATTCTCTCTTATAATATATATGAAATTTTAGAAATTTTTAATTAAATTAAAATGAAGTTTTCATCAGAATAGATATTAAAATGTTTTGATTTTACGTATAAACAAAGGGGTCATTCTAGGATTTCGTAAATCCTAGAATGATTTATTAACTTTTGCCAAAATTATTGGATCCTCATATTATTTATATTTCATCTACAGATATCAACATAAGCTTTCGTCTTTGTAGACGAACTTGATGCAAGTGAGTCAAGTAGTCAGTAGTAATATAAGTATGATTAATAAGTTATTTTATTACTTCTGTTAACAATGTCAGTAGTAATTCAGTTAAAAGTCAAAAGGGTGAGATACTTTTCGCCGAAAGTACATGATGATAGAATGCATCTAACTCTCAAATCTCTTTCAAGTTATGTCTGTGTGAATGTCAATGCTTGTATTACCAGTATAGCAAAGAACTCTTATCCAACTTCTCTTAATGGAAAGAAGAAAAATGTTTGGAATGTATCAGAGTTGGTGAAAGGCAACATATATAGTGCAATGAGGCAAAAGGAAAACTGTCCAAATTAAATGGCCTGCGACATTCGACGCCATTTCTTCAAGTTGGCCACCAACCTACCTGCATTCTGATGCCTAATATACAACCTACTCAATGAAAAGATAAAACCCAGCTAGCTAAGTTGGTCAGTTATGATTAATAATGTAACCACTCCTCGGGACATTTGTCTTCTATGTATTGAAGCTTTGAAAGTTTGTTAAGCTAATCACTGTAAGGGTTGTAATCTTTCTATATGGCCCCTCAAGATTATCACTCAAGTTAGGTTACTATTTTGCGCTCAGTAGTAGGATTCTATCAGCTCATAACAAAGATCATGTATTAATAAAAAATTTGTTTTAATTTATAGACCACTCGAGAGAGAGAAAAATTATAACAGACTAGTTTACCTTTGGAACAAAAAGGTTGACTGATATTTCTTTATCATACTATTACTTTCCATCGATTTCATTACTGGAAATATGGAATCTATTATTTTATGATGACAAATTTGTAGACAAAAACAGTAGTAAGTGGAATGGTACCCCTTAATTGGTAGAAAGGAGTACTAATACATAAATAATATTTTAATTAATTATATTTGTGTATTTTTTTTATGAGAAGAGTATGGGCTTATACACTGCAATGCAAACCTAGATAGGAAAAGTTTTTGAGACAGAGAGGAGAGTACATTCGATGTGAACTTTGAGAAAAAGAGAGTACAAAATGTGATTTTTTGAGAGAAGATAATACACTTGATGTGGCATTTTAAGAGAGAAATGACAGTTAATTTGAGTGTTGTCTCTCAAGATAAATATATACAAATTTTATTATTAATTTGGTGGTACAAAGTGAGAGGAGTGATAAATATGAATTAAGCCTAAGTGATTATTTAAGTTATTATACTAGTATAAATGTTTATCACAAAATAAGCTAAATCTTATTTCAGAAGAAACTAATTCTCTTTGGATTTTTGGACGTTGTTGCAAATCTTGAGTTCACATGCATGAATTGGTATTATTTGACATTGTGATGGTATAATATATTGCTATCTCATGACTATGTATTTATGATCTTCAACGCTATGATCGGTAAGTTTGGCGGATTTTGGAATTGGAGGAAATCTCCTGTCAAATTGGAGTTTTACTTTGACAAATTGGAGCTAATTGATTTTTTTTCTTGAAAATTTGATTTATTAATTTAATGAATTTTTTTGGGGGATATGCTCAAGTCGAAAATTAGTTTTAAAATTTATTAAAAATCAACATTTGTATGTTTTAATTGTTCGTCGACATTGGATCATACTTATGTATTTTGATAAATTATTTTAACGTGAAATTGCTTGAAGGTGATTGAATATTTTGAAAGCATTATGTTACGAACCGGTTTAATTCGATCCGGACTAATTCGAGGAAGTGATTTTTGAAAGAAGCTGTGGATGATCTAACCGTTGGATCTTCCTAAAATTTAGATATATTGTCGCCCTTAAAAATAAATTTTTAATGAATCCAAAATCTCAGAGTTTGGACAGCTAGATCTTGTGATATCGGCCAAACAGTAGCCGAAGGTCGGATAAATCCTAGCTTGATAGCCCTTAAATGGCTAGATAAATGCTAGGTTGATTCCTTAAAGTGAAGGGGAAGAAGTTGTAATAGAAGAGGAGGATTAGGAGTTAGAAGAAGCTGACCACAAATTTGGGCGGTGGAAAGAAAGAGGTGGGAGAGGGCGCCAACGACTAGAACAAGAGAGAAAAAGATAAATGCACAATGTCGTTTTCAATTATCAAATAAACTCTAATTAGGGTTTCCTCCACATATTTATAAAGGCTCAACCCAAGTACCCAAGCAACTAAGTTGAAATCCTAACAAACCAATAATTTTCACCGCAATGCGTTCGAACGCGTCCATTCACATTCGAACGCGCAAATATCATTCTCTATCGTTGTAAACGTGTGCATGCGTTCGAACAGCCCTGTTCGAACATAGATCCTTAGCGTTCAAACGCCCCCTGGCAAAATGCTTTATTCTCTCAAGCAAATCCAAACTAGATAAATAAGCTTATCCTAATGAACTCAATGCCTCAAGTGGATCCAATCCAATATAGTCGTATCACATTATCTTTCCTTAATTGTTGAATTTAATGTGTGATAAATTGATTGTGTTTAATTTGCAAATCTTTTGTCAAATTAGCGTTTTGTTTTATACATTTGCGTTTCACGTGTATCTAGTATTTTTGGAAAATTGTTTTGTTTTGTCCACAATCAATCGGATTCATGTCCTAATATTTACAATGTTTTTTCTTAGTCTCGACTATGCTTTCCATATCTTTGGACCTACCTTATTTATTTCTCCCCTACCTCCGAATTTAAAATTTTATACAATGTCATAGAATTTCAGTCGTACGTCCAATAAAAAAGGAGGAGATTATTAAAGGTAAGTATCAAATCATTTGTCTATGTTTAATTTCACCTTTGTCACATAAACTATCCTATAGTTGTTAAAGAAGACCACTAGTGACGAAGTTTTCTCCTATCTTCTTAACTATTATATATTCCTCTTTGGTGAGCCTTCCCCTCTATAAGTAAACCATGTTCTCCTTCAACCTTCTCATCTTAAACATAATTCCTAGCTTACCCAACACACCCACCCTCACCTCTCTTTCACTTTCTCTCTCTCTCTCTCTCTCTCTCTCTCTCTCTCTCTCTCTCTCTCTCTCTCTCTCTCTCTCTCTCTCTCTCTCTCTCTCTCTCTCTCTCTCTCTCTCTCTCTCTCTCTCTCTCTCTCTCTCTCTAATTCTCTCACTCTAAGAGATATGAGTGGAAGCAAAGTATTCAGTGTGACTACTAAGGGAAAGGAGACAGTGGCTGCCATCCTCCCTGTGCAAGAGCATTGGCTACCACTCTCCAACCTTGACCTACTCCTCCCGCCGTTGAACGTCGGCGTCTTCTTCTGCTACAAGAAGCAGAGTGCGAAGGCGAACCCCTTCGCCGCCATGGTCAGTACTCTCAAGGCGGCGTTGGGGCAGGTTCTTGTCACCTACTACCCCTTCGCAGGTGAAATCGTTGTAAACTCCGTTGGTGAGCCGGAGCTTCTTTGCAACGACCGCGGGGTGGATTTCATCGAAGCCTATGCCGATGTCGAGTTCCCAGAGCTCAACCTCTATGACCCTAACGAGAGTGTGGAGGGTAAACTGGTGCCGAAGAAGAAGAAAGGAGTGCTTTGTGTTCAGGTTGTTGCTCCTCTCTCTCTCTCTCTCTCTCTCTCTCTCTCTCTCTCATATAAGTATACGAAAACAAAAGAGTAAAGCTTAAATATGATTAAAATTAACTTGCTTTTCATGGGAAATGCTCATGTACTAACACAAGTCCAACTAGCTCGTGACTGAGATTCTTAGTTAGATTTCTGTGTGAATATTAGGTTCATATGCGTATTATTTAAGTCCATTTGTGGTATCTCCAGAGAGTTAGGCCTATCGATTATCTAAAAATAAATAATAGATAACTGAAATCGAAAAATAAAAAAATAATAAAAAAGTCGGAGGGCAGGCAATTTCACCTTACGAATCATTGCATTGCATGGCTATGGTAAGTCAGTAAGTTGACCACCTACTCAAAGTCTATATAGTACTAGAGAATTATTTTTGCAAGTCACTACTTGCTTTCTTTATATTTACAAACAGGCAACAGAGCTCAAATGCGGCGGAGTGGTGGTGGCGTGCACCTTTGACCACCGCGTCGCCGACGCCTACTCCACCAACATGTTCTTGGTGGCCTGGGCTGAGACGGCGCGCTCGAAGCCTCTCTCCCGGCTCCCCTCCTTCCGCCGGTCCCTCCTGACCCCCCGTCGACCGGGCTCTTACGACGTCGCCATCGGCAAGTTATACCTCTCCGTCTCGTCCATCCCCCCTCCCCGTCGCTCCCCGACCGAGGCCGTCAACCGCATCTACTACATCACCGCCGACGACATCGCCCTCCTCCAGTCCTCTGCCGGCAAGGGGAGGACCAAATTAGAAGCCTTCACCGCCTACCTCTGGCGACTCCTCGCCAAATCCTCCGATCCGAAGGAGAAATCGTGCCGCATGGGCGTCGTCGTTGATGGGCGTTCGCGGCTTGCCGCGTCCACTAACAAATCCATGGAGAATTACTTCGGCAACGTGCTATCAATTCCATTTGGGACTTTGGACGTGAAAGTTCTGCATGAGAGTGAGCTAAGTGACGTGGCTGACGACGTGCATGCATGGGTGTCGGCCGCCGCCACCGGAGGGCACTTCTTGGGGCTGGTCGACTGGGTGGAGTCGCGGCGGCCGGAGGCGTTGGTGGCGAGTATATACTGCGAGGAGGACGGAGGACCGGCGTGCCTGGTGTCGTCGGGGAGGAGGTTCCCGGTTAGGGAGGTGGACTTCGGGTGGGGAAAGCCGGCGTTCGGGTCGTACCACTTCCCGTGGGGGAGCTCCGCCGCCGGGTACGTGATGCCGATGCCGAGCGCCAGGGAGAACGGAGATTGGGTGGTGTACGCACACCTCATGCCAAGGATAGTGGAGGTGATCGAGGAGGAGGAGCCGGCGGTGTTTCGGCCTTTGACGACTGAGTACTATCTTGCGCCAATGGAGGAGAATGCCATGGCCGTTGCCACCAATGGAAAGTGACCAGTATAACATATAATAGTGGAGATGGGACTATGCGTGTGTTACTACTTAATTACTATTGTATGGTTGATTAGGTTATGTTATTGTATTAAAAGGGAAGGTGAAGTATTCTCTTCTTCTTCTCCTTCTTCTTCTTCTTCTTCTCCTTCTTCTTCTTCTCCTTCTTCTTCTCCTTCTTCTCCTTCTTCTTATTGTTAATGAAGTATGATTTAATTTATTTATGGTGTTCTAATCTTTGAGCTAGTAAATGCTCGATCGATCGAATCAAGAAACTTTGGTTGTCTAATATTTGTTGTTCAATCTGCCACCCAAATATTCCGCGATAGTAGCATCCACTCTTGTTTCGAGTACAGAAGAAAAAAACATGGGTTACATTCCACTCACCAGTTACTACTCAATACTAGCAGCATTTGGCACCCAACCCATGCTAGATGCATGAGGAGATGACCCAGTCATCAGGGCGGTAGGATTCCAACTCGATCATCGTCCTCCTCCGCAGCAAAAGGAGGGTCAACCTGCATCTCCAAAGAAGCATCATCACTGGGGCTGCCAGAGCCAGAGGTACCAAACTAGTTTCGATCACGAACACCCATGGACGCAACCTGAGAATCTGTGTTTCTCTCGAGGGGTCAGGACATGAATCGATCTGATAGCAAGAAAAGTAAGAATTTGGTACACCCAATTCCAACCAAACCTCGCCTATATATATATAGGTGGCTATCTAATGACTTCCGTTGAAGAGAAGCTTGGAAGTTGTGACGTCCAAGGAATCTAAGTTGAGAACTCGCCTCCTTGTAGTACGTACGTCCATGGGCCTTTAATAAGCATCCTGATTGTATCTTCCTCAGAAGCAAGATTGAAAGAGGTATAACCCTTCTACCAAATCCGAATCCACGAATGGCCTCATAATCAACCAGATTTTAGCTAGGATCTCACAGAGTGTAGTTATAGGAACAACCTAGAGGTGGAGTCAGACTCCGAATTGCTTATCAAAATCATCGCAGGCGAGATCCGCAAACACCTTCGGATGCTATCAAGCTTATTTGACGATTGCAAATTGCTTATCTTTTGTATTCCTTTTTCTACTTTGACTACACGGCTGGTCCTGTTAAAAATTGGCTCCAAACCAAGAAAACCGTTTGGACGAGTTAATAACATTCATTGCAGATTGCTAGCATTTCAAATTTATATGCCGGCGTTCAAACAATGTCCTGTTGTTAATATGAGATAGAGATGTTTGAACGAAGTTCAGATGTTCGGATAACCGAGAGTTTGAAAGGTCACAGTTTTCGAACAGGCTTCCAATGGTGCACCGGTGTCTGAACGCTGTCCATCAGTTTGAACAGTTTGCAAAATGTGCTTGCAGCAGTGCACGAGCGTACGAACGCCATCCATCCGTTTGAAAGGCCTGCGATTTTCTTCTCCTTCGAGTCATCCTTATAAATACCTTTGAGGTTTTATAGCATAATAACTTTTGAAAATATTTAAGAGAAAAAACTACTATTGTACTCAGAGTGTTTGGAGTTTACATCGCTCGTTGACGTAGGCACATCGTCGAACCACGTAAAATCTTGTATTTTTTTTCTCTATAATTATTTGCATTTGAAGTTACTTATTCGTGGTTAGATTAATCTCTAGGATTTCTCTACTCGTGGCATCGTATTTGTGATTTTCTCTATTTGAATCTATTACTATTCCATTGATATTGTTATTGTTTGATGGGGAATTCACTTCCACTATCCTGTTCTGCACAGCATGTCACTCACTCCATGCCACTTAATTAAATAGATCACCTCTCCTACATCAAAAAAAAATATATATATATTAGGATGAAAGAAGTATAGAACTCAAGAATTTTCATAAAAAACCTATGTTTTCAACTTATTATTCTAAATTAAAAGAGGTCTTTTTATCTTATTATGTAAGGTTTGTTAGGCAATTACAAATAGGATTCTAGGTTTGTAGAGGGTAGAATGCATTTTTTTTCCTGATAACATTCATTTGGCATATATGAACCGTAATGATCGAATAATCCAGAAACATGGGGTGTTAAATATAAAAATTCATTCTAACTCCACTCCTGGGTAGATCTCCCCCCCAAAGGGCCCGAACTCATTCTAGGGTTTTCTTTTCTTCTTCTCCATTGTGGATTTGAGAGAGAGAGAGAAGGGGGTGGAGAAGGAAGGCGAAGAGAGGCAAGAATGGGCGGCGCCGGAGGAGATCACCATGGACACGTGGACCACGGTCATGCGCCGGACTTCCGTAACAAGGTATGGAGCATGACGGGTGGGCCCTACTGCCGCCCCAAGCACTGGAAGCGCAACACCGCCATCGCCATGGCCGGCATCTTCCTTGTCTGCATTCCCATCGCCATGAAGTCCGCCGAACTCGAGGTATCCTTATCTAACCTTCCCATTTATTTGATTTTGCTTTTATTGTTACCTATTTCTTCGAACTTTCTCGTGGATTTGGCATCCGCCGCGACGGAACAAACCGATCTGGATAAATTGGTTATAAATCTTCAATCTTGTAGCAGGGCAAATAGAAAATTATAAAGAAACAAAATCATTAATTGGGGTTTTTGATGGATCTCCCAAATACTATCACATTTGGTGGTGTTCGATGCTGAAATCTTTCGTTGCACGATCTACCTGGAGATCTTAATTCGAGTATGTAGATGAATCTTTATAGTATTTTGTTATTAATTTTGTTCTGGAAAATGGTTATTGCGTGCAATTGAAATGCTTCTTTATATCAAAGAGAGAGGAAAATGTATGAGTTTGGGTACATTAATTGGATCTTGCATCCCTTGTGCTTCTTGCAGTTACTTCCACTTAGGTTGTGTTTGGTTAATGGAAAGTGAAGAAAGAAGGTGCTAATTTTCTGAAAGTTTACCATTTTGTGGTGTTTGAAGAAAAAACTGGAGTGCGGAGTGAATTCTCCACTTACTTATAAATCCATCCAATTTTTTTTCATTTCACTTTATATTCTAAAGGAAGAGAATAATATTTTCTACAGTTTTATATATTGCATGTCATCATTAATTGCAATAATTACTCTACACTTCCGCCAAACACTTCTAATTTTTACTAAGCATAAGAAGTTATGATCATTTACTAAGAGTGACTTTACTAAAGACTTACATCACTTTCTTCTCTGCATTTATTATCAATCACACACTCTTAAATTTAGGGTTATTACAAGCACATCTCAGAATAATGAATGAGAAATTCTACAAGATTATTGCAGCATGGCATGTCTGTTCAGATAATTAGATTGTTAGACAAGTTGATAAGATTAGTGCAACTGATATAGAAATGGATGAGTAACCTTACTAGCAAAAATAGTGTTCAACTTGAAAATTAATGTGAGAGATATTTAAAATGATTAATGCAATCATGCCGAGACTGCATATAGTGCCTGTAAGGAAAAGCAATTTAATTCGAGTAGAAGATGCTACTAAGGAGCGCGGTGTAGGAACATGCGCAAAATAAACATTGATACTAGTAACAGGAATAGTGGGTGTGAAATTCCATATTATCGTTGACAGAGTTTCAATAGATTATAGGTTTTAGATTGGCAGGTAGCAATCATTTGTGCTAGGTGGGTGTCTATTCTTTGGGGTGGCTTAGGTATTAATAACTAAAAAAATATATTATAGGAATTCAGAGTTTAAAAATGCTGCATGAAAACCAAAAGGTAATAATTAGATTTCTTATGAAAATCATAGAAAGCTACTAGGATCCATTGATTTGGAAACACCGACAGTTATTTTGAACTTTGAGAATGTCCTACATAGCAAAACATCACCTAAATTGCTAGGAAAGATGCCTGTGTCAGGACAATTTTAGGCAGGTTCTGCATAAGGGGCATGACTATGAAGTATGAAACAAGGTGGCTATTTTAGAACAACAGCCATTGTTTTACACTTGAATATAACTTCCTGATTTCATGAAACTGGAAATGGGAGAGACATCCACTGTAAGCAGGAAGATGGAGTGATCATGACCTCTCTTTTTTGTTAATGACTGCAATAATCTTGCTGCTTAATTAAGGTTGGAGCTTAATTTTTATAAATCTGATCAGTGTAAAGAATATTGAAAAATAAGAATGATATAAACGTCAGAGTTTGTTGTCACAGTTCACAAAAGTATAGCTTATTATCTTACCTTAAACTCGAAGGCCACTAGGTTGGTAGGGACATGTTGTTAGTCTTATCTACAGTGTTCTGAAAAGCAGTGGATGCTCTTGCATGCCCTGTTGAATATGCAATGATCCCTTGATCATCTTGCATGAACCACATCTGCATAGGGCCTAAGCGCAATTGGGCCATAAAATAATAACCTGACAAGCCGCCTATGGCCACATAATATTTGCAGTAGCTATAAGAGAAATAAGAATGGAATATAGATGAATCGATACTTAAAATAATTGAATACGAGGTTGTATGGATAGATCCTTGTTGTTTTCATTCTGATATCTATCGTTCCATTATTAGAATGTTTAGTTCTGATATTTGCTTTTCTGTAACTTTAGTATTGTCTTGTTGATACAATATCCTTGAACATAGGGGCTTGAAAAAAATTACTATTCTTATTTCTTCTTGATTCGTTTATGTTATTCTCTTTTTGTTGGTTATGTATCCTTAAATTTTCACCAGATTTATTTATCTGCTTAACGCAGGCATTATAAGGTATCTCTGGTCCACTTTATCATACTATTTTGAATTAAAACTTGTGTGTAGTTTGGTTTTTTCATCCTTCTGCTTATATCCCTTTGAATATAAAATATGCATAGGACTTAATGCATTTTGTTTCATTTTGTGCTTCATTCTAGCATGAAATTTCTGGAAGAAAGGCTGAAGCTTGTGTTTTGTGGATACTTAGTGACTAGTGATAGGTAGAACCTTTAGGTAGTTTCAGCTAATAGGTTGGTCAGCGTTCATGGAACAGTTCCTGCTATGAATTTCCCAGCGCAGTAACTTGTTTCTTACTCAAATGTTTTTTCACTAACAATCATTTCTAAAACTCCAAGACTGATGAATTATTTTTGTGCAGCAACGACCCCATTACCCGGTCCGCCCGATACCTTCACAGCTATGGTGCAAAAACTTTGGCAAGAAAGAGTACTGATGCATGACCAACATTTGCCAACAAATATTTTTCTGTTTGCAATCTAGCTAAGTTCTGCAATCAGGCCCCTGCAGCTGTAATAAGGATACAAATGACCTTCTGTGGATGTGTATACATTTTATTTTTGGATATACTGCTTGAGGTGTTTCTAGAGTGAATAAGAAACTCTGCCTTTCCTGGGTGGAAATGAATTGTAGTCAAATGTGCTAATGTCGGTCTCTTTCTGCCAAAAAGTGGCAATAGGTTCACTGGCACTTAGAACTCTTCATAAATTTGTGATACTATCTTCTTTTCGCAGCATTTGAAAATTATAAGTTGATAGTTGATGAATTTAGAAGAACCTTCTTGTTTCCAGTGGGAATTGGTTGATATTTCTTCCTTCGGAGTTTTTAGCTCAATACTTCTGAAAAGATTAAAAGGTGGCAATCGCATTCTGTATATTCTGATGGACAGGTTGTGTTGTCAAATTCAAATTTGTTCGAACTCAAAACAAGAGGATTTTAAATGCTACATAATCTATTGTTGCAAACCCAAGTGATCCCAAGTGATCAACTTTCAGGAAGGCGAGGCGTGGGAGGTAGAGTGCCCCAGAGAAATTTCATTAGTTGTAAACGATTCTCTACGGCAGGATCAGAGTCAACTGCGAATTGAGATGCTTTTTGGGACCTGTACCTGCTATAATGTTTAGGCCTGAATAACGGCAAACTAGTTACACCGACCAACCTCAAGCACAGATTCAACTTAGCACACTAATCTCAGCCTGCCAACTTGCTTGTTCCACTTCACAGTTTTTCTTTATTTTTTTAACTGTTCCGATATCATGCAAGACTTATTTCAGTTGTCATCGCAATTGACTTTGTATAAAGATCGCCATGACAATCTGGTGATTCTTCACTGATGAATTTATTTGCATCAGTGGCAAGAGAGCCTGCTTCCTTTCATTTTTCTGCTGAGGGTAACAACACTTGTAATTGCTGCAGAGTCTCCATTTTCTTATAATTTTGTGTACAACGAGGTCTGAATAAGTGAAGTCCACAAGAACTTCTCAAAATATTAATGAAACTGTGACCTCTCTACAACGAGTTTGGGGATTGTTATGTGATCTGTTTACATAATATACAACATATAGGCCAAAAAAGGAAAAGGAAGAAACAAGAAACTTTTACACCGAGGAACGCAATTATGTATATACTCTGAATTTGTAGACTGACCTTGAATGGCTTAACCCGAAAACTGAATAGCTGCCAAACTAACCGCAAAATTTGATGAATGATCAATCAAAATGCAGAAAGAGAAAGTCTTTTGTCCCATGTCAATCAACATCATGAACCCATGATAAATCTGCCACAGCAAAGTTAAAACAGTGAAGAAAAGGACAACCAGGGGAAGGATAGTAGAAAAAAGATTTCTGACGAATAGGCAATAGTACAACTTTATCACATTACTGCAGAATGACCAGAATGCGAGATTTATTAGATGAGAATGTTGAGAGGCATCTGATGTCACAAGTAAAAAAAAAATGAATACCAACATTGACTTATTGACAAACATGGAAATGACTCAAATAAATAACTAAAAGAATTATTCAAATATATCACCAAAGACTAATCAACATTATAATCTGAGAAAACAGAATGTATGTTAGCCTTGTACTCTCTGCATCACTAAGGATCAAATATAATTTGGTTATAAACCTCTTTCTCATTAAAGAAATAAATTGGAACTCAAGAATAGATGATGGCAGAGGGGATAGAAAAGAACAAAGAAAAAGTAAAATGACATGTCAGTTAAAATGCAATGAGAAAAAAATGTGGTAGGATCTGACTATTATAAACCATCAAAAAAACCAATAATTTTATGCTACAGGAGAAATCTGCTTGCAAAACTAAATATCTGATGCATATCCAACTTGTTCACATTTACCACATTAAAGGAAATGTGATTCAGTTGCTTTAAACAGTTTAGCAAATGATATTTTACAAGAACCATGACATGGTAATGTGCTATGGTGCAAGTCATTTCCAACTGTACTGGTTGTTGTATAACCGTACATTAATGAGGCAAAATCTTGAGATACTCATAGCTAAATGTTCTAGCAATAACTGTACAATCCAATGATGTTATGTCATAGTACTATAATTTGCATCAAAACAAAATATTATATCCTTTATTTCTAATATGCATTGTTGCAATAACAATGACCATATAGAGAGAATTATCTCTTGTAGATTAAAACTTAAGGAAAAAACCTTGCAGCACAGCTTCCACTGCTACATTTGGAATAAAAGGCCCAAAACTAAATATCTGATGCATACCCAACTTGTTCACATTTACCACAAAGGAAATGTGATTCAGTTGGTTTCAACAGTTTAGCAGTGAAATTTACAAAAATCATTCATGGTTATGTGCTATGGTGCAAGTCATTTCCAACTGTATTGGTTGTTGTATAACCGTACATTAATGAGGCAAAATCTTGAGATACTCATAGCTAAATGTTCTGGCAATAACTGTACAATCTAATGATGTAATATCATATTACTATAATTTGCATCAAAACAAAATATTCTATCCTTTATTTCTAATATGCATTGTTGCAATAACAACCAGCATATAGAGAGAATTATCTCTTGCAGACTAAAACTTAAGGAACAAACCTTGCAGCACAGCTTCCACTGCTGCATTTGGAATAAGAAGCCCAACAATCCGCTGATTGTCAGTTGTTGTCTCTAAACGTACAACACGTATCCTTTTATGACTTTGCCGAGCCTGTAGGACGTTAATGTCAGCATAAAATAGAATAGCAAAACAGAAAGTTTTAACAGACCAACAAGGTGATCTAGATGGTAACACCAAATCATACAGTAATATCGAAGTATTATTTATAATAGACATTAACTATGTTAGCATATACAATATATTCACTTATGTCTAAAGCTAGATATAAGATGTCTTTATCAGATCAAGGAACCATTTATCTTGTCTCAAGATTATATATACTAGAAAATCTTCATTAGACTATTCTCTATTTCTGACATTACTAACTTGCACATCTAGCGCTCATTATAAATCTATCATTTAAAGAGACGCTATCCATCTAGCGCATTAACTTTGTAAGTGTGAATTTATGTTCGTGGATAATAAATACTTTAAAATATTGTATACAATCTAGTCTACTGTTAGGTCTAAGACATGTGACTTGTGGAAGAACATTCGTGCGAAGATCGAAGAACGGAAGTAAAAAATCAAGTCAATACGACAGAAGTTTAATTCTACAGGTTAAGTGCGCACCCTAGCACAAAGTTTACATACGAATCTGTATCTAATTCAAAGCTGGTCAAAAACAGAAATTTCTGAAACTGTTTCAAAACTAGGTATTTCTTTTTGAGATTCTCCTAGAACGAATCAAGAACATTCTACTAATCTTATAAAAGGATGTCAAATGTTAGATTAAGTCAGAGAACTCAAGGAAAATCAAAGACTAATTGCTTAAACGGTCTACTTTCCTCAAGGTGCTTATTTTCTATTAAAAGTTGAGGAGAGCTTTCTCTTGTCTGTTGCTTGGAGATCATCTACCATGTATTGAAGCAACAGAAGAGCTTAAAGAACCGTGAACACATCTACTACCTTCATTGAGTGCTCCAAGTAGAGTCTATTTCACCGAGTAGCTCATCGACGCAGAAAATTCCAGCAAGAGGGCTTCAATCCGAGAGACCATCCAGAGCATAGTGAGAATGGTTGTAAATAAATCTTGTAACTATATTTGAGTGTGAAATAAATTCATCCGCGACAGGTTGATTGAATCCGCAATTTTTCTTTCTTCTTTGAAGGAGGTCTTTCTATGTTAAAAAAATTGTCTCGATCTTTTGGTGTGTTTCAGTCTCAATTTAGATTTTGCTTTTTTATGTTTCCTATTTGATTTCTGTGTGGATCACAATTTTTGGTGATCCTGAGACAGATCAGCTGAAATGGATCGAGAGCCATAGCCAATCCCGATCCTAACCTGCAACTAGTCTAATGATTGGTTTCAGTCTAGGATTGGCCAGTATCAGGCTATCAATTGATACGTCTCTAACATATCAGCCAAAATTCGGTTGAAACCAGCTGAAATAATATTTGTAAAGATTTAAGTCAAACATACATATTTCCAATCGAGGGAACATTACTAATTGATATCCCCATCGGCCTTCTTTTTAAGTTTTCAGCTCTCTCAATCTCTCACACATAAACTCCTCCCACCCTAGACACTTCACCGAGCTCATCTAATGGTTGATCTGATGAGCTCTTCCGGATGCTCCGCACTTTGGTGAGTTTGGATAAGTGTTTTTTGTCTTTCTTTTTTTAAATCCCAAAAGTTCATAAAAATAATAAAGATAAGAAAATTTAGATTACTCACATAAAATAGTAACAATATAATATAAAAGTGAAACTGCTAAGAACATTATCAAACTTCGACTAGATTTAATAAAAACATGTCCTCATTGTTGTCATCACCTTGGAACAAAGGTGGGCTCATTGTTGTCATCACCTTGGAACAAAGGTGGCAGAAAGCCACATTTAGATGAGACTAACAACCACCTTTACAACAAAGGTGATCGCAGGAACTTAGGTGTTAAAAGAAAACATAAAAAAGAGTGGAGTAAAGTGAAAAATAGAAACGAAAAGGAATACAAAGAATGAAAGAAAACATAAAAGATATTAGGACATCAATAATTGATATCCTGAGTCAGATTTAAGTTAGATCCAACTTAGGATGCAATCTACATATAGTCCACGTGAAAGGAAAAGTAAAATTTTGTGTTGATAGCCAATTTGACCGATACATATCGACTGATACTACACTGAAACCAAGGGGAAATTAGTTTTGGCTCCAGTTTTGGATCGCTAATGGTTGATACCAATACATAGCAATCGATACTTTGAACCATGATTTCTCTACTTGAACAACCTAGCATCCATCAAAAAAATTCTTTTCAACTCCTTTTCTTATTGAAACACTTAATGCATCCATGCTCCTAATAGTCCTGGATCTTGATAAAGATTGACACCACCCATCAAGCTACCCAATGTAACCTCCTTTACCCATGCTTGCTTCACTGAGTACTCACAATGATGCTATAAAATATGAATAGACATATAATATGTTATTTAGTACTGTTATCTAACAATTGATATCTTCCATAGGAACATTAGTGCTAGTAACATTTTAGTGCTGCTTGAAGAATTTAAGATAACATCCACATTTATAAAAAGACTCTGGAGAATAATGCCTCGAGTGTTTGTCCCAACTATCCATTGATAAAGCAGGCTAAAATATGAACTCTACCTGCTTAGATAGAGCCTTTTCTATAGTTCCCCAGACAGGAAAAATGAGGCCTCCCAAAACATTGACCTCTTGTAATCTTCTCCCTACAGTACAATAGCTGCCGACTTTACATTTGGGCCCATGCATGCACTGAAATAAGAACAAGAACCCTTAAGCACTGATATCAAAAAATGATGACATTCTAAAGATAAAGAAGCAGACTTATAAGGTTATATTTCTAGCTAAATTAAGAGAAAAAGAAATACACACAGCTCAATCATATTACAATTTACAAGGTATATTATTAGGACAGCACTACATGAGCCCTAACCTATCGCTAATAGATATTTTTAGATTGAAAAAATTGTTAACTAGTCTGTGAAACCTGCCAATACTTAATGAAAACATATATCTAGGGGTGGAATAGACAAAATCACATGTGGATATTAAACCATGTTATCTCCAGAGTTTAATGTGACACGTATATGCAGGACAAAGACATGATATTAATACTTCAAATGTCAACGATTCCTAAGGTCCAGAACTTTTGGTATCAATGTTATTAAGATTGGTGCCAACTTATAGAAAATGCTATGTTAAAAAATACTGAGAAATAAAGATAACCAGTTTTAAAATTATCATCAAGCTAATTATGGATTTATGGTGCATGTTTCTTACAGCTATTATGATCCATGAACATCATGTCACTACTTCATGGCAAGCAATTTCAATCCATGTAAATGTGTGTATGATAGACATAACTGGGTGACTAAATCAAACCAAATCGCTACTTAAAATAAGAATATTTTCATCTAATCTCATGGGTGTGCAACCATATTAGTAGATTAACGGATGGAGGAAACAAATTAAGAATGTGATAGAAGTACTCTGAACTATAAGGATATCAGTATAGAAGACAATCGAGGAGCTGCCTATTGCATAGAACTAAACCCCTTCTCCCAGCTTCTAGAGGACCCTAGAGAACTTTGGTTGGCAATTGAATCTTAATATAAGGATCTAGGGTAGCAAGTCAGCAATCAACAACTCCATATAGAAGTGACATTTCCACACAATAGACAAATCATGAAGATTGAAGCATCAAAATGGGTTTCTTTATAGCATATATGATGGTCTCGAAGACCTCCACCATAATTTATCTAGGAATTTGTTCAAGACTAACAGTGTTTACAAAGGACTTTGCCTCTGATTATATCTTTTTTTAAGTAGTTATGAACTAGCAAAACTGATAAGCCGTTGCATATTAAAATATTAGAAACCTAAAAGCTGAAAAGGCTGACAAGAAAATTTTGTTTGCAATACGTATGCAACAGTTCTCAAATGTTTGTAACTTCTCTCATCACAATGGAGACGGCTACTAGATTTAATCAATCAACTTACAAAAATTATTGCCCTTTGAAGGGTTCATTGGGAAGCATCAACCCCTGTTTCAGACCATATGGATGCTAAAGTAGGACTAAAATCAGTCAGTGGCCTATCCTGGTGTGACAATCTAGCATAACAGGAAACAAAAGAAATATGAGAAAAAAGGACGACCATGCTTACTATATAGTATCACGAGAAGCAAAATAGGTTATAA
This sequence comes from Typha latifolia, assembly GCF_019914945.1. Classification (NCBI taxonomy): domain Eukaryota; kingdom Viridiplantae; phylum Streptophyta; class Magnoliopsida; order Poales; family Typhaceae; genus Typha; species Typha latifolia. The sequence continues at coordinate 580,873 of NC_133093.1, forward strand.
GTAATTGGCTTCAAGAATGAACCAATCATTGTCTGAGTAAAACTTGTGCTCTAGCTGTTTAACCAATTATGTTTATGTAATATCAATTTTTTAAGAATAAAATAGGAAACTAAAGAAAAGAAAATATAAACAATAATAGAGAAACCAGTTTATGGTTTATGAATCACTAAGTTAATCAAGAATCACATGTGCAATTGTTCACATGCCATGAAACCATATAAATGAATAAGATCGATATAACTAGAATTCGGACGACCTTGCCTAGGAGGTAGCTTTATGGACAAGGAAAGCTAGAATTCAAAATTATATAGTATCTAACTATAATCAACTTAAGACATGTATTAAGATCACAATGGGTGTAGAACATAATGCACTTAATTGTTGAAAAAGGAAAAGTATTTAGCACTTTTAGTACGTGGCCGACACAACCGAGTATTAGCCACCTCCACCAAAATCCGGCCGAAACTAGAATCTTTCTTAGTTTTGGCTGTGATTTCGGATCAGCATCACCTGATACCGATAAGTACTTGTATCGGCCAATACTTTGAACCATGGTAAAATCTATTAGAGCTAAGTCAAGCCATCAAAGAAATCACTACTTAAGGAAGCAAGTATAACAAACTTATATGACTGATGTTGCTCTCTCATGATACTGAGTAATATATCAGAGAGTAAACAGAACAGAGAAAACATCTAGCTCCTAAGGACCTCAAACAAACTTTCCAGTGGACAAGTTACCTGTTTAGAAGACACCTCGTACTCATCTTGCCAACCTTTGCTGGCTTTCTCAATTGATGACACTTTTCTGTACTTACTTTTGAGTTCAGACAAAGGCATCTCCCTGGTGGTATTACACAAGAAATAACTACAACAGAATATGATTTTGTAGCAACTATGATGAATATATTGCAATCTTACGTACCTTAATGCTTCACCAACAGCAGGACGAATTATCTTAAATACTCCTGCAGCTGACCTGATGCAATAGATAAAGTATACAAATGCAAGTCAAACATTAATATAGCACAAGCAATCGCAACTAATTTGAAAGTTGAAACATCAAGGACTTGCAGAAAAAACCTCAGCAAAGAAAAGAGAAATGCAATGCATATGATTATATGTGGTTTAACTATATTTTGACAATCATACATGCTACTTAGTTACTATATATATGGTCAACGCAATTATGCAGACAAGATAGTGTCGCAAGCTAGGCTAGTCGAGGACATCCACACAAAAAAAAAAAAAAAAAAAAAAAAAATATATATATATATATATATATAATTTTTTTATTGATTTATTTCATGTAGCACTAACTAGTATACATTTGTAAGCTTCCTTTGTGCGAGAATTGCTGATATCCCTAGTTATGTGTCATAACAGCTTGCCGTACAGATGGCATCTTTCAGATGGTTACAGAAAAAACTTACCAGCAGTTTGGAATAGTAAAAATCCACCAATTTGTATTTGGCATACTTATACAGAGTATGCAATTAATAATTTATACATAATTCAGTAAGATTCATTGGAAAATAAGGTTGACAAGATTAAAAAAAATTAATATTTATCCTTCTATATACTTGCACTATAACTTGTAATATAAATTCGTTCTACATGAGCTTATTGTTCATTAGAGATAATTGGATGAATTTTGTTTCTCAATGAATACTGATTGCCTGAATTCATTATTTTACAAATAAGTAAATAAGGATTTATGGCACTTTGAAGTACTTTAAAAATAAGTGCAAACTAACATAAGTTATTGTGTTCCTTTACTGGAGAGGTAATGCTTAAAAGGATACAAGTAAACTCTGACTTTCGGTAGATATATCTAGAAACATGACAAGGAGATTGCACCATCACCTCTTTATCTAGTAGATATAGCAAGTCAGAATATCTAATCTAAGAAAGCTTGAGCTCATAAAAGCTACACCTACTCAATATAACCAACATCAACTACTGTATAAGAGACAAAGAGAACCTTCTCATCTGCAACTTGATCCGTGCAGAAAAAAATTAACAAAATTAATAAATAAAGAAGAAGAAGCTTCATGGATAAAATTAGGTAGTTAAAAATTTTGTGGACTCCACATGATCTCGCATATCTTATGGTAATTGTTCTTGTTACCCAGAATCATAGACAAGAACAATAAAATGAATAACTTGAAAGTGCACTGCATGAAATCACTGCTAAGAAAAGATGGATACCCCTCTACTGCTAACATATAATGCCTCCTGCCCATCCATTCCCTTTTGGACTCGTAGAATCCATCATTAACTGAACTAGCACCATCTTTTTGCCTATCATCAAGAAGAGCTTTTGCAGACTAACATGTCCACAAATTGATGTAAGATAATCAAGAAGAAAAAATATTTCAGTATTGAGAATTAAAAGATCAGCTGAAGTTCTCGGAAATCATATTTTACCTCCCAAGTAGTTCCCCGATCAATGGTAAAAGTAAAGAGAACAGTAGAAGCACCAGATAGGCTATCAACATGAACAGTCTGAAAAAGAAAACTATTACATAAAGCTGTAGAAGAAACAATATTAATGTGGTAACATGCCATTCCAACAAATTTTACCTTGGGTTGTCCCTGCATTTCAATTATGTTAGCTTTGATATCAACAATTCCAGAATCAAGTTGTCCTTCATTACGTGCATTGTGAATTAAAAGATCAAGAATGCTGGTGAAAAGTTCGAATAGCCTGAAATATATGTCCAAGTGTTAACTGATGCCCATCAGCAGTAAACTATCATCATTGAGGAAAAGTAATCAACAAAGTACAGGCCTATTTTGGATGTCAGGAGGCAACCCCAGAAGACGGTTAAGAAAACGTCCAACATCGTGCATATCTGAATCCACTATACGGCCAGAAATCTTTCCAGAATCTTTTCCATTGCCTGTATTGATCATTTGCCATTCCAATGAGTAAGCAAATCCTTTTCCCAATGAAATAGAGTTTGGAAGATCAAAAAGGGTTAAAGGCACTGGGTCAAAATTTCCTATTCATGTTGATCTGGCATATAAGCTGGCACAGCCATGTTGGTTGGTTAACAAAGATTTCGGAAATATCCTTTAAAAAATTGGTGCTCTTGCGTTATAATTCAACAGCCCACATAAGTGAATTAAGAAAAGAAGCACCACAATGAGTGGACATAGCTAAAATAGAGTCATAGACATTGATATCTAACATTAAGCAGTTATGCACTATTGCACTTATACATCAACCGAGATCACAGTACACATGAAATTATTTAGGTTTGAGAAACAACCAGGCTTTCTCCCAACTTCCAGAGCAAGTTCTAATTTCTGACATGAGTATTCAACAAGATACATTGAACATATATTAACAGACACTTTTGGACACAGGATTGAGAATAATATTACACTGCATTTGTTTCCTTCTTTTGGGCTAATGTCCTGATTAAACATACATGAAAATAAATAATTTATGCAGTACTAGTGCAGTATTTACTCCTGATAATAACAAATTCCATCAATTACAAGTAAATTGGTATTTACTACTTGATTCATTCATTCATTGACCTTCTAATTAAAAGAATAAGAAGAATCAAAAGTACTCACATAAAGTAGTGTCCCTGACGATTCCTACTGATATTAAAGCAGCTTTTGCTTTGGTGATAAATTCTTGAATGCTAGCTGGATTCTCAGATGAACATCCAGGAGGCACAACTGTCAGAGGATCCTGATAAGCTTGAAAAACTCTTTGCTTAGAACTTCTCTCATAGATCAGAAAAAGGAACAGTAAACAGGTCTGGATAGACCTTGATAAAATTACAAACCTGTTCCATTATTCCCCTGTACATCATCATGAGGGCCCTCTTTCCATAATTGCTATCATAATTAAAAGCGCTCAGTGAAGGTCCAGCCCTACACATATTAACCAACAATGACTTGTAGAACATACAAAATTTAATTGTTCCTACTACTGTACCGATGAACAAGCTTATCATATCTCTCAGTTATAAAGAATAAACTATGATCAGCTTACCTGCGATCTCCTTGTGTTAAAGCTCCAAGTGTCTCTAATCTCTTTGCAACTATTGATGCAAATCGCCTTTCACCACCAAGATTTGTGAAAAGAAGCCTAGACAACATAGATGGCAAAGACTGCATAGTCTAAGATAATACATCAAGAACAGCTGCTTAAATTCTATGGGCAAGAGAGTTTTTTTTTTTAAAAAAAAGAGAATAATTTATGAAATCCTACATCTCAATATTTTAGGGCAATCATATGAGGGTATGTTTGTATGCATCTTCACGTAGATCAAAACCTCATGTGCTTACCATCTTTCCAGATATTGAGCAAGGAACTCTGTCAATGAAAGGGTAATCATATGCCCTCTCATTGCTTTCTCAATTATTTTCACCTTATTCTACCTGTTTAAGTTCCTTCATCTACAATAGAGCACCTCTTTCTTACTATAGCTCATGTGGTCTCACCTGGGTATGATGGAGGCCTTAATATTCAATACCTAGCAACACCACTTAGGCACTAACCCACCTAAACAATCTCATCCCAGCAACACATAATTTTTGCACATGCGTTTTAGTTGCTGAACATATTACCAGCAAAGAATTGATATAAACCAGCTGCATGATATTTATTTACTTTTAATTAGTTTCGTAAATGAAAATTGAACATATCAGAAGCATCCAGCTATCAAGTAAGTTTGCTTCATTCTGCATGCATCTGAATAGCAAGAAATTCAACAAAGGTATGAAAAGTCGTCTTTAACAACTATATAAAGCCCATCAAAAAGAACGAGATTAGAAGATCAGCTCCAGAATAAGCACTAACATTCTGATTCAGTAATTTCACTTCAATGGACCAGTCCCAACGTATCAATTGCGCAGCCATGACAAGTACTTTAAAAGTAAATTTAATTCCTCGAAGTGTGGTCAGCTAAACTGATAACTAGTCACAGTAATAGAAACTTGAAGAGCAGTTGGACATGGTTTTTCTAGCTCTAATCTTTGGTGTTGCCAGTATTCAATGCAAGCTGGAGAAGTTGCAGTTCAGCTAAGTCTCATGGCACATCCTACTTCTCGTGCCAACAATCTGCCAGTACAAGATGTGCCACCTAGCAGAAACTCAGATCCTTATCCCGCACTACTCTTTAATCTTTTAATAATTTTACATATAATACATATACCACAAATGAAAATTTTCAAAATTGCATTTAATTTTGTCAAAGAGAAGTTACCAATGAGTTAGTAATGCCTAGAACACAATTACCTAAATCAAATACTATATGATTGAAACCGAGGTGAGGAAAACAAGGGGAAGCATTGCTTCACTGTAATAAGAACAAACCTATATTGAGGTGCTGATGCTTGATTAGAACGATGAGTTCTTCCAAACTGTTGAATTGCACGATCAGCACTCCATGGAAGCTCAAGTGTTAAGTGTACCCTCCTATGCTGAAAATTCCTTAAGATTCAGCAAAGGGAAATCTTCCAATAAATCTTGATGAAAACTTAATCTAGGTTAAAGTGTGAAGCTCTAAAGTCTAGACCTGATTTAGTGCCCTTCTGTCAGCTTGCAGAGAGACACCGGCGGATCCAGCTTCCGAGATTATAGCAACCAACTTTTTTCCATCCATAAACAACTGCTTCTCGTGCATGTTTATCATTTCCATTGTAACTTCCTTTCTGGAAAGCAATGCACAATGTAAGTTTGACTTAATTCTACAAGGAAAAAAAAATTAAAGATAACAAACCCATTCTCACGTGTTCCGCGCCTGATAAATAACACCCTTTCCACCTGATGCCCTTACGAGCATACCCCGGCGACCAGTCATTTCTGCAACATTCTCAGGGCCCCCTAGCTGCAAATTTGCAAACAAAAATTAACTAGAACAATATATATATATATGACCTAAAGTTAACAGAACCAAGTCAGCAGTTACTTATGGGAAAAAACAGTGTTTTAAAAAGTGTTTGGGCATCTGCATATGCAGCCGTCCCGCATAGGTGGGCTCTAGTGATTGAGGGGGTTCAAAGCGGATCAGACTGCTCACAATGCAGATTGGGTCAGTGACCAGATGGGATTTTTTAAAAAAAAAAAGGAAACTATGCTCCTAACCCCAATTGATCCCATTATCCCAAATCCCTTCAAAATCCCCAAATTTTAATCCTCTTCCTCTATGCTCCAAACCCTAATTGATCCCATTATCCCAGATCCCTTCAAAATTCCCAAGTTTTAATCCTCTTCCTCTCAAGTAGGGTGACAATCAGTGGCTAGCGACAGCTCGGCCAGCAACCGTAGTGGTCACCTCTTCTCCTCCTCCCATGGTTTCTCGCCTCCTCTCGTCCCACCTCTTCTCCATGCTCCCCCATTCTTCCCCTCAGCTTCCTGTCTCGACCTCCACCATCCTCCTCTGTTGTTTTCTTTTCCTTTCTTCACGTTCTCCTCCGATGCAAATTTTGCTACCTTCTCCCACCAGCACTGCCCCATTGATTTATTAAATAATCAATTAATTACTTGTTACTGCTTAGTGATTAATGTGAACACTGTGAAATTGTGATTTGGTTATTTAAGTAGTTGAATTAGTGGTAAATGATAAAAGTGTAACCTAGAGTCTTAGACTATTTAGTAATTTACTGTGAGTTCATTATTTGAATAATTGATCATGTTATTTGTTTACTACATTTATACATAAAATAGTTTATTACTAATAAAAATTTATATATACTATATACTATATGTTATATGTTATATATAATTACTTTTAATTTTTTACATATTAGAAATGTTAAACTACATAGGCGCCTGCATACTATCAAGACATTATATGGTAGGGTAACCGCCCACATACCATGGGCAACTTCTATAATATTGGATAAAACTATAAAAGTATAAAGGTTGAGTTGCATTGACCATTAAGTCTCTCTAGTCATAATAAAAACAACATATTATAACAAGTTAATCCCAAAAAGTCTGACCATGCTACCTGATCAATTATATCATCAAGAGGATTGTTAGGCAGATCCAATGACCGGATTATCTCCAAGATCTTTAATTTTCTCTCCTGTGCAGCTTCATACCTGATAAATACAAAATCTGATAGCAAACTATGGTATGTGGTGGCTTTTATGTCTAACATAGTATTAACTAATTTTCAGCTTTTTGAGAACATACCTCTTCGAGAGTTCGGCAATGTAGGCGTCTCTTGCCTTAAAATATTCATCCGTTTTCTCCTTGCATGAGTGGCATGACCAATCATCAGACACTACCTCAGTCCAAGGAGGTACTAGACAAGCAGGATGAACAAGTCGACTACAACAGGAACAGCGAAGCAACATCTTTTTCTCCTAAAAGATGATGACAAGTACATTACAAACTTAAGGAAAAGAAAGGAACACATATGTAGCAAAAAATAATCACCACATAATAGAGAATTTACTACTAACCAGAGAAAAAAGTATATCAGAAATTCTAAGAAAAAGTATGAAGATCAAAGAAATATGTTACGTAGGGAATATAAAATAACCTCTTCACTGTTGCAAATTTCACAGATTTGGAACTCCTCATCAGATTCTGTTGACTCCTGATCAGAGTCAGCTGCAATGACCATAGGAGATTCATTATCAAGTGAAAGTAAAACCCAACCTTGAAAAGAGTTACCCTCGATAACAGAAATATAGAATATAGTGTCAGTTTCAGATCACACTAAGTCACATAAGACAGATAACACCATGGTACAGCCCTGCACATAGCATTGGCATTTCAATAAGACAATAATGGTACTCAAAAGTCCCTCTCGATTGACACATGCCTAAATCTCCCCAATTATACAATGCAACTCACATCAAAACTTCTTTTTTCTCTCATCCTGCTCAATTTAAAGATCTCCTGACTTGTCAACCTGTTAACCCACTGTGGCCAGTTAGCCAAAATGTACCCTAGAAGAACCTTCAGCTAGAGCAACTCAAACACTCAAGGACAACCAAGAAAACAAGGTTTTAAGCCGCGACAGCCGTGCAGTGCACCATATGTCGTGATGGTAAGATGCTGGCATGAGAATAGGAAACCACCATACTGGCCTTCATCACCTTCTTCCATCATCGGAGTGCCTAGCGAGGGAGGATCTGCCCCATCTTGCTACCACTTGAAAAGACAAAAGTGGTAGGGTTTTCCTCCCATTTAATCAGTTAAAACAAGATGCGAAGCGGTATAAGGACTTCTCTCCGATGAAAGACGCCAACATAGAGGAAGCAAGGAAGGGTCTCTCTCAAGCTAGGTGCTTCAGCACACCTCCAAAATGCAGAGAGGCACAATTTACTAACATATATTATGTAGACAGGCCACTTAAACAAGGTGTACCAATGGTTTTTAAATCCTTATGAGGAAACATTTTAGTTCACATATTCCCAATTTACATTTCAATCTAATGTCAATCAACTTCCTCTCTAGTTAAATATGTTCATCGGCATCTTAAAAATGTGGATGCAGTTTAAAGCATGGATGGCCGTGCCAACCGGCACCCTCTCTCTCCCTCCCTCTCTCACTAGGGCACTCGACGAAGCAACGGCGAGGGCGAGCGGCGGGCAGCGATCAGCGAGCGATGGCGACGGTGACTGCAAAGGCAAAGGTGAGTATCTCTTATCTTTTTTTCTCCTTTTATGGCACAGCCGGTAAGTGTCGTAGCACGTGTTGTGCCGGCCAGTGGTCGGCACGGTCCGTGTCTGTGGCATAGCCATCGTTGGTTTAAAGTAGATAACTAATAAAAGAGCAATTTAAAAAGCTTGACCTCGATGTTAGGCAGAAGTGTTGAAAGATATTATATCTACAAAATCTGAAAAAAGTCGATCAAATTTGAAACTACATATGTACTTATAAACTATACCACCTTAGTGTATGATTATCCATATGTAACTTCTTGCTAATTCAAGCTATGTGATATAGGCTGTAACTAACTATGGAAAACTAACATAATAGGCCAACAGGAAATATGAAGCTCACCCAGAGATCCCTCTACGTTTAGACTTAAATAAATATCTTATGTAACTAAGCAATTTAATAAATAATTCTGCATCTTATATTTGATGGTCAATTGCAACTAATATATTGCAGCGAAGCTCACCCAGGGATCCCTCATCACTTTCACCATCACTAACTTGCCACTTTGCAACTTTCCTGACTCTTCCTTTGTAAGATACACCAGGTGTTGCAGAATGCCGCTTGCGTTGGAGCTCTTTAACACTTTCTTCACCTATGACAATTAGTGAAAAAGGATAACATATGCAAAACTTGAAGAATTAAGGTATGCAAACAAGTTAAAAACAAACCAGGTACTGAATCAGGCTTTAGTGGAACAGGATAATTTTCTTCTACCAATTTAAGAAGAAGCTCCCTAGGACCAGATACGAAGTCATCTAATTCAACACCCTGCTCCAAGACTCAACAAATAAGCAAAGCAACATTTTAGAAAAATAAGCCATCAGTGGGTACCCCAGTAGAAAATTCATCACCAATGTTCAGACAGGAAGAAAAACAGTTAGATGAACAAGAAGAGAGCACACATATTTTGTAACAGCTTCTTCAGTTCGAGCCTCTCCAGTGCTCTGAAGACCAATAACCACACATTTATTTTCTGCTAGGGCTTGCTTAGCCAGTCTCACTGCTACAGGTACTTTGGCTGACATACATATGTGCCTGAAAAATCGCTGCAAAAACTACAGTGTTAAAATTTTACCTTTAATTTATATGTAACTTAATAGGAAAAAGATTCAACTTATAAGCATTCACTTGCATTTGAAGACACTGGTTGTATCCGAAATAGATGTTCAATGTCATAGAGAATACCCTAGAAATGCATCTATAATTTCTAGAAGACTAAATGCTCAAAGCCACAAGATTAAAATGCACACAAACACAACTATGCAAAAAATAAAATCAAATATAATAAAAAAAAGTTTAAGATATAACCTGATGGCTGGCCCAATACAGCCGCCAAATTTGGCTTGTATTTGGCTTCTCTTCTGAAAGAAATGCACTTGCTGATAGCAGTTCAACGCGTAACTCGGCCCAAAACTCAGCTGCTTTCTTATACATATTCTGCATTGCAAATTAACTATCAAATAAAGGCTGCTCCAAAATATACGCTTTGAATGTATAGCAATCACCAGTAAACAGAAAGCATACATGAAAGTCAATTCACTTTCACTGGCTTCCAAGAAAAAAGAAAATTGAGGGAAAAACTTAAAGAACGTAATCCATATCAGCAAATTCTGAAACTAAATGTTGCAGCAAAAGCTGGCATATTTAGCCAGTGCTAAGTGTATTCTGATGAACAGGCAAAACCACAAAGTGCAGCATGTGTAATGAGTTAAAGCTTCAATTTAATGATTTATAACCACCAAAATAAAAACAGAAGTGAAGCTTCGAATAAACAAGCAACTCAAAGAAAGTTAATACATAAAATCTAGATAATTCTTAACAAATAAAAGGCAGAAATATTATGTATCAAAGGAAATAACCATGTCATTGGCCCTGGTGTATCTTCTCTAACCAAGGTTTCCGATGGTTTGTACTTTATAATACAAAAGCTATAGTCTGCATTAAGTATTGGTCAAAGATATAACATACTGAAAACAGACAAAATTAGCCAATTTTACTACACCCACTAATAAAAGAAGAACCAGTAAGACCAGCATATTTACCTTCAGAAGTTGCAGGTATAAGATCACCTATAAAGAAGCAGCCTCACTCAAATGTACGGCAGTCTTTCGGTTTTCTTACTTATGGTTTCAATAAAATAAAATTGCTATACATCAGCTATAAATATGATACTAATCAAGACTAATTTATAACATAAATAATTTGCATATCTAGCATGTAGTTATAGAGACCAAAGAGCAAGCAGTTTAGAGACCAAAAGAAAACTGAAAAATACAGATGCATCCAATTATAATTAAATAAGCTTAATATTGTAAATGCCGGACAGATTATTAAATAGAAATGAGAAGGCTCCATGGAATATTTACAACCTACAAATCCGAAACTAAGAGAACTTATAAGAACAGGACTAGTCCTCTATTGATTTTAATTAATAAATGGAAACGGACAACAAAAAAACTAAATATATTCAAGGTTTTTTTTTTATACTGAGAAAACATTAACAGTAGCAAGGGGAATACTCTCTTTACCATCATTCTTTCCTCCAGAGGTGCTTCTATTACTTCAAACTCTGCACCCTTATAGCTTAGAGTGCGACAAACGTACATGCCCCTAGACAAGGTATTTATATATTGTAAAGATATCCTTTGAACCAAAAAGCACTTTGTAACAACTTCTAAATTCTAACCTAGCCTTCATGTCCATTGCAACAAGTTCAAGTGCTCCAACACCACCTTTATCAAGAACTCCTGAAAAAGATTTGTTTATAAGAAAAAAAAAGTTGTTGTTTTTGCTACAAATCATGCATTAAAAAGTATACAAACAAAAAATAATAATAAGAAGAAGAATGGCAAACTATTCAAGTGTAACTAAAAGGAAAAGAGTAAAGAGGATATAGGAAAAGACCGAAGACAATATCAGTAGTTACAATCTTGGAATTCCACTTTGAACTGTGTGAAATTTATTTTTATTTTTTTTTCTAATATTTCAGCCCTCTACTCCTCTCAAGAAAATTGATTTTCATGATTAAAAAGCTTTGGAAGTGATGCCAAGGCAGGCAAGCGCGTAACACACTCATGGCTTAAAAAATGTTATATCAGTTGATACATAAGGACTTGGATAAACTCCTTAAGGTGCCGATATGGGATTGACATGGGGCAGCACATCATTCTTGACTTGCAGTACTTCTACATACTCTCTTCTTTGTTTCAAATCCTAAAGTTAAGACAATACCGTGCCTTTTTATGATTGTCACAGATCACCACCTATAATTCATCAACGTGGTTGACAAAAAATATTCAATTGTTAACCTCTGTCCAGTCTCAATATTACAACTAACTCTGAATCTGTTAGTACTTTCTAGATATTAAACATTACAAGAAAATGTTTACATTAGGATTTGCAGACTCAGTTTGTCAGAGGATTAGTGGCTCTATTGTTCACCTCTATATTTGGTATGTGGTTGCGGTCCAGTTAATCAGTAATGTCAACTAATCAGCAATCTGTATCCGTATGATTTGCATTACAAAAATTTAGCTCGATCAATGACAATGAGTTTGTTGGAACCTAGTAAATACCGCATCCATGCATCAGAAAAAGTCAATGGTGGAGAAAAGCCTTGCACCATCCACAAGTCCTCAAGATTTTGTGCTCATGAGTACTAAATTGTCTTAGGAGGAGAATGTCAGAAATGCAGTTGCATAATTATGCAGCATAGTCCTTTTAATAAACTAAAAATAATGTTGTCCTTTCAAGATTCAATGCAAGCAGGTATAAGTGAAAAATGGAAGAAAAACAATTGTAGATCATACCAAGATGGGAAGAACATGTGAAAAGTGCATGAACATTGATATTTGTCATGAAAAGTAAAACTGTAATCATTTGTCTCAAAATGATTACCAAGATTCAACATTTAATACCTTTTCTTCTTGAAAATGAGAAGAAAATATTTCATGCCATACAGCTCTGAGTGATTGGATGACTAGAGGAGTAAAGTCTATAACAATCAAAGGATTGCAAAAATTAAGCAGGATGGGAAAGGCAAACCTAAGAAATCCTGAAATTTAGAAAAAGATGTTCCAGCTCCCCAAAGTCCAAGCCGGACCATGTAACCCATGTTTCGTGGCTCAGAAGCACCAGTTGCTGAGCAATAAATAACTCGAGCCTCAGGTAATCGTGCCTGTAATGTGTTAACATTGTGCTCATGTATCAAAAACTTACACAAAAAAGAAAAGTAATATTTACAGCATTTAAGACCAAAATACCAATAAAATGCATATACCTGTATCTCAAGAACAGCTTCACCTGTACGAGTAGGTTGCCCTCCTGCCTCAGGAACTAGATTCTTGGCCTTGTGGCACTGAATGAAAGGTAGTCTTCAAGTAATCAACATTTAACATAAATGAAGATTGACTAACATAAAGACTGAAAGATGGAGCTGTCGTTAAGCCATCAAAAACAGAAAGCAATAAATCTTGGGGTACCTCATCAAACACTAGAAGGCCATCAAAGTCTGACCCACACCACTGCACCAACTGCTGCAAACGAGAACGCCCTCTCTCAGATGATGCTATCAAGCTACTATATGTCAAGAACACTACTCCATCCTTGATACCAACAGCTTTGGAGTCTAGCTTAGAATATGGAAGCTTATTTAAAGCATGTACTGCAGAACAAAGATTGAAGTCCTCTCATTAGTCAAACATGAGAAAGACTTTGTCACTACAAATAAGAGATTTACATCAGCAATACAGGTGATAACTGACTAGATGTGAGACCAATGACCAAGAGATACCTTCAGTAGCTATTATTGATAATAATGAAATAAATTCTTTTACGCATGCCCACATACCGTGTTTCTTAATAAATACATATACGGATACATTAACCATTATGCAACAACACTAGGTCAGTATAGGTAAGAACAAGGATTGTTGTGACAACCAGCAAAGGACGTGTTGATAGTTACCTTCAACACATGTAGCACCAACATCATCCAAATCTCTACGAGCATCGAACTTTAAGTCTGACCCAACAGAAATCCAACTGCAAAAGTACCACTACAATGAGGAGAAAGCAATGAAAGACAAGAAATTTAACATCTTAATAGTTTAGAAAAGAGAGAAGCCTGAAAAAAGGGAAGATGATCAAAAGATAAACAACCATGAAGTGTGACAAGGTTAACAGAATTAAGTGCAACATCCAAGTTTAAATTATTCAAATGCTTACAGTGCTTTACGTCTGCGACGTTGCCAATTCTCCCAAATCAATCCAGCAATAGTTCGACCCTTACCAACACCAGCTCCATCACCAATGAAAAAACCTGCTCTTGAACCATTTTCAAGATGATGGAGATGTCTCTGCATACAATTAGAAACAGAATAGCATCAATTAAACAGTCAGCCAAGAACAACCAAAACATCGCCAATTGAAAGGTAAAAAAAGAATAACCTGACAGGCATAGACTATTGTTTCGATTTGCAAGCATGACAAAGCCTTGGTTTCAGCAAGCTCATCAATTATTTTCAGATTATAAGTTGGTTCCGGAGGTTGCACAGCTGACAAGGAAGAGGTTTCAACAACGGGATCTGGATGAGGCTGACCAAGTGACAGCTTGGGAGGGCACTGCAAACCAAATACATATATTGTAAGAATATTATTATACTATGAGAATGTCTTGCTAAAAAGAACAGAGATTGACAATACATGGAAATAAAGATGTGGCAAGCATCTATTTCATGAATTCTAGTTTCGGTCGATCCCAAGAAGGATCGGCTAAAGCTTGTTGAAATGGTTTTTTTTTAAGATTTAGGTCAGAGATAAATAAATCCAACTTGAGGAACATTAGTAATTAATGTCCCCAATTCTTTTTTTACGTTTTTAGCTTTTCTATCTCCCACACACACTCTCTTTCCACCCTTCACACTTCACTAAGCTCATCCAGTGACCGATCCAACGAGCTCTTCCGACTGCTTCGTTCTTTGGTGAATTCGGATAAGCATAATTCTTTTCTATCATTCTCACCCACTATTTAACTCCCTCTTTCTTACTACTGCAGAATAAAAGTGAAGAGAGATAGAGATTTCTAAAGAGAGATAGAGATCTCTTTCATTTTACTTCTGCAGCGGTAATTTACAAATATAGAGAGTTATCAATCCAGCTCAAAATTCATTATGGTTTTGAATGAATAATTTACGGACATAGAGAGTTTCAAAATCTTGATCTATTCCATTTATTTTGTAATGAAATACTAAAATGTACCTACATAGTCCGTAAAGGTTTCACCAACAGGACCACCTTCATCTTCTTCTCGCTCCACATCGATAGCAACCTGGGCAAGATATCAAGTATAATACCCAAGAAATGTCAAATTTCAAACAAAAATTTAATAATCTTTCTTAAAAAAAGATAAGATAATCCTCAAAAGAATGAGAAAGTTGTGGCTAGTGAGACCTGACCGCGCTCTATATTACTGCTGGATAACTACTGGCATAAAATGAAGTGAACAAAAGTGCAGAAAATCCTACGACTGTTCTTCTTTGTAATAAATGGAGGTCAATTAAGCTATTCTTTGTCATTTTAAATTTGAAAATCGCTATTATTTGTTTAACAAAGAGTAAAAAGCATGAGAGAGCATGGGAGACCTCCTCCTATGTATCCTAATGAATTGAAGAAACATATTAAACCGCAGCACAACTTCTGATCATTAGTAAAAAAAAATTTCCTAATGAGTTGAAGCATGAGGGCGCGCCTCCTTTATTCCGCTTAACCCAACAAAAAAAAAAAAGGCAAACATCAATACCTAGATATATCATTATAAAGTAAACATGTCACACATATGGTGTCAAGAGTATGATAAACAAAACTAGGGAAATGTCACCCAACGAATGGGAGAAAAATTAAGTAGAACGGTATAAAACCCCCTACCAAAAGAATGAATGGGTAGCATGTGAATGTTGAAACGAACAAGGTCCACTAAGTTGACAGGACGGCAGCATATTACAGGATTTTTGTAGTGGCATGTGTTATCTACATTCCTTTCTGAATATTAGCTCAATCTTTTCTACCTCGTTCTCTTTCCATTTCATCTCAAAATTCAAACGTAAATGACTGATGAATCATGCTTCAGATAGTTCGACGAATACTATATCTAGAAAAAGCTACCCAATTAAGCCAGTTGGGTTTATCGAAATCCGGACCAAAAAAGGTTAGCCTTAAAAAGAAATTCTTGAATTGCATCGAGAAGAAACAATTTAATTAGTCAAATTAGGGTTATCTCAGTCCGTACCAAGAACGGCATAGAAAATGTTTTTTTTTTTTTTTTTTTTTTTACATGTCGCACCTCATTGATCTCCTCCGGGGTTCCTGAGGCGGCATCCCTGGCAGCGACGGTGCCCCGGACGAGGAAGCCCCGAAGAAATGTTGGAGCTTGGAGAGGTCGACGGCGAGGTCGACGCCGCACTGGGGGCAGGCGAAGCGGGAGAGGCCATGGGGCACATTTAAGATAGCCTTGCATCGGGCGCAGGGGAGCTGGATCTTGGTCGGATCGATGCCCTGGGCCTGCGGCGGAGGTCTCCTGGGAGGAGGCGGGGCCGGCGCCGGCGGAGAAGGGCCTTTCGCAGCTGCGTTGGCCATCAGCTCCGGCGGAAGCATCTGTGGGAGCTGACACTTAGGGCAGATGAACTCCGTCATCCCCGGAGCCACAGATAGGATCCCGTGGCATCCGGCGCATCGGACCTGGCAACTCCCCGGTGGCGCTGGCGCCGGCCCCGGGGGCGGGAGCGGCGGCACCTGCGTGCGAGGACCCGATGGTTGCCCCATTCCCCTCTCTCTCTCTCTCTCTCTCTCTCTCTCTCTCTCTCTTAAAATCTCTCTAGATTTCTTCTCTCCTTAGCGTCGGAATTGGAAGGGAGAGAGAGGGAGGGAGAGAGAGAGAGATGGGAATTTGAAGGGAAAGGGAGGGTTTCGTTTGGTATAAAATTATCTTCCTTCTTTCGGAGCGGGATGAACAACTAGGGGAGGAGTTCGGGCGAAAAGGAGGAAGGTTTAGATGTAATAAATGGAGGGTTGCGGGATTTTGCTCATGGAAGTCACGTGCCGCGCGTCACCAGAAGTAGTTATTTAATGGAATTGTTTTTGCATTTACACCCTTCTAAAATCTTTTACTTGTTTATGAACCCCTCTAAAGTTGATAATTGTGTGGATACCCTTCAAAAGAAATAGTTTGTCTTATTAATGTCTCGATGAAAAAAGAACACGTGTACTTTTTATTTTTCTTAAGTCTTTTAATTGTAAGTAAGATTTTTTTCCCCCCTCTTTTTCCCTTCCAAATTTTATCTTTGGTACAATAGTACTTAAATTAAAAAAGTAATTATATTTTTTTTATTTTATTATATAATTTATAGTTATTAAATGCTTCGATCAAAGTCCACAATTAAGGAGTTTAAATAAAAAATTAATTATATTTCAATTTTTTATTATGTAATTATAATTATTGGACGTTTCTATTTTTATAAATTTGACGGTTAAGTTTACTTATTTCTTAGTTTGTATTACACAAAATGTAAGTTGAATTCAAACTTATTATTTACTTAATATACGAAAAATACACAGTAATTTAATTACTTAAGATATTATAATTAAAATAATTTTCATATGTTAAACTAATTAACGTACTTCATATATATAAGTTACATAATTTAAGTATATAATATGTTGTAAATTTTGATTAATGTCATTTAGCTTAGCATAAACCAACTATGAAATTTATTAAATATTTATGTAATACGTTTTAACTAATTAATATTGTTTTGAACTTAACTCTAACAATATACATTATATACATCTATGAATAATACTATCGCCCTTATGGTGCAAAATAATAACTATATTAACTTAAAAAAAAAGAATCATCATATTATGGTCAGATGATCATTTTATTCTTAAAATTATAATAAAAAAGGACCAGATTACCTCAGTAACTTTTTTCCTCCCTTCCTACAATACTCATTAGTAATATTTACATATACAAAATATTAAAAAAAAATGGCATACAACCTCCCAAGTAAAGGGTCTTGATGCACAAAATTATAAAGTAAATTGACTCCCAAATACTATTAATCACTAATACAATTACTAATTTATCTTAGTATATATACCATCAATCTATTTTATATCAAATCAAAAATTATTCATGATAATTTTATAAAAACACTTATTTTTCAATCTTTTTATTTATTCTGTATCACATTCTTATTTCGGAACACAAGTGAGCATAAGAATAATTATTCCTAAAATAAAATATTTTTATTTTAGAAATAATAAAAAGGAATACATATTGTAGTATTAACCTTATTTCTAATGTAAACGAGTCTAATCTTGAATTATGTATAGAAGAATAAAAAATAAAAATAAAAAACCGGCCTGTTTAGTCCGTCTTTTGGGCCGGCGAGTTGAACCAGAGAAATTTTATTCCAATCAGCCCAACCTATGAATTGGGCCGAGGTGAGCAAAAGCCCAAATGTCTCATAGAATTCTTACACTATACGAAATAGTGGGCCTTCTTAGAAAAGGCCCATTAACTCCCACTAAAGTCTCTTATTTGCATACATACCCTTTTCAATTTTATATTTACGTTTGTACTCTTCAGAACATATGATTTGTACGTGGGTTACCTTTCAAGTTGTTTTTTTTTTTGGGTATACGTATAATTTAAGATTTTAGAAGGGTGTACATGCAAAAGGAAAAAAATTGAGAGGTTTAACGCAATGACGTCCAACTGTAGTGCTCCTCACGTTAATGCGTAGGTTAGCCGCACATTTCCAATATTTAATTGTTTTTAGATTACACCTCATCATCACTGCAGTTAACGGACAGGCACCGGTCGACAAAAAACTGAGCGTGAATATATCAGTATTCTTACAAGAAAGTCCTTATCATTATTAATATTACAATTTATTATCTAAAAGCGAGTAAGGCCGCCAATTAAGCGCGGTCAATTCATCCCGCAAACTACGCCGCCTTCCTCCCTCCTCCCCCTCTCCTTCCCACTTCACCTCTCTATAAATACCCCAAACCCCCCGCCCTCCCTTCTCCTCCTATCTCCTCTCTCATTCCCCTCCAAAAATAGTAAACCAATAATTAAATCACTTCTCGCAATGGCTCCTAGGGCAAAACCAAACCCCGCCGCCGCCGCGATCCGATTCCGCGGCGTGCGAAAGCGGCCGTGGGGCCGGTACGCGGCGGAGATCCGCGACCCGGCGAAGAAGAGCCGCGTCTGGCTCGGCACCTTCGACACAGCCGAGGAGGCCGCGCGGGCCTACGACGCCGCCGCCCTCCGGTTCCGCGGCCCCAGGGCCAAGACGAACTTCCCCGTATGCCACGTCAGCCCAAGCAGTAGCACCGTCGAGTCCTCCAGCCGCGAGGCTGCGGCACCGCCGTTTCCGTTCTTCGATCCGATCGGCAGATCCGGGGCGGATCGCCGCGGTTTGCCGATGGATCGGGCGGCGATCGTTAGGTCTTTCCCGGATTTCGGCCGGGCGGAGAGCGATTCCGACTCGTCGTCGGTGGTGGATTTGCCGGATCTAGCGGACACGAGGAGGGTTGGTTTGGGGATCGATCTCAACTTCCCACCGCCGCCGGAGGTGGCTTGATTAATAGAGTCGATTTAATTCTTCTTTTTTTCCTACTGTTGTTAAATTTAGTATATTGTGAGGTTTTATTTGTTAATATTTAACTACTTTTTTTTTCTTTTTTGTTTTGTTGGCACTGAGAATTGTGAGGCGTGATGCTTTGTAGCAGGGGATCCATCTCAGCTGTTGTAACGGAATTATTCATATTAATTAGTAAAAGTACTATGAATTTTTGCACGTATATTCCTCTAAAATTTCTTATTTAAATGCACGCTCTCTCAAATTTATTAAAAACTAAAAGCTAATTCTTTATTATCTTTAAGAATAATTTTTTTTTATTTTAGAATACAACTATTTATTTTAGAATAACAGTTAAACATCATAATAATCTCATTTTTAGAATATAAATACTATTCATCAAAATTATATTTTATATCACACACCATTCTAATTAATATTCTACCCTTCATATTTGTCACGTTAATCTAATTATATCAAATCAAAGTAA
The DNA here is from genome assembly GCF_019914945.1 of Typha latifolia. Classification (NCBI taxonomy): domain Eukaryota; kingdom Viridiplantae; phylum Streptophyta; class Magnoliopsida; order Poales; family Typhaceae; genus Typha; species Typha latifolia. The sequence continues at coordinate 600,659 of NC_133093.1, forward strand.
TTTTATAAATACAAAAAAAAATAAACTTTATATCACATTAAAAATAAATATTACACTAGTATACTACATGGAAATAACTATTTAAAATAAAAAATTTATTTTTAAAATAACAAAAATAAATCTCTATTTTAGAATTTGTCTCCTCCAATGAGGCGTTAAGATGTCTACATGTGAATATAAACTTTTTGAGTGGTGCATACGTAAATAATAAAACAAAAGACCATTGAGCTATTGGTTAGTAAGAAAGAAATTTAGGTATCCAACTCGTTTTAATTACCTGAGATGCCCCCACTTAAAAGGCCGCTCTTAGCGTGTCGACAACGTCAAACGCGACGCCTCTACCACGTGTCAGAAAAATGCTACTAAAAAAAGAAAGAACTTACCACGTCACAGCATACCACATCAGCTAGGAGGGCATCTTTGTCGGCCGCGTTGCTACCGGCCGCCTTCCGCGGGCCCCGTGCGTATCCACCCACCAGATCTCGCCGCCTACCGTTTAGTTATTAAATAATCGGTAAATTTGTTAAATTTCTCCGCGTGTCGCCTCAAAAATCAAACCACTCTCGTCGCGAGTTTTTGACCAAACTAGCCCTCTTTTTTAATTTTTTTTACCGAAATAAATTATCTCTCAATATTATTATAAAATAGAGTCTAATTTACTGTAGCTCTAATAAAAATGTTAAACTAATTAATATTTTTTAAATACTAATCAATTCAGCATTTTTATTTTTAAGCAATTTTTTCTATTACTGCTGAAAGATTAAGTTAAAAAAAAATTATATACATAAAACGCTACCTAAAATAGGTAGGGGTGGTACCCGATATAATAACCCGATTCTTAATCGGATTTGGTTTTAATCTAATCGGGTTTTGGTCGTAAATGGGTCAACCCATCTAACCCGTTTAATAATCGGGTCGTGTTCGGGTTTATATTACTAACCCGTTTTGACCCGTTTGACTCGTTTAAGCATACGAGTTGGGTCGGGTCAGGTTGACTCGGGTCAACCCGCTAACCCGTTTATGTATATATATATATACCATAAATCTAATTACATCTACCCTAACACGCCGCCTCTCCACTCGCCGCTCCTCTCTAGCCACCTCAACGAAAGGGGAGAAAAAAAATTCGCCCACCTCCGCCTCCATCTCCACCTCCGTCTGTCGCTTTCGCCTTTGCCTCCGCCTTCACCTTTATCTGCCACCTCCCCTTCTGCCTTGTCCTCCCGCTTCGCCTATCCCTCCATCCTCTACTCCCTCCCATGGACGGCAACCCCTCCACTCCCCTCTCCTTCTCTCGATGCAACTTCTAATGGGTTCTTGTACCAAAAGATCGACTATGAAACGATTCCTTCAAAATATAGATGTAGTACAAGAATTAGTCCACACAATTATAGGAAAATATTCATCAGATATTCTCCGGTAGTCAAAAAATTACGAAACTAAGAAAATTCGATTCGTAACTTTCTGATCTACAACTTTCATATTTACGCCCTTTATAGATTTGAACTGTAACTGGGACGAAAATATAGAATAACGTGAGTGATGGTGGTGGTGACGGGTGGAGTGGATGTTAGGGCTATGGATGGGTACGGAGATGGAGGTGGATGGTGGATGTGATTAAGAGATATAAATGAAGGAAACAAAGTGGTCGAGATCCCAAAGAACGACAGTCGAAGGAGATTAGAAGTTAGAAAAAACATTGCCAATGGTAGAGGAGGAAGAATGGTGAAGAGGGATGAGGAAGATTAAGGTAGATAGATGATAGAGAGGCAAAAAATTAATATTCCAATAACATAATAAATTTGGCTGCCATCCACATATAATACAATAAGTAATCCTAATTCTAGAGAATTCTCGCTGATCGCGTTCGAACGTGCTCAATCGCGTTCGAATGCACAAAAGGTGTTCTCTGTATGTGCGAACGCGATTCAGGTGTTCGAACATGCATTACGCGTTCTCTGTATTTGCGAACCTGATGCAGGCGTTCGTAAGGGCGTTTGAATGCGACCCCTCATGTGTTCGAACGCAACCTACGAAAAATTTATTTTAATGAAATTAAACAACTAATATAGTAAGAAAAGATCCTAACTAAATGTATCACCTTCTTGTCGCGGTCTTCTCCTTCGGCCGCAACCAGCAACTAAACCTGATCATCGGCAGCGGCGCTCGCTGCGTCAGTAGTCTAGTTGACATCGAGGACTGCCTCACCGTCGAGATCTACGATCTAACGGCGGGGAGCTAGGAGCTTTGTTCCCTTTTCTCCCCGTCGACTTTAGATATAGCAACTCCTCCTAGTGGCTGTCATTGGCGCTCCTCCCAAAGCGATGGCTGCTCTTCTTTGTGCTCGGATCTACTCGCGAGTGTGAGAAGCAAAAGAATCCTAGGGGTACGCTCCCGAACAAAGTAAAAGACATGCGCTGGTCTTTGCTGGCAATGGTTGTTTCGTGTTTTTCAGATGTGTCTCCTCTTCTGTGCTTAACAATTTAGCTTGAGATTAATGCAGCGAGGCAACAACATTTGTTCATGTATTCCTAATAGTTCATTGGTTAGATATTACCGTGGGATGCCATATTGCTTTAACATGTATTTACAAATTATTCATTGTTATTACTTTGCTATTGTATTTAGCTATGCAGCTTGTACAATAACATTTGGTTCTAACTTTGTTCATTGTCATCACATCTCGCATCATTTTTAGCTAGAATAAACGAGGAGCCTTTTTATGTTTGAATGAGTTTTAATATGAAAATAAATAAATTTGTTTGTTTAACACATTATTTATATAGAATAAATTAATAAATTTTAAATTTTATATAGGGTATTCAAGTTAGATGGGTTGTGCTATTGTGTCGTGTTAACACGACTCGTTTATTAAACGGGTCGTGTTACCGTGTCGTCTTAACACGACCCATTTATTAAACGGGCTAGACGGATCGTATCGTGTTTTTCGTTTAATAATTGGGTCGTGTTCATTAGGGTAAAGTTGACCTGCCCCGAATTTGACTTGACCCGAACCTGCTTGATCCGACTCAATTGCCACCCCTAATTTTAGGACAAGACAAAAACGCTGAACTAATTACCATATTTTGCTTAGAGATAAAATGATGATTAGTTCAACATTTTTATTAGAGCTATAATAAATTAGTTCATATTCGGTAATAAATTTTGAGGGATAGTCTACTTTAATAAAAATAAATTAGAACATAAATAGTTTGGCCAAAAAACTCCTCCGTTCACTAGCAGAGAGATGTTAGAAAGTGCACAAAAAAAAATCGATTTAGTTATTCTTGAGATGTATATATATATATAGTAAATAAATAAATAATCAATTAATTTATTTAAATATCTCTTACAAATAAATTACAATAAAGCCCAAAGCTTCAAACAAATTTAAGTGTGTTCAAACACCCGACACCAATAATCCTTTCTTTTTATACATCCGTTTCTAGATTTCTTAGAACGCGTTTTCTAATGATGATGTACATAAAAACAGTACCAATTTTTTTTTCATTTGAATCTCTTGAAGTGGTTAAAACCACACCCAAAAAATATGACTTTCATTTCAAATATACCTTACAATCTCCCACTCTAATATATTTATGATACAATAAACTTTACTTAATAATACAATATCACAAGTGTGACAAATAAATATCTATGCATGCGTGGCAAATAAAAATATTTAGCATGCTATTCATGCCAGGATAAATCAAGGCAACATGGTCAACCTAAAAATATAACTAAACAATGAATATTTAAGCACAAGGTAATTATGCACATCATGCATATCCACAAGAGCCAAACCACACATAACAACACATTCTAGAGATATATTATTTAAGTTCTTTTGAATTAAATCTTCTAAAATATTTTGCTGCCTCTCATGGGCTATTTGTTGTGCTTCTTGTAGAGCAGCATGTCCAGTTACATGCCAACCATTTCATAAGAAGCTAGCAATATTACAGTAGACTATCTTAGGGTTGTTACTTTAATGGAGACTGTCTCTCCCCCACACTCAGTGCAATGGCCATCCTTCTTTATAAGGCATCCAAAGTGTTCCAAAAAGAACTGACATTTGTCACTATTTAGTAGGTAATCCAAAGCAAACCTCTCAGAATTGTACAATATAAGATGCAATTAGATCTCAGTGCTCCAAACAATGAACCAAGTAGAAGACCATGATGGCAGCTGCCACCTTCAACTCCACTATGGTGAAAACCTTCATGGCTGTAGCAATTCTTGCTCTAGTTCTCTTCACTTATGGTATCATAAGTGACTCACAATTCCATCTCTCTCTCTCTCTCTCTCTCGGTGATAATTTAAGGGTTCCTTTTGTTTTGTTTTTTTCTTGGTCTTGTAGGGAAAGCAAGGTATGTTTGCGAAGCGAAGTGCGAGGAGATAGCAGACTGCAACAGTTTCTGCCTCAGGTTCTACCCCAAAGGTGGGAGCTGTCTTCCACCTCTCTACCAGTACTGTTGCTGTGAAGATTGAGAAGAATGATCAACTAATTCCATTGCTGCATGGTTATGAACCCAAATGGTCTTGCCAAGTAATCTTCTGGGATTAATGCCACTGTTGCATGGCAAATATATCTGTGTTCTTTGATAGAAGATCTCCCAGATCTTCCAACTTTTTCTATAGATCTTGCTGCTCAGAAGATTAACCACGTACATCTCCAATCACATCTCATCCTCCGCGGAAGATAACTCAATTAACAAGGATCAAGAAAGAAGGTATAAACAAAGGTATATAATCCGCTACCGATCTTTCCCAAACCTTCTATTTCTTACACTAATCAAAATAATAAATAATTTATTACACTAAGGACAACTAAACTACTGCCCAATTTATACGAGCACTTCATATTTAACACACCATTTTACACAGATCCGAAAATCCTCTCTATTAGTAAACAAACTCCAAATAATCATTTACCCAACTTCTTCTTTTTCTTAACAAATAAAAATAAAAATAAAGTACTCCCCAGAGGCACGTCCCTAACATTAATCAAATTGATCGAAGTCATGCTATTTTTGACAGAAAATTTTAAGATAAATAATAAAAAGGAACATTAAAAAAAATCAAATAGAATCTAAGTATAATTATCCCAATAGTAAATTGAGAAGTTAGAAACACTAATTGAAACAATAAATAGGAACGTAAATTGGGACTTTTGCGGCTTGTTATATAGAAATAACGGAGCCGGCCAAAAGTATACATGGGCCAAAGGACATAGCATAATCACATGACATCACAGTAATTAATAATTGAGTACTTGTGGGCTAAAATATTATATCCCGAGTAATCTTATCCCAGACTAAAAAATCTTTCAATAATATACATATATATATATATATATATAGTTTCTTTTCCCATTAAATAGTAGGAAACACTTCATGGACTGAGTGCTTAACCACAGTCCACAGGCGCAAGATAAAGTATAGTTTGGATGGTCCTTCTATTTGACTATTTTATTGAAAATATAACGATCGATGCAATTAAAAAGTGCTAAAATACCATTGCATAAAAAAAGGTGCAATTCTTCACTTGCTCAGCAGTAGATCAAAGCTAATTAAATCGTTTCCTTCTCCAATTATCATGCTCTCTTCCTCCTCTCCTCCTCCTCCTCCGCCGCCGCCGCCGCCCTCCTCACCGGATCCTCCTCCTTCCCTCCCACCACGCTCTCCTTCACACTCTGCACCGTCTCCTTCGCAGCCCCCCACGCCCCCTCCGCCGCCTGCTTCGCCTTCTCCCCCACGCTTGCCACCGTCTCCGTCACCTTGCTCGTCCCCTCCTTCGTCTTCTCCTTCGCCGCCTCCACCCCTTCCTTCGTCTTCTCCGTCGCCCCGCTCGCCGTCTCCTTCGTCTTCGCCTTCGCGTCCCCCGCCATCTCCTTCGCCTTCTCCGCCATCTTGCTCGCGGTGTCCTCAGTCTTCTCCTTCGTCGCCTCAGCCTTCTCTTTCGTCCTCTCCATGCCTTCCTCGCTGGCGTCCTTCGCCTTCTTCGCCGCTTCTCTCGCCTTGTCGCGGATGTCCTTCTCGTCGTCCGATGAACTACTATCGCGAGCCTGTCAAATTAATTATACCCGTAAATATCTCGATATGATACCATAGCGCTAGCTACGGAGTTTCAAAACCAAAGTACCTGTGACGATTTGTGTGCAGCTTGGAATGAGAGGCGATTGGGTTTGAATAAGGATGGGGATCGAAGACCAAAAGAAGAGCTCGGGAACGCCTTGGCGATCATGGCGTTGACCAGTGAACTACCTCTTGCTCCAAATGTAGCAGCCATGGATTAATTCTTGTATGAGATCTTCGGAGTGGGATTTTTATGGCACTATGGGAGAGTTCGACGAGTTATAGAAGAGCGCGAGGGAGGAGATGAGATGACGGGGAACCGACACGTGTTATGACACGTTGCATGCATGTTGGGTATGTGGGAGTACACGTGGCGTCGTTTTTTCGTTTCGACTACCGCTAGCCGTTGAAAGTTTCCATGAGTTTTTTGTTTGTTGATAGAAAACGAGCCTGAGTATTTAATTTAAAAATATCTTTTACAATGTGTTATCTAAATATTTAATATTTTTTAAAAAATTACGTTTGGTGAAGTAATGGCTAGATTTGCTAAATATTTTGAATGAATTCACTTGCGGCCTAGTAAGCAAAAGTTGGGATTTAATTAGATTTTCTTTTTGACTTATAAAGCTCGTCTTCTATCGAACTCTAAATCTCTATATTTTAAATCGGACTCCAAATTTAACACACGCTACAGTGCAACCCATAAATTTAGAGCCAAAATTTAACTTACTATTTAATTTTAAAATACTAATTCTGTATAAGCCACTATTTTATATTGTATTAGTATATTTTGTTCTATAATTTAACTAAGAGACTGTGGCTTATATGATTTATATTTTTTTAATTATTTAGCATTTAGATTTTTTTAAGTTAATATCACCCCTCGGCCTATTAAGCTAAATGAGTCATCCAATTGTGGAGCATATATTGAGCCTTATCAAGCCAAGCTAAGCTGAGCCATACTTTTTAAGCTCAAGCTGAATTTTTTTTACCTCACTCAAGCTTGGTTCATTTACGGTCATAGTTACAAGTTCAAATTCATTTTCAAAATAAATTTATTATGAGTAAATTATTTGATTGTTGCAGTGATTTAATTTGGCCCAACTTGGCTCATCTTAAAGAAATAACTTGGTGGGCATGGCAGCTAGAAGCAATAGCTAGGTAGCACAATGATTTGAAACTTAAATTGGATGACTTTGTCCGTTGATTCAAGAGTTTTGTAGAGCCTAAATATCTTTATAATAAAAGAGCGTCGGTCATTTTATCCGCCAATGTTTAGTCTCATAGCTCTTAATTTTTATTCTCATGTATGATCGTTGAGAAATAAATTTTCCTATGATATCTAAGTTGAACTATATAGGCTTATAGTTCAAACAGTGCACAAATTGATAACATATCCATAGTTTTTTTTAAAGAATATTTGTAAGTATTTATGAATAAAGCTTTATTAATAAATATGTAGGAAAATCCAAAAAGAAGGAAAAGAAAAAGAAAAAGAAAAAGAAAATAAAAGGAAGATTGTGGTTTTCATAGCCGTTACGGTAGTACATTATCTTTAAACTCTCAGAGAGAGAGAGAGAGAGAGAGAGAGAGAGAACGAGAGCGAATGATAGGGAGTGAGACATCCGCAGGAGATTTCGATTAGGCAAGAAAGAAACAAGAATCCAAACGCCACGTTTCTTCCTCCCTTATCCTCCTCTCCTCTCGAGCGAGCAGAACCCAACGAACGAAAGGAGGAACGAAGCCCTCACCATTTCTTGGCTTCTTGATTGGAATCGGCGCCAGGAATCATTCGCGCGAATCCGGTTCCAGATTCTGATGGCCCCTCCATCTCCATCTTCGTCTCAGTTCTCGAATCCCCTCGGTTTGCGTAGAATTTCCCCTCGTGGAGTGTAGAATTCAGCGCAATGCGAAGATTTTAGGGTTCGGAAAGTTCGAAAGATGTGGCCTTTCGTTCATGAAATTAATGAGCACTCGTGTGTTTTCCTTGGGCGCGATCAATATATATCAAACCAGGGAAAGAATTCGGAGGAAGCCTCATGCCCGTAATATGTTTGGTCTTGGTTCCCAGAGAAGGCGAATTGATTGTTTGGTTCCCTTTGTGAAGAATAAGAGGCACTCCAGAAAGAAGTCTTGGTGGGAGAGTCTCTTTTTCGATGACGATGGAGAGGACATCCTTGGCGATGTCGATTCTTCAATCGAGGATGTTGAGGGAGAAGGAGTTCCACAGAATGAGAAGTTTGAAGCTTGGAAGAGGAAGGCCGAGGCCATTGTGGAGTTGCGGGAAGCGCAGGAGGACGCGAGGAATGAGGAAGGTCGGGCATGGGAGGATTGGGTTGGAGATGCGCACAATTCATCGTGGGATCAAGATTTGGGTGAAGGACAGGAGCTGCCAGATGAGGTCTTTGATGATCCGAATGAGATAATGCAAGAGAAGGGGCTTGTTGGAGCCATCAGGAATGCACTAGATGGCAATGATGATGAGATGTTGTTTGAGGATAGAGTTTTCAAGTATGCCTCGACAAACTCGGTATGCCGAAAACCACTTGAACTGTTAGACCTGCGCCAACCTTCGATGCTTGTATGCTTAGTATAGTTGTATGCCTAATTTTATTTCATTTACTTTGCGAGCGCATATCTACCTTGAACCCTTTCACTTAATCAAGTTGAGTAATTAATAAGTGCACTCCGAGGCATCAATATCATTATTGACGATACAAATAATAAATCATGATGCTGAATGTAGAGGTTGTAACTCCTAAAAGTCTAAAATACTTCTCATGCAAAAAGAGGATATCCATTTCTGCGTTTGCCCTTCCTGGATATCAGAGTGGTCTCATTGACTTCGTAGGATCCATTTAGGGAGATTGTTCGAGACTTTTTACTGGCATAAGAAGAAGTTCAACATAATCTTTTAGATCAATTGCAAATCAGATAGTTTAAATACATTTTTCTACCTAACCTTGTCAATACTTGACACTTAGGTAGTCAGTTTGTCGCATGGATGCAATATAGTATTTGAAAAAAATGCGGAGGAACCAAGATGAGCCAAAAAATGTTCTCTTCCTAGAGTTTGGTTAAGTATGTTATAGTTCCTTAAAATTAAGTGTTTTAACCCTCACATCTCAATTCTACTTCACACAGCTTTTATCAAATCTCAACCACTAGGTTCCTTAAATGTCATATGCAAGTCACATAACCCAAAAGATAATATCAAATAAGACTGCTCTCCTAATATCTGATGGACTTAACGAGCCTTTTTGACTCGAATTTTATCTGAAATGTTCCTGCATCAAAACCTCTTGGGGTGAGAGAAAACTGGGATGATGATTAACTCAGGAAGTCGCTCATCAAACTTTGTTTGAGATAATATAGTGTGACATAAGAAGCTCTTAAACATGAGCGGAAATGGTCCATTTTGTTGAAACTCACACAATAATCACAAGGATAGAGTTTTTCCTTTCATTTCTTTTAACTCCAAAGATGAAATCTGCAGTCATATGAGCCACTTTGATAATGGTGAAAAACAACAGAAAGTACAATAAAGAATGAGTAAAACTCAATTAGGATAAAGAGTTCTGGGTTCTAGAGCTGAGACACAATTTTAGATCTGGAATTGTTTATCAAGAGAACAGAGTGCTTACAGAGAGACCCTTAAATACTTAGTTGACCTTTTATGGAAGTTTCTAGTAACCCTAGCATCTCAGACTTGCTTTTCAATTAAAGAAATTTTTCTATAAATTCTCAATCATTCAAATCATTTGAACATCACACGCAAGTCACATGACACAAAACAAAACATCAAATAAGACTGACTTCTAATAGCTAATGGGCTGACCTAGCAGGCTTAATGACATCTCTTGGAGAGAGAAAAGTGCTTCTGCATCATGCATGATACTGTACACTTGTTTTTAGGTTCTTTATATTTTAGTCTTGCACTGTTTTGTTAAGTGGTCGTTAACTGTAATACTCCTTACTGTACAGGTTTTTACTCCATTGGTCTTTTGCCTTATCTTCTAATATACATAATAAAATTGTAGAAAATCAGAACTTATGTCCTTCACTATAGGTTGTTCTTAACTAATTGACATGTGCTCCTTTCAGGCAAAATTTATTGCTTTGCTGGTCTTCATTCCATGGGCATTAGACTTTGCAGTTCATGACTATGTCCTCATGCCATTTTTAGACAGGTATATTTTTCATATGTTGATTGCTTGTTGGATACTGTTGTTTATGCTTCATGTTATAGTACATCTGCACTTGGTGAAACTTCAGAGTTTCTAGAAGCAGTACAAGCTTTAGAAGAAATGCATTGGAAAATTTAAATAAGTTACATGGTCCTTTTTCGAGATTTCATTTAGTACTAAACTGCCTATTATTTTGGAGGTCGTAAAATTTTTGTAAATATCTTTATGTTCTTCTTATTATAAATATAAATATAAAAAATAAGTTCATAAACATTTAAGAATCTAGAGAACGAGGCCTAGACACTATGCCTATAATCTAGTCAAGATATGATTAATCTAATGAGTTAAAGGTAGATTAGATTTGTTGTTTTTCTATGTCTTGATAGTAAAGAAGAAATTTATGTAAAAATATTTGGAGCACTTTATATGGTACATACAAAGTAATGCTGCAATAGTACAAGTGCTTTATTCCCAGTTCTTTTTTACATGCTAAAACCTTTTAACTACTTCATAGTTGAAAAAATTGTTAGTTCCCAACCAAACTTATTGGATCGAGTAGAAAGTTGAGTATTAATAACTTGGGTCATATGATTTGTGGACTTAATATATATCACTATATTACGATCCTATGTAGGTATCAGATCCCATTCACTGTTATGTCGTAAAAACTTGTGAGTATAGGTTCAAACAAAGTGTTACATGAACTGCGATCAACATAAGCTAATGCATTTAATTTTCTCTATTAGGATCAATGTCTTTTTTCTACTATTGACTGGTCTGTTGCCATATGCCATGGAGGGAAGAATGTTCGTCCGAGTATGTCAATAATGCAGATGACATGACATGAATTGTGCTTCATTGCTAATTGACTACCATGTACATTTATCTCTTTAAAGATAGCATTGATCAGTTTGAACTTGATTAACTTGGGGAAGCGTTGATATTGTTGTCTACATTGGTGCTGGATTAATTATAGAAACCATGTTATAGCTTACCTATGTGATTGGTATTTGGTAGTTCAATCTTTATTTTCTTACATTTTATATATTATTGTTTTTGATCATGGTGGATTAGGCTGTGGTGATTGCATACATGTTTTCTGGGTTAAGCACTTAAGCATTCATTGTGTGAATTGTACTATGTATAGATATGTAAAGACTGTACCGCTTGCTGCTGAGATGCTTGACGTAAGAAGACCGCAAAAGCTTGAGATGATAAAGGCTCTAAAAGTCGAGAGAGCAAGGTTCCACTTTGAGGTAGAGATTGGCAAATCTCCACCTCTTTCTGATGATGAGGTCTGGTTGGAGTTGCGGCAGAAAGCGTAAGATGCATAAAATCTCATGCACATTTTTTCTCAAATCACCTACCAAAAAGCTAGAATTTTATTAGCTGTATTATGTATAAAATTACTCACTTTTATGTCCCTCTTTATTTGTTACCATGAAAGAACTGAATGACTCATGTCATGTTGTAGCATTATATCAACGCTTGCAACTTAAAAATTATTTGCTGCAGTAATTGATATTTTTTCTCATTTAATGGTGGGTATACTGTTATAGTGTGGATTAGCAGTTCTAAATAGTTTTTTTTAAAATCTCCTCATATCATGTCTATATGCACCCTTTATCTACTGCCTTTAAGTTGCTTTTATTTATGTACTTTCATCTGTATAGTCTACAGAAAATTGTTTGTTGTGTCTATCTTCGATTGCTTTAGCATCATTTTCTCTCTGTATATATATGTATGTAAATAGGTTAATTGTTTTGCAAGTCTTTTAGCTAATTGGATATACTTTGAGTCTATTTGTAACCTTTTGCTGCTGCTTTATCAGGATAGAGTTGAGAGATGAATGGAGATTAGAAAATCGAAAAGCATTTGCAAATATTTGGTCAGATATGGTGTATGGAATTGTACTATTTATTCTCATATATTTCAATAAGAGCAAAGTAAGTTTTCAATCTACTACTGTACCAACCTCTTTTTTTTTTCCTTTATAATATAACATTCTTACTCTAGCAACCTTTTGGATCTCGCTTTTTTTTTTAATGTCCTATCAATCTAATTTGAAAGTTGGTACTTTTTCCCAAGGTTCTATGTTTTGATATCGAAATCGGGATTGGCCGTCCAAAATAACGATACGTATCGACGGCCCGTCCGTATAAATTTGTATTTTAAAATAATTTTTAAAATAATAATAATAATAAGATATGAAAATAAATTATTCATATATAAATCTAAAAAATTAAAAATAATTATTATTTTCTTAATTTTTATCTCTTGTTCTACCATTCACACACTCTCTCTCACTCTTATATAAATAAAAAAATTCTTACTCTCCCCCTCACTCTCTCTCTCTCTCTCACACTCTCTCTCTCTCTCTTATTAATTTTCTCTCCTACTAATTCTCCTTGCTCACTAACTCTCTTTTATTAACTCCCACTATCACTCCCTCTCCCTTACTGACTTTCCTTTCTCTTTCATTAACTCTCTCTCCAACTCCCTTCTCTCGATCTCTCCCTCTTCGATTCTCTATTCTCTCTCTCTCTCACTAACTCTCCTTCTCCCTCACCGACTCCCTTCTCTCTCGATCTCTCCTTTTCCGATTCTTCTTTGGCGATGCTTTTCTGACGAGCTCCGGCGAGGTATTTTCTCATTTTCTCTCTCATTCCCTCCCTTCGACGAGCTCTGTTTATCCCTCTCTCCTCTCTTTTTCTTTTTTTTTTTCTCTTACTCTCTCTCTTTCTCCCTTTCTCTCTCCTGATTTGCTCGATTTTGGCCAATACGGTCTATCCCGACCCAAAACGGATTGGGTATTGGCCGATCCAGCCGATACCAAGCCCTATGGCTAATCCCGATCCTTTTTGGCCGATTCGAAACTTGGAACTATGATTTTCTCTATAACTCCCTAGCCAGGTTTGTTCTTGTTTGGGCATCCTGTCCGATGTTTAGATCTGGCAAATTAGTTATGTAATAGTCCCATGGTGAATGTTCTAATCAAGGTTCAAAAAATCGGGATTGGGATTGGCCTTCCGAAAAAACGATGCGTATCGTTCAAATCGGCCATATCGCCCATATTAGTCACCTGGATCGAGTTGGACTTTTTAATTACATAAAATGATTATTTAAAAATGCAAGAAAACTTCTAAAAATTTAGAAGCAAATTTACCAAAAATAAGAAAAAAAGAAAAACTATGGTGCAATAAAAATTGAAAAGAAGAAGAAATTAGAAAGAGCATGAGTGAAAGAAAATCAAACAAAAAAAACCATGATGCAGTGAAGAAGAAAAAGAAGAAGAAAAGATAAGAAAAAGGGAGAGGGTGGAAGAAATGAAAAAACTAAGAGAGAAATAAAAAAATATAGTTAAAAAATTATATACCAGAGTTTGTCGGAGGTCGCCGGAGTTTGCCGGAGTTCGTCGGAGTTCACCGGAGTTAGATATCTCCGTAAGGGAAACAATGATTATATGTAAGGAGAGAATAAAAGAAAGAAAGAGTAAAAGAAAGAAAAATAGTAAGAGAGAGAGTGAAAAGAAAGAGTTCGGATCGAGCCTCGATCGACCGATCCGTATTGGGATCGGCCGATACAGCAAACCTTGGTTTTAATAGTCCTTGAGTAGTTACTTGTCTTTCTTCTCATTTTGTATTCTGTCCTATACTCCTATTATAATGAAAATTTTGGATGGTTGTTCATGGGCTGCATGAGCCTAAACCTGCTACAAGTTGGAAAACTATTCTCGCCAACCTTGTAGCTTTCCTGAAAAGATCCTTCCTATGCTTTTCCTTTGAAGGAATCTACTCTGTTGCCTAAAAAATGTAATGGCAACTAAATATAAGTTAATTCAATTCTTTCGTCAAGACTATGTTGAGTCCTGTACATGTTTTATGCATTGAATTATGTATAGGGGTGAGCACATTAGAAGTGCATTTCAATATTGCAGAGAATTAATTTTTCATGTTCGCACACACCAACTTAAACTGATTTAAATACAATTAATACAAATCTAGCTTGAGAAGATCGTAGTCTATAAAATGCATCTAAGTAAACATCAGAACAACAGTTAATTTTTTTAACAGCATGCTTTTTTTGATTGGATGATTACCATTTTTTAGAAATTGCGAGCAAGTGTAGTTTGTGACTGTTGAGGATGTCCACTCTGTCTAATTTTATAATTCGAATTGTTTTTTTTTATCACATATGTTGGCATAACCGCCATGATATCAATGTTAAAATAAGCACAACTTACTCTTGGTTCTGTAACTGATAAAGATGTTAGATCACATTTGTTGTCAATAATCATGCTTCTACGACCAGTTTCTTGAATGGTTAAAGATTGGAATGCTTAGTTCTCTTTGTAACTAAATGTAAAGAAGCTTCATTCCTTTCTTTTGATAAAACTTCTTATCCTCCATCTTCTTTATGATGCAAGAACTCAAAACCCTGTTTGATACTATGTGCTGACTGTCTTCTTCTATCTTCAGGTTGCTTTGCTTAAGTTTACAGGATATAAGCTATTAAATAATATTTCAGACACTGGAAAGGCATTTCTTATTATTCTAGTGACAGACATTTTTTTGGGGTACGTTTGCTGAATCTTTACATATTGACTAATTTTTCTGATGTAAATCTAAAATAAATACGCCGGTACTACGGTTCATATTGTTTACATGCTAATGAAACCGCAGCTGTTTAATATATGTTACTCATATCAAACTTTTGAGAATACTTGGAGATGGAATATCTTGATATTTGCATGATGTATAATATGTCTTTATGGTGATTTTGATTTTTGACTATGTCCTAAAGTGATTTGATTGCACAAATGCAGGTACCATTCGGAATCTGGTTGGCAGGCATTGGTAGAAATTATTCTTGAGCGTTATGGGCTTGAAGTTGATCAAGCTGCAATTACCATATTTATCTGCTTGATTCCTGTGATCATTGACGCATGTGTGAAGTTATGGGTAAGTGTAATTCTAGGTGTTTGTCACATTTCTAACCAACTTAAACATGATGAACTGTATTGGTAGTAAATGCCGTGTAGATCAATTTTACTGGGTTTTGAGGACCTCATACATTTGATTAAATATTAAAATTTAGAAGGTGGTCTTTGGAATCTAAAATAAGTAGGCGGTCTTTGAACTCCAAAATGATTTATTGTTTTTCTCACTACACCAACTTATGCATGTAGAACTTCTCCATTGCATCATGCTAGGTGCATTGCTTCGAATTACTTGACATATGTGCTTTATGTTATTATGATGTTCACTTTCTGGTTGCAGTTCTTTTTTTCCTCTTTTTTTTCTCTTTATATAGCTCTCGTCTTTTTCTTGATCTTGCGTGCCACCTGAATGACATTTCCTTCTGAATTTTCAGATTAATCTTCTTGTATCCTGGTATTTATCAAATGAAAACTTCTTGGTCTACAGATATTTTTCTTTTAAAAAAAATTTAAATAGCTGTTAAGTTCTCATTCTTATCAAGCACCTACCAGTTAGAGAATCTTGGTAGTCATGTTGAACTTTTTGCACCTATGGTCTTTTCGTGCATTGCCACTTAGCTGGTAACCCTCTTAGTTTGATAAAACCATACAACTCTAATGTATGAACTAGGAAATCTATTTTATATGCTTTATTGTGTTATTGTACACTTATGACTAACTAAGAATGCCGGCTTGATGTTAATATGTGTATGTTGAAAGTTGAACAGATTAACTCTTAAAGCGTGTTTACCTTGAGAGAGAACTTTGCTCTATGACTATCTTATATAAGTTCTCAGGCAACTTTGGTTCTGAGGCTTAGTTTCCAAAGTTGTATCAGTTGAAACTTGAAACTTCTTATCTTTAGCATTGAAAACTATACAACCTTACAACCGATGAAACATGTTCGTCAATGTGACCTTTCCTTTTTCATATCAATTAAATCAGTTCGTGACCCGTCTTTTATCATGTTTTCATATCAGTCAGATGGCCATGAAGTACAAACTGCAGGATATGAATGTTTCCCAATCAGTCATCCAGTTATCTTTCCTGCTAAGATTCCCAGAAATCTTCTAATCTCTGCACACAACAACAAACAAAATCAACAGGCATAATATATATTGTATTTTCCCATTCTGCATTCAAGAAGCCCTTAATATAGAGATATCCATTTCTCACAAAACTTATCAATAATTCCTTACTTTGTTGACAGAATTTTAGAGTGATGTAGGTTTGACAGCTGAAAGGATATTCAGATGGAAACTTACACGCATATGCATATATATTAGGTTCCAAAGGACATAGCTCGTAGAAAAGTTTCTCAAAGTTCAGTTATTTGGGATATTGAGTTGTACAAGAACATTCAGTTTTGGTACTTTTCCTCTATAACAAGTTTTTTGAGAGTTGATTCTACCCACACAACTTACCTGGAAGTCCCAAAATGTCACTGTTTATTGCATTCTCTTTTGATGAACAATCCTTCAAAAGTTTTGTCTGAAAATCTTCCTATCCTGGTCATCTATCATATTGTTTAATGGAGTCTCATGATGGCTAAATTTT
Source organism: Typha latifolia (assembly GCF_019914945.1). Classification (NCBI taxonomy): domain Eukaryota; kingdom Viridiplantae; phylum Streptophyta; class Magnoliopsida; order Poales; family Typhaceae; genus Typha; species Typha latifolia. The sequence goes on from NC_133093.1 coordinate 617,458, forward strand.
TTTATGATATCTTGATGAATAATGTTGTCGGTGCATAGATTTTCTGTACTAATTGCTTTTCTCTCTTTGCAGTTGTTCAAGTTCCTTCCAAGATTATCTCCAAATGTGACAAATATCTTTCAGGAGATGAAGCGTCACTAGTGAATGTTATATATTTTCATCTCATCTGAGGAATCACTGGATGAAGATCGGGATTCATGTATGATAATATTTTCTATATTCTATCTTCTACTAGTCTACTAGTTGAAGAGTGAAATATTTAGAAGGTAGGATTCGGTGGGGCCATGTGGCTGGTCAGCCTAGGCGGACTGTCGGATGTACACCACTAGGCCGTCAAGCATGTTGCTTGGATGGTCTTAATTTGCACTAACATTGACAAAGAAGGGCCGGCCTATTTGCTATTCTGCAGCATCTGTGTGACATGCTTGATATGCTGACGCGTATCTGACAGTCTGCCCAGCTAGGAAACATGAATACTTCTATACTCTAACCATATCCGTACCGGATATTGTATCAGATACGATACTCGTCGGATACTTTTGGATACATATCAGATATGATACTCGTCGGATACTTTTGGATACATATCAGATACTTTCTTAAAGTATCTAAATTTTTTAAGTGACATTAATATTGTGGATACTTTTCAGATACTTCTTAAATATTTTTTAGGTACTTTTGAGATTCCTATCAATAGAAGCCAAATCAGAGGAGACTATCACTTTTCATTTCTTATCATATCTAGAAGGTTTCTTTTGTGAAAAGATTGAATTAATTTTTTTTAATTTTATTATCTATATCAGAAAATTATGTTACATTGACCAATTTCTTTTGATTTATAGATTGAATTGCTTGTTTATCTTACATCTAGTTTGTAATATACTACATACTACTAGTTCATTGTTATGAATGGTAGTTCTTTTAATAAATTAATTGATGATCTCCTTATATAAACCATCATAGAATTCCTCAATTAAGAAAAGAAAAATACAAAAGCTCATTAATACATATATGTTATATTTATTAATATCAGAATATTCATATCTGTGCTTCATAGCTGTCCAGACAGACCCAGACTGCCTTGCCCATGCCAAATCTGTTTTCAATATTTAGTTAAATCAGACTACCATGGAGCTATTTTGACAACCTATTGATTTCATTTACTTCTTATTTTATTTTTGCAGTTCTTAAATTTTCTATGGAAGCATATATTACTAGCGTTAACTTTTGAGCTTTTCCCTGTTAGCTAGTAAATACTTTATTCCTTTTATGCTGAAAGTGAAGTATGTTATAATTAATAGCAGATAACTTTTATTGATGGTCTATTCTGACCCTTGTATGTTATTATCTGTATATGACCCTATTTATTAGGGCACAATTGAAAATATATTCCCTAGGTTAATGTTTTTCATTTGTCTGCATTATAATGGACCAAAATGGCTGTTCCTTTTTTCTGGCTGTACAGGTTGCATCAGGGAGGTGGTTGTGCCAGATTTCGCTTGGTAGGGTGACAAGGATGTCTTAAAGGGCAACACTGCTGGGTGCCCTCCAGCATTTTATTTCGCAAAGTTAGTGGAGGTATTAAGTTGTCCCCATTCTTCGAATGAAAGTTATTCTTTCCAATTATTTCAGCACTGCTAACCTTTCCAACCAGAGAGGATCACAAAGTTTTGGCCAATTGTTATTAACTTAGAGATGGGTCCTTATCTCACAGTAGTTTCCAAGATGCTCTCAGTCTGCATCAGTTAAAACATTAAACGAAGTTGTGATATAACATATATAGAGCTGTTCATGCCAATTTGGAGCAAAGAATTGTCCAGTTGTGCTTAAAGCTTACAAAACTTATATTCCTCTCACTGCTCTCGCACAAGGAAATCACCAAAACTGTTACTTGTGAGCAGGACCTTCAATATTTTCTGAAGGAGAAATCAATCATCCCATCATTGTTTTGTTTGGGTGCTTCCATTTTTTTTCTTCTTCTTTGTGTTTGGTTTACTTGATCAATCTACTTCCATTTGTACTTTCTGGGGAATGGGGATTGCTTTCTGTGCACTTATTATCTATAGGAACCCTTAGAGGAATAACAATAGAGTTCCCACTTCCTCCAGATGTGCGAGATGTCTGGGAGAAAACAAGAGGGAGTTAGAGCCGAGAACTTGTTGAAGATTTTGCTCTTTCTTTTACTCCATATTTTCCACAAAATGATTGCAATCATCATTTTTAGCTCTTTTCTTTGAGAGATATAAGGGAATAAATACAGTGAGCCTTCCATGAATGATGATAGTGTTCCCAGGAAACTGGCCAACTCCGGAAGGCCCAGCCTTGGAAAAAGCTGGTTGTAAATTCCTTTGATGTACTCATATTCGAAGAGAATCTGGGCAATGGATTCTGAATGATTGTTGCAGAGGATTGTTGGGTACGGGAATTTTTCTATAAGTAAATCTTGTTAACTTATTCTTTCAGTAGTTTAGGAAAAAAATCATCTAGCGATAGAAACGTTGAACTGAACAGCGTTTTTGTCAAAGGTATAATAAATTAGAGCCCATTTGATAAATAAGTTTAAAAGTAATCCATTTAGATTAAAAAAAAACAGTCCATTTTGGTCAAAAACTCCATGAATAACCCTCAAACCTGTCTAACCATTAAAGATTATATCAAGTTATCTATTTATTTATATTCTATTTACACACATCTCTTTCAGTCAAGGATATCTACGTCTTTTCTAATGTTAAGTTGCTATCAAAAAGGTGTCGAGTATTCACACAAAAAACCATGGGTTTTAAAAATATACATATGATATAAATTTTTTGAAAAGTTATACACATGCAAAAGAAAACAAAAAAGAGAATAGTTCTTTCTTTTTACGGCCCTTTGCAAGAGCAACCCACACATTGCATCCATGGGTGTAATCATACCCATAGATGGAACCTTTGGCACAGAGACTTTGCAGAACTTTCCCAAAATCCCATGAGGATTTATTATTAATTTATTTTCTTTCAATTCATGAGGCATTTGGCGTTCTTGCTGCATGCTCATCGTGATCAGCACCACTTTTTATATATATATATATATATATATTATTATTATTTTTTAAATTTTATAGTTGATTAAAGTTTCCCCATCTTGTGACCTATTAGGTTCTAGGCTTCTACAATATAAATATATACTTGATATATAATTATTCTTGCTTTTGCTTATTTATAGCGACCTAAGACTTTGTGGAGCCAAAAGTAGCACTTCTAGCCATTGTCATCAAAGAGGTATCCATTCTTGCCAAGTCTTTTTTTGGTTTTTTGTTTTCCAAGTTTGAATCAAGTTTGAATTAAGCTTGAATTGGATTATTTACACTCTGTAAAATTAAATCAAATTGAAGCTTACTTATATATATTGAGCCAGCTTGAAAGTAAATTTTAGTCTCAAATATGAGTAGAGTTGAGTCTAGCCTTATCGAGCCGGCTTTAATTATTTTTATGGCCCTAATATTAGCCTAAGCTGCAGAGTATTATATTCTAATCATTTGATGGATTTTAACTCTTTCCCTTTAATTGCACATGATGCTACTTCTTTCTATGGACTATCAATCTATCATAGTAGCTTGGAGAGACTTGTTCAGCCATGAATCAACATTGCTTCCATCTGACCATATGAATTTATTTATTTATTTATTTATTTTTCAACCAATGATATTATATGTATATAATATATATATATATATATATCATTAAAATAATGAACTTAGACTTTCAATGACAAATTAAGAGTAATAGGAAATCAAGTTGGAAAACAATTTGATAGTCTAATGAACTGGATTTGTTTGATTATTAGAAAGTAGAATTTAATCAAGTGTTTCTTTATTTTATTTTTTCAATCATTTCTTTAGTTTAATTTTGCAATTAAACATCAAAAGTACAGAAATTCTTAAATATCACAAACGAGAACATAATTTCTCCTATTTTTTAATTACTTATTCTTTCAACAAAGTTTGAGAGAAAAAAGAAAAGAAAAGAAAAGAAACAGAGAGAGACAGAGGAGATGTTTCATAGTTAAAGAGCAGCATTTACTAAGACCAAATAAATATAAAACTTCAAAAGGAGGAGTCAAATATTTGACTCTGATCTTGTGAGCATCTAATAAATATTCAAATTAAGATGAGAGTGGAATCTCGTACCTTGGTCTTGGTGTTATAAACCCGGTTGGTCACGTGCAAACATTACCATTCTATTTTGAAGTTGACTTTCAAATGTAGCGTGACATGGCGTTATCTTTCCATGAATCTTTTTAAGCATTCGATCGTCCAAACTAAGTTTTATATTCTAATCAGTAACTTTCATTCGTTTTCGTATGCCATCTTTTTGCAGTACGTTTACGTTATTTGATCCACTTTGACGTAGATCCTCGTGTAAAATTTCGCAACAATTTAGAATAGGAAAAAAATAATGGGCTATAATTTTTTTCTTCTTCTTTTTTTTTTTTGGTAGACAAATTATAGTTTACCGATTCAAACTTAAGCGTTTAATCTTTACTAAAATGGGTATAAAATAATGATTTTATTGTTAGAGTTACATCTATTCATCTATGTTAATATCTCGAGGGATTACTAAAATATGGATTGTTACACAAAAGGCGTAGTGACACAAAATAAAGTTTAGGATAGTAAAATAACTCTGGTATAAAGTAAAGTAGGTAAAATATATTCAACCTTAAATAGTATTATGGATAAGTGATAAATCTACGGTCGAAAGTCTGAAAGTGCGCACTGCGTCACCTAAGCGACGCTGATACAAGCTTCTTTTTTTCTCTCTCCCATGACCACTCTAGCTAGAGGAATGGGAGAGTCAATTTCTTCACACTAAGGTGACCTTTCTCTCTCTTCTTCTCTTCATTTTTCTTTGGCTTCATCACGAGGGATGGCCCTTTCGGTTTTCATCGAGGGAAGAATTTTTAGTGGTCCCTCATCTCCTTTAAAAACTGTTCCTAAAGAGGGAGAAAGCCTTGATTACCTCCTCCTTTGGGAGTTATGGGTGGCAGTGGTGGTGGATGTATCATCTCTGAATTTTCTTTTCTGTTTCTTTATTTCACTATTGTATACCGGTGGTTTTTGATTCTCTGAGTCCTTGACGATTCACAAAATCGTGCCTTGGATTATTGGATTGGAACAGAGCCACAAACTAACTAAAAGCTCCTTTAGATTCACTCTCAGTCCTCTTAAACTTAATATGTTGTTCTAATTAAATAATCCAGTATGTGACTTGTGTTAAAGAATCGTCGTTTTTATCTTCCTTCCTAATATAATTATTTAAATGCTAATAAAATTTAAAAATACAAAAATAAATTTTTTTTGAGTGATATGTACAAATCCAAATCCATCTCCAACCTTAGTCCTATTCTCTTTAACCAGAGAGTAATCCCGGGTCCCCATCCAACCACAAATAAACTGCTAAAAGTAGATGAGAGACAGGACCTAGCTTATTATAGGTCTTAGGAACAGCTACAGAAGCTCAAATCTAACAAAGAATCTAGGTCTAGATCTTTCCTACTATAATCACCTCACATTGGCACATGCGTAAGTAAATCCTCCAAAAAGTGATAAAGAAAAGTTGAAAGGGGGGAAAAAGACCGGTTTTAGGACAGCAAGTGGAAAAGAGATGAGAGATAGCGACTATAAAAGAATGAGGAAAAGGAGAAAAAAAAAAAAGAAAGTAAAAAAGTAATCGGTCATCATCCATTGCGGCGGTGATATGAGTATGTGAATGCGCAGGTGGAAGTGGGAGTTGGTGCGTGGGATTTCTCCAATCTCACCATCACCGTCGTCGTCATCATCACCACCACCTCGTCCAATCCGTTCCCAAAATCAACTGCGAGACGTTTCAAAGGTAGCAACTTTTTAAACTCTAACCCATTCCTCCCTTCAATTATTTGCTCCCTCGCCCAATTCGATCCAATCCCAAGTCAACGCAGCTCTCGACGACGATGGAGTCGAACGCGAGGCCTCCGCCGCTGTGGGATTGGGACAATCCCCAAGTATTCAACGATGGCTCAATCTCCTCCAAGAGCTCGATCTCGGCGTCGGTGGATTCCTTCCCTTTGATTTCGCCCGTCAAGAAGGATTCGGAGGAGGTCGGTTTGGATCTCCGGAAGAGGACTTTCGTCGAACATCTTCCGCGCGCTTCTTCGGAAGCGGCGGTTAAGAAGGCGAAGCCGTCGCAGCCGAGTAATCAGACTATTTTTTGCCAAGTCGAGGGCTGTAGAGTTGATCTTACCTCGGCGAAGGATTACCACCGCAAGCATAGGGTTTGCGAGATCCATTCGAAGAGCCCGAAGGTGGTTGTTGCTGGGCAAGAGCGCCGGTTCTGTCAGCAGTGTAGCAGGTGAAGGTTCTTAGATTTAGCTAAAATTTTGTTACTATCTTTGGGATCTTTAATATGATGATTGCCTTCTTGGTTGTCTGTTGAAGATTCCATGATTTGTCGGAGTTTGATCAGAAGAAGCGGAGCTGCCGCAGACGACTCTCTGATCATAATGCACGCCGCCGCAAGCCGCATTCGGATGCATTCTCGTTTACTTCTGCGAGGGTTCCATCTTCGTTTTATGGTAATTTCTTTTATATGCTTGTTTAACCTTTGGGAATTAAGTAGTTGATACTCAAATTAACCTTGTATGGTTTGTCGATCAGTGAAAGAAGATGCTATTAGTAAATCTAAGTGTATTACTTTCTAAGTTTGCTGCAAAAAGAAGAGTTTTTAACGCCATGATAGATACTCTATATGTTGTAGTTCTTCATTTATTTCATTCCAGCATACAACCTACTTTACTCCCGAAGATCGGTAAAAGAGTTGTCCTTTTGCAGCCTGCATCATGTTGCACCAAAAACTTGGCTGCTCTATGCTCTGAAATGGTTTTATTAGTTTTGGCGCATGAAGTATGACTACATTCGCAAAGAACTAGATAATCCCTGGCACTGGGAAGCCTTTGATAGAGCTATCTGAGTAACTAGATAGTTAGATTTAAGTAGATCTTGAACTCCTGACTGACAGAAACTGCATATTTGCTTAAGATATTAGTTTGTGGCATATTTGTTTGCCTGACCTAGTTCCTAATTTGGTCATTCGAAGATGTTTGTGTTATAAGTAGCCTGCTAAAAAATTACTACAGTTGATGTTCTGCTGCAGTATGGTGTTTCTTTGTGGATTTATTATTTTCCAGACTTTAAAATTCTTCTCACATGAAAGCTCTTTTTTCTACACATTATGCCATTTTCTCGGTTATATGATTGTCTCTTGATTACTTATATTTTGATTGCCTGTTCAGATGATGGACCACAGATAAGTTTTATGTGGAATAGAGCTCCGTTAGGTCAGACGAGACCCATGACAAGTACAACATGGGATGTCTCATCTGACTTCAAGCTCTCACAAATGAAAGAGACGTGGATGAAGTCCACAAAAGCAGGAGGCATTGATGGACAACAGCACTTGGGCAACTCTCAGATATCAAATGCATTTTCAACTCTCCGACATGAAGGAGATAGCCTCTTGCCAAGTAGAAGGACAACTGCCAGAGTTCTCAATCAAGGTAATGTTTCAATACTTGTTGGGAGAAATTCCATTGGATAGTACTACTTTGGAATTCGCCTGATTTATGTGCGGCATTGCTTATTTCATTTCTTTATAGTGTATTGTTGAGATTGAGGAAAATATTTCTCAGGATAATAGCAGATTAGTTGAACCAACACAGGAGAAGAAACATTTTAAGGAATTGCTTATATTTTGAATTTTTATTTTGATTCTGTGAACTCTTATATGCAAGACAAATTAAAGTAGAAAACTGTTGCTTGTAGCTTAATACCATTACAAGCATCATTGTAACAAAATTTCTGCATTGAATTAACATGTTCTTTCATGGAATAGATCAATGGATTCTAGCATCTTTATAATTAGCTGATAGTAGTCAGAAGCACTGGTCAATTGAAACAAGAAAACTAATTGTAGGTTGATTTTGTCCTACTCTAATTTCTTTTGTACCAATTAATCAATTATAAAGCAATGTTCTTCGAGACAATCAAGCTGGCTGTCTCTAGAAATTTAAGTATGAACCTATCTATTTCTTTCCTTTTTTTATTTGAGAACATGTTTGCGTCACTTGTCTTTTCTAACTTTTAAGACTTTAAGAACATATAGACATCTGTGATAACAGTTTCTGCTAAGAGGAAAGGAGGAGAGAAGGATGCATCAAGATCTAGCTAGAGGAGAGGGATATATAATATACTCCTCATGGCTGTAGCTAGAGGAGGAAGTAGTTAGGGGTTACTCTTAACTTATGACATCCAAATACTTGGAATCAGGACTTGGATTTCATTGTTTTGGAAGAAAAAATGAACAATTTTAAATATTTTCCCTTAATATTCCTAGACTAATACCATGATGTTCTGTCTTGTGATCTGCTACAAGTAATAACTCATGCAACAATATTAAGAGCTACTTAGAAGATGCTGCCTCAGATCAAAATGAAATACTACGAGCTGATAACTTTGCAACTTGCATAATTTGAATTCTGGAAGATGAGCTTGTTACTATTTATTGTTTAATCTCAGTCACAGGAAATGAGCTTAATTTGATCATTGCCTGTTCTCCATTTAGTTCTTACTAAATCATTGGCTAATTTTAGAGATCAAAATATCTTAAAATGAGTCATCGGATAACTTTAAGACCAGATGTTGGCTTCAGAGGCATTTTGAGAACAGGGAAGTAGAGTTTCATATGTGGTGTAACATATCCTTCAAATTCTATATATCTAATTTGCCAGATGCTGTTCCGTTACTGGTTTGTGCATAACTCCATATATGGAACAAATTCATCCGTCCAGTTTTATCATATTTGGTTTACCGATACTACTGTCATAATTAATCTTATCACCGTCTTACATTCTTCTCTGATTCTGGTAGTCCTTTTGTCTTCTTCATTATCCACCCCAAAACTTATATTTTTCATGCCTGAGCACATAGAAGTCATGTTCTCATTACACTTGTCTAAAGATATGGGGAGAAATGAATCAATTCTGAATCACATATGTAAGTCTGCTTTCCAATGTCTGATGTCTTTTCAGGTCAGGAAGCTTCTGTTGCTGCTTCAAACTTTGATGGAGCACCAGATGTTCAGCGTGCTCTCTCTCTTCTGTCATCTAGCTCTTGGGGTTCACCAGTCCATGGACCAACATCTTCTCTCATCCATTTTGTGGACAATAACCAAACTCAGCCTGCGCCGCAAGTAGGGTTCTCAGCTTCTGCTTACTGCCAGGATGGCCAGCCTCTGGCTCAACAACTGCGGGTGGTTCCATTTGCCATGCATAGCAATGGTAATTCGATGCAGGAATTTCAATTGCTTAGATCTCCCTTTGAGACCTGTTTATTTGATTCTAATCAGATTCATTGACGCTAAAATCAGCGACCGGACTTCTGCCGATCAAAATAGTATGTTATCATTCTTCCAGTCATTGTTTTACTTGATCAATAGGATTCATTTGTAAGATTTACCTTTACACGAACTCTCAATCTTGTGCTTGACAATTGTCTTTGTATTGACAATTCTTTTCAGCTCGGTCTCCCGTCTTCTCAACGAATGATCACTTTAAATTGTAGATCAGCATTCTTTTGCATTACTGGAACTGCTTGAGCTGCATGCTGCTGGAGATTGCCCTTAATTGTCTCTCATGTAAAACCAGAATGGTGGTTAAAGGACATGAATAATGTTGTTATGCTTCTTTTTGGACTGTGAAACTTACCTTATCCTTCCCTTTTAGGTTTCTGTGTAGCAATAATATTGTAACCCTCCTCCAAACATTAATGATCAATTCTCTGCTTCTAGAATAGGATATATATATATATATATATATATATATGAGCATCTTCTTCAATCCCATTTTGCTTTAATGGGGCTCCAAATTTTGAGTTTGCTACAGTGTAGTTTTTTATTTGGAGCTTGAGAAATTTTTTGAACCCATATCCAAATTGTTATTATATTTTTAAATTACAAAATTATTCTCTAAAGATATTGAACATCTTTTTTTATTTCTATCTATATCGTTTTCTTTTTATTCACTAATTATTTTAATTTAGTGCATATTTAGTTTCTTTAATAAGTTTTTAACAAAAATACTATAGTTGAGGACATGTCATCAAACCTTCCTTCAAAATGAATCTAATAACAAATAATTAAAATTAGAGCCTTCAAAAATGGATCTAATATCTGTGTTTGTAGCTAAACAGCAGAACAGAGCAACAAATCACAAGTTTTTATCAAATTAGCTCACCTAATTATTTTTTTTCCATGCCTACTACACTTATAAACCTTAAATCCAAGACTTAGTGAGCTGCATAAATTGCATCTAGTCCTAATTTTTTCAAGGATTGATGTGGAATTTTTTTTGTAATTTATCTCGTATTTAAGTTTCAAAGTGAATTAAATAGGTGATAAAAATTGTTTGGCAGGCTTAAAATCTTATTTTATTAGTTTATTTATCAATTTACCCCTGAAGGATGTCTGAATTATATTAACACCCTTCGGTTTTATCTTTTTCATTTTTTAATTTTAGGAATTTAATAGGCTCCTCTATGTATCCATACACACATACATATATGGATACATTATTTCATGGGCTTTTTTTTTTTACCCTATAAGAAAATCTCTTATTTAACTTATACTCTTGTTAAAGTTGATATTTGCATAGACACCCTCCGTTATTTTCTTAATAGATGTAAGATTAAGTCTTATAATTTAATAGAAAAAGATAAAAAATATATATTTCCAACTAAGAAAAATGTATGAAAACAAGAATAATAATAAATTTTATTTTTTATATCTTTTTCATGTATATATATATACTTGCGAAAAACTCAAACAAGAACTCCCTCTTCCCTTTTTGCCAGCTTCTCTCTCTCTCTCTCTCTCTCTCTCTCTCTCTCTCTCTCGTTTCTCGAATTGAATCGTAGGAGGGGGGGAGAAAGGAGGAGGGACAGAAGAATAAAAAGAAGAAAAGGTGCAGCTTTTTCCGCTACGGGTTTGTCTTGATTCTGTTTTTGTTGCAAATGGAACGCGAGGACCTTTCGGAATCTTGGGTTCTTCTGTCGGAGACGAGCCGAGAAGCGCCGGATCAAGCCGGTATGGAGAATTGCTCACGAAGATTCCTTCTTCTCGTTGGATTCTCGGGTTTCTCGACGCGTCCATTGGCTTGGGTTCTTTTCCCGCCTTCTGGCGTTTGATTTGGATTTGGATTTAGCGGCCGGTGTTTCTTGTTGGGTTCGAGTTCGGTTTGCTGTTGTTTGAGTTATTCCGGTTTGGGACTTATCGGAGTATTGAGGTTTCGAGATGAAGACACGTTCTTGAAGCGTTTCCTTCGTTGCTTACTTGAGATGTGATTCGAGATTCTGTCTTCAATGGTTCTTGACGACATTTTAAATTGTCTCGCCTAAATTGATGTATGATTAGTTCTTCATTTCTAGGATTGTGAAAACATAACTATAGCCTGCTTAAATATGAAATTGCAATTTGATTATGATGAGGTCATAACTGAGTCGTGAAATTTGTTTGTTTACTTCTCGTGTTTCTTTCCACTTCGTAGGAGATTATGTTATGTTGATCATCCTGCTGTACTTTGTAGGAGATAGGATTATAATCATAAGAACCACTACAGGTAGGTTTCCTTTTGTTTCTTAAATCGAAAAAATGTTATCCAAGCAACTCGCGCCTCTCTGCAAGTGGGTCTCGTAATCTGGGTCAAGGTACTGTAGGTTGGATTTGGACGTGGTATAATTTGTATTATGCACTTGAGTAATTGGGTGTGAGGTTGATATGAGTATTACAAGAAGGAATCTTGAACCAGGTAATACAGGAAACAGTCAGTTGAATTGTATCTGATGGATTGTGGAAAGAATGTGTTGTGGCATAACAAATGGTAGAGTTTTGTATCGGTTGTATTGTATCCTTCATCCTTTTTTGTGAATGATGAAGGATTAGCTTATGTTGGACTGACCTTTTTAAGATTGAGTGAGGATGAGTTTTAAGGTGTGAGGGGTGTAGTCGCAATCAAGAAAGATCCTAGTCCAGGTAGTATGCAATGGACGATGATAGTAATGATCATGGTGACGGAGGAACTGTCTAATAGGAGCCTTTCTCAACATTCTTCTCTCCTGGATTTTAGCTTCTGATGCTGGTTATTTTCTTGTTTTACATTTCTTAACTAATTGCTTGTACTACATCTCTTCATCTGCAATTAGAAAACACAAATGCAGAGGAAATAACCTGTAAATATGTCTAGAGTAATTTATTTGTAGAATTCATGTCACTTCTGCAATTGAAGTATTTGAGCTCATTTTAGACTCCACTCCAGAAACGTCAATGACAGATGCTGAGCAGAGAGCTCCTGGTGCTCAGAACTCTGAAGAGCAGGTTATTACTTGGCCAATTTTTTCCTTTCTCAAACTTTAAATTCTTAACTAATGCTAACCACGTTGTAGTCATCTATCAGCCTCTTTCTAATAGAGTTCAGGAGGTGATAACTCCTAATGCCTCACTTGAATCAAATTATGCCGATCAGTCAACAGATGCTCAAGTCCAGGTTGGCTCTTTGGAACATGATTTTGCCAATCCAGCAAATGTCTATGCACCTCAGGCACAAAATCTCGTGCTTCCAAGTTAGTATGCACATACCTTAATTGGTCAATCTCGGTGTTTCATATATGATACTCCTATTTTTAGAAACTATAAACTCTTGCACATTCAATTTGTTTGTCTTATGATAAACTTACCATCTTTTTATTCTCTCAGAAGTACTCTGCAGTGAAGTTCTTGCTTCCTTTAATCTTGTATTACTTAATATTTTGCATAAGGAATTGGTGCAATTTTAATTCCAAACTGGAGAGTACAAGGATTAAATACATATATGTTTCACCTTATGAACAGATTTATCATCTTCATCTACACCAGCTAGTTTAAAGGACAGAGATTTCTACCATCATGATGAATGTCAAGATTGTAATGTGAACTGGGAATCTAGTAACATTTTGCCATGTTTATTAGTTTAGTGGGATATCTCACTATCATGCTTTATCTTTCTAGGTTTCTTGTCTAGTGAAGAATTTACAATGCATCCTTTTGGGTTCTACGACTGGAAAGGCAAAACAATTGGCAAATTATTTGCACATTTTACTGCAAAAAGATTGTTATTTTTGTGCGCTTCATTGTCCATCTTTGTTTGCCCAACAGAATCCTCATCTTTGAGTTTCTGACTCAGATATAATCTTATATTTTTCCCATTAGGATATCAGAATCCTACGGATGAGTGGGAAGAATATCCCCGTAATTCGAGATTTGATGTTTTGGACACTAGACCAGTTGTAAGTAGTCTCTTCTGTCACTCTTTTTCATGTTAATCTTATGAAGTCTTTTCTAACTCCTTGTTTATTAGGTTATTTGGCAAGAGAATCCATCACTTCAGTTCAATGCTGGATATGAGAACATTCCTCAGATGCCCTATGTAGCATATTATCCCGTTACTACACCACCTCAACCTTTATTTTTTGGAGATGGACAGTTCTACTCCCCTCAGAACTATCCGTTCTCAGGCCATCTCTACCAGCTAACTGTGCCTCTTGTCATCCCATATATAAATTCTCAATCTCCAATGTCGCCTACTGGTACCATGAATTCAAGTAGCTCAATTCCCGGGTCAAGACAGGATTATCTACCCTATGGTTCTCTCAGAAGAGATAGTTTTTTTTTTCTGGAATTTCTGACAAAACTTTTCATGATTTTCAGCAAGGTTTTGATGGTTTTGGCTCTGGCTGTTTTTTTTTTCTTCTTCTTCTTTTTGGGTCAGATTGGCAGGAATCATCGGATGGGACTAGATTGTTGGCCCCTGCGGCTTCACTCTCGGTAGCTTCATCTTCTTCGGGAGCTGATAATGCTTCTGCTGCCAAACAGGGTCCTCAAATTTGTGCGCCTGGTTCCTCTGGTCAATGCACTGTACCTCTAAATGCTGGAGCGGTACTGAAAAAATATTTTTTTCGTTTAGTTTACATTAAAAGAGAACCATCTTTTATATTTCCATTCAGGGGTTGAGCTTTCAGTTAAAAAAGGTTTTATACTTGAAAGACAGTTTTTCTACCATACACAAAATTAGCTGTAATATCATATGACAATTCCACTCTGCATGCTCTGGTTTTCTGTTGGGACTTAACATTTGCTGCAGCATTCTCCCAAACAATAAGTCATTAGCTGTAGTTTTTACTCTATTTTTTTTTCATTTGTCTTAACTAATAAAATAATCATCGATTACGCGCACTTTGAAGACATGGTGTGAGGCATTATATTTTTCCTTTACAATTTATTTGTAGGTGTCTGAAATTTCATTTAAAGCAGCTGTTATCCTCAGAAGAGAGTTTCATTAAGACACGTGAAATTAGCAATAATATCATAAGATAATTGTTCAGTTTAACTAGTATTTTCATTGTATGTTTGCTCTGCTTTTCTCTTGGGACTTCAGAACCGCTGTTTCATTTTACGCATAGTAATTCACAGTTTAGCTTGGGTGACGAGTTGTATAAGTTTTTATTTAAATGTGATATAGTAATATTGTATATTAGGGATAGAGGCAGTATGCTAGATTTTAAGAAAACCTAGTAGGTCACTGGATGTAGCAGTTGGTTGCACCTTGCAAGATTTAATTTACCGCAATAGGAATCCATTTTAGGATTCCATTACAGTATTTAATACATTCAGGCTTGGCAGCATCAGACTCAAAGATCCTTGTATAGTTATATTGTTCCATATCATCCAATAGCTTCTATGACATTGAGTATTCTTGTGGTGGCATATTTCAGCAGGTCAGCGGTATTGGAGAGTCCAATCCAGGCTTGGGGACGCGCGATGAGAGTCCTAATTTTGTGACAGGGTACAAGGATGCTAAATTTTTTGTTATAAAATCTTACAACAAGGATGATGTTCAGGCAAGCATCAAGTATGGTGTTTGGACCAGCAGTGTCAATGGGAACAAGAAGTTAGATTCTGCTTATCGTGAGGCAAAAGAGCAAGAAGATCCCTGCCCTGTTCTTTTATTTTTCTCGGTAACTTCAAGTTTTTGTCCCTTTTATTGCTAGTTTTATTAGTGTTACCCAACTTGTTGTTTTTAACTTGATTGAAATGTAACTAACTTTGAGACAATGAACTTGGCCAGGTAAATGCAAGTAAAAATTTCTGTGGGGTGGCTGAGATGATGGGGCCTGTTGATTTTGAGAATAGTGTAAATTATTGGCAATTCGACTGGAGTGGTCACTTTCCTGTCAAGTGGCATGTTTTGAAAGATGTCCCCAACCATCAGTTTCGTCGTATCATTCTTGAGAACAATGGCAATAAGCCTGTTACTCTCAGCAGAGACGCACAAGAGGTAAAAGTTACTTCTGGGAGAATAACATAGCTGTTATGTTTTATGTAATTCTTGTTTCTTCATGCTTACTCCTAACTTTTTTTGCTTGCTTTCTGGACTAGTTAAAAGAAAGATGTTCTAGTGAACAATGTTCTTCTTGTTTATTTTGCAACTCTACTCATATATGCTTTCTGGCTTTCTTACTTTATTGTCTGGTTTCAACTCATGCAGGTTAAACTGGAACAGGGACTGGAGATGCTAAGCATTTTCAAGAATCACAAAGCTAACACGTCAATCCTTGATGACTTCCATTTGTATGAGAAAGAGAAAATGGGGCTGGAAAATACGGCAAGGCTGCAGCACTCTGTTGCCAATGAACCACACACTCCAACAGCCGCCCAGGTTGTCCCCATGAGAGAGATCTCCGAGAGCTTTTCTCACGCCGTCAGACTGGAAGAAATAAATACTACAGGCTCACCATCAGATAGAACTCTTCCTGGAGATGCTTCTGCCACTATTGCTGAGCCTGAAGAACCGATAAATTCTGATATCAGCTAAGAGGAAGCATCTCTCAGAGAAGCTCTAACTGTCGGCTGGCGTTTCTTTTCTCGGTTCCCCTTTGCTGGAAGTTGGGAAGTAGCAGTTGACAATGGTGCAAGAATTAAAAAGAAGAAAGATAGTCCATACAATTTAACTCTGGGGCTGCTGGTTCAGCTCAACATTTCATAGGTCTTTCACTGATCATGAATCTGTAATTTTAGTCCCTCTTTGATGATATTCTCTTTCTTTGACTCTTTCATGATATTCGCTTAGTGGCTAGCCTCAAGGAGAGCTGCATTTCATGCAATCATTTGTAAATCATGAGTTTGCTTTCAGCTGAGTCAGTGTTTGTTTTTTTCCAACCTCTACCCATATTTTGGACAGGTGGTTCTTTGATAAATTGGACTGCTTCAAGTTTTATTGGTAAATGCTCATATTGGTATTTCAATTTGCTTTAGATGCAGTGTTGTCATGAGTCTTATAGGGTGGACTTGGATGTTGCCCTTCAATCGAATAAAATGTGTGTTAACTCTTGACCTTCAAAGTATCTTAAACGATATATTTCCAGAAATTAATGACTTAGTTTTAGAAATAATGTTATTGTTGCCTCGAGATCATTGACCAGAAGATTTAAAACCGGTGATATATTTGATCTAAGATTTAAAACCAGGGAAGCTCCTATCCATTCTCTGCAGCAAATCGGAGCAGATGCAATTTATATTTCTCTTGGAAAACTCTTCCTTAGCATTAATCCTTCGGGAAATGATTTAAAAAACAAAGAAGAAGCAGTTTTTATTGCTTTATTAGGATCTGATTCAGTTAGATATTACATCTGACAAAATTCAGTCCAAATACATTTATTTCATCGGAGCTCTAATTCATATTAGATGGGATCTAGTTAGATGATCCATCTCCAGAACACTAAAGATATCGACCATTTTGGATAATCTCAATTACATCCCTGGTTAATCTCACACAAACACATCTGGTAGTAACACACAATGTATTTATAACAAGCATTAGACAGATGGTTGATCAAAGATTTTCTTAAGCTATCCAGATATTTTCAATAGGATTATATATAGATATATGCCAGAAAGGAGAATATGGAGATGTTATCAACAAAGCACTTAATACAACGGAGCGTCCAAGTATCCAACAAGGAACTAAGTAAAACCTAAGAAGTAAAGAAGCCTGTAAAAGAGAAGCAACTAAAGCCCACATACACAAACTTTCTACTTCAAACAATCAGTTCATTAATATGGTAAATACAATGAAACTGCCTCTCTCTCTCTCTCTATTTTCATTTTTCTTCAACTTTTGCCGTTATAAGTTTCAGTCAGTGGTCATTGGTTGGGAAATGCAACACCGGAAGCGTGCCTTGCGAACAGTGCTCATGATCTCCATCTCGGCGTTCTCAAGCATTATGACAACCTCGGTGAAGGAGGGACGAACATCAGGGTTTGCATCCCAGCAACGAGTCATAATCTCACCAAGTGAAGGTAGGCAATCTTGTGGGACGACTGGGCGAACACCTTTGTTTACAACAGCAAATGCTGCCTGAACAGCTGTCATGTTTGCAAAGGGGAGCATACCAGTTATGAGTTCCCAAAGGACAATACCGAAACTGTAAACATCAACTTTTTGATCGTAGGGTCTGTGCTGTATCATCTCTCTGCAAAACAAAAGGAAGATGTCCTTGTAAAGTTCAGTTAGGGAGCAAAACAGTTTGCAGAAGCATAAACTTACATGTCATGTTATTGTGCTAAAACATGAGTTCAAGCAATAAAAAACATACAAGGAAAGAACATAATTGCTACTAAACAGTAAATTGCTGTCAAATGAAAGCAGCAAAAACATGCGGAAATGTCTGCATTGGGCCTCAGATTTAACACTAGAATGCATTCAACATGAACAAAAATATTTGAGCTTATAGATTTATGTATGAATGTTACTCCATGTAATTCTACATGGAGATGCAAGTAAAACCAATCTTTGTTTACTGGCATGCCCAGCATCATTATTGGGTATCAAACAAAAGAGTAAAGCAGACAAATAATTATACAATTTGGAGCAAAACCAAGCTTTTGTTCACCAGCAATGCCAGGCATCGCTATTATAAACCAAAGAACAAAATAGGAAAAGTCCTGGACAGTCACTCAACTACTGCCAGGCTATATGATCCACAATACCAGATTGTGCTATTAAAAGGAGATAAATATTCTCTTTCAAAAAGATTAGTCATGGCCTATATAGAGCACATGGCAACATAGGTTATATTTCAGAGCTGCTTCTTTCCTACCCATTTGTCTAACAGCTTGAGATAACTTCACATTAAGGCCTAACTGCACACCGCACATCACAGAACACACGCTCAGATATAGTAACAGAGTAACTTGGGAGTCTTGGACATGGTTGCTTGATCTCAGAAATAAGAGCAGTAATCACTTCTTCGATAAATATGAAAGCATTTTGAATGTCCATCCACATAAAATGAGATATTAAATTTAGCCATGAGATATAGATATGATAAAATATTTTAGATAAAAAATATTGAAGTGCCATAATAATTTCAAGTTAGCAGATGAATACATTCTTTGATCTTAGATTAGATTATACAGAGAAAACTCTGAAAGTAACATATTTTCATAGATGTTAACTAGTTCTACAGAGAACTGCATCTTCTTTGTAGCAAAAAGTAGGAAACTTAAAGTGGAAAAAGAAAGATTTTGGAAAATATCTATATCTTCTTTCTAATGAAAAGCAACCTATGGGCATGAAATACACCAGCAGTGTGTCACATAAACGAGTAGGCATATACATGTGCATAAGGCCTCCCAGTGCCTAAGACTCCACCAATGCGGGGTCCTTACGAAGTTACCATCACACCTTGATTATTCCTGCCTACACCAAAATTCTCAAAAATTAACACTGGACAAGTCAAATATGGTATACAAACAGCCCTTTCTTCTTTCGTCCCTGTCTTCTTTTGTAAATTTCAAAATTTATGAAGGATAGGAATGTAGAGCTATTTTGTCTAATCTGACTCATAGGGCATCTAGTGAAAATATAAGTATCTATAGGGAAGTGTCTAAAGTGAATCATATTAATGTGAAGCTAGGAAAAACTTGCTTAAGATGCATTGATCATGGAATTTACCAAAAACATTAAACTATTCAATGGTTCCTTTTATAGATTTCAATCGAAAGATCTTCACCGTGGAATGTCAGAATCCCATGGATAGCAAGTCATAATCCTTGTTATGATAAATGAATCCCAAGCCTCTTTCTCAAGATAATAATATTAAAATTAGAAATTATCAAATTAATTGTATAACTAATAGTAATGTTAACGATTGGTGATAATGATAATAAGAATAACCATGAAGTGAGAATGAAATTGCTTTAGAAAATGAATTGTTCATATACCATATGTCATTTACACACCAATATGGCATACATGCAAGTGGCAATATGGCATACATGCAAGTAACAACACATGCATCAAATCGTACTTAAGAACATCCTTCAATTTTTGTACATGAACAAGCTTGCGCCTTACAGTACGATTATCACGTATGTATATCCTAAGAACATAAATCCACCAATCTATGTAAGTACATACCTGCAGTTACTCATCAGAATATACATCGCAAGCTTGTAATCTGCATACACTAGAACACGTAAAGAACTGGATTACTAATCTGCCTGCCTCTTGCAATACTTTTGACTAATCTGGTGCATATTATTAATTTGTTATTACAGTTGACTCAAAATTCTTAACATGTTTCATAGCAGAACACAGATCACATTATTTTGCTTAAAACTGGCAATAGTAAGTTTACTAAAACAGTAATCTTATTACCATCAACCTTAGTCAAAGTTTACTCTATTTGAAGTGGATTTGATTGATGATAGAACAAAAAGTCAAAAACTGATATCTGACCTAAAAGAAGAGCCAAGGAAAATTCTTAGTAGACCATGGCCAAGTATTTTGCTGCCAAGTTTATCCTGAGTACCCTTCTGGCAAAGGAAATGACCCAAGGTAAACTTTAGCTCATTTGGGTACTTCCCCTTTTTATTTGGACAAGAATGTAATTATTTACTTAAATATAACTCTTAAGCTGTATATGAACTTCTCAGATAACTACATTGCAACAAACACAATAAGTCCTTGATAATAAGACTGCAGTTTCCGAATTGCTAGATAACTTTCTGTTGATTAGTTTCCTTATGACTTGTAGGAAGCTAATTGCTGAGAAGACGATAATTCTACTTAGTGGCTGGTCTGTCGAGAGCAGATTGATCAGATCACATGTGGCCAGTTGGACAACTATCAGGTGTAGTTCTCCAGAGTAACTGTTTTACCATTGATGCGACACAACTGGGCACTGTTAGGTCACCAACCTATTTCCCCTCTTCTTCTAGTTGGCCGGACAATAAAATTTCTATACAATTGCAATCTATTTCAGTTCCCTTTGAAAACCTTCATGAATTGAAACAATGATTCATCAGGCATGCACCATAGGACATGCAACAAAAACATGCTGATGGAGGAAGCAATTCTCAGAGTTCTACAAGGTTGATCACCCTTTAGAAGTAGATAATCAAGCATAAGATGATGAAAGCACTGGGAAGAAGAGGTAAATAGGATATTAGTTGAAGGGTGCAAAATTTGGATTGTTATTGGCACACAACAAAAGGATGAAAGAATTGAAACTCAATGCAAGACATCACAAAATTCAATAAAGCCACTTTATGATATAAGAAGTTGCAAGAGAGAACTTTTGGAAGAAGAGAAATCAGGATAATAGCTTCTGGAATTCTTCAGAAATAAGACATGCCAAATCAGTTAAAAGATGAATGGTTTGAGAACCGGCCTTAAGAGCATATTTTAGCAATTTCATTCTGCCAGACAACAACTGAGAGATTGAACTTCAGTCAGGGAAGATTCTAATAGTCAATTTAACAGCTGGGTCAAACAAAGATCTACTAAAGGGTAAGGTACAATGGAATCATATTATTGGACTAAGTTATCTTGGAATGCAGATAACCTCTTTATCGATACAAATAGTTTATGTGCATTAGTTGTAAATTCCTGGGTGTTTCTTTTTTAGTCATTTTTTATGGGAAAATTTTAAATAACACTACATTTTCATCATTTTCTAGTTAACACCTCTTTTTAAAGAATTTTGAGATCTTGTAACTCGACCCCTCATTTTTTTATTACATTTTTCATCTAACCTCTGAGTTGACTTGATCTAATCATTTTCAAACATGAGAGTATCAACCAAGGAATATTCTTATTAGAATACTAAGTGTAATTTCTAAAATACCTAAATTATCATTTTCTCTCTTCTTCATTTCATTTAAGAGTTTATAACCAACATTCATGGTTAAGCCCTCTTTCTTGCATTGGTGGAGTATGGGCTTTGTTTGGGGAAAGAGACTAGACTATGGTTTGGGGAAAGAGATTAGATAATTGAGAGGGTTCTAATTTGGTAGGGTAGGATAGGCTGATTAGATCTAGAAAAAGGTTTTTGATTTGGTGGAGTGGGCTAGGTGGAATATGACTTAGAAAGAGTTTGATTAGTGTGAGTCTAGGTTAGAAATATTTCAATTAGGAATAAATGAGAGGGTTCTAATTTGATAGAGTAGGATAGGGTGATTAGATCTAGAAAAAGGTTTTCTTTTGGGGGAGTGGCCTAGGTGGAATATGACTTAGAAAGAGTTTGATTAGTGTGAGTCTAGGTTAGAAATATTTCAAAAAGCATTTTAGTAATTTAATCAGTAGAATTACATAAACCATAGACCATAGTTAACGATAGTTAGCTAAAATAATAGCGCGGTGTTAGATAAATATATAGGAAAAAAGAAGGGTGTTAATTGCGAAATGATAAATCAGAAGGATGTTATTTGAAAATTCCCTTTTTATTAATATCAAAACTAGCATTTGATGATGATTGGTCGAACTAACTTTTTGAACCAAGAATAATAATAATGATATCAGTTATTTCCATAAAATGACACTAAATTACTTCTTGATTTTTTTTAATTTAGTCAAAAAGGAACCGATGGTAGTATAAATTCAAGACAAATAAGAAAACAAAATTCCAAGCTCACAATAACCGATGGAAATTTGATAAGTAAAAGATGATAATCATTCAAGACCCATGGGTTGAACAGTAAATTCTCATTAACTTTTGGGGCATGTGGTTTAATAAATTGTAATCTGACAACATATTAACCACAATGGTCTAAAACAAAGTATTAAAAAAATCATTATCATCACTCCTTGCAGAAGGACCACCATTATCCATATGACGTATAAACCGCCAAAATAGAAAGAGACCAATTCTAGACTGATTTGTTTGTGAGCAACAGAAACATCATACATGCCCTTATTCATTACAATTTAAAGATCATCCAACTTATGTAATGGAATAAGGATGCCACAGGAAAGTTTGTATGCATCAAAACTTTTAATGTGGCTACAAATGTAAAATTAAAAACAAATCCCTTGGAATAATGATATTTCTAGAATGCTTCAAAGTTTCATGACTTCATCAAAGATAACAAAGTTAGGCACATCCAGAAATAGTGTAAGTCATACCAAGCATGCCTACTGTAAAGCATTCATTATGCAGTTCCCAAAATTCACATCTTTCAAAGCATGCAATGTATGATTAAAGTTAAACAATGGAATGAAAGTTTCTATATAAGGTTGAGCAGTTAGAACAGCACGAAAGAAGTGTCTCAAGCAATTCCAAATTTCTAACGGTAGCACATAATTCATCAGAGTTTATTCAACTTACGGAGCCATCCAACGGTATGTTCCTGTTTCCGGTGTCATCCCTTCTGTCTTCACCTCAATGCGAGCTACTCCAAAGTCTGCAATCTTAATTGATTTGTCTGCAGAGATCAGAAGGTTGTCTGACTTTAGATCCCTGTGAATGAACCCCAATCCGTGCACATAGGCCATCCCCCTGGCAACATCAAGTGCTTGCTTGACTGCAAGCTTCAGAGGCACTAACTTGTTCTGCCTTCTCATCAGAAACTGGCGAACAGAACCACCCTTTGCATACTCAGTAACAATGCACCACACAATACGCTTCCTGCATGCCCCAATAAACCGTACTATATTGGGGTGCTTCAAAGTAGCCAGCATCATAACTTCCTGCACAAATTGTTGTTCCATCAACTGAGCTCTCTCTGGGTCATTCTCTGGCCTTTCCAACAGCTTAATAGCAACATCTTCTCCATTGTAGGTGCCCCTGTAGAGCTTCCCGAAAGCCCCTTGAGCAAAGGGCATCCCCATATTTAGCTTTCCCAAATCAAGAGTCCACTCTTCATAATCCTTGAGTGTCTCTGTCGGATGACTTAGGTCCATCAAAGCCTGAGCTAATGCATCATCACACAGATAGTGAGATGTACTGCCGGGGCCAACAGCACTGTTGCCGACAGAATAGCTGGCAGCAGGGACATGGCGGAGGAAGACAGTATGGGAGTCAGTCGAGCCAACGCTGCTATTGTCAACAGACATGGCAATTGACCCACCATTATTGGTAGTCTGCAGGCTGTTGTTGCTGTCTATGGACATGTTAGACCCCTCTCCGAGCTTCCAATAGAACGCAGAGTCGTAGAAGCTGTTCACACCATCATGCCCGCCGCCACCGCCCATGATTCCGGGAAATTTTGGGCCTTCCAACATCTTCACAAATCCAATGTAACAATAAAAATCAATCCAAGTTCTTTCTTCTTGAAACAATCAGTAACATCTAAGTTACCACCAGCTTAGAGTCGAATCAAGAGAACCTAGAAACAAAGCCAGCTCTTATCAGAGATCACAAAACTTCACTGCAAGCACCAAAAAATTCAGACTTTCTCTCCCTCTCTCTGCCACAAAAACCGACGCAAAACATAAGAATCGAGCCCTAAAACCGTAAAACTCTTAACGAATTACAAACTAGGATCACCTCAAAACATTATCCGTTGGGTAATCAACAACCAAAACCGCAAATGATCATTCCACAAAAGAAACAGAAGAAAAAAAAAACAGAGAACAAAAGAAAATCCTAGAAACAAGCAACGTAATCTAGAAAGAAACAAACCCTCCAATCTGAGCAACGGGAGCACCAATTCGGGCGAAACTTACCTCGATCGGGAGGGGATCCTCCCGCAGAGCGAGTACGACGAATGGATCGCGTGTAAGAGGATCGAGATTCGCGCGAATAGGAGGGGGAATGGCGTTTTCTCCCCCGCTTGGACGACTCCGAGAGACGACCACGACTACGCGAGCGAGAGAGAGAGAGAGAGAGAGAGAGAGAGAGAGAGAGAGAAGTCGTTTTTGGAGTTTTGCTCCCCGTTTCGTCCCCTTGTTCCCGTCCTATCATTTTGCTTGCTGATTAATGAAGTGTTTTGTTTTCACATTATATTTGCAGAATCATCCAATCTTATTTTCTAATAAGTAAAAGACTTTTCCTTTGGAAATAAATTTTTAACGAAGGACTATTTTGTAAATATTTGAGTAACAAAAACATTAAAAAATTGAATCAGTATTCATATGAGGCTATTTTGCAATGCAAACTAGACTTAAATTAATAAGAGACTATTTTGCTCTTATATAAATTACTTTTAAACAGTACTAAAAAGACTTATTCTTTTGTAAGAAAAACAGTATTTTTATGGCAACAATGTAAGAGAAGAAAAAAAACTGAAAAATAGAGTTGCTGTTTAATAATAAATCAGAAAAAAGAAGGGGTGTTTTCTGAAAGAAACCCCTGAGTTCTTATTAATTCTTATAGAGAGGAACTGATTAATTAGAGAAGGTAATTTAATTTCCAAGCTTTGGACCGAGTGGTCTAAGATTCCAACCCCACGCCTCGGGTTCTGTGCAAAGCGTATTTTCTCCGCGGTTTCTCGCGAGATGCAGAACGAGATAAACGTGAGTTCTTTGGTTTTTATCCTTCCTGTGCTTTTGCCCTTTGTAAGTAATTAATTTGCGATAATGCCATTCTACTTTGGTATCTGCTCACCGTAAATAAATTTTTTTTAATACGTAAATTACAAATTTACCCCCCTTGTCTGAATTTAACTTACCTTTTTAGCTTAGACCAAATTGCAATCGGTTAAATCTTTCATCCAAAATTAACGGTTTAGATGTTGGAATCAACGTGGTTCATTGGTATTAGCAAGTTGCTAAATGCCCAAATTATATTTATCATTCTCAAATTAAATTTTGTTTATGTGAGGATAATTAAGTTTTTTCGTATCTTCATTAATGATTTTACTAACGCTTGCAAAAATGTTCAAATTTCAAGTGCATAATAGTTCACTAGTTAATATTTGTTCTTTATTTTTATATAAATTATGAGCCGATATGCTAATTATAGACTAAATTAAAAAATTAAATTATTTTCGATATATAAGTCGGATAAGTGAATCAGTCTTTCCTTAAAAAAAATACAAAATAAGGCCAAATTATATATTCATACGAAAATTTAACTCCTGACATGGCAACTCCTCTTTGAAGATCCTGACCGCCTCCCATGAGTTCGTCTCCGGGCGCCGGCCGGAGGCCTAGACGAATTGCCCAACATTCCGAGAGGATGACACTAGTGTAATTTCAGGGGGGTAAGGTTACCTAGAGAGAGAGAGAGGTTCACACTAGTGTAAAGCTGGGTGTAAAGCGAAATTGGGCACTTTCGTCATTTCAGCACAGCCAACGAAAAGTCTGGTGCTTTACCGCGGGTTATCACGAGGTGTGCAATTGCTATCTCGAGCATCCACGTGGCGTTTGGCGTCATTGCTATGTCCTCTTTAAGCCTCATTGGCCTTTTCCGAAGTAGGTTGATGACTAGGACATTGTAAGTGGGGCCACCAATAACAAAGGAGGTAAAACTGTAAACGATAACACTTTAATCTTATGGTTAAGAAATATACTTTTACTCCTTAATTTTTTTTTAATCTATGACACTTTAATCTTATGGTTATATTTAAACTAAACTGTTCTTTTCTTTTTCATCGTATTTAATCAATTTAAGGATTAAATTTTGCAGATGATCACATTAGAGCCGATTTCAAATGATAAAAATATGATACACTATATATATATATATATATATATATATATATATTAATCATTTGAAATTTAATTACTATTTATTTTTAATATATTGAAAAGCTTATATGATTATTTACAACTCATTTTCTAATTAGTATCTTTAAATTCGACGTATAAATTAATCAAATATAATAAAAATAATAATTTAATTTGAATATAATTATAATGAGATAAAGTAATATAAATAAAATTATAATAAGGTGAAATAAATTTTTAGGCTTATATAATTATAATGTTTTTTTTATAGATTATTGAGTGTAGACTAATCATAATCTAAACAAAAGAGCTAGGCGCTCTATCTTATCTCGATATATAAGTTAGACATCTCAATCAATTCTCGTAAGAAAAGAGGTTAATTTTTTTACTCTCTTTGATACACAAATTAGATAATTCACCAAATCCTACCTTCTCGAGGTAAAATAAAATGATGGGCATCTTATACAATTATAACCTTTTTTTATATAGATTATGAGTGTAAATTAATCATAATCTAAACACAAATTATATAACTCAGCAAATCTTTTCAAAAAATTTATACTAATTTCTCTCTTAGTTCAACCCTACCTTCTTGAGGTAAAATAAAATGATGGGCATCTAATTAAACAAGGTTTATTTTTCCTCTATGAAAATTTATGGGTCTCTTATTTAGATTATACAAATGGTTCCCTCTCCTCATCATACCACTATTTAATTCTTATAGTTGTAAACATTCCTAGCATTCAAATTTAGATCTGTTTGACATTTCTATTGGACTGATGCTGTTCATATTGAAATGGACATATAAGACTAGTAAATCCTTCAAGATATTTGAGTTCTCTAGCATATTTTTTTGTACTAACTAAATTCATCAGGGTCTAAATTAGGTAGGATTGGTTGTCTTGTTGATGAGAGGGACCATTTGTCTAATTTATGATTTTTTTTTTCAAATTTAGCTCACCTATATAAAGGGCTCTAAAATTGTTAAAAGAAAATATAATTTTTGTTATAATATTGAAATTGTACTCCAATAAGACATACTGCAAATCACATAATATCATATATTATGTAACAATATTATAACTATGCATATGGCTTAGTTAACACTCGCTAATTTTTATATGCTATTGCCTTACTATATAAGTTATTCCGATCATCAACAATGTTATAAACAATATCACCGAGCTCTTTTAATCTTTTTTTTTTTTTTTGGTGGTAGAATTGATCTAATATTTTAGTCACAAAATTCTTGGTGTGGACCATTTATTTTGTCTAAAATTTCAACTTTCACTTCCAAAATTAGCTTTAGAAGAAAAATTCCATGAAGATGGTCCCTCTTCAAAGTCTACTATTCCTCACAATGACAAGTTTGAGTAGTGGTGATTAATATAAATACTTTTCATGACATGTATAATGTTTAGTAGCAAATAAAGGAATCCATTTGATATGCAAATTTAATGGAAATCACAAATTAGTATACTTTGCAAACAAATTTTTAATTCATATTTGGTATTATAGGAGTTAATTATGTGTATTGAAAGGAAAACAAATTTAAGAAGTGTGAAAATAAATAAATAAATAAATAAATAAATGAGAGGTTGTGTGAAGATGAAAAATAAATTAAGGGTCTAAGTATAATTATTCTTTTATCATTATTAGTTACTTATGAAGCCCAAAGAGCAGGCAACCAACGACTGCCAAGTGTCCCGTTGAAGCAAATTCCTGCATCTCGAAATCGACGCGGGAATAAAGAATCCGAGAAGAGCTCTTCAAACAAGAGGCTAACCGCCACTATCGCTCCTGCGTTCTCCCTCGTCCTCCTCCTCCTCCTCGATTTATCTCCTAAAACCTAATTTTGGAAGCCAATGCCTTCGTCCTTGCGAGAAGAAACCAACCGATCCTCTCCATTCTCGCCGCGTCTTCTTCCCAATTTACTATGGCGGGAGTCCCCGAACACTAGGGTTCCGATCTCGGAGATATGGCTCGCGATCTCTTCCTCCATCACCACCATCTCTTTGTCCTTCTTCCTGTACTTCTCGTCGTCCTGGATCGTTCTCTTGCGAAGACGGACCAGCCCGATGGTGAGTTGTCTTGGATCCGTAGCTCTCGTTCTTGAACCGAAGATGCCTTTTTTTTTTTTTTTAATGATCGAAGAATATTCCTTTGATACTGTATGAATATTCTTGAGAAGTGGGCACATGTGGTTGCTGTGCGAGGGGCATGATTCAAGATTTTTTGAATTCATGACATTTCTCTCAATGGTATAAATATGGATAGGGGTAGATACCGCTCTTCTTTTGTTATGGAATGATTATCAGCACATAATTCAGCGCACATTCCCATTGCAAAGTCATTATATGCATCCCAAAGACCATCCAGGAGGATATGTGATTATTGTCAAAGTGAGTAAGATCAAGTTGATCATTTGCCTCAGCAATAGACAGAATGAACTAGTATCTTTCTTTAACAACTTTTATGCGTATGGATTCATGTTTCATTGTCTGTGATTTTCTGCTAACTGTTAATATTCTTGAGATCCTTAAAGTTGCTCCTTTTGTTTGCTTTTGCAGTTTCTGCCCTTAATGTTATGTATGGCAGCTTAAATTCCCCCTCTCAGTTGACTGGTTGGAGTTCAAGTGGTGGTGATCCCTGTGGAAAAGGCTGGAAAGGAATCACGTGTTCAGGCTCATCTGTGACAGAAATGTATCATCTTTATGTTATTTTGATTTTTCATTGTGCATGTCTTGGTTGGTCCTCAAAAAAATTCAATAGTATTGGAAATGAATTTTACTTTTTTTAGGAGGAAAGGGAATCTTCAATATAAGTTTTTCCTTTAAATGAGTTCAGTACTACTTTGCTGTCTGCATATTTCATAATGGCATCTTCCATTGGCATACGATATTTGCCTTCTTTTTAAGTTCTCATTTAATGCCATTTCATGAGTTCATTAAATTTTCTTTACATCTCTTGTTACAATATTGATACAGGAGTCACTTACTTCCATAATTTCTTGTGTTAAATGATCAGCTCACTATCAGGTCTTGGATTGACTGGCACACTGGGTTACCAACTTTCTAGCTTGACATCAGTGACCAACTTGTGAGGATTAGCTTTACTGTCGTGAAGCTTTACCATTATTAGTTTTGCAACTTAGTGCAAGTTTTTCTTTCTCTTAGTACAGTGACGTGAGCAAGAACAATCTCCAAGGTGATATACCTTACCAACTTCCACCAAATGCTGTTCATATGTAAGTCACTCCTCTGTGATGTGCATAGCTAGCAAATCTACCCTCATGTTCTTTTCTCCCCTTGTACATGAAAATACATATTAGACATATGGTGTTCCTGGCTACCAGTATTTCTTCAGAGCAGATTTCCTTACCATGATGAGTTCATCGTTATACTAGTTAGAACTAATCTGAAACCATCTTTGCCTACATGCTTAACTGAAAAATGATGTGGATCCTTCAATGCAGGAATCTTGCTGGGAATGCTTTTACTGGTGGTGTTCCTTATTCTATTTCTCAAATGGCTGATCTTGAAGATCTGTGAGTATTATGTTCTTGTGCTGGAGCTCCTTTTTTTGGTCGTCCTCTGATGGTTTTTAAACTTAAAAAAATATTTCTTGTGGAATACAGAAATCTTGGTAGTAACCAGCTAAACGGACAGTTGACTGATATGTTTGGAAAGCTTTCAAAGCTCTCTTTGCTGTAAGTTTACAATTAATCAATTAAGTTTTTATAGCAAGCCTTTTTTATTGCTCTTTAAAGGGGATGTTTTATTTACTTTTAGTGACAGCACTTATTTTAACCTTGGTGAGGATACTTTACACCGATTTATTTCAAATTTCTGAAACTAAAAAAATATTTAGAGATCTCCCTCATTAGATCAGAACAAAATGAAAAATCTAAGTTGTTGCTCTTCTAATTTTAAGAACTCATTATCAGTTCATTTATAAAGAGTATGAATTATATTTCATTTTTTGCTGAAATTTTGTTTAACTTTCTGTAAACAAGAAGTAACAGGTTCAATCAACTGGAGAGAAAGAAAGCCTGTTGTGTGATGTTCAAAATCTAAGTTATATAAATTCATTTGTTGGTGCATCTTTTAGGATTTGAGCATTGCTTTTGGTCCTTCTAATGAGAGTAAATCAGCTAGTGTTCAAACAACTACTGCTCTCCGTCGACTGTGGAGAAGAATAACTACCTTTCATTTGAGTGGATGAAGATGCATACTGCTGTGGCAGAGACCCTGTTAGAACCTGCTTTGTGTTCTCAGTTTGTGTGGATGGAGAGGTGGAGGTATTTCAGTCACCATCAGCTTGAGGTGAATAGGTCTATGTAGCATGTAGGGTTTGTATTCCCATCAGAAGAAAATGAGGGTCTGGGTTTCCTCTATATAAGGTGAAGCAGCCCTAACTATTATATCATGACCTAATGATCAACTGATCACTACACACTCTAGTCTTTACATGTGCACACACACACAAGCACATAAATACATTAGACAGACTCCTATATGTACCTACATATGAGGCTAAAGATCGACACAATTCTTTAGGTTGATCTCAACTTGTTTAATAAATCTGTTAGCTTTAGTCCTGGAGCTCAGCTGATAGCTTGATACCCCTATTCAATAGCGAGCACATTTACATAATCTTACTGAAGTGGGAGCGTACAAAGCTAGTGTCTTCTTGAATTACATTGAGCATAACTGTGCCATGGTCATTCATTGCTTAATGATCTGTAGGGGATTTCAATTTTCAATATCACACATTGGCAAAGTCAGTATAATAAGTTTCATTTTCATACTTAACAGTTCAGTGGCACAGTAGCTTGTGTTGTGGTGTTAAAATATATAACTGGGCCTAACCCACTTTCTCTCAAAAAAGTGTTGGATTGATGATGCTTGTTGGTTGTATTAACAAATTGGCTGACTGGATATGATAGGTTGTATAGCATACAATGGGTACAGCAAATAATGATGATGCACTTGGTGATACTTAGGGTAGAGTGTTCATTGAAAAGCTGAGGGAGCAACCTGTTCTGCAATTTCTGGTTTGTTAAATTGGCTGATGAGGAGTTTGAATTATATATAGTACTCTTGATGAATCTACAAATCAAAGATGATGATAATCCTTACTCCTTAACTGCATCTAATGTATTAGACATTAGGGTTGCCAGATAACATTTCAAGAAAATTTGAGAAAATTTGTCTTTCTGCAGTGGGCTGAAGGAATGATATTGAAGTTGTAGGTGTACAACATAACGAAGATATTATCATATTACCAAAAGAAAGGCATAATAGTCCTCAGTTTTATACTTTCATGGAGTACAGTCGCAATATGCAGTTGATTGGTAGGAAAGGAGATGTAGCCTACTATCTATTAAGATGTTCCTCTTGTTGTTTTCAAGTTGTTTTAGCTTTCTACTGATTTATTCACCAATTTCTCTAGCATCTCTAAACATTAGGTGCTTACTCGCATAGCATGGCCTGTTCCCTACCTACATATTGTGGCCTTGTGGGCATACAATGTGCTTATTTAGACTGTCTACTGTAATTATGGTCCATGCCAATTTTTTTCTCGTATGTTCATTATATCTTACTGTGAGCTTTTTGACATCAGGGATCTGTCTCTGAACCGCTTCTCGGGTAATCTGCCTCAAAGTTTTAAATCCCTCTCAAGTCTCAAAACTCTGTAAGGAACCGACTTCATCCCATCTAGACTTTTTCTCAATTTCTTTGAACCTACTACTGATTCTTATTATGTTTATCTGGTGCACAGGAATTTGCAGAACAATCAATTCAGTGGTACAATAAATGTTCTTGCTAATCTTCCTCTTGAGGATCTGTAAGTGTACCTCAGAATCAGATCTTTTCCTCCATTCACTGCTTAGTATTAAGGACCTCCAGTTTCTGAACTTTCGACTACATGTGAATATGCATGTTTTGCACTTAGTAAGATATACACGATGCGTGTTAATATACAGCTGACTAATAGAATACCAAAGCATAAAGTCTTGGTTCCTATATGTTTTCAGTTTAACTACCTATCTATATACATGAACATAGTATATGGATGTACAAACTTAAACAAAGCTCCAACTGAAGTTTCATTAACACTACTCCACTTATGTGTTGAAATTACTTCAACTGCAATTTCTGTATATTTGGTCTCCCTATTAGTTTAGCATTGAACGTATTGCTGAAGTTGGAGCTTTGACACTACTGATGAGAGCTAAGGAAAATAATGGAAAGGGCAAAAAACTTAAAGGAAACAGGAAATTTTAAGAGAAAAGAATTAATTCTTCAGAACTCATTAACATGCACCACCATCTCATATCATCACTTTCTTACATAACTAAGGACATAAGATATCCCGAATTGTCCTGTTTAGTAGCAGATCAAAGGCTTTTAAAAAGTTCTAGAACCTCTCTGAATTATTGTGCTTGCATTGGCTGGTAGAGTTGCCATCATTATCTTTATTTTATGGGATGGGGATGGTTAGTATCATCTTTAAGTTTGGTATATTCTACAGATCCAGGGAATCATAATTTTGGAATAGTTTTTTTTTAATCTTTCAGCAGTAACCCTTGAATTCACTGTTCAAAAACTTGGGAAAATTTTACTATATGGTTACATTTCCTTTTGACAGAGTTATGCATGTTTCCTGCGTATCTTTCTGAGGGTACTCTAACAAGGATTGTTTTGTTATGTTTCAAGGAATGTGCAAAACAACCAGTTCACTGGATCAGTTCCACATAAATTGAAAGATATAGAAAACCTGGAGTGAGTACTTCACTTGTAATTTTTGTTATTCTTTTTTGAGGAGTTTAGTAGACCTGATGTTTGAATTTCTTCTAATCTTGAATTACTCTGGGAAGGACGGGAGGAAATTCTTGGTCATCCGGGTCTTCTGATTCGGATGAGGACTCAAATGGCAATTCCTCTGGTGGAAGGGAAAGACACTCAGCTGTGAATGGGGTAGCCATTGCTGGGATTGTGATAGCTGTGTTGGTTGCGGCTTTGATTATACTGACTCTTGTTAAGCGAATATCTCGATCATCATCTCATTACATAGATGGAAGATCCCATTATATTGATGAACAGCTTAGTCAGAATCGATCATTTACGCCTCTTGTTTCTGATGACTTTAGAGGTAGTTCTTTTCATATGCTATGCATATTACTACAATTATCTAGAATCTTCTGTTGAATTGCTTTTATATACATTTTCTCTCATATTGTTGGCATATAAAGATTTTGCAGAAGTTATTTTCAGGTACCCTTGTTAAAATCATTTGTTGAGATAATCATGGAAATGTTTATGACCTTGTTTTGCTGAATGAATCAATTTGGTGCACTTATATGTTCAAAAAAAAATTTCATCTTCCCTTTCTGTTTATTGCCTGATGATACTCTACGATACTGGTTATTTTCCTGCTTATACTATTGTTAGCCCCATTAGATGCCTCAACTTCATTTTCCTAGTTCATAATTAAAACTCAAATGTTTTTGTTAAACTAAAGTTGTTTTGATTTGGTTACTCGTGGTAGTAAGATCTACTCTTGGATTGAATAGTGTGCCATTGATGCTTTAAATTTGTACACTCATTTGCGAAGCATGAGGAAAAAAGCTTGGCATAAGAACTTCTCGCTTGTATTTCAGACCTTTTGTGTGGCTGTATATATGTTTGGACACAATCATATGTTACTTCCCAGAGTTGACATTTTCATTGCATGGAGTCTGAGAGATGTCTGACAGATAGCTTCTGAGGAAAAGATAGAATTGCGACTTGCAAGTTATCATTTGATACCAAGGAGTTTGAATTTCTTTTTTTCAATGGATAACAGTAGGAGGAATATTACAAGTTATTCATAATGTTGAGTTCTTGTAGTCTAAAAGCTTAAACTTTTAGCGAAATTGGTGACTTGACATGGTATCAGAGCCTGTTTCTGAGCGTTGATGGTTTCAAACCTCGTCTAGCCACTTTATTCCCTATTTTATATTCACTATTTTGGTGCGCTGTAATTGGCTGCACATTTTATTATGGTTGTACATCTCATTATCTTTCATCTTTTCACGTGCAATATAGAAATCGCATGTGAGGGGGCTTATTAAAGATATGGTAGGCATTGTTGGTCTATTATCTAATAGTTTAAATTCTTGGGTCAACTAGTTATCGAACAATATCACTTGGCATCTTTATAATTGTGATATTTTTCTTTCATTTGATATCTTTATGAAAGAATCTGTGCGAGACAAGACTGTCTGGTCTCATC
The DNA here is from genome assembly GCF_019914945.1 of Typha latifolia. Lineage (NCBI taxonomy): Eukaryota > Viridiplantae > Streptophyta > Magnoliopsida > Poales > Typhaceae > Typha > Typha latifolia. Next base: position 651,790 of record NC_133093.1, read on the forward strand.
CAGGAATTATTGTTTTTGTACATTGCTATGCTGCTGTGTTGTGATTGTTTTTAATTTATTACTTAAACATCCTTTCTAAATTAAAAAAAAAAATCAAAATTTATCATATATTTGAGAATACCTCTATTATGGTATTTTGATGTATCTTTTGACAGTTCTTTCTTTTAATAACTTCCTGATTTTATACAGAGCGTAAGGAATCTTCTTCAATCGACATAAAGGATTTGCAAAAATCTCCTTCTGTAGGCCTTAAGCCCCCTCCTTCCATTTTACGCAAATCATCTAATGATAATGAGTTTGCAAGTAAATTCAATTCAAAAAGAAGTACAGAGCCCATTAGTGTAACAAGTTATCCATTAGTAGATCTGCAAGAAGCTACAGGAAGTTTCAATTCAAGCCGGCTGCTTGGACAGGGTAACATTGGTCGTGTCTTCAAAGCAAAATATACTGATGGAAAGGTATGACTTTTGATACTTATAAAGTTATGCCAATGAATGTCAGATTATTCTCGTCTCACATCTCTCTCTCCCTGTAGCATTTATATGTCTTTTCCCTCTTTTTCTGTACTTTTTTAATTGCCTATGTTTCCTTAGATTGTAGTGTGTACCAATTGCATTATCTAACACTAGCAATAAAATAAGGACAGTTGCTCTTTTATTGATCAAGGATTTCAATGCATTTCCATACGCTGGTAAAATGTAAGCTACTATAATGAAATGCTGTTTGTAATTCTTATCTATTGTCTCATTTTACTTCTCAGTTTCATCCATGTTGGCGAGTTTTTATTTTATTTTCTGCAGGAAATGTGGTTTTTTGAATTGTTTGGTATTGCTGGGATATTGTTTGAAACAGTATAGGTTTTGAATTGTTTAGTATTGGTACTCTTAACTTGCTCAAAATGAACCATTCCTTTACCTATGTAACAAACATCCATCTAAATATGCCAATAGCATTGACTATATTTGCTCCATTACAGTTGCTATGAAATTTGGCATCTTGAATGAAATCCAAGGCCTTGTTTAAATATAATATGCACTTGCTAACTTTGTCTACAGTTGAATTCAGTCATAAACAACAGTTATATGAGTTTAGGATAAGTAAAAATTCTTACTTGCCCTGCTAAATAACTTATTTATTAACTACTTTGAGTAAGCCATTTTCTCCACAATTAACCTAGTCAAGCTGTCGTAATAATCTCAAAGTTTCCTTCTCTCCTGCATGAGCCTAATCTGCTATTAATTCTGCAGATTACTGTGAGAAAAATCCTGCAAGTATCTTTCCCCCCTTATTCATCTTTGCTATCAAAGTGTCAGGATAATGACGACAGTAATCAGACAAAGATAATGTTCTATATATAATGACGACAGTAATCAGACAAATATAATGTTCTATATATTTTGATCATCTAGTAAACCATTGGAATTACTTTTTAGTTGTTTATTATGTGGTTTTGATTGGATAAGTACATTGAGTTGTCATCTATCGTCTGAATGCTGTATTTCTTATTTTACTGTGTGATTGCTCATCTCTCTCTCTCTGATACACACACACATGCACACAGTGTTTGTCTCTTTTCTATTCTTCTCTCTCATACATGGACACACAAATAACTTTCATGCTTTTGACATGCTGCTTAATTCCCTTGCTTTCTTAGAACTTTAATTGTTGGTTCTGTTGGCTGACTGGCTGTTAACTATGATATTAACCATATGCTAATAATAATGGCTACAGATAATGAAAACTGTAAGGTGATTAAGAATTTAGCCTGTGCTAACCTGAGCAGAAGATTGCAGCTCAGAATTGGTGAATATGTTTTTGTTCATAAATGCTTGTTTGCATGTAGTTGTAATAATGATCATTTATGACACTTTCTCAGGTTTTGGCTGTGAAGAAGATAGATACAATAAATTTTTCCGGAGGCACTTCTTATGAATTTATGGAAGTTGTTACTGGTATTACCAAGTTACATCACCCAAACATTTCTGAGCTTGTGGGATATTGCTCAGAACCTGGCTATCATTTGTTGGTCTATGATTTCCAGAGCAATGGGTCTCTTCATGGTTTTCTACATCTGTCGGATGATTACAGCAAGCCATTGACCTGGGATACTCGAGTTAGGATTGCTCTTGGTACTGCCCGTGCTGTAGAGTAAGTTAATATCTGTGCATGCTCTAACTTTGGAAAAGTATATACCTTTTTTAGTGATAGTGCTTTAGCATTAAATTCTTTACTCAAGATACCAATTAGGTTCAGTATCTAGTCAGGGTTACCAGTTACCACAGTTAGTATAGCATAAGATGTGGACATTGTTGTCTTCTTGATGACACACCTAAGAGGAAGGTTAGGTGGGTTTGTGTTGGGTTGATTACTAATATTAGGTTTAACACATCAACCTGAACACGGCCTGTCTAATAAACGGTTTGGCCTTTTTAGCACGATAATGGTATGATTTTGGCTTAACCTGCAGGCCGCAGAACTTGTTTATTGCCTGTGAAACCATGTTAAAATTAACTATATTGACCTAGACGCAACCCGAACATGATACAAACATGACCCAAACATGGCAAGAACCAAACTTGGCACTAACACAATACACAATGTCAGATGATAGTAACACTAACAAGATCCATTTAATATTTGTGTTACCAATTTATGCTAAACCCTGACCCATTTAGAGGCCTTGGTATTGTATTTGGGAAATGTATCAAATCGAGAAATTGCCATCCTCAACGGCTGATGGAACTGCTGCCATATTCTATGATAATAATCTTTGGAATCTTGCCTTCAATTCTTTCACTAATAATTAGATCCCATCACAACTTGGTTCCATATGGATAGTTATCTTAGATGCAATGTTAGAAAAAATTCATTGTGAGCTATTAATTCAAACTTCAAAGTTCCGTTCCATGTGGGCATTGTTTTCTTACACGCAATGTCAGAAAGAATTCATTGTGAGCTATTAATTCAAAGTTCTGATCTTTTAATATGAGCTTTATGTCCTCTTCAGGTACCTTCATGAGGTTTGCTCCCCTTCCATCACTCACAAAAATATTAAATCTGCGAACATCCTGCTTGATGCTGAACTCAATCCTCACCTATCTGACTGTGGTCTAGCCATGTTTTATGAGGTGTCAGAGCTAAATTTTTTACAATATGGTGAATTATATATATGATTCTCAAGCCATAATATTGAATTTGCATACATTGGTACATTTGTATCAGGATACCAGTGAGAACTTGGGGCCAGGTTACAATGCTCCTGAGTGTGCCAAGTCATCTGCTTATACAATCAAGAGCGATGTCTACAGCTTTGGGGTGGTTATGCTAGAGTTATTGACAGGTCGTAAGCCATTTGACAGGTGAGAGATGTCACTGGCATACTTTTCACATTACTAAGAAGTTCCGTATGCATGTCATTGTAGCATTGCAGCATGTTGATTACAACTACAAAGATATAATAAATTTTCACCAAATATCGTCAACCTACGTATGAACAATGAAATCTTCTTAGTTGATCTACATTGATATTTTCATCTGGAATGCTTATCTAACATGTTACACATACAAACATACTAAACCTGCTGCCAACATGATGGTAAAAATGCTATACAACATGAGTTCCTCTATTATGCTGGAATTGGTTCAGTGAAACCTCCTGGCTAGAGCATATAATTATGGTTTTCTCTACTTAATTTGGTCGTATATATGCGAAGTAAGTCATGGACATGTTATATTCACTCGTCTAGTGCTTTGCTGCCTTTGAAATATAAAGTCAATTGTAGGATCTCCAGTATTTTTTAAAAAATAAATAAAAACTTGCTGATCATAATATTTAAGCCAGCTGAGTAATACTCTTTCAGTTCCTTACGAGGTTTTCCCTATGCATGATTCATTTATTTGGCATTGTTCAACTTGTGAAATGGCTAATATATATTCTACTTATGTTGATGTTAAGCAGAGAGAGAGGAAGTATATTGGATATATATAGCTGTAGCAATGGTTTTCTTGGCTTTTCTGGATTACATAGTATATTCTGAATTTGGTTGCAAATGTATTTATTCCCACTTGATGTGACTACACACCAGTACCTTTTGTCTTTTACCACCATTATATTCCTGAGACATCATATTAAGACAGAAATGCATATGAACAACCATGGTAAAAGCAGCGATATAGGGACTATATTCTTAGCAAGGTCTGACAGTGTGCAAGTCTTACATTTCAGTTCTAGGCCAAGAGTGGAACAATCCTTAGTTCGGTGGGCAACTCCACAACTCCATGATATTGATGCCTTGTGCCAGATGGTAGATCCTGCACTCCGTGGCCTCTATCCGCCTAAGTCATTATCTCGATTTGCTGATGTCATCGCCCTCTGCGTTCAGGTAAAAAATGTCAAATTATCAATTACCCTTGTTACTATGCTTTAAAGAGGTCAAGGGCATGTCACAGCATTTTTCTTCTTTCTGTTTATGATTTTCCTTTAGTCGGATTAAATCATTTCAAAATTTGAGAATCTCTGGAGATAACTGGTGCTATCCTTTGCCAGAAGCATACTATTTTGGAGAATTTGTTTCCACAAAAATTTATTTGGATTGGTGCTAATGCCAGTATTAACCATGAGTCGTTTAGAATTCTTTCATTTATTTGTTTAACTGTCTAAAATTTTCTTTTCTTTTAATCCAGTCGGAGCCTGAGTTCCGGCCTGCTACATCTGAAGTGGTGCAAGCGCTGGTTCGTTGTGTACAACGCACAAGTATCAACAAGAGATTGGGTGGAGATATGAGCACTTCACGCCGTAGTGATGACTCTGATTCATATTATTGAAAGAAATGCTTTACTTGCTACTTCCATATGCCATGAGGTCAATCCTAGCTCCATCTGTCTTGGACTCTTCATTGGCCTAATTGGTTGTTTTACCAAGCTAAAGGTTCGCTATGAATGCTTCGGAGGTCTACTTTGTTTTCATATTGCCAATTTATCCAGAAGAAATTGATTATCAAATAGCATACTCACATTTCCTTCCATCCTTCCAATGATTCGGAGTACAAAATAACCATATGGTAACAATTATACACTCAGTTGATTATGATTTGTTCGTGTAACTACTCTTTATGTCTATTCTTCATCTTTGTGCATTTTTTTTACTTGAACTAAATTATACTTGAAAGTCTCAAAGTCTGATCAATCTTCTTCCAGACAGCTCAGTAACCTTCATGCATGGGAATCTACTCCTAAATATTAACTTCTTCTAAGCACCTACGGCATGGTGTTATCATCCTTGTTCAAATCGAGGTGTTAAATTTTGAAGAGGTGGGTTTCTGAGAATGTCACCTTATGACTATAATCCCATTATCCATATAGTGACAGTTATTTGATTTGATTTTATTTTTTGATAAAAGGTTGTAGCTATTAATTTATTGCCATTTTGTTGTATACGTACTTGTTGAATTCTAATTTGAATCCTTATCATTTGCTACAGATTGAAAAGAAAAAAAAAGAGATTTCAATCTCATGCAGTTAGCATATCATTATCGATGATAATAGCACAAAATTCATCAGCTAAACTTTCTTCAGGGAAATTCTTGAAAATAATGAAATAGTTATATAAGTGAATATTCCTCATCAGATGAACGAGGTGGGCATGGAGCCCCTGCATTGTCCTCAAGTGCAAGTTTACAGGATAAAGGAAAGAAGAAGAGCCTGCAAAGAAGCTAGGAGTCAAAGAGGTGCATTAATCTCGCAATAAATCGCCGATAATGATAGGTTAACCTACAAATTATGAAGCTTAAACTGTATGCTGAGGTGGACTGCTTGTCAAATTTTCTTGGACAGCATCGGCATACTAACATCCAAGGCTTCATGTAAATGTAGCCATTAAAGATATGATCAAAAATAAGAATTAAACACCCATAATTTTATGTGTAGAAAAATTACTAGCAGAGACGAATGAAATGGGGTTAATTAGTCATTAAGGTGAGACGGGTTTGGAGTTTGCTACCCTGAGATTCAAACATCTAATCCTGGCCCAACACTTAACCCAAAGAGTAGATAATATATATTTCTTTTGAGTTTTCTATGGATAGGTTCAAATCCAAACTGTTAAAAAACAAAACAAAAATTCCGTTTCTTCCTTTTGATCAGTAGGATGAGACCGTATCTTAGATCTTTGCGAGGATTGCAGCATAAAAGAAATAGAATATTTATGTGTTTATATATGTATATATAGCTGTAGCAAATTGTTGTCTTTTTTGATAGGATACAAGAGATAGGCTACACAGGTCTAAAGTATGTCCATATGTCAACAAAAAATCCAGTAAATATCAGTTTATCAAATAAATACTTATAATATATGTTATGAGTTGCTAGAATACAATCATTTCTACAGTAGTAACCTAGTTGTAGGAAATTATTCAGGAGGCTCCTGCTTACATGGGATCAGACCAAACTCTCTAGTTTTCAAACTTAAAACCATTAAAACTAATAATCCCCTCTAAATTTAAGGTAAGTTTTGAAAGAAATCAGTAAATTATTATGAGTTATTTATATAAAAAATTCAGTTGGTCTTTAATTTTATGAATCAGAATTGTTTTCGATTTCCTTTGTAGATAAAATATTTTTCCTTCTTTTCTTCTAAATTTGCTCTTTTGACATCTAGAACTTTTATATTTAAAGTTTCTCATATTCAAAATCTATTTATAGCGCTATCGTAGTTTATAAAATTTTAATTGTAATTCACATTTTTTTATTAGATACTAAATTTTATTTGTAAGAGAGTTTTTATTTATTTAAATTATCTCTAATTAATATTTTATTGTATTAATTAAAAAACAATTAGAAAATTTTATATAGAAAAATAATTAAGAAATAACAAAAGAAAGTAGCAGTAGTAGAAGAACAAAAGAAAAAAACAACAACAAAAGAAGAAGAGGGTATGTACGTATGAGTCATCTTTCTTTATTCTTATATTGTCCCATCAATATTTAGTAAGCACTAAACGATGGGAGAACAAACTTAGAATAAAAAGAGAAAAAAAGTCTTATTTGCAAAGAAAATCGAAAATGACATTGAACAAAAATAAAAACACAACTCGGTTTTTAGTACAAATAACCCTATTATTATTCACCTTTTCTCCCTCTTCATGTTGAAAAATCTTGACTCTTACTAGACAAGAAATACTATTAATGTGATACTTTGCTAAGAGAAAGACAATAATGGAGCATCCACAAACAATACAAATTTAACGTGGAAATTTTTTTGTCAACTAAGGATGAAAAAACCACGTAACTCTTTCATGAGGTAAAATCAAGCACTATGAATATTGCAATTTCAAAAAGACTTACAAATTGATTGCAATTACCGCAATCGTCACGATGGTGTTTTGTTTGACTCCCCCTTAATACACCGCCTCTTGTGCTTGGTTCACAACCTAGTTGACCCTTAAGGTTGTAACTCAGTCTCGGTGACCCTTGAGGCAGTATCAAACGTCTTCGATCTTTGACTAAGTTGGTATGGAATAACTCCAATGCCTTCAAAACTTCAAGCACCTCCAAAAGCTCACCACTCATCATCCCTTTGGTGTAACTTCACCTGGCCTAGAGTAGTGCCTTAATATTTTCAAGTTCTCTTTTTTATATGCCCAGAAAGATAGCCTCTAAAAAGCCCTAACTGGAACTAATAAGAGTCAACTTAACAAAACCGTTCGAACGAGATCTGGACCGTTCGAACAGTTTGAGTTCCAGCTAATGGTGTTCCACAGATTCCGTTCGAATGGTCTTCTAAAGTTAGAAGTCTTCAAATAGTCCGTTTGAACGTCCTTCCCATGTTGGATATAATAAGATCTCTAGAAATTTCTATTCGAACGCATTTCAACGTTGGATACAATGAGCTTTCTAAAAATTTCCATTCGAACGCATTTTCAATGTTCGATATAGTGAGCTCTTTAGAAAATTCCGTTCGAACACTTTTCTAACGTTGCATACAATGAGCTATCTGAAAAATCTTGTTCGAATGCTTTTCCAACATTTGCTAGGAACTTGTATCTCGTTCGAACAGAACAACGTTCCGAAAATTCATTCGAACGTCTTTCCCACACTTATGAAATTAATACTACACGGGAAAATCCATTCAAACGAACCGATGCTTCTTTTCCTCAACGATGTGCTTTTGGTGTTTTACAATTCAATCTAACAAGTTACAACTCATATAATTTTTATTTTGTCACAGATTTGCCAATTACAAGAGCTAACACATGTTAGTAAACATGGTGTTCCTTTTTAGCTTCCTACATAATACTATTAAATTCGCCGGTAAGATAGTACTCAGTTAGTTAAAATAACTCATATTGTATAAGAGTTCCCGAGTTTCTAGGGTTCAAATCTTAGCCACTAAATGCTGCCTCGTGATGCTAAGAAGTATGATTCAATTGTGGGATAATAAGACAAGCAAAGGAGACTCTGAGCAAACGCGTTTAGTTTGGTACGAGTTAGACCGTGGGGAAGAAAACGCCATGAGACTACTCCAAAGAGTTCAGAGCATGCATAGGCTTCGGTTTGATGAAAGAAATCAACCAAAACGCGTAAATATTTAATAGACCGATAGATAGATAGATAGATAGATAGATTCTGGGGCAAACTTTCTTTGTCAACGGTCAAAACTCAATCATAGATTCGTTTGAAATACTTCTCTGTCCCAGAAACAGAGTACATAGAGAAAGACTTTTGAGACGAATCAAGGTATCTACTATTTATTGATGTGATATGAAAATTTCTTTTCTTCAAAGATTGTGTAAATGCCACCAATCTGGCCAATTTTAATTAAGGGTGTTTCTTTTCCCCATGTATAACAACCCTTAAAAGATTTCTTACTTGCTGGTATCTCTCTAAATTTCATATTTGAATTTTATATCTTGTAAAATTTATTGATTAAGAAATAAGATATTTTACAAATCGCACTATATATTTTACTTATTTTGTGATTCACATTCCGTCTTTCACCAACTCTTTATTTTTCTCTATAATTCTCGTTTAACATATTAACGTTATTTTGACTAACTGATATCGACTAAATTACTAAAATACCTTCACCACTATTTTTCCTTCTCTCTTTCCTCATTTGAACAAGATTTCTTTGCTAATACCGTTTAAATTAACGGAGGGTGTTAAATGAGAATTATAAAAAAAAAGTAGGGGTCAAGTTACAAAAATCTTAAAGACATGTGTGAATTAAAAAATAGATAAAATGTAGGGTGTGATTTGTAATATATGAAAACTAGATTAATGACTTTTTTTAATCTAAATCATTTAAATTTTAACAGCTAGTTAACTCTAAAAAAAAATAAGGCTGTTATTTTCCTTTCATTTTTTATTTTATTGTCTTTATTTCCCCTATTTTACTCATGGGTTTCAATAAGAATATAACCAAATAAAGAGTTATTTTTGAGAAAAATTAACCCAAGTAACAAATAAATTATTTGATCTCAAATCACTAAAATCAATTAAAAATCTCATCCATCCAGTGGATGCAAAAAAAAAAAAAAAAAAAAAAAGAATCCCAAATTAATTAAATTCCACCGATTTGGGGATTTCAAACAAGGTGCTAGTGTTACATTAAGTAAATAGGGGCTCTACTCGTAAATAATATAAAAAAAAAGTAGGGTGTTATGTGTAATTTTCTCTTCCAAAGTCTATTAACAAACAACACAACCATTTAGATGAGTTTAATTACTTTATCATGATTTAATAAACTATCAGGTGAGTCAATGCTATAATATTATAATATTATAATCTGAGACATGATTTAATATGCTAGATATCTACTCAAATTCCATCTATTGTTAGGCTAATTAGCACTAAAATTAAGGAAGTATTTTTTTTTAATTCTTCTAAGTCAATTACTAACTCTAATGTCAATCTTCTAGAAGTTCTATTTCTTAGTTTATTAATCTAACTCTGTCGGTATTTATAAAAGAAAATTAAATTGATTTTTATTTGTAAGACTTTTTACATAATTGCCATCCAAAACTTTTAAAATTAAAGATAGTTAAATCTAATTAATCATAATTAAAACACAACCTAGATCAAAAGACTATTTTGCCCTTACATAAATGATTTAAAAACTATCAACTATTATAAGTGAAATATATTTATTTTATGTGAGATAAAAATTATTGTATCCTATACTTTAAACTTAAAGGATATTTTGATTATTTATATGTATTTATTAATTTTGATAATAATCTGTTAGGAGTATTATATAAAAATGAACTATAATGGCAATTCTAAAAGAGTCAAAATATTCTAGTGGCAATTTTAATATTTTAAAGAATGTAGTGATAATTTTAAAAAATTTAATGGCAATTATGTAAAATACCATTGTTTTTATAGCTCTCAACGTCAAAATAATCCATTTATTATTAATTAGTAACACCATGTTATTTAAAGATGCATATTAATTTAAAAGGGAGAATTACATTTAAGCCCTGAATTATGGTCTATTTTTATAATGAAAACTTTCAAAATATCATAATTGACACCGAAATTATTAAAATCTTTCAAAAAATATCATTTCTTTAGCTAAATCTAACTAATCCTTATTAAAATACAACTTATATTAAAATAATTTAAAAAATTATTCAATATGATACTCAATAGTATATAGTACAATAAAAATATTTTATTTTATGCGAGACAATTATTAAATATTTACATGTGTTTGTTAACTTTAATAATAATATATTAAATAATTATTTTATTTTCAACTTTTGTATTAGGGGTCTAAGATTAATTAGGCTAAAAATAAATAAATTAATCAACCAAAATCAAATAAAAAATGAAAAATATTTGCTCTTGGATCCCAGCTATCTTTGTTGAAAACTTTGACTACTTTGAAATCCAAAGTTCATGGCCCCCTTCATTTGGGCATAAAAAATATTATTATTATTATCAAACCTTGACTACTTTTACAACCATTAAAAAAAAATTAACAATAAAGTTCTTTTAAGATGGTGATAAGAAGTTCTTTTATTCAATGGATAGTCTTTTTTTTTTTATATAGTTTATTTGATATTTAAACTTTTTTGAACATTACAATAAAAAACCTTACAAAATTAAAAAATTAAAAAATAAAATTTAATACTTATTGTCTATCTAATCTATATATTACACTCTTTAGTCTTATTATATGTTACACTTTCTCAGAACTACTATTTTATAATGCATTAATATGTATGTATAATGAGTCAATTTTATCTGAAATAGAAATTAACTTTGATCATAATTTAATTATGATAGTAATTATCAACTTATCCATATCTCTCAATCTTAATTTATGCAACAATAAATAGAGGCTTAAAACTAATCCACTGTTTTGATGATGGCATTTTCGTATTATTTTGGAATGATAGGGGTATTCTTTTAGAGCTGCGCATTATTAATAAGGCTAATATCTCTCCTCCGGTGTAGCGAATCCATCGGCTCTTTTCTCGAAGAAAAATATACCCAAATTGGAGGGAGGAAATAGAAAAAAAATATCGAAAAAAAAGAATTTTGTTGGGAGATTCGAATCCGATTCTTCGGAAGAGGGCCGGAGGTCTTTTAGGCTGGGTTTATGTACTTGATGAATCAAACTTGATTTTGGTGTCGGAGGAGCTGCGGATTGGATCTGGTCGGAGTTTGGAGTATGGAGTGGTGGGATTGAAGAGGCTTATTACTTTTCTCTAGGGAGAGGGAGAGCGAGAGAGAGAGAAGAAAGGGGCGATCTTTGTGGTGTGGTTGGTGTTTACATGGGGGGTTGCTTGTCCTTGCAGGATCTCCAGCTTGAGAGAAAACAAGGTGCCATTCTACTTATATTCCTTTATCATTTTTTTTTGGTTCATGTTTTTCATTGTTTTTGAGCTTGTGGAGATCGTGATGTGAATTGGGTAGTGTTCAAAATTCGATTTTGAGTGGTAGAATGAAATGGGTTCTATTCAAAATCTGAGTTTGACAATGAAATGGATTCAATTAAAGGTGGTAGCATTTAATTGGATCTCTTGAAGCATGTTAGGGGTTGCAGTTTTTTTTATTTTTATTTTTCAATAGTTCGTCACAAATGCATGCTAGACGACACAAAGAAAAAGGAAAAAAAAAAAAAAAAAAAAGGAGACATGCAGATAAGCTAATCAAAGACTTGTTGGCTTCTTTGTCGCAACCTTGTAAACCTACTAATACTATTTGAGCTGCATTACTACCAATCTTGTCCTGATTTTTTTATCAAATTATTTCAGCTGAAATAGCGAAGGCTGATGAATCATCATCCTCTTCTTCATTAAGAAAAGCTCAATCTGGCTCTAAAGTTGTAGTCAGTGTGCTCGCCCCTCCCAAGGATGTGGAAGGTCTACGACAGACAGCTGCAAATGGAAATGTCCATATTTTCACGTATAGTGAGTTGAAAACAGCTACCAAGAACTTCCGGCCAGATCAAATTCTTGGAGAGGGAGGGTTTGGAGTGGTCTATAGAGGTGTTATTGATGAGAACATCAGGCCAGGTTTGAAGTCCACACAGGTCGCCGTGAAAGAACTAAATCCAGATGGTTTTCAGGGTGACAAAGAATGGTTGGTAAGTTTTCCTCTTCTGGTCTTCTTTAGTTTAAACCTAGATCTTCCTACTGTTCGTCCAGCATAGGAAGATAAAAAATGGTAGTATATTATGAATGGATTGATACAAGTATTTATATTTTCTTTTAAAACAAAATTTTGACATCTTAACTAGTAGGGTCGACATCTATTACTCTGAATTACAAACTGGAAGTGTAAACTATTATTTGTTTGCTTTCGTTTGGTTAGGTCGACATCTATTATTTGTTTGCTTTCGTTTAGATCTTGCATCCGAAACCTATCACAAACCTTTGGCTGCTGCTGTGCATCTGTTGCCCTTGTTCATTTACTAAACAAAATTTTAACAGTGGCGCCAGCATAAAGTTATCCGAATCATGCAGCTTCATATTAAGAGAAGTGAAGTCATGCAACCAAGAGTACCAAATTTAGAGTGAAGTCATGTAGGACAATACGAGGACTCGTTGGCTTTTTAGTAATTTACTTGCATCATAATTTATTAAGACTTCTTGTTGAATATTATATCTAGTAAAACACAAAAAGGACTTAAAAATATTTTATACGAACATAGATTATGAACCACACCAGACTTCAAGGTAAATGTACTGATGACTTATTTGATTAATGATAATATATGGTGAAAAAACATCTAGATACTCTTAAAATTTTTTGATATTTCTGATGTCACTTCAAATCCTTGAGACACGGAGTAGCATTCTGAATCAGAACTTTGTTATCTCATTGATTATTTAAATTTCAGGAAAATATGTTTCTTTGCCACTTAGACCCTCCATAGTTGGTATGACTGTTTATTTAAATTATAACGGACTACTCACCAGATTATATGAAAGGATGTTTTTGAATATGATATAAATGTATTAGTCCTAGAATATACATGACCCTAACTGTGGCCAACACAGTTGGTAAAGTTTGATCTGTGAAGCTAAATAGTTTATTTCAATATTTGATGGTTCTTCAAGTACCACACTTACAATTTCCTTTTCTTTGTTCTCTTTGCCAGGCGGAAGTCAACTATCTTGGGCAGCTGAGTCATCCGAATCTTGTCAAACTGATAGGTTACTGCTGTGAGGGCGCACATAGACTGCTTGTATATGAGTACATGGCTTGTGGAAGCCTTGAAAAGCACCTTTTCCGGCGTATGCTCCACTGCTTCGCTTCAATATTAGTTTTTCTGTACCATGATTGGTGGTATTCTACTTACTTAAAAACATCAGTTTGAACATTATACAAAGAAATTTGTTATTAATAACATGCTCATAGTACTTTCAGTTCGACACTGGTAACTTCAAAAATTGCACTTGAATGAAAGATACAAAATGCTACCACATTGATTAATAGACACAAGATGTCACCAAAATCTTTCAGATTTATGATACAATTGATAACAAGTTTGAAGTTGGATTTTAAGTGAATTAGGATGGCCCTTTTAAAAAGTTCATTCATGTATAATTAGCTCACAACATTGAACATTTTACAGTTGATAACAAGTTTGACACTGGAGTAAAAAATAGTAATTGATTAAAAGTCTAAAAGATACAAAATGCCACAAAATTGATTAAAAGATACAAAATGTCATTTAAGATACAGTTTATAGCAAGTCTGAAGTGGGTGAAAATGAATTGGACTATACTTATGGGTGAACATGCATGTTTAAGTGCCTTTTATTTTGCCCTGTAATACTTGATCTAAATCTTATAGTTCTAATTACTTGTAGTATAAAGTTACTAGTAAGTCGTAAATCATGTATGATTCCTGCGGATCCATAGTTCACATGTGTGTGTGGATTATGGAGATACTTTATTTCTGTCATCTCATTTCTTGTACCTTATCAGGCGTTTGCCTTACAATGCCATGGTCTACTCGTATGAAGATTGCCCTAGGTGCTGCCAGAGGGCTTGCCTATCTTCATGCAGCTGAAAGATCCATCATTTACCGTGATTTCAAGACATCAAATATCTTGCTGGATGCGGTTTGTATTTCTTTCTATAGCTTTAGAAGTTTTGACTACTGTAATGCATTGTGTGAATATGATACATTAGGCTTAGGTGAAATACACATTAAGCTACACTATCTGTGCAACCACTATAGCAGCTACAATATTATATTTGAATTTTGAGTCATAGAATCGAAAAGCTGGTATATGAATGCTTCTCAATGAGGGAATGTACATTCAGATGTAAATTACCTTAAATTGGCATGTCACCAGCCAAGGACCTATATGGTAGTTAGAGATCTATCTGATTTCACAGTTTTCAGAAGGAATATGGTCTTGATTTTCTTTAGGAGCAAGTATATCTTTGTTGACCACATAGTAGATTTTAAGCCAAAATGTCATGGTGCATCCATGAGGGCAAAATAATATTATTTTTCTAACAAATTGAACTGATCATATATTCTTTCTGGAAGACGCATATCATAGTCTATAATCTGATGCATTCTCTGATGCTAATTAACATCAATTCACAGGAGTATAATGCCAAGCTTTCAGACTTTGGCCTTGCAAAGGAGGGACCTACGGGAGACCAAACCCATGTTTCCACCAAGGTCATGGGGACCTATGGATATGCAGCTCCCGAGTATATAATGACTGGTGAGTCTGGTAAAACAATAGCTCATTGTGTTATACAACCTATGTATGATACTTGAGGATAAACAAAATGAAAGTCATCAGATCTATCCTTGGTGTCTTTACTATATAGTACAGAAATATGTTCTCCTCCAATTGTGCGATATTTGCATGTAAGCCAATATCCCTGAGGCGTTCTCCTCTAATGATTTATCTTAATGGAATTTGTAAAAAATGTTTTCTCTTTATCTCTTCCCTTGGAAGGATTTTGAACTTGCATTTCACTTTAGTGCAAGTGCTTAGTAGATGTTATTTTCTTATTAAAGAAAATAAATGAAATATTTATTTTTCTTTTCCTCCCTTCAAGTTCCAAGACACTTTTTATCATCTATAGTGAATTACATTATTTTGCTTATGTATACATTATAAAATTAGGTTCCACTACCTGAGAATGTGTAGTTAAATGAACTTCTACTGAAAAATGACAGTCATCCGCCGTCTCCAGCTCCACTAACAACTATTCGCTGGTAGATTCTCTAACTAATATCTGTTACACCTCTACAATGTGCAGAAGTAGCTTGCTAAACTGATCGTGTAACTTGGTTTGCCACAGGGCATTTGACTGCAAGGAGTGATGTATATGGTTTCGGGGTTGTGCTCCTTGAAATGCTGATAGGAAGAAGAGCAATGGACAAGAGCAGGCCGAGTCGGGAACACAACCTAGTTGACTGGGCTCGCCCACTCTTGATCCATAACAGGAAGTTGCTGAAGATCATAGATCCGAGAATGGAAGGACAGTACTCCACCAAAGTTGTGATAGAGATAGCCGGCTTGGCATACAAATGCCTCAGTCAGAACCCCAAGGGGAGGCCTACCAGTAGCCAGGTAGTCGAAACATTGGAGAGCCTACAGAACCTGCCTGAGAGCAGAGAAGATATGCTGTTCCAGAGCAATGGCAGTGCAGTGACTCTCTATGAGGTTACAAGGGACACAACAGTAGATAGCAGCATGGATAAGAAACTTAGCAAGTCTGCAGGCGAACATGTACTGGCAATGCAGAGCAGAAGACCTAGACCTGGAAATGGCAGAAGCAAAAGCGAACCTCCTGCGGAATACAAGTTGTACATTCCTTCACCAGACTCTGATGGGCATCAACCACATATACAATCATCATCTCCTACTCATAATGGAAGAGCAATATCTTCTGTTGCTGAGGTCAACACATAACATGTAACTTATATATAAATCCCTGCAATTGATTGCTTCTTCTTTATTACTGTAATATCAGACTCAATTACTATACTATTAGTTTAGTTGTAGCTAATATAGATTCTACACGTTGTACGTTTATCATATCAATAAAATCTTCAAGAGAGTTGGTTGGAATTTCTATTACATAAGTACTGAAGCTAGTTTGACCCTTAATAAACTTATTGTGAGACTTATTTCATTTATCCAACAGACTATATCCTGGTACTCCTCTTCAATTGCAGGAGCAAAAGTTGATGTTAACCTGTAATTTTTAATGACTAAACTGAAAAACAAATGACTTTTATCTTTCTTGAGGAACTCATACAATTATCATTATGAAATTGTAGCAGAGTAAACTACCATAGAATGTGCAATTCCGAAGGTTTAACATTCCATTGCTATGCTATCCTCTTCTTTGTTGCTGTTGGAACCACAGCTTGAATAGCTATTATCATGTAGGCCATGGGGGCATTTAGCACATATTTTCCTCCAGTTCATTCAATAGAAATGATAAGAGAATCATCTTACAGACACCCAGAAACTTCTTGACCAGTATTCAAGATACTGAAAATATATGACTTTCTTTGCTACTGGCATCCAATTGCAGTGGTTATCTCATTTTTTCTTTCTCTGGATACTCTAATTGGAAGAATTTTCCTGCAAGAAAAACTTGCATAAGCATAAAGGTTGCATCAAATAGATTTAACAGAATATTAGGTGAACATTCAAAAACTGCATCCTCAGACAAATTGAAAACAGGGTTGTCTAGAAGTTCTCTAGTTCAAAGTCTGGTGAGTGATTTGTAAATATTTGATGGTGGACCAAGATAGAGTCCCAAAAATGCAAATTAACTATGAATAAGCTGAATAATGTTTGACTGAATGAATTGTACTAAAGAATAACTAGTATTGTCCAATGCATACCTGTTTGTGCATTTGGGAACATCATTTTTACGTTCACAAACATTCTATCATCTCTCAGGCATACATTCCAATGAATTTATAAATTAAATAACCTTAGGGGAGAAAAAGAGGACCATAAAATATACGGCTTTCATTGTCCCCTTATGAGACAGTATATGTGTATACATTATAGTTATAGACATTACCTGTATGAGATCTCGCTGCAAGCTTGGCTGATCTTCGCTGCTAATTGTGAAATGGATTTTCTGTACACTGGATCAATTCGTCCTTTAGATGTTACATGATTTAAAGCTGATAGGAACTCCATCTGTGCTCTTATACTCAGGAAAAGGTGCTGTGGTTCATGAGAAGTGCTTAAATCCAAGACCTATAACCCAAGAGTGCAGAAACTCCAATTATGAGGACTAAATTTTCATCATTGTAACAGACATTACAGTACTTAACTCATTTTTGAGATGTTTTCTTATAATCATAAAGAACAGAGATTTGCAATAATGCAAGATTTGAGCAACTCACTTGTTGCAACCAGGGTATTATGGAATCAGGAGATCTTTGATCTAGAAAACTTGTCACCAACACTCCTAGAACTTCGTTGGCTATCTCAGGTGACAGTCTTTCAAGAACTGGTCCAGTTCTATCCATTAGCTTAATAATACTAAGATCATCACCAGAACAGAAAGCTTCCATGTATGCAGAATCCAGATCCCCAATGTCAAGAAGTTGTCTTACCTTTTCTGTAAAGACAATCGTAGTTTCCAAATTAATAATTTTTGCACTGTCATTACTAGCAGAATCAGATAAGCGCCATCTAGAGTCTCTTGCATGACCATTACCCAAGCTGTGGGGAATTCTTTCTGAGTTATTCTCTATACCCTTGGCTGTTGAATTCCTAGTTATATTACGAGTAGGAACCCTCTGCCGTTCAATTCCCTCCTTGATTGAGGTGCTTAATCTGCTCTTGCAAGATGAATTATCCTCCCACTGATTCCTATTTTTCATAGATAAAAGCAATGGTCGTTTACAATCAGCATCCACAGATGGGGTGGGAGAGTACATAGGAAGCCTAGGAGATGAATTAACACTTTGGTTCTTCAAAACTTTGGAGCTAGCCATGCTAGAACAATGTTCACTTTGAGTTGCATCTTGGAATACTTTATCCGCAGCATCCTCCAGGTTATGCACTTTTAACTGTAGTGTTGACATGTTATCCATTGAGTTCTCCATGAACACCTGAAGTATGAATTCAAAAATCAGCAAGCAGGTAAATGCACACATGCATTTGTATCTTGTGCATATATCAGAGTGAGTTTCTGTGGTTATCTTAGAGAGAGAGAGAGAGCGAGAGAGAGATATGACTGATATAGCATCCTGCAAGAAATACACAATATTTAACAAATCCTAAGCACTAGTGAAAATTATGGAAGCTACATGTTTTTTCAGATATATAGTGGGACGGAAGATGTGCACTGGTTTATATTGCATCAACTCAGTTTGGCAACTAACCCAAATTTGAAATAGCATGATGTATCACTACAGGTGTTTGCCAATTAAGTACTCTAGATTTCTTACAGTCCTCCTAACTTTGCTTGGGGCCGAGAAAGCAATAATAAATTTAGTTTAATAAGCTAGTTAAGAAATTTTGCTTGAATATATAGATAAATCCTAGCAGGAAAACCAAAATAGTACCTGTAAGAGATCAAGCAAGTATGCTTGCTTGGTTTCAATACCCTGGAGTTGCTTCTTGATGGAAGACAACTCATTCGCAGCATGCACACAACAACCATGCATTCCTTGTGAACCAAGGTCTGTAATAGTTGACTCTAAGCTCTTAGAGCCTTGACTCCTAAGGCAACCAGGCTCGATCTCCTCAGGCACAAGCCTGCCACTAATTCCAGTTACTGGGTCCCAGTCCCCTGCTAAACCACAAGAAGCAGATTCCATGACATGCTTTGTCCCAATTAAGTTTGCTTGATCACAATTATCAGTGGATTCGCAGACAGCAGAGCGAGAGACATGCTTTATCTCATAGCTCCTACTAGTTAGATCAGATACAGAGGGGCACTCTAGTTTCTCGTCAGTGGGTTCATATTCATACTTAACTAGAGTGGGGTCATATTCATACTTACTTTCCTGCCTGACATTTGCATCTTCTCTTATTTCAACATCCATTGATATGCAACTACTGCCAGATACTTTGTCTTCAGTATCAGCAATACGAGTCTTTGGTAGTGATATCTGGATGTGCCAATCATTTGATTTTACTTGCTTCTCATTAGGCATGTTATATGTGGATGATTTTCTAACAGATAAAGGAGCTCTTTTCTTTATTGAACTGATAGAATTGCCACTTTGAGCAGAGACAGAAGTGACCTTCCTGATGGATGTACCTCTCCATCCACTGTCACTAACACTTCTAATGTCATGATTATCTTCACCCAAATTATCTGTTAGAAGGAATATTACAAAATAAAGATTTTTAGTACTTAATAGAAGATACAGCAAAGCAAGTTATCTATTATATACATATAGATGAAAAGAAATTAAACCTACCAAGGACTAAGAAATGAAACCCATAAATGGATATGATATAAAAGTTAAAAATAATAAGTATTTAGACTTTTTACTAGGACAAAATGGAATGTAATTAAAGAATAGAAAAGCATGGAAAACTAGATCCAGAACCATTTCAGAAAATTTTCATAATTTATAAAAAGTTCAGAGTGCCATGGCTGAGATACGAATACAAAATTCTTCTGTACTTCTCCTCTTCCCATCCATTTCAGAAAAAATTTAAATTTAGTACCAATCAATATCTTAAGTATCTTCTTCATTTAATGATAGGGCAGTTGTGCTGTAGTGATATAGTTTGCAAGCTTAGTTGATTGTTGTCGGCATTATTTTTCTGAAAAGTATGGCTGTCTATACATGCAGGTATACTATATTGCCACATTTAGATGGAATATTGATGGACCAATTGTCTCTTATGAGGAGATTATTTAAATTACGGGTTTTCATAAGAGCACTCTATTATGCACGTTCCTGTTTGGAACAATTTTTATTAGCTACAATAGATTGCAAAAATTATAATATACATATTGAAGAAACTAATAGAGATACTAAGTTACTAACCACAATACATACAACAAATATTTTGAACCCAGCTGATATATGATTTTAGATTTATCTCAACCTAACTATATAAAGGCTTAACCTTTCAAAAAGTCTCATGAATCATCACTGAGTAGAACTTAAAATGATGTCTTTAGTTTACATATTTCAGTTTTCCAGAAGCGATCAAAATTGCATATTTCACAACAGCGTCAAAACCTAGAAACTTTCTAGACCATTTTGCTCAAAACTGCAAGCACTGGCTATTACTAGTAAAACATGATTTCTCCCAAATACCTGGAGATGAAAGGTTAAATAGTTGTACTTCATTTCATAACAAGCTGAATTCAAGGAACACAAAGATATAATTTGAGTACTCTACATATTATATATACTTGCCATGGAGAATAAGGTATAAAGTAACTAATTGCAGTTCAATTAATAGTTTTGTCAAAACACAAATCAAGGAAGAAATATTTTAAGTAGTAAAGAAGAAATGAAATTGAAAATACAGAATGCTTGTCAAACCTATTAAAGATGATCCAGCTTCTGAAGGTTCAGGAGAACCAGTGCCTGGAAGAGCTTTCCAACACTGAATGGCATGAAGGATTGCATCACGCACTGGTTTAACCTATAAATGGAAAGCAACCAATCAATTAGAAACAAAGAATGATATAAAGTCCATCTCAGTTTTAACTGACCTTGTCAAATCGACAGCGTTCAAGGGAGCGAATGCAAGAAGCTTTGAAGGACCCCAGCAAGTATCCACCACCAAGAGAGATACTTGCCAAAGCCACGGAAGCAGCTTTGCGAGTGGACCAGTCACTACTTTTAAGAGCATCCAAAATGCTGGTAAGAGCAGCAGATAAAGCATGCTCTGTAGAAGCACATCCTGCCTGAGAATATGAGATAAAAGTACTATGTGAGTCACTGAGACTATTAAGAACAACGACAAAGAAGACAATAACAAAAAGAAAATTCCTTATCTACATGTCAACCAGTATAGTCAAGTGTGACTTTTTCCCTCCAGTACCAACATTATGAAAGCTCCTACATCTAGCTATCTTAGCACATCAAACTATCAAAGTTGATTGTAAGAAAGTCTCACACCTTCCAATGGGGAAAGACATTGCTTTATATTTTCTCCTGAAAACAATCTACTTGTGAATTGCAATACAATTTTGGGTGTCATGTTGGAAATATGGAAGAACCACTATCAAAAAAATTTAGCAAAGTAATACCCCACGAGAGATAAAAAGAAAAGCACTCATTTCTTTTATGCTAATTGAAACCATTTTGTTGTAGTACTATTACAGCAAAAGAATTAAAAAATGATAATGAGGAAAGGAAGGGAAGAAAAAAATGTGGCTATTGATTGAGGCAAGTCTAGTGAATTACTTACCGTTTTCCTATGATGAATCCGAATCCCACTCTTATTTATCTTAGAACTTTTATATAATCTGTACAAATAAATTAATAAACTTCTCCAGGACTGATGACTTGACTGTGTCAGGAAGTTGACGAAAGCTAAGGCTCAAATACAGGATGTTGCATGCTAATCGTGATGTATAACCTTGAGATCCTACGCATTTTGGAACAAGAAAGAAACGAAAAAAACTAGGAAAACAATTGGAAGGCCTTACTCAGCAGCTTGATTTTGAACCCAGTTACAAAGAGGATAATAAGCAAGCAGAAAAGGAAAAATCTATCCTACACTTATTTTAACTAGCCAATTATTAATTGGACCAATGATAAACAGAAAGAAGATAAGAAGGATCAAGTATCTGGCTAATCTGCAATAAAAAAGAAAAGAAAAACAGTGTTTAGGAAAGACAGCAAGACAACCTGAACAATGCTTCTGATCAACTCAATGACTGCTGGCTTAGCCATGAAATGAGGATTCTTGAGCAATTTAACAACACGAGTCAGCATCTGGGACAAAAACGATGTAGGGGAATCACTGCTTTCATCGATAACTTTGGCCAAACACAATGCCGCGCCGGCCTGTACATATCTGTTTTGTTCACCCAAAGCTTCAAAAAGAGGCCTCACCACTGCAAGAAAAATGCTGCCGCCGCCACCTTCGCCACCGTAATTTCTTATGCTCGTAACCAGAACACCGCATGTTTCTACACAAGCATCCCTAACGACAGAGTCCGAATCCTTGAGACGCTTAACTATACTACCCGTCATTTTTGCCAGGTGCGGAGCTAGCAGACTTCCGTGAGATCTTGCTATGGTACCCATTAGCTTCAAACATTCCTTCCGCACAGTAATCTTCTGTTCGGAATCTGTGTCGGTTATGCAAGAAAGAAATGGGGCAATCATATCTGGAGATAAACTCACGGCAGTCTTCTGGATCTCCTCCACAGCGATCTGATGGGTGTCCCTATCCGCAAGTTTATTCAGCGAAAGTAGCAATCTTTGCTTCATTTCAAAGACCGCTTGCTGCGTCGAAATCGTTCTCCCACCTGCCTTACCCTTTAGATTCATCACATTGGACTTCATAGCAGTTCCCACCCCAAACAGAATAGGATTTTAGATTCTAGGAAGCAAAAAACCAACTCAGATTGTAACTCTACTCTCTCAAAGTTGACAATCTGGAGTGAGATTTGTGATTTGAAGCAAACCCATCTCGAATATTACCATATGGATCAGATTAATCAAATTTCCTACGCCCATTGTTCCTGATATAAAACAAGCATATGAATTAGTAAATTAAGTCCGACAAATCTTTCACATGGGTCACATAGATTGTCTACTTCAAATGAGCAAACTAATCAATGACGAATGTTCGCATGGAAATCCTACTTACCCAATCCTCCAAACACCTGAAATAATGCAATAGAAACTAAAACTGGAAAGGGCCATAATAAATGAGGCGAGAAAAGAAAGAGAGATCTACTCTACGGTCTTTATTAGAGAAAAAGAAAGGGGAGAGAGAGAGAGAGAGATGACAGAAACCTTCGATGCTTTGAATTCGAATTCTACTGCGATCAAAGTTAGCGCAGAACCCGATAAAGGAGAGAACTGAAAGTGTAAGATGAGCTCTCTCTCTCTCACTCACTCTCACTCACTCTCACTCTGTGTGCTGCTATAGAGAGAGAGAGAGAGAGAGAGAGAGAGAGAGAGAGAGAGGAGTTTGCTTCGCGCTTTTGGGGGACTGGATTCGAAATTCCGGAATGGGAGATTGTCGGACGGACGGATGGGGTTGAGGTCGGAGAAATAAGCCGTTGGATGAGAGACACGTGTGGTTCCAAGCTACTCCATTTCAAATTCATGCCAGCCGACTCCAATCGTACAGTACGAGTTGTTGTGTAAGTGCAATACCCCTCTTTTTCTTTTCTTTTTTTACCTATAATTTTCATATAATATGCTACTATTATTTTAACTGCCTACTATTAATCCTTATCTTTAATTTATCTAACTTTATTGATTAAATTATAAAATTTTCAAACTTTAGCCCACACTAGCTAAATACTTTTTAAAATTGACAGTGGATGTTTATTGTGATTATCTAAGGCTCATTAGATTAGATAGGAGCCTCTAATCCCTTGGTTAATTAAAGGTCAATATTTATGGCTCATTTATAAGTCGGGTAGACTACAGTTTCCTTACCCATCAAGCTAATAAAGTGCTTATATTTTACTGGTATACTTCAAGGATTCTTAACATGGTTTAATAATTAAATATCTTTTTTTATATCTAACCAAATTTACTCGTAAAAAAATTAAGATAAAAAATTAAGACCAACTAATCAAGTTCAGAACTTAGCCTCAAACAAAACAATGAGGTCGAAAAAAATAAAAGGGTTCTAGGACAGTCTGAGGATTGAGTCACTCACTCTTGCTAATTAATATCCTTAACGATAAGACTCAATAAGCAACTCGGACTATCAATTCTATTCCTAATAATCTTTGGATATGATTGTATTAAGGGTGGAGGGATTTCTACATAATTCTTTCGAAGAACATTTTGCAACCATAAAAATTAACCTATAAAATTTTCTTTAATTTTTTTTAATCATCTTATTCTATCCCACCAAAGAGTAATATATGTATTTTAGAAAGTTCATTTAGCCTTCTATATTCTTAATTCGAAAAAGATTGGGTTTAGTTAATTAAGGTGCCATATGAAAATTATAAGAAATAAAAAATGATATCTTCAGTTACAAAATTCTCCGATACTGAGTGTTAAACAGAAAATAATAAAAATATAGGGTGCTATTTAAAAATTCCCTAAAAAAATAAAATAAAATTACACTTTACCCCCTTATACGTTAACCCAATTACATAAAAACTCCTCGTACTCACAACTTTAACTCCAGAAAAATGATTGTTGAGTCTCAATAACTGGAACTGGATCCCATAGAGAATAGAAGGTGTCCCATTTGATACATATAGCATAGAAAAAGATAGGAAGGTATTGAATTCTTGAGCAAGTTGGAAGTATAATAGAAAATAGGTTGAAGAGCCTGATCTCGGAATTACTATTACTAATTCCATTGTTGGCTATAGTGAAGAATTGATTTTAGATATTTATAATCTTATTTATCTCGATAGAATTTATATTTTCTATTCTTTATATTTTGGATTTGAATACTTTTCAAGAGAAATATTTTCTTAATTTTTTGTTATATTATTATGGCGGGAGAAGTTGGTCAATGGTTGTTGCTGTTCAAACCACCCAGGATTAAGTGCTTAATGTGAGAGTGAAAAGGGGTAGAGTGCAATTTGGTCACACTACATGGGGCAGAGTGCAATTATCCCGGAATATAATCATTTGTAGCCGGAAGGAGAGGACTCTTTTCAAGATGAACAAAAAGGAAAGGATTGTTCTACAAATATCCATACAAAGTGTTCTGCGCTTACATGTAAATAGTATCAAAAGACAAAGCTATTGATGGCTTCGAAGAAAGCTCGCAGCAGCATATCTACAAGTGGAGTCACATCATTCTCGAAGTTCGCATTCCCCATTCGTCCACCCAGTTTGCGAGAAGATTTGTAGAGGAAGAGATAGAGAGGAGGAGACCCAGATCATTTGCAACAGCCGAGAGGTCAGCACCTTAATTCGGAAAAGAAACATTTTCTAGATTCTCCGTCCGTTTCCTTTGATAGATCAGAGCTGCCATGATCCATCCTTTTCCATCGATTTCTTTCTTGGGTTATTGGTTTTGTCTTGTGTCCTGATAAAATTATGGGATATCGTGGAAAAAGCCTTCCTTGATTAGGAGTCTGGGTGGATTTGCTATGATCGAAATGACCCAAATGGCAAATGTGTTATAATCCTTCCTTGTTTGCATGGATTTTGAGTTCTAATCCGTTTATCTATTTTGGTTCATTTTGTATTGCATTGCTTGACATTTAATTGTCCAATTTGAATCAATTTTACAAGTGGAAAATGCAGAGTGATCGGCTTTTGTGGTTTGGTCGGCACACTCATCAGATTAGAAATAGCAGCGATTGATTCCAGAATGATCAAAGGCTCTGTTTTTAAGAGATCACCGTAGGAATTATCCGATGTGATGTTCTGTGAGTGCTTTGGTTTTTGGAGGGTGACAACGCAAAAAAGTTGGCTGATATTTTCTTTCTATTCTTAGGAAAAGATATGGACTTTGGACATTCTGGAATTCTTTCTTGCTGCTTCAGATGTTAGAAGTTAAAATTGGAAGGACAAATCGATGCACTAGGCTTTAACTTGCAGAGAAAGTTCTGGGCCTTTCAGCCTTCTTCTCTTGCATCTCACTACTTGGCCTTTGATCATCATAGAATTTTCAGTAGAGAATTGTATTCCTTGCTAGAATCACTAATCATATGCTAGAGATGAGATAAACAATTTAAGACCTTAAATCTGAGCCATTTCATATGGTTCTTTTAGCCTCAAGGAGATAATGTAGTCTTCTTAATTCTTATTTTTCCAGCCTGAAGGATTAGTTCTTGAAGATAGTTCAGTGATATGCAGCTGGCCCTATATAGTGCATGCTTGCGCTCATTTTCTTAGACAGTTAATTTGCTTCTCCTTTATCCTCCTCTTATCTCCTTCCTTCCATATGCTTTCTACTTTCCCTTTGTTTCTTCTTGATCCTTATAGATGTCATCTCACAAGCTCTATTTTGGAAATTACCTAGTTCTGTTTCTAAAACTTGCTAAAGAAAAAAAAATCAAGAAAAATGTAACTTTTAGTGATAACTTTGTTTCTCATACTCTGGATTTATGAGATGGGTTACATGAAGTAACCTGCTACTTTGTTTCTTTTTGTCCCCTCTTGTACGTTTGAACACATCAGCAGCATGGAACAAAATGAGCTTCCTTGTATAGTTCAAGCCCTGCCAGCCAGTGTGGAACATCAGCACTTTGAAGTTCCTTGTATTGTTCAAGCCTTACCAGCCTTTAAGAGGGATGTAGAATCAAGTTTGAAGCGAGATGCTAGCACCAGCAGTCCTCAGAGCATCTCCAAGAGGGCCAAGGAAACTTTTACAATACGAGATGGCAGTGGCACCACCAGCAGTCCTCAGGTACCAGCGAGTTCCCGATGCACTCGATCCCAAGCTGCTCCTGACTGGACCACGCATGAAACACTTATTCTTGTTAATGAAATTGCTGCTGTAGATGAGGGTTGGTTTAGAGCGCTTTCTTCGTATCAGAAATGGAAGATCATATCTGATAATTGCATGGAATCAGATGTTATCAGGTCTTCTAACCAATGCAAAAGACGATGGCAGTCACTCCTTGCTGATTATAGGAAGATAAGGGAGTGGGAATCCAGAAGTGGAGCGGGTTCCTATTGGCACTTTGATGGTGAGAGGAGAAAAGAGTTAGGGCTTCCAGTATTATTTGATCAGGAAATATTTGATTCAATGGATGCTTTCATTAAGGCAGAGGAAGCTCAGAAAAGCATGACAGATTGTGATACAGAAAACCTTACTGGTGGCGAAACAGAAGCTGTGATAGTTACAGCTAATGCAGAATTGCTTGATGCTGATGCTGCTTTGGGTATGTTTTCCTAGTTCACTCTAATGAAACCATTTGCTGCAGTAATTGGATGCTGTTAAGTTGATTGTCATGACAATTGGGTTTTAGGAGTAAGTTATTGTTGATTCGCATATACAATCAAAGTTCTAGAGATATGGAGGGTGAAAGTAAACATTGTTGTTCTTTTATTCTTTCACAATTCTTGAGCACATGATATGTGGTAATACACATGGATTTCAGCGATTGCTGCTGGACAAATTCTCTTCCTTCTCAGTCATTCCTGGGAAATTATATTGATATGTAGGCATGTATATTGATAAGATAAAATAGAACCCTTTACGTCAAAATAACTTAAAATCTAGGTAAAACTACAGAAGCTTATTAAATGGGCCAATATGTCTGAGTAAAAGATTATGCAATTATGTTTAGATGAAAAGGTGCCATTCACTGTGCCCTTTTGGGTATCATCTAATAAGAAAACTATTTAAATCATTACAGTTACTTGAATCTGCATTTGGAATTGGAAATGACTAAAGACTATATTACATTCATAGAGCAGTGGAAACATTTCCACTAAGGCACCAAGATGTATAAACAAATATTTCTGTCATCAAGCTTTCTTTTACCTACTCAGTGGCACAAAGACATACGAGTATAGACTTACCCATGCACATAGAAATGCATATATTTATGTGAGCAAGATGTGTTACATGAGACTTGCATATTTACAATCTTAACCATACTATTATACATTTGTTAATATTACAGTCTATGCTTAAAAGGTTAGTTTGTGTGTCTGGGTCGCATTCCCTAGTTGTCCCTTTCCATGCTTAGCACTACATTCTCTTTCTTGTACTATTCATGAAACTATAAAGAAGTGTATATAGTGCTAGGGGTGTAATCAAATTTGGATTATTTGTCAGATAATCTGATCCAAATGCATTTAGTTTGGATCCAGTTGCAAAATCTCAAATCATTTATTATATGGGTCAGATTTGGTTTCAGCACTTCATGATGACAAGATTTGGTTGGATCCAGATCAGATCCAATTCTATCGTTCCTATCCATCGGAACTCCAATGGATAAAGACAATAGTTTAAAATCCTTCTCTCTTCCATCCTCTTGTGCTGATGACGTGGTCGTTCGGTCAAGCCATAAAGGTAAAGTTAGAGGAATTAAAGGGGCTTTTATGGGACTCCATCGATCACGGCTAACAACATTCTACACATTTAATATTATCTAAGGTCAATAAAACCTTGTTCACTCTCTTAGGATGTATATTTCATGATACATAGATCATCTGAATCTTTGGTTTCTATAAGTTGTAGATCAAGATTAAACAATGATGGGGTATTCATATACAGTGTTTTATTTCTGGTAATGCATTAAAAACGTTAAGTGCTAATAAGATATAAGTGATTGTCAGATTACTATCTTATGATGTCTGTAATAATTTTTTTAATGTTAGATCTTCAAACTATTCGACCAAAATCCGAATCTGATCCATTGTTTAGTTTGTGTTCGAATCTGACCCAAGTTCAACGTGATTCGATAATAAATGGTTCAGACATGGATATTATGTTTAACTTTCCATTTACAGTCCGATTCATGTCCGAACCAAGAAGTTTGGATATGGATTCAATTCTTATTACATATCTTACCGATTCGCTTACATCCCTTACTATATACATGTTTATACAAGTAAAAAGAACTTCTTCTCAGCATTGAATATTTTTCTGTAGCATTCTTTACTTGGATACCCTAGTGCCATTTGGTCTTTCTCAAATTGTTTTCTTACCTTTAGTTCTTGTTTGCACATTTTAGATTCTGAAGAAGATAGAAAGAATGACACTCAAGGGAGCTCTAGTAAGGCATGGGAACTGGCCGGTAAGCTGCACGCCAATTCTGAGCATATACATTCCATATTAAGAGGAGAACTCAAAGATAGTGCTAGTTGCAATCATGCTCTTGTGGATCTATCGAAACCCAATGCTATGGAGACCGAGTTTGCTAGGCGACAAGCTGATGAGCTGATCAAAGCCTTTGGGGGTCTTGTTACTACTTTGAATCAATTCAGTGAACTAATAAAGGATGGCGGAGTAGAAGGAGTTGGGGCTATGAAGTAAATATCTCAATGATGCAGTTCTTTCGCAAGTTCTATGGTATTTCGAGCTCAAATCTTTTTCTAGATCACTAGGAGTAAATTTTGTCAGCAAAGGGTATATATGAAAAGTATATCGATATTTCGATGTGATCATGTGGGTGTACAGACTGGTAGAGCCAAGATAATCTGATATGTTTTCTTTGCTGAAGCAAAAGAGAAGCATTGAGAGAACCTTCATGCTGCTGGATTTGATCTTTTCTGGCAGGAAATAACAAATTTATTGTTATTAGGAGAGTAACTTGATTAGAAGCATTGATGTCTAATTTTATATGTACATTTTTTTCCTTTCCTTCTACTGCATCCTATTACTGCACTGATCCACAACTGTCCACCAGTCTGCTCCTCTTAGTTGAGAAAGTGTATATGTTTTGGGAAATTAAACCTTTGCATGTCAATCTTAATCTAGATTTCTTTTTTTCTTTTTCCTTTTCAATTTGTTCATTGCAAATGGAAAATAATCAGGTTTCTATCAAAAAAATGGGAAAGATATATTTGGGATTTTTAAAAATAAAATTTTACTTCTGAATCTTATAGAATGAGTATTCCACTGTTGCCAAATTTGTTTTAAATCATCTTAAGGTCGATTTTATGCAAGTCCTATTATTATTAACACTAATTATGTGGTGCTAAGTATAATTATTTCTTTTTTCTGGACTTGATCCAAAAAGAGACTAATATCTCTAAATGTAATATGGTTTGAGATCCGTACCCGATCAATTTTATCGGATCGGATTGGATTGGATTGAAGTCTAAGGAGTATATAGAGATGGCCGCAAAAGTTCCGGCTTTGGGGGCGGTGGCGGGGCGAGAGGCGGCCCGATTCGCCGCGATGGAGAAGGCCAAGGATTACATCCACTACAATCATACTGACGCCTGTCGCCTTTCACGGTGGACCGTAAGGTTTCTCTCCTCCTCTCCTTTTCTCTCTCTCTCTCTCTCTCTCTCTCTCTCTAGTTGCGCGTTTCGTGTGTCATTTGTGTTGGTTTCTTGGTTGAGATCGATGGATTTTTTCTTGGTTCTTTGGGTAGGGAGAGCTACCAGTACATGTATCGGAGGCCGTGGGATAAGGTGGTGGATTTCTATTCCGAGTTGGTGCGCCGTGGAAATGGGGCATCCGCGCTATCGAGCTTGTTCGCGAATGAGGTGAGAAGGAAGGATCTCTAATGGGTTCGATTTAGTTTGGTGTCCTCTTTAATTTATGAGTTTGGCATGAATATCTTCTTAGTGCAGTGTAGTTTTTTTTTTTCTTTTTTCTTTCAACAGCATTTGAATACTCACTAATATTGTAAGACTTCTTAATTTAAGTGAGCATATTGACTGCTTTTATGCTAATATCAGACAGAAAATATTCTTCCTGTTGATCAGAAAATTGTTCTAAGGTCTTTTAAGCATCATAGTAATATGGTATTCCAGTTGAATTTGAAGTTGAACCTAGTGGAATCATACTGGAGAGTTGATCTTCCCCAGTGAATTTTCTCTTCTTCCTCAGGGTTCCTCACTTACCTTATGTATCAAAGTTTTCTGTTCTTGTGGATATATTCATTTTGCTCATTTCTATGCAGAAATATCAGTCTCTTGAGGAAAACGAATTGGTAAATATACCTTCTAAAGGTAAGGGAGGGAGATGGGAGAGATCAACTTTCAAGATTGTTTTATCTTACCATGGTGGGTCCTTTGATGGGTGGCAAAAGCAGCCTGGTCTTAACACTGTTCAGGGGTAAGCCAAGTGTTATCTGTACTATATTAGATAAGTTTTTGTCTCAAACAGCTCTTCCTTTAGCTTGTTTTATTGATATATCTCTTGGTCAATAGTTACATTGATAGAAGAAATTTCATTTTTCCAGATTCAACTAGGCTTCTGATTCTTTTATGTTCTCATCATGGTTTTGCAGATTGGTAGAAAAATCTCTTGGGAAATTCGTTGATGAGAGGAAAATTGAGCAACTTAAAGAAAGATCTTTGCCCGTGGAAGGTTGTGCTTCTGTCGCTGGGCGCACCGATAAAGGGGTGACTGCTCTTCAGCAAGTTTGTTCATTTTGTCAGTCAAAAGAACTCATCTTGTCATTTTTCTGTTGCTTTTATGCCCTAGTTCATCGACATGTTAGATGACATGCTGACTACTTTTCTCAGTTGCAACCATAAGGACCATTCCTGTTATTTTGTCATTGCTTCTTTAGAATCCTTTGGTGTCTTAAGATATTAGGTATATTATATTATTACTCGTTTCAAGGATAATAGCCTTTCTCAAAATGCTATATTGTAATTTAACATTATCTGTAACATGCTTTATTTAGCTTTTCTTATACAAACTGGAGTTTTTCTTTTTCGTGAAGTAAGGTGGTTCCAAGATTATAATATTTGGCAATGTTGTTTGACATCATCCTTGTTTTCCAAATAAATTCTTCTATTTTGTTTACTAGTTAGTTCTTTTGATGATTTCAGATACATGGAGGAAGGATGTGAAAAGTGGAGATATAAAGGCTGCCATAGATGAAGCTGCTCCAGGAAAACTGAGAGCTTTGCTTGTCTCAGAGGCAGGGCTCTGCTTTACTATTCTTCATTGCTAAAATAAATTTTGTAGGACTTCCTCTGATAGCATTGAGCAGATCCTTGTGTTTTATGTGTTTGCTACTGTTAGTATTCCTAAATTTATGCAACTTTTTTTTGTCTCCTACTAAAACATCACAAAAACAGTAGTTATCAATAGGTACTTGATGAGACAGTCTTCTGTTCTAACAGCTCGATATCCTTTATGGGCCCAAACATATGCAAACTGCACAATTAAATTTTGCCATCCCATTTGAGTTTCTTGTTGTGTTATATATTTTGTCACTCTGAAATTTTAAATCTTTAGAAACTTAAAGAAGACATTTGGACACTTTGAATGATTATTTCTCAGCATTATTACATGTATCATTTTTGCTACTTCTGCAGTGAAACTTTGATGTCGAACATAGCTGGGTGATTTATCCATAAATGAAATGAAACTAACTAGAAAACTCTAGATTTTTTTATTTGGCCTCTTCTTTATGAGGGTCCTATTCATTGAGGAAAAACCGGATCTTGCAGGTTTCACGTATGTTCCATCCTAATTTTACAGCCAAATGGAGGCGTTACTTCTATATTTTTCCCCTTGATGGAGAACAACACCTAACAGATCAGAGTGGAAAGGATTGTTCAAAAAGTGCACAAGGGTCAGATGATGAGGAATTGAATCAACAGCATGAATTAGAGGAGGAAGAGCAGTCCTTGACTTCATTGGATGGGAATGAAGATGATGCTTTGTATAACATCAGCATGAAGTCCAACAGTTTCAGTGTCAGCAAGGTGAACCAACTTATTCAGCAGCTGGAAGGAAAGTCATTATCCTACAAGATGTTTGCACGTGATACAAAAGCTTCGAGAAGCATGTAAGAAAAATCAATCTGCAGGCAATTTTAATGGACAACTAAAATATCTGCCCTGATTGTTTTTGCAGCGGACCACCAACAGAGTGTTTCTTGTTTCATTCTAGAGCTGCAGAGACTGAACTGCCTTGTTCTGATAAGGTTATGCTGATAGCAAGTATCTGCTATTATTAATCTGACGACAATAGTGTAATTAACTTCCAAAATTATCCGCATATGCCACCAAACCGGGTATTCTAGGAAGCTTTTTGCAAATAGTCAAGAACATGGAAGAAATATCACTAACATTGGATGCATGTTTTCTCTGGTTGTAGGATGGTAGAGGCCTTAGGGTGATGTGTGTTGAACTAGTTGCAAATCGGTTCTTGCGCAAGGTAACCACACTCCCATGATTTTCTCTTAATCTTGCATTTGCTAAAATATACTGGACTACTGGAGCACACTATAGCAAGACTCATTGCCAGATTCAGATTGATGTCATTTGCTACTCTTGGAACAGGAATACTTGGAACATTAAATTTTTTATACGGAAGAAACACCTTTTAGAGGCCATTTTCTGTTTATTGAACTGTGAAAATCATTTCACTTCTGATTGCATCTGAGTTTTGTCACACAATGTCCACGCAGATGGTTAGGGTGCTTGTTGCAACTGCCATAAGAGAGGCTGCTGCTGGTGCAGGTGATGATGCTTTACTGAGCCTGATGGATGCTACATGCAGACGTGCGACAGCTCCTCCGGCACCTCCTGAGGGTCTTTGTCTTGTTGACGTTGGCTATGGAGAATTCAATAAAAAAAATTGTCTAATTATTGATTAGGTAAGAAGATGTTTCTTCTACTGATAGATCATTAACTAGACTGACACTTACATAGCACTCACAATCACAATCCAAGGAAGAAGATAATAAAAACATTTGACATTATTTTATCTTATCTTCAACTTTTCCTACTTGATCAGATAATGACAACCCGAACTGTGTTGTATTCAGCTACGTGAATATTGAAGGCTAATCTTAATTGCTTGTGAGCACAAGTTCTGACTGGTTGGTCTCCTTATACATGGAGCCTTAAAAAGATCTACTCCCAACCCCAGCCGACATAAACATCAAGGAAAAGTAACAAAGGTATACTGAATATTGTGCAACATATTACCTGCTTTTTATTAGACTGAAGATGCCAAGGCCAGAGCCTCAATTCTCGTTTACTGATGCAGTGTGCAGCATTTCCTTAAGATGTAAAACTACTACATGATTTCCAATGAAATTTTAGTTAGAGAAGATATTATGTTTGTGAACTACAACACTAACATAGATGATTTTAGCTCCACTAGATAAGGAGACCACTTTGATATTAGAATATTCATGTCTGGTTTTCTACCATCATGTGATAATCATGCAATTGTTAAAGAGTAGTTGGCTAATCAGAACAAGCTTCTTTGGATTAAGCCAAGGATTTCTTTGTTCATTCAGGACTTCCATTCCAGGTAACTATTAAGCTGACATTCTTTAGCCTAAATCATGGGCATCTTTGCCTGCCCCAAGTCTAGATGCACATATGTACAGTAATTTTATATTTGTTTTGTGGCTCTACATATTTATTAGATACTGTCTGATTTGATTCTCTTTGAAATTTGGAGACTATAATAATATATATATATATATATATTGTGGTTTATATCGCCATAAAAAATTAAAAGAAAAATGTTTATTTATTCCTCGACCACATAGGTATCAAAAATGTGAGCAGCACTCGTTGTTATCGTTGCTATCATCGTGCTTAACAACTAATTATTTTCTAGTGATAAGGTGCTCTACCTAGGGACAAGATTGTCCCCAAAGTGGGCATCACGATCCACAAGGAGGCACACTATGAGCTATGTTCTTCAACTACAATTATTTGGTAGTAGGTGAATTTGAGTTTAAAATGGCAAAGATTAATTTGGAAAATTTTAAAAAAAATTTGAAAATAGAAGAAAAAGAGATGATTTGGGCGTTAGGAAGGGGCTGGAGCAGATCCTCCGCATTCCAAATTTAATTGGTTCAGCCAATTAGGACCAGCCGAGTAACCAAACTGCAGGAAATTGCCACAGTCGGGTCTACAGACGATCCTTTCCTATGTCTTGGGGATTACTTGATTCGAGTAATAATTTTTTATTATTATTATTACTTAAAAATGTATTATTATTATTATACCGACCCTTTTTATAATTAAGGAGGTCATATGATCTACTTCATCTCCAAATAGTTATTGTGAAATTTTTTTTTTAATAATTTGGGTGAATAAAAAATATTAATATTATTGTATATATATGTATATATGTATGCCGGCCTTATATCTCTCTGGCCACAGCTCAAACTTTGTAGTTTGGTAGGCAAACGGAGACGTGCCAAGTGGACTCCGACAACTACCTTTACCCCCCTGAAAACTCCTTTTTTGTCGTGACCTTGTCTCCAATCTCATTCCCTTCCAAACACTATTCTTAGCTCTTCACGTCCCACCCTTGTCCTCCTCTCCCATTCCTCACCTCTCTCTCCTTCTCTATTCATGCTATCAAAAACCATCCGTCTCCTCTTCATTAGAACAGCCACCATTACCCCTCGAAGGTAGCCGCGAAGCCGCCATGGCTGACCGCCCCGTGCCGTGGTCTCTTCAGCTGCTCACTCTCGGGTTCTCCCTTACAATATTACTGCATGCCACTTCGCATGCATCCGAGGCCGACGTCCTCCTCGCGTTCAAGAAGACTCTGTCGTCGGGCGGCGACGGCGATGCTTTACCTAACTGGGTCGATGGCACGAAGCCGTGCAATCAAAATGTTAGTCTGTGGACTGGTGTGAGATGTAACATTGATGGAGAAGTGCAAGGCTTGCAGCTTGAGAACATGACCCTCTCTGGAAACCTAAGCCTCGATTTGCTCGTCGGATTGCCTGGTCTACGCGCCTTGAGCGTCCAAAATAACAGCTTTGAGGGACCAGTACCGGACTTCACGAAGCTTGCGGCGATTAAGATGATATATTTGTCAAGGAACCGGTTCTCCGGTACGATACCGGATGACATGTTTGCAGGGATGCTGGGGCTGCGGAAGGTGTACTTGTCTCATAACGAGTTCACCGGGCCGATACCGGGGTCGCTGACGAGGCTGCAGAAGCTGCTTGATCTAGGGTTGGACTATAACCGGTTTGACGGGAAGATACCGGATCTCCGGCAACCAGGGCTGCTGATGGTGAATGTGTCATACAATAATCTGGAAGGGCCAATTCCAACGAGGCTTAGGCAGTTCAATGCAAATTTGTTTGCAGGTTAGTTTACCTTTCTCTCTTGTGGAATATTTCTACTTGAATGTGCCAGGGGATGGAAGAGATTAAGTGTTAGAAATTGATGATTTTGGCATGATTTGCTGTTTTTGATCTCTGATGCAAGTATTTGATCATTTAGATGAATGTCCATGGAAGTATTGGCAGAGTGAAGATGATTACATAAATTAAGGCCTTGAAATTTTTTTTTTTGTCATACATATAATATAGGTGCCTCAAATTTAGCATCACAATTTTGCTTCATTTATCTTCATTGCTAGCAAGTTGATCTAGTAGTCTAATTATATCTGGATTATAAATTTATAACCAAGTTTAAATATACCTCAGCTTCAATTTTGGTGTCCTTCAGAAGACTCTCTGAAGTCATGTTGAGTCACAGTCAAATTGAGTAATTAAAATTTTGTAAACAACTCACACAAGCTTAGTAGAAAAAGTTGATGATCAGCATTTGGTAGAATAAGTTCTTCTCTGAGGGCATACTTGTATGATAATTGGGAAGAAGATAACTCTGTATGTGTATAAAAGATACAAAGAAGTGTTTCTTCTTTCCTTATTACTTTTCCAGTTCATATCTGACTTTCTCTGGACTGTGAAGGCAACAAAAATCTCTGCGGTCCGCCACTCGATGTCCCCTGCAGTTCACCATCTTCATCAAGGAAGATCTCACCCACCCTGTTAGGTGCCATTATAGTGATAGCTATTGGTGTTTTACTGGCAATTGTTGGCCTGGTCATGGTCATACTAGGCCACCGACGCCGACAACAATACAAAGAGACGCAGCTGGGTCAGCCTCAATCCAGTAAATTCAAGATTCAAGCGAAAGACGATAAGCTTGAGGGCGGAGCATCAGAGCGGTATGGAGGTAGCAAGAAGGCTCCAAAGGAAGAACATGGGAAGCTAGTGTTTGTTAGGGAGGACAGACAAAGGTTTGAGATTGAGGACTTGCTCAGGGCTTCAGCTGAAGTGTTGGGGAGTGGAAACTTTGGGTCTTCCTACAAGGCTTCATTGTTTGATGGCCCCTCTGTTGTTGTAAAGAGGTTTAGAGAGATGAATGGGGTTGGAAGAGAAGACTTCCAAGAACATATGAGAAGAATGGGGAGATTGTCTCACCCAAATCTTTTGCCGTTGGTTGCGTATTTGTCCAAGAAGGAGGAGAAGCTGCTTGTAACTGATTATGTCCCTAATGGTAGCTTGGCACATATGCTACATGGTAGGTCCTTTTGCTTTCTCGAGTTTACATTTTGGCAGTAACATATGAGCATCTCATGCATGACAGAATTGAATCTTTTTATTTTCTCCTTGAATTGTTCACGTCAAATTCTTCAACATAATGAGCCTTGTCTATTCTTTCTATCCTTCCTCTTTTTCGCAGTTCTAAGTATCATAAGATCAACTCCATGAACATATAAGCACATTGATTCATCCAAAACTTTACATGATTTCACATAATAGTTGTGTGTTCATCATTCACATCACAAGTTTACTGCATCCAATGTCTGTAAGCAAACTACAGTTACATATAATTATTTTCAATATCACTTGTGTTCAAATGTTTTAGGTAACCGTGGCTCGAATCTTCCTCCTCTCGACTGGCCGACAAGACTAAAAGTAATCAGAGGAGTAGCAAGAGGCCTAGCTTACCTCTACGAAGAATTGCCGATGTTAACAGTACCCCATGGCCATCTCAAGTCCTCTAATGTGCTTCTCGATGACTCCTATGAGCCTCTGCTAATGGATTACGCCCTCGTGCCGCTGATGAACCAATCCCATGCTTCACAGGTCATGGTGGCCTACAAGTCCCCTGAGTGTGCTCAACATGGCAAACCATTCAAGAAGAGTGATGTATGGAGCCTTGGTATATTGATTCTTGAGGTGTTAACAGGTAAATTTCCAACTAATTATCTGAGACAAGGGAGGGCCGAAACAGACTTGGCAAGCTGGGTGAACTCAGTTGTTAGAGAAGAGTGGACTGGTGAAGTGTTTGATAAGGAGATGAAGAGGACTAAAAATGGAGAAGGGGAGATGTTAAAGATGTTGCAAGTTGGACTTGGCTGCTGTGAAGTAGATGTCGAGAAGAGGTGGGAGTTGAATGAAGCGGTCAGAAAGATTGAAGATTTGAAGGAAAAAGGGAGTGATGATGAGTACTCTTCATTCGCTAGCGAAGGCGAAGGAAGATTCTCATCAAAAGCAATGACTGAAGATGACTTCTCCTTCACAAAATAACATAAGAATTCTCCATGTTGGAGATAAGAGATATGAACACTCACATTACAAATTTGAAACACAAAGGGTGGTAGATTTGGTTAAAAAGCTCACGTTTGTCGTAGGTTTTGCGGGATTAAATTCTTCTTTTTTGCACAGATATTACCTTTCTGCTTCAATTTGTTGTTAGAGCAAAGATAGCAGATTGAAGGGGAGAGCCAGAATAAATCCAAAGACTTGGCTGGATTGTGTCAAATATCTCTACTCGCTAATTTGTTGTACTTCTAGTAAACTTTTAGATAAGCGATATATTTTAGAATAAAGTTTACTCTGTTACTCTACCTCTGCGTTGAGACCATACAAAGTTAGCATAATCCTAGTTTTTTTTGGATGTCTATATTCCATAAAGCAGAGGTGGTATGAGCTTATGATCAGTTTGCCATTAGAATGAGAAAACCATCCAACTCACTAAGCTGTTGATCATGTATTTCTTAAAAAATATCTATCAATCCAATTCGACTTCAGATCAAATGTTTTTAAAGTGCCAAAATATTCTTTATTCTATTAACAACTGAATTTATAATATAAATGACACACAATTAGTATACTCCCTATCTGTTTTCCCCTCTGTTTGGCAGATCATACTCTGACATAATAAAACTCTACAAACTTCCAACCAGATATTATGTGGGTCTGACAACTAATTCACCTAGACAAACCTTTTTCCAACTGTTTCTAACCGAAAGGCCATGCCATGTCATGTCATGTCATTGAGGGGCATCCGAGATCCATGCTATGCCCCACAAAAGAAGGAGATCAAAATAGTCATGGTGACATAATGGCGAGTTGGCAACATAGGAACTGCCTCCCTTCTCACACCTCTCTGGAAGGGAAGAGAGGAATCAAACAAGTAAAGAGTTTCAAAAGGTACAAAATTAACAAGAGAACACACAGAGAGAGAGAGAGAGAGAGAGAGAGAGAGAGAGAGGAGATATTACTAAGGTGATGTATGCAAGTGCACTGGAAAATTAAGGAAAGAATAGAGGAAAGAAGAAGATGAACCAGAAGGGGTTGCGAGCCGGCGCGGCGTTCCCGTCGGTGGTCGCCGTCGCTATCGACAAGGATAAAGTAAGCCAGGGTGCCTTGAAGTGGGCATTGGATCATATCATCTTCAAGGGCCAAACTGTATCACTCATCCATGTCCATGCAAAGGCTTGTAAGTGTCTTCTCTCTTCCATGTGTTATATATATACATATGAATGTGAAACAAAAGACAACCAGAAGATACTGTATAACAGTACTAACCTAGATTCTTCTTTGTTCATTGTCCCCTGGCTTGTGTAAATTTCTAGATATTAATTTGAAGTTATGTTGGATTTAAGAGAAACAGAAGCAGAAGGTGCTGAAGCAGGAGAGTCTTCATATTTTACATTCAGTTTATTAGTTATTGGATTAAGTTAACATATATCATATCTTTAATAATTATATACAATTACATACTTAAAATTATCGAAATCATGCATGCAAATGTTGTTCTACCCTCCGATTTTTATTTTTATTTTTACATGAATGCTATTCAAGTTACTTTCTGATAATTATAAATTAAAAATTGTCCTCATTTAAGAGCAGCTCATTTTTTTTTTATAAAAAAAAAAAAACTCTACTAACTATACCCTTCTCCTTATGATGAAATGCAGCAGGAAACCAAGAGGATGCTGCTAATGCCATGAGGGAGCTATTTATTCCCTTCAGATGCTTCTGCAAGAGGAAAGATGTGAGTCTCTATATTTTGGTAATTAAATTGGCATATATAATTAAGCATTAATCCATGGCCTTGGCCTTCGCCCTTGATACAAGATTAAGAAAAATTAGCAACTTAATTATCTGAAATAAAAAATGGTAAAGAAGGTGTACTGCAAGGATGTCGTACTCGAAGGCGTTGACGTAGCGAAGGCGATCATAGACTTCGTTTGGCAAGCCGCAATCGAAAAGCTTGTAGTCGCCGCGCCGTCCAGAGGATTTGCCAGGTAGAACCAGTAGCTCGTTGACATCTACGTCTAGCTTAGCTGATTCTTAATTCAGCTTTTCTTAATAATTTCTTCTTGGAAGGTCGTTGAAGGCCACCGATGTTGCTACGAGTATTTCCAAATGTGCACCTGACTTTTGCACTGTCTATATCATCTCCAAAGGTAAGCTGTCTTCCCTGAGAAACGCCGCCAGACCGACGACGTCCCCGCCGGCGGCCTTCCGGCCTCAAATCCAGAACCAGTCAAGCCTCCGATCTGCCTCGCTAGGACAACGCTTCAATGCAACCAAAGGCATCTCTCTCTCTCTCTCTCCCTCTACCTCTTCATTTCTGATACAATTATCAACTAATCCCCTCAACTCTACCTCATCACAAGATCTTCCATTGCCAGGTGAAGCTGCACAGGAGACTCTCAATCTACTTGCGGAGAGGGATTCAGTCAAGTAATGCTCTACTTGCAGATATGTCTGACAGATTTTGAACCCAAAATGTCTGCTCTAATATCAGGATAATAATTGTAAAAACTTAAGTCGTTAAAAGGTTTTGCTTTTGTTTTTTGAGTTAAATTAATTACAAATGCAAAAATAACTTTAATGTCCTTGGTTAAAGCGAAAGGGAGTGCATTTTTATTTCCTTAGTTGCTGCTAAGATAAAGTTAACTCAAGCATTTTTTAGAGATCAATACTAAAAAATATGTTAAGGGCCGAATAAATATCTTTTATAGTAGGGATAAAAAAAGATTAATTGGTCCAATATACGGTGAACTTACATGCATGCTTGAAATCTACGTTGAATAGGTCACCTTTTGGCAGGGGATCGACACGCTTTGCAACGCCAAAAAGGATTAATGGAGATAAGATGGCAGAAAGTGATATGCCATCTGTGAGTCTGGACAATGGAAGTAGGGATGGCAGCTTCCACCAGAAGTTGTCAGATATCTTTGATCACAGCTTAGATATGGTGCAGTCTCCAGGCAACTCAGCAATGGATGCCTTCATTCCCACTTCCTATGAGAGCTTCTCATCTGAAGCTGCTGCCATGGTATGTGCACACATATACATGTATTCACATGGGATAAATTCTCAAGCATGACTTTTTAAGTCGCCAATTATTTTATAAACTTGAATGGTTAAAAAAATAGTAATTTTTATATTTAATAGAGATAATACTTATATCTAGATTTTTTTTTTGAACTATTGTTGATTTATTTTATGTAAACCTCTACTCGTTTGTCTTTCGAGATTTTCATATAAACCTCTAACACTATTTTAGGTAATGAATCAACTATGTATATTATAACTTTACGACGACCCCCTAGTTCAAATATTACTATACTTAATTTCTTCTATTAAGCTAACTAGTATATATATATATGGACTCTAAATTACAGGAAGACATGGAAGCAGAGATGAGGAGGCTGCAGTTAGAGCTGAAGCAGACTATGGACATGTACAGCAACGCATGCAGAGAAGCACTAGCAGCTAAACAGAAGGTAATATATATATATATATATATATAGCACTAATCCTTAAAACTTCTCTTAAGTAAATTTATATGTTCTGGATCCGTTGGAGGCGATGGAGCTGAATAGAATGAGAATGGAGGAAGAGAGGAGGGTGGAAGAAGCTCGAATGGCAGAAGAAGCCGCCC
The DNA here is from genome assembly GCF_019914945.1 of Typha latifolia. Classification (NCBI taxonomy): domain Eukaryota; kingdom Viridiplantae; phylum Streptophyta; class Magnoliopsida; order Poales; family Typhaceae; genus Typha; species Typha latifolia. The sequence continues at coordinate 693,978 of NC_133093.1, forward strand.
TAGCAATGGCGGAGGAGGAGAGGGCAAAGTGCATGGCAGCAATGGAGGCAGCCGAAGAGTCCAAGAGGGTAGCAGAAGTGGAAGCCGAGAAACGAATGGATGCAGAGGAGAAGGCAGTGCAAGAAGCCGAGGAGAAGAAGAGAGCATTGCATGCTTTGGCACTGCAAGCAGACGTGAGGTATAGGAGATACGCGATAGAGGAGATAGAGGCAGCCACGGATCACTTCGCCGAGAGAAGAAAGATAGGGGAAGGTGGGTACGGACCGGTGTACAGATGTCTGCTGCATCACACGCCGGTCGCCGTTAAGGTTCTCCGTCACGACGTCGCTGAAGGGAGGTCTCAGTTTCAACACGAGGTATCAAACTCAAAATTTTTTAATTAGATTATTTACTTCACAAGAGCATAATAACTATTTCTATATATTAATTTCACAGGTTGAGATGCTAAGCCGCATTCGGCATCCAAACATGATTCTCTTACTTGGCGCCTGCCCAGAGTACGGCTGCCTCGTCTACGAGTACATGGCCAACGGCAGCTTGGAAGACCGTCTCTTCCGGCGAGGGAACACGCCGCCCATCCCTTGGCAGCACCGCTTCCGCATCGCCGCCGAGATCGCCACCGGCCTCCTCTTCCTCCACCAGACAAAGCCGGCCCCGGTCGTCCACCGCGACCTCAACCCAGCAAACATCCTACTGGATCGGAACTATGTCAGCAAGGTAAGCGACGTCGGCCTCGCCCAGTACTGTACGACCTCTTCCTCCACCGCCGCCGCCGCCGACGGAACGTCGTGCTACGTCGATCCGGAGTACCACAAGTCCGGCATGCTCGGGACAAAATCCGACGTGTACTCTCTCGGGATCATGCTGCTGCAGCTGATCACCGGGATGCCGCCGGCGGGGATAAAGCAGCGGATGGAGAAGGCTATCGAGGCGGGGATGTTCGAGGAGATGTTGGACCCGACGGTGGCCGACTGGCCGGTGGAGGAAACCCTGCGGTTTGCGCGGGTGTCACTCAGGTGTGCGGAGCTACACCCGGCCGACCGGCCGGACCTGGGCACCGTCGTGCTGCCGGAGCTGAACAGATTGAGAGAGGCTGCGGAGGAAAATATGGAGCACTGCGCCGCGTGGGGTCGACTCTATAACATGCCGATGCATCCCCCAGGTATGTTGTATTTATAGTTTTCTAGCCAATGTCAATCAAAATCACAACGTTTTTACTTTCATTATTATTCACATTTCACATCACATGAATATTTATCTTTTAATATCTGAAAAATATTCTGGACTAATTTTGAAAATAAAATAAATAAATAAAAAATACTTCGAATACTCTCTATTTGACTTTAAAATTTAGATCAGTCATTTTAGATAAAATACAGGAGTAGAATAATAAATATTCATATGGCATGGTGCGAATAATAATAAATAATTATTTTTATAACAACTAAATTATAAAATTATTTATTTTTGTGAAATTTCTATACAAAATATTCTAAAAAGAAACAATATAAAAGCCAAAAGTTGATAGTTAGAACTATAAAAGAGTTAAATAATAACACAAATAAAAATTCAAAGAGATGCTCTAAATTCTAACCTAACTTTTTATTTCCAAATATTAAGGAGGAAATTGACAAGACTAAGATTGCTTAGGTACATAATAATATTGTCTTAGGGTATTGTATATTAGCAGCAGTAAGTCATTTGTCAGTGTTAGAATGTAACATCTTGTGCAAAATTTGGAGTAAGCACTCAACATCCATTAAAACAAACAAATGTATGACAAAGAAGATTGATCATCTCCAATTCTTCTTCTTCTTCTTTTCCACCAAGGATATTATGAGATATGATATCTCAAGAAATTGGAGAAGCCAAAATCAGATGCATACTCCTTTCCTCGAGGTAAAGTTTTGAGAATACTCGCAGGAAGATCATTTCCCTGTAAGAAGAACACTCTTTTGAGTCAGCTCTGCACGACCAAATAGAAGTGAGTGAAAACTTAACTATATCCTATCACACATACTCAAGAAGAGAATATAGGATGGTGTATAATGGCAAAGCAGATGTTACTGTACAAAAACAATGTTAAATGGCATGGGATCCCTATTGCAGTCAATCTACAGATGGAATCAAGGAGGAGAGAAACGCATTACGCATGCTTCTACTTTCTTCATTCCAAACTTTTCGGTTTGGCGAATATATATTATGATTTTTTATTCTTACCAACTACTGTTAAAGACTTCTGAATTGAGACTCGACATTGAGATCCGAAAATGAAGCCTGACCCAACTCCTTTCTTCATTTCAATCTTTCTCTCAATCTTATACCATTATTGTTTTGAAGTTCAAAGTTATACATATCAGTTGCGGAGTGTAAGATGGATGCAATTTGGGTGACGTGGGTAAATAAACATGTCAGTACTATTCACGTCAATAAGATTGAACGTGGTCCATCCAAGGAAAGAAGAAGAAAAGAAAAGACCTTGGATCGATGCTAATTGTTCTTCTAACTGGATGACTAAGTTGTAACTATTAAATCGAGCAATAATTGATGAAAAATGTTATGTGTGAAGAGGATAAGCTATTTGTATTATCTTTGGCTAAATTATATATATATATAATTCTGCCTTTTAAACTATGACTTAGTATTGCTTAAAATCAATGGAAGAGACGAGGTTTTGATCTCCTCTTCTTATGTTGTTACACTTCTTTTGTTATATCTTACTGAGAGATCTCATGGAATAATACAAAACAAATGTATAATAAGAAGCATATTATATTAATAATATTGGTTAGATGTGTTGCTTAATAAATAATAAATTAGTCATGGCCTGATGAGGTATTTAAATATTATTTGGCTGTGACCTTTTCTTGAGTGACATGGAATACAATGATTGGAGAATACTTAAAAATAATCTTTACTTAAAACTTTTCAAATAGTATAATTCTCAATATATTCTTCAAATTATTGTAATTGCCATGGAAATACTTATCTATCTAAAATTTTTTCTTATATAGACTACGAGAGTGGTAGGTTAATCATAAGTCGAACATTTGCTAAATATAAAAATTATCTCTCCCTGATATATATATATATATATATATATATAAAAGTTGAACACAATAAAAATAAACTTCACAAATCTAACTAATTATAAATTAAATTAATAAAATACTATTTTGGCATTTATAAAATGGTTTAAAAGTTTTGCAATCTTACTTAGATATTTGCTATACAATAAGATTTGATGTCAAATATTTTATTCTAAACTTTTTTTTTAAAAAAAAGAGCAATTTATATTTTACAGAGGAGACAAACATTTCAGTGGTAATTATAATATTTTAAAAGTTCTGGGTGCCAATTATGTGGAAAAAAGAACTCCAAAAAAAGTCTTGCTCATCTAATGACAAATAAAAGTTGGTTTTATTCTTTCAGATGCTCCTAAGATTCAACAGGGGTATTTTTGCCATTATAGAGTAATTTCTCTGTCACCTTTAGTCAGTAAATAGTTCATGGAAATGACATGAGGGGGGACTTCTCTATTCAATTCTTTGTGAATGGTGATTAAGACTAACTATGCGACAAATATGCATTAATTACATTCCTTAATTGTATTCATTTATGAAAAGAAAGCCACCTATGGTTCTCATTAAATTGAACTCTTCCTCCAATGTCTACATTCTTTAGTAAATTTGTACTTGATAAATGGGATAGCTCACTCCTCATGAGAGTTAATTGAGAGATTACAAGTTAACTTAATGCTCATTTATTTTCTTTAATGCACAAGAAAATATACTAATTATATAGTTGATAGGGTAATGGCAAAGAGTCTTCTATCCTCTTTAATTTTATATTAATTTGGCTCAAAAATAAGAACTTTGTAAATAATTTTTTCGCTTAATTTGGGAATAAATGAATATTATTTTAAGAGAGAATCAAACACAATAAATTTGAATTCTTATTATAAGAAAAATAATTTAAAATAAATATGCTATGATGTTAATTCTCACGAAAACTAATTTGTCGTTAGCGATCATCTAGAATTATTATATTATCCTCTCACTAATAAGTAATGCTTATATATATCCGACAAGAGCCGAAGGAAAAGCATAATATATATATATATACACCGATTAAATTACTAAAATTATTTTAGAAATTTTCTCACCTAAACTATTTTTAGTATTCTAACATAATATTTCTACCTTTTCATATGAAAATTATTATATGAAAAAGAAAAGGGTTGTTTTTTCGCCAAAGAAAAAAGAGGTCTTGTTACGTAATACTCAAAAGTTGGGGGTGTTAATCGGAAAATAAGTGTAGGGTGTTATATGAAAACTCCATCCGTTTTTTTTAGTCCCTGTAACTCATTTCCAGATGTGCTTATATTCTTCCCCAATCCCACCGAGCCTAGTGAGAGAAAAGAGTGTAGAGAGAGAAGCAGAAAGAGAGAAGAAGAAGAGGCGCCTTCCTCTTCCCCTCTCTCTCTCTCTCTCTCTCTCTCTCTCTCTCTCTCTCTCTCTCTCTCTCTCCCCTTACCTTCCAAATATGGAATTGAGGATTATAAGTACGTACAAATAGCAAGAATTTAGTCCCATCTCACATCTCTGTCTCTTCCTTCTACTATCTCCTCCCGAGAGAGAGAGAGAGAGAGAAGAAGAAGAGAGGAGGGAAAAATGTTGCGATACCTCGAATCCAGCTCTCCCAAAATCTCGGTGAGCACCGATGCCGTATCCAAGGAGCGGAAGGCGACCACCTCCTTCCTCAAGCTCGCGCTTTTCGGCGGCTCCGGACCCTGCGAGCCGGCGAGAGCGCCCCGAAGCTTCGACGCCGGGGCCGTCGGCCTCGGGATCGTCCTCGCCCTGGACTCCGGCGACGATGCCGGCGTAGCGGTGGTGGCGAAGCGGATCGCGATCAAGAGGCCGAGGGCGAAGGAGGAGATGGAGAGGTCAGAGAGCTACACGTGCGTGATATCGCACGTGGGGGGGAAGAAGGTGAAGAAGCGGGTCTACTTCGGCGACGGCGCCGAGGGGTTCAGGGCCAGTGGCGAGTTCGTCGAGGCGCCGAAGCCGGCGGCGAGTCAGCTCGCGACGCAGTATTTGCCTGCTGATTTCCTGCGCAACTGCTACCTCTGTGAGAAGGACCTCGATGGGCTGGACATCTACATGTACAGGTATAGAATCTACTTCTTGGTTTGCTCCCATTCGGTACTGCAAACGAGTGGCTTATTATATTTTATTTGTTTGTTTTTGGTATTTCTCCATTTCTTGCATCATCATGCTTTGACTTTTTCTTTCTTTTCTTTTCTTTTCTTTTTTCCTTCCTTTTTTCTTCGATGATATTGGTGATCTTCTCTTTTGTCCATTATTTTTATTTTTTATAAGTTTATATTATTCTATCTGCTGTAAATATCTGTTTCGTCTATAACGAAAATTATTATTTTTAATCTCCACTGCTTTGCTTTCACTGCTGATGAAGACATCCATGCATGCATAATATATAATATGTATGCATGCATATATGCATGTGGAATATATTCATATATATATATATATAGGTGGCTCCATAATCTGGAGATACGGTTGTGCATACTTTGGTTTTGCTTTCACGTTGGCTTCCTCTTTTTTTTTTTTCTCTTTTCATCTGTATATATATATATATATATGCTTGGTTTTAAATTCAGTGAGTTTGTTTTTCCGATACCTTTTTTTTTTCTTTTCTTTTTGTGTGTTATTGGGAACTCAAGGTAATAGACATGGAAATTATAATGGAGTACGCTGGGGCTTTTGGAGTGCTTTATATCACTGTCCTGCAGTATCATGGAAATTATAATTAGATCTTCATTCTTGATCTTGGCCTGGGAATTACCAGTGATGAAAGCTGACAGCTCGTTTGAGTTTTTCAGGTTTAATCAACCTAATTCTTATATTTGCTTGCTCTTGTTGAGATGATCGCGTAGTGATAGAGTTATGAGATTGCTTATTTGGTAAGTCATTTGCGACAAATTATGTCGTACATAAGCTATTTACATGGACAAAGATTTCGTAGCAAATCTGGCCTAGAAAGATGTAAATCTAACAGCATTGATTGGCAGAGGAACTCTTCTCTGATTTAATATTTTGGAGCTGTTGTCGGGATTCACATAACTTCTTCGTAGTTCCTTTTTAGCGTATCCAACAGTATCAACCAAATCTTCCGATTTCCCATATCTGGCAGCATGTTTCGAGTATCGAGTGGAGTTCAAATGTGGCGTAGATTTGTCGTTTTTGGGTCTCAATTGAGAAGGCTGCATAATCAAATTATAGGAACCGATTTGAACATTCGACATTGTCTTCTATTTGCTCACAAGAATTAAGTGGTTCACATAATTTGAGTTCTACTTAGGATAATGATACTATTCGACCTTTTAGAGTGAGAAGGGCCAGAGTAGGAAGGTTTTGCATTTGTCTCATCCCGAGCCACCCTCAAATGTCACAGAGACATAGCCAAGCCAAACAAATTTGTGTTAAGTCTGAGTCCAATTGAAACTTGTTAGTAGTTTGTAAATGAAAAACGGGGTTACCTTTGTAATCTGTTCTCATAATATTTGTGAATTGCTCATTCATAAAAAATATTAATGCACTTTTTCGCATCGTGACTTTGGCCCTCCCCTGCTGAATAATTCTGAAACCATCCAATACTCTTAAGATTTAATGCCACTATCTGTCGTATACTTCATGTCATGATCTATTTATTTGTTTATTTATTATTTGAACAATTTTGAAGATGTCAATGACAAAGACGCTATTGAGGTCTTGACCACTTCCTGAAGGTCCTAAAGTAGTACTGTCTGACGAAACAAATTAGTAAATGTTTCTTTTTGTGTTACAGCAAATTGAAGAAGTTCATATTCTGAGCAGAAAACCTCTATCATCCCCATTAAACGAGTATGATGTGTTCAGTGATAGCTTATTTTTTAAATTGTTCAAAAGTGAATTTGTAGTCGTTGCATACTTGTCTATATTTAATCGGGTTTGACTTCATCTTCCTTTCCCTAAGTTGAGATTTGGATTTCTATCTATGGCCATACTTGTTAATTCAATCTTTTACGGTGCAACTCTGGTTTGGATGCAATTTCTTCAGGCTTTTCTGTTTTTTTAGGGGCAGCACAAAAATGGCTTTCTAACCAGTTTCCTGAGAGACATTTTCCTTTAAATCTTAATCAGTTTTCCCTTTATGAGAAAGATTTCTCGCTATGATTTACCTGGTAGGTCAGATTCCTGTTTTAAGTTGGATATGTAATGAAGAATCCACTTCTGTTTCTCGAACCTGATCCAGTTTAGTTTCCCTTTTTAGGAAGTATTCATGACTTGGTTGTCTGTCCTTCTTAACTATGGTGTTGTGACAGTGCTTTCATTTTTCTTGTGTACTACTAACTATCAACTTGTGCAACTGCTAATTCTCATTTCTACCTACTGTATTAGAAATTGAAAGCATTACTTTTTAAACATTTAGATTCTCTCATTACTAGAATAAAGAAGCATAAATTGCAATTAAACAGTACTGTATTTATAAGAGAGTTGTCTCTTTTTTTTTCTTTTTTCTTTTTGAGAATGTGCATTCGGATGTTACCCCATAAATTATATTGATTTTTGTTTATCTTTGTTCATTGATTGTTGCTTTTAACTATCAATGCTATTTTCCTTTGCCAAATGCTGTAACATTGAATAGTTCTCTTGTTGAAAATTTTATATCTGTTCCTTCAGATGATTGTTTAACTCTATCTGAACCTTCTTGTTTGTCAATCTCCTTAATTTTGCAGGGGAGAGAGAGCTTTCTGTAGTGCTGAATGCAGAGAGCAGCAGATGCTGACTGATAAGTACTGGGAGAATTGTGGATCTGAAGCAATGGAGTCACCCTGTTCTGGCCTCTGCTTTGCTGCTGGTGTTGCTGCGGCATAGCTTATTAGAATGAACTAAATTCAAAGAAATAAAAATTTAAAAGTTTTACAAATTAAAAGAAGTGGGGATATTAATGGTGAATTACTGTTATTGCTGGTATAATATAAGCTCATATAGAAAAATGAAGAGGTTAGTGTCCTGCCCAATTTTCTGATTAATCTTATCTTTAAAAGAAAGACTCTCAAGAGAGGATGTAAGACATGGGACTTTAAAATACCAATAAAACAGGGAAAACATTTAGTTTGGGACTTCATATATTCTGCAATTTGTTAGCATGTTTATTTGTTCTTCTTGCTATATTCTATTTCTCTATGCATCAAGACATGCCCCCTTTCTTTTATTGGAAGAAAGGCATTCTCCTTCAGTACATGCTCAGGATTGAGGATGCTACAAATAAGTAGCACTTACGTCGAAGCACTGAAGGCTTGCCAAAGTCATATGGAGATCTTTGACTTCTCTTTTTGCTCAGGTATATTATTTGAACTTGCATAGTCTCCATATTTGAGAGATTCGTTCCATATATATGCCTCTTTTGTTCTTTTTCCTTTTCATTTTGTGAGAAATGATGAAGTATACGTTGAAAGAGTGAATTTCTTACTGACTGCTTATAATCCATATTGTATCTTAATAAGTGCTATAGCTTATAGCTTTATAATGAAGCAACATTCTGCTATAACTGATGAATTTCTTGCGTGGAGTAATTTATCATGATTATTGCATAGATTGGAGTTCTGTACTATGACTAACTATAGATTGATTACTTGCTGAGTAAACTGGATTTTGAGCATTGGCAGGAACAAGCATAAAGTATCCATATTGGCTTGGATAATTCAATGCTAGATGGTCCTTGCAGTTATTCTCAATGTTAAATTTTCTTATTCTTCTGTTGAAATCACTGTACAGGTGTTTACTTGGACTTCTAGTATTAGATCTTCTTAGTTTTGTCCCCATGATTTCATATTTCTAGGATTCAATTATTACAGATGAGAACTACTGGTACCTTTCATGTATGAATACTTGTTATTGCAGCATAGTTTGGCAGGGTTTAAGCATAGCCCAGGCCCTCATTTGTTCATATCTAGATTGACCCAAGTAGCAAATAAGAGGCCTATGCCCAGTCCAAGCCCAAGTCAGTTTATTATATCATAGTATCATATCTCAATCATCATAGCAATTTTAAACTCATTTTCATTTTTATACATACAAATTTTCTCTCTTTCTTTTTCTTCTTTTTTTATTTATTTTTATTTGGTGGAATACAGATTTCTTTTCTTTTCACACTCTTCACTACATTATTATGTGTTCATTTCCATTTATACATTGTTTTTTTTAAAACTATTTTTAATTCAATGACCAATTTTCTTTTCTAAAATACTAAAAATACTATCCTTACTATCCTTATATTTGTCATTTGAACTTTTAAAACGATAATATATTTTTTTATAATTTAATGAAAGAATACTAGGTCGATGGTTTTTCTATGAGATTATAAGACTGTTGACTAATTAATAGGTTGGCTAACATTTTCTAATATATAAGTTTTGACATTTGGAGGCTAATATGTTCTATATTTTTTTTTGTAGATATTAATTTTACTAATTTATATATATTTGACGTGCAAGATTTTTTTTTCTTAAAACTCTTAATATTTTTATATTAATTATCTCTAAATAAAATATTATAATTTATTTAATTAAAATTTGATTTATTATTGAAAAATTATTTGTATTCGTTTAGGTAGAATATAGTTTAAAATTTTGCTATCTGAATATAAATTAAGCCAACGGAGGCACTGATGGATAATATTATCCTATTCCCCCACATCCAGAAGCCACCGTCCACAGGATCTAAAACTAGTAAAATTATGATCGAATTCGAATCGGATAAACTAAAACAGTGGCTGGTTCATTTGCCACAGGTAAAGCCCACTAGAGCTTTGACGGCTGAAAAAATCAACGTGGTATTTGAATGTTACCGCGAACTCGTCCACATTCATTATGTTCTTTTAAACTCTCTTCAACGTCTCGCAGTTTTCAAATTTCTGAACATTTCAAAGTTACGAGATCCCGTCCCGATTCGATGTAACTCAAAATCCAGGATCCACGTTCACAAAAGGCCACCGAATCCCCGAATGAAAAGACGAAAATGCCCTTATTTTGGACACGCGAGCGCTGAAGAAGGGAAGACTTTCTTGTCATTTCGTCCCGAGATGCGCATCAATGTCCATGATGCCATATGCCTACGTGGCATCCCGCTTCCGTACCGTAGCCATATATATATATATTATAAGAGCCGAAATCGTCTCTCCCCCATCACCAACCAGAAGCCCCAAAATTTGGAGATAACTTTGGGGGGGGGGGCTCTTTTGGCAAAACTTCCTCTCCTCGCCTCCAAAATTTTCCTTTCTATTTGCTTTAAAGGTTCGGTTTGCATTTGCAAAGACTGGCTCACGGGCTCATGCATTATGCATATGCTTCCATTTCGTTTATTTTTTTGGTTAATTTCTTGGAATAATGCAGGAAGTACCAAAAATGGTGATGTGGGTCTTCGCATACGGATCGTTGGTGTGGAACCCGGGATTCGACTTCGATGAGAGGATCATTGGGTTCATCAAGGACTATAGGCGTGTTTTCGATCTTGGTAAGTTCTTTTTCTTCTTTTTTTTTTTGGGTGAAGATTGATGAAGAAAAGTATAGTCTTGATGTTAAATGGTTGGATTGTAACACTGGGTATGCTTGGATTTTGTTTCTTTAGCTTGCATAGATCATAGAGGGACACCGGAGAATCCCGCTCGAACTTGCACATTGGAGGCGAAGAAGGGAGCAATCTGTGTAAGTTATTACATACATTTTGCAAGACATTGCGTATATATAGTTTCGATTTTACATGGATAGATAGGGGGAGATATTAATGTATTCCAATTTGTAAAACGACAACTTTGGTGTTCTTCTTATGAACTAATGCATACATCATGATTCTGAAAGGATTATTTTCCCTCTTTTCTTTACCTATTAATTACCAAATTGAATTTTTTTACATTGTTCTCGGTTCTTCTTTATAGTTAATATGCAGTTGAAATGATGATCTGCATCTACTGGGTCTATTCTTCGCATATTTGAGATGAGTTAGGAAAGATGTAGAACTTTAAAATATAGCTTTTGTGTTTGTTATTTTTATCTGTATACTTCTTTTAACAAGATCAAATTACTTTCCAGTGGGGTGCGGCATATTGCGTTAGAGGAGACAAAGAAAAGGAAAGAAAAGCAATGGAGGTACTTTCAATATTTTTTTTTTCCATTTCAATGGATTGTTACTTGAGCTCACACATTGTTGCAAATTATTGATGAATTTTCTTGTCTGCAGTATTTGGAGAGAAGAGAGTGCGAATATGATAGTAAAACTATTGTGGACTTTTACAAGGTGAGAAGGAAGTTGGTTGTTGTTGGTCTCTCAAGCATTTCTTCATTGGTGTTGTATTATTTTCTCAATGTTCTCATTTTCTCTATCTCTTTGCTTTTCTTCTCATGTTTTATTCAGGAAGGAGATATTCTTGAGCCGGCTGTGACAGGAGTTTTTGTGTAAGATGTCCTACTTTGCAAGCTAAAATTATACATTTTGACACTAATGTGCATCCCATCATTAAAGCCTTTATTAAGCTACTCTGCTTAAAATTTGTGTTCTTAGAATAATGATCTATAATTACTCTACAGATTCACATCCACCCCAGATAAAGTAGCTAACAAGTACTACCTTGGTCCAGCTTCCTTGGATGAAATGGCAATGTAAGTAGAAGAATAATATATGACCTTCATAGTTAATTCCTTTTCCTTTTTCTAGCTTGTTGCTGCATCTCATTGTTTCCTAGTTATTTGATAAAAGAATTTTCTTATATATTGCAGACAAATTGCTACCGCTCGTGGTCCTTGTGGAAACAATAGGGATTATCTATTTCTTTTAGAGAAGGCATTGTCAAATATAGGTGAGGTTCTGTTATGAGTAATCTTACATCAGCTAAAGACATCATTCAATAAATTGAAATAACTGGATAGGAGCTAATATCATTTCTCAAATGGTGCAATTGAATGATTGACATAAACAACTCTCATGATAATGTAATTGCAAAAGGTGAACTTGTTTTCTTTAAAGCAAAGGACAGATTTTTATAGCAGATAAATTGATGATACTGAGAAAAAAATTGCAGGTCATGAAGATGGTTATGTGATAGAGCTTGCAAATGAGGTGAGAAAGGTTCTTGAGAGTTTAACAAAAGAAAAGGCGGCACCAACAGATATTTCTCGCAATTCCTATATGTCTTTTGCGCATCTTGCTGTTGCGGCGGACTCATGAAGATTTTGAGGCTATATTCAACTGGAACAGGCTATCTCTGTTCTCATTGTTTTGTTTGACTCATCCTCATTTGAAGCCCTTGGAGGCTTGGAGATGTTTCTCAATTGCTAATGTTATTTTCTCCCCTCCTTTTCTAACAATGGAGGAATGTAAGAGACTGATCTCATGCTGATTGATTTAAAAATGTCCGTTGGATTATACGTTCTAAGTGAGAACACCAATATTTTTCGAGAGATTTTCCTTTATTCTAGCTTGAGATGTTCAGATTTTATCAGAAACTTAGAGGTATATGTGATGTTATGTCATCTTTTCACAGTGTTTGTATTAGATCAAGAAATTTGCAAGTTGGAATCTCTTTTTTGCAATTAGTCAGACAGTTTAACTATAAAGTATCACACATATCAAGGAAGGATTGAAACAAATGCTGAATCACTAGTTTTGTAACTTTGCTAGATTGCATTATGCTTGCAATTCTCTCTTAAAATATGTAGTCCTTTGAGAATTTACTCAAAATATACCCTGAATCTAATGCAAAACTGCAAAAAAAAAGAGAATGAAAGGCTACACAAAGATGTGGGAAAGAAAGGCACTGGAAAGATATGCAGGAAGAGAAGTTGGATATAGTTATGAAGTTGTTTGTGAAGAATAAAAAGTGAAAGGGATCTCCAGAGGAAGTAGTTGATGTCTAGCTTGACTCATTATTCTTGTTACATAAGCTCCAGAATCATTAAGATATGTTCATTGATCTGGAAATGGCAATAAATAACATTCATCAACTTAGCACAATTGGTTCATGAACCTCTGCAATTCTCATTTCAGTCCATTAAACTGTTAATATCTCTGCAAGTATTTGTGTCACAATGTTACTGTAAAGAAGTTGCCCAAGTAAAAGAAAAAAGCTTCACCATTGTATAGGGAAAAAATTGGTGCCATTAAATTATAGGAAATCCATACCATATAACATTTGTTTTTCCTTGTAAGACACAGGATCTAGGAGTATCTGATTAAGGATGTAGATAGAAAGTCAAAGAAAATAAACTCAATATTTGCCAAATTCCCTTGTGCAATTGTTTTCTCATAGACACTAATTCAGACAGGAATGTAACTTTTCATTTACAGACTAATGTTATAGGTTTTGGTTTATATTTGGTAATGTGATTATAAGGTGGAATAATCTTGCAAATTGTTCCATTTTCACCTATACTGGGTCTAGAAAAATAAGGGAAATTTATCAACAATATCCTGTCTTTTGTTTTTATTATATTTTATACCATACCTTACTCCTGTATTTTACTTTTAATACCTTCAAATCATTCTGAGTTAATTCTACCTAATATTTTATTACTTTTAAAATACAAAATATAAATATCTGAAATACTTCTTATTTGACTTCAAAATCTAGTTTATCATTTTTTTTTATGCTAAAAAAATTATTCAAAGGTATTATGATCATTTTGTGTGTATAGAATATAGATAACTGTTAGTTAACAAAACTAATATAGAGATTTCTTGAGGCATTTTGTGTAAAATGGAGTGGAGGGTCTACAATAAATATCCATTCGGTAGGGTATAAAAAATAATAAAAGAAACTTGTAGGGTGTTTATGATAAGTTTCTCGAAAGCGAACCGGATCGGATCGAATCGAACCGGGCCGGACTAGGTCGGTCTCGGTCCACATCTCCCGCACGTGCTACTCACACATATCCCCTTCTTTACTTGCAGAAGGGGTCGGATCTCGTTCAAGGACTTTGCTCCTCTCACTTCTCTCAAATCCATCGTCTTCGTTTCGCTTCCCTAGGGTTTGGGCTTCTCTCTCACTCCTCCCCATGGCTTCTCCTCTCTCCAACTCCCATGGATCACTCGCTTCGGATCCCGATCTCAATGCCCCCCACTCCATGGGCACCACCATCATCGGCGTCACCTATGACGGCGGCGTCGTACTCGGGGCCGATTCCAGAACCAGCACAGGTCTCTCTGCTCCTCTTCCTTTTTTCTCTAAATTCTAAGTCTTATACGAAGGAACGGTAAGATAGATTTTGGTATGGGTTGTGATCTGTTTGCCTTTTTCTGGTCGGGTGTATTTGTGCAGGAATGTATGTTGCGAATCGGGCGTCGGACAAGATCACGATGGTGACGGATAATGTTTACGTGTGCCGTTCTGGATCGGTAATTACTTGGAGCAGTTAGAAAACCATGCTTTTATCTTTGATCTTGTGGTGAAAAATTATAATTTGGTGCTCTTTTTTATAAGTTGGGAATGATTGAGTTCATTATAGTTGAATAAGAATGGGAACAAGTCACTTTCTTGAGTGCTATAGTGTACTTTTTTTTAAAAACTAACTCTCACATCGGTTTTCATCATTTCCTCTCCCGCAAGGAACTTTCTGATTGATTTTTTTTTTCTTCTTTTGATGGTGCATTACGATCTCCTTTGAACATGTCCAATCCACATTAATCTATTTTCACGTAACTTAATCTCTACAGTTGCTATCTCTAATTTGTTTCGGATACACTCCTGCTAATTTTCTTAAGTAACCCACTCAACTCAATATTCTCAGTCAGCTGCGCAATTTATGTACTGGTTTGTTTCCTAGTTGACCGCCATTCTGATTCATAAATATCAGACAAAATCCTTCTAGGTTGTACGAGTTCTTTAAAGCTCAAAGTGCTAGCATCCTTTCATTACATTGTGCTGCATGTTCTTGTAACCCTAATAGCTCGTTGGCTTATATATATATTCTATTATTAAGAGCATGCTTTGCCACAAGACATGTCTTTGTATATTCAAAATGTTTAGTTTTAGGGGAACCTAAGAGAATTAGGAGCAACTAATGGGGATCACGGAAATTTAGCAAGTGATTGATTATTTGAGAGAAATTATTGTTCTTTAATTTTCTTTGTACGTCAAAAGATAATGTCCTGATTCTTGGTGGGCTACATCAGTCGTATGCTTGCTGTAAATATGGACATAGATTAATCAGTGGAATTTAGGTGGGTCTTCTATGAGTTTTGAAGAGCCATAAAGGACCACTATATACTAAACAACCAACAGATAAATGTAACTGTTTGAGATTGCGAAATTATTGTTGCACTTCTCCTTTATTATTCTCAGAGCATGCATTGCCATAACCCCTGCTCATGTGTTAAATTCTTTGTTCATATTCAAAATTTTGAGTTATAGGATAATGTAAGTGCCTTAGGAGTCACTATGTTAGATCATGTAAATTTAGCCAGAAAGATTGATTTGATTCAGCTGCAAATGATTTGGCTCTTATGGGGCTCTTAAATGGGTTTAATTCATCTTTCATTAATCGTCTGGTGATGCCTAAAGATAATGTCCTAATTCTTGGTGGGCCATGTCAGTTGTGTGCTTGCTGTAAATGTGGACAGAGAACAATTGGTGGAATTTAGGTGGGTCTTCTATGAGTATTGAAGGCCCATAAAGGACCACCATACACTGTATGAAAAAAAAAGAATAGCTTTAGCAGGCATATATTGCCAATACTCATTTTATATTTCTCATTTACTTTCACTGGTTCCATATTACCATTTGGTTTTTCTGTTCTGTAGTTTTCTTGTTGTAACAAGTTATAGTTGTATCACAGGCTGCTGATACCCAAGTTATTTCTGATTATGTTCGCTACTTCCTCCATCAACACACGTAAGCACCTTTTATGTCCCCTTGCTTTTCATTTTGCTTGATTGTACTCTTTTCCTTGATAGAGCATTGTCACTCACATGTTACATAAATTATAGTCAAATAACAAATGATTATGTCCCAGTTTGTATTTAGATGTCTGAGCTAAAATAATTATTATCTCTGAAACATATAATTGTCTTGTCATTTAGTCTTTCATGAAGGTTATATTGTTGACATGCCAAATATTGGGATTTCACGTCCAATAACTATTTTTTTTCCTGTAGAAGTGTTAGAGATGGCTTGCTGTTAGCTAGTCTCTTTAAATGTTGAATATTTTTGTATCTTCATGACATACATTGGCTCTTTCATTTCTCTCAAGTTTATTGAAGATTTAAGCTTTGATAGATGTCTGGAAGCCCTTGATGACAAATGATGGCAAAACTTTCTGGTTTTTATCTACCTTTGAAGTTTTTGATCAATATGGTCTGTGAAGATGCTTGAGAGAGTTGAAATGTATGCACTTTTTGCAAAATCAATCACTGTTTTTGATTTCTGACTTTTGTATATCTCCATTATACTTCTAGCAGAAAGACATTCTTAAGACCATTTCTCTTTCCATGCTTTATTGAGTTGGAACAACAGTTCATATCCTTATTCATGTAGAAAGCATATGGTGACACAAATTTGATAACCGTCTATAGAAGCTTGATGACAGAACTAGACTCTTGGTAGGTATAGCTCTTGGTGGTAGTGGAGCTCAGTGTGATTGGTATGCAATTCTTGATAAGCATATATTTGATGTGTATTGGTTGCACTCAAATAGAAGCTCTTTTTCTTTCTAAACTAGTACATTGGTTATCATCTTAAGGTATGCACACTATCTTGAGTAATACAGTTGAAATAATGGATGGCATCATAGGAAGAGAATGGTGATAACATGTCATTAGAAGATTGAGAGTTGCCAGAGTGAAACTTTTCATATAACTATATGCCCCTTTTCTGCACTGGAAATATATAAATAAATGTACACTATTTTGTGAGTTAAATTAGATATAATGGCTTTATTTGCAATAATAATAAACCCATAATAATAAAATCTGATACTGTGCCTTCTATTGTTCCTTTCTTGCAGAATTCAACTAGGGCAACCTGCGACTGTCAAAGTTGCTGCTAACTTAGTCAGGTTGTTAGCTTACCAGAACAAGGTATTTTATGAAGCCTTTCCAACTTGTTGACTCTGCTTTTTAGTGTAATAGCTTCATCTACGAAGTTCAATTTGTCAATGTCCAATGATGCATGTTTGCTATTTTTATCTAATCGAAGTGCCAGTAGGTCCTTAGGTGGATGGGCTTCCTGACTACCTTGGCATATGTAGGCATCTAAGCACACTGCTTACAGCCTCTAGCAGTGAATTAAAATTTAAACAGGTTCAAAAAAAAAAAAACTTGGAAAATGTTTAAGTGAAAGTAATATTAATTTAGTTTTGCTAAAATCAAATTTTCATCCGAGGAATTGTGTCTATCTGATAAAGTGGCTGCCTTGGGGATATGCGGTGCTTAGATGTCAGCCTAGTGTACTAGGTCCTGTTTGCTAGAAAGTGCCTAGTAACACTTATGTAGTTCGGGCAAATGAAATGCTTTGATCGATCAGCTATTCTGTTCTTCTGGTAACCTTGCGTTTTCTTTATTGTTGTTACTCCCTTTTTGTAGTTAATAGTACATGTTATTGGTTACATGATCTTTTCAGAACATGCTGCAAGCTGGCATGATTGTTGGTGGCTGGGATAAATATGAAGGTGGTCAAATATTCTCAGTGCCCCTTGGTGGAACAATTCTGAGACAATCTTTTGCAATTGGAGGTAAATAGATTTCATCTTTTTATAAACTTTCTTGTAACACTTCCTTTGTCATCACTAATATATATGATGGCTGATAAAACATATGGTGTCTTTAGAGTGACTGAGAAATGCAGAACTTCCCCTTTATCTGTAATCTGATATCCTGATAATTAGTTGTCGCGGTATTCTAGGCTGTCAAAAATATATGGCATCCTTTTTGATTCTCAACCTTTGCTTAAATTTTTTTATAAAACAAATATCTTTTATTTTTCTAGGCACATTTTCAAGTGTGAATGTAGTTTTATTGTGAACTAACCATAATGACTATGTCAAGACTGACAATTGTGAAATGCTGCTATTAACAGGATCCGGTTCCAGCTACTTGTATGGCTTCTTTGATCAAGCATGGAAGGAAGGAATGAGCAAAGATGAAGCTGAGGTACATAACATAGCTCTGTATGAAGTTTCTTTGATGTAATAAGTAATAACCACTTTCCAAAGGGCAGGGTTATATCTTTTATGTTTTGTGATGTTATAATTGGTATAAATTGATGCTTGAGTATCTTAATTTTTTATGGGCATTTAGTTCAACAATACTTATCTTATATGTGGCTATCCAGAAGGTACGTTCAAAATGCCCTTTACATTAACTTCATAAAGGGTGTACATGTTATGACTTATGAATGCACATTTGAATGAAGATTCTCATAAACAATTGGATGAAACTAGTAGAAAGGGTGGTGACATATTTCTTCCCTCCATATTTAGGGGTGGAGAGCAGCACTCCTCAGACCAAACTGCCCAGATTTTTTTATTAGAAATTCAATCATAACTCGACAGCATCCCTCTCATAACTATATATCCAATTTTATAAGTATCCAGTCCCTAATAGTTTTCATTTTTATAATCAGTGGGAGTACAAGAAAAGTTGAAAACATAAACAAAGATATCAGATCATCCTTTGTACCCATGTGAAAGATGTAACCTATTGACAATTAGAAGGGGAAACTTACAGTTGACAGCTTGAAATATTTTACAAGCTTAAGTTTGATTGAATATTAAAATTGAAGGGACTTATACAATATGTTCCTTTTGCAGTTTTGGCTTTAAGGTGATGAAACTTTTACATGATATGACCTTTTTGCCTCTAGGATTTTCTGACTTTAGCTTTTGAATTTGTCGTATGCAGAAATTAGTGGTGAAGGCAATCTCTCTTGCCATTGCCCGTGATGGTGCTAGTGGAGGTGTTGTTCGTACTGTTATTGTAAGTTTTTCTGTACTTGCATATGTTCATGTCATCTGCATATTTTCTGTGAGAACTTTCCAGTGAGACTTCTCCTATAGATGATTCTATAACATTGTCTGGACTCAATATTAAAAAATCAGCATTTTATGCTTCGTTATGCTTTTGATTCTCTTAGCTCAGAGAAATTTGTTGGTAATATCAAACTTTACAGAAGAATCATTTTGTATATTATATTTTTCCCTGTTGTGTCACAATCTAATGACAAGCCAGTTGGTTTGTAAATTTAGAAAATGCAATAGTATCTGGTTTCTTATTGTGAATTTTAAAATATTTTCTATATGTTCCATAATGTGATGTCACATACTCATATCGTATCTTTCTCCCATGACATACTCAGTTAATCCATGCTTCCAGAGCTGTAATCTACTCTTCTAGTCAAAATTCATACAATCGATGCATTCCGAGTGAATCAAGAATTAAAATTTCTTTTGTTGAGTCATTGTATTTGTGGTCTTGCAGATTAATTCTGAGGGTGTTACAAGAAACTTCTACACTGGTGATTCTTTGCCGCTGTGGCATGAAGAGCTAGAGGCACATAACTCACTGCTTGATATACTCTCTTCAAGCAGCCCTGAGCCAATGAGCACATGATCAACAGGATCCTTCTTCTGAATGGAATATTTTGTTTCTGCATTGTTATTTCAGTACTGGAACTTATGATGTAGACTCCTCTTATGTGATAACCAGGCAAGGCAGTGATATTTAGAAAGACGTTTTCTTTAATGTGAATTCATAGTCTTCTCTATACTTTGGATTCTTGGTTACGGTGCGGTACTGTGAACAAGGATTTTTTTTTTGTTTTTGTTTTCAAGGCCATGGATGGATTCATCATGTACAATTTGATTCCGGTGAACAAGGAATTAATTTTTCTGCAACTGCTTTAAACTAATGAATTCTTTAAGATAAAAGTCAAGCTAAATGACCAGTGTATGTAATAACGCCCTGGCATTTATTTGTTTATCCTTTTTCAACTCTAATAGTATACGTGGCTGGTATGAGCTTCTTATTTCATGAGTCCACTACTCTAGTAGTGGATTCCATTTTGAAAAATAAGGTATCACGATTAACTAAAGAAAACTAGTGATGAGAGGGAGGAGTAGATTATAAGATTATTTATTTTGACCTATATTTCATGCCGTCCATTTTAAATTTTTTTTTTTTCACTATTAAAATTGAAAAAAATGGAAAATGTGTTAACTTATCTTCTTCTTTTTTTATTTAATTATATATATATATATATATAATAAATGTATTTAATTTATTAGTCTAGGATCGAAAGCTCCTAGACTAATTTATAGACTAGATAAATGTATTTAATTTCTCTGATATATTATATATAGATTGAAACAACTGAATGTTCTTGACTCTTAAAAACTAAAAAGAGTCCAAACGTATGCAATATTAACAGTCTAGCTAGCTAGTAGCATTATGAGTTATACTGGTCTCTCTTTTGGCAGCGCAAAACTCGGTATGTATAGCTACTAAAAATGATGCTATACTTCAGCACGTGTAAGGACACGTGACAAAGAGGTGGGGGGGAGCTGTATCGACCGGAAGACCAAGAAGTAACCAAATCGGTCCGGTTCAGTACGATATCTCTCATTTCGCGATTAAGATCACCACCCCTCCCCACCTTCCTCTCTTTCTTAGGTTTGCTCGTCCTCCAAGTAAAGGTCTCTTCTCTCTCTTTCTCTCTCTCTCTCTCTCTCTTGGAAACCCTAGGACCGGAAGGAGAAGTAGGAGGAGATGGCGGTCGTAAGCTCCGCAAGCGGCCTCTTGGCGATGCTACAAGAGCCGCACCCAGCGCTCAAACTCCACGCCCTCGTCAAGCTCAACTCACTCGTCCACCTCTTCTGGCCCGAAATCTCCACTAGCGTACCAACCATGTGAGTCCGTTTAACCCTAACCCTAGACCTAATCTTGATTGCTTGATCCGGATCTGTCTTGCCAAAACCCTAGGTAGCTTTGTGATTTGGGGGTCGTACTGCGGAATTTGATCTTTGTGGCTTCTTGATTTGGTCGGCCTTTCTCGGAATTAGCGAAAGAATGGATCTTTATGTGGATTTTTGTTGGTTTTCTTTCAAGAACTTGGTTAAAATTCATTCTCTAACGATTTGGGCTCGTGTTGATGCAGTGAGAGTTTGTATGAAGACGAGGAGTTCGATCAGAGGCATCTTGCTGCGTTGGTTGTGTCTAAGGTAGTAATCTTTTTTTTTTTCCTCTTTTTAATGCGTGTCCTTCGTCAAGATTTGGCTTGTTGAATCTTGATAGAGTTTTTCTGGATAGGTCTTTTACTACCTCGGAGAACTTAATGATTCCTTATCCTATGCGCTTGGTGCTGGACCTCTGTTTGATGTATCTGAGGATTCTGACTATGCTCACACACTTCTGGGTAGAGATCCCAACTGAAATTGCTATTACTAAAGAGTTCCTGTTTTCCTGTGGTTTGTGGCTCTGATGCAATTTGCTTCTTTCTTCAGCGAAGGCACTCGATGAGTATGCTAGTCTCAAGTCAAAGCCTTTAAAATCCAGTGATGAAGAAGAGAAGGTGGACCCTAGATTGGAAGCAATTGTGGAAAGGATGCTGGACAAGTAGGCCACTGTTCTCTGTTTCTTGTAGTTGGTTAGTTGCTTTTGTTGTAGGAAGTCTTATGGTCTGCTTTTTGTTGGTGCAGGTGTATTTTGGATGGGAAGTATCAACAAGCGATGGGAATGGCTGTTGAATGTAGGAGACTGGATAAGCTAGAGGAAGCTATTACTCGTAGTGATAATCTTCCTGGAGCTCTTTCATATTGCATCAATCTCTCCCATTCATTTGTTAATCATAGAGAATATCGCTGTGAGGTGAGCACATAGTGGTACTAGAACTTCCTCATGCATAGGTGATAATATTAGCAAAAGCCACATTTTAGTCACTGGGTTTTCTTTTTAGAGTTCGTATATCAAATAATTTTCAAGCTATATGTTGATCTATTGTTAGCATGTTATGCTCATAGCATTTGGCATGCTGACTTTTGCACATAATTTATGGATGTATCTTTCCATCTCTCACTCATAAGTTGAATGTCAATATCAGTTGTTAACTCCTACGGTAGATTACATCTGACTTCAAATAGTATGTTGATGTTAGTAAGTTGTAAAAAGAATTTTCTTGTTGCTGGCATGACCCTTGTCAGTAATTTATGTGCATGTAGAATGTGCCATGCCAAGAATTGGCATGGCTGGCCCAATCGACAACAAATTGGTAGTGGAGAAAGTGAGGGGGAAGGGAGAAAGAGGCAGACCTAAGAAAGATTATTGTCAGTCCTAACTTTATTCTATTTATGTAATTATTTGTTAAACTGTTAACTGGCGAAGCTCATTTAACTACACTGAATATTGAGAATATTTCATAGTTGTTTTCGTAATTTGCATTATGGGATGCATTTCGTTGCTAATTGAAATAGTGAACACAATGTATTTATATATTTTTGGGAACTTACAAATGACACTGACTATATTATAAATATTAATCTCTCTTTTCATATAAAGCCCTCTCTTTTTATTATTTATAAGCAAAACCTCCTATTTGCCATAAATTACTGAGCAACACCCTGAGTTAAATTCATCTTAAGAAGCATCTAATAGAATGGAATATGAAGTAGAATATTTTGTCTATTTCAAATGATGTTTTTATATTTTCTATTACCTTATCTCACTCCTCTAACACGACCTTTGAGATTAAACAACAATAGTTTTGGATCCATTGATCTTATGGAATTTGGTGTTTGGATGCTAGGTTTGATTTCCCCCTTGATTGATATTTGTACTAGTTTTGATTTTACTGAAATAATTCTAAACCTTGCTACTTAGAAAGGGAGCTACTATGTATTGGATTAGTTACCTGCCTTCTACATTGCTAGAGAAGGATGCTCAAAATGTTCTAACCAAAGAGGTTCAGTTGGAAGACATTGAAATATTTGAATATTTATTCTCTAAGCATTATTTATATATTTTATATCTCGTATCCATATCCCAAAAAATATCCTTTAAATCTTACATTCTGAATTGTGAAGTTTAATACATTTTAACGACCACGCTGGATCAACACTTGATTAGATGGGTTGAGATTGACATGGTGTCACCACATAATCTTCAATTAATCAATAAATCTCCCCTTTATTTGTATTTGTGCTACTTTTGATTTTACTCAAATAATTCTAAACATTGCTACTCATGAAGCTACTATATAATGGCCTAATCACTTTATGTGCCTTCTGCGTTGCCATGGAAGGATGCTTGAAATATTCCACTGTTTTCAAAGGCAGCCGCCATGGACGCCTTGGCGGGGTGGCGAGCCCAGCTGCTCTGCCATGCACTTAGGCAGCCTGCTAACGGCGGGCAAGCTGCCATTCCTCCTCCTCTTCTTCTTCTCCTCTCTCTTTCTGCCCTGGGAACCCATTTTTCCTTTTCTCTCTCTGCTTTGGGAACTCACCACTTCTCTTTTCAAAGCATTGTGGGTTTCCAATGTAGAGAGCAGTCTCCTTTTGCTTTGAGAATCCATTTCTCATTTTCTCTCTCTGCCTTGAAAACCCACTACTTCTCTTTTCAAAGTATCGTGGGTTCCCAATGTAGAGAGGATAAATTGAGAAAAGTTGTCATGCTTCACATATATATATATATATACTTTGATAAAAATACACACACACACACACATATATACATATAATTGATTTGTGATTTTTTGTTGCTATGGCTGTAAATTACGATTAAAAGATTTATATGTTATATCAATATATAGTTAAACAATTAATTTTATATATTAAAATTGTTAGACAGTCTTGATGCCCACCTTCCGCCTAGGCGCTAGGTGGTGGGGTGACCGGTTGCCACTCATGGTCGCGTTTCAATATATTGAAATATTCCAAAGAGATTCATTTGGAAGACATTGACATATTTGATTATCTATTTTTGAAGCATTTTTTATATCTTGTATCCATATCCTAAAAATATCACATTCTGAATTGTGAAGTCCAATACCTTTTTATTTTTCAATATTTGTCACTTCTAATGTATTCAGAGTATCAGACATTTATCAAAGACAAGGTACACCGTGGATATACTTATGTGGTTTGAGATTTTATGTGCTTTGATCAAGCTAGTTTTGATTAAATATGTCTGTGAAATATGCTTGTTATATGAAGTGGTTTTCTTGTGAACTATTATATCCTATTAGTACCCTTCATTATATCCTATGTTATATATCATTATATCCTATTAGTACCCTTCATTATGTAGTTAGTGTTTTACTGTTAGGGATGTATATTATGGAATCCCATACTTGATTGATAAACATGATTTCAACAATTGTATTGTGCTTTTATCTATTAAAATCCTATTCTTTTAGCTGTCTTCCTTCTTTCTGGTGATGCAAAAATGGGTAGATGAATAGTCCAGTTCTGCTTTTGTGGTTACAGGTTCTTCGCCTTCTTGTCAAGATATTTCAAAGATTGCCCTCTCCTGATTACTTGAGCATATGCCAATGTCTCATGCTTCTAAATGAACCTGAATCTGTTGCAAGCATTTTGGAGAAGCTGCTCTCTGGGAGCACGGTACTTAATTTGTCTTTTGGTGTTCCATACTCTAGATTATAAAACTAATTTCATTGTGGTTTTCCGTATTTTTCAGGATGATGCTCTCCTGGCATTTCAGATTGCTTTTGATCTCGTAGA
Source organism: Typha latifolia (assembly GCF_019914945.1). NCBI lineage: Eukaryota > Viridiplantae > Streptophyta > Magnoliopsida > Poales > Typhaceae > Typha > Typha latifolia. The sequence goes on from NC_133093.1 coordinate 718,756, forward strand.
AAATGAAAATCAGGCCTTTCTCCTCAATGCACGGAATCATCTCCCAAATCCTAGTCCCCAAGCTCCAACTCAGGCAAACCCTGAACCGGCATCTACTTTGCCTAGTTCGGAAAATGGTAGTGCAGGTGCTGACAACTCGGTTGCAGCTGAGGATGCTCATATGACAGAGAGTTCTCAAACTGTGAATGGGAATGCTCATAACCTAGATCCAAATGAAGTTGCCTATGCTGAAAAGCTTGCAAAAATTAAAGGAATACTCTCAGGAGAGACTTCTATTCAGCTGACTTTACAATTTCTTTATAGCCATAATAGGTGAATTACATATTCTGTCTTCCATTGGCATGATTTCTTAATATTTGGAAGTATTAACTACCATGTGCTGATAGTGCGATGAACTTAACAGGTCGGATCTTTTGATTCTGAAAACTATAAAGCAGTCTGTGGAAATGAGAAACAGTGTCTGCCACAGTGCAACTATATGTGCCAATGCAGTAATGCATGCTGGAACAACTGTGGATACCTTTCTCAGGGAAAACCTGGTATTATTATATACTAATTCCTTTCCGTGTGCTTGTCGTTGATATGGTACTTGTAGTTTCTTATTTAACTACTTCATTGTTACTCATCAGGAATGGCTGAGTAGAGCAACAAACTGGGCTAAATTCAGTGCGACTGCTGGGTTAGGTGTCATTCACAGAGGCCACCTTCAGCAAGGCAGGTCTCTAATGGCACCATACCTACCTCAGAGTGGTGCTGTGGGTGGTGGGAGTCCATACTCAGAAGGTGGTGCTCTTTATGCACTAGGATTGATTCATGCCAACCATGGTGAGGGCATCAAACAATTCCTGCGCGAAAGCCTTCGTAACACTACTGCTGAGGTGCTCCTTGTCACTCTCCATCTAAATTTCTAACCTACTCAATTCCAGCACTCTGAAGCTCATTCTGGTATTTCAAATTTTGCTATGCAGGTCATACAACATGGAGCATGCCTGGGCCTAGGACTTGCAGCTCTAGGAACTGCAGACGAGGAGATATATGAGGATGTTAAAAATGTTCTTTACACTGATAGTGCTGTGGCTGGTGAGGCAGCTGGTATCAGCATGGGCTTACTTATGGTTGGGACTTCTAGTGAGAAGGCAAGTGAGATGCTTGCCTATGCTCATGATACGCAGCATGAGAAGATCATTAGGTAATTGAACATTGGATATACATCGTCCTATTAAAATTGTAATCGAATATTGGGTACTGGACCTCTTCCTAACTGTCTATGCTGCAAAAGTTCATTTTTGATGCTTAGTTATCTCCTATTATAAGAGGAAAATGGCATCTGAGCAATATATCTGACATTTTTTTTGGCTAAATGCAGTTTATTGTATAAGCATGGTATCTGATAAACATCCTCAGTGCTTATCTGGATTTTTAACCTTTTTCCAGGGGCTTATCATTGGGAATTGCATTGACTGTTTATGGAAGAGAAGAAGAGGCTGATACTTTGATTGAACAGATGACTAGAGATCAAGATCCTATACTTCGTTATGGTGGTATGTATGCATTAGCCTTAGCCTACAGAGGAACAGCAAATAATAAAGCCATCCACCAGTTGCTGCATTTTGCTGTATCTGATGTCAGTGATGATGTACGAAGGACTGCCGTTCTGGCTCTTGGTTTTGTCTTGTACTCGGAACCTGAGCAGGTCAGTGGTGCTGATATTATATTTGAGTTGTGACTAGTACCTAAGTTGTTTAGAGTGATACCGTTGAAGCCTTGTTTTATAAAATTAAATATTATTTTCTTAAGCTCTAACACCAGCCAATTTTAATGCTTTTAGTGCTACTGTTTTAATAAGCATCTCTAAGATTTGAACATTTGACAAACCAAAGATGTTTGAATTTCAGAATTTTCTTTTAGATGTTTTAATTGTTTCTGCAGGGGATGTATCCTAAGTTTAAACACTAGTCAGATTATGTTTCTGATACATGCTACTATTGTTTTAAACATTATAAGAATGTGATCTTCAGATTTGATAGTTGTATGAGTGAGAAGAGATGGTCGAATTGCAGGTTTCCGTTTATGCGTTTTCTTCATTTGTTTGAATAACATAGTATCCTTCAAATGAGATAATTAGATTTCTTATAGTCATTTAGCCATTTCCTATTTAATCTGTATGTATGTAATTGACTTAAAACGTTTTGTCCCTAAACAACAAGTGCAAATTAGAAGTAAACGATTCAGTAGCAAAAACTTTTTTTTCTATCATCCTGTCATAACTGGTGAACTGTTAATGATTTTTCTTTCTGTTTTAGTCTTACTTTTTCACAACTTGCAGACTCCAAGAATCGTTTCCCTTCTCTCTGAGTCATACAATCCGCATGTTCGATATGGTGCTGCTCTTGCAGTTGGCATCTCCTGTGCGGGTACTGGGTTGAGTGATGCCATATCTTTGCTGGAGCCTCTTACCTCAGATGTTGTTGACTTTGTCCGTCAGGGAGCCCTTATAGCAATGGCTATGGTTATGATGCAGACTAATGAATCCTATGACTCACGTGTGGGAACTTTCAGGTATCCTTTGTTGAATTATGCAATGCATCTATGCAATCTCATATCTAATTTATATGCTTTTGAAATTTATTTAGGAGACAATTGGAGAAAATAATTCTGGATAAGCATGAAGATACAATGAGTAAGATGGGTGCTATATTGGCTTCTGGAATCCTTGATGCTGGTGGAAGAAATGTAACAATCAAGCTACTCTCAAAAACAAAGCATGATAAACTTACTGCTGTTGTTGGGCTTGCAGTTTTCAGCCAGTTCTGGTACTGGTATCCACTTCTATACTTCATCAGCCTTTCCTTTTCTCCTACCGCTTTCATTGGACTAAATAATGACTTGAAAGTGCCAAGATTTGAGTTCTTATCCCATGCCAAGCCATCCCTATTTGAGTATCCTCGTCCAACGACACCCCCAACTACTACTTCAGCGGTCAAGCTCCCAACTGCTGTTCTATCAATGACTGCAAAATCAAAATCTAGAGCAAAAAAAGATGCTGAACATAAAGCTTCTTTAGATAAGTCATCTAGCGAAGATGCTTCAAGTGGTTCAAGCTCAGGAAAGGGTCCTAAATCTTCTGAAAAGGATTCCGACTCAATGCAGGTTAGTTGCGTTTTTCCTGCATTCTTGCTTACTATGGCATAACTTCCTTTTGTCAGGATGTCTTATATGAATAGTTTTAAAAGCAGTAATACTCGTGCATATCATTGTTCATATTTTGGGATCATGTTGAAAATTCTGAAAGTTGATTTTTTTTTTTTGAGTCCTGAGAATGGTGATACCTTGTCTGATCCTTTTCCAACACTATCTGCCAACCTGAGTCATCTGTAAAGTTGGCGCACATATAAAAAGCTGCATGTGCACCTTTCTGCGGGATATGTTGATAGATTATCTGATGATATATTTCCTGCATGCAAGTTTCCCAATTCTCATGTATCCTCTATCCTTACTTTTAGCTGTGCATACAGGAACCTAATTGCGAATTTGCAGTCTGATATATAGCTTATCCATGCAGTGCTGGAATTAGTGACCCTCTGCCTAAGTTGTGAAGTGTCTTATTAAATATACCAATTTCTCCTTTTCAGGTGGACGGTGCTTCTGATAAAAAGGCAGAACCTGAACCTTCTTTTGAAATTTTAACAAATCCAGCAAGGGTTGTTCCTGCCCAAGAGAAGTTCATAAAATTTTTGGAAGGAAGCCGGTATGCTCCTGTGAAGCTAGCACCATCTGGTTTTGTCCTCCTGAAGGATCTACAGCCAGCCGAAGCCGAGGTACTTGCTCTGACAGACACACCTTCGACATTGGCTGCAAACACCGGCAGTACTGGAACAACCACCGCAAGCCAGCAGGGATCAGGTTCTTCAGCAATGGCAGTAGATGAGGAACCTCAGCCCCCACAACCTTTTGAGTATTCCTCGTAAAATTCTGTGGTCTTCCACATGACGAAAGGAGGTCAGCGGATGGATCCTTGCAGGGTGGAGAGCTCAACCTCTCCTTTTTCTTATTTTTGTGGTCATTTGATAATTTTTTTAAGTAACAGTTAGTGTGAAATTTGTTGGTACGGGAAACAATGTACAATCAATCGAGGGAGAAAGCTGGCATATTGAGATCGATTGATGAAGGTTGGGACTTGGTAGATGCAGTAATGACAGACGTCCCCTTCCCACTTAGTTTGCCATAAGATCTGATCACCTTTGCGGACCCCTGCGGACATGAGTACTTAATGCTCTTTTTTCGGTCTTATAATAGCTCTCATTGTGAACAAGATTTGTTGCTTTTATCTAATGCGAAGTCTTACTGCTATCACTTGTAATCTGATGGCCGGGTGTTAGAAAATTTTCAGTGGGAGTATTGAGTCAAGCATCTAGTTGTCCTTGAAGCGAATTCACTTAGAGGTAAGGATTTACACTTCTCAAACTCTTAAAAAAACTGGGTGGAACCAACAATTACAAGGGCAGTGATAAGAACATTTTACGTTCTCAGGATGTACCAGTTCAAATTCATTCCTCTCCTCTCAATTTAATGGCAGATATTAATTGGAAAGGAAGCATTGTTGGAATATCGATAGACTTCATCTCGGTTATTGAACCAAATATTATTCTAGACCATGACAAGCATACTTGATAATTGAATGGGAACTGTGATAGGAACCGACGCATTTCAGTCTTTGTCAAGACACCATAGAAGGAGATGACCTAAGTCGCAATTTTAGGTATCCAAAATTTCCAGCACCTGGAGAGGATCCCTCAAAGACATAAGGCAAATAACCCGTAGCAGCTTTGTATCTCTCTTGAATCTGACAATTCAAATCAGAACATTAGACTTGTTGAATCAAACAATATGTTGTTGGGGCAAGGAATAGGGAAGCACGAGTCATAAGCGTTCAACATTATGGAAGTGCGGCATAATGGGTGTTGAAAAAAATATATGCTAAACTGATGCTTCTTTTGGCGGTTTTCTAGTTCTGGAAACCATTGAGTAATATAGGGAAGCAAGCAAACTAACCTCAAGAATTTCCTCGCTACTTTTAACACAGTTCCTTCCAATAACACAAACAGAACCGCCCGAACCACCGCCTGTGATCTTCGCACCAGATAGTGTCCCCTTTCCCTGTTGGGATGATCTACGATGCTGCACTTCTTGCACTAATTCGACAAGCCTGTCTGTCCCATCTGAGCCAAGACCACATTCATTGTAGCTGGAATGGCACTGCAGCAGATGCAAACAATAAGAAAGAACTCTTTTAACCAAAAGAATATTCAGCAAGTTGATGAGATCACAATCCAAACTAGAATATTAAATCAACAAATCTGATGGCATAATAATTTATGCCAAGCTCACACAATCATCTCATCACTTCTCAATCACAGAAGTTTCGGATCTGAATGAAATAATGGAAATATATCTTATGCAGTCTTATTTAAATGTCATAGCCTACAGTGAACTATGCTGGTTCAGCATCATTAAGATTTATACCTGATACATAAGTTCCCCAAGAGTGCGAAGTTGTTCATCTGTTGATCCTGCTGTCAGCAGTGCTTTGAAGGCCTATATAGATCAAACAACCATAAGAAATCTACTCAAGTTATCTCATCATGAAGATGCACAATAATTTGCAAACTAGCTGTGGTCAGACTGACAATATAAGAACTAGTGGATCATATCATGTGGAGAATAGATAAAGGTTTGCTAACAAAAGAGCATCTTTATACCTTGATGTTACTTACGGTGAAAGTAAATTACTTAATGACCAACCTCGACACGAAAATTTTCATAGATGGGATGTCTCGTGGGTGCTCTGACCCCATATATATGCTGGGGATTGATCGTAGTTACTGTGTCATCATGATCAACATACTTCTCTAAGAACGTCTTACCAAGTATGCTTTCAGGAAGCTTCTTTGCATAAACAGATTCGTATCTGCAATGGAAGAAAAGTTTACAGGTTAGAATGAGTTGAATGGCTTTCCAGCAAAGATATGCAGATTTTCCATGTAAGAAGGAAAACAGTGTCAGCAGCTATTCAAAAATGTGAAAGGTTAAACTTCTCAAACCACAAGTATAAGAATTCTGTAGAGATGTTACCTATATGTTGAGAGGTTGCATAAATAGTCTAAAGAAGCTTCGCTTTTAAGTAGCCCAACACTCTGCTCTTCACATTTGTCAGAATTTACCACACCATCAAGTGACTGGGACAACAAAGCAGACGCAGCAAACTTTATCATCTTACGCCCCATGAATGTACCTACTCTCACAGATGCATAATCCGCCCCACCAACACTGAAGGATAAGAGTTTATTAGTATTTTTATAGTTAACTTTTTCAAAGTTTAGATGCTGCATTTATGTTCTTATTTTATCATTGTTAGTTCCCATGCACATGGGTTGTATAATAGGTTAGTGTAGGGATTTTAGTAGATTTCCTCATTTACATATGCAGCATATATTCAGGTAGCTAAACCTATCAACTTACACATCAGGCAAGTCAAAGTATTTTAAAATAATGAAATCAGAAATGGCAATTTATGCTAATACAAATAATAGGATACTCATAGATTGGCACTAATAATTTATGAAATACTAATGAATCACATATATTATAAGCCCCTTGGGATAGTACTATTAGATGCATATGTATAATTACTAATTTAATCATATTTTACACATGCAACCTAAGCTTGCTTTTTCCCTTTAGCAGAACTTGGATTCCATCAGAACATGTTGGAACCCAAAGAGACCAGCCCTGAAAAATGCCTTCTCCTATTAGAAAGAACCACAAAATCAGAATGACATAAAATGCAACTCTGGCACCTGCATTGATAATGAAATGAGAGATTCCAGTCTTCATCCTTCTTGTGTCTGAGACTACCCCCGCTGCTACTTCTCTCCGCACCCAAGGTTTCTCTACTAAAAAAATGGTAATTGTAGTGGAAAGGAATTTGTATTCAATTTGTTTTTGACGGTGTTAGAAGATGCTCGCTCCTCTTTCTGATGTTTTATGCAATACAATGATATGACAAAATCACTTTCTAGGAGGATGTGAATAGGATCTCATCACCGGAATAACTGTTTCATAATGTTCAGTCCAATCAGGTGGTGAATTTTGGTCAACTTCTCTGTATACTGCTTTAGAAGTTGTTTTTTTAAAAAAAATCAAACTTCACCAACCTTGGACTTCTAATTTAGCCATCTCTTGTTAATTGCAGACTTCAGACATCATGTAGTTAAATCTTACTAAGGAACACTGCATTGCTAACCATAGATGCTAAAGAGGTTAGCTGGACAATACAGATTATCATGTATAAGTGTACCAAAGTAGGCTCTGAACTGTTAAGTCCTCAAGTTATTGACTATGGACATCTGACTTGTCACAAATGAAGGAGATATAAACCTGTGCCTTATGCCAGAATCAAAACCCCAAAAACGTAAGTGGGTTGGGATGGTAACTAATTCCTTTATCTCTGCAGGCTGCACAAAAGAAGAATCTAAATATTGGTACATAAATATAAGCACATGCAAAACATCCAGAAGCAGCACTTTCGATAAAGCATAGCAACGCATACCTGGCAAACCATTGCAAGAAGCTTGTTAGTTTCGCCACAAGCAGAAGTCATTTGGTCCATCACTCCACAAGGAGCTCCAACGATATAATTCTCAACCTGCAATATTTAGTGATGAAGTTAACTTTTAATCTCAGAATTTACATTTCAAGAAGTTAACAAATTTAATCGTGCCTTCTGACAGAGAAGTGCAATATCTCTTGAAGCAATATCCAGTCCTGCAGTAAAAGATAGTGATCAAATAATATGTAAATAGATTGATATAGGGAACATATTACGGCACATGCAGTCATGCAGACAGGTTTTAGCGATAACAAATTCCAAACCAAATGCCAGGACCGTACTTAAAGAAGTATAAGAAGTTCCAGAATTATATGATTATGGCAAAAGATTTAATAAACCAGCTGATTATAAACCTCACTATCTTACTAAGAAGAGGAAAAGGCTAGATTCTGCCTTTAAGCAAAGATCAACCATGTTACTCAACTAATTTAAAATCTAAAAGGCCTTCTAAAATATAATGCTTCACCATAAACTTGCAGATATGTGGCAATTGTTCATCAACATCTTTCTGTCTCCATATACTTTTTTTCCTGTCACTTCAATGAAGATACTTTAGCTTTGCTCGAAACTGATGGAGTCAAAATAAAATAAAGATCTCCTTTAAAAACATTTTAAAAAAATAACGAACTAAAATAGAAGTTTTACAAGGGTTTATGTTCTAAAAAGTGCTTCTCTTTTTGTGGAATTGGTTAGATGGACTGGCTTGTTCACTGGATGATGTTTTAAGAAAGGAATGTTAGGTTCAGACTGGACTTACCCATACAACCAGTATATAGAATCTATTAAGTTATGGATCAGATCTTTAGAAACTTAGCTTGCCTTAACTGTTAACATGATTGTGCTTGTTTGGTTGCAGGACCAATAAATATGCATATAACATGACTAGAGAACACCAGAAAGAAATTGCAGCAGGACATACAAAACAAGGAATTGGAGAAAAGGACATACCACATTATTCACACAAAGTTGAAATTGAGATATTTCACACATAAGTGAAATTGAGATAATTCAGACACGAAGAAATAATCACTAGATTCTCTTGCAGGTGTTACCTTGTTACTATTTCAGGAAATTACAAATAGCAAGTTAGCAACTCTCAGTTGATTCATTGTGAGACTAGCAAGAAGATGAAATTATCTTAATTTGGCATTGACATCTCAGTAGCAGATAAGTCTGATCAACTCAAATGTTGCTCTCCAAGGCTCTGTATGCCTCTATGGTACTTTGATGAGAGTTCCAGAAGAAAAGAAATAATTACTTTTGAGAAATAAGAGGCTAACCATGAGCAGCAGCTATTGCAAACATCGTAGCAACCTCCACTGCTGCAGAAGAAGACACTCCTTTACCCTCTGGAACAGCAGAAGAAACCTGAAGCTCATATTGGTAAGAAGAACAAGAGGATCGAGCATTAGCTATATTAACAAAAGCACTCAAATGACTTTAATATGAAGAGATCCAACAGCTATTTGGAAAATCATTACGTAGTATTCATAATTCCATAGACACAGAATAAACTATTCACTTGTAATTCCACTTTCAGTCAAATAAAAGTTGTACAAAACTCAATATTACTACTTAGGCAACTTGCAAGCAAACTCCATATTTGTTTGAAATTTTGAATCAACTGTATTTCAGAACAAATGAGAAGCAATTGTATCTCTTCTTTTTGCAGTGTAGCAATATATTTACTTGAAAGATCAAGGAAACACTCCTAGGATCAACTAAATATGTAAAAATAGTTATGCCATTTATTAAGTGACATCTAAGATTCTAAAAAACAAGGAAAGAATCTCCAATAGCCTTTTCCAGTGGAGTTCGAGTGTTTATGCTGATCTTCCTGTTATTGGGTTACATCTTATTAGAAGGTCCTCTACTACAGAAAGTATCTTTCAATTTTAAATCATGAATGCTGACAAGATGTATTCACCAAAATATGTGAATGCTTGTGTCATATAGTTCAGGATAACTAATAGAATATAACTATAAATGAGAAGCTACCAGAGATGTACCTTAATGTTGCTTTAAAATTATATGGCATGAGGTTTCTTGATTTATCTTAAGCAGAATGACTTTGTATCTTCATATGGTAACATCTTTTTAATTTACCCCACGTGATTTCCATGTCTTAATGTTCTACTTAAGCTAAGTCTGTGGAACTAATCCATTACTCAGGACAGGCTATATGCCAACCTATCTCAGTTGGCATGCCTGGCAAGGCAATACATGTAAAAGTAGCTAGTCATGCATGTCAAATATTTGCATTTCATATTAAGTTGTAGCATACTTCTTATAGCCAATGTGGAGGAGTTGAACTCACATGCTATTATCATACAATTAGGTGTTCTATATCAGACTGTCTCTGACTCTTGAGGATTATTATCTGTTAACCCTCCTTAAGGACCTTAACTACAAGTGTAACTTGACAAAGAATGTATCAACGTTCTTTGTCAATATAAGAACACTTGATATAGTTTTAGAATCTAGTTTCTCAATATAAGAACAGCTATATCAGAAAAAAATGATGTCATACAAGTATGCTGATACTGTCAGTAAAGCGCACGCCAAGCTCAGACATCAAGACAATGATTGCACCTGCAACATATGCTGCCCACCTGTATTGAACACATTTTAGTGGGTATATGAATTGTAAAGATGAGATGCATCAATAAAGGAAGTGATACTGACTTCTGGGATGGGTCCTGTGCAAAGTGTTTATATGCCTTCTCATATGATATTGGTTGGTCGCCATCCATCAAATCTAACAAGTCCATGTCAAAAGTTGGTGCACGATTACTCAAGTCAGAACCTAATGACACCTGAAAATGATATAATTTAGCAGCAAAAAGTGTCAGGCACATGACACGAAGAAACTTGTCCCTACATGGATAGGGCTCACAAAAAATAATAATTAGATGGGTTTGAAGTAAAATAGGGGTCTAGTGTGTGTGTGTGTGTGTGTGTGTGTGTGCGCGCAGGTGCACATGCGTACACATATATGTTTCCGAGGATGAATGTCAGAACCAGAGAGAAAAAAAAAAGATTTCATCTAATCCGAATGGGATTAGATTTGATCCTCTTCTAAACTATAAATTAAAAATCCTAATCCCCTCTCTCTCTGCTTAACCATCTTAGCCCTCTCCCCTTCTCTCTTTCTTCTTCTTCCCCTCCTTCGTTTTCTTATCTTTTCTCACCGTCGGAATCGCGACGGGGGTTCGGCCCGTCGGAGCATCGCCGGAGGAAATTTGGACCACCACAGTCCTTCCCGGTGAGCCCTCTCTCATCTCTCTAGTTTAACTTAAATTTAAAGAGGTAAATTAGAAATACCTAATTCGTGGAATTTGGCTTCATCGGCAAATCAGGCCGGCCGGCGGCTTTGGGTCGCAATTGCATCGTCACCGGAAGCTTTGTGCTCCAAGCCGGTGTCGGTGATGTTTTCTAGGGAGCCCTCGTGGCCCCAATCGACGTCGGCCTCGACGTCGGCCGTCTGTGGTGGGTTCTCCACCACGTGAGGACGACAATGTAGAGAGAGAGAGAGAGAGAGAGCTGAGAGGTTGAGGGTGGTCGTGAACCGCCGCCGACAGTCACCCTCTCCCTCGATTCTCCTCTTCTCGCGTCGGTCACGAGAAAAGAGAGAAGGGTTGGTTGGGCTCGGGTTTAACCCGAGCCAACCCTTTTTTCGTTTAAGCTCGGGTTCGGGTTGGGTTTGGATTTCGGATCCACAGACCCGACCCGAATCGATTAATTTGGATGGGCTGCGGGTTGGCCCGTATCCCAATCCATTTTCTCGACTGGGCCTTGACCCAGCCCGATTGGTCTATTCTTTTGGATTGGGCCGAGCCAGAAGTGGCCCGGCCCAATCCAATGGGTAAATTAAACCCATTTTAGTTCTTTTTAGTTTTTAAATTTAAAAAAAAATATTAATATTATTCAAATTAAAAATTTTATTATTATTTATTATTTAAGGTGGTGATTTTTAATATGTGAGCTAGAGATTTGAGATTTCGGTTATTTTGCCTAGACTCAGGTGAGTGGATTCACTCACATATTTATTTTATTATATTTCGTACCTTGTCGACCACGTAAATTTTCTATGTGCAAATTATTTATTTCATCCTTACATGCAAAAAAAAAAATTTAATTGTTACAATCTCTGTATGCAAATCTATTTATTTCACCCATACGTGCAAAATGTAATTCTTATATTTTCTGTGTGCATTTAATCATTATACTCTCAGTGCATCACCATACTTTGTACAAATATTAAATTTAGTGAAAAGAAAAAAAAATGAGACTAGTATTGGTACGACTTAGAGAACAGTTCCGGTATAAATTGCTTGCGATTTTCCGTGGTGACTCAAGTCTATCTGAAAGTCCAGGGGAAAGCCCTAAATCAGATCACTACTGTGACTTTGGCGGGGTTAGGGAACAGTCCTAGGATGAATGAATGAGAAATTTTCTAAGTGACTCTAACTTCTCTCAAGGTTAGAGGAAAAGACAGAGTGTGTTGATCACATGGTGATACCATCTGATGACCCTAATTGGATCAGCTATGAAGAAAAGTTCCGAGCGTCATCTCGAGGTGACTTCTAGTTGATGTGGATCTACATGGTTTAGACCCATTGCGACATATGACAGTATAATTATTGAAGAGATGTTAATATGTGGAAACCATGCAAGGTTACAAGTTGTGAGACTCTCTATTATTATCATTATTATTATTTAAATAACATGCCTATTGCATATTATTATGGATATTGTTGCTTATAGTTTAATTTTATTCAGTATTAATATGATTTAAAATTTATTTGGTTTTCGAGTGGATTCCACTCACTGAGCTATAGTTGTTGACTCATGAATTCTTTTTTGTATTTATTTATCTATCTCAGGTAATGGTCAGCGGGGCGACTGAGCGAGATGTACCCGGACTCCACCTCCACTTAGGATTCACCTATTTACTTTTCCGTTTTTTTTTAATTTTATGCTTTAGACTAGAAGATTTATTTATTTTGTTAGAGACACAAAAACAATAATATTATTTTATGTAAATTGCAATTAGTATGAAATTTAATAAAGCAAGTTCTTCATTTTACTTATTTATTTGCTATCGTACTCGTAGAAAGTATTATTAAGGCTTTGTGTATCTCAAGCATATTGAGATGCATGGCCGGTCATGATTCCTATTTCGGGTCGTGACAATGAAAACTTTAGGATGACAGTTGCAGAAGAAGAGAAAAATCACAATTGTAACTAAATAAGAATCTACTTCAAAATTATTACGAGATAGTAACTAAACTACACATCAATTAAATGACACCCAAAAAGATCATGCATTAGATAGGAACATAGAATGTGTACATGATTAATCAAGGCCACTTTAAACTAAGATCTTCAAAGATAACCCGATTTCACAGCCAACTTGACAGAACTGGATATATGTAGAAAATAAATTAGGGATGGTTATAGTCTGACATAATTACTGGGAATTCTTGCTAATAAAAAAAATGAAGAGCAAATGCATGTATTTACAGTGTCAATTCTGTAGAAGGCATGCCTTGACTTTTAGGTTCACATGACATATTTGAAATATTAATGACCTATTAAAAATCTTGCTTGTGGTGACAGTACATATATTTTAGGAAGCTGGTTCTATACCAGCTTCAAAATACTACATCTCTTTTCTACAATTTCACTGTTATTTGGTATGTATCACTGTCTCTGTTACCTAACTATGGACCTCTTTGAAAGCATAAATCCAGAAAACCATTAGAGTGACTTCAGATATTGATTATAAGTTCAAGCCATGGAGAGGGCCTGATCAGAATCTAATATTCTTAGAAATGTGTTTAGTCCCGACTATTTGGGATTGGTTCTGCATAACTGCAAAGGTGAACTTCTAACACATGAGAAGATTAAAAAAGAAAAAATGATAAGGTGATGAAATATGAAAGGTAGAGGCAGGAACATACAATTTGAAGAACAGGAAGACATCCCCATCCTTTTGCTGTCTGCCGTGCAAGGGCATGCTTCCAGAGCTTTTGCTTACTAGGATGATTCCTCTGCACAGCGACATGACAAGCCTCTCTAATAGGCATCTGTTTACAAACAGAAGTTTTAAAACCAGAACAAATAATATACAGATTATGAGGAACATTACCAACTATAAAGTTAAAATTTAATAGCAACTGACAAATTTGGAGTGCTCCATAACTCTTTTAATGCTATATTTTATTTTTGTATTAGCAATTCATGTACAAAAATCCTATTTGGGTGTACTTAGCAAATTTTGTATGAGCATGACTATAAAAGGCTTGAAACTATGTTTAATACACTTGTAATAAGGCTGCTACATCTCCAGTGAGCAAGTGTTGTGCAGACATTCAAACAATTCCACGAAGGGCGTCAACAGAGAGCAAGTGTCATGCATACGTTCAAACACTGCCAGAACGCAAGTCAACAAAGAGCAAGCATTTTACAAACGTTTGCAGGTCAACAGAGAGAAAATGTTCTACAAATGTTTGAACGCTTTTGGGACAGACCAACATGATAGCATCAAGCATTCAAACACAAGATCAGGATTAGGCATTCGAATGCACGAGCCAAGATGTGCCTTTTCCAGATCCAATTCTGAAACATTCTTAGGCTTTAAGTCTTCACCTATATAAGGAAAAAAAATCCTAGAAGGTGGGAATGCACTAGGAGATTATATTTGGACCCCATTAGATAGATGAGTTTCAACAGAGATCTTTGATCGCGGTTGTTACATTCTTCCTTAAAGCGAGTTGTTGTCTGGAGAGTCACTAAAACAAGACTCTGATCTTCAGAATTATTGAGATCGGTTAATCAACCACAAAAAGCAATTTATCGCGGATTCCAATGAGCAAGAGAAATTCAGATAAAACTGTCAGATTCAATGGGTGGTCTATAAGTGGTTCTTGTATTTGCTATATTATAGTAGTTGATTTGATTATAACAAAATGATCTGTAATTTTTAGATGTGGGCTTTACAAGGGGTTTTCTGCGTAAAAATAGTCTATTTGCGCAGCTTTTAATTTTGCTTATTTTCATATTTTTGAGTATCCGTTGTAGGTCGTTATCTCCTAAATTAAGGCATGGTATAAATTTTCACTATAACTAGAGCTAACATAGGCAGCAAGATGATTATCATTCCCTTTGAGTACTTTACTTTTCAGTAGCTTGTTATTCCTACATCTGGATTTGTTAAACTTCCTAGGATACAATGTGAATGGCAAGTGAATACAAAGATTTGTTCTAATTAACATGGAAAAGGTGAAAAACTTGCAAAAAGGAAAAAGAAGTGAGCTCTAACAAAAGCAGGAAAATTTTGGAATATAATTATCTCTACAGAGAGCATATGTTGAAGAGCAAGAAACAAGATGGTACCGAATTAAAGTGCATCAATGCATTGTGTGACTGCTGACATTATTATGAGCATAACTTCGGCAAGCATAACCCTCAATTTTGTTGCACTGCCTACTTAAACAACTACAAGTCTATTACAATAGCATTCTAGGCAAATTGCACACAATCCAGTATTTCGTGAGGGAACAAACTCACAAAGTATATAGAGAGTCAAATGTGATTTTCTCCTGTGAGTTTTCATGTGTATAATCATTTACTTACCACTTCATGGATGCATGCTAGGTGTAAACACACTTTCAATAACTTCTTGTCTAACTCAGATCTTTAGTCCACCTTTCAATTTGAGGAGGACTATATGAAAGATTGAAATATTTATAGCCATGTTCTGCACAAAGAGTGCATGTTTTAGACTTGTATTAATCTCACTTACTCTTCATGAGAGCTTTTGACTAATCCACATAAGATTAGGGTAAAAAACAATGAGTTTGCTCATAGATGCTACAGATTTAATTGAGAGAAACCTGTTATCTTGTAAAGGAACCTCTTTGCTCCTTGAACTAGCACTGCAGTTTTCAGCTCAATTTCGTTTTAACTCTAGCAGCTTATGTTTTGCATAAAAAATGTCAAATGGCCATTGTGCTACACTAGTTCAGACATTGTAAAATGGGAAAGACATTCCTGCTTAGTCAAGTTAAACTGTGCACTTAAAGGGACAAAAGGAGAAAGGAAAAGAAAACCATGTATGGCATTGAATCAATTTTTTTTATCAAATCTCTCTGTGGTTTAAGTATATTATCACAGGTCACCTTCACCATGCAAATACTTATTCCTTATTAGCAATTACAAATGCTATCATATAAGTGTCACATAGTTCTTTAAAAACGAAGCTGACCCAAATAGTCAGGACCCAAGGGTAAAGGTTTGGCTCTCATATAGTCATTTAATGATGAGAATTCGCTGATTTAACATTTCAGTTTCTCAGCTAGAGATATACTATTCTCCCTTATACTGCCACTGAGAGCTTGCAGATTGACAAGAATATATCTACTGCTCCTTTTTAAAGAAAAATATTCTTTTAGGGTAATCTGTGGTCTTACAGCAAGGTTAACACAAAATAACAGATAAAAGCCTAGATGACCAAGGGCACAAAGAAAAAGAAGTTATGCTAACCTGCAAAACTAAGCTTCCTGAGTAGTCTGCAATCCCTCCCATTACATCCAATCTTCCAGGTGCTCTTGCCACATAAAACTCCTCCTGCAAGGAAACTGATGGAAGTGCCTTCTTGCATACTAATGGCATCTCCTCATAGCTCTATTATATCATAATGTAAGCTACATGCTACTACATCAAAGCAGAACAAAATATTGACTAGAATAAAGAGAACACTTGAGAAATTAGTTAAACTGATAGGTTAAATCATGCCTAACATTGGAGAGGGGAATGAAACTAAACAAGGGCACATAACTGACTCAGAAAGAGGCAAAACATGACTTCAATCAAATATAAGTAGAACTCTCCCTTCTAGCTGTCATATATTTGAGAAGTATCACCATTGAAGTGAGATGGGCCAATTACATTTGAAGAAAACTTATAAAAGAAGAGCTAAAAGGAGAGATTCATTGTTTCAACTATGATGACCAATGATGGCTATGCCGACCGGCACGCGGCATGCCAGTCAGCACTTACAATGTCGGCGGTGTATCGACACATGGCACGAGGGGGGTGTCGTGACTCACTCCCCCTGGCAGCTTCGCCGATCACCATTGACCTCACAATAGACCTCACCGTCGCCAGAGGTTGAGGTGTCGCTCGCACCCGCCTCAACGTCGGGCAGCGGCGAGCGGTGAAGGGTGAAGGTGATTAGTATCCTTATCTTTTTCTCTCCCTCTCTTGCGGCACGGTCTGCACGTGCAGTGCCGGCCGACCGGTGGTCAGCATGGGCTATGCCATATCCTTGCAACTATCCTTATAAAACATTGGGAGTGTCAATAACAAGTTCACTGTTCAGTAAATGCAAGCAAAATCATGATGATAATCATCTAATTTGCAAGAAGGAAAAAAGAAAAGACAAGGGGCAACACAGATCAAGAGATCTTTAGTAAACATGCCAGAAATTGCAGAGAGGGATTAGCTGAAGACCTCCCAGTTGAACATAGCAGCTGCAGCAACTTTGTCCCTCAAGAAGTGCTTCTCGATATTCTTTCCTGGCTCAGCTTCACTGACTAGACTTGATAAGCTATTTAGAAAGGCTACTGTGTCGGACAAACCTTGTAATTCACCATAAAGAATCTCAAAGTTCTCAGTGTACCTAGCATAGGATATATGTGAAATAATATCATTTCTAAGTTGAAGCGATACTCCATTTCATGGCTACATGAACAAGTGACATAACAATTAGCAACTCACGACTCTACTGAAGACCAGGTCCCATTTTCTTCAGTATTTGAGGATGCAACGTGAAGGCACGCTTCATTCTCAGCAAGCGAATACCATTCTGGAATATTGATTTTCGTACCTGGAGCTCGTTGTAGCTGATATCCAAGAACTATGGCATCACGCAACCGCCTTACTCCACTCTATGTCAAAAAGGATGTGAGAGAAGTCAATGGAGTAATCCAGAAGCCTAATCCACCATGAATAAACTGAGCAAGGAATTATTTATTCTCCAGTTACGGAAAAAGGACACATCTTACTATATAATAATAAAGGAATCCAAGAAATGAAACACAAAATTCATGTCATAACAGTAATATTAATGATCGCACCATGTAAACATTGTCTGAAGTAATAAATGAATTTGCAGTTTAAATTATATTCCATTTGGACATGGTAAGCAGCAAAGGATTATAATTGCTAGAATATAAAGGATTAAAACTACCGTTCTCTACCAACTTAAACTTTTAGAGAAGATGGCGAGTTAAGTATCAAAGCAGCAAATCTTGACTTCCAAGTTCAAATCCCACAGGGTCTATTCAATCTAAAATTCATACCTTGAGCATATTAAAAATGTCTCGAGCCTAGAAGTAAAGAGCATTTAGAATATAAAAAATTAATATCACCATTGCCTACCACCTTAAGCTTTTAAAGTAACTGATGAGTTAATTACAATCATTATGGAACAAGAACAGTTGACAGCAATATACTAGGAATTTGAGCCTACAACTGGAAGTTGGGAAAACAAGGCCCAATTTACGATGGAATGTCGTGGTGCACATAAGTAACAAGTTAGATCGGATATTATCAATAATAAGGGCATGCAATGTACCAAAATAAAAGGAATAAATAAATAAATAAAGTCAATAATAAAACTCAACAAGCATATGACCTGACCCGAACAATTACATTAAACTCCTCTACTAAGGGTACCTTCTAACTATCATACTAACATATAATATAAAAAGAAATTATTAGCTTCACAATTTTGAGCTCAACTTAGATAAGTAAATCAGACATACCTTAGCTGATGCATGACGTTTTCCATTTGCAATATCTTGTAAAATGTCGGAAACAACCTGAAAAGGCAGTAAATAAGTACAATATTAGTGGGAAGTAGTGGCCAAAGATACATCAGGTATTAGTTGCTACTTGTCCACAAGCCCGTACATCTGTCAATCTGAATAAAAATTAACAGCGTCATATTTATCCCATAAACTCTATCATTTAGCTGTTATGGAGCACTACTGATGCTATCAATTTTGAGTTCTGTAGATGCATATATAAGAAATCTTCTAAATGAGACAATTTTCTCCTTTTGCAGATTACTTCAATATATTTTAACTAATTCGGATGCCTTATCATCAAGATTGCTCCAACAGAGAACGGCTTCAGTCTTGTTGCTAAGCTTCTTGTCAGGTATATACAAAAAATAAATAGATTATAAATATGCATATACATATACATATTATATACACACACACATATACATATATATAAGAACAGGGGAATACTTCGCCACCATTAATGCCACCATCATAGCAGGGGGTAAGAGTAAGTGCACGTGCAAGATAAGGCATCCACTGCCCACTAAGCAAATCTCTTCTGATCATCTCAATGCCACCCTTGTAGTACTGCATAGGATAACAAACAAACATATACACATTGCACGGAGTAGATATATAATCTTCCCTAGAAATGAAGCGAAGCAGAAAGGACAATATGTTTACCTCAAGTATATGTCTTAGAAAAGGCTCTTCATTGAAATAATCTCGTCGAACAAAGACAAAGGGCAACTTGAAAGCTAGAGCTTCACTAAGTGTCCCATACCCAATTTTTCCTAACGGATAAATGAAGCAGCATAAAGATTAAAAACAGGAATACAGAAGGAGCTTGTACTTCGAGTCTAGTATTCATTCTATTACCAAGCATACAGTCAGATGCTGCTATCAAGTCAGGAGTGTATACATCTTTTGCAAGCCTTATGAAGTTAGGAGGAAGCTCTTGGTCTTCAGGTGCTCCACATACCTTAATTAATGAGAATAAGAAGGATGTGAAAGTTTGCAGAAATTCAGGGATAGGATTTCGTTAAATATCTAGAAGGGGACCATACCAGACATAACCAACCAGCAGGCAACCACTCCTGTTTCAGTTTCCAACTTGCTGGCTGCAAAAGAGAAATATAAAATTATGTGGCAAATCATTACCAATTAACCCATGTACAACACATATTTTATAGTTCGGAAACTATATCCACAAGCAGAAAAGTAAACAATTAAAAGAAAATGGTATTGGAACTTACTACTTAGAGCTACTTTCTAAATTCTATCTAATAAATAAACTACACTTCAACATGCAAAAGGGTACAGAGATTTAACGGGAAAGAAAAATAAATGAGGCAGCACCAAATGAGAATTTCCTTTCCCAATGAAGCCTCACTCATGTTAGGAGAAGTGCAAGCAAGCTACTACTACAAGCAATGAACTAGGCAATTTGAAGGTCACTAGGTCATTTAGATTTAAAGTGAGATGTTCAAATACTGAAATCATCTTTGCAGTGTTGATTTAGATACTAATATAATTGGTGACATCTCCCCACTTCTGCTACCACATAAAGAAGCATTTCAGTGTGTTTCAAACTATAAAATGCATATAGGAATCTCTTGGTGCACGAGGTCCCATCATTGCAGAATCTAGGGAGGAAAAGATGTACACAACCTTATCTCCGTTTTCTATAGGTGATGACCAGCTTGGGTGCAAGAAGTAAAGTTTACCACAGCACAAGTCACTCTCTACTCCCTAGGCTATGCAATGTATTGTCTCATGAAATCAGAGCTTCACCACTTGCTTTGGGTCAATAATATCAAATGCTCTATTAAGCCTCTTGAAACTCCAATAGATGCAAGAAGTATGATGCAATGGATATGTACGTTTGATTCCTTTCCCACTCTTCTGCTCCCTTTAAGTAATAAGGATCCATCTTCAAAGCCTTTTTCTCACTATTTTTCTCTTCTCCAGTTGATCCATGACCTGTTACTCTTACCTATAACAGAAAATATCAACAGATATTCAATCTTTTTATCTTTTGTCAGACAGAAGGTGAAACTAGACATTTTCTTCAGGGTTCTATTCTTTTCCTCCTTTTGTTGGAATCCAATTATAGAGAGAGATAGAGGGGAAGAAAATATGTGCTTTTAATAAGTTAACAATAGACAGATATCATGTGAAACCATCAGAACATATGCATTTGACAACTTCATAACTTCATATTAAGTATTTTAGCATTATATTTAAAGGTTTCTACTCAAGATAACAATAAAATGTAGAATAGATAGCTTAGGAATTAAATAGAAATGCAATGAAATAGAAAATATGTTCCTGAAATAAAATAAATAAAAAATGGGTTGTAAGCAACGATGGCCATGCCACAGGCACAAATCGTGCCGCGACATTTGTCGGCTATGCTGCGACAGTTGCCGATCGTGTCGTAAGAGAGGAAGAGGAAAAGGTAAGGAGCTGCTCACCTTCACCCTTCACCGCTCGCCGCCACCCGAGCTCGCACCTGCGATTGGCGACGGCAAATTCGACGATGAGGTAGATGGTGAGCAGCGAAGCTACTAGGAGGGGTGTCATGCGGCACCCCTAGTACCACGTGCTGGTACGTTGCCAGCACAGCCATCCATGGTTGTAAGACCATCTACTATTATTAATTTCATTTCAAGAGTTTAAGATGCTTCTATCCTTAATCTTCTCATGATTTTCTAGGGAATACGACACTTAGTTAAATCCCATTAAATTGAGAAAAATAAAATATATTGTTATTAAACTATCTTGTTTGCAATAGACATATCTTTTATATATCATACCTGTCCGCCAAAATTGAAAATGACTAACTTCACATCATCTCCAATCCCAAGTTCCTTCCTCACCTGAACAAACAAGACTATCACTTTTTTATACACTAAATGATCTTTTTATTCAAAATCTTCCAGTTACAACAGCAACCAACCTCTGGTCGAGATCTACGCAACCTCCTGACTACTAGAGGCACGTCAACAACATCCTGGAAGGCAGGCACTTCAGAATGAACATTTTTAGACCAATTACTTTCTGTATACAAGGATAGTGGAAGATAATTTACCAATCACATTAAAAGTGTGTTTTTAAACTCACTGGGGCAATAACCAGGAAGCCGGAGAACTAGCTCACAATGAGAATAATCTTCAGCTATCTGCGTGAGGAGTAAACTAGAAAGATTATGTACAGATTCATTTTACAATAAGGAAAATGACAAAATAAACAGAGCCTCTATTCATCACAATGGTGCTCTCTAGTTTCCTTATCATAACTGGAACCTTATTATTTATTTCATATATGAATTGCTCTGCTGACAAAAATAAGCTGATTGCTTAATTGAAGACTACAGATAATGATTTGCCACATGAAGTATCTTAACTATAATTTGTATAAAATTTGGAGAATCATTTGATAAATTGCAATAAATATGGTCTTATGGAAGTAGTATGCTAGATGAGCATAAAAAAGCGTCCAATTGCATGATGCTCCCGCCTATAGGAAGTTGGTGATGGAAGTTGCATGCAACCTAACCCTTATTCTTGAAGAGGTTTTTTCAAAAGCTTGCACCGATGACCTCTTGGATGCGATGGGCAAGCATTATCTCACACCAGTGATGCCCTCAATTATCATTATAGACAAGAAGGATGAATCATTACCTTCCATTATCAAAATTAAAAAGGGCAGTAGAGATTATAATAATAACATATTAATTGCAGTTTGCCATTGAAGTTTGAATGTCACAAACCAAAATAGATATCACAAACCTCCCTAGTTTTTAAAGCAACCTCACTTGTTACATGTTTTTAATCCTCTAGCAGTAATGGTTATAGTTTACTAAGGTTTTTACTAAAGATGAAAGGAATAAAAATAGTACATGCTACAAACAAAAGGAATGCATAATTTATGTATTAAATATTATAATATGTCAAATATCTAAATATCATCTAAAGTGAGAAATATTCCAGAAATTTCTGTATATTGTCATCCTTTACAGAAACTTTTAGGGTACAATATTTAAGTATTCAAAAGTAAGGAAAATTGTTGGACAATTGGTGAGGAAGAATGATACAATGAGCATGGCTACAAGTATTGTACAATGATATGTAGTACCTTCTCAATTTACAAGCTCACAAATATATTTGATCATGTCAAGAAGCTTGGAAGTTGGTGTTGAACCAGAAAGCAAGAGGTGCATATTAATCTATTTTCAAATGGGTTATTCTATCCCTGTTCAGTTTTACTTTTCTCTTTTGTTTTTTCTGAATGGAAGTAGCCAAACCTTGGAGAATCAAATGGAAAGGAATAAGGGTAAGAAGCTCAATTTATGAAATATTGTAAGATGAAGGTATAAAAAAACAAAGAATTACCTGCCAAACCGTAGACCGATGATGATATCCAGCTTCTATCACATACTCTGCATATATGAAATCCCAACTGCAGAATCAAGTAACGAGAAGTTAACATCATAACATCTGCTTAGCCTAATTACAAGCAAAAAGGTGCAATCCACTTTGCAAATTGGTTCCGAAATTGACACCTCAATCTAAGATTCACTAAATCATGTTATCCACTTCTAATAGAAGATCCAGTATGAAAAGCACTTAAACCAGTAACCATACTGTGCCCTATATATACATATACGTAATGTATTTTGTATAATCATAGAAATTTATAAAAACAATGAAATGTTCATCTTTAAAACAACTGAAGGCTGTTATGCATCAAGAAAATCTGCATTTGTTAGTTGACCTAAAAATATTTCTGAAACTTTAGAATGATTAAACAACACTAACATGGACGATCCTCATAATTTAGGATATATTTATCTTCCAATTTACTAAAGCTGAAAGACGAGAGCAAAGTCATTAATTTAAACATGTGAGAATAAATCATCAGTAGAGAACCAAAGGAAGAAGCTCCTTGATCAGATTTTGATTTGGATTTCTCATGAAGTTACATGATTTGTTCAGCATCCATTGAACTTGAACTCAAGGATCCTGGTGCTTTAGCGTCCAGGTGGTTCCTTTAGTTGTCTAATCTTAGTCATTGAACTCAAGGATCCAAAGAAGAACAAATGGGGTGCATTAGATATGAAATTGGCATTGATTATCATCTAGCTATATCCATGAAATTGAGAACACTACTGAAGCTTTCAGCACTAAAAAGAATGCTTAACACCTAATAGGTCGTATACTCATATCACGTTGATCGAAGTGATTCTCAAAAGTGAAATTTGAAGGTATGACAGGTAATTCCATATTACCTAAAGTTTGTGACACATACAGAGCGGATCCCAGCATCTGCTGCTGCTCGACATGCTATAGGAACAACATCAGACACCTGTCTCCATAGAGAGGCATAACGTCTGGTTAGTGCAAAACATTCTTCCTTGTGGAGAATGGGAAGAGGCATTGGAATAAGAAATCTTATATTGCAGATTCATCAGCAGTAAATGGAGGTCAGAAGTATGATGAGTTTCATGTATCACATAAAACGGTACAAAGTAATGCAAGTACCACAAGATCAGCCTTAATCGATTTCAGCCACTCTACTTCAGTTTCCAAAATGGAAGCGCGAGGTACCACAGCTGTCTGAGCGTACTGCTTTACAAGAAAAAGGATCAACTATTATATGTTGCCAATTGAATGGTGCAAAAAATGATATAGACGGAAACCACCCAGTAGATTGGAAAAACTGGAAGCTTAACAGCTATGAAATAAATAAAAGGAAGACACCACACAATATTTTCTTTTTAAAAAAAATGTGAATACCACTGCACCAAAAGAATTGCCCACTAGAAAAAGTGAACAAGAATAGGAATGGATATGTCACCTTCTCCAAAGAAGCAAGGCGATCAACCGTTAAGGCATCAGCTTGCACAGCCCCACAGTCCAACAGAACCTGTCACAATTCATCAAAGGAGCCATATAGGAAGTGAACAGAAATTGGTAACTAAACATCCAAGAACGCAAAAACCCTCTCTCAAAAACCGACCTTCCTAAGATGGAGATTATGAGAATTTATCTCACTTGTGTACACGTAATCCGGAGCACCCGTGACAATATGAACTCTATGACCTGCCGCAATCAGATGATGCACGACCTGAGATTAGGAGAAATCCCGATTATTCTTGGCAAAAAGATCAAAAATCACAAAAAGATTCAAATAAGCAAAGAAACAAGAAACTATAGCACATTCCAATTCCTCGTTAATTTTTTTTCCCTCAAATTTTCCAATCAAGACCAAGAAACAAGAACCAAAAGGTGCAAAGGGATCTAAAGAAAGAAAGAAAGAATCTGTACAAGAAGAGGGTCGAAGTTGGAGAGATCTTGGATACCTCGGCGACGCGGGTGGCGTGGCCGAACCCGTGTCCGGTGACGTAGTAGGCGAAGGTGAGACTACAGCTCATCCTTCTCCCTCCGATTTCCGAGCCTTCTCGAGGCAATAATGGGGGTTTAATTGCTTAATTGCTGACAAAAATCAAGATCCAAGAAGCGGAGATCGTAAAACCCTAGTCGGGTAGGAGGAGGAGGAGGAGGAGATTGGAGATTGGGGGGGTGAGAGAGAAGAGCGAGGTGGCTCCGAGATATTCGAACTCCTGATGGGCGGGGAGGAGCGAAAGCCGAATTGGGGGGAGTTATCCCACATCCACCGCCGTGGCCACACGAATCACGAGGCACACCGGAAATTCCAGCTGTGCTGAGGGTGTTTTTGGGTAGTTAATGATAAGATGATGTGGATATGATTATTTATATTAGTAGTTGTATCCAATATCAAGCCCATGCATGCATGATTGATGCATATGTATTAAATATTAATTCAATATTATATATTTTTACATTATTGCCGCTAATTTTTTTTTAAAATATCACAATGAAATAGTATAATAACTACCGAAATTTTTAAACTCTTTAAAAAATATCATTCCATTAGTTAATTCTAACTAATCACTGTTAAAACTAAACTTAGAGCAATATAAGACCATTTTGCCCTTGTATAGATTATTTTAAGTACTTTTTTAGAACTATCAAATGTTACCCCCATATCATAGTACAAGAAAGAAAAATCTTTCTTTTTTGTAAGACAAAATTGGTGATAAAATTTTATGCTCTAAACTTTGAAAAAGAAAGGTATTTTAGTGATTCATATACATATTTATATATTTGTTAAGTTAACAACCACCTGTCTGGAAAATTTTATTAATATGGCATCAAAAACTAACTGTAATGACAATTTTGAAAAAGTTATAGATCAGAAGAAGACTATGAGAGTAGTTGAGTAATTGCGGCGCAATTAAACAGTAAATCTTCTGAAATGTAATCAGGCATGGAACTTTCAAGTTAAATGCATATCTTACAAATTTGCTGTTTATTTTGGACCTTTACTTCATATCTGATGAGATTTTTGCTTCTGAATTGTCTTTAATGGTGCACCTTTCCTGCAATGATCTTATCCTACTGAACTTCTATCAGACCTGATCATATTTCCTCTCAGATAAAGAGCATGAGAAGAGTGAAAGATGATTCATTTCATTTGCTCCAGTTGTACCTCTTCTCCCTTCACAAACATGCCCTAGTTTTTAATCAGAACTAACTATATTTCCTAAAGCTGCTTTTAGTTAGTTCTGCAAATCTTCGAATACTAGTTATAGAAACCGATTCAGGCAAATTTGCAGAACAAGTAAATATCTGTAATAGCTTCTATGTCAGCTTAGTTTGCTCTTCATCTGGCAAAAAGAGAGATATTTGATGTCAAGCAATGCATACTTTCAGCAGCTGGTAATTGTTACTGCCATTGTTCACTTATTAATGCAGTATACCTATTAAAAGTTCAAAACAATTTGCATGCAGTAGCTTGATGGTAGCATAAAAACTTTTGTACAGAAGTTATAGAAATAAATCCAACACAATAAGAAAAATTATAATACTTAAAAGTTGATGGTAATGGACATTAAAAGTCATTCATAGCAAATGCTACAAGCATTGGACAACTTAAAACCAAAAATTGTTGCATGCTGAATAGATAATTTAGAGAAAAAGATATTCACATTCCATATGATCAACTTGCTGCCCATGCTGCAGGATCCTACTTGGGTGTCAATAGCTGATAATATGATCAGGCTCATCTTCGCCATGTTGCTGCATTGGTGACACATCAAGGACTGTAGTCATAAGTGTATCCAGTCAAATATGTGAACATCACCATTAATGTATTTGAGAAAAGATCATGAAGGCTAGCTGAATTTGCAATGTACTCTGCGAGTCTATTTCCTCAACCCAGAAAACTGCTTCTTTGTCAGAAAAACCCTTTCGACCATAGAAACCACAAAGTTTAAGAAATTATGAGACAAAATCATAATCTTATTGTACTGCACTAAGTATGAAGTTAATAACGGGAAAAGAGTTAAGAATGCGCTTCTTCATTATCACCTGACCACAACATAGTAGTAGGTTTGCTAGGCGGAACTTGCAGCATCATGTCATATTGTTGCGAAATTCCTCCCTCCTCTTCAACTTCCATCGATGCACATTCGTCTTCTTCTTCTATCTCCATTTGCTCTTCTACCACTGTCTCAGTGAAAAATTTATTTGTAGTAGTTGTAAATTTTGCAACAATTAAGTGTCAGAAAAGGTCTCAAACATTTGAAGGAGCATTGACCGTGACAAATCCTCACTGCATCTTTTCAACAAAGATTACTTGGGTAAGAACATACCCTTAAATGCTATATCTTCGTTCAAAATACGATCATGCAATGTTCCCGCTATTATTACGCGGAGTGCTTGCATGCTACAAGAATTTTGCTCTTCCTTTTGGTGTTCAAGCAGCAAAGCACCAGAAGAATCTTCTTGTTTTTCTTTCATTAACGGTAACAAATCTGCATCCTTTCAAGAGAAACAAATGGCAAACCATATATTAGAAATATCCTAGGGGCACATAAAATTTGGCATACTGACAGAAGAACACATACTTTTTGTCCTTTTGCTTTAATGATCATCGCAAAAGAATGGCAGCATTCAGAATTTAAGAGGTATTGAATCCTATATAGGTTCTTTGTTCAGTTTTTCTATAGTTATGTTTTTGAACGCTGCATATGGTCTAGAAATTAAACTGTCACCTTTATTGGCTTCTTTTACAAAATCTGAAAAAGAACAGCAACAGGAAAGAGTTGTTCAGCAACAATAAGACCTACCCATGATCTTGAAGACTTGGATAAATTAGATAAGATAGACAAGAGAGCAAAAAGAGTTCACAAACTTGGTTAAAGAATTACTTAATTTACAAAAATTCCATTGACCTAGAGTTGTGAAGGTGTTTTAAAATAAGAAGATGCTCAAATTTACATTGCTGTGTCAACCAACAAGAGAATTTCCAAAGAAAATAGTTCAAAAGGAAGAAAAAAAAAAAGGTATGTCAAAGAGAAAATGAGTACCAGTCCTTTGATCTTTTTTTGCTGAGAAAAGAGAGAGAAATCAAAGACTTCTCCATGAACTCCTTCCAAATCCTTCCTCTTCATGTTGACTGCTACAAGTTTAGCCATCTCCAAGAAATCCAAGATGGATTATCCCTCTGACCTCCAAGCTCTTGTCGAGAAAAAAAAACCCACTTCTTTTGCCCTTTATCAAAGTTCCCAGTTATCCCTGAGGAAATGTCAGCGGTCGCGAAGAGCAAGAAAACGGATACAGAGCAACTCTGTGAGGATTTTTTTTTTTTTTTTTTCATTTCACACACTATATTATGTGCTTATTACATTTTTTACCACTTGGATTTTTTTTTAAAATCCACTGATAAATATAAGGGTATCAATCGCAATAAACACGTAATATATAGTGTAAAATGAAAATTGATTATTATTATTATTATTATTACACATGTAATTAGTACGAGAACCACATGCATATGCATGTGAAGAACCCACCAAGAGAGCAGAGTTGACATTTCCTATTATGTTTACGATCAATTAAGTTGCAATTGGGGTTGACTTCTAGAGTTTTTAACAAAATTCTTACTTGTTTGACTTAAACTCAATAATGATTCAAGTAGGTAACCAGGGCTTACCAATAATTCGTATTATTATTTTTTTCTAACTGTCAATGATGTATCTGAAGTGAGGAAACACGATGATTAATATAGATGGAGGAAAGGAATCATACATTCAAATATTAAAAAGAAGTGATTTTTAATTGTCAATTTATGTAACACTCTTAAAAGCATCTTTCCAGTGCAAAGTCCTCAGGATGAGACATGGAATTTTGGCTGAGCAGCCACTACAAGCAAGAAAAGAAGAAGAAATTGCTCTCCTTTCTCCATTCTCACAAGTAGGTAGGCTAGTAGCATGTAGCTTGATTTTATTCACGATAGATCTACAAAGGAAATAAAAAACATCGACGTATATGTTTTTTGCCATTTTATAATTTATGCTTGTTTGTACTGGTGTTAAATTTCAATGCAAACTAGTTCCATTTTCTTTTCCTTTTTTATTTCTCAGCTTAATGTTCTCTAATATGCTTAGAAGCATGCATAGACTAAGGTGATGCTTAAGATTCCTTCTTCCTGCCATCCATTCTGAGGTAAAGAAATGTTCCTTTATACAACCAGGTTCCTGAATAAAGCATGCAAAATTATTCTTCCAATCTCTACCATTGCATCTAAGAGCTTTCATCCTCTCAAAGTTCTCCTGCCATGTGCTGCTGTGGACCAACAAGAAAGATTAATCTAAGATAAGAGCTTTGACAGAGTGAAACTTGTTAAAGAAGCCACAGGGGGAAAAACAGCTTCTAGATCTATGGCTTGCAGATCTACACCAAATCATCCTCACATTTGGAATAATCTTCCTTTTGAAAGAGTGAATTCGCATTCTTCAGAAAATAAAATTATTATTTCCAGTTTTACGCAATAGAAGCAATATTTTAGCAGTGAACTTCCACATATTGCATGAAATCTATACTTTTGCTATTGACAAGAATGAATTCCTACTGAAAGATTCTTATATCAAAATGAGAATATATGATCTAGGAATTCTTGATCTTTTCGTCGTATCGGCATCTGATCTGCATTGCTATTGTGGGCATGTCTAAACTTAAGATGGTGACCCTCTGCAATCTCCAGCAGCTTGCAGTGCTAGACTTTTCGAAGTTAGTTGGTGGAGAGGCACTTGTTTCTCTTCTTGACCTACAAGGATAAGCTGCAATGTTAAATGAAATATCATTGAATAAACACGGTAAGAATAATATTGAAGGAACTGACAAGCATTACTGGCTAGGTAATGGCCTAGGATATCAAAAAACTTGTATTCCAATCTTTAAAGCAGACACAGCCATCAAAGACATGGAAAAATGATTAGGCAAGGAATTTTATCATTGATCCTTACATATTTTGCCTATCTTATCCTAGAACCTAGTTAACGAGTTGTTCAGAAAAAGACTCAAGTATTCCCCATTTAGTCTTCATATTATCTCCTCATGCAAAATCTGATCTCTCATTATCGAGATTAGCAAGCGTGAAAATTTTGACTATAAGGTCAGTATCATAGTAAAGAAACTAGTTTCCATCACTTTCTCGGTTTCTCCTCATTTGCAGTCAACCCTTTTATTTTTTTTCTGCATAACAGATCCACTTACTCCAGTAATTACTTTTATGTTATATTTATGGAACATAGGAACAGTTTGATGGTCTCCCATTTTCACCTACAATCCTGGAATACTCTACCATCAGGATGTTAATTAATTTTCCCTGTCAAATCCAGATTACGCATCTAGAACCAATATAAAAAGTCTAAAACATGCACCTATATACTACATATATATAGATACATACTTGCACCACCTCTATTTGATATATGCCCTATGATAACATATATCGAGATGTGCATCTATGCAAATTACACAGTAACAAAGGACTTTTTCAAGGGGTACAAATGCTTGAGATCATGCTTATCCATAAACACACACATAAAAACACCCTAGATGGAACAATCAGAGCATAAATACACACTAAATAGAATAATCCAGAGAACAAACCGTTTTTTTGCAGAATCTTAGGTCTAATGTGGTGCCAACAAACTTTTTAGTATAAAACAATATCTTCACAAAATCTAGCATGTTCTACGAGCGTAAAGCTAGGCCAAGTAATAAACCACAAAAAGAAACAAACAAGAACCATCTGAAAAAATGTTAAGGTTCCTGGAAGCAAGCATGCAGATGAGACCCTCCTGCCACTTGACTTTCTTTTTTTTTGTTGGTGCGCTACTCATCCTTAGAACCACAAAAACAAATTTCACTGTGAATAATGACATGTCCAACTAGTCCAAATAGTTGAGATTAGATGCTTGATTGTTACAGTTACACGATACAGGATGATGAGAACCTATTGACCATTGTAAACCATAATCTATACGTAGAGTACTTCGTCTCCTCACACAATACCTATGCCCTTTAAAGATGGCAGAGATTGTCCAAGAGATCATACAGACAAAAAGAAAAAGAAAAAAGGAAAACAGAAAGAGAAGCATAGGGTAAATTTCCTTTTCTTGCAGCTATCTTATCTGATCGCCTTTTTCATCCTCATGTATGTTACTGAGAGGAAAAGGCTCCGTGAAGATCCATAAATTTGTGTATTAAATAGTCACAAAAATAGGCAGACAAGTCTCTTCAGACCAAAGCTAGACTAGTATAAACTTCACATACACGGACATTAGTGTCAACAGGAAAGAAACAAGCTTCTGATATTATCATATAACTAAGCTATCCCTAACTTCCTTCGGGAATTAACTGAAAAATAATCTCCCATGCTTGCGTGTGAACCTACATAGTTGACCTAGCAAATGAGAATAGACGAGGGACAAACGGCAAGGCTGCAATCTATTCTATATAACAAGCCTTAGATACATATCCAAAATCATGAGCAGATTATAATCCATCAACATTACCAAGTATTTGGAATTTCCTTAATTCGGATAAGATTTTTAAAACAACAGTAAAGATTCACTTTTTGAATTCATCAGCATTTCTAGCATCAACATTTTAAGTTGAGAAGCATGATAGAACATTGTGTATATGTCAGCATGGAGAGATGTAGAGATACATCATATACCTTTACATAGAAAAGTATACTATGAATATATAGAAGTGCAATATCTTAAACAAACACTCACAGGTGCATGAGAACATAATAATCCTATCAAATCCATTCAGGAGATAAGAGACAATCAATGAGTAAGAACGATGATCAAAGCTCTACAAGTAGTTGCATTCCACTATTCCACTTGCGAGTCACAATATTGATGCACGTTTGGTATAAAGCTAGACTGTGATGTGATGTTTCTGCGAATCGTATCAAATCCTAGAACTTTGGAACGTAAAGATCAAAGAAGAGTGTGCAGAATTCACAGTTGGGTGATGCTTGAACCAACTAACAGAATAAGCATCAGAAAGTGCACTAGTCAAATATTGACTAACCAATTATAGAAAATTCAGAATAAAAAGACTGCATATGTAACGAAGGACGCAACATAATAACGCATATTTAGCTCAGAAAAGATGGCCTTGCACGGCATGTACCTCTCAGACATTCTTCTGCATGTAGATTTTTGCAGATTATTACAACATAAGGACCACCACAGTGGTAGCATTATAGTTGCACTTGAGAGTATTAATTCTCTTGTTGAGAATTTAACATTATTCCTCCTATTAACAGAACATGAGAGATCTGAATGTCACTCTAAATGATCATGACCCATCACTAATGAGTTATACTTCTTTGTTCCCACACCCTTATCTTATTCCATCCTTTATTTTGAGCTTGCAACAATTCCAAATTCGGCACATCTTTAGATATGTATACCACTTAAAACAAACATTTTTGCACACACACATATATATATATATATATGCATTCAATAGCATACAGGCAACTTCCAACTAATAACTCTTCATAAGCATTTCTCCTCATCTTGAGCAAACATCCCCAAGAGAAGATGCATCCTCTTACTATTTTTGTTGAAAAAAGTCATCTGCTTCATGCCTACATATCAATGAAGCTGTCCTCTCTTGCCAAATCAGCTTGGGTTCATATGAAGCGTTCCTACTGGTTCCTCTTCCAAAGTAATCCCTTCTCACTTCAGCTGATCTACTTCATCTTAATCTCCTTTGTTGGTTTTCTCGCTCTGAAGATGTTAAAACCAAAAAATAAAACGAGTAGTCCTAAGGACTTAGACTTATTATTTACCTCTGTTTCTGCATTAACTGTTTCAAGTATGGCCACTGTTGAAATGGAGGTCTTCTCAACTACTCAGCTTTGGGTTTTGATTGTTTTGATGCTGATTGGAAGTGAGGTATTTACTTCAATGCTTGGTCTTCAATTCATGAAGGCCAAAATCACAAGGGAGAGGTCATTGGACAAAATAGTTAAATCAAATTCTGATATTGAGAGCTCTAACTCCACAAACTTTGATGGTCAAAATTCTAACATGCACAGTAGTTCAGCTGTCATTTGGCCTGAAAGTCATCTGATAGATAGTGAGAATCTTAAGCATGAAGCTATCAGATATTTGGGTTATGTCGTGCTCAGCTATATTGTAGTAATCAATTCAAGCAGCTTCATATTTCTCTCTATGTATCTTAGCCTAGTATCAGAGGCAGGAGAATTTTTAAGGAGCAAGGGCATTCAAATCTCCACGTTCTCCATCTTCACAGCAATCTCTTCATTTGGAAACTGTGGCTTCACTCCAGTAAATGAGAATATGATGATCTTTAAGAAGAACTCTGCTCTTCTACTATTAATTATTCCTCAGATTCTAGCAGGGGGCACTTTATTTCCCTCATGCTTGAGATTCACAGTGTGGCTCTTGAAGAAGATAACTAAAAAAGAAGGATACAACTATATTCTTCAATATCCAAGTGCCATCAGATATAAACATTTGCTTCCTCATAGACAATCTGTTTACTTGAGTCTCACAGTTTTGGGATTCATTGTGGGGCAAACACTATTGTTTTGCTGTTTGGAGTGGAATTCAGAAGTTCTGCAAGGAATGAACCCCTACCAGAAAATAGTAGGCATACTATTTCAGTCAGTTAATTCAAGACATGCTGGTGAATCAGTGGTCGATATATCCTCCCTTTCTTCAGCCATCTTGGTGTTATACACGGTCATGATGTTAGTTCTCTCTCTAACTCTCCTTTCAAAAAGATCTTTGCTTATCAGAAAACTAACAAAGAACCTAACTGAAATAAAATCCTGATACTCTAATGTTGCTTAAATAAACAAAAAGAAGGCCTTACACACAATTTCCAGCAATAAAGCACTCATTAAATCAGTCCCTCATACAATGGCGTTTCTTTGCCATGCATATATGTCTTGAGCTTCTGTAATGGCTCATAACTTGGTCAGTAGAGCAATATTATCTCTGAACCTTGCATAAGTAGGCACACAAGACCCTAGAACTTTTACAGGAAGACCAAGATTAGCCTTTTCTCTTTCCTTAATAAGCATGTTTATTGTAGCTCTGTTATTTTTCTCTTTATTGCTTGGAAAGATAGCAATAGTCTCTGACTAGTTATATGGAACTTTTGAGCAGTGTGAGATTAATTTTAGCAACACGTCCTCAGGAAGAGAAACATTCAGACATCAAACTAGATTTTCCTTATAATATTCTCAAAAGAATAGCACAAGGTCTAACTTATTCTCAAAAGAATAATACAAGCTTTCCAATGAGGCCTCTGAATAACTTCTAGATTACGTCTATGAGGAAACTATTATGGAAGTCATAAAAATATATCATCGGATTCTAACTTCCATGTCAGTACATGGACGTTTATGAAACCCTCTGCTGGTCTATGTCAGCAAGATATAGGGGCAGTACATAAATGTTAAACAGTTGTATCACCTCTATAATGTATTGGCCAGTGGCAATTTTCAGTGCAGATGCATAGAACCACCAGTTGACATGCACAAAGAATGTTATATTTGCATACACATAAACATATGGAATTACAATTTGCATAACATACATTGCATGCACAATTATTGTAATATTTCTCCAATCAAATTGTTTGCAGGTATCTTCCTCCATATACTTCATTTTTACCCATTAATGATGATGAGAAGCCTTTGCTAGAAGAAAGAAGAGATGGTAAAAGGAAGAAACCATTTGAGAATTTGATACTCTCCCAGATCTCCTATTTGGCAGTCTTCATTGTTCTAATTTGCATTACAGAAAGACAAGCAATGTTCATCGACCCATTGAACTTCACCATCTTTAACATAGTTTTTGAAGTGATCAGGCAAGTCTCCCTACCACCCTTTACTAGAATCCTCAGATGTTTCTGAAAATTGTATTCTGACATTTCCGAGAACCATCACATTTAAGTATGTAGCATCTGGATGATAGCCAGTATTTGGCACTTCTCACCATTTTTCTTGGTCATCTATAATGTTGCAGTGCATATGGAAATGTGGGATTCTCACTTGGCTACAGCTGCAAGAGGTTACTAAACCATAATAAATTTTGCAAAGATGCTTCCTATGGGTTTGCTGGAAAATGGAGTGCTGAAGGAAAGCTGATCCTCATATTTGTTATGATCTTCGGAAGGCTTAAAAAGTTCAACATGGGAGGAGGAAAAGCTTGGAAGCTTTGCTAGTACATGATGTGAAAAATCCTAAATAGCTATTTTATTTCCATTAGTTGAAAGCATCGGAAAATTTTGGTAACCAATAGTCTGAACAAAGAAAGTAAGACATATAAGTGTGACTGAGCTTTTAAAATGAGAATGGATTTAGATATCTTTCACGTATATAATGTGCTTACAAGCCTGTAAGTGTGGATCGATAATATTCTATCAAAATACGAGGGAAATGTAGCATTCGCCAACAAGTCTAATGACCAAAGTTATGATTCAATATCATTTTGCCCCCTCGATTATGAAAACATACAATTTTCCCCCATGAACTATTTTAAATGTTATAACGCCCACCATTACAAAGGAGTGCCGAGTGTTACACAATAAGGGAAAATTTATAGAATTTTATAGTTGAGGGAGGCAGAATGATATTCAGTTTCACGAGAGCAAAGTGTAATTAAGCCTAGCTGGTATTAAAACAATGGGAAATTGATAAAAAAAAACGTCCTGCATTTTGCTTTTATTATCGTTTACACCCTACTTTATTGTTATTTATTATTCAAACCGTACATTTTAGGTTTAATCCTCAAATTGAGTTAACTTTAACCAACAGTTGACAAAATAAAGAATATTCTGTTAATTTTGAAAAAATAAATATTTAAATTACGTCTCATTTACTCTTCTTCCCTTTATCTTAGCCATCTCCTCATCCTCTCTCCTCCCCCAATTGTATTGTTGCACTACTACACTACCATGCTATCAAGGTCACCGTGAAGCCCCCTTCTTTCGTCTTCTCCTCCTCCTCTTTTTCTCTCTCTCATTTTCGACCAACAATGGAGGGGGAAACTATCGGCAAAGTGAGAACAGTTAGCAAGCTCACTCCAATTATTTACACATACGGTTAAGTTAACTAATGTATATAGTTAATTTCAGTTAAGAAAGAATTAATGTTGAGTTATTTTTTATGATTAAATCCAAAATATAGGAGTTGAACGAATAATTATCTGTAAGGTAAAGTGTGAACCATAATAAAAGCAAAAGTGTATTTTTTTTTTTCAATTTCCCTAAAATGAAAAATAAATTTAGATATATACTATTAAGATGTTAAAATTAACCCTAATAACCAATCTTCTAAAACTTGATCTACAACTCATAGCCTTATACAATACAACCATGATTTATTTTTTAATTGCTATGTATTTAAATCCGAAAGCTATAGGATGAATAATATGGCGTAGATCACCGAAAAAAACTACAGAGTTCTTGTGATCTCAAAGTTCGAAGAAAATTTCAAAATATTTAACCAGCAATAATCGATAAAATATGCTAAAATTTGGAAAGTAAACTGGAAAAATAAGTGGCATTTTTAGAGAGAGGAAAGGGTTTGAGAATTACTTACAAAGTCTTAGTTAAGATTTGTTGGGTTGGACTCGAACCCATCCATGCGCCTTGGATCCGATCAGGTCGGTTTCGGGTCCGGGTTTTGGAATCATATATAGATGCTGACGTACCTCAAATCTGAAACAGAGATTCCGAATCTTAAATGATTTTAGAGATCCGAACTCGATAATTTAGAGTTAATTGGGCCAGCTTGGGGGGGGCCTCGTCGGCAATACTCTAGAAGGTTCCGGAGCAGCAGATCCACCACAGGAACTTTCTTACAACCAAGGGTACTTGGCACTTTGGCAGCCAACGAAAAGGTTTGCAAGTATATTGACTGCATCAAATTCCCGTAACTGAGAATGTAGACGATCAGCTTCCTACAAAACTCAATTTGATTAGCATAGAAACTATTTTAGCTGTAACAAGAGTCGTCCTCTCCTCTTTGAGCTTTAGATGTATCCCCTTTGTATAGATGTAAATAATAATTTAGCTAGTCTAATTGCAGGGCATTTAAAAAGTTATAAAATTCTTAAGTTTTAATAGCAGTAAGATTAAGCTTTTTTTACACGCCTCATATATAAATTGTGTGCACTCAACTTAAAAAATATATATATGTAACTGTGTCGAAAATGGATGCATTTAGTTTTCGAAAGCCATTTTTTTTCTTTTTATTATCACTAACTGCCCCTCCTTTACCAGAGAAAACAAGATTTGGAAAAAAGGATTCTAACAGACTCTCATATCACCAACAAAATCAAAGGTTCATGCTTGGCGGCAAGGGTTGCAACGACAAGGTAATAATCCTAATCCCATTATCCATTTTGTGTATGTTATGTGTGACTTTGTTAACAAATGTAATAATTAATATCACACGAGTATTATAGTTATTTGATGACTATATCAACTGACATTTAGCAAAATGATGCAAATAAAATTTTAGGAAAGTGGTTTGATACCGCATATAATCATATTGCTATCCGATCCGATTCAAATAAAAATTCCTATCCGATTTAGAATTTAAAAAAAAACGAATATGGATTCAGATATGGGTCGGATATAATTCTCGGATTTAGATAGGGATATCCACTTACCTGCATATTTTTTTAAAATAATTTTTAGTTTGCTTATTTAAATAATAAATATTGATATTATTACTAGTGATGTGTTATATGTTATTTGTAGAGATTAATTTATCTAATTTTATATGTATTTGATATACAATTTTTTTTGTGAAATTCTTAATATTTTTGTGTTAATTATGTTTAAATAAAATCATAATTCTTTTAAAATTTTATCAATATCCGATTCAATCCTCTATCTAAAAATTATCCATATCCATTTAACTAGGATATGATTTTAAATTATTATTCGTCAACTATTTATATCCGGACTAAAAATATGAATTAAGATGTGAATTGAACACTATCTAATCTGTTTTCACCTATAGTAACATTTCGAGTCCTTATAACGTACTTGGAAATGTTGTAAGTGATAAGATCCTGTACGACAAGTAACTACTTATCTAACACACTCGTTAATATGAAGCACACTTTACACTAGATCATCCTTAATTGTCTACTCATAGTCAACATTATAAAGGAGATTTATACGTAACACGTAGCATTACTCTTTTTAAAAAGATAATAGAAGAGTCCAAACACCCGACAACGACGTCTACCTAAAGCCCATTTACGTCATTTCAGCCCCCCCGCAGATCAGCTGTCTCCAACTCAACAATTTGGGTGTAAACCCAGCCAGTGAGAAGGCAACACGTTTCCAGGGCGAAGGGTTTGGAGCACAAGACCGCGCAGCTGATCTTGGGATATGCGGACGTGGGCGAGATGCCGAATGCCGCCAAAAGCCTGAGTCACCTTTCCGATGTGGAGTTCATATGACTCCACCTCCCTTTTCCCTATGGCCGGTGCGAATCCAAATCAACCTCCATTAACCCCCCCACCCCCACTTTACCAAAATACCCTTTCTACCCCTCACCGCATGACTACGGGTGGATAAAAAAGTGGCCTCACTATTAAAATGTTCAATAAATATAGAAATTAATAATAATAATAGAAAATATAAATAGGTAGAGAATAGGTAGTTTTAGGAAAATGGAAAATTTTATTTACTGTTTTATTTTTTAATTCAGATAATGTAAAGTGATGACTTTGAGAAGGTTTGTCGTTTGCGATCCCCCAGTGGTAATCTAAGTAATTAAGATCAAATTGGGGGGTAGTTGCACTTACCTGTCCTTCTCGCAGCCGACTTTTGCTTCTTTTTGCCTTTTGTTTTTGTTTTTCTCCCTCTTTTCCCTTCGCCGACCTTGTCTTTGGATCCGAAGAGACAAAGGAATCCTCCCCCTCCCCCTCCCCAATTCGCCATCGAGAAGAAGGTGGCTACGACGACGACGACGACGTCATCGGAGGCGGCGAAGGGGAATACGAGGAGCCGGACTGGAAGGGGGGATGAAGAAGTGCGCGTCGGAGCTGAATATGGAGGCGTTCCTGCGGTTGCCGGAGGAGAGGAAGGACGTGGGGAAGCGGTGGCCGGCGACGTCGACGGCGACGGCGGATCTGGAGCACCTCTTCCTTCCGGAGGCGGAGCAGAAGCCGGGATCCGTCGTGGACGGCGGTGGATTGATGCCGTTCGCCGACCTAGGGTTTGGGATCGGGAATCGGG
Organism: Typha latifolia; assembly: GCF_019914945.1. Lineage (NCBI taxonomy): Eukaryota > Viridiplantae > Streptophyta > Magnoliopsida > Poales > Typhaceae > Typha > Typha latifolia. The sequence continues at coordinate 757,986 of NC_133093.1, forward strand.
TGAGCTCGACTAGTCTCTGTGATTATTATAGCTCTCTGGCCGTTTCCGCTGGTGGATGATTTCGTAGTCGCTAGATAATAGTGACTTTTACGAAATTACCCCTATGGTAGAGTTGCTTAACGTTTTAATTCGAAATAAATTGGCAATTTCGTACTTCTTTTTTGTGATCTTAGGTACGAATTTTAAGTTTCTATAGTTTCATAAATCGTCAATATGACCGCAAATTGGTTTATAGATTTATTTGGTTTACATCTTTTATATTTGTAGCTAGATTTTTTTTTTATTATATAAAATCCCAGTAGAGTGTTTTCTATAATTTAATAAAAATATAAGTGTTAAAGTTAAAACAAAATACTGAGAAAGAGTGTAAATCGAAATAAACACATATATGAGGTGTGAAATGAAAACAACCCCTCGAACTATAAAAATATTTTTTATTCCATATTTTTACAAATTTCTCTTAGTTAAGAAATTTTTTTGTGCTTTTTATTAAATTCTTGAGACTGCTATGTAAATAACATATATTTTTAAAAAGTATACATGTAAATAAGAAATTTTTTCAGGGTATAAGTGTAAAAAAAACTCTATTTTTTAATATGAAAAACGTAAATGTTACCAAGTGTGATCCTGAGACAATGCAACGTACATCAAATTAGTCACCACGGTGGTGTGGATTTGAATGACATTACTATAGAAAAGGAAACCAAAGCCAATACCTCAGAAATATTTTACTCGGAAAATAAAGCTCAATCTGTTGTTATTGTTGTTGTTGTGAGATCTCGCACTTAGCATGAGTTTTTAATAAATGGATTTTGGGCATGGTAGCAGGATCCCATGAATGGAGGAGGCATCGGCAGCCACGTCTACTCTCAGAACCTTAACGGCCGAAATTCCAGCGTTTCTCTTACCATGGAATCCCAATCCTCCATTTGCGGTAACATTATACTATTCTCAAAACCTTTTACCTCCACTCAGCTTAATGATTCTGTATAGCTAGGCTGTGTCAATTTAATCACCGTTTTTTTCTCGGAATATTTATTAAACAAGGATTTACTTCCTTTTTTTTTGTTTTGAAAATAAGAAACTCACTATGCCCACAACTATTTATTGTATGTTTAGAAACTTTCAAGTTTAAAGATAGTCTATCTCCAATTTTTCTCTACTTTATAAAATAGCATACGAGTTTTTGACCGTTATAAGTATACTCATCAAATATTATATAAGTGAGTTCCAAACTTATTTAGGGGACTAAATTACTTCTAGTGTATGTAGAATAGTCACTGTTTTTAGTGTGGACACCCTTCAAACAAAACTAACCATTAATATTAACTCAAATTTATTTGTAAAAATACAGAAATATCATTGTTCTTATTACATACATGGTATCTATGTCTTTTCGTCTATTAAAGTACTAAGCTTTTTACCTTAGGGTTTTGTTTTTACAATCTTTCAAAATCTCTTATATATATATATATATATATATATATCTCAAAACATATAGTTTTCTTTTGTGTGCATGTATACTCTTTTAATCCTTCGTTTTTTTACATGGACATTCCTTAGAGTTAACTAATTGTTAAAATTTGAATAATTTAGATATAAAAAGAGAATATCTTTATTCTAGTTTTCATATATATTAGTTAAAAGTAATTATTGAGACTTAACCTTGTATTTAATAAAAAACCAACCAATATGGTATTTGTGCAATATGTTTTGAAATGTATACATACAAATATTAACTTTAGAGAGGTATATGCGCAAAAACCATGAGTTTTGAAAGATAGGTACACTAAATTACTAGCTAGCATGTTAATACTGAAACACATGACTAGCTATTCTTACCTGAAATTCCAGGCACCGACGTCCTTGAGAGCTATCACTTTATATTGTATATAGAGTTTGCTAATTAGCTTTCTTTCTCAAAAATCTCTGCCAGCTGCAAGTCCAACATCATCTCATAAACTTAATAATGGGAAGGAGAACCAACCTCTTGGAGGGACTAGTGGTTCTGAGCAGTCAGATGAGGAGTCAATTGAAATAGAGGACGAGCAGGGCACAAATGTACAAGACACAAAGCGCATGAGAAGGTGCAACAAAAAAATTTCATTCGTTTACTTTGACAGATCATCAGTAGTTATATGTCTTGAACATTTGATCAGTTCTTTATGTATCCTTCCATGCATCAGGTAAGTTGGAGGACAATATGATCAGTCGCTTTCCAAGCCAAAAAGAAAATTCAGTTGCCTTGAGTGATTGTTTTAACTGTTCATAATTTTTAAACGAATCTTATTGTTTATTTTCAAGGATGGTATCCAACCGGGAGTCCGCTAGACGATCGAGGAAGAGAAAGCAAGCCCATTTAGCTGATCTTGAGTTGCAGGTATCATTTTCGCAGGATCTAATTAATAAAAATTTCTCAGCTTCGCAGGTCCAGTTTTATGTGTAACTTGAAGAATCTCCATGCTGAATTAGTATTCTGTATTCACCCATGTAAACTAAATAAAATGGAATAAGAAATTTAAAAGTGATCTGTTGTAAATTGTAATGCTAGTGAATCTCTGCATACCAATTTTGACAGTGAAACCAATTGAACATCATAATAATATTAGTAAGGCATGCTGTATTAGAATATTTTTGATAGAATATTCCTTATTTATTTCTGTAAGAAATACAATCTTTTTATAATTCAATTGTGTGGATTCGTGTAAGCTTCCAAGAAGTTGCTATCCGACCTTTTAAGGGACCAAAATCTCTTCAGAATTACTGCATATGAAGTCAAGTAAGTACTATTGATATGATGAAATGAACTGCATTAGGGACACATGGCTTCTTTATTCAAGCTTTTCTGTTACCTCCTTTGATAGAAAACTATATCACATTATATTCTATGTATGGTTTACTCAGATCAGTAGCCTTACTTATCCTTAACAAATGGAAGCATAAGAACTGGATGTTATTTACATCTGTTGTTTGATTCATCAGGTTGACCAACTTAGAGGGGAAAATGCCTCTCTCTTTAAGCAACTGACAGATGCCAATCAGCAATTCACTGGTGCAGTCACAGATAATCGAATTCTCAAATCGGATGTCGAAGCCTTGAGAGTTAAGGTACCCAAATTTCTCCTACAGACATACAATTATCCCCTGCTTTTTAGATTACAAATGAAAAAGATTTGTATCAAATTCATAAATTTGTAAAGGAGACAATGCATACCTTTCGAATATTTTATAGGTAAAGATGGCAGAAGATATGGTCACGAGAGGAGCCGTAACATGTAGCCTAGATCATCTCCTCCAAAGCCATATCGGATCTCCGCAGATTCTAAACACACGGCAGCCATGTCGAGTATCATCAGAAGTCCTTCCAGCCATGGATTTCCAAGTAGATGATCTATGTCACATTGGCATGTCGGCAGCTGGACCAATACAGAACATGGGTATGGAGAACAAGAATGATGAGATCAGATCAAGAATGAATCAGAGCTCACCAATGCAAAGCATTGCAAGCTTAGAGAGCCTAGAAAATAGAATTTCAAGTGAAGTGACAAGCTGTGTGGGTGACATTTGGGCATGGGATTCGAACACAAATGCAATAGCCAAGATGCTTTAAGTTCCAATTCTAGTCCAGGACTGGTACTGTCAAACTGTTATGACCACATTAGATGATGTTGGTTTTCTTTATCTATCTTCCTTTCAGTTATCCAAGGGACTTTATGTTGACATCCATAAAAGTTCAAATTTTGAGATCTCATAGATAAATGCACTAGAATCATAGTCAAAGATCAATCAGAGAAGAGCCATAGGCAGCCAATTTTCCAGTCAAGTGAGAATATATAAATAGATATATAGTAGTATGGATGTCATTAGAAATCATCTTTGGACCTCTATCAAAATTTCTTCTTACTTAAGCTCAGCAACAGGAAAAAAACCAACGCCCTATTGCAAGTAATTTACTCTCCTCTATTCTGCAAATAATTTATTACAGTCCAACGTAATAAACATGTGAATAGTGATTTGTATATTAAAAAAAATTGAGTCCCCACCACTATCGTTTCATTATATATAACTTGACCCTTATAATTTGGATACAATATTAAAAAAATAACCTAGCTAGGCAATCTATGTATTTGTCATTTTGGCCTTTGGAAAACATCCAGGGTAGATTCTTTTCTGTGATTTAAGTAAAAATTCAGGTGTCAAACTGACGATAGTGAAAATAGGTGTATAAAATATACATCAAGCAAGGTTTGAAATGAAAAAAAAAGGGGAAAATAATCCCTTCCTTTTTGCATGGATACCTTAACACAAAGAAAGTTTCAATCTGAACAATATTTCCATGCAAAATAACAAGTATCATAGTAATTTTACATACAACGCAACGGTTTTTTAATTATTTTTTCCCATGAGAAGTTTGAATAATAATCCCTTTGCTTTCTCTCCTAGCATCTCTATGCATTCTATCTCTCACCCATCTCAACTCAGGGCATTAGAAACCTTGCCAGATAGCACCATCATCACTGGACGACTTCATCTCAACCTCATGGTCTTTTCTAGCGGAGTTTTTAACGTTTATAAGTAGAGGTGAGAGGTGAGAGATGAGAGAGATGCTAAAAGGCGAGGAAAAGTTGATGAGGGGAAAGGAGGAACAGAGCTATTTCTTGGTTTAGTTAAGAGGGAAGAGAAAAGTGGCTGGGGGCTATGAAGAGAGGAGGAGAAGATTGGTTTAGTTAAGAGTACAAAACTCATTTTGTATCTATAGTTAATTTAACTCATCTATATGTATATTAGGTAGAGTAACACAACATTCCCTATTGCATTAGATGAAGTTGGGGTAAAATTTAACTTAAAGATATCTTTGTCTTTGAGGGATTAAAAGTAAAATGCAGGGGTTGAATGCTAAATTTACATTCGACAGGGTGTGAACGATAGTAAAAGCAAAAGTTAGGGTGCTTGTGATAAATATTGCAAGACAATAGATATTTTATTGAAACATGTACTTACTAAAAACTCAAAGATTTGTCCTATATCACAATACTTAAAGTGTTCCTGCGGCACAACATGGCTACAGTTTGTGGTCAAGGAGACCGCCCACGCGGCCGATTAAAAGCTACCAGTTGTCCCTCCTCCTAATCTCGCCTCTTATCTTATTCCAACTTAACTAATTAATTATTCCCTCTCTTCTTATCTTAACGAAACCTTTCTTTAAATAACCCATCCTCGATCCTCGTGCTCTCTCTCTCTCTCTCTCTCCCCCTCATGCTCTCCTTTCCATATCTATGTCTCCTTAAGTACTCTTCTTCTTCTTCTTCTTCTTCTTCTTCTCCTAACTCCATCTCACAACTCAACTGCTGGGCTTGACTCAAAACTCAGACTACACTACTACACATGGAGATGAACTCTAACTGGCTTTCCTTCTCTCTCGCTCACCACCCTGGCCTCTTAGAGGCCTTCTCCACTGCCCCTCCTCCTCCTACTCATCCTCACCATGGTTCTTTTTTATATATAGATACTTCCTTCCTTCCTTCCTCCTTATAACTTCATATTAATCCTTTTCCTCACATCGATCTGTCTTCTCTCTCTATCCCTCTCTTTGTAGGTGGAGAAGAAGAGGAGCCAAAGCTGGAGGACTTCCTCGGCGGCGGCGGCGGCGGAGGAGGAGAGCAAGAAGCCTTCGGCTCTGAGCTCGGGAGCATCGCCGCCGGATTCCTACGTGGATTCCCGGGAGAGAAGAATGGGACGAGTGACGTCACGATTGCATCGGCAGCGGAGGTGGCGGCGGAGGAGCCGAGGAGGTCGGAGACGTTTGGGCAGAGGACTTCTATATACCGTGGAGTCACAAGGTATATATATATATATATGTACGCAGAAGTAGCAGTAGTAGGAGTCATAGGTGTATAATGGGAAGAGGGGGAGGAAACTTTTTTTTTTTTCTCTCTCTCACACATACTAAGAGGAGGGCATTTTGGTACAAAGGCATCGGTGGACGGGACGCTACGAGGCGCATCTTTGGGACAACAGCTGCCGCCGGGAGGGGCAAAGTCGGAAAGGCCGCCAAGGTGAGCGCCCCGCCCCCCTCTCCCCCCCGTTTACTAACATGCGCCGGTTCCGGCGCATCCTCAATATTACACCACTCCTCCTTTCTAACGTGCTCAATCTTTTCACCTCGCTACGTGGCGCGTCCTGATTCGTCGCTCGATCGCAGTCTACTTGGGTAACTTTCTTTTTTCTGATCACCCATCGATCTTTTTTTTTTGTGGAATTTATTTTATTTTAAAAAATGTCGAAAATAATTTATACAAACACGTAGGAGGATACGACAAGGAGGAAAAGGCGGCGAGAGCGTACGACCTCGCAGCTCTCAAGTACTGGGGTCCGAACACCACCACCAACTTCCCGGTAGGTGACCTCCCTTACCCCCCCCCAACCCCTGAGAGGGGCAAAACCGGTATTCTAAAAATACCCGTATGTTATACCGTATAGGTGTCAAACTACGAGAAGGAGGTCGAAGAGATGAAGTCGATGACACGTCAGGAGTTCGTTGCTTCCATTCGAAGGTACATGCATGCAATTTGTACGTACACGTACGTACGTACATGCATGCATGCATGGACATGACATGCATGCGTGGCATTTGTGTGTTCTCTTTCTCTCTATTAATTCTTTATTTTCTCTATAGGAAGAGTAGTGGGTTCTCCAGAGGCGCATCCATCTATAGGGGAGTTACCAGGTGAAATAATATATTATTAACTTCTTTTATACATTATTTTAGAAATATGATACATTGTCTATTTTTTAGTAAAAAAATTAATGGAGGCGATATTGATCTGGTAACATTCGTATGTATAGGCACCATCAACATGGAAGATGGCAGGCGAGGATTGGAAGAGTGGCTGGAAACAAAGATCTCTACCTTGGGACTTTCAGTGAGTAATTAACACAAAACCTTGTAGAGGAATGAAGACATATCCAACATTAGATCATAGTATAAGTAGTAGGTACGACCTCTTTAAAATGTACAAATATTGTGATTAATTTTAGGCACACAAGAGGAAGCAGCAGAGGCCTACGACATCGCGGCGATCAAATTCCGAGGGCTTAACGCCGTGACAAACTTCGACATGAGCCGCTACGACGTCGACAGCATCCTCAACAGCGATCTCCCCATCGGCGGCGTGTCGACAAAGAGCTCCTCCAAAGGCTCAGAGTCTTCGACGTCGGCAGCCGGCAACGGAGTAGTCTCCGCGACCGTAGCCGGAGAGCCAGGCCAAGACTACTGGTCTCTACTTGCTCTCCACCAATACCAACAACAACAACAGCAGCAGCAGCAGCAGCATTATAATCCATCATCAGGATATGAAGGATTTGGATCAGGTACAATTAACATGGATTTCTCAGGTGGAAGTAGTGTCATGTGGAGTAGTGGTGCAGTGGTTCAAGGTCGGAGCTCATCATCTAATTCTAATAGTATTCCTTATGCTACCCCTGTGGTTATGGGAGATGGAAGCTATGAGAACTCCAATACTATGGGAAGCTGGAGTAGTACTACTGCTCCTTATCTCTACAGTTACCAGGGTGCAACTTCTGATGCTGCAGCTTTGCATACAGCTCTTTATGGGATTGAGTGATATATATATTAATATATATTAATATATATGTAGATGAGATCTAGAAAGAGAGAGATCTAGAGAGATGTGGGACTGACATGTACTGATCACTATAGAAAGAGAACAAAACTGAGAGTGATAGGACTAATTAACATGGGATACGTACGTACGAAGTTTTGCTAATGGTCAAGAGAAGCTTTAATTCTGCACTGAGTTATATTCTTTTCATTCTTTCCTGCAATCACTCTGCAACCCCTTAGTACTGCAGCAGAAGCAGTGGCAGGGATGATAAGCACTTTAAACATGCATCTCTTTTCAAAATTTTTTTTTTTTTTTTTTTTACTTTTACCAAGCTAGCCCTCCTCTCAAATTTAATTATTTACTCAAATAGTCTACAATAAGTCTTAGGGCCGGGAGAATTATTCTTATAAGTTGTTTTTTCTGTGTTCAACAATTTATATTTGAAAATCATTCAACCAAAAAATAACTTATATACAAATTTATCCCCTAAATCTTAGCAATTTTTTTTAGCAAATTTTAAATTATCATATAAATGACAGACCTGATCAACCACTTATATTTGGAAGTTGCGTCCTGATCAACGGTTTTACTAATGCGGCAAAACATATATAGTTTTGTATTTACATTTTCATTTTGAAGTATATTAGACAAGAAAGAAAAAGTTTAGATAGTTTGGTCAAAAACTCCCTAAAGAGGGACATTTTCTAACACATCGTTAACTTCAAATAAATCCCAGTAATAAAACACTAAATTCTTCAGTGTCTTATGTAACAGGTAAAACACTAATCTTTTTCGTATTTTATATGAAATATAAAACATTGATCTCATAGGCGCATTATATGAGAAATACGTATAAATATGAGAATATGTGAGGAAAGTGAAAAATATCCAGGTCAGAATCTAGTATTTCTCTCTAGTTTATCTTTAACTTATCCAATTAATAATCATCTCCCTCTATACTTATATACTAATAAGATCAGAAAAATACTATACGGTAGCAGCTGATATATATGTTCAAAACTGACACCCTTTTAATATTAAGTTTAGAGGATAAACCATTTCCAGTCTGGTCAAAAACTCTTTTATCATTCTATCAGTCAAAAGTAAGTTTTTATTCATATACGTCAATGTCATTCTATGGTACTTTCCAAATGAAAATGACTGATAAAGAGGGGTTCGATCATATAATTGAGTCTGCTCTACTGCATATATAGTTCATTAATTAGACAAATGAAAAACATTGCATCATAGGCATATTCTCGGATATTAACTAATCAAACAGTAGTTGTAGCTAGGTTTTAACTAATGCTAATCTCTAAGCTTAAACAGTTAGATAATGGATCAACTCAAAAATATAGTATATATTCTTGTTAGAAGTTTCCATACTGCAGCCAAGGAAATGTTCCTGAAAGTCTGGAGAAACTGCCTATAGAAAGTACCAAAAGGAAGTCACTACATAGATGGATCCACTCTTAATGAATGCAACAAACCTATGGTCTAGTTGTGCCTCCTAATTAGAAAGTGAAGTTATAGGTTTGGTTAATCATGGTGGAGGATTGTAATATAATATATATATATATATATATATATATATATATATATATATTATTGACATTTCAAAAACTTGAAAGAGAATGTGAAGTGATCATAGAACTGTTGAAATATGAAGTATGTGAGGAGTTGAATATAGTAGTGCCTGGGAGCATGGAATTAATTAAGGAACAAATAATCTTATATTTTTGAATTCTAAACTTAAATCATTTAATATCATTGCTATCTAAACCAAGTTGGGCTTGTTAAATTTCTTATCTTAAAGTAATCGTTCAAATGTCTAACAATTTATACGGAGGTAATTAAGTCTTTCTATATCTCCGTTAATGATTGATTAACAATACAACTTGGATAAACCTCTAATTGGTTAAGCTTAAAATATATGGGATAAGTTAACAATAAATCAAATCACAGGAGATTAAACTATATATATATATATGATTAATTACCTTGGAAACTTTGTTAACTTTTCATACTAATTTTCATAATGTCTGCACTGGAATTCTTGCATGAAACCACACCGACATCATTCTCTCTCTCTTAAATGCTTACCATCTCCACGAAATATTCCTTGTAACCATTGTTGACCAGAGAGAGAGCCTCCTTGGTCAACTAATGTGGCGTTTAATGGCTGCACAGTTTAATCTCAGGCTCGTCCATTCACACTTACCACTTCAAAGGGCACAGCTCATTTTGTTCCTCTGCACGCCTTTCCATGCACTCACTTTTAAAACTATTTTTGTGTGTGTGTGTGTGTGTGTGTGCATTTCATACCCTATATTATGTGTTTATTCAGTTTACATTGTTATTATTTTACTATTTCAATAAGATCATAGAAAATATCCTAGGGTTTGAATAAAAAGTATAAATTATGTTCAAAAGAAAGAAAATAAAAACCTCTTTATGGCAGGAGATGTTAGCTCTAATGCTCTGCAATGATTCAATGGTTGGTACCGTAAATTCTGGTTGTAAGTTACTCTTGTCCATAGAAGAGATGATAAGTTAAAATTGGGCCAAATAATAAGAATGGTTAACTATAATTTGCTCAAAACTATAAGAATGAAATAAAACTAGTGAGAAGATAAGTATAAACCAAGGTAAACACATAATGTAGGGTGTGAAATGAAACAAATCCCTAGAATAAATTATAGGAGACAACTGAGATCTTCTTCCCCTTCATGGCTGAGGGGTGTCCTTCAGTTGTCCTCTTTATCCCCCCCACCATAAGGTGCTCAAATAGCAAGCCCAAATTATAGAAGTGTGTTTTGAGATGAATGCAGGACAAGAGGAGAATATATTAATCTATGGTTCTTCCCCCCTCACTAGAGTTGCCAACTAGTTCAATAATCATATTAAAGCTACACCACCACCATGCAATGTATCTATGTCCTTTTACTAGGTGGCAATTCAAATCTAGTCTTCTGATTCCTCCATCAAAATGTTTGACCAAAATCTGACAAGCTTTGATATAATACCATCTCTCTTTTCTTTCTCTCTCTCTCCCCCCTAAACTTGTGGTGTCTTCTTTTAAATTTAAACACATGCCCATGAGAGATTCTTGCAAGATCTTTCACATTCTATACTTACAAAGACAGTGACTTTCTGTGAAAGAAGGGTAGGCAAAGTGGGTCACTAGTCAAAATTAAGGACTATAAAAAGTCACTTCCTTTGGTTGTTGGGGGGACCTTCACTTAGTTTTAGAAAGGGAGGTTTGGCTGTTCCCTTTGTTGTTGTTTAAACTTAAGAGGTTATGCAGGCCAGACAACCTGTTCACCATTCATCCAATATCTTACTCCTTGTAGGATTAGGGAGTCAGCTAGATAGAGCTTAATCTTTTAATGGGTCTCAATCATTGGTAAATAGTGTGCTTATAACAAAGAGAACAAGGGATTAGATAGTCTGCATCTTTAGCTCAATATTTCAGACAAAACATATTCTTACTAAATAACTAACAATCATACAGCCAATGAACTCATGTTGTATGAGTATGTCTCAGATTGAATGCTAATGCCAAGTGGTCATCATAAAGTTTCCACTTCTCTCCCTCAAAAGAAAAGGAAAAAGAAAAGAAAAAAAGAGAGCCAATTATACATAAAATTTGTGAAACTTTACAAATATCAAAATCCAACTTACCAATTGCCATCCAGAGTATTTTAGCTGGTATATGACTGAAGAGACTGCAACATTACATCTTAATACTTACACCCAGTTAACATTCATTCTGGCCTCCCGAAATTCTCTCTTACAATTTTTGACCTCATGGTCTTCTTTAAGCATGAGAATTGAAAAGTAGGTTCTTCCTCTTTATAACATATTTTTGCAATTCAAAATAAGTCACATAGGACTTCATTGGCATTTATTAATGCCCAACCAATGATTTCTTAGTTCAAGAAAAATTAGAAAGATTATTACTATAATTCTTTTTTTTTTTTCCTTTTGACATCATATCTTTTTTTATTATTATTTAAGAGCTCGAAGGTTAATTATAGGCTGGACAAAAAATCAACTCATCTTTGATTGAAAAACACTTAGCCACTATGCAAAGTCATACAATCTAAGCATCAAGTCATTATGCTGCCGAGCCACTACTCCTAACTAATCATTGACTAGCTATTGCTCTAAGCTGCTTCTTCAAGCCAACAAATTGTTAAGCTATTAAATTGAGTCAAATTGAGCTGAGCCACCGAGCTAAAGCTAAGTCACTGAACCAACAACTAAATTCAAATAATAAATTTACTTAGAGTTAGACTTGAACTAGTGACTTCTTAGATCATAAATAGATACCCTCCCAACTTCCTAAAGTTAGTTGACATATTATTACTATTCTACAATATATATATATATATATTCTAAATTTCACCTAACCTAAGGGATCCCTATAATTATAATTCATTAGTAGTGCTATTAGAACTATTTGCACTGCTTATAAATTCGAAAGAACAAAGAAAACTTGAATTGGTATAAGGACTATCTATCCTTGAACATATAATAACAAATCTTTCTTAAGAACTAGCAACTAGAAGAAAGGAGGTAAAAAGAACTATGCAATTCAGTAACTCCGGAAATTCTCATGCTACATCCGGTGCTTATTATTAAATGGCTTTGGACTTTTGCACTGAACGAGATCAGGAGGACATCAGGAACTAAAACCAAATTATCAGAAGAATAGCCTAACAGGAAACAGTGAAGAAAATCACAACAAAGATATGAAATCATAATATGAGAATATCACATTTTACAGATCAAAGAGACAACTCGAGAATGCAGGGTTTTCTTCTTTTTTTTTTTAAAAAGGGAGAGAATGAACGCCATGAAATATCATTTTATTCGCAATATAGCATTGTGCAGTGATTATTATCAAGCAGAGGTCCAGTAAAGATTTGGATATTCCCCATAGAACAGGTATCACTGACCAAGTATTCCTAAGTGTCCTGTAAGCGAGACCGGCGTCTTCGATAGCTGCAACGTGGAAGGAAATGTCAGCAAGGGAGATTAAGTACAAGAGAGGATACTAGCATAAATGACGAAAATCATTCAAAATGATAAGTTTTTCCTAATCACTTCCATCTGTAAGGTCATAACTTTGAGTTGAGGGGATGAAGGGACACAGTCTTGATTCTCTAAAACATAAAAAATGATATTTTAACAAATAATGAAATGAATGAGGCATAAATAGTTACAACAATTAAATGAAGTTAAACAACAGGACTAGTACTCATTTCAGTATCCAGAAGTTCTTGGTGACAGTGATAAACTCGTATATTATTATGTGAGACTGATCTTGCAATAGTTTGAGACTTTGATGCTTCATACTAACTATACAGATGTACATTTTCCATGACAAGAAAGACAGGCACTTCTAACTGAAACAATCAAGGAGCAACAAATTTAGATGCTGTTTTAGTCTCAGGCAGAAAGAAAGCAAAGGGCCAAATATTTAAGCAGAAGCAAATCCATTTTCTTATAATGCTACAAATATAAAGTCAAGAATGTGAACCAAAGGCAAATAACAACAGCCATATATAACCTGTGTCGGATATTGCTTCTTATCAATGTTGTTCCAACAGCGCTAGCTGCCCCTCCAAACTCGTCATCCCTTTCATCAAGATTAGACTCTGATATTCCTACTGATGATGTAGAATCCTCATCAACAGAAGCAACATAGCTTGGTCTCTGAAAACTTCTCCCAATTTCACTGGATCTTGATCTCCACCGATTTCTAGAAGTCCTGAAGTTGTCAAAAACATGATACAGGATACAAGAGGTCCACCAATTGCCATCATCACCAGGAAAATCTTCATACTCATCACCACTGTCATCGCCATACTCAATGACATAATCCCCCAAAACTACACTATTTGGCACTTCTGAATGGATAGTACTTAAGATGTCTATGATTTCTGAAGATTCCTGGAAATTAGCCCAATCTTGCTGTTGCCCAGGATCTATCTCTGATGGCCGTGAATGGGGGTGCTCTTGTTTGGCATGCTGTTGCAGCTCCCTATAGTTGCCAACATAGGAGCACAGTTTCTCTTCACAGCATCGCCTTTTCATGTTCAGATGCTGACGGGCCTCATCAATGACTATCCATCCTGTTACCTCTCCTCTACACAGAGGACAAGTTGGATGGCTGTCGGTATTTGAGCTAATAGCTCGTACACCCTCAGAAGAAGACCCATTTGCACTACCCCTTAGAGCAGAAGGTACTCCATGTACTATTTTGAAGCGATCAAGACAATTTGAATGAGTTTGGTCAGTATCACACATAAACGTTCTACAGCCTTTCTTGTGTGAAGAGCAAAGGAGAAGAACCCCGTTATGTGGAATCTCCAAACATATGGGGCAAATCACATCTTCCCAATTGCTATTCAACTGTAAGTCTTCCAAGTCCAAAGAGCTGGGCTCAAACGCTCTCTTGTGAGAGATACCAGAAGCCATGACGAACTATCCTAGAGAAACATGCAAATTGGCTTGAACTTCATAGCACCTGCTCATTAAAAAAGAAGAAGAAAAGAAATATGCATGTACTTAATACATCAAATTGTGAAATCTTCTGCAAAGTGCAAACATTATTATGAATCTACCAACTGAGGGGCAGAACAGAATAAAAGGCAATTAATACAGCACAATGAAACGGACCCGAATAATAGATGGGTATTGAATATTGATCTATCCATCCAAAAGTGTGGATCAATACTTGATAAAACAGAGACGCCTTTATAAAAACATTCGTAATGCTTCATCTAAGTTACAGAGGATACTATCATAATTTGCCAAAGCTTACTCCGAATTTAGTGTTAAAGAAACTTCTTTAATCATCCTAACAGGTCCTAAAGAATCTAAATATACAGTGTGACGATTTCATGACATCGTATGTCAACAAATCAACCATGGAAAAATTTCATGACATCTTCTCTCTTTTTTTTCTTCTAATGAAAAATATGCAATCAAATCATGTACTTTTCTCTCTCTACTTCTTGTAAAAAAAAAACAGATGGATGATATATAATATATGTGTTGCCCAGAAGTAGGTGAATATGTGAACAGGTAAGGAAGGAAGATCAAAAGACTACACTCTCATCAACAGGACATAATAAAGCCTTAGCACATCGTCTCATCCTTTGAGAGTTCTACATGATTAACTACTAAAGAAGAAGAGTTGCTGAGCTTGATGATGGCAGCAGTTGTCTTCTAACTCTAGCACCATAATATGCCTAAAGCTAGTTAAAGATGAGTAGAACACAAACTATGTGCTTCGATATTTATTAAAACCTAAAAGAAAATCACAATTCGTCTCACTAACCATCATCAGATCACACAAACCCCCCAAAGAGGCCAGAAACCCTAGATTCAGCTGGAAAACGACTACAGACAACGGAATATAACCGGGAATTCACGGGGAAGAAGGACCGGTTCTGATCGGAGGAAGAAGGAAAGAATCTACTTTACCTCGGCGCGTCTCGGGCCCTAAACCTAGATAACGAGATTGGGAGAGGAGGGACCACGGCCTATCGATGTCGGTGTCTAATGGTGGCGTCGTGGTGGAAGAAGGAGAGGGGAGAGCGAGACTGCGAGAGCGAGAGATTTCTAATAGGAAGTGGAAGGAGCCTGTAAGTGGGCCCAACGAAGCCCACGGCTCAATTCCAGCCCAACACTTTACATAAGCCTAATTTTGTACTATGGTTAATTACGTTTCGACTATATCCGGTGACCCCCTAAATTTGTTAAGGTTATAATATTACTTGCAAACTTTGGTACAATATATCACAATATTATTAATTAAAAAAATAATTTAAAATATTAATTCTCTCTCATACTCTCTATTCTTTTCTGTCGCCTCCCCTACCACGAGGGGCAAGCTCGCCTCTACCCATCCAACACAAAGTGGCAACTCGAGGAGGGAGGGAGAGAATAATGCGGTGACGGTAAAAAATGGAGGAAGGAAGAAAATTAAATATAATAATAAAAAAAATAATTTTTTATTAGAATATTTTTTAATTCTAATTTAATTAATGGGTTGCGTAATATAATATTATGAGGGCATTTAGGTTATTTAGAATTATCTGATATAACTGTCACTTAAGCTGAGTGTATACTAACGGAAGGGTGAGTGTTTAGGGGGTGATACTGTAAAGTTCAGGGTCCCCTCTACGTAATTAACCCTCTCTGCACTACTATAATCCTTACCGTTGGATCGCACTCCCTCTCTAATCTAACGGTCTTGGTGCATTTACCTTCGGACACAATGGAAGCCGTCGGCACGCACTCAGACCTATCCAAATTTATCAACTCGCTTGTCGGATAACTAATTCCGTGTCCGAATTTTGTTGGATATGGGCCAATAATTTTTTAATCGGTCTTAAATAGAATATTTACGAATTAATTTTTTTTTTAATTATCCATAGAAGAGAAATTTCGGTAGTTCGATTTCTCTCTTATCAACTTAACGGGAACGGGAATCCGAATCTGTTAAAGAAGATCCGCATCCTATTCGGAAGTAACAATTGGAAAAAGATTTTTATGATGAAATTTAGTATTCACCCCTTAACTTTTCAGTATTTATATTTTGGATTCCATTCTCAGTTAAGTCAAGAGTATTTTTAAGAGGAAGTCCAAAAATATGAGGACCAAAATATAAATACAGAAATGTATGGGAGTGAAATGTAATTCACACAACCTTTTATGAAAAAGAAAAGGGGTATAGAAAGGGCGTTGGAGAAGTTATGGGAGAGGCTTAGACAGAGACAGGTAAGGTGAGGTAAACCCCAACCCCATGCCCATGGATAGGGAGATATAACACTCTCCCATGGCTCTTCCCTCACTTGGGTGGTGGCCTTCGTAGCTAGAGGAGGAGGGCGAGGAGGAGAAGAAGCCATTTTGGGCTATTTGGGCTATTTGGGCATTTGGCTAGTTGCTCTTCTTCTCCACGGTGAGGATAAATGGCTGTGGCCATGGTTTCCGGGTGCCTCCGGGTGTGCTACGGCTTCAAGCCGTGCGTGAGATGCTGCTCCTATCGGGGCTTCCAATTTTTCGCCCCGGCGCAGGCGAAGACGAGGTTGGGCCTCCGATTTCTCATATGGGTCTTGCTTAATTTGATCTTGTATTGCTTTGGATCAAGTGGAGTCGAGTGCTGATTCGTTTTGTTCATTGATACTGATGTCTAAAGATTAGTTCTTGAGTTCGTGCAAGCGTCGATTGGCCCAAATGGGTTTAATTGAATTGCGATTTATTACTTCTGTTTGTGCTGATTTTGGTCTTGTGATTTTGCTAGATTATCAACATTTCTGGCCCTGAATGTTCCTAAAGCTGCATCCCCAACAGCTGTTGAGGTATGGAATAATTTTTTCTCTCATGGAGGTGGTTGGAGTTGCATCCAATTGTTCATATTTTTGGGTTAACAGGATGGAAGTTCTAGTTACACTGATACAGTTCCTACTCCAAAAGTTATAATAGATCAGGATTCAGATCCGGATGCAACTATTGTGGAGATAACCTTTGGGGATCGCCTTGGGACTCTTCTTGACACTGTATGTGGCATCAATAAGATAATTTTATCATTTGTCACACCATTAAGAAAGAATTGGTATTATGAGTTTCTCGTCTAACTCAGCTGACATTCTATTTCCATTATTCTTAAGATGAATTCGCTTAAGAATCTAGGGCTCAATGTTGTCAAGGCAAATGTCTATCTGGACTCTTCTGGGAAGCATAACAAATTTGCTATCACTAAAGTGTGAGTTTCTCTCTTTTCCTATGCACAGTAGGAATATAAATGAAATTTTCGAGAAAATTTGTTTAACTTTGCTGTTACTCTTAAAGACAACTTTTTTTTATCACATTTATTGTGTATCGGTTGTTGCTCAACTCATTAAGAAGATACCTTGCAGTTCTACTGGCCGCAAGGTTGATGACCCCGAGTTGTTAGAAGCAATCCGCTTGACGATTATTAACAACATGATCGAGTATCATCCGGTAATTAGTGGACCTTAGAGAAATTAATCTTTTATAAATCAGTTATAATTTTATTTGTTGAAAAGCTTTTGTTGCTCCTGTAATTGGATGGTTAGGAGTCTAGCAGCCAATTGGCTATGGGAGCAACTTTTGGAGTTGAACCACCTTCCCAACAGGTACTTAATATGTTCTTCTGATAAGTAAATACTTTAGTAATCAAAACAAATTCCAAGTTTGGCAAAAAGCTTCTTTGTAGCTAATCGTGATTTTTCTCATGCATTTTGCTAATAGTCCTATTTATTTCTGACTTCAGGAATAAGAGTACATTGGAATATCTGATTATAGTACTCTGGATTTCTATACTTTCATGGTAACATATTTAGTAGTATTCCCTAAGAAAAGCCTCTCTTCATGGACTAATAAATGTTATACTATTTGTGGTCTAAGATAACAAGGTAAATGAGCACTTGCAGTAACAGCCAGTGGAAGCCTATGTTATGTTCTGAGGTTCCCCTACTACTTCCGAGTTGATGAGTCCTTGTGGCTTAATTTATTTGAACCTCCTGTGGAAATCTTTGGTACCAAGAAGCATCACCGGAAATATGATTTTAACTTTTTTAAGTGTCATTGACATATCCCAGTAATTTTAAAATGTGTCATTCCTTCTTCCTTATCATAAGACCATCTTCTTGCAAATTTGTCCGTTCAAATCAAGTTCCTTCATGCGTTACAGTTTCATCTGTAACAGAATTTATGTCAGCTATAGATCTCTTTTCATATATATCTTTTCCTTTGCTCTTCACAGGCATTAGGCAATCACTTGAGGATTTACCATATTTGAGTGCTATGTTTGTTTCAATTGAACAATGCCTTTGTATGCATTTTCCTAATATTCCAAGTTCCAACTAAGCCATATTTCATGGCCTATGCTTTCTTGCTCACTGAGTCAAAGAGAAGGCACCTTGCCATACTTTGCTTAGTAAATAGCTTATATGTCATAAAGAAATAGGGTCTATAAGTCATTTACGTGCCCTATTGTTGTCATTCAGAAAAAGAAGGAAAATTGCTTTGATTGGTCACAAAACCACCAGGCTTCTTATATTCTGTGTTATATGCATTTAAGTTTTCATCCACTCTTTTACATGATCAGGTTGATGTGGATATTGCAACCCATATATACATATATGATGATGGTCCTGACAGAAGGTA
Source organism: Typha latifolia (assembly GCF_019914945.1). Taxonomy (NCBI): domain Eukaryota; kingdom Viridiplantae; phylum Streptophyta; class Magnoliopsida; order Poales; family Typhaceae; genus Typha; species Typha latifolia. The sequence continues at coordinate 776,822 of NC_133093.1, forward strand.
TGGATACTTTGCTCATTGTGTACATTTCTCACCTCTCATTTGTAGAAAATATATTTGTGCATTTGTTTCCCCGGTTAGTTATCAGCCCATATTGTATGGATATTTGTTATGATGGTCTTTCACACCCATCAACTTATAGTGATATTATTAAAGTTTACATGCACATGCCTTTCCTTTTGCCTAATCATTGTTTAGATTAGCAAGCGCATGCTTTATTAAGATGTACATAGTATTGTACATAATTCATATGTATCTGAAAGCATGAACATTATCTGGCTCTTGGTTGCATGGATTTGATTTTCATCTGAGTAACCCACTATTATCTTTTGATTAATTAATTGTTGGCATAAAGAGACTAAAAACATATGAACATGTTCAACACAATAGGGTACAATTTTTTGATTTATTCATACAGTTTTTTTTATTAATTGGTCACAGTATAAGCAATCTTCTAAATTTTTTTATAAAAGCAAATATCTATAATCCCCTAGAAATGATGGTTTTCTTTTTTGGATTGAGGCTTGTCTTTCCCTGGAGTAAAAGTGAGACAAAATGTAAACTGACACAGAAAACCATATCATGGAGGGTATCATGAATATGTGATTAGAAGCCGTTATATCTCATCACATGTGTGGTAAGACTACACGGTACTTGTCTTGACATGATTATTATGTTTTCAGCTTACTAGTGGTGGAAGCAGCTGATCGTCCTGGATTGCTGGTTGATCTTGTTAAGATCATCACCGACATAAACATAACAGTCCAATCTGGGGAGTTTGACACTGAGGTATAATTTCTCTTGCTGAGATTACTCTTCATGGTGAATTTCTTGTTTATTGAAAGTTCCATGTTTACAGGGATTACTGGCCAAAGCAAAGTTCCATGTCAGCTACAGGGGTAAACCACTCATCAAGGCTTTGCAACAAGTAAGTTGTCTGCTGACTGCTAGCATGCCATTGTATGATCTCTCGTGTACAGATGATGTGGGTTTGGCTAGTTGTTGATCAAGCTTGATCCAAGAGGAACTGGCTGGTGTTCTAAAACTGAGATGTCCCTTTTTTATTTTCCATGCGAAGTGGTTTAGTTGGCTCCATTTCCTAACCAGCTTTAAGCCGTGACAATTAATGTGGATAATATCAAGTATCAAGTACCGACTAAAGTCTAAAACCATTCTGATTCAAGCAGACAGATTGAAGCTCGTCCTGTTATGTCTATATGTCATGATTTGGGACCCGTACCAACCATTGGGTTGCACCACCTAATGCTACTCTTAAAAGTTGTCATATAACTGATCTTTCATTACACGGTCTTCTTAAAGCTTGCTTGCTAGTGCATGGAGTTGAATATGGTGTAAGCGTGTGATTGATTTTAATAATGTGCTTTTGTAGGTGCTTGCTAATAGCTTGCGATACTTCCTGCGGAGGCCAACGACAGAGGATGCAAGCTTTTAGTCAATTTGGGAGGGCCCTATTATATCGTCCAGAAGTTTATGCCTGAACTTCTTCATCGTGGAAGGTGGCGTGGCATTCTGGTCTAAAACTACAAACATCCTCTTCAATAGTCTATGTTTCAAAAGCTAACTAATTTGTATCAGATTGTACTGAGATGCATACAATGAAAGAGTTTCTTGATTCATACAGGACCACCTTTACTCATAGCTGCATTTATCTTTCAAAAGCTTCCAGTGGCTATCTTGTTTTCTTTCTTTTTCCATAATTGCAACACTTCTGAATTGTACTTATCATGGTTTTCAACTCTGCTAATGGTAGTAAGCTGTGGCAGCGGGTATGCCAAGAGCTGAAGTATTGAGAATAATAAGCCCTTCATTCCAGAGAAAGTTTTAGTAGGTGATTATTTGATTTGTTTCTTTGAAGGACAAAAGAAATAACCTTGTGTACTCTTTTTACCCTCTTTAGGACTAATTTTTTTTGAACTTATTATCAATGATTTCTAAAGATTAGTTGAGATGAATCATTGTTTCCAGAGACTTATATTAGCTTTAACAGGATAAACTTGTCATTGAAAATAATTACTTATCCCCTCATTTTGCTTCAATAGATTTTCTTTATATATTTCATCTTAATTTCCTGAACTTTTTTTTCTTATATTATCTTTTATCCTACTTCTAAGTTGTAACCTAAGATGAATTAATTCGAAATGCTAAACTTGTTGTGATGCTAAATACTAGTAAGAGACCTAGAAACAGATGGCTTCCAGAACATTATTCAAGATGAGGGTTTGTACAAAGAATTGATTTCTCAAAAAAAAAAAAAAAAAAAGCCATCTCCTTAAAATTCTCTTATAGAATATAGAGAGGCACTTCCGAAAATATTATGCATGCCCAGATATTCATCATAAGTAGGGGTGACAAAGGATCCAAAATCAATTGGATGTTCATGCTTCTTGGATTGATTTCATATATACCCAAAAATCAAACCCTAATATTTTTTTTTCTTTGAGAAAGAATCAAACCCTAATATCAATATATAATCGGTTTTGGAACTGACGACGATATCCAATATCTTATTGGATTTAGATAGTGTCGATTTGTTTCTCATGAAAACGAAGAAAGATATAAGCGGAAGCAAACTGTAGGTGTAGGTGGGTCAAGGAAGATGGAGAGTGGGGAGTGAAAACACCAAATGCGATAATATTTATTAGAAGATAATTTTGAATATTTTCATTGCACATGAACGTAAATTCAATATAAATCGTGTAAAGCAACTATTGTAGTTCAGTGATTTAGTCTTGCTAAGACAGAATTAAAGCGGTGAGTTTAATTCTCTGTATGAATATTGAGTTTGATTTTTAGAAAATTTTCTATTGGAGTTGACTCGTTATAACTTATTTTTTAAGAGTATTACTCTAATTATTCAACTTATATATGAGAGAGGATTAATCCCTCATTATTAATAAATAATAATAATAATAATAATAATAAAAACTATGCATCTATATGAGAGAAAAATAATTCTCTCCTCTGAAAAAATAACTCTTATTTTCAGCTTTTCTTTCCCTTTTCTTCTAATCTTTTTGACTTTTTTTTTCTTCCCTTTCCTTTCCTATTTTTTTACATTTATTTTCCTATTCTTTTCTAAAATTTTGATTTTTTTTTATCTAAACGAGAGAAAATATTTTTAGATGTGAAAAAGAGACAACAACATACAGACCACCCATGCAAGATTACTCCTCCACTGCTCAATCCTATTGGAATCATCTCCACTCTGTGTGTGTGTGTGTGAGTGAGAGAGAGAGAGAGCGCATTGACACCAACCATGCTAGATTAGACTTCTAGCATTTAGAAGAAGAGCATCGTCTCCCTCCTCTCTCCCTCTATCTCTATACTCCAATGGAGGGAACTCTCTTCCCAAATCGGCCGACTCTACCCGCCCACTCCGCCAAAAACACCAGAAAAGCCTCCACTGATCACCCAAAGTTCAACCATTCTCTCCCTCCTCCTCCCCCTTCTCCCTCCCAATCCCTTCCCTTGGACTCCCTCCTCCACCACCTCACCCAAGAAACCACCAGCACCACCACTACCAATCCACCTCTCCAATCCCGTAAAAATCGAATCTTTCCTTCTTTGCAGGTCTCCTCCACCTCAGCCCACCTCGGGAAGGCCGCCCCGGCGTCGCGGCCTCGGCTCAGGGGGGGCCACGATTCCCGCCTGGAGTTCCTTTCCAGTAAAGGCAAGTCTCTGGTGAATTCTATCGTCAAGCAATCCCTGCCCACGTTGAATTCTTTTCTGAATGCTTCCAAAGATGAGATTTTTAGCGTGGATTTGGTCAGCCTCCTGAAGGGGCTCGATATCTCGGGCAGTTGGGAGAAATCAATTGCGTTGTTTGAGTGGGTTATTTCCAATTCAAATGTCAGAGAAGCCAAATTGGATGTGTCGGCGATTGAAATCATCATCCGAGTATTGGGTAGAGAATCCCAGCATTCGGTTGCCTTCAAGCTGTTTGATTCTATTCCCATGGAGGATTACTGCTTGGATATTCGTGCTTATACCACCCTCCTCCATTCCTATTCCCGGACGGGGCGATATGCTAACGCTGTCGCCTTGTTTGAGCAGATCAAGGAGAAAGGTCTCTCCCCCACTTTGGTCACCTACAATGTGATGCTTGATGTTTATGGTCGGATGGGGCGGTCTTGGGATAGGATTCTAAGCCTCTTAGATGAGATGAAGAGTAATGGATTGGGCTTCGATGACTTCACTTGTAGCACGGTTATATCGGCTTGTGGAAGGGAAGGGTTGTTGGAGGAGGCATCGGAGTTCTTCGAAAGTTTGAAGTCCCAGGGTTATGTTCCCGGGATCGTCACATATAATTCTCTATTACAGGTGTATGGTAAGGCAGGAAATTTTACAGAGGCATTGAGTGTTTTGAAGGAAATGGAGAATAACAGCTGTGCACCTGATGCGTTTACGTACAATGAGCTTGTATCGGCTTATGCTAGAGCTGGTTTTCATCAAGAAGGGGCAGCTGTACTAGATACAATGACTAGTAAGGGAATCATGCCGAACTCTGTTACGTACACCAGCGTGATCAATGCATATGGTAAGGCTGGAAAGGAGGATGAGGCCTTGGCTTTGTTTGATCGGATGAAGAAATTGGGTTGCGTACCTAATGTGTGCACATATAATACTATCCTCGGAATGCTTGGAAAGAAGTCAAGGTCAACTGAGATGTTGCACATAATTAGTGATATGAAGCATAATGGGTGCACTCCTAATAGGATCACATGGAATACGATGCTGGCTTTGTGTGGGAAGAGGGGTATGGAGAAGTTTGTGAATCGAGTTTTTGGGGAGATGAAGGACTGTGGGGTTGAACCAGATCGGGATACCTTCAATACTTTGATTGCTGCATATGGTCGGTGTGGGTCAAGTGCCAATGCTTTGCGGATGTATGATGAGATGATCAGGGCTGGTTTTAGCCCTTGTCTTACTACCTACAATGCGCTATTGAATGCAATAGCTAGAAAAGGAGATTGGCAAGCTGCTGAATCTGTGATGGTAGATATGAAGCACAAGGGGTTCAAGCCTAATGAGCTTTCATATTCTCTGTTACTCCAGTGTCATGCAAAGGGAAAGCATGTTGAAGGTTTAAAGGCAATTGAAGCGGAAGTTTATGCGGGTCAGATCTTCCCAAGTTGGGTGATCTTAAGAACTCTTGTGATTGCCAACTTCAAATGCAGAATGCTGAACGGCATGGAAAAGGCATTCCGAGAATTGAAGATAAATGGCTATAAACCTGATTTAGTTATTCTCAACTCTATGCTATCAATATATGCAAAAAATGGAATGTATGATAAGGCTCGTGAAATGTTCGATCTGATCGATCAGAGCGGACTGCAGCCTGACCTCATAACTTACAACAGCTTAATGGACATGTATGCAAAAGGCGGGGAATCTTGGGAAGCAGAAGATATACTGAAACAACTAAAAACTTCTGGGATTAAACCAGATATAGTATCTTACAACACAGTGATCAATGGATTTTGCAAACAAGGGCTAATGCACGAGGCTTTGAGAATTCTATCCGAGATGATGGGTGAAGGAGTTCCTCCTTGCATGATCACATACAACACATTCATTGGAGGGTATGTGAGCTTGGAGATGTTTAGAGAGGCTAAGGATGTTATCAGCTACATGATTCAGCACAATTTCAGGCCTACTGAATTGACTTACAGGACTATCATTGATGGATATTGCAAAGCCAAAAAATATGAAGAAGCTAGGGAGTTTGTCTCTAAAATTTTGGAAATAGATCCATCTTTTGATGAACAATCACTGCAAAAGCTAAAAGTTCGTGTACAGGAGAATGCCGAATCTTGACAATAAGCAGATATTTTACAGTTATTTTTGTTTAAGTCCCAGTATCCAATCTTTCCAGGTACAGGACATTTTGGTTGGAAGATTTAAGATTGATTTTACTGTTATTATTAATTTGTTCACTCTTTTCTTGTTATTCAATAATGGAAAGTTTGTAGAGTATTTTTATTGTCTGAGATAGTATTTTGTTCAAGTGTACAAATTTCACTACATATTGCTATACACATATAGCTGACTCACTGGAATAAGGTTTGTTAGTGTTTGAACTATCTCACTATCACAAGAATTGGATAACTATTCTTTTGGTTTTTGTAAACCAAAACATATTTAGATCAGCAATTATATTGCAGGTTTATGAAAGGTCTGCCTGCTGTAATCTAATCAGGTTTGCCTTCACTGTAAGTTAATAAACAGGGGGAAAAAGAGGAAAACCTTATACCATACGAAATAGCTAGTTTCTTGCAGGACTGCATCAATTGATTATTACTCCTGGATGTCCTATCTTACCTTGTTCTGGTAGCAAATTTTCGAGCACGGGTTGACATGGGCAGAAGCTGAAGGACAATACCTGTAGAGGGTAACAGTTACACACACACATAGGTCTTCTCTTTGCTTGGCGCCTTCTGTCATAGGGTAAATCACCGTATTTCTGCTTCGTTGGGCATTTCTAGCAGCACACTCTTTTACCCTATAAAGTTTTTGGTGCTTGATTTTGTATATCAACTGGACTGAGATATTTACCAGTAAACATGTAGTCCTCAGGCATGACACTCTTTTACTGGATCCAGTTAACTGGTTTAGCTGTTATCTTAGAAGCTAATAAGCCACAGGTTTGATAGTGTTTTGCTGCATTATTTTCCTTTAGAACCTTAATAAGCTGCAGGTTTCTGTTACCGAATACTTTTACAGTTTTACTAGTATACTAGTACTTAATATTTAGTAGCAGATGATTGATGCATTCAAATCTTTGTGGAAAGCTGACTGAAAGTTTCTACTCAGCTTTAATTTGTAGTGGACTCAGGTAAATTTTTTTCTATATTATTATGTAAAAACAGTGATCTCTCCTATTTCTTGTTATCAAAAAAGTGTTGCACAAATGAGCAGTGCTTGCCATTATGCTGTTTTTCTTTATCTTATTTTCTGTTGGTTCAGTCCACATTTATTTCTACGAATGTAAAAATAATTCCATGAGGGAACCAAGGATCAGACCAGAGATTAATGGTTTAGCGGCTTTAGCCTAGACTAGGAGGTGACAATTTAAGTTTTTCCTGTTACCATTTCTGGGGGTTTATGTAGAAAGTGCAGATGGTGGATCAGGTGAGAACATTTAACCAAAGGCAACTTGGGAATAGTGTAAAACTGTGAATTTGCAAACAATATGTGCCTGTTAACATGCTTCTGTAAATAGGTGTTTTGGCTCTTGTTGCCTTTAGCTCAGTATTGATTTCTTATAAAGTGGCAGAAACAATAAAAGATAGTACTTTGACTAGTGTTTTTATGTTATATTTAATTTTGGGGCAATTGACATTTAGATGAAACTGTTGGTCTGATTCATTCTCATCAAATGATCATCTAGTCAAATAGACAACTGATTGTACCCTACCCATCAGAACCCTCCACCATTAGAACAAACACTTTTGGTTCCTTCATTGTGTTCCCCTTCTTGATGATGTTTGGCATCCAATATGTTAAATTCTTAACGGTTAGTGGTGTCATACTTAACTTCTTTAATCAATAAGAATATAATAGAAACAAGGAAATAATCCATGACTCCCATATGGCCGTTTGACGAGGACAATGTAAATGAATAGACATGGGCCAATTTGTTGTCAAGGTAATCTCTTTCCTTTGCAAATCAGAAAAGCATAGGGATGTTTGTGATAATTTTCCCACTATCTATTAGTTGTTTGAAAACTTTCCATTCACAGATCGGTTAAGTGAATTTGCTCAGTCTCTATTTTAACTTTTAAGTTCTTGTAATGTTTTGGGTTAGTGCAAAAAGTCTCATCTTAGCTTTGGGTGTCTTAAAATCTTTCCCTTATGATTTCTTTCTTCATTAATGTAATTCAGAATTTAGGCATACAGAAAGTCATTAATTTTTAATGTTGTTGGCTTGGCAGCAGTTTTGTTTTCTTGGCATTGGTACAGATAGTAATAATTAGTATGGAAAAGCTTGATGTACCTGATACAAGAAGGTATGATCGATATGGATCCATGTTTGCCTAATCCCATTTCTGTTTCCAATCCTAGTGAAATGATTACGGCCCTTCCCTTGATCTCTCAAAAAATAAGTATTGGACAAAAAAAATGATCTTAAAATTACTATTTGTGATCCAGGAAACATAGGAAATCAAATGTTATCTGTGGATCTATTCTGATTTTGTCCCATCATCAGGGTCTCCTGCTTGTGATTATTCCAAATTATGGACAGCAGTCATAGGTGGCTTTCAAGGGACACAATATGATTATACCACTATGTGGCTATATTATTCAACAATCAACATCCTGTCACAGTCCAATGTGATGGGTTATGGGCTCATCACTTTGTGCTCATCCAGTCCATTGTACCAAGTCATGTCTTTTGAAATTACTGGTTATGATTCATGTCACTACTGCTAGTCTTGTACTGCATAAGTTTGATTTATTGATTAGAAACCCCAAAGGTAAGGTTGAGATGTACACTAATTTTGAATGTGCTTTGGGTGTGCATGTTGGCCCATGCTCCTTTGGACTTGACATCAGATCTCCCCGAGTGCATTGGCATTTGGTAGACCTGGACAATCATTTCTTACAAGACCAAAGTCAAATTTATTCAGTTATAGAGAGTTGAGACTTTAATTTGGCATGTTGATGTTATTGCTGTTGTTGCTGCAGATTTGCTACTGCTGATTTTTCTATATTTCTATTCCATTATAGAATATTGCATGAGTTTTCTGAAACTCTTTGTTAAAACTACAATCACCATTACCTTTAAATATTGGTATCTGAAATATTTACTCGAATGAATGACTGTAAGCATTTCTATTTATCATTTCTCAAAACAGACTTGCATCTATGTAGTTTATATTTGTTAGTAGTTGTGTATCTGTGTCTACAGTTTATCTTGATGAAGATTAGTCCATAACCTTAATGGTCCGCTCCATTATGTGGCGATCGAGAGCGAGTTCTGCTTCCAGATGGAGACTACACCTTCCAAGTTGCTCCCCACTTCACATGCAGGTAAATCAGTGGCCTCTGCCTTATTATTCTTATACAACTGTGCATCAGAGAACACAGCATGATTGGTTATGTATGGCAAGGCTAGTTTATCCTAAGATTCCTCTCTAGTGGAGGACAGAAGAAGGGAAGGAGGGATGGAAGAAGTTTGTAATAGTATCTGCCTTTTTTTTCCTCTTTTTCTCTAGTGGGTATCAGAGGCCGCTGCAACAAATCATGCAATGGAAGACTTAATAGGTCTCAAAGATTGGTGGATTGGAAAGAGATACTGCAGATTGGAAATGGGTGTTCTGTATCTAAAGTTAGTTTATTTATCTCCTTTTTTTATAAAAAAAATCACTTCTTATGTCCTTTGAAGATTGGAGCCTTGAAACACAATTCTAACTTGCTAAGACAACTTTCCCAGGGACCTCTTCACATGTCTGCTGTTCTAACACCAGCCATTTTCCCCCCTTTTTGGCTCCCCCATAAAGTCTTCTCTAAGGTTTTACTTGTGACTGCACCTATACATGTGACAACTTTGATGGGAACCCTTCAGATAAGGGTCAGATAATGGAAAATGATGGGGTAAAAAAGCTCTATTAGTGTGGAAGGAAGTACCTTCAGAGTCTTATTGCTGAATGATTCAGGCCATTTAGTTTGGTCGATGGATTGGATATATGGTGAAAATTTCTGTTCTTCTTCCTTGGAATCAACTTACTAGGAACTTATTTCTTGTAAATCATGAATTGCTGATATAAACTTTAGAAACTTCAAAGTTTTTGCTGATAATATGATACTTCTACCTTGCGCGTTGTTTATAAATTTTCGCTCTTTCACTCATTCATCGATCTTTTTCTGCGGCTTCTCAAGTTTGTTTATTTTGATTAAACATCATAAAATTTTAGGAATATTAATATCTACTGTTTGACTCAGTACATATGCAATTTATACGCAACAAGATCTAGCAATTTCGCATTGGCAGGAGCTTCATGCACTAGGGCGACCGGAATTGCGCATATAATCTGAAAATATGTGCACATAATATGGCAATCTTGCTAAGCAAATCAAAGTGTCAACGTCTGTGCTGGTCGATTTCAATCAAACTCTCATCCTCACTACCACCATTCACCAAGATTTATGCAAAGATCTCATGCATTGCCATAAAGAAAAGAAGAACAGGGAAATAAATAAATAAAAAACCCTGGTTTCACTCACCACTTTTAGGGCCTTTTTGGTCCACTTCACAAGAATCTCATTTCTGCACCACATGCATCTGATCATGCTGTCTTCAGTTGTCAACTTGAACACAGTGTCTCCATTGCTTCTCCATCTCTCAAACAAACAGAGTAAAATAATAATAATGCTGATGTTATCAATCTGACACTGCTGATATCAAATCGATGGATCCCAAAATTACTCCCAGATGGTGTGGTGGGCACCACTAAGCAAAAGAGAACCTGCTTGTTTCTGCTTGTCCTTCAAAGGACATGAGAATGAAACTAGTGGATTACAAATGATACAGGATGGAAGAAGCCAATCAATTCTTCTTCTTCTTCTTCTTTCTATCTCTTTTTTCTTTCTCTCTTATTTTTTTTTCTTCTTCTCTCCTTGGGTGATTGGATAAGCACTACAAGCAAAGCACATGGGCAGAGGGAATTATTCTTCTAGGGCAGTGATAAATCTATCTGTCCTGCAAGAACCAACTCCACCACACAAAAAAAGAAGAAGAAGAAGAAGAAGAAGAAGAAGAAAAATGTTATGCTATGCATCCATGCTTGCCTTTTTAGAAGTAGGTCTTCCATATAAATGATTGGTTCATCTTCTTTAGCTTTCCTCTAGAAGACTAACTTTGTATATAATATATATATATATATATATATATATATATATATATATATTTATCAAGTAAAGATTGGTGGTTTTGCTTTTAGTTCTTGTACTAAAGAGAAGCTAAGTTTTTTTAAGGGTTAATTACACATAGTTTTCTTACTTAACTATCTAAGATCGCTAACTCTCCTTAAACGACCATCTTAGCCTCAACTTTTCTATCTTTATTTCATCTAAAATAAGAGTAAAATGGTTCTTAAAACTCTTAAAACTAGTCGAACGACAAACACGTGATAAATTTTTAACAGAAAAATCAAACATATAAGTTCTATTAGGTGCTAGTGCAATTCCCTTTTGGCAAGTGAAGTAGATGTTCCTTTTTAGAAAAAAGGAAGAAAAAAGGAAGAAAAAAGTGAAGTAGGTGTTTGCATAGAGATGATTGGCTTTGGAGATAAGTATAATTGAGACTATGGAAATTGTGAAGCATATGGTGTACTTTAATCATGTAGGTAAGCTATTTTAGGCTGCTTATGTTTGGTTGAACATCGAATTATGCTCCATAGTGCTTTGAGATCATTTGTGATGCAATCCTCTTGGAATATTACTTGGCAAGGATAGGGATATATACCCTATGACTCTCCTTTTTGTAAATGAACACATGGAACTTTTGATTGTCTACATTTATTATAGTGTAAGCAAGGTTTTCCTTGCCTCTACTATTCTACCTTGCATCCGAATAGAAGCCAGGTATTCTAAAAGAATAATTACACATAGATCTTCTGAATTATGTAAAAGTTCCAATATGCCAATTTCATTAGTCGGTCACGTGACAATTTCATAACTATTTTGCCCTTATTTTAGATGAAAGAAAGAGCAACGAAGTTGAGAGTAAGATGATTATTTAACTTTTTCGCGTTTATACCATTAAGAACGTGAAAGAAAGATACTACGGCTTGATGACGACGACGATGATGATAACAATGATGATGCTATTAGAACATAACCAAAAAGGCCTTACATATGAACTACACTAGATAAGGCCTCTTATAAGAGAAGAGTATTGAACTTTGCTAGTGAGAAGACTTTGATCTAACTGTTGAATCGTGTACACTAGATGTTTCAATAATGTCACTGTTAGACCCTTTGGCAAAGGGGACCCAAAACCAAAGAAATGCAACTCCACTAGATAAAGCTCCCCTTGTTAGACGGGGCTGGATTGGCTGTGAAGGAGTCAATGGTTGGAATCATCTGAAAGAACTTTTTGTTGTGTGACATGACAACTTTGTAATCCTTGCAAGAGATATAGACCATCCTTTTCAGATGGTCTGGTCTAACAGTTCCTGTGTGCATTTCCAAGTAACCTCCTAAAACTTTTCTTGTAGCAAACTCATTATAATTATAGAAGTTGATTAAAAATACTTTGAGTTTGTGTTTTAATTTTGTTATTGTTTATATCCAATCTTTTGGGTAGTTTAATCATTAAAGATACCCTAGCGTTAGTCTTCTTATACGAAGCCAACTATATTATTAATTAACTTAACTGTAGGTATAAAATGACTGAAGTGCTCTCTCTATTTCTTCTCCGAGGAGAAAATGAGAAGAGAAGAAGAAGAAGAAGAAAGAAAATAGGAGGGAAGAGAGGACTAGGTGCATCGGAAATGAGAAGGAGATGAATTCCCTCCTACTTAGAAGAGGAAGGAGAAAAGAGGAGAAGAAGAAGAAGGACAAGATATATTTTAGATAGTAAAAACAAAGTTTAGGGTTGAATAATAAACATCAAAGTAGTAGGATGTGAACAAAATAGAGGTAGATCATAAGGTTTAAGTGCCCAAAATAAAAGTTGCACTTTTAATCTTGGGAGCATGATGCTTGAAGTCATCTAAAACCAAGAAGCTTCTGCAGTTGTCATGCTCCTCATGCTTTTCTGACAATAGAATGGTTTGCTATTTGTTGATGAAACCCTGCTTAGCTTATTTCCATTTATTTTGGTCATTTTACTTTATGTTAATTTATTTTTTAATTAATATATTCTTTTTGGGTGTGAGAAGGTATGTGAGTAAACTATTGGGCATACAGCTTTCCTCATGGCATATACTTAGTGGATGGATTTGATATGAAAATTAATAATCTGGTCCCTATCTATCATGTGATCATGTCTTAACTTTAGTTTGTGGGTCATTAAACAAACCTTCTATTCTTTTCAACATAAATTAGTTCATAATTATTTTATTAGTTTGGCACATTCTCATGTTAAACATCCCTCAAAAAATAGGGTTTTTGTTTTGGCAAATAAACATCTATATTTTAATCTTAAGCCACAAAAAGCCCACATCTGATTAGCTCATAAGGAATATTCTTTTTCATTTCTTTTAAAAAAAATGAAAATATCCACTTTTGGCCTCCTTTTCTCATCTTGGAAATAAGATATATTAAAGTAATAAATATTGCAAAAAAGAAGGGCTAAGCCTCAACATTACTCCTTTGGAGGGCCTCTCCAATAATGATTTTGAAGTTTTTAAATAATATTTTAATCCATTTAAGAAAAAGAAAGAAAAAGGACTATATAATCCCATGACAAGGACGGTTCACAAAATAATACTCATATTTTGATGTCTAAATGGACTCTTTATGTTCACAATGGTTGTTGAGATTTCACTTATTATTCAATGACTTTAAATGCCAAATTAACATACGATCTCACTTAATTTCTCTGTGAGTACCACCAAGGTTCCTAGTGTTGCTTAGCTTTCTCCTTTTCTCATCTCTTGAGCACCGCCATTAGCACTTTTATCCCTCTCTCCTCCCTTGGACGACTTAATAAGGTGGATGAGGAGGTGTCTTTCATTCCTAAACATATCCTCTCTTTCTCCCCCTATCTTCTTGTTTCCCTTACTGTGAGTCATGTCCCTCACAATCTGACGAGGTGAGTTACGGGGGCAGGTCGAGGACCCTCCTCTCTCCTTTGGTCCTTACCAGCCTTTGGCTAATAGGGACCAATTGGGGAATATGGTTGCATTCTGTTCCTCTATGACTCGCCATCTGCTTTATCCTTGGGGCTTTTGATCGTGGTTGGGTTTTGTCTAAGATGTGTGATTCGATAGATTTGAAATTTTTCATTGGCTGCTTCTCTCTTTTCTATCGAGTTTTCAGCATGGGGAGACCTTTATGGTGTCATCGCCTTCTTCTCCGACTCCTTTGTGCAGTCTTGTTTGGTGTTGTTGGTTGAATTTTTATTTATCTTGTTAGGTTGTTATTTGTGGTGTTTCAATGCTGCAATTGACCCTAGTCTCAACTTCCTTTAAGTCCAAGTAGAAAAATTGTACGAGTCTACAGAGGCTGTGATAGAGATGTTAGACATGAGAATATTTATGCATGCACTTTAATCTAGGTTGCTTTTTATTAATCTTTTATACGCTCTTGAGACATAATACTCATTTTTTTACTGTCGGGCATCTTGTGTAGTCAAATTTAGGGCTTTTTTAGGATCGTCGCCGGATTGTATTATGTATTGCTAGTAACGAAATCTTCTATTTATGAGCTTTTGACTTAAAAAAAAAAATTGGATTTCACTTTAGAATCACATAAACTTTATTAAATATAACAAAAGTTTCTAAATATTTATCTATAATATGGAACTATAATGTTTATATGACACATAATTACTTTGTAATTCATTTAACTTACAAATGAAATTATGAAAAATACCCTAACATACTTTCTAACACAGCCCCATGCTAACTAAATTATGAAAATTTTGGTGTTTTAAAAGTAAAGTTAGTATCCCTAATGAAATATTCTTATTCAAATACCATTTTATTAAAGCTTGGTTAGTTTAAGTTAATTGGGCTGATGATTAAAGAGTACAATATACGAGTATTTTTAAATTTGAATCCTAATAGCATTGATTTAACTGAGATATTATTAAATTTTTAGTCCTCTCAAAATTAAAAAAAACTAAGTAAAATAATATGAGTATAAATGTGAAATTCTTATTTATTACTCACAAGTAATATTCTTATAAAAATGTGACATTTAATACATGTGAAACATACAAATGTCTGATCAAAATTATATTTACAATCAATGGTAATCTCTTTTTCACCAAAAAAAAAAAAATAAATAAATAAAAAAAGAATTTGGCCTTTTTGATAATTTTATTCTAAAAGGTTTAAAAAATAAATAAATAAATAAAACAAGCCTATCTAGGTAGACTAATGTATGCAAGCCCAAATGATTAAAATGGCCAATTAATTTTTGTACTATTTTGACTCACAATTAGCTCCTCTTTTTTGGACTAATTGGAGATATGATTCATGTAAGTTGGTACTATTTTGAAAAAAACTTTTCTTCACGTTGACTCGTGAACATCACATCGTTGACTGAATTGTCGTCCGTACAAGTTGAACGTACACATTTTAGAATATATTAAAAATAAAATAATATTAAAATAAAAAGTCGAAATTATATGAGGTATTTCTTAATCTATATTAACGAAATAATTAGTGATTTTAACTAAATTATATGAGGTAAAAAGGTCCTGGACCCTACTTTAGATTTTATTCTCGAAAAATATCCACGATTAAAGGTATTAAAACATACCAATTTGAATGGAGAAAATCCTCCCTGTAGAGAAATAAAATTGTTTATCTTAGAAAATAGTATTTATAATAATAAACTTTAGTATGTATCAAATGTAAAATGATATGCAATCAGTATTATAAGCTAAAATAAAAAAAAATTAACTAAATATAATTACGGGTTAAAATATATGTTACCAACTTATGCCTAAGATAACTCAAAATGTAAATACTGGAAAAAGTAGGGTGTGAATCATAAATTATCCAAAAAAATATACTATTAATATTTTTTAGGGCGCATATAAATGCGGCGGTGGCGGAAAGGAAAGGAGTGGGGTTCATTCAATCACCGCCCATTTTTTTACTGCACCTGAACCGTGAACCCCGGGGTTTGACCATCGACTAATGGACTCCCTAGACCCACGTGTCCAAAGACCCGACCACAAGCCGGCAGCGGGGCCCACTGTACCTCTAGACGTACCGCAGGGTTTTTCCACGTTGACCCAAAATAGCATTCACATATATAGTTTTTAATTTAAGGGTAGCAACAAATACTTAACCTTTTTTTTTTGTTTGAAAAAAAGAAATTGGCCCAGAATTTGGTCCAATTTGACCTTTGGCTCATTTTATATTTGCTTTTATTTATATTTTATTTTAGATGTAGTGGATATTCTAATATCTAAGATTGTAGAAATTCCCTACTATATAGTTTTTAATATCGACGGTCAGATATAATAGCTCTCTTATGGTAACTTATAGTAGCTTTCACGTGTCCAAGGCCACAAGCTTGGTCAGGTGGGAGGCCCCGACTGTTGGGTGGCTAAAAATCAACACTGATGGGTGTTTTGCTGATCGAAGCTATTAGGGGGGAGCAGGATTTGTGATCCCGGACTAGGACGGACGACCTGTGAAGATAGCTTGGGAACCCTACCTGAGCATCTCCATTTTGTTTGCGGAAGCTTGGGCAGTCTGGTTAGGCCTCAGTATGACTGATAAGGGGTGTAGGATGCAGCTCAAGCTGGACTCCCTAGTCCTTGCTCAAATTCTCCGACACGAGGCAAGCTGCCCGTGGCACGTCAAAAGCATGGTGGAAGAGTGTAGGGTTCTATTGAGTGGGTTTAGGGAGTGGAAGATCTCTCATGTGTTTCGAGAAGCAAACTAAGTGACGAACATGGCAGCCAACTCTAGTAAAGTGGCCTCGGCCTCCGCTATGTGGGATCCTAGGGTCCCTATTCACCCGGATCTACGTAGTCTGTTGTATTTTGATTCCTTGTGTTAACTAACCGACCAAATTAATCTAGCTGATACCAGCTCCTTTCACTTCAAAAAATAAACTTATTTCAAAATGATGTAGTCAAGATCTAGACCGTCGAAGACTATCTATTTCTTTTTTACCATATTCCTACTTTTGTTTTAATCTAGTTCGTAAATTCAAATCCTTATATATATAAATATATATAGTTTCTTTTAAAAAAAATATTTTCTAAAAATAGTAAATTGACTGATAAAATTTGTTTTTGTTTTTGCAATCCATGTTGAATTTAATAACTTCTCGAAACAAAGACAAAAAAAAGGGGAAAAAGGAAGTTGGTATAACTTAAGTTTGCATGAAATTCTTTTGGGCTTGATTGTAGAGAATCCCACTGTTTATAAAAAAATTTGCACCAATTATTCTTTACTATCAAATCAATGGAAAGGTTGACAAGTATTAACAAAATAATAATAATAATAAAGTACAAATCTTTGATGTGCATTTAGTCAAATTCCATTTGATGCTTTCAAGCTTAGAAAGGCTTGATTTTAACCTTTAGAGTTGCTTGAGAGACTTTGCTTTCAATCCTTGATTTAGCCACTCCATTTATTTAGCATCAAATGGGCACTTTGATCATGGCAATTTATTAGATACTTATACATACTTGCCAAAAATTTAATTATTCTTTTTGGCTTAAAAAACATGCATGCAATGCTAATTATGGAGTGGTTGTTTGCTTTTGGAGGAATAGAAAAAAAAAGTGCAAACCCTAAGTGGAATCTGAGGTGCACTTTAATTTTATTTCTTTTGTAGATAGACTAATATGTTATAATGATTTAAATAACAAAGTGGGCCTCTCTTTATATAATAAAATGTTAGTTTGCCATTGTATGGTTGTATATAGATCTTTCTTTGTTTTCCTATATCAACCACATATTTGGTGGTCCCGAATATATATATATATATATATATATATATATAATCTTACAAACAAAAATTAATACTCCACCAAGTTTTTTCTCAACCAAATCATCTTCCCATGCCCTTTTGTCCCATCTTTTGAACATTTTTGTTATTTCAGCATCATATGATCCATACTTTTGTTTTGTTAATTGATTGTAATCATTAGGCTCGATGAGTTGAATAATCTCGAGCTAACCAGATTGAGATTCAGTATAGACAAATAGCTCTGCTCGTGTATGTTTGAATCTTACGACCCCTTGTATTCTCTTTCGAATGTGATTGGAGCCGTTAAACATTAATAGATTAATTTGAATCGGGTCCGAGCTCGAGCTACCCCTGAATAATTATGAGACCTAAACGGGTTATTATTCTGCGCATATCTTATTTTGCATCACATAAGTAGATCCAAATCTAGGGCAAATGCTTCAAAAATAAAATTTCTTTCACTAGGATATTCTTTTATTGGTATATGAGTCATGCATCACTTCCCTAGAAGATAATTAGATTATAACCAAAATGGAGTAGTTAACATCACCTCTATACTTTCTTTCATATATTAGTGCATGTTTGCTTCTATATACTTTTGGTAGTACTTTGTTGGCATTATTGGGAATTAAACACATAGATAACCCTAATGGGGTCTCTTTGATTAATGATTAATTAAGTAGATTTTCTTAGTACTATGATCTCCAACAAGAAACAGCTTTAACTATATACATACAAATCGATTCACATGAAACAAGAGATGGAGATGGATAATTAACTACTTATTAATATCTACTAACACATCTTAATCATGTACTTAATCCACGGCATTAAGAGAGGTACATTTGGATTTATCTATCAACTAATGGACAATTCAAAGTAACCTTTCATGGCCTTCATAGGCCAGAACATGATGATCAATTCCACCACTGTCTCCTCTAATCCCCAGCTGTTAATTTAATTAATTTTGAACATTTCGATGGTCCAAACCTTAGAAGATTTATTGGATTATCTCCATAATTATGAATCTTGCAATTTAATTAGAAAATGTATGTTTATAAAATTTCTAACACATAGATCATGTCAAAATTAACAATGTACATGTTGCGTTTAATCTAAACATACATTATTATTATTATTATTATTATTATATTTTAATTAATTTAAAATCACTTATTATACGGTAATAAGATATAGTAAAAAAAATTTGACCTTCATTTTTGATAAGAGAATTAAAGAAAATTATTCCTTTCCCTTTTTAATTTTCCAACCAAATTTTTCTATTTTTCGCGATTTGAACGGATGAGATCTTGGCATCGGGGGAGAATCCAACGGCCGATGAGGCTCGAAGCATACCGACGTGTTTTAAATTCTCCCAGCGGAACGGGATGATGTGAAATGTCCAAAATGGCCCCAGCCGTCAACCTTCTGAGTTAGTGCACCTCACCCTATGAGAAAGTGCCACGTAGGATGGGCCCCAAGGGGAGCTCTCCTGCCGAACTTCCGCAGAAAATTTTTCTGCGCGATGGCATTTTTTTTATAAGAGGTTTTGTGCACCTATATAAATATTATATTATATGTTTATTTCAATTTGCACCCTGTCCTTTCACAAATTGTAGTGTGTGAAGTAGAAAATCTCTTCTGCATATGGAAAATTTTCAAAAAATCCCTTGCACTTTGGGACTTTCTTAGTTGCACTCGGATTTCTATCTCATCGCTCTTTTTTTCAGCTTTTGTATTTTAAACTACAGCCTAACATATAAACACCCGGTTAAGCTTCTTTATGGCTAATACTAGTATAAGCTATTGTAATGTTACTAGTATAACGTGTAATAATTATATTTGATGTGATATAAAGTTGATATTAAAATAATAAAATTGTATTGAGAATTAGTGATATTTTAAACCTAGTGACGAAAATACTCGTAACTATATGTTATATAGTAAATAGTATGAGGCCTTTATACTGTGGACTTCCCCGTATTGTTTAGGGTTATAGTGTGGAGTTATAACCCCGCACTCTAGTGTGCATCTATGCGGGGTTATAACCTCGCACTTGGGTGTTCGTTTGATGCTACTTGGCGACGGCATTGGAGCGATCGAGGGCGAGGGCGGAGATGTTGCCCTACCATAAGGAGATGCAATCGAGAAGGGATGGGGAGGCATGATAGAGAAGTACAAGATCATCGCTGGCAAGGACGGTAGTGAGGTAGAGGGATAGGGAAGGGGAGGTCAATGCGGTGGCGAAGGTGGCGTGGGAATTGGAGAGGAGGCGAGGGAAGAGATGGGAGAGGAGGGAGGAGAGAAAGTAGAGAGCCGCAACGGAGACCTCGGGGTTGGGGAGGAGAGATCGAATTGAGGCCTAAGATGAGCACATCGTAGAGGTGGGGGAGTAAGGTTGAGCGAGCGGAGGAGGTCGTACGTGAGCTTCTTGCAGACGGCGGAGAAGGGTGAGTTGATGATCTCATCGCAGATGGTCTTGACAACGGTGGAATAAGGGAGGGCTTGGAAGAGCGCGCCAAATTGATTGAGAACGTTGGTTACCTAGCACTATGTGGGCTAATACCCTGCACTGTGCGGGGCTATCTTTGGAGATGAGAGAGAGAGAGGAGATAGCAATTGTAGCTGATATAACTAGTGTGTTATCATCTCAAAAGGTAAAATTATAAAATTGGGTTATTAATAAATAATTTTTAGAAAGTTGTATAGAATAAAATGAGAGAGAATATTAAAATAGTATACTAGAATAAGGTAAAATATTATTTAGTTACTACATCAGTATAAGGAGACTTATTCTAGAATAAGCATATTCCTATTCCACAAGTGAACGACGAAAAGATTCTAAATATAATTTTTAAGTTATTCTTGTCGATGTCATAATGAGAAAATGGTTTTTTTATTATGATTATTGCATAATTTCTAGTTCAATTTGAAATTTTTATATTTTAAATTTTAAATATCAGATAATTTTATGAATAATATCTTATATTTTATTACCTGCTTACTAAGTAGTCTTTGTAACTAAATTCCTTTTTTTATTATAATTTACATATAATATTCTACTGTTATTTTGATTAACTATCATCAATCCTAATATGCTAGTCTAGGCTTACGTAACTTTACTAATTAAATTACTAAATTATCCTTAATTATTTTTTAATATTTATGGGTTGACCCACCCTATTAGCATATTATTTTAGTTGATACCCATCAATTGAAAATGACTGGGTTAAGTTAATTTAAGATTGGAAATGAGGAGTCAAAATTACAAAATACTCAAAGAACGAGTATTAATATAAAAAATTAAAAAAATTATAGGGCGTTATTTAATTTTTTTTATTTGTTTATGTCTATATCAATTAATATTCATATCGTTCTTAAAAAGAGTATTTTAATAATTTTACAAGTAGAATTATCTTACTTCAGTATGGTGATAAGTTTAACATATGGTGGGACGGTGATTGCGATATGATATGTATGTTCTTCGTATATTTTAGTTGAGATTTTTTTTTTCAGTGTTAAATATATTTTACCCTCTTGTACTTATGCCTAAAATTATTTTACTTTCTGTATTTCAAAAATTAAATTTAACTAAATACTATGGCTATTTTTATAATTTTGCTACATTATATTAAAATCTGTATATATTTTCTAACAAATAGGATAGGGGCATTTTAGTGATAAAAACAAGGACCGGTTTAAAACTTTTTGAAGTTTATATGATAAAGTAATTTTGAGCATAAATACAAGGAGCTAAAATACATTTAACTCTTTTAAAAAAAAAAATAAAGTATAGTAAATAACAAAATCATATTAAGGGTTTATTTGAAAATTTCTTCTTTGAAAAAATTACATTTTATCCTATGGAGTTAGTTTTAAAAATTACATTACATTTTATCATAGTTTTATTATCTAAAATTTAATTGATATTATTTTCAATGCATAAAAGATGGATGGAAAAAATAATAATTTATATTAGGATATAACTATAAAACTATTAATGGTGCAGTGAATTTATGCCTAGTCATAGGGAGTGAAATGTAATTATTCTTTCTGTTTATTGAACTGTGTCTAGGCTAAAAATGAGGGGGCGATATGCAAATTATCTGAGTCGCAATATTTTTATCCGCAGAGGCAAATTCGTATGCGTAGGTTCTGAGAGGAAGTTCCAAGCGCGTACTTTTTCGGCTCACAGGTACACCCCTCGAGGAACCCGTTGGAGGAAGTGACCGGCACGTCACCCGGTCGATTTGGTGGCGCACCGTATACTCCCGGTAGGCCCCGCCAATTGGGAAAGGGGCATTGTGGTCACAACCGGCCCTATAAATATCACCCCGATAGCCAAATGCTTCGCTCTCTCCCACCTCGAGCACCGGATTCCACCTCTCCCTCGTCTTCCTCTCCCCCTCCACTACCATTATAACCTCCGCCTTCTCCATTCCCAGGGTTTCTTCTTTCGATCTCTCGTCTCTTAATCTAGGGTTTTGGCTCCGGTGGCGCGAGCGTGATGGCGATTAGCCTCGAGGAGATCAAGAACGAGACCGTTGATCTGGTGAGAGACGCAGACGCCTCGCTCGTTCTCGAATTTTTTTTTTCATTTCTTTTTCCCTCTGATATGATCAGATCGGTCTCCTCGTATTTAATCCGTTTTTTCAACTATTTTTCTCTTATATTTGTAGGTTTTTTTTTTGTCGTATTAATGGATATGATTATTTTTTTCTTCTTTTAAATTTGAGTTTTACTGTCTTCTTCCTCTATTTACTGTATAGAGAGATTGCGAGTACTTCTGTTGTACTCCGCCGTCCCTGCAATCCTCTTCCCTTCTTCTTGGGTTCTTCGCCATACAAAGATAACGAAGCAAAAATTACAAAAGAAACCCTCGAAAAGAATCTTTATTTGCTCTCTACGGTTAGAAACTTCTTTTTTTTTCGATTATTGCGATTTTGGGGGGTCACGGTTAATTTTAATATTTTTGAAAACTTTTTTTTTGGGTTAATTTTCGCTTTTTTGCTTGCCCCTGTTGATTCACGTGTTGGGATGACGACATCTTGCCAAACCTCGTCACGAGAAATAGGAGTCTTGGTTTCGCTTGTGAAGTTGTCTCTTTTCCACAAAAAAAAAAAAAGTTGCCTCTTTTAGTTGCTGTTCTTTTGTGGTTCCACTAATGGAAGAAGTTGTTCTTGCTCATGGGTGTTGAGTTGTCTTGTGTTGTTGTTGTCTCAGGAACGGATTCCGGTAGAGGAGGTGTTCGAGCAGCTGAAATGTACCAAAGAAGGTCTCACTTCCGACGAAGGAGCCAATCGGCTTCAAATCTTCGGGCCCAACAAGTTAGAAGAGAAGAAGGTTTTTTTTCCAAAGCGAATCCTTTTTTATCCTTCTTCCTCCTCCTTGATTTATATCATGGCCTTGTACTAAAGAATGATTTTTTTTTTTTTTTTTGGGTGGGGGCAATAACAGGAGAGCAAAATTCTCAAGTTCTTGGGGTTTATGTGGAACCCCCTCTCGTGGGTCATGGAAATGGCCGCCATCATGGCTATTGCCCTGGCCAATGGTGACGGGAAGCCTCCGGATTGGCAAGACTTTGTGGGTATCGTCGTTCTCTTGGTGATCAACTCCACCATCAGTTTCATTGAAGAGAACAACGCTGGTAATGCAGCTGCTGCTCTCATGGCTGGTCTTGCGCCAAAAACGAAGGTGTGAAATGTTTTTCAGAAAATTTGATATTTTTTGCAGCCTTTTTTGTTATGTTTTGTATGCTTATCTGCATAATTTTATCATTCTAGGTGCTCAGAGATGGGCGCTGGACCGAACAGGACGCGTCTATTCTGGTGCCTGGAGATATAATCAGCATCAAACTTGGAGATATTGTTCCTGCTGATGCCAGACTTCTTGAGGGAGATCCCCTGAAGATTGACCAGTCTGCTTTGACTGGAGAATCCCTTCCCGTCACGAAGAATCCAGGAGACGAGGTCTTCTCTGGTTCAACCTGCAAGCAGGGTGAGATCGAGGCTGTTGTTATCGCCACCGGTGTTCATACCTTCTTCGGGAAGGCTGCCCATCTTGTGGACAGCACTAACCAAGTTGGGCACTTTCAGAAGGTTCTCACAGCCATCGGTAATTTCTGTATCTGCTCCATAGCTGTTGGGATCGTCGTGGAGCTCATCGTCATGTACCCGATCCAACATCGTAAATACAGGGACGGTATTGACAATCTTCTGGTCCTCTTGATTGGAGGAATACCAATTGCTATGCCGACGGTGTTGTCGGTGACCATGGCTATTGGGTCACACAGGCTATCTGAACAAGGTGCTATCACTAAGAGAATGACTGCCATAGAGGAAATGGCTGGGATGGATGTTCTATGCAGTGACAAGACAGGGACGCTTACTCTTAACAAGTTGAGTGTTGACAAAAACCTTATCGAGGTTTTTGTGAAGGGAGTGGATAAGGAGTATGTGATCTTATTGGCTGCAAGAGCTTCAAGAACTGAGAATCAGGATGCCATTGATGCTGCCATGGTTGGAATGCTCGCAGACCCAAAAGAGGTATTGATTGCCTTGCGTATATATTTCTGTGCAATTTTTTTTTTGTTCCTATTTGTTGGTCAATTATCACAAGTATTATTCATTTTTACACCTATTCTGTAGGCAAGAGCTGGTATCACGGAGGTGCATTTCCTCCCCTTCAACCCTGTTGACAAGAGAACTGCTCTTACCTACGTTGATGCCAGTGGCAATTGGCATCGTGCAAGTAAAGGCGCTCCTGAGCAGGTCCAACTTTTCCCTTGTATCTGATCAATGGATTTATTTTTATTTTATTGTTTCCATTTTTCTTAGTTTTGGACGCTTATAGTTTCTTGATCATTTGGTTCATGGGAATAGATTTTGAACCTCTGCAACTGCAAGGAAGATGTAAGGCAGAAGGTTCATTCTGTGATTGACAAGTTCGCTGAACGCGGTCTTCGATCTTTGGCCGTTGGTAGACAGGTTTGACTTTGATCTTTCCCATTTATTTTGTTCCTATTGTTGTTTCTATTCCTCATGTAAGCATGTGAATTGTCCTACAGGAAGTCCCAGAAAGAACCAAGGAGAGTGCAGGTGGGCCGTGGCAGTTTGTTGGTTTGTTGCCTCTGTTCGATCCCCCAAGACATGACAGTGCCGAAACCATTCGGAGAGCTCTCAACCTTGGTGTTAATGTGAAGATGATTACTGGTAATTTTCCGGGCTTCTCATTTTTAAACTAATACTACCTCTTTCGGTAGTCTATTCACTGAGTATTGATCCATTCAGGCGATCAACTTGCTATTGCTAAGGAGACTGGGCGAAGGCTTGGAATGGGAACAAACATGTACCCATCGTCCTCGTTACTTGGCCAACATAAGGATGCATCAATTGCTGCTCTTCCTGTAGATGAATTGATTGAGAAGGCTGATGGATTTGCTGGCGTATTTCCAGGTAAGCTTGCTCTGCATATAGGCACATACATGCAATAACTTCTCTCGTACCATTTCAAAGTTCTTATTGCCTATGTAATGGGAAAACATCTTTCTGTGGAGCAGAACACAAGTATGAAATTGTGAAGAAGTTACAGGAGAGGAAGCATATATGTGGAATGACAGGAGATGGTGTCAATGATGCCCCTGCTTTGAAGAAGGCTGACATTGGAATTGCTGTTGCTGATGCCACAGATGCAGCTAGAAGTGCTTCAGACATAGTCCTTACTGAGCCTGGGCTTAGTGTCATCATTAGTGCTGTTCTTACCAGCAGAGCCATTTTCCAGAGGATGAAAAACTACACGGTAAGAAGTTCTTGACTTTTTGTTGTTTAAGTCAGGTTTCATTAAGTTGTTCTAACATTGCCTTCTCATCTCTCTCTGTCTCTGTAGATTTATGCTGTCTCCATCACCATCCGTATTGTCGTAAGTACTTAAGCAAGAGCTCTTGGAAGTAATTGTGTCTTTTTATGATCTAACATGGCCATCCCCATCTTAATTTTGTTTATTTGGTTTAGTTATGGTTTCCTTTTTTTATATATAGCTCGGTTTCATGCTTATCGCATTGATATGGAAGTTTGACTTCTCCCCCTTCATGGTTTTGATCATTGCCATTCTAAATGATGGTAAGTATAGATACTAAACACTTAATCGTTTTTCTCATTCCGTTCTATATATTCTGTCTTTTGTCCTGCGTATTTCTCTGAGGCTGAATTCACTATTTTTTATTGTCAAATTTCAGGTACGATTATGACAATTTCAAAAGATCGTGTCAAGCCATCTCCAATGCCTGATAGTTGGAAACTGAAAGAGATATTTGTCACTGGTGTTGTGTTTGGCAGCTATTTGGCTTTGATGACTGTCATCTTTTTCTGGGCTATGCATGATACTGACTTCTTCTCGGTAAAGCATTTCTCAATCTATTCTTGTCTATTTAAGACCTCATCCATGATAAGAATTTCTTATTAGTTTTAAGTCTTGTATTTCGTTATAATTTAGTTGAATTTTGGAACTGAATGCCATCTAATGATTTTTTTTTTCTTTCTCATTTGTGCAGGACAAGTTTAAAGTTAGATCATTGAGGCTCAGCGATGATGAAATGATGTCTGCTCTATACCTGCAAGTTAGTATCATTAGTCAGGCTCTCATATTCGTCACTCGATCTCGCAGCTGGTCCTTTATCGAACGCCCTGGACTTCTGCTAGTCAGTGCGTTTATCATTGCTCAGCTTGTAAGATCCTCCATCCTCTAGCTCTTTTATTGGAACAAAGAGCTTTTAATCTCAGCAAGAGCTTTAAGCCGAGTCATTAAAATGTTGCTTCCTGTTAGCTAGAATTTGTTTCAGGAAGAGTGCATCACATACATATTTCATGAACCTGTGTTTCTTATATAGCTAACTCGATCTTTCATGTAGAACTAAATGGCATGTATCATTCCTTGGCAGGTGGCAACTGTCATAGCTGTATATGCTGATTGGGGCTTCGCACGGATTAAAGGTATAGGTTGGGGATGGGCTGGAGTTATTTGGCTGTACAGCGTTGTTTTCTTCTTTCCTCTTGACTGGTTCAAATTCGCCATTCGCTACGCCTTAAGTGGAAAGGCTTGGGATAATTTACTTGAGAATAAGGTATATAATCCTAATCCTCTAGCATCACTTGATACTTGATAGATGGTCCTCGTCCATTTGAGGTTCTTTTAGCATCTGCTTTTTAAATTGTGTTTGGAATCCTATTCTTTTCTCCAACTTTTTTATTAAAAAAAAAACTAAGCTTGCTTTCCTCTTTACAGACTGCCTTCACTACCAAAAAGGATTATGGTAGAGAAGAAAGGGAGGCTCAATGGGCTATGGCACAGAGAACTCTTCATGGACTCCAACCCCCTGAAACCGCCAACCTCTTCAATGAAAAAAGCAGCTACCGAGAACTTTCCGAGATTGCAGAGCAGGCTAAGAGAAGGGCCGAAGTTGCAAGGTATGTTATCTTTAAGATATATCATCAACTTCTTGATCCAAACAACACTATAATTTGCCTAGGAAACAAACTAATGACATCCAAAGCATTCAGATTTCAAAATTTAAACAAACACATCAAGACTTTAATCTTGTGCTTCATATTATAGGCTCCGAGAGCTTCACACTCTGAAGGGTCATGTGGAATCAGTAGTTAAGCTGAAAGGACTCGACATCGACACAATCCAGCAGCATTACACTGTGTAACCAACCACTATATACTGGTCTGGATAAATGAGTATGAAGGGCAAAGATAGATGCATATTAGTGCATGAGATGGAACAGAAGACCTTTCTGCCTTTTTAACGCTAGTACAGAGTCTTCTAGGCCTACTTTTCTGCATTAATACTTGTACTCTTGTTTCTTTTTTTTTTGTTTTTCTACCCTAAATTCTGCGATTAAGCTGCGGGAATAGTTTCTCTCCTTGCAAGGTGCTGATAGATGGAAATAATGGAATGTTACTTCTTCAAAATCAATTGATGCTCTCTCTAAGTTCTCTTTGCTCGTTACAATGTCTGCAAGATGTAAGCTATAAGCTAATTTCCTTCCATCCATGTTCATCCATAGATTTACAGAGTAATTGGCAATGCTTGGAACTTATTCCTTTTGCAGTTGCTCTTTGCTTGTACAATGCCCTAAAGATGCATTAATATTCACCACTTGTGAAATTCTACATGTCAACTGGTACCTTTGTTTTATTTTCTGAAGTCCTATGTGTCGTGGCTAAGATCTTTTGAAGCCTTGCACTTTGGAGACCTTCGATTGGTAAATCTTAGGTTGTACGTATCAGTATGAGCTTCATAGAAGAGGAGTCAGATATCTAGTAAGACTCCTATTGATCCAATATTATTGCAACACTCAAAAAAGATCGCAAGGAAATAAATAATCGAGCATCTCTACCCAAGAGGAATTGGCCTGAAGATTATAAGTGTTTACTGTGGCAATTCATCTTTTCTTTTGAAGTGCCACAACATGAAGAAAGTGCTGCTGGCCTGGGCTAGTCGCTAGAGTTTGTTGGAGTAGCTTTAAAACTCCAAAGTCCCTCAGTGATATTTGGATTACTGGCAGAAGCAGGTAAATGACTCGGGAAAATAAACTTTCTCAGCCAAATGTGCAGCTTTGCCCTGAGGATTTAATTCATCGGAATTAATTCTATGTTTGTATGCTGGACAGAGGCCAAAAGTGTTGAGGCTCAGCAGAGAGCCAAGCTGCTGAAGAAGGGATCCAGTTAGCTGATAGCGGTTGGAGGGATCCATTTTTTCTCTTTGTTATCTCTATGTTTTGGTTGTCTATATGATCGTAGAAGTTTTGCCTTTTGATACTTTTCTGTGATACTGTTAATATTTTGGTTGGATTGCTAGTTTGGTGGCTGTTAGAACTTTATTAAAATGCTGCTAGTATTGTTAGGATTAGATGTATGCTCTGAAACTTTTATACTTGCTGCTATCAGTGGATAGAGCAGGGTGTATGCTGATGATTGAAATATTATTCAACAAAAGAATTTAAAAGAAAATTGGTAAACGGGCATAAGCTCATTTATTCTATCCTTGTTTTTCTTATTCTACAATCAAATGGTAGATATGCAAATACCCAACTCAGCAGAAGACTAGTGTGTCTAGTAAGACAGGTTTCCAGCCAATGGACATAAATTTGAGTGGACTAGTAATTCTATCATCCTCTTCATAGATCATCATTATGCATACATCTTTTTTCCTTTCTTTCTTGTGGCTACTTTAATCATTTCTCATATGAAAGAGAAAGAAAAGAAGAGAAAGAAGAGTATGTACATACACAAACAAAAGTGGTATATGTCTTTTGACATTTATTTTTAGACTTGGAGAGGCAAAGTATCATTCCTTACATATCCCAAAGAAAAGAATTCAACATCCTTCTTGCCTTCTGAATCTTCTCCTCTTTTTCCCCACCTTTCTTTTGGTAGAAGATGCAAAGAGAAGATAAAGACAGTGAAAGCTGAAGAAACTTTGGATATTCCTGAACTTAAGACTTAATAACCATGAGCTGAACTCATTGGACTTATAATATAAGCAACTATATAAGATTTCTGGTGAAATAATGATTTGGTCAGTTGATTCTAACAAAAGAAAAGAGAAAGGGGAAAAAAAAAGAGAGGAAAAGTTTAGCATAGCTTCCTACTTCTGAAGATGAATGGTATATTTTATTTTGTACCCTTTGGGATTTGGTATATACTGGTACCTTTACTTCTATAGAGTTTTAGAGAATAAGAAAGAGATACTTTTTCTTCTTCTTCTTCTTCTTCTTCTTTCCTTTGGATATCTTGGTCCAAGATTCTAGCATATAAAGCTGGATGTGATCTAAACAGTACTCTTGGTATCACATATTAGCATTTCCAGGCCTTCTTAACTAGCTCTCAGTCTTGGGCCTTGAAATTAAAAGGACAAACCAATCTTGGGTTTGGCCCAATAGGGGACAATGATGTATCTTGTTAAAGTATAAAATATAAAGATTAACCATTTAAGGGCTCGTTTGGTTGCTTGATAAATAAAATTGGGATAGAGATAAAATAGGTGTTTATCTTTTGTGTGTGTTGGTGTTTGGTTAGAAAGATAAATACAATAATGTATTATTAGATAAAGTAAATGGTAAGAATAATATTTGATTGTGATAATCGGGAGAAGTGATAAAAATAATCAAAATAACTTTTATATTGCCCTTTTCTTGATTTAAATGTAAATATGTATATATTCTTATTTTTAATACTATGACTATATTATTTTTTATTCATGATTATTTTTAGAATTCATGCAAAAATAATAATTTGACTGTATTCACCATTATCTAAAAAATATAGATATCATTACAAATAGCGTTATTTTCACTACATACATTTTTATAAAAAGTTTAAGTATATTATAGTCATGCAGTATTATGGATCTAACTTTCAAAATGTAGCACAATTCATCATCATAAATAGTACATAAATAAATATGAAATATAGAAACCACAATTCTTTAACAACCTAAGATTTTTGGATAATTTGTAAGTTAATATATTCATGCCCTTTGTCCAGGCTTCTTTGTTTCGTCTTGCATTATCTTCACTTCACTTGGCAAAATAAAGTTAGGTTATTACTATGACTGGAAAAATAATGACAAGATTTAACATATATCTTGCCAATTTTATGGAAGGAATATAAACTTAATTAATTGTAAGGACAATGCCACGACTTCTAGTTAGGCTTGATCAATTGAGCAAATAGATTTGGGCTCTGGAGAATTGCAATTAAAAGAGGATCACCTAATTACAAGCATAGAGAAGTTATACTTAGTTTTCGTTGGTGGTTTGGTTGTAACTTGCAGGGTGTGAGATGATACTATTTCTCACTGTTTTTTTGGTTATATACATGGGCATTGTAAATATATTTTCTTGTAGTGCTAGGTTTTGTCTTTTTGTAATGAAACTAAGCTTTCTTGGGCTTTTCTCAACAGAAAAAAAAAAAAAAAAACATATAGAACAGTTGCCCAAATTAATTTTTTAGAATGGATCTTGTCTTGGGAATGATGCTTGTCTTTGCCATCTACCATCTGAGCAAATTAGATTCATTTCACGTTAAAAAACGCTGTCATAATATAAAATATAATGCGTTAACTTGGTATTAGATGGAAAGTTGGAAGTTTGAATCCTACCAAGCCTATTTATTTATTATTCAAGATAGAAAATCTAAACCCATATCTAAGTCAACTCTCAACTCTAGAAACTTTGGAAAATGTTAAAGTATAAAATATGAAAATCACAATGGACTTTCAAGAGTAGGAATTCATCACAAGAGTAAGAGTCATGAAAGAACATTAATTGCAGTCCTTCAGTTAGTTTCAGCAGGGGTACTTCTACTGTTGAAACACTATTGATGCACATGCACTTGCATGCATTATAATTCTCCAGTGCTCCTCTTCCTGGCTAACCTCCAAATCCACTCAGTGAACAAAAGCCACCACACAAAACAAGATAAAAGATCTTCACTGATGTCAAACAAATCCTAGAGACCCCAAATTAAACAACTACTCATTTTAGTTTCTTGCTATCAAGTTCTGCCAAGTTACTGTAGCAATTTAGTTGCCATGACAATCTTATGTTTATATCTGTTTTATATTTAGGGATAGAGAGTCCCCTAACAATCTCTTAGCCTCTAAAAAAAAGTTATCTAATATTGTCGATTTAGGCTTTTGAGTTAACTGATCATCTACTGCAATATCAGAGTTAGTTTTTGTTTTTTTGTTTTTTGTTTTCAGAGATCATAAATTCAACCAATCATTCACTGGAACCCCCCAAAGTTTTGAGTTATGACACCATTGACATCCACCTCATCTCTTGTCATCTTGTGCATGGGGTGGCATGTCCTCAAGTTAAGGATGTGGGACTTCCTCTCTTAAGGTACTTGTGTGCAATTCTGAAACCACAAGAGCATAAAGGCCTAAGTTATATATAGATGGGTGTGGGAAATGATATAATTGTACTACAACTATGCAATAACCCTTCTAATCCAACCAAAGTTGTGATATTGGTGCAAAAATTAAAACAAAGGTGAAATGTTTGAAATTGGTATGAGAAAGAGATGTGGGATTATGATTGAGGAGATCAGGCTACTGGGAGTTGGACTCTTGTGATAACATTTATACAATTATAGCACATGGTAGCGTGGGGACTTAACTTTTTGGTGGTTGTGGTAGAGCTAAAGATTGCATGTGCATTCATGTGCTTCACTAGCACTATTTCTTTATTTTCAATTCATATAAGAATAAATCTCAGTTTCGGTTTCGGTTTCGGTTTCGGTTTCGGTTTCGATTTCGGTTTCGGTTTCACTCTTGAAGTCTAAAAAGAATAAGAAGTTTTGGGTTTTGGTTTTGGTTTCAGTTTTAAGCTTTTTAACTCTTTGGCAAAACTTCAAACCATTATTAGTGATAACATTATATATATTTCTTAGGCCCCTCTTCTTTGTTTTCTATACTCATGGGCATGGCTTGCAGTAATATTATTTTCCATTCCATATATTGAGAGATTGAATGCGTCCAAAATCTTTTACCTCTCTCCCTTCAATTATTCAGCTTGTGGGCTGGCCTCCATATCTGGACCAACTGCATGCATGCAAGTGTAAGCCAGCCTTTTGGGATTTAATTGGTGAGGTCTTGACCATTCTGCCCTCCATCAATGCATGCCTTCTTCTTCCCCAACCCCCCTACCCTCTATGTGCTTAAATTGATGCCACCCTTCTCTTCTCTTTCCAAACACTTGGAAGCTCTCTGAAACATTGCAAAGGTAATTGAATCAAACCTTTCTCTTTCAATGTTATATATATATATATATATATATATATATATATATATATATATATATATTCCTTCACACCAATACTTGGAAGCTCTTGTTTGATATTGTAGAGAGCTACCTCATTCCTTGCTTGATGAAGGAGACGCAAGGAAACAAGCTAAATGATCACCTCAACTTATTCGAACCGAACGCCGGCTTTCTTCATGAGTACTTGACTTATCTCTTGCCAGCTCTTTCTAGAGTAACTGTCGTCAATTCATGTCGTCTGACCCAAGGCAAAGAGATCGAGAAGACGGTGCGGTTCGAAATCGACATGGCACTGGTACTATCCACAAGTGGGCAGAAATGGAGCAGTTGCCTGAAACACAAGCTTGAGCAAGGGATGAACCTAACAAAGAAACCTCATGATGCTCATGCATGCCAACCTACCACAACTCTAAGCAGTATCTCTGAGTTCTCTCCATTTCGACCTCGGCTTTCGAGGTTTCCAGTGTCTGCTAGGGCGACCAGGCCAAGTAGAAGCAGTGGAAGGAAGATAAGAAGGGAGGAGGAATTAGGTGATGTTGTGAGGAGTCTGAGGAGGATGTTGCCTGGTGGTAGTGAGATGGCTTTGAGTGAGCTGCTTGTTGAAGTGGAGAGCTATGTTGTTTGCTTAGAGTTGCAGGTGAACATCCTCAAGTTTCTAGTTGAGGGTTGAGACTTAGAGAGACAAAGAGTGAAAGAAGCCTTATTAATGCCATGGCCCAAGTTTGCAGCAATGCATTAATGATTCAATGATGCAATTTGTTAGGCTATTATAAGAAATGCAATTTGAAAATAATGGCATTTGATTATTTGAAGAACATATCTTATATCTGTTAATGGATAATTCTTGCTCCTACCCTTTTTCTAAACCAAAATATGTGAAGAAAAAATTATATAAAAAAATCATTTCCCTTCAAAAGAAAATAAATATTCAACGCTACTAAGTAAGTATAGTCCTCGTTAAAGAGATTCATATTATGCTAGCGTTTCTCCTAACTCTTGGGAGGATATTATAACCTTGGCTTTTTTACCTATTTTTAATAAGATATCAAAAAAATTATCACGAACAATTCTAATATTTATTATTGGATCTTTCCACACAAAAAAAAAAAAGACTAGGTAGATGTTTGTATGATTTAATGAAGAAAGAAAATTTTAAATTAGAGGTATGAAAAGATAAGGTGTAATATGAAATAAAAATATAATATGAGGGGTGAAATGGAAAAAAAACCACCTGAAAAAGACAAACTGCCTGACATTGGCTGATGGACAGCTGTCGCTTTATGGAAGGAAGTATATCTACTGGTAGAATCGGAAATATACTGTATCCCGTTGGATACCGTTGAAGTAATTTTCATAGTTTCTTCCTCATTGGACATCCTAGCCTTCAAAACCTTCGCACTATTTTTTTTTATTATATGGATTTCAACTCCAACCCTAAACAATATTGTGGAGAAATTATTTAGTGGCTTTACTCAATTCGGTTGATGGTTTGGGAGAACAGCTTGACAACGCAACCGCTTGGAGTAGGTCTCAGCGGCGTTTGGTTCGAAGCAATTGTTCGGCGACGCATATGGCCAGAAACCTAAACTTCGGGGGACCAAAAAAAAGAAAAAAAAGTCATATATTAAAAAATTTAATGTATCGATGCACTTATTTTACCTTTATTTTAGACGAAAAAAATTGATAATAAAATAGTCATTTGCTCGTTAACACACTTTAACGAGTAATAGTTTAAAGTTTTTAATATAATTATCATTTTATTATATAAGTAGCATAAATCTTTTCACTAATTATAATTTCACCTCTAGTATTATGTATCTTTATATAAGGTCAAGATTTTAAACCTAAAATGTTTATAAGGAAGATTCTGTAAAACCCCAGTAAACTTTATTTCTGGAATATATCATATGCTCTTTGATCAATGTAATTTGCTTAATGTAATGCTAATTAGGTCTCAACTCCCTCCAAAGTTTCCAACATTCCAAAGATGGAATCACAACTTTGCATACACCTTGTGTGGTCGCAGAATCAGTGGTTGTTCTGAAAAGAAGAACCTTAAATTATTCCCACAAGAAAGGGAATGAAAAAGAGAGATACAAAAAATTCCATCAATCACACAACAACAACAAAAACAACAACTCTTCTCTCCTGGTCTCCTCCTCCTCCTCCTCCTCCTTCTCCATCACATGAAGTCCACCTCAAACATGGTTTGCCTTAAGTGGAGGAGGTTGTTGCCATTAACTTGGTGGGTGGTGTTTTCTGAAGTGAAATGGCTTGCTTTGTTCTGGTACTCCTCTTGCTTCTCCAAGCTCACACTGGTGTTAGAGATGCTTGTAGTTGATTTGGTACTACTTGCAGCTTGTAATGTTAATGTTGATATATACAGATGCATTAGTATACAAGTAACTAGAAGGAGCTAACTAAAAGATGAAAAGAAATTAAAAAGATGGTAGATTTGAGTTATTACTACTAGTGTCTTTCGTGCATTTTGGATTCAATTTGCTCCTCTCTGAAGAGCTGGTGGCCGAGTTCTTGGTTTCTTGGGGCTTCCTCCTCCTGCGGTTGTGGTCTGCTAGGCGTTTCCTGCAGCTCCTCTTGGCCTCGTCAAACTCGGCCAACACATGAAACCTGGATTAAAGCTTAAGCTGATAGATAGAGAACGGTGGTTTTAATCTTTTTATATTCTAACGCCAGATAGGCCTAGCAAAATTCGAACTCTATGGATGTCTTTAATGGATGTTAGAAGAGGAAAATGGGGAAAGATCTGCATCATAAAAAGCCCAAAGGGCAGCTAGGAGGAAAAGAGATGAGGAATAATATTATGTACACAAAGTCACTGTTAAACAAAACATAGGGAAGGTGGAAAGGCAGGGTTTAAAAGACAAAAAGGAAAGAAAGAAAGAAAGAAAGAAAGAAAGAAAGAAACATTGGGTTGGTGGTCGAAGTGTCTGTCAGGTGTTCTCCAATCTCCATACTCAAAAGTATAAGAAGACAAAAGCAAAAATGTACTATTAACCTGATCCTGTTTCAGGGACAAGAAGACTTCAATTCCTTTTGATCACTTCAAAAGAACATTTCTAATGCTTGGAAGAAGAAGAAGAAGAAGAAGAAGAAGAAGAAGGAGAAGGAGAAGAAGAAGAAGAAGAAGAAGAAGGAAGAAGAAGAAGAAGAAGAAGAAGAAGAAAAGATTGAACTTTTTGTCTATTCCTCACATAAAATACCAAGTTGGATGAACACCGAGAATT
The DNA here is from genome assembly GCF_019914945.1 of Typha latifolia. Classification (NCBI taxonomy): domain Eukaryota; kingdom Viridiplantae; phylum Streptophyta; class Magnoliopsida; order Poales; family Typhaceae; genus Typha; species Typha latifolia. The sequence goes on from NC_133093.1 coordinate 812,531, forward strand.
GCAGCGGCACCGAAGATGTGATCCTTTTTTAAAAGGTGGATTAAAGTTACCTGCTGCATTGCTGGCAGAACCTCTGCTGCAGCCCGGCGGCGGCGACAACGGCGGCCTTGGAGTGGAACTCGCACACCTTGTGGCGGCGGTGGTAGTGCTTCGCGCCGGAGAGGTCGGCGCCACATCCCTCGGCCTGGCACCGCGGCGGGGAGTAGAACCCCCTCGACCTCGCGAACAGCCGGTCGACGGCGAGGGCGTCGGCCGACGAGAAGTAGGTCCGGTGGCCCAAGTTGAGCCCAATTCCCCCGCCACCGCCGGCGTCCTCTTGCTTGATCAATCCCAGTGGACAATCCGGCAACTGGTGGGAGTAGAATGGGGAGGCGGTCATGGGCAGAAGCGAGTGTGGGCATTCGAGAAATGGTGCGTTTGGGAAGAGCAACGGGTTGTGGGTCTGGAAGGAGGGAGAAGGATAAGGATTAGGATTAGGATTGGTGGATTCCCAATCCCAAAGTTGATGCTTTTGGTGGTGGTTGTTGTTGTTGTTGGTGGTGGTGTTGTTGTTGTTGGTGTTGTTGGGTTCCAACCCAACAAAGGACATCATCATGGAAGGGACAAAGGCAGCAGCATCACTGCTGGAGTTTGATGATCTGTTCATCATCTTCCCATCAACAAGTGAGCAAGTTTGTTTCTTTTCTTGTGTTGGGTTAGAAGGAGTAGGAGGGATGGAGAAGGAGAAGGATGTAATAAAGTTGAGAGAAAGAGAGGTTTGGTCTTTGTTGTGTTGCTATTACTGCTGCTGTCTGTTGTAAGGGAAGGCAAAGGCAAAGGCAAAGGCAAAGGGAAAGGGAAAGGGAAAGGGAAAGGGAAAGGGCAAAAGGCAGAGAGAGGCAAAGGCAAAGGCAGAGGCAGAGGCAAAGCCAAAGGCTTTGGTCTTTTATTGATGGGATTGTGAAAGGGATGGAAGAAGGAAGGCATTGGAATTTCTTACAATGGAACAGGAGCAGTGGTTCCGTTGGTCAGAGACAAAAAGAGGAAGTCATCAAACAATCAATTTAAAATTTCTTTTCCTTCTTCTTCTTCTTCTTATTATTATTATTCTTTTGTTTTCATTTGTCCTCCTACATTAATTAAACTAGTTTGCCATTGCCAATTTGAAACTCCACCCCTATGGTAAAGTGTTGATTGGCTAGCTTAAATTATCTTGTTTCTTTCTGCTATCTTGGCTTTTTCTGAATGTCAGAAGGCTGATAGCGATGGATGTACGATGTAGACAGAGAAAGGCTTCTCTTTTATTTTTTATCCTCATATTTATTTATATATTATGCTGCTCACAAGCACCTCTAGCTACCCTCTATAGGTGAGTTTACTTTTCATATCCAAAAATTTTGATTTGGACTAAACTTTTGACCGGATTCTATAGAAATATTCAAATAATACATATGTTTTTTATTAATTCATTTTCATGTAACACTGTTACATGATTTCTGTATCTCTACTAATTATGATCTAGACTCATAATTATAGGATATTATTATTTAACCATCTTTCTTGTGATCACCATAGCTGGTGAGTAGAAGAACCATGCACATCCCATGCAGGTGTTTGAGAATGGGAATGCTTTCCTGAATGCTGACTGAAGTACTGAGCCTTGCTACCCTTTTTATCATAACATGAGGGAAGTAAAAGGTGCATCTCATTTGAGACATTCTCCTTGCTACAAAGAAATTGCTTGAGTACTGTAAGTCTTCTACAATGCCAAGCAAGCCTTAGAGTAGCAAACTAATGGCATCTTCTACATTTTTGGTCTCTTTTATACACAAGTTAGAATTATAAGAGGGTCATGTGACGACCTGAATTTCGGCTTAATGGCAAATTATAAGTTGTGTTTTTCATTGGTGAGGAAGGAAGAGTGCAATGATTTCAACCACTCTGTGAAAGCAACAAAAGATTGTTAGGAAAGTGAATCCAAAAGAGTTCCAATTACTGTAGAGAGCCAAGGGACGACTGCCTCTGTCTGTCTCTAGCCATTTGATGTAATGCCTGAGAGAACCCAGAGTTCTCTTCCAACGCTAGTAGTAGTAGTAGTAGTAGTAGTGGGCTCACAGGCAGTAGGGTTGTCACATGATATATAGAGAATAGAGATCCCATAGACTTGAATTCCTGTGACTCTGATAGAAGACTTACATAGAAAGCTAACTCTCTGGACATCCATCCATCCAGACTCCAGAGCCTTTGGATGGATGTGCAATGTTTGTCGTTTCTATATTGATGGCCTTTTATTGTTGTTCAAGTGTGAGGCCCCCACACTAGGGTTTCTTCTCCACTTACTCACTCTGCCTCTTAAAAGGTGGCCGGCTATCTATTTGGCATGTTATCTTTTGTTTTTAGTGATGATTCAGTAGGTTAGTTCTTCTCGATATCATTAATATGTATATTAGTATGCATTTTAAAACCAAGTTCTATAAATGCCAATCAAAGTTCATACTACTTGGATTCTGGGAGAGTGTCAAAGCACGGTTTTTTAACATTCTATGATAAGGGTATGGTGTTAGAGAGATGTTTTTGTGATTGAATAGCTTCTGCTGTTGTTGATTTCATATTATTTATTGTTTCTATATAGTTACAATATTTTAGCATGAGCCGATGATGATAAGGTTAATGATGCCTCGATAATAAACTCTCAATTCGATAGATTACTGTGTTTTGAAGGAGATTTTTTTTATTAATATTCTTTGGTCTACCATTAATGTTCGGAAAAAGCCATCTTTTTTCTCCGTCAATCGTTCCATGAGCGGTGAGTCCGCCTTAAACCCTAGAAGCCCTAACGCCAAATTCGCGTCTCGGAGCACGCGAGAAGACATCCGAGTTCTCCTCCCGATGCTCGGGGAGAAGTTGGAGGAGATCTTGATGGATTATACTGCTTGGAGGCAGCTCTCGCAGTTCTTCGCCGCCATTGTCTTCTTCCATGCCTCTGAATACGCCCTCGTCGTCGCCTTCCATGGCCGCCCTAATATTTCTTTCAACTGTGAGTCCTCCTATCATTCTTTCTGAGATTTAATAGATAAAATCTACATATTTTATCCAGTCTTATGAATTTAAAATTGGCTATGAATTTGGCAGACACTTTTTATTCCCCGCCGTTAAGGGTGAAGTTTTTCTCTCATGGAGGAAGAAGGGTTAATTATGTGAGGAAACATAGTAATATCTAAGATAGTGATCGGAAGCAATGGACTGATTTAGAGGAAAGGGGGTGAATTTCTGAACCATGCTGGTTATCTTGTATCTCACTTAGATTGGGTTATTTATTGGTCTATGGCTCAGACTGGCGGACTTGGGATTATAATCCAAGGATATTTCCAGGTTTGATGCTGCAAATGCTGCCTCATAAGGAAGATAAGCTGATTAAGTTGGGAAACCTAGTTTTCTCCTTAATTTTAATCTGCAGTTAATGGGGAGGACTAGAGTAGTACTCAGGAAACATCTAGGAGTAACCAGAACTTTTTATGATACCATCCCAGCCAGAACTAGTCACCAAATGAATGTAGGTTAGGCATGGGAAAAATCTTAAGGATTTAAACTGGCCTCGTCTGTCACTCTAGCCTGATAACTAAGCTGGTGACCTTTGATGATCCAATGATTTAGAAAACCAAAAACCCCTTGAAGATTCAATGCGTAAACAAACTTCTTAATTTTCCACCCTGATGTACACCAGTAATATGCCAAACTTCTGAGGTTTATATATTTTCAGCATTACAGTCAAACTTGTAAATTATAAACATAATTTTTCTTAGAATTTTTCCTTAATTTTCTTCTTTAGTGTATATATATAATCATAGTTTTTGGTATTCATATTTAAAATGTCAAATGAACCATCAAAGCAAAACAGGGAACTGCTGAAACTGCCTAAACATTTTCGTTGGGGCTCAGAACATAACTGACATTTCAAATATTGCTATCAAGAAATTCTGAAGATTTTCTGGCCGAAACTAATTTTATTTCTTTCTGTCTTGGGAATGTGTAAAATCATCAAGAGTTTGTTAGAATAAAACACCTGATCTTGTTAGATTTTTTTAAAGAAGTGCAATCACATTTTGAAAGTTCATTTCATATAAGTGAGATAATTTATATTTGTATTAAATACATTAGCGAGAAGCTGATAGAACTTAATATTCTTTAATGAGGATGATGCAAGAAAATTTAAGTTCTAGTCACTAGCATCTAAAATAATCTCTTGTTACTTTGTTATAAGCATGCTCTAGGTTTGTTGAAGTTACCAGACAGGAGACCCTTTATCTCATTAGTAAAGCAGTAAAGCAAAACTATAATATTCCTGTAAGACATGTTTTCAAGACACTGTAAGTGGATAAATGAGCTATTAGATAGGAAAGTACTCAATAGGAGAAGGTAAAAGATTTGCTGAAATCATTCTACATTGCCATGGATATCTTTTGTAATAACATTTTGTAATTCTACTGTTTGTGCAGCACTTCTGATCACCAGGCAGTATGTTATTGCAATGACTTGTGCATTGCTGGAATATGTTATGGAGATTCTTTTTTTCCCAAAGTTGAAGGAGTATTGGTGGGTTAGTAATGTTGGCCTTGCAATGATTCTCATTGGGGAGATCCTACGTAAAAGTGCTGTCATAACAGCTGGTCGTGCTTTCACACATACCATTAGAGTTTATTATGAAGATCATCACCAGTTGATTACTCATGGAATTTATAGGTAATCAGCAGTGTTTTGAAAAGCAGATTTTGCGGCCGCTCAGCAAACCCTGTTTGTAGCCCTTACTTGGCAGTCAGACCATCTTGGCGGCCTTGATGAGCTGGCATTTTATATTAGTATATCACATACTATATTAGTTATATCATATAATTATTTTTTATATGTTAAAAATGTGCCAAGTAATTAGTATACAATCTCGGTGCTATGTGCTGGGGACCTTGGGGTGACTTCCTGGATACAGTGATCATGTTTAGCATTGGTAATTAGTTACATACCCTATTCTTTCTGCAAATCATAAGATCACAGTATCACAAAGCTGATTGAGCTCATAAGACATAGTTTAGTGATCAACCACTGACTTATAAGTTTGCGAACTTGAACACAGCTTACCTAGGTACAACTAGTGGTTAGTCAATGAAAGTAACTTTAAGTTTTAGATCACAAGTAAGCAGGATTGCTTTTGCAGTGCATGACCAATTAAGATTTAATTGTAAAAACAAATTATGCAACTAAGGTTTATTTGTAAAAGTAACACCTTGAATAAGTTATTACACAATTAATCTCATCTTCAAGTGATATTTGTTAAAACAAATTTTGCCTTAGTAAGCTCTTTTAATTATCATGTATGACCATCTCAATGCTTGCAATAAGTTCCTATTCTAGTTAATTTGGAGTTCTTCACTCTCCTGAACAAGATTATTCCGGTTTTATTTTTGCCATTGTTTGTTATTAATGGGTGACCACAATATGAATGCTTATGTGTACAGTCACAAGATTCTGGAAACTAGGTGGGTTTAATTAGGTCGCCAAATAGTGTTTTCATGTACTTAAATTTCAATGAAAGAATTATGTATGGCTAAATTTAATACATATAGCTGAGATCAGTAAGCTAGCTTAACTTATAAGGATTATGTGCCGTATGCACTTGCTTTATTTATTTTGCATTTATTAAGTTCTATCGCTTATTTGCTTGCAAATAACTGGTAATAAATTATTAATTGATGATAGAGTTAACAACAGCCATAATAATAGAAAATAAAAGTAAATACTTGCTTTCTCATTTCTAGAAAAAGAAAGATAATTTGCACAAAAAACGTGGTTTTTGATTTTGTAAGTCAGGCTGTTTTAATTTTCCCTTGCGCGATAGGTATTTTTTTCCTATTTTTTTTCAACGTTGCCCTCAACCAATATGAAAAGAAAAAAGAGAGTTATACAAGTTATTTGTTAGCTGTATTAAATGCATCTTACACTCAATTAGACATCAATATAAAATTCTCCTCTTCTCATTTCTTCAAAAGAACAACTGAGTGGACATGTAAGTACTCTATATTAATTAAAAAGTTTCTCCAGCCAATTACTAGTTCATAATTATAATATATAATTCATACTTACTAGTTAATCTATGTTACTTCCATGTTTTTTTGCGGGTTTCATAGTTTTTTTTTTGTAATTCATAGTTATTGAACTTATATTTTTTGTTTTGTGTTCATAGTTTTATTACATAATTTGTAGTTATTGGGCACTTATATTTTTATGAGGCTGACAGTTTTATTATGTAATTCGCAATTGTTTCATAGTTTTTTTATGTAATTCATAGATATTGAATACTTAAATTTTTGTTGTTTCATTGTTCTATTACATAATTTGTAGTTATTGAATATTTGTATTTTTTGTTTCATAATTTTATTGTGAAATTCACAGTTATTGAACATGTGTATTCTTTGTTTCGTAATTTTATAGTTTACTTAGTTTCTAGTTTGTACTACTGTTAGGTCATAGTTAATTATATAATTAGTGGTTTTACCTGTATTAATTAGTAAATATTTATTGTTGATCATGACTTTCTAAGGCAAAAGTTACATGATAGTACATTTTAATGAAAAATCAAACTAATTCACAGAATGTAATTCGTAGTTATTTTTCGTATTACATAATATATGAGAGAGAAGTGACAGAGTAATGTAATCTACTTAAAAAGCCAGACTATGTTAAATGTATAATAGATGTTTTTTTCTTTTCACCACTCAATGAAGGCAAAAAAAGCCTGACATGCAATAAAAATATAAAGTGGGCCTCAGTCCCAAAATTGAAAATGCACTATGTTTTTTGTACAAATTACTTAGAAAAGAAAAGCAGATAATCATGATTCTCTTGAAGAAATGCTGGCAACTTAGCTTTTTTCAATTATTTGCAACCAAGAGCTTTTTTTTCAATTATTTGCAACTGACAGCTTTTTTTCAATTATTTGCAACTGACAGCTTATCAAAATCTGGAAAAATTTCTTACTCCCTTTGATCCAGATATAGATGCAAGTTTTTAGATGGATTTTGGAACTTGTATTAACAAATATCACTGTTTATATCTTACTAAATATTTGCTTTCTTACTAGACAGGTTCATGCGACATCCTGGTTATTGTGGCTTCTTCATCTGGGCTGTTGGAACCCAGGTTATGCTCTGCAATCCAGTCTGTGTAGTTTCTTTCACATTGGTGACATGGAAATTCTTTTCTACGCGGATACCGTATCTTTTTAAATGCTGATTTTGGATGTCATTGGTTATATTCTGATGTTGTTATGGCCTTTAAAACTTAAGTTATGTTGTTCCACAAGGATACAGGGTTGAAGTAGCTGACCTTTTAAATACTGAAAAATTGTTAGTGTACTTCATGAGCCAAGTTCTAATCCTTTACGCAGCAGCAGATATGAAGAGTTTTTCTTGACGCAGTTTTTTGGTTCCCAGTATGAGGAATATGCACGGAAAGTTCCATCTGGCCTCCCTTTCATAAAATGACAGCATTGGGACTACGTGAGCATATGAAAAACCCTCGCCTTTTCTTGTACTTTGCATCTCAGATGAACTTCTCTTAGATGCAGGGCAATGATTGGAAGCAACCTAATGGTTTGTTTACTAGAAAGTTGACAATGATTTGGTCATTAAGATCATGACTCCATGTTTTGCTCACATCACACTGTAAACTTATGTTGGCATTAGCAGATAAACTATTTTCTGGCTCTGCGACGAGGGTGCATGAAATGGCTGCGTCAATCAAGAGTTGAACTATGGACCAGCACTCCATGTTTGAAAAGAAGAAAAGCCAGAGAAACCATTAGTCATTAGCTATTTAATTAGATATGACATCCAATTGCAGAGAGCTGCTAGCATTCTCAGAATGGCTGCAAAATACTTTGCCAGAAGTGTATATTCTTCTACCAACTCAAGTTTGTCAATCTCAAAATGCTTCAGTTCTTGTGCCCATTAGAGCAACTATACAAACTTTATCTAAATGAAAATTTATTTCACATTGTTTTTATATACTCTATGATTTGATTTTTTTTTCTTTTAAAGGCTGTGCATTTGAGGGAATGCCCTTTTAATTGCTTAAGAAATTATTTTATTTCCACTGTACCAGGTCCAACTGAGTTAATTTAATGTTTTATATCATCATTCTAAGGAGGTCGTTTCTGCAAAGCTGCTTGGTGTGGTGCATAACAACTATGGAGCTTTTGTAATTAACTGCATATATTTTTATTATTGTTATTAATGCATATTTAATTTCATTAGAATGCATACAGTTTATCTATACAGTATAAATAAAATAGAGATTCTGCCGTGCCGTAAAGATATAATAGTTAAGATCCTCAAAAATTTAAAAAGAAAAAAGAAGAAAGATCATCAAGGGTATAATAAGAATTAAAAAAAAACAAAAAATCATTATCTATTAATTAGTTATTTTTAAAATATATTATCATATATATTATCTTTTGACAATTATATTATCTTAATAATTTATTAAATAGAAGATATATATATATATATATATATATCAGAATAAGGATATTGATGTCTATCTATAATTAATTTGATGAAAATGTAATTAATTTTTATCTCTTAGATTATTTTTTAATTATTTACATATATCTTTGAGATTGATTTAAACTAAAATTTAAAAATAGATAGAGATAGATGATCATATTTAAATCGAATCTATCTCTAAAAGAATCAAATTTAAATTATTTAGTATTAAGTGATATTTTTTGCCTAAATAAAAAAATTTAAGTTTAAAGATTTCTTGCACTTATTATCCACTTTTACCCAAATGATGTTGGTCTTATCTCCCTCTATTTGAAAGTCTAATCAATTTCATTAAAATATGGAAAATATTAATTATTGTAGCATATTAATATGGCTGAATATAAACGATTTTATACTCAAAAAATAAAAATAAAGAAACAAATAAATGGAAAAAGATAAACATAATAAGAGTAATTTTTAAAAATAAAAATATATTATTAGTCCGAAAGAAGAAGAGAGAAAACAAAGGGGTGGAGGAAAACAAAATTACTCCTTTTTTTTATTTTCCTTCTCTTTGGGTTCTCCCGCGATCGAGAGAGAGAGAGCAATCTGCTTCTAGTAGCGAGAGAAGAGGGGAAGAGGAGTAGTAAGCGAAGAGAAGGGACGAGCGGAGAAGAGAAGGAGGAGGAGGAGTGAGAGAGAGAGAGAGAGAGAGAGAGAGAGAGAGAGAGAGAGAGAGAGAGTAGGAGAATTGGAGCTCGCTCTGTGTCTTAAAAGGTGATTGGCTTCGAATCCCCGCTTCCCTCCTCACTTGGAGCTCCCGAAGGTTAGCTTCAACTTCTCCTCTTTCCTTTCTTCTCCCAAAGCTTACACCTTTTGCTGCTTTCTTCCTTTCCCTCGCTTTAACCATCTTCAAACCCCACATTCCGCCTGCTTCCTCGTCGCGATCCGCTTCGTTTTAGTGGATTAATCGATCGCCACAGAGGTCGGAGTTAATTCCAATACGCTCTCTGCGGATCAATTCATCCGCCAAAACGCGAGCTTTATGAAGCTGTGAGTTGCGTCATTGGTTTCCTCGTGTTGGTTAGTGCTTATTTTAGGGTTTTGATCCCGCCCAGATTGGAGTTCGGGCTGTCTATGAGTTCTTTTTTTTATTATTATTATTGTTCGGTGGTATTCAACATTGGTTTTCTATTTCGTGAATTGGGTTATCTCCTTATGTTTTTGTTTAGGATTTTATGCCTTAAAGATGAGATTTTTGAAATTTGTGGCTGCGTTGTTCTGGTCCAGAAATAGGGTATTGGTTGGAGCTCTTTTTTATTGGAACAGTAAGAGCAAATTCTTATTTTGCGTGAGAAAATAAAACAGAACAGAAGAACTGTAATTCTGTTGATCTGGTTAGTTATATGGCTACTGTGCATTGAGAGATGCCACCACCATTGCTGCCGCAGCACTCTCGCATCAATCTCAATGGGCTGAAGTCTCAAATTGCTCGAAAGCTTGGCCCCGAGCGCGCCAAGCAGTATTTCCGTTACCTGAACCAGCTGTTGGCACAGAAGCTGAGCAAGCAGGAGTTCAGCAAGTACTGCCTTTTTATTCTTGGGCGTGAGAACATCCCCTTGCACAACCGGCTTATTCATTCTATCCTTAAGAATGCCCTTCTTGCCAAATCCCCACCTCAACCACTACATGAGAAACCAATTTGGGAGAATTCCAGAGCTGTTGGGAAGAAAACCTCAGAAAAAGATGATGGATCTAATCAGAGTCCTGCGCCATCTATGCTGCTCAATGGTTGGTCCAATGGTGGCATCTTACCGCGATCCCCTCGTAAGGTCAGATCAGGCATGCAGGATCGCAGGATTAAAGACTCCACAATTTCTCTTGGATCAAATGGATTGGCAGGTAGTAAGGTACACCAAGCTATAGTTCTGGAAAATCAGACTGTTACTGAGAATGGCATTCTGGGTCGGAGTGATCTGAAGAGGCCAGTGCTGCATCATCGAGATAAGCCTGTGGAACAGCCAGCAAAGAGACCAAGGTTGGATAATATATTATTGAATGATCAAGCTTTTGTACATAATAATCATCTGGATAAAGTTACCGTCACCGATGATGAGAAAGAGGTGGAACAAAGTAATAAAACATACTTCAATAGAGGTTCTCTGCAGGCTCTTCTCGGGATTCCTTTTTGTCCTGCCAGTGTGGGTGGGGCACGAAGATCTTGGCCATTGCTAAGTAAAAGTAGCATTAATAATTCTGACAGTGGTGAACTATGCGACACTGAGGTTCTCAAGAGTAGGATGGAGAGAATAGCAAAAGGACATGGCTTGGGAGAAGTGACACTGGATTGTGCTAATTTGTTGAATAACGCACTAGACACCTACTTGAAGTGCTTGATTAGGTCATGTGTTGATTTTGTAGGTGCAAGATCAGGACACCAATCTGCAGAGCATCCTGTTGACAAGCAGCAATGCCAAGTAAATCGTCACAATAGAATTTGGCCAGGAAATCAGATGTATGTACAGAGCAATTCCAGATCTTCAAATGGCAAAAACAAGCTTGAAGGCCCTCATTTGATGTCTCTGCAGGATTTTAGGATAGCAATGGAGTTCAATCCACAGCAGCTTGGTGAGGACTGGCCATTGCTACTTGAGAAAATATGCATTCATTCATGTGAAGAATAAGTCAGGTCAAAGTTAAGATTTCTGAATGTCTCAGATTCTTGTTGGCTGAGCCTTGCAACACTGATGAAATTTCATCAGGGATTACCTAAGAAGATTTTGAAAGATTCTCCATCTTCATGATCACATTCTTTAGATCAGTTTACCAAGGATTCTTTTTATCCCAAAAAAAAAAAAACTCTGCTTTGTCCATTTTTTGTTCCTAACTTCCAAAGATTTTTATGTAGTTTGCAGCACATGCAGAGGAAATCAGTTTTGCAGAAACGCTGATGTTTAGCTTCATATGTGTATAGTTTCTATCTAGGACTTGCAAGTCAGCTGTATGTATATTCTTGAATGCTTTTACTAGTGGCAGGGCTTTTGCAAATTATTATTGAATTTATTTCAAGAATCCCCATTCAGATCATATCTCGGATGTTTGTCTGAAAGAATATTTTATGTCTGTGACATTATACTCGATAGTCATTTCCTTGACATTGATGCTTTTTAGTTTTTTTTCCTAAGTTTTGTAGTCATTAGTTGATATATTCATAAAGTTTTTTGTTGAGTTGTTTCTGAGGACTTTATTCTTTGTTCACAATAAATATAATTGAGTTAGCACATTTTGCCATTCTTTGTATTCTTTCATTAGCTTTACTGCTTTAACTGAATCTGTTAGCTTTCACCTCCACTTAGCCTTCAGATAATTCCTTACATTTTCATGTCATGTTAGATAATACTAATGTTTAAGAGAAATAGAAGGATACACATTTCATCAGCTGTCAATTCTATGAGCTAGATCAGTGTGTTAAGAGTTTTGATAGATCAGTCTTTGCTTAATTTGTCAGATATATATGTGAAAAGATTCCTGATTCTTTAGTAGACTACCCTACCTTACTTCATGTAATCCTTAGTTTCAAAATCAATGCAAACTTTGCTTTTAGGATCCAGTCTTTGGTTAATTTTTGTCAAAGTGGTGGCTTTTGACAAAGATTAGAGAAAATATTCCATTTATACTAGGAATACAGCTGCAGGGTCACCATATATTGCTGCCCTTTTGTTACAAATGTAGTTTGAGGAACTACTTTAGAGACTTTGTTCATGTACTAATATCGGAGTAAACATGCGATCCATGGCACCGTCGATCACCTCACATCGTGTTGATTCATTGCTGAGCTCATGAGTCAGAAAGAACTGAATCACTCTTGCATGCTCAAGCATCAATCTGCGACAGCTACGCGGCACAAGGCTTGATTTCAGATACTCATGCACTAGTTCATCAAATGTATCCTCCATCATGGCATTTAGGTAGCTTATAGCCTCTTGCTCAGTGCAGCTCTTCTCTTTCATGTAAAAATAAACTGCATCTCTGTCGTTGTCCTTGTTCGATGAATTCTGCAGTTATGATAGACAATAGCATTGGAGATCATATATAGAGGAAGGGAACAAGATCTAGATTGTTTACCATGGCAGACCTCAAATGGATCAAACATACCTTGTGCTTTTGGACTTCAGCAAATAAGCTCAGGAACGACGACAAGCGATCTTGGATCGCAGACCTGTCATCCAAACATCTAAAGGCGTGATTGCTTAGTCTCTCTCCCATAATAAACATGGAAGGGAGAAGTCTCATGGCCACACCAAGATCTCCTTTTCCTTGCTCAATGTATTGCTTCAATGTTGTATCTTGCAGCACCCTTCTTTGCTCTCTTATGTTCATGTAATGCTGCATCTGCTTTAATCTCTGTTTCAATCACAGTAGTGCTAGATGTTCAAGATTAAGAGTTGAACTATATAATCTTCGAAGTATATATATAATGCTTAGAATTTGTTACCAGATCATGCAAGTAGTTGAACATATCCTTTCCTTGGGCAGTGCTGGCTTGAGCTGCCAAGTCATTCATAGTATCATAGAGTGCAGTGAATGTTGCCTTTATGGGAAGAGGGAGGAGAATGGACCAAGGAAGGATCCCATCTGCATGACATGCAAATTGTTGTCATTGTTGGCATTAGAATTATATTTTCTGCTACCTCCTTCAAGAAACTTACTTCTTGACTGCTTGATACATCGCACGTAAGTCCTCTGTAGATTCATGGAATTCAAACAGAGCCCTGAGTGCATTCTCAATGCAGTTGCATTTGGTGTAGGCTATGCGACAAGCCGAGAATTCCGGCTCATAGAGCGTTGCAGCGATCCCAAAGTGAATCTCTTCAGGGCTCCATACATTGACAACAAGATGATCATCCATTATGCCACAATTATTCCACCATCTGAAACAATTACAACAAGTTATAAGCATGTGGTTCGTACCGAGTCCTCAACAATTACAGAAGAGATGTCTAGCTAAACTTACTTTAGAATCGAATCGATCTCACTCTTGTATAGTTTTTGAAGCCTGTTGTAATCTAGTTTGGCAAGTTCCAGATATTTTGGGTCATTAACATTATACATCCTGGAACAAAAAACACAATTACGCTATGTACTGGCAATAGCCTAAGCAATATAGACATATATCATGGAATAATGTTAACATATATACTTATAGATAGTCTTGGCAATCCAAACATCATTTTCGCCGTATTGGTCAATGTATTCTCTTGCTTCAAGTCTTTCGAAACTCGTCCTCCATGGAACTTCTAAGGCGTGTGCGACCTACATGCATGCAACGAGCTTTGAGACCTCACTACGTGAGAAGAAGAAGAAGAAGAAGAAGAAGAAGAAGAAATAATTAATGTATGTATGTACCTCTTTGTCCAAGGCCTTCTTCAACGACCACTTATCGTTCACTTGATTGTTTGCGACGCAGGTCCTCAGATAATCTTGTACAAAAGCCTTGGCTTCTTTCAGTATCTTCTCGCCGGGAAAAGCCACCTGAGAGTATCTATACAAGTTGAACATGTCGGACACTCCTCGATGAGTTTGTCCAAGGAAGCAGACGAAGTTCTCGTCGTCATCTTTGAAGTACTCAAGAACATCTACGTCTTGCATGCACACAAATAGGTACTTAATTATTTCATGAATCAAATACATACATCTCTGGACTAATGAAGTAATTGAAGCTCACCTGAAGAGACCGAGTAACCGTGCAGCCGCAGCAGGCGAAGAGCCATGCAAGTGTCATCAATGTCGGCAATGGGGTTGTCTCTTCCCCATGATATACCTTGTTTGCCAGCATATCTATGCACATATGTAGGGCGATAACGAAGTTATTAAACAAACTAAAAAGTTCATATATCATCGATTTGCACTTTGAACGTACTGCATGGCGTACGTAGTTCATCATTGGACTTACTTATATACGTAATCCAAAGAGTCCAAGATTTCTTTCTGAAAGTGATGGTCGATCCCTAATCTTTGAATTGTATCGATAGCCCACAGGCGCTCTAGAAGGTCGATTGGATATTGGCATGGCGCTGATGATCCAGTAGTAAAGAGAGTTAAGAAGTGTAAAAGAGATAGAGAAAATTAAATGCATTTTAAGTGGATGCATGCCTCCCTAAACTTTTATTTATATCACTTAATCTCTTATAATCTTGTCCTATAAGCAGCTGCCTGGCGCACGTTAATTATTTTCATACAAAAAGATAAAATGCCCATTTTGATTTACGACAACCAATTGGGAAATCTAATTTTCCATCTCAAATTTGGACATCCTAATAAATCTTATGGGTAGATCAGAACTAGCTAAATTATGATTAAATGACACAAATGAAAGTTTCCGCGAAGTATATCAATTAATTTCACTCAAAGAGATGTATTAGAAGATCAAACTTAAAATATTTTGCTATTATTTATTTTACCATGATCTCCGAATCTGGTGACGATGTAGGTTAAGAATTCTAAGCACTTTTTGTCGCCGGTCTTGATGTAGGCCATAGCTGTGGAAGAAGGAGAACTTAAGAAGCTACCATCTCTAGACTGGAGGTTGAGAATTTTCTCCCATTGCACCACCTCTTGCAGAGCTTCTAATGAGTAAAGCAAGGTCGTATGCACTGAGTGCATCATTTCCAATGGAATCCTGCAGGGAAATTAATTAAAGACGACTGGTAATATACATATATATTAGTTATAATTAGATGGAACGTACAAATAAAAAAGAAGTTCTCTCAATATTGATACTCTAGAGTACCTTTTGATTTTCTTTTCTCTTAATTTGATGATGTCCTGCAAGAAAGGCAAGTCGTAAGGAAGGTCGAGCTCCAACGCAATGGCTTCGTTTAGCATGGAAGGAAATTGAAGTTCAAATCCACATGTGGAGAGGCTACAGCTCTCCTTCTCAAGATGTTTGGCATTCTCCCGCAAGAATTGAAGCCCTGGGATCATCACAAATCACATGAGATTTCGCTAAGGAAATTTTTAAAGAATTGATGCCTTTACCATGATCAATCCTCCATTAAATTCCTTAACTTAATTAACTGATAAGTAGTAATGTTGCAAAAAAGATAAAAGGACATTTATGTCTGTACAGACATCTATGCAAATAATTAAGATGGTTAATTTTTAAGGGTTATATGCGCCAAGTATAAACTTTAGAGAGGGGTACTATATATACATGCAAAAACAAAAACAAAACTAAAATCTAATACATTAGTAATAAGTGTTGTCTAATTAACATATATAATACCTTTATTAATGTGATCTTCTCCTGTGTTCCATGTCTTCAAAGCAAGAACACAAGCAAGGGTGTTTAAAAGCCTGTCATAGATGAGAAAGAAGGTTGGTTCCCCCCAGGAGCCATCCTCCAGTTGGTTCTTGAGAATCCAATCGAGACACGTAGGGAAGAGTGGCTTATAAGTGCTGTTGGCATCGTCGAGGGATGGAATCCTTGCAATCCATGCAGTATCGTACGCTGAAGGACTTGTCTCGCCGTCGTTCATAGCACGAAACTTCTCTTTGATTTCTCTAATTAACGTCTCAATCGTTTCGTCATTCTCTTCCAACTGGGTATCTACCTGCAGGAGGTTGAGGTTGGCATGCATTGCATAAGAAGAAGAAATACGTGTACATACATAAATTAATTTGTCCATTGATTAATGATATATATCAATAATAACCTGATGTAGTATTTTGGTACTACTAGTCCCCGGTGCCAATTCATGATCCTTTGTTATTAGCTCAACCTGTGAGCCTGCTGTTGCTTGATAATATTTCCCTGTAAAATAAATTATTACAAGTCATTATGAAGAGATTAATTTCTCAATCCATGCAAACTGTACATAATTTATGCAACTATATAATCGATCCTAGCTACCAAGATGGAGCTTGTTGGTCGATGAACTGCTCCAAAAGACCTGCTTGGGTCTGGAAGGGCATGACTTCCTAAGGCTCACAAGGGATGAGCAATGGCCATTGCCGTCCCCATTAATGGCCTTGCTGAGGCTACCAATACAAGAGATGAAGCCATTCGTTGAAGCAAGAAAGCATGCCGAACTCCCCATTAATTACTTAATTTTCTCTCTTCAACCCTTCACCCTCTACTAGCTAGTTAGACTTCCATTGCCCATTTATATAACAAGGCATGCAATAAGCTGGGTGCATGCAGCAACTTCCTGCATCTTGGAAGCCCTTGCTTAATTATTGGCTTCCAATTTTCCAATCAATGCATGCATGCATGCATGCAAGTGGCCCTTCTATTCTTATCTAGTTCTTAATTAGAACATACAACTGGTTGGCATGGAAGAGCACTTGTTAATATTGCAAAAACCAAGTTAGTAGTCAGTTTATTATTCCTTTCCATTAATTCGATTGACTCTCTCAACATATGGATGCAACTGCACCATCTGCTTATTAGAAGTGATACATTAATGGATGTTAACTTAGCCTTCATATCATACAAGTGGTGGTACAGAGGAATTTATTTGATCACATTAAAGTCCCAATATGGCTACCAAATTTGAACAATAAATTCCACCACTTACACTTAACAGTTGTACCAATAGATTTAAGGGATATCACCACTTATGGATACAAGCCTGTGATTAAATTATATATATATATATAGATATATATAGGGGTTGAACAATAAATACTCGTATAAATACCAATGTAACCATTGTGATCATTGTGCACTTTATACTTATGCACAATATGTGCTTAAATTTGAAGTACATAATAAGTTAAAAGCCAGCCAAACCACCAGGGAAAACAGTAATTTATTCATATATAAATTATAATTTACGCCCTACTGTCTAAACTCTAAATAAATTATAACCATTTAGTAACCTACTTATAATATATATAAAAAATTAGTGTCGATGATTATAGGGATAGTTTGGTCTATCTTTTACTACTAGTTTTGGATGAAAGTTTTTAATACGTGCAACTCGGTTTATACTCGCTGTCAAGTGTTTAAGATTGGTTAGGATGGAAGACTTGTTATTATTGCAAAATACGAATTAATTAATTACGTAGTCAGTTGTTATAACCGTATCAGTTGCTTATTAAAAGCAGTGGAATGAATCATGAATGGATACTATCATACTAACTTCATATCATACAAGTGGTCATGTGGATGGATCTTAATAACTTAGCTATAATATAACAGGTTATTTGGGTATGGTCTGAACCACTTCAGGATTAAGTGCTTTAAGTTTAAAAGTTAAAATAAGATGCGAGTAAAATGTAATTTTTCTTGTTATCCAATCGAGTATCCTGCTTATTAATTTCTTAGAATCTAAGATTGGTTGGGATGGAAGAGATATTGTTAGCATTCAAGTGGCATTCCTTTCTCTCTCTCTCCCTCTGTAACTTGGTACAATGGATGATAGCTTCGTATCATACAAGTGTACATCTTAAATACTTTATTTTTATTTAGGTGTAACTGATGAAGTACTATTAATGCAGACGCCCAAATCTAAATATTTTTGCTAAAACTTGGGCAGTTGTAAGAAGAAATTTTTTAAGAAAAGTTATTCTGAACTAAATTTACTTCGCATTCTATAATTTTATTTGCACCACTTTAGTTTTATGGTCTAGACTTGAGTATAATTGTTATGTATTTTTACTACTATTTCTTAATCGAGTCATATGATTTAATGAATATATAAAGAAAATATTTAAGTATATGATTTAATAAGCATTTTAATATATCTAAAAAATAATATCTATTAAATTTCAAATAATAAAAATATGATAAATATATTTAATATAATTTTTTTTATTATATCTTTGTCATTTGACATAATATGTATTATTTTATATATGTTGTAAAGATACTTTACAATTTTATATTTTTAATCAAATATAATCATAATAAAGTGTAAAGTGATAAAGATTATAAAAAAAAAAACTACGGAAGCTGAGTGAATTTAAGCCTAATCACGACGGGTAAAATTAAATTTTTTTCTTCTGTTTACCTCGTAGGCTGCCACTTGACACTCCAATAAGAACTACAAGTAATAAAGCAAACCACTTGTACTACATCTCTCTGCTCTTCCTCCTCGCTTGGGGCTCATTCTTATTCATTCTTCCTGGTAACTTATTCTTCTTCTTCTCTCTGTCTCTCTGTCTCTCTGTCTCTTTGTCTCTCTGTCTCTCTCTGGAAAATTTCTTATATATGGATGATTAGTAGTAGCCCGTATATTCAACTTGCAAGAAATGCATTAGATTTGTCATTCCAGTTGAATAGATGGAACCATTGTTAGAAATGACACTCAAATATATCAATGTTGTTATAGATGGTTCAAAAAGAGCTGATCGTATTATTTTTTCCTGCCTTTCATGTGGGTTTGGTAAAGTTTGATGAATTTTTGAAGAGGAATATATGCAAATAAGGAATTTTTCATTCTTATAAGCAGGTATAGGTGACTATTAGAAGGTTGCTTTGCTATTTAGTTTCCAAGTGAATGGGCATATAAGGCACCAATAGTTTTCCATATTTATATGACTGTTAGAAAAATAGTACAGGAGGACTTGGGTTGAAAGTTTTCTTTTTTCTTTTGATTGATTGAGTTGAAAGTTTCTGAGAGTAGCTAATATGAGCTACTAGACCTTCCATTTTGTTCTGGTTTCAAGTAGCCAGATTGAGATTGTCCATTAGAATCAGTTATGGTTATATAATTTCTTAATTTATTACTTTCTTTTGATCTCTCTTGTGTTTTCTTTTTTATTCTCACAGTTTTGGTGTCAAAACAAGAGGTAAGCAAGTATGCTGTCTATCTCATTCCCATCCTCTGTTTCCTTTTGTGGCATCCGAAATTCAAATTTCCAAAACTGTCGAACTCAGATGGCAAAAGCCAGTGGATCATTTCCTCAAAATTTGGCAGGTGAGGGAGTTTTCTTATCCATCTCTTGTGGCTTCATGAACTATGCCTTCTACTTTTATATTTAGAGAAGTGTATAATTTTATATGTACTTCCGCACAAGTCTTGTTTCTTTCCTTTTTGCGTTATTAATATAGGTTTAAAATTTTGACATAGACTTGTAAATCTATTTTAAGAATTTGAGCAGTAGAAAAGATTTTTCCATGGTCAATCCAATTGAATGAAAAGTTCTATTATCTGCTTGTAAATATATGTTATGTCTTTAATCGAGTAAAACATACTTCTCTTCAGGTTTTTCTCAGATAATTTTCATGTTGTTCCATTGAACCAACTATTAAATATGATAGATCATATGCAACTTTAGGAAGTTTATAGCAGATGTCATTACTCCAAGTCTAAACTATCTGAAAGCAATTGTCTTAATTGCAACTCACGCTTTCTTGTTTCCACTGATACAAGTTATCCTGATACGTTTTTGTATCAAGTACATTAGTTTTTTTTTTAAAAGAAAGGCATACTTGCACTGCTCAGTCCCTTCAGTTGGCATGAGTAGCGCTGAAAATAATTTCTCATTCTTCTTGTTATTTAATTCATCAAGTGATGGCAAGAGAAGGTTCAGAACTTCAGCACAAGAGTATGGTTTATAATATATATACTGATATTACTAGTCCGTTACTACATAGCTTCTGAGTTTTATGATTGTTTAGCCTTTAAAGATATTTTCATGGAGAATAGCATGAAGTCAATAGTGCCTTTTCTTCAGTACAAAAAGCTTCTCTTTTTTCTGAAATGAAGTATGCAAGGTGTTACTTGTGGAATTATTCAGTCTTCTTCCATTTATCTTGTTGGACTTGGACATAACTTTCACTTCATTCATTTTTGTTCCTCTTAACTAATTTCCAAATCTGTTCCTCCCTTAAACAGAAAATGTTGATGATTGGTCTTCGCTTGCAGTTAGAATTATGAACCGTCAGATCATGGTATAAGCCCACGATATGTTCTTTTTAAATCACATCATGATGCATTTCTACTTGAATTGAACAACCTCAGTACATTGTAGCGCGCTAAGGAGCCAAAGGAAAGGATAAGAAAGCAATTGCTGAAGGTTGAAATTTCAGACTCTGCATATGACACAGCATGGGTAGCCATGGTTCCATCCCCTGGATCTCCTGATGTTCCATGCTTCCCACAATGTCTAGATTGGATTCTAAGTAATCAACATTTGGATGGCTCATGGGGACTTCCTCATCTCCATCCCGCCCTCATTAAAGATGCGGTGTCTTCCACATTGGCATGCATACTTGCGCTTAAGCGATGGAATGTTGGTGAAGAGCATGTTAGAAGGGGTATTAGACAAGATCATTTCCTCATCAGCAATTAATCAACATTATGTTTTTGTTGTATGGATGATTAAAGAATATTTTCTTTTTTACATGTTGCAGGCCTCCACTTTATCAGATATAATTTCTCCTATATTATGAATGAGAACTTAGCTTCTCCAATTGGCTTTAATATCATATTTCCTGGCATGCTTGGATTTGCCATAGACATGGGTTTAGACCTAAATATAAGCCAAGCAGCTATTGAAAACGTTCTTTCCCTTAGAGATGCGGAACTGCGAAGGTGAGTTCACAGGATATTGGTATTAAGCTTTAAGTTCATTTGCTTTCTGCTTTTGATTTTTCAATCTATGAGTAATAAAGGACAATTATGTTATGGTGGTAGATTTCTTATTCTCATCCCATATAATTGATAACATGTATATATATATATATATCTGTTTAGAGAATCTCGAAGCACTTGTGAGGGAGGAAAAGCATACATAGCATATGTAGCAGAAGGATTAGGAAAATCACAGGATTGGAACGAGGTTATGAAATACCAGAGGAAAAATGGATCTCTATTCAATTCACCTTCCACAACAGCTGCTGCATTGATCCATCATCATGATGCTAAAGCCTTGGAGTACTTGCGTGCTCTTTTACTCAAGTTTGGAAGCTCAGGTGAATCCCACTGCATTATATCAGTGAATTTACGCAAAAATATACAGATCATATACAATTACTAGTTTGTTGCATATTGGCCTTCCACAGTTCCTGCTGCATATCCTCTAGAGTTGCATAGCCATCTTTCCATGGTTGATACTCTTGAGAAGTTGGGGATTGCACGACATTTTACGTATGAGATAAAGACCATATTGGATAGAATCTACAGGTATTAAGCTAGATATAAGTTTTAATTGTACATTGTATATCTCTTGCCAATGAAGTTGACTTCAGCCAACATACAGAGGCTGGTTACAAGGTGATGAGGAAATTACCTCTGACATGATGACATCTGCTATGGCGTTTCGCCTTTTACGTTTGAATGGATATGATGTTTCATCAGGTACGTTCTTATCATAAGCTACTTCATATTTGGGGACTGTAGTTAGCAAGATGTCTACTCATTTTGACAAGGTTTTGTGTGTGGTTCAGATGTGTTATCTCATCTTGGTGAAGCAGAAAAATTCTATAATTCAGTTCAAGGACATCTAAAAGATACGAAAACTGTTGTAGAATTATATAAAGCTTCACAAATCAAAATTTCACCAAATGATGAGGTTCTAGACAAATTGCACTACTGGTCTAGTAGCTTACTGAAAACAGAACTGTCCACTGGTTCAAACCATGGATCCCGAGGAACTCTCCAAGAGGTACTATTTGCTACTCTAAGCAATGTAAGATCCAATTTTTTGTGGAGGTCATAGCAAAAGATTGATTCTATAAAAACAAAAAACCAGTGAATCATTCAAAACTGTAGTGCATCTGTGACTGATATGTATTTTCAGGTGGATTATGCTCTTAATTTTCCCTTTTATGCCAATATGCAACGTCTAGAGCACAAGAGAAACATTGAGCACTTCAATGTTGAGGGAACTGTTGTTCTCAAAACATCATATACGTAAGATTATGAATTTTGTTGGTACAATAGACTTATTATCTCGTGTTAGAATTAACTACACTTATTTGCCTTAATGTCTGCTGAACGAATAAGACAGGTTTTGTCGCATCAATGATGATCTTCTAGAATTGGCTGTTGAAGATTTCACTACTTGTCAGTCCATATACAGAAAAGAGTTTAAGCTTCTTGAGAGGTATGTGTATCTTACAGACAACTCATCTTCTAGAATTACTTCTAGCATGCATATTTTTTCGCTGGCCGATTGACTAATCTTTCTTGGTAACAGTTGGTTTAAAGAAAACAAGCTCGATCAGCTAAAATTCGCTCGCCCGGTGCTGAAATTCAGCTATCTCATCTCTGCCTCTACTTTATTCTCTCCTGAATTATCTGATGCTCGCATTTCATGGGCCAAAAGTTGTGTGCTATTAAATATGGTTGATGACTTCTTTGATGCAAGAAGTTGCAGAGAAGAATTAGAGAGCCTTATCACATTAGTGGAGAAGTAGATTATTCACCTCATGTTTATGTGCAGCCATTTTTTTGAAATATGTGGTATCTAATCCTACAAGTCATATGTCTGACAGGTGGGACGGGAATCATGGAAAAGAGTTCTACTCTGACGAACTAAAAATTTATTTTTCTGCTCTTTACAATACTGTCAATGAGATCGGAGCTAAAGCATCCCAACTTCAAAAACGTTGTGTCACCAACCATGTTGTCGAAATAGTGAGAGATTATATATATTCTATGTGATATATGGTAAATCTATTACAAAGAAGAAAAAAGTGATCACTTGTAATGAATGTAAATGGCAGTGGCTTAGTCTGATGAGGTGCATGATGAAGGAGGCGGTGTGGTTTTGGAACAAAACAACGCCTGCACTGGATGAATACATGACGAATGGAGTTATAACTATCGGGTTGGGGCCCATCGTTCTTCCAGCACTCTACCTCGTCGGACCAAATCTTTCAGAAGAAGTTGTCAGACATTCAGAGTACAATACTTTGTTCAAGCTACTCTCCAATTGTGCCCGTCTCCTGAATGACATTCAAACTTTGGAGGTTAATACAGTTCTTTGTTTTTTTTTTAATATTTCTAATCTGTACTTTGAAATGCATTGAAGTTTTATTCAATCTGCAACATTGTTGCTTTCTTCGGCAGAGAGAAAACGACGAGGGGAAGCTGAACGGTGTCTCACTTTGTGTACTTCATAGTGGTGATTCGATTTCAATTGAAGAGGCTAAGAAGGAGATGCAGAGGGATATCGACACCAATAGGAGAGACTTACTGAGGCTGGTCCTCAGGGAGGGAAGTGTGGTTCCTAGACCTTGCAAGGAACTATTCTGGAACATGAGCAGAATTGTTCACATCTTTTACGGGAAGACTGATGAAACGACAACATCGGCAGAAATGATCAACTATGTTGATGCAGTTATTCATCAACCTCTTCAAGTTGACCCTCTTCTGTCAGCTACCTCCTGATGCAGTGATGACTCATCCTGGATGATCAAAACTTGCAAGTCTTAAGCCTTATCTTAGTCATGTAGTCATGCATGTCGCTTGGATATATAACCAGAGTAGAAGGCTAAGATTCGCTGATAAATATAAGATCCTTGGTATTTTATGTCTTAATTTGAGCTATTTGTAATCCGACCCCTCATTCTTTTCCTATAATTTTTATATCACAATCTAAGTCAAGATAAGATAATTACTCTGCAACATATTGATCAATTATCCGTGATATTTAGTTATTCTATTTTTTATCCTAAGGGTCTTTTAGTTCTAAAATTTTAAAAATGTTCAGTTAACAACATATTTGTATTTTAAAATTTTTGTGATTGTTAATTTATCAAATGGATTGACTTATATAGTTCAATTTAATTTCATATTTATCGGTAATAAACTATATTTATGTGTTTTTTATAATGAAGGATGCTAAACCAATTAACACACCTCTTGCAGATTATTTCGAACTTTCGACGAACAATCTACAAGGATATAAGATGAGAAGTTAGCACAAAATCAGAGATACTGAAGGCAGAGATGGGGAAGATTCCATAAGCTCTCTCTTTTCACTTTAGAATTGCTATGAAGCATAGAAGGTTATTTAAAGCACCAACTCTTCATGGATATATATATATATATATATATATATATATATATATATATATATCCATGAAAAGTATGTTGAATATCCTGAATTTCAAAGAATCTTAGCCTTTTCACAGATATCAATTCAACAGTCAGAGGAACTGCTTAAAAAAGAGAGTAGCAGTTCAGTTTCTTTTCAGTTTCTTTTCAGTTTGCTATCTTGCAAAGAGGATTCCTGGGCACAACTGATTAAAAGAGATAACTAAGTTTTGAAGTGTACTATTTTTTGTCCACCTCTTAATTAGAAGTACTAGGCATTCTACACAAGATCAACCAATTTATTTTAGCTACTCACTCTACTATTTTCTTCTCGGTTTTTATTCTTTCTCTACGTCCAGTCAAAATTCTTTTGATCAAGCTTGAATTGAAATTAATTTCAAGTCTAATTATAGAATCAAACTTGAATTGAAATAAATAGAGCTCAAACCTAGTCCAAGCTTAAACGATCCAATTAATAAACAATTTCGTCTCACCAAAGCTTGAAAAAAGATCCAATTCAATGGTACATGTATGAGAAGTAATATAATAAATATTATAAGCCTTTAGATCTTGATCTAAAAGTTCATAAATCGGCTTGGTATTTATTTTGGCAGCCCTGAGCTGTCCAACCCTGTAGGTTTGTAAAAGCAATGTCCCAATGTACTCATCTGGATGCAGGATGTGCTTGTTTGCAGATTGTCTCATTCCCTGGAATTGTTGCTTTATTTTCCATGTTTAGCCACCACTTGGGTCAGTCTAGTAGTGGGCAACTATGTCACTGTTACTGGCCAAAAACCCAGAAGGATCTCAGTTGAGGTAAGTGGTGGAAATGGCTTTGTTCTCTTTACCTTTTCCATGTTGGGCCTCCTCTTCTTCTTCTTCTTCTTCTTTTGCATGACACTTTTGGATGAACAGGGGAAAGAATGGAGCAAAAATCTTCTCAAAAAGTTAAAAAGCCAGAGTTGTTGGCAAACAGGGGGTACTTAGGGCCAAAGAAGATGTGGAATCCACTACCTTATCAACGCCATAACTATGCTTCCTTATGCTCTAAGGAAGAAACACAAAACTAAACATTATATTTCATCCATTAAAAAACTTGTAAAAAAAATGCAAGTGAATGTCTTAAAGCAATTAACACCCAAGAAGAACACTAATCAGAAATGCAGACATCCTGTGTATACAAAACAAAGTAGCTTATTAAACTTTTTGTTCCATTAATACCACAATTTGACAACAACCAAGTAAGAAAAATTCCAAAAAAAAGAGAGAGGAAAATTGGCACCTTTGAAATGAGCTCAAAAAGGGCTCAAATTTTATACACCAAAATCAAGATGCCCCTGGCCTCCCTATCAAAATGATGGTTGTTTTATTTATGTACATGGACATGATGAGTAGCATCTCATGCATCTTAACATACTAATTACTGCTTAATTATCATCATTATTAGGAGTTAATACTAATGAGATGAACGATTAGACCAAGATGGTAGCTTCCAAAATGATCTCTTCCTCTGCTTTGGTGTGTGTGATGATGACTCCATCTCTAATCTTACTATCTCCCACATCACTTGCACATCTTGGTATCCACAAGTCTGCACATCATCATACAGCTTAAGAATCCCACCACCTGCAACAAATTCCATATTTTTATCTACACTTAATTCTCCATTAACGCATATAATTTTATCAAAAAACAAAAAAAAATTAAGGAATCGAAGTGGTCCCATTTCCGAGACAAAAGGAGAGGTCGAAATCAAAAGGAAGGAAGGATTCTTCCATTGAGGAAACCCACTAAGGATCGTTTTTTTTTATTAGGGAGGATTAATTCACAAATATCTCAATGGAAGGATTCTTCCATTTGCTCGAGGATTCTTAATTAACTATGCGTTGGTGGAGCGGGGGGGAAGGGAGATGAGATTACCGTTCTTGCGGGCGTCGACGCGGGCGGAGACGGCGAGCCAAACGCGTTTGACGGCGAAGACGACTCGGTTGTGCCACCACGCCATCACACGGGCCCCTATTATCCTCCGCCGCCGGCTGGCGGCCCACCTCACCGCGAAGCTCCCGAACCTCCCCGCCAGTACTCCCTACTCCGAAGCTCCTATCTCCACCTCCCGGTGATCTCAGCCTCCCCCTATATCATATATATACGTCTCCCAATTCCCCAATCTCTCTCTTTTAAGACTCCTTTTCTTCTTCTCTTCTCCACTCTATCTATCTCTTCTCTGTCTCTGCTTTCTGAAATAATAATGGACATTTTTTCTCTTATATGGGATTTTTCTTTAGTGATGCGATATTCTCACGGCGGCTTCTCTTGCACTGCACCACGTCCACGGGCCTTTTCTTTTGGGGATATTTACAATAATTGCCATTTGAAACCTTTCAAATTAGACACCATGCCATTAGTTAAAACCTAATTTAAATTAACAAAGTTTAAAATGGTTAGGAAACTATATAATGCTATCAATTTCATAGCACAAGTAAAGAAACTTTAAATACCTAAAATACCCTCATTTTTTTTTACTGTAAATATTAAAAAACTTATTTAAGGGTATTAAGGTCTTTTTATATCTATAATAACTTTTAACTAGTCTTTATAAAAATTAGTTTATTCTCCTTAGATCCTATGAACTATTCTTTTATCCATATGAACACTGAGTTAAGAAGAAAAAAGTAACTATATTGGCTCCCTAAACTAAATATCTATATAAATAAATAAGTAAAATTAATCT
The DNA here is from genome assembly GCF_019914945.1 of Typha latifolia. NCBI lineage: Eukaryota > Viridiplantae > Streptophyta > Magnoliopsida > Poales > Typhaceae > Typha > Typha latifolia. The sequence continues at coordinate 839,770 of NC_133093.1, forward strand.
TGAGACAAACATAGGGTTTTTTAATTTTTTAAATTTTTTTTTTTTTCTCATCGTCGGCCCGAGAAGGAGAGCTCCTATGGCTATGTCTAGTATTCTTTCTTCTCTAGAAGAAGACAAAGATTGGAATCAAATTAAGAAATGACTATGTATATATAAAATATTAAGTCTCTGTTTATTTATGGAATAGGCTTAAGCCTCGTCATTCTAATATACTAATTCAACATTCCCTCTTATCTTATTTTTTATAATTTTTAAAAATTAATTTATTAATAATCTAAGAATATATTTTTATCGTTTGAGATGATAATACATAATTACCAGTCATATTACCTACGGTTATTATACATTCTCTCTCTTCTCTCTAAAGACATTACTCATGCAGCGAGGTATTATCCGGATATGCGAGATTATAACTCTACATACCCACATAGTGTGGGATTATAACATGCACAAACTTTGCACTTTTCAACATACTTACACAGTGCAAAGTATTACTCTAGGGCTAGCAAAATAATCAAGCCGTCTCAAACTCTGCTCAATCAAGGTCGACTCAAAATTGAGTTGATATATATATATATATATATATATATATGAGTAAAATTTTTCGTACTATACTATAATTATGTTATATTCTAAGAATTATGTAAGCGTATTACACTTTATTTTAAGCTTGATTCAAATCTAAATTAAGCTTAATTTAATTCAAACTTAATCGGTCTCAAATTTAATTCAAAATTGATTAATACTTGAAATTGCTTATTGATCGATTCGTTTAAACTCGAGCTCAAATTTAACTCAAAATTTGCTCGAATAAAAATAATTTAAATTTAAACTTGATCACAAATATATGCTCGATTACACCCTTAATTACTCGGTATATATAACCTCACATACCCGCATTGAACATGGCTGTGTTCATCAATCACTTACCGTAATCAGATAACCAAACATGAACTTTAATTAGTTTGTTTTTTAATATCATCTTTCTTTTTCTTTCTTTTTTTTTAGATTTTAATCTCAAATGCCAAAAAGAATCAAACAGTCTTCCGTAGTCATTATATATATGTATGAGATTAACCATCAGGGAGTTGAGTTGTGGCGTGTGAATATCGAACCCCTTCTTCTATTTTAACGGGTACAAAACCAATTCAAAAGGTTTCCCGGTCACAGCATCCTCGAGACGGCCACCTGCCGGTCGCAGTCGTTTCCGGGCCCGACACGCGGCGGAGAGCCATCAGTTGCGTCTCGCTTCCCTCGCTCTCGGCTCGTCCGTCCACGTGGCGGCGCCGGGATGACGGTGGGGCCCGGGCTGCTCGGGTGGGCGTGTCTTTTTCTCGTTCGTTCTCGAAGCGACCCGAAGGGGACGGGGCCCACCTCGAGTCTCCTCGGTCCGACGTGGCGGTCCTTATTTCCCGGCAGTGGGAGTTTTGGCGTTGCTGACACCGCCTGCGCTTAAGGTCTTAATTAGGAGGAGAGTTCTAAATCAAAACAAATAATGAGGACGTAACTTTGTTTAGCAGTAGATAATTGGTGATGGTTTCGTCGTTAGTATCACGATTAGTTTGACCTAATGATGTGATTTGCTAACTATGAATTACGAAGGTAGTTGCTATTTACTACCTAAGACTATGAATTATGAAGTAATGTCACTTAAATTACATTAAAGCTAAAAAATAAAAATAAAAAATAAATATATATTGACAAGACTCAATCAATCGTGTGATTGGCTCCTTTGATCTTTGGAGTTCTCGCAGTCGGCAAACTGAAAACCTTTCTCCGGTTAGTTGTTTTCAATAGGGTCCACACTCCACACCGTGGATGTTTTGACTGGGAAAAGAGTTCTGGGATCTCTCAATCACCTCTATTGAACTACAAATTCATTCGGTCATTCCAAAATAAAAAATAAAATAAATAAATAAAGGGGAAATGAACTACTTAACCCCTATAGGGTGCACTTCAATAATGAAAAATAATAATAATAATTTAATTATAATAAAGTGGGGGAGACCAAAAAAGTATTTGAAAATATAAATGGAATTTAGCCAAATTTACAATTACAACCCTGCAGAAAAGAAAAATTTTAGACGTCAAAGGAGATAAACTCCAACTACGTGTAAGACGGCTAAGAAGGAGGTCTAATCCAAATCGCTTAATGGAGAAGATTTGGTACGATTCCGCGAGGGATTAGGCTTTTTCCAAATCGCCGTAGTGGACGCCTTTCCAGGATCCAATGAAGCCGCCGCCGCCCACGTCACCCTCCACCAGCCGCTCGAAGAGATCCGACCGTCCGCTTCTCCACGTGGGTTGGGGGTGGGGGGAGGGGGGAGAATCGTGATTTCCGCGTGAGGATTGATTGTAAAACAACGGCATGGATTAGTAGGACCTAATTACTCAATTAGGCCCTCTTCCACCTTAACTTTGTCGTAGAAAATAATATCCCTTAATACTATCACTAATACTGGGTAGAACAATAAATATAAATTATTTCAAGAACATCTAAAAAACTTAACTCGTGTTTCTCTTTCTGAACAAATTATGTCACTACTCTAAACATGCTCACCATCATCCGATATCCTCAAAAAATTTAGACAATAATACAAACTCTTTTAATTAGAGTGCACTGCTCGTATGCTTAAATAATAATACAATTTACTAAATAAATCAATATAAAAGACTACTAAATTATTGGTTATGTTCATAATAGTTCATCAAAATCACATATATAACTCATCGAATCCAACCTATCCATAATTACACTTTTTAAGGATAAACAAAGATAATTTAAGCACATAAATAAATGAATTGTATATTAAATAATACAAATTTTTACTGTCCAATATGCATAATAAGTATATGATTAATCTATTATCTCTAAATATTTTTATAAAAATATTAATACCATGTTAAAATCAACTGATACGAGAGTGGATGGAAAGACTCCACCAGTGTGCTACAATGGAAAGACTCCACCAGTGACTAAATATTTTATCACTAATAAATATTTTTTTAATGTTTGTCATGACTTGGAGGGATGTGACATGGTACCATCAAGGAAACAAGGTTAGATCAGTGTTAATTAACCAGCTACCTAATCATATCATGTCAAGCTTCTTTTAATTAATTACTAAATTAGCTAGATTAGATTCTATAATCTTTTTATTGAGATACTTATGCATCCACTTCTTCTAGTTCTAGGGCTTTTGACCACCCATTATTTCCCTATCTACAATGAGTTGCTATTCTAGAGATAGAAAGACCAAAGAAGCAAAGAAGAAGAGAGCATATTAAAGCTAGCATTGCCCACTCTATCCCACCAAAACAACATTGGCATTGCATTTTATCACACAACAAAGATATTCTTGTTGAAAGTGGAATAAGAAGAGCCACATTCTTCTTATGATGTGGAGTTTCCTTTGAGATAGGGGGATCAGAAAGCATAAAGTGGGGAATGGGAATTTGATCCACAAGGGGAAGAATCTATGTGTGATTTGTACATTGTATTCCTTGCAGGAAAGAAAGGCAACTTTTCATTGAGTCCAGATGCAAACCTAGACCACTTCTCCTTGTCTCAATTTTCTTCTTTTCCAAATGCAAACCTAGACCACTTGTTCGAAGAATTTCTAGGATTTACTGCTGAGAAATTTGTCTCTGGCGAGCAGGATTTCTCTCGTCAAGTTCACTCTCTCCACACTAACCAACTCTAGAAAAGTTGATAGATACATTTCTTTATGACCAAAGAGGTTATGAGACTGACTCCAACCTCAAATAGTCACTGTTGAGAAAATTATTTAGTGGTTTGGTGACTTAACTCAATAGCTTAGCTTGGTTGATGGCTCAGCAACGTGATTGACTTGGAGAAGAAGCCTAGCTAGTTGAGAGGAGCAGCATGACAACTTAATAGTAGGTCTTAAAGGCATTACTTTTGAAGCAATAGCATACAGTTTGAAATCTAAAATAGATAGTTTGGTAGAATCTTAATGCCTCTGTCTTTAGAGAAAGTTGACCATTTATCTAATCCATATCTAGTATTCGAATTCTTGAATGATAAAAGAAAAAAGTCCACCCTCTCTACTATTCCTTATTAGTTGTTTGAGGACTGATTTTGCCATACATAACCAAATTACGATTAATATTTAAGTAGATTTCTTATCTACCACCAACCATATTTGCAAAATAAAAAGTGTAAATTACTCTGATATCTTTTATAAATTTTTTATCCTTTAGAATTTAGTCTCAATTTTATATACCATCTTTCCAATTAGGTAATTTTTAGATATTAATTTCTTTAGAAGTAATTATTGATGGATTACAAATGAGTCTCAAGGGGATTCTGATCCGAACCAATTCCTAAATACAACTCAGTCCGGCCCATTACATTATTATGGGCCGTTATTTATCTTGGGCTTCTACGTCTGGCCCAATATCACCACACTTATAACCCGAATCTCGAGGCATATGTTCTTATTATTTTTTTTTCCAAATAAAAATTCCAATATTTTTTCTCGCCTTCGCCGCCGCCACCGCTGCCACCGTCCTCTTCCTCCTCCTCCTCCTCCTCCTCCTTCTCCTTCGATGCATCTACGTCTCAAACCACTCCTTCCTCCTATCAATATTGTTCTCAGAAGCTACTCTTCTCTCCCTTCTTCCCCGATCTCCCACTCCGACCTCGAACTCCTCGTCCGCCGTCATTACCGCTCGCCCAAGTTCCACTCCCTTCTCTCCTCCGTCGTCTCTCTCCCCTCCACCTTACTCCTCGCCGCCTCCAACCTCCTCTCTCGCTCTCACCCTTCCATCTCTTCCTCATGTCCTCCTCTTCCTTCTCCCCTCCCCTTCTCCCTCTCTTCTCTCTCCCTCTCTCTCCGCCTTGGTTCTCTCGAACCCACCTCCCATTTAATCCATATACCCTCATCAAGGCTTAAAGGCGCCGCCTTGGCGCTCCCGAACCTCGACCTCAAAGTTGCGATGGAAGCCGTTCGGATGGTCCTCGCTCTCGTCTTTGAGTCCCGGTTCGCCACCTTCTCCTACGGCGGCCGCCGCCACACCGCCGTCCGGTACCTCAAGTCCGCCGTCGAAAACCCCACGTGGTGGTTTCGCGTCGTCCTCCGCCGGGAGCCCTTCGGGCGACGTCACGTGCGTCGTCTGTGTACCGCCATTGGAGAGAAGATCGAGGACCCTGCACTCCTAACCCTAATCGAGAGGCTGTTCATATCGGAGGCGGTCTCGATCGAGCTCGGTGGGGTCGAATTGGGAAGAGGGTTTCCCCAAGAGAGCGAGCTCAGCTCGATTTTTATCAATATCTACTTCGATTCAGTTGATAAGGAGATCCAAAAGATACGGGAGGAGGTGCATAAGGAGAACCCTAGGGTTGGGGGTCTGGAAACAGGGGAGGATCCCAGGGTTTTTCATCGACCCATTAGGGTTTATGCTGTCAGGTACTTAGATGAGATATTGGTTATCACTTCTGGGTCGAAATTATTCACCATGAACATAAAAGATCGGATCTTGAAGCACTTGGAGGATGATTTGGAGCTGAAAGTTGATAAATTGAGGTCCTCAATCCATAGTGCAGTGTCTGAAAAGATGGAATTCATGGGAATGGAGCTCCAGGCGGTGCTGCCTTCGGTTCTGCACCCCCCCATGTCGGAGAAGGCCATCCGGGCAAGGAAGAAGTACTTGAAGAGGAAGGCAGCGAAGGCCCAGGAGCTGAAGAATGCGCGTGAGACTAGAAGGAAGAAGCTGGGATTGAAGATTCTGAACCATTTGTTCAAGAAGATCAAGCGTGGCCATCTGTTCGAGTTCGATTTCCGAATCGAGAACGAGGTTAGAGAGGTGTTCAGGAGTTGGGCTGCGGAGGTGGCGGTTGAGTATTTCGAGTCTAGAGAGCATCGCTGGGGCTGGCACCGGATGCTGACCGCCGGCGATTTCTTGTCTTTGAAGAGAGTGCGGGATCAATTGCCACTGGAATTGGTGGAATCCTATGATCAGTTTCAGGAGAAGGTTGACAAGTACTTGATGCCTGTGAGAGCCAGCAAAGTCTTCGAGGACGAGACGCGACAAGCTGAAGAAGAAGAAGAAGAGGAGGAGGAGAAGAGGTATGCTAAGAGAACAGTGGAGGACTTGGCGGAGCTGCGGATGAGGGTCAACGCACCTATAGAGCTTGTAAGGAAAGCTATAAAATTGGCCGGGTTCACGAATAACATGGGACGGCCGCGGCCGATCAAGCTACTCATCTGCTTGGATGATGCTGATATCATCAGATGGTATGCCGGCGTGGGGAGGAGATGGTTGGATTTCTTCTGCTGTTGTAGAAACTTCAAAACGGTCAAGACTGTCGTCAACTACCACTTGAGGTTCTCTTGTTTCTTGACATTGGCGGCGAAACACGAGTGCACCAAGAGACAAGCCATTAGCCATTACTCAAAGGATCTCAAGGTAATAACTGATCATGGTGGAGGGGAAGAGGTGTTTTTTCCGACCGAGAGGGAGATAAAGATGATGGGCGACGAGAATCTTTCCGACCCAATGCCTGTGGACGGTGTCCTGTCGATGATTTTAGTCAGACTGGCGGTCAGTGGATCTTCAAGTTCATGCTTGGCTCATTTCTGCAGTAGAACGGATACTACGCTTTATCGAGTGCGTTTACTTCAGAACCGTCTGAATGTGGATCCCTTGAATGAGAAGAAGTGGGTGCCTGGAATGGGAGCGATTCATGAGAGTCTGAACAAGAAATGTCTTCCATTATGCACGACCCATGCGAGTGATTTGTTTCTGGGCAGGATTACTCTTCGAGACATCGATTGTACTTCATTTCTGGAAGCTGATTGATTGCCCTCTGTCCCAAAGGCGCAGGAGATTCAGAAATTTCTATACTGGGAGTTGCATGTATGTTCTGTTGAAATCTATATTTCCTCCTAAGAGAATTCCAAATCCATTTAAATACTCTGATTTGAGTATTTTCCAGACAAAGTGTAATCCTCGTCGCCCTCCAACCTCCTCTTCCTTCTCCCTCTCTCTCCGCCTTGGTTCTCTCGAACCCACCTCCCATTTGGTCCTTGCACCCTCATCAGGGCTTGAAGGCGCCGCCTTGGCGCTCGCAAACCTCGACCTCAAAGTCGCCATGGAAGCAAGTCCTTTCGGATGGGCCTCGTCCTCATCTCCGAGTCCCGTTTCGCCCAAGTCCGCCGTCGAAAACCCCACGCGGTGGTTTCGCGTCGTCATCCGCCAGGAGCTGTTCGGGCGACGCCACTCCCAACCCTAGTCGAGAGGCTGTTCATATCGGAGGCGGTCTCCATCGAGCTCAGCGGAGTCCAATAGCGGGATCCGAAAACCGAAGCACCACGTGAGTGCAATGAGAATCCGACACGTGCCCTTCTCTCATTAGGTTAGAAGCTCTTCCGCATCTATAAAAACCAGAGAACCCTAAGATTTGCTCATCTTGTGAAAACCGCAGGTGTTCCTCCGGAGTTCTACGCCGCCTCTTATTTTTAGTTTTTCCTTTTTTTTTCCTATTTTTTTGTGGTTTCATCTTGCTCTCATTATTTTCCATGGCGATGTGGGTCTTTCTTTTGTTACGAAATATCTTGATCTCTCTTATGATTTTATTAAAATTTTGGGCTCTAAATAAAAGAGTCAACAGCAGGAGCCTTTTCAATGGCAATACATCCTGTCTGCCGCATAGAGCCCAAACTAAAAGCCAGTGGAAGATTGCTTGGATATCTCATCTTCCGTTATTCCAAAGCCACAATGCCTGGCAACACTTCGATTCCACTAAAAAAAAAAAGCAAAATTTTACGGCTAATTTTGGTCAAATTTGGTTTTTTTTTTTTGGTCTGATAAAGTTGAGATTTTTACAAGGGGGATAGAGATTTGGTTGGCATTACCTCAGACAACGGGTGCTTTGCTTCTTTGTCATGGCAGGCTACCTTTTGCATGGTGCCTAGATGGAGATCATATACTGTGAGGCTTCTACACGATTGGAGGGGTGCACCTTTTCTCTTAGCCCCCTTCAAATTGAAGAAACCACATTTAAAATTTTCTTCCCCTTGAAATAATTTTGTTGTGGTGTTTCAAATCTCTTAAATTCCTTTTTATTACGGTGTTCACGATGTTGTATTGTTTTTTTCCGACATGGATTAGAAGTGCTGCTATTGGTATAACTCATGCAGAACTTGCAAGTCCAAGATTATGAGTTGAATCGGATCAAAGACATGGGTGATGCACAAGATACGCTGTGATAAAACAAAAAGGGTTCGTAGAAAGGAAACAATACCAACTGCTGTTGTAGAAACTTTAAAATGGCTAAGACGGTTGCCAGTTACCACGTAAGGTTCTCTTGTTTCTTGACAATGGGAGAGAAGCATGGGTGTACCAAAGAGACGAGCCGTTAGTCATTATTCTAAGGATCTGAGGGTAACACATTATAATGGAGTGGAAGAGGATGATGGGGGTGACAACAGATGGTGTGCTGTCAATGATTTTAGTCAGACTAAGGAGACAATGGATCTTCAAATTCATGCTTGGCCTATTGCTGTGGTACAACAGAATCAATAGATACTATGCTATATTGAGTAAGTTTACTTCGGAATCGTCTGTGGATCCCTTGAATGAGAACAAGTGGTGCCTGGAAATGGTTGCAATTCATGAGAGTCTGAACAAGAAATGTTCCATTGTGCATGATGCATGCTGTGTGATTTGAGCCGCGGCAGTATTACTCTTCAAGACATTGATTGTACTTCATTTGTGGATGTGGAAGGCGCTTCACCAAGTACTGATTCTCTCATATCAACTGGAAGTTGATTGATTGTTCTTTATCCCAAAGGTGCAGAAGATCTAGATTTTCACTCAGGATAAATTTCTATCCTGGTCCTGCAGTTCTGCTTTGATATCGCAAGACTTCTGAGTGCTCTCTTTCTGAAGTATGTTTAACCAAGTTGGAAGTTCTATACAGCTATATTTAATGTTGTTCCAATGTCGTTGGAAGTTCTATACAGCTATATCACATTGGGATGGGAGTACCAAGTTAACTTTTGAGTTCGGAATCATGTATGTTCTGTTGAAAACTATTTGCTCATAGTTCAGATCTTTTAATTGAAATGGGTCATATGGTTGTCAGTGTTCTACATGTAAGTAGATTCTAGTTTTTGACTCCATGTGGTCTTTAAAAAAATTAGTATTGGTTACATTTCATATTAAATCAGTATCTGGATTCTTCAGCCTTTAGGATATGCTGAAATCGAATGACAGCTAGATACAGTTATTTTTAAAATCCAAAATATTCATTTGAAGACATGTTTCAGTTTCTTTTGCAGTTGATAATATCTCATTGTGGAAACAATTAATTAAGCACCAGAAGGCCAGATAATTCTAAGCAAGTTTGAAATTTTGAACCTCCGCAGGTGAGCAATACTTTGTTCTCTACTGCATCTTCTGTGTTGTTAAGGCTTTTAGGTTAAGAGATGCTTTATTCAAAACTTATAAACTCAAATTTCATGATACCTTCTCTTCTTGGTTGTGACGTCTAGTGCAAGTAATTGTGAACTGAAATTAGGTGAGTTTGAAGATCCTTAAGAATCTAGTTTATCTGTGATTTTCCATTTTGCTAACATATTCTTATTCAGTTGGGAACATTAAAGTACAATATTATTTACCTTGGTAGGTATTAAGATCATTTATGTCCAAATCTTTGTTGTGATTTCACACATTTCTAGTTGCAGAAAAAATTGATTTTTCTTACTTTCATTTTAATTTCCATGGTGATGTGGGTCTTTGTCGATACGAAATATTTTGATTTCTTTCGTGGCTTTATTTATTTATTTATTTTTGGGCTCTAAAAAAGAGTCAACAGCAGGAGCCTATTCAATGGCAATAAATCCTGTCTGCCGCATAGAGCCCAAACCAAAAGCCAGTGGAAGATTGCTTGGATATCTAATCTTCAGTTATTCCAATGCCACAATACCTGGCAACACTCTGATTCTACTTTAAAAAAATGCAAATTTAGTCAAATTAGGCTTTTTAATATGATAAAGTTGAGATTTTTACAAGGAGGATAGAGATTTGGTTGGCATTACTTCAGACAACGGGTGCGGCTACCTTTTGCATAGTGCCTAGATGGAGATCATACAGTTTGAGGCTGCTACAAGATTGGAGGGGTGTATGTTTCCCTTTAGCCCCTTTCAAATTGAAGAAGCCACATTTTTTTAAGTTTATTGTTCCCCTGGAAACAATGATTTTCTACTGTTTTGAATCCCTCGATTCCTTTTTATTACATTATGGTGAATGATTTAGTTTTGTTCGGGATGTATGGATTTTTCCGACATGGATTAGAAGTGCTGATGAGAGCTATTGGTATAACTCATGCATAACTTGTAAGTCTCAGATTATGAGTTGAATCAGATCAAAAACATTGGTGATGAACAAGATAGGCTGTGATAAAACAAAAAGAACTCATAGAAAGGAAACTACATAAGTGGATATGTTCCTGAGTAATAGCATGGAATTGGTTTTACAAGAATGGAAGCATATAGTGGAAATTTTTTGGTTTTTGTCATAGGATTTTTGAGAAGGTGTTGTCAAGTTTATGAGAGAAGAGTTCAAGAGTTGAAACTTTTAAGAATTGTTTCATTAAGTCTACTAGGATGCTTTTATCTCGCACACTTGTCCTAACCTTGAGTAATGAAAATTTGAAATTAATAGAAGTAAAACTATGTATGTATGTAGCCTGAATAATATCGGGCAAGATAATCTGATTGAATTCACCATAGCATTTTATAATATATATATTATAAAATATTAGCAGATATTTGTCAAAAGTATTATAGCAACGCAATATTTAAATGTGTAGAGAAGAGGCTTACTATAAGGGCCTACTAAAATGCCAAAGGTAGTATTTCAACTTTCAAACACTATGCAGCTCTTCTAAATAAGACAGATCAATATATTATCTCAGATATATATTGGGCCAATTTGAGCTGAGCAAGTCTCTAACCATCTATGACAAGTCATAGTTTATAGTTTTGGTTTCACTTTTAGTTCCTGCTTGGTTAAAAAGTTAAAACATTTCGGTCATTTTTATTATGGTTTCATTGCATCAGTTTAAGCCTTGTTAGTAGTTTGTTAATCTTATTTTTCAATGCATCATAAAATCTCATAGCATTTAAGCAACAAGTTGATATTCAAGTCAAATTCAGCTTTGAATTCAAAGTATATTAAAATAAATTGTTATTAGCTAGTTTTGATGGACATGTTCAGACTGGATAGGAGTGAAATGTGAAATGCTCCGACAAAATGTCGGTTTCAGATGAACTTCAGACCATGTGACAGACAATGATATATTGTCTCTGATATATATTAAGGCATCATTCAAACGAGCTCGAGCAGCTTGCGAGCCCATGAGCTGGGCTGATGCCCCTTACTATCAACACTATACTTCTCTCTCTTTTTTCCCAATGGATGTTCAAATCATACATAATTAGTGCAAAGCCATTGCTAATGTAATGTCACCTATGTGATGAAATACAAGCAAATGAATGGTTTACGTTGATATAGAGAACAAATTATCATTTAGTGATCCAACTCTGTTAATCTGTTATCACCTTGCTTCCTTCTTTCTCCACCACTTCACTTTTCCTTCCTGTTCCCTCCTTCCCCTCTTCCTCCTGTTGACCAGGTTGGCAATCCTTTGACTTCTCCCCTTCCTCCTGCTTGTTTATTTGACTCATTTCATGATCATTTATCTCTTGTCTACTTACACTCTCAACCTTCCTCTCCACTTCATTAACCTTTCCCTTGCCTTCAGCTGTTGCCACCTCATGCTGTTGACCTGACTCCCGTGGTGATATTACTGTCTCAAAGGCACCTACCAGATCTTTAATTTTGGCATTCTTCTCAAAGGCACCTACCAGAGCTTTAACTTTGTTGCTCTTCACTGCATGCTTGCTCATTGTCTTCTCTATGACATCATTATAAGCCGGCGATGTCTCCTTTCCTTGCATCTCATGCATTTTCTGTGCTGAACTCTCTTTCTCTACCTTCTTTACCACCACTTTTGCCTCACACTCCTTTACCTTGGACCTCTTATCCTCCACCGGAGAGCCCTTACATTGCTTGCTTGAAGTCTGGTCATGCTTATTTGCAGCCATAGCTGCAGTGTCAGGTAGAGTTTCAATTCTCTTTGTCATAGCTTTTGGCAGACTTCTTGTCCTTGCGAGAATCTTTGATGCTTTCTCTATATTAACAGGGATGGTTGATCTTATTGGTGTTCTGGGAGGATTGTGTTTCTCTGAGGTTTGCTCATTCTTCTTGCGGCCGCTGCAGTTGGCGTTGCGGTATGAACTTATTGTAGGCCGGAGGTAGTTTGGCTTTGGCTTTTCCGGTAACATTGAAGTGTCTTGACCACGCAAGTCGATGCTTGAATGCCTCGCTGGCATGACATGGATCCTTCTTGGAGTAGAAGGAGCTGACATGCTCTTCTCTTTAAAGATGTTCTCTTCCTTAGCTTTTGCAGCCATGGGCAGTAACTTTACTGCAGGTAAATAGCATGTGAGAGAGATGGTTACTGAGAAGAGCTAGGAGATGAATGAAACATATGACAAGGAAGAAGAAAAGATAATGAACTCAGCTTCAGCCTTCAGCATATACTAGATCCTCTTGAGACCTTCTATGTGTTAAAAAATACTTTTTAGTGTGACAAATATTATGCACTTATTTTCCTGGCAGATGCTTTAGGTTATTCATCACAAGTTTTTGATGGTTCTAAGTCTGCTTTTATATGTCAAAATGATTTTTCTGCATCCAAAATAGACCCAAATGATGGATTTGTGAATGCAAAATACTCTAATTCTTGGGTCTCAGACCAAAGATTTCATGTATTAATATTCTGTAACAATCTATCTGGGTGAGACCAAAGGTTTTGAAATTATGTGATCATCCATGACAGATGTCTGATTAAACATGATACCATGCTAACAGGGACAGAGGTATGCACAAAACTTCTTGGAAAAAAAACAATTGCATCACTGATGACACAATCTCATGTCCTTGAAGTATAAACATTAGAAAAGTAAGTATCAAAATTTGACTCAAATTGAGGAAAAGAAGAAAAGTATATGAAAATTTGCCTCAAATTGAGAGGAAAAATAAGAATCTGGAGCACTTTGACAGAGTTACATGCTCATGGTGAGATATATTCCAATTCAAACTCTGCAAAAGGAATTTTTAAAGAAATGTACCTTGTTAATGGAATAATCTAGTTGTTCTTAGACTTTTCATGAACAGAGGAGATAAGAAAGATGTGAGGGATAACAGGGGGGGGGAGAGAGATTAGGTGGTTTACTTGGAATGGTAGAAATTGGATTAGTTATTAGCTGTTCTAAACTAAGGTTTGACCAGGTCAAAATATAATATTTTATTAATGAGATCACAAATCTATATGCTAATCATAGTCTTTTATGCTATATAGTTTAAATAGCCGGGCTAAGAAACGGACCAGAGTCCCATATTGAGTTAATTTAAGGTAACTAAATTTTCACTATCACTGAAAAAAAATAATTTATAGAACCCATAATCTATGAAATTGATTTAGATTTTTCAGTAAAACAAATCCTAAGTGAATATAGTATGACTTGGAAGAGCAAAATAATGATGCAAGGATGAGGTGTCTTCTTCATCCTTGCAACCATTCTATATTATTGAATTATTTCCCCCACCTAACATTATTTATCCAAAATAAATAAGACAGAGAAGTTGATATCTTCTTCAAATGATAGTCTCTACAGTAATCATACTTTAGAATCAAAATTAGTTGATAATTGTATAGTATTTTATTACGGACAGTCTTTCGAAGGGAAGCCCTTACTATTTCTACATTTGGATCTCCCTCTCGGAGATTTGGAAGCCCTTATTGATCTAAAATAAGCTTTGACGAGTTCTCTGCAGTAATTGTCTTATAGTGCTGTAACGACTTACCCTTCACTTTCTTTCTCCCTTTCGGATCCTCTCTTCGGAGGTTATTTTTTTTGTCAAAAAAAAAAAAAATACTACACTAAACAAAGTTTTAGGTATCATTAATAAAAGTAGTTACAAATATTTAGTTGGCCCACTTTGCATAGATTTTTTTTTTAAAAAGGAAGATTATTATATTATTTATAGTAGTAGTAGCTACCATGATCATATTTCTTGACATTATATCAAGAAATTAATCTAGAAGAGGTGTCTTGAGGACAATTACAATTAAAAAAACCCACCTTAATTAATGACCTCTTCGTCATGAACAATGGATAATTATATATATATATATATATATATATATATATATATATATAATGACTGATAGTTTCGAGTCTATGAAAGCAACCTCTTCAGCAACGTAGGATTCAATCAGTTCACAAAGAAAGAATCCAAAGATAGATCCAAGATTTATGTTCGTCGATTAAATATCTTGTAGAGTTTATCCCAAAAGTCAACAGGTTGGCTGGGAAATTTATTTTGTCAACCGCCACCTCAGGAGGGACCAAATCAACCTCTAAATGTTTTTTTTCCCAAGATTAGATAAAATCCGACGGTCCAAATTCGTAGGAAGAATCCAAAAGGCACATTCTTTCTAATTCGTTTGGCTTCTTGTATATAAGAGTACATAATTAGAAAAGACTCTTAGTACTTGGATTACAACCATTTCCATATTGTAGAATATTTTAAGCATTTAATCAAGAGCTTTGCCAATTGCCACCATGGAAGGAGGAGAGCAGAAGAGGAAGGTGGTGGTGGTCGGCGGCGGGATGGCCGGCGGGCTCCTCGCCAAGAACTTGCAGTTTGCTGCGGATGTTGTTCTGATCGATCCGTGAGAGTCTCAACTTCTCATAATGTTGTTCAAAATTGTGTCTTTTTTTTTTGTTTTTGTTTTTGTTTTTAGAGGATTAGATTCTTGTTCTTGTTGATTGCAAACAGGAGACATTTTTATGCTGTTTTGCTTCATGGGTCTGCTATGAGAGTTTTGTGAGAACTGTTGATTAGTTTTTGGCATGTTGGTTTTGTGTAGATTGATCTAAAATAGAGTTACATCCATATATTTGTTGCATTTAGGATCAAATTAGAGTAAAGAAACAAAAGAAAAAGAGATCATTTTGACATTTTAGGGCAAGATATATTGCAGAATTATTTTTTCCTGACCTAATTTTTAATTTTTGCTAGGAAAGAGTATTATGAGATCAGTTGGGCAGATCTGAGATCAATGGTGGAGCCATCATTTGCAGAGAGAACGCTGATCAAGCACTCACAATACCTTGTCAATGGGACTGTCATCACTTCCCCTGCAATCAATGTAACTGAGAGAGAGGTCTTGATAGACGAGGGCCGCACGGTCCCATACGATTATCTGGTCATCGCCACCGGCCATGCCGACTCCGTTCCACTGAGCAAGAACGACAGGATCAATCAGTTCCAAGAAGGCATGTTTTGTTATCATCTGTTCTTTGTTCATGCATTTTAGTTTGATTTGATTTCTAAATTTTACTCGTTTTCTCTCATTGGTGTGATACATAGTAGCATATAATTGAACAATTTTCGTGATGTCAGTTGCGCGTGTTAGTATATACCTACCTTGTTTATTTCTGCAAATATAGTTGTCTAATATGGACTAGCAATTTATATGTTGTAGTTTGGTGTTTAATTGCAATACATTCTTCTTTTCAAATTGTTGATGAACTTAAGATTATCATGTCAAATTTCAGACAACAAGAAGATTAAATCATCCAGCTCTATCCTAATCATTGGAGGTGGTCCCACGGGAGTTGAACTTGCTGGAGAGATTGCTACTGACTACCCTGAGAAGAAGGTGACTCTTGTTCATAAAGGATCAAGATTGCTAGAATTTATCGGGCCGAAAGCTTCTGCAAAGGCTCAGAAATGGTTGAAATCAAAGAGAGTGGAAGTACTCTTAGAACAAACAGTTGATGTCGATTATGTATCAGAAGGTACCAGAGAGTTCAAAACATCAGCTGGAAAATCCATCACAGCAGATTGCTACTTTGTTTGTGTCGGTAGACCAGTGGGCTCGCAGTGGCTGAAGGAAAGTATCTTAAGTGAAAGCTTGGATGATTATGGTAGATTGATGGTTGATCAGAATCTAAGAGTCAAAGGTCGATCGAATATTTTCGCCATCGGAGACATCACTGATGTTCGTGTAAGTGTCAAAGTTTTCTACAAATTTCCTCTCAATCTTGTAGTTTATTTTGCAATTAAAATCGACATTCTTTAACCACACTAAGATCATTTCAATCTATTGGTTTACCAGTTGCTTTTCATATGTAGTAGATAATATCTGGCTAGAAATTCAGATAGATCCAAGAAAAGGTTTCTCTAGATTTAGATTGATATCTGTCTATGTACTAGATTGATATTGAGTACCATAGGATATATTAATCAGCCCCATATTACTTCCAGAATAATCTTTCAAGTCTCTGAGCAAACTTGTTCAGGGAATTGGTCTAGGTCCTCTTTTCTCTAGCAAATCAAATTGATTGTAATGTTTTAATCATAAAACAACTGGAATAAACTAGAAAGACTCTTCATGACCTAATCAAATAAGATTTATCATGTATTCGAAACCTAGTTCTGACTCGTGTTTTATGAGCAGGAAATTAAACAAGGATATCTAGCTATAAATCATGCAATGATGGTAACTAAGAACTTGAAGCTTTTGATGAATGGAGAAGAAGAAAGCAAACTGGCCATCTACAAACCTCCTACTTCAACAATAGCAATGGTCTCCTTAGGAAGGAAATCTGGAATCATGCAGCTTCCATTCACGACAATCGGTGGCCGCTTGCCTGGATGGATCAAATCCAAGGACTTATTTGTGGGAAAAACTAGGAAAGCAATGGGTATAACATCCTAATTCCATTAAAAATTATTGGAGATTATACATATATAATATGTATGCATATGATTGAGGTGATATTATAGATTCTTCCATGGAGTGTTGTAGTGTCTCAGTTTTGTCATCTTTTGTGTATGATTATGGAGTGGTTATATGGACAGTTTATAGCTTGTATTAAGTTTTGTACATGGCCTGAATTGGTTGGAATAAAGTTTTAGTTGGTGCTTAATATCATCCTGGTCTTTTTGTTACTCATATGGGTACAATTAATCCACTATTATATTGGCTTTTGTGGCATTCATAGAAAATTGAGATGGAAAAATAATAATATTTGCCATCCATGCTGATAATGATTTGCATGTAACTTTCTTTAACCAGTTGTCATGCTCATTAACATCATAAAACAATTTCATCAGAAAAAAAAAACATCATACATCAAACAATAAGTAGAATAGATCCTATATCCATTTACCTTAATACAGATATAACAACAGATTTCTCACAATTTGCGAGTTAGGATCTCAAATATATATTGTTTTGCCCGATTTTAACTTACCCTCGTGTGTACATTAAATTTAAACGGTTTAACCCTCTATGCCCTAGACGGCTAGACTAAATTAAGATTGTTAGTTTTTCTATCCAAAACTAATTTTGCGCGACGAACCACCCCTACTATCATTGGTGTTTTCTGTCAAGTAGCTAATTGATCAAACTACTTCTATCATCATCAAATCAGACTCTATTTCTTTCTTTTTACAGCCCTATTAACAGTTACTTGACTAGCGCAAATTAGTTTGGATCACCATAAGGATTAATCCTTGGAGGTTAAAATACATAAAGATGCGAAATATAAACTGTAGATAACCTTATCTAGCAATACAAACTGGATTGGTTTTCTTGTGATGAAGAGGAAAAGATATTAGAATAGGCATCAGTTGGAAATTTCCATGGCATACAATTCTTTGCTCCCATTTGATGAATGTCACAGATGAATTGGAAATCACTAAGGACAATGAAACATCATCATGGTACTGAAATATCAATGATGGATCATGTGGTATAAAGTTCAAGAAAGGAACTTTAGCCACACACAGACAAAACATGCAAGTGAGAATAATTCCAAGATGTATGGAAGTTGCACACACAAAGAATCAAACTTTATTGATCAAACAAACCAAAGGTGCAAGCTGGTTTCCAACCACATATGCTCTACACTGCTGTACATAGCTTTCAATCTCTGGACGACATAAATATGACTTCATACTCTAGGAGAAAGCTTTTACCTTCGGAAACAATCGTTAAGCAAAGAAAATTGCCCGGGGAGAAAAAAAATGCAAGCTCACAACCAAACCTGTGACCTTAGAAAAGAATAACTCAACAGCTAATAGAAAAGCTGAAAACAAGGGAAAAAAATGGTAGACCTAAGATGGGTGACGATATGAAACATTTGGGAGCATTAGCAGTTAAAAAGCCAATGATTTTTCCCCCTCATATCTATTTATGGGTCCCTTGACCCAGACAAACTGACCTTTCAGGGACTAATCACATCATTAACTAAAAGAGAGCAGGTGTGTCATACACTTAAGCAGGCCATAACCATCGTCTGTGCTAAGGGTCAAAATGGAAACCTCAAAACATCCAATAGTCTTAGAACAGTTGAAGAGCCATCTTGAGCCTGCTCTGCTTCCACTTGGGTAGCTTCAAGAAAGCTTCCTTTGTCATGCCAAACTTTTCTTTAAACTCAGATGAAGATAAATAAGTCTGCATTTATTTGGAGGAAAGATTAGCTCTTAAAATAGGCCAAGGTAATAGAGTCAGAAGGTAAACGATTTACCTCTCGCTTTGTCACATCAATTTCTGTGACAGGATCAGTAGACGTGGTTTTTAGGCGTTCATAGGGGAAAGTTGGGAGCCCTTCTTCGTCTTCAGGCTCATCCTCCTTTACATCTTCCTGTATTGTGAGAGCTTCAATTCTACTGCTCATTGAGTTCTCCTTGGCATTTGCCTCTGGTTTTGGTTTGTTTGCCTCAGGGCTCACTTTAACCAAAAGAATGGAAAAGGTTATTTTTCCACTACAGATGCATCTATTTGCTGTTAGAAGAGTGTGCTCACATACATACCTTTCAATGATTTTGGTATAAGAGTTTGCGCAGGCCGGTCAAAAGAAGAAGTAA
The DNA here is from genome assembly GCF_019914945.1 of Typha latifolia. NCBI lineage: Eukaryota > Viridiplantae > Streptophyta > Magnoliopsida > Poales > Typhaceae > Typha > Typha latifolia. Next base: position 858,814 of record NC_133093.1, read on the forward strand.
GTGCAGCAATTGCTGCTGACTTAGGTGCCAGTGTAGCAGAATCAGGTGTTACTGATTTGGGATAAAGTTTTCTGACTACTGGAGGAGGGGTTGAAAGATTTCTGGCATTTGGATTTTCAAAGTTGGCAGCCAGTGCAGTAAAGGCAGGAGATCTTCCTCTAACACGAACACGTTCAGGGCTAAAGGACATGCTTCGGGAGCGCTGAGATTTATCTGGTACACTAGACCTTCCTCCATATGATGTTGGTGTCCTCCGTTTGGGTTTCTGAGAGCAACAGCAGAAATCTAATCAGTTTGGTAATTCCAATAATAACATTCTTCGAGGAAAGATATTTGAAATTTTGAAGCAGAGCATGCATGAACATATTCAGTAACATACATGCTAAAATAATGAAGCTAAAGTGTTGATAAATAATTTAATATTGCAGTTCTGATTGATAAAAACTAATAGCAGGATGTAACTTTGACCCTTACTGTCGATATCTCTAAATCAGGAATTCAAACTTACAAATATTTCAAACTTACCAAACTTCAAAATTTGGATAAGAACACTACTATAGTGCAGAGTTAAGCCTGTGGATTCTAGGAAAGAATGGAACCTGAGTGTTTTGCTGATAACCAAGGGAAGAAAGAAATAGTCAAAGAATTCCTATACAAAATGCAACTAATACAGCTGCATGCCATCTCTCTAGTCAATAAAAGGAAAAGGCAAGTCGTATAGGAGTAACAATGTAAACACCTCGATACAAGATGAACAACTATCTCACAGCCAATAAAGCATGAATTTTATAAACTATTTAAGTATTTTTGTCTTCCTCTGGCATTAACAGATGTAAATTGATCCCTTAGAATTCCTCTCACCATGTTTTCTCAATTTTATCCATATATCCTATTAAAATTACAAACCAAATATATGATTTACCATTGTGATGAATAATATATTAATATTAGGTTCATATATATGGCATCTTACATCAAGTGCTGGCGTTCCTCCATTTTTCACTATAGCAAGCTTCCTCTGGAATGAATTGCCGTGCATCTGCAACAAAAAGAAGTTTGAGAGCCACATGGTACATACATAAACTATATTGTAAAATTATAACCAACAAGAACAAAATCAAAGATAAACATGTAAGGTTGACTGGAAATGCTCTGGATCAAAGATTTCAAGAACTTCTTCTTTATGATGAATACTTACTGCTGATTTTGCAGAGTCCCAGGTAAAGAACCGTGTAAAGAAGGGTGGTTCACTTCCTTCCGTAACAACATACAGTGGAGTTTCTCGAGATAGGTTCTCCATAAGAAAATCGAGCTCAAGAAATTTCTGGTGAAAGTAGAAAAATAAAACTATAATAAACCAAAAAGATGTCCACAAAGCAAAATATGAAAATTGACTAGAATGTAAAAATTTTCTATGAAGCTATCATATATGTCATATACCTCTCCAATGTTCAAAGCTTGTAATCTATGCTTTGAATCCACCTGCTGTCCAATCCAGACAAAGATGTCTGAATGACTGTCCAGAATGAATATATCTTCTGTCATCAGATCATCTTGAGTGAAGTTGAATATTTCTATGACCTGCAAGCACAACATAGCAAAATATAACAGCTTCATACTTTATATATTGAAGAAAAATAGAAAACAAAAGGATATGACAGATGCTCCTATGCACACCTTCAGACTGCCTTCATAGCACCATTTGCATATCATAACAAGTTTGTTCAACAAAACAAAGCATGCAAAAGATTAGCCAGACATGTAGGAGAATATCTGCTATCCAACATATAATGAGTCCACAAATCCTAAAAAATAAATTTTGTACTTACCTTTCGAGAAAGTGCAAGATAAAAGGTGAGGATCATTTTCTTGTTCTCTCCCAATCTTATGACTAGGGTATTCAGATTTTCCTCCTAATAAACTCCAAAACTGCTCAGTTTCTGTTCCTTCTTTTTGTGGTTTAGACTGCAGATTTGGCTGCATAGATAAATAACATACCAAAATAAGTAAGAAAATATTAATCTCACCGTGCAAACGAAGTATGTGAAACTACAAAATGTCAAAATTTCTTTACGAATGCTTTTGAATGTGGACTTGGGTAAAAATATTTTAAAAGGAGCAAATTCAGCAAGAAATCCTGCTTGGAAACTTCTTCATAGTAGGCTAGAAGTATAGAACTACCTTTGGTTCCACTCATCATTTCATATGTATCAACTTCTGAAGGAATGAAAAAGAAAACCGTTGGACATTACTGAATGTCAGAAATTTCTGCCCATATCAGATGATATATATTACTTAATGAAATTTAGGAGAAACTAAGGGGTCGCCCTTTGGGAATTTTCCTTGCACTAAAGTAAGTGCCACATCAGAAAATTGCACTACTGCATAATCCCATGTACATAAACTGTGGTTAACGTAACTAAATATGGTTATTCTCAATAAAAGCTAATGCATGTCAGCACTTGAGATTGGAAAAGTAAATGAAGAGAATTATTATCATACAAATTACAGGTACAGCTTTCTAACTTCTCCGAAGTGTTATGCATTATATGCATGGACCCTGCCGACCACCGATCTTGCCACAAAGAGGGAGAGAAAAAGAGGGGGACTACTCACCTTCACTCTTCGACTTCGTTGCCGTCGTTGTGCCTATCATTCACGTGCCGGAGAACTCCGCGGATGAAGGCGTCACTGCATTCCATGCCGATGCCCTAGCCCTAGCCCTAGCCTGAGGAGGAAGAAGACCTCGGGCGGATCAGGGCGGGTGAATAAAGACTTAAGTTGCGGAGGTCTTCTTCCTCCTTAGGCTAGGGCTAGGGCTAGGGCATCCGCATGGAATGCAACGACGCCTTCATCGACAGAGCTCTCTAGCAGCGAACGACGGCAACGCTGGCGGCAACGGAAGCTCGACGACGAGCGGATTGCCGCTAAGAGGTGTGTTGTGCAACATCCCTCGTGCCACGTGCCGGTACACCGCCGGCACAATAAGTGCCGACCAGCACGACCATCGTTGATTATATATGAGAACGCAACATTTAATCAATTAAGTGCTGACTCTTTTAATAATTTTACATATTAAAGCACTATTCAGAAAATGAGACATGAATGTAAGGTCAAAAGTTTCATGCCAATAGTAAAAACTAGGAGTGCGTAAAACTAGTTTTCCATCCAATTTGTTCAAGGAGTTGACTAAAAATCATTATGCAAAACAATTATAGGTATGAAATGAGACTCCAAGACAGCATAAACTCTATGAATCATAACGTATAATTTGAAAAGAAACATTCATGAAAGTATATGTACAAATAATGAGGAAGATCTTATCAGACCTTAATCACATCTAGCTGCCTTTCAATAAGCTCTTGGTCCACTGAGGTGCTAAGGCTTCCGGACCATGTAAAGACAGTATTCCCATCATGTAGTATGTAGCAGTAAGATGAATTCAGAGATGATGCTACCTGATCAAAGTAAAATATAGAATCATCACAAGATTTAGATCGTAGCAAAATCAACTGAGATGGAATTGTTAGGCGTTGTTTGGTTTGAGACTAAGCTCCGAACTCGATTATTTAGTTACTGGACCAGTTTAGGAGTCCCTGAACCACTTAGAGGGGTCCCTAAACTCAAAACAAACAAGGTCTTATATACTTATGTAAAACACATCAAGTGATATTAAAAATAAATTATAAAGATAAATTCAGACAGTATACCGGTTCAACTTGAATTGCTTGCATATTATCTGGTCCTGAACCTTGAACTCGGAAAAGAGCAATTCCATCTTCTGAATATGTATCATCATCAATGGCATTTTCAGTAACAAAGTTCTTATACCCAGAACTGACACCCCCCTACGATAACAAAAATATACATCAGAAAACATGATGTGCTAAAATCAAACTATTTTACAACATAAATCTTTGGGAAAGAAAAGAAAATAAACTCCCAATCCTAGGATAGTAAGGTTGACCTTGTATACAACAAAGCTCTGGAATATAGAGAAGAATTGAATTGATTCCTTTCCCTCATAAAGGCGAGCCTGTAAGTAACCATGAAACTATTAGATCACAAATATATATTAAAAAACATCTAGTGAAGTCCAGCGCAGGAACCAAAATGATGAATTACCTGAACAGCCTGCGACTTTACAGATTCAACAATCTTGCTAGCAAGTGAGATAGATGCAGTCCTCTCCTCCTGTAACCAACAGATGTGCTTTAGTACATGCTAGTTGCTTGGACATGCAATGTGTAAAAAGTGTAAATTCAGCTTGAAGCTGCTTCATTTGGATATAGACCCGTAAAGGATAGTCTAATGGATCTCTTTAGCAGCCACTTTACCAAATTAAAAAAATTAAAGTTTGAGAAGAAAGAGAGGAGAAGAGGAGAAAGAGATTAAAGAGGAATTTAAGATTTCTTTTTCAAATCCCATCAAAAGGTAATTTTTTTTTCTTTCATTTTCTTTAGTATTTCTTTTGTTTTACAGGTTAAAAACTAATATGGGTTGTATACATTATAGATCTAGTTAATTTTGCTAGATCTATCAATTGCAAAAGTCTGTCCTTCTACATAGATCTAGCATTTTTGCTGCCACTTTTAAAGCTAGCATCCATCTTCCTTCTCATAATAAGATGTTTATCAGAATAAGTTCTATACAAATGGATTTACACATGCATTATAGTTAAGCAATTTCAGATCTTTGACAAAAAACCCTTTCATCCTTTTCACTCTAAAATAAAGAACCTACCGATTGAATAGACATAACATGGCTCCATATATGTATCAAATCTGTCTAATGGCTAGTTCGTAAAATCTTTTCTGCATCTATAAATGATGACTTGGCTCAGACCAAATAGTTGTTGCTGGTGCACATGACTTGGACAAATCCAAATGCATGTCAGCCACTGCGTTAGAAAAAGGAGCATCCAATGTTGAAAAGGGTTCCTACAGGGCTGCAGACATGACCCCCTCTTACCATAATTGGATCACAGAGTACTTCTGGCTTTTCCTTAGTTTTATGGCATGCAAAGAATAACACATATTTCACAAATGACCAGAACAATGTAGAGCTTCTTGATGAAAGCTTATGTTCATATACTTGTTTTGACACCACGTCTTTTGCGAAAGATACTGACACCTTTTTTTGAGCAAAAACACTAAAATTTAAGAAGGTGCTTTAGGCTCTTAGCTATTATTGGTTGCCTAGTTAGCAGTAGTCCAGCAGTGAATTCTGGAACATAGTTCTCCATATGAGCATCTCCTATCAATTACGTAGAAGAAACTACTTATTTCATCCGAAAAATAAGGACATATAATAATTTAATGCTCTGCAATTTTCTCCAACTTTCTGCAAATTATTAGTGAGTATGTATGGGCTTGATGTTTTGTTTCGAGAAAGTCGGACACTGCAAACCAGAGAAAGAAGAAAATGAACAATAAGACAAAAGACTCAAGCTTCCGATATAGGATCATCTAAAAAGAACAAGTAGATCATTGTCATTAACTCATCCCAATCTTCCTTTATAAAGTAATCAATATAATGATGACGCAACCCTTTCAAAATTCCAACTTTCTTCATTTGTTACTATCTACAATTGAATATTGGAAAGCACACCTTTCCTGTCAAGACTTTACTAAAAAGATGCTAAATGTGGATTTATTGAGCTCAGTTCACAAGTTAGTTATAACCTACAGCAGGGTATTAGAAAGTATAAGTGATTTTCTTGTCAAGGTATTACTATCAGAAAAGATGCTAAAAGGAACACAGATTTACCTGGATGCTCTTCTTCCCAAACCAAGTGCCAATAAGATATTCCTCTTTATCATCTCCAGGATATGTATATTGAAAAACATAGCAGTCTCCACTATAAAACTTCGTTTGGTCAGAAGATGAAAGAAGAGTCTTTTCCTTGCCATTTACTCGCCAAACCTATGAGATTTGAAGAAACTTGATTTAGCATATAATCCATGTTGCAAAATCAGGCCAAAGGACTCCATGGCATTGAATTTACTCATTTAGACATGAAGAAGGAAAGTATGCATTTACCCATCCAGAAGTGCATGTTTGCAAAACTTTGCAGAGTGAAAATGCTTATATCCCCTTCCAAATAGGTCCTTAAATGAAAATAGTTATAGGGTAATTTCAAAGTTATGTGAACTTATGAAGGCAAATTTCAGTTCTGAATTTTTGAGAGGATGTATAAGAAAACATGAGTTTGGAGAGGCAAATGGCAAAAGCTTTAAATTGCTGACTAGCTTCTGTCCCTATTATGAATTTATGATATCTATGGAAGGAAAAGGAACAAGGAAACACCTGTAAGTTGCCTGTACAGTCGATATATGGTTGAGGCTCTTCTTTTACCGGGGCAGCTTTCATAAGGCCCTTAACGTTCAATCCTTGGCGTTTGAGAAGTGCTGCAGAAAGAAAGTAAATCAGATGCAACAAACATCATTAAGGTATGTAATTCAATGAGATGAAAAGGACACAAATTTACTCACTAACCTGCAACTTTGCCTCTTCCTTCCTCAGATACAGCCACATCAGTTGTTTGCGGCCATTTATCAAACTTTGATTTAAACATTACAGTCTCAAATCCCTCTATTATGCGGATAATATAGGCTTTTGGTCGGCTAGCCTCATTAAGTAATTCCTACAAAGGAAAATGATACAATATCATATGGCTGTACAAAACAAACCAAATGGCTAAAGAAAACACAGAGAGCATGTCGAATCCCCAGCCACCAGATCCATGAGATATTTCTCACTAGTGCTACTTGAATTAGTGGAGGAAAATCTTGAAGGGACTACAAAGACTATTGATCTAATAAACCTGCTACTTATGGGATAACAACAGTCAATCTAAAATGATGACTTTAAGTTAGGTTATTGAACCATCCTCATCTTTAGGCTCCTTTCATCCTTCACACAAGAGTGAAATATTACACATGAATCTTATTTAGTCCTACAAAGATATTTTAACCAAGAAATTAGGAGATTTACTTCCGCAGCAGCACTTGCACTTTTTCTATCTTCTAATGATGTATTTCTGCCCGTCCACACAAAGATTTCGACACCACTGTCTAGCAGGTAACACTTGTCTGTCTCTAGCAACTCTCTTGTTAATGTTTCGGAATCAACAGGAACTTTTTGTCCTTTATTGACACTATAAAGAAAACAAAAGAGCAATCAGAAAGAAGAAGCATCGGTTAATATATATTAAAAAAAAGCATCAGAGTATGCTTTGGAGTTTGGATAAGATTTAGAGAAGAATGAAAAATGCACCAGTGACAAACTTAAATAACTAGTTTCCAGATAGGAGCTCAGGACAATGAGTTACCAGAGCAATTTTGCCGTAAAGGTCTCATCTTTTCCGTTATCCTCAGAGATTGCCTTCCTTGGTAGAGGAGCAAAGCCACCAAAGAAACCCCAAAACTCACCAGCATCAGCGTCAGCCATCAATTTCCCATCCTCTGTGGGAGACAATCTACATTATCAAGTCTGGAAATTTAACTTAAAACCACTCAGTTAGGTATTTGGACAGAGTCAACTTACCAACAGCTGCAACCTCGCATTTCCCCTCATGGTAAGTGTCTTTAATATACTGCACAACTTCAAGAGCTTTAGCCCTCTCTTGAATAGATGAGTTGGACCCATTAAATTGGAAAATCTTGGACTCTGTATCCAGAATGAATATGTCATCATGATTGAGGGACGACCGAGCAAAAGGAACCTGATGAAAGCAGAAAGTCAGAAAACTCAAATGAGTTAAAGATAGCATTGATGTATGGCATACCTCTTTCACATGGACAACATGCTTTCCTTTGCAGACTAATAAACGTGTAACATGTTCACGCTCATTGATTTCAGTATGCTTGAAACCAGATGCCACCCCACCTTGCTGCGGTATAATACATGGTTTGAAATAGGAAAGGAACTTCTCAGTCTCATTACCCTGTACTTCGCGATATTGAACAGCACGTCCCCCTAGGGCTGCATCCAATTCTACAGTTTTAATTGCAGCTGTACCAGCTTCATCCTGTATGAATTTAATTTAAGGGTAAGTAACAAGTTGCAGATTTACAATCACATAGTGTTTGTATCAATGAATAGCTGACCTGACTAGTATCTTTACCAAGCCAGTAGTGGATGTCATGGCGGAGAGAACCATTTTTTAAGGCAGATGTCTGTTGAAAAAACAAGAAACTATGATGTAAAGGTAGTAACATAAAAGAAAAGTTTGAGTCTATAGAGACTTAGCATTATGAACATTTTTATCTACCTATGTGCATGTCTAATATTCAAGGAAATGATAACTTTAACATTGTGAAAAATAGACAAGGCCAACAAAAAGGCATGTGTCACGAGATGCTGGAAATAACACAATTTATCATCAAGAATTAAATACTGCAACCTTGGCAGAATAGTTTGTACTTTGTAGAAGCAGCATAATACTACAGGAGTCATCTTATCAAAAATCAAATTAAACAACAAAACATGAATGGAGCATGCATATTATGATTCTTCTTCAGTGAAAAGCGTCATAACATACTGGAAAAGAAAAAAGAACACTGTATTCTGGTTCTGAGAAGCTGATGAAATGATGATACAGGAAATGCAAACCCAATTTATCGAAATGAATATTTTAAGATATAAGTTCATGAATAAAATCCTAGACAAAGAAAAATAATTTACATATTAATAGTAAGTTCAATAAGGTACCTTTAAAATTACATATGAATCTCCAGTGAAAAATTTTCCACAAGAAGACTTTGGCACAGGAACTGGGCGGAAATTTTCAATACGCCATATCTCCAATCCACTGAGAGAATTAAGGATTATAATTGTAACACTATAATGCAGGGTAATGCAAGGGCAAAGGAAGATAATAATGATCACACAAGAAGGGAAACAACAAGAAGCATTCTACCACATATTTAAACTTTTCATTGTTCTCATGCTAATATTGAGCATAACACATGTAACTTATTTTGTGATTGGTTTAAGAAGGAAACTTTCACCATGATTCTTAATCTTCTAACTAGCATTTATCATATACTTTTAAGTTCAATAATTAGAAATCTTGTCTCTCTTTTGGCGCAAATCCTCTAATCTGCACATGATTGAAATATTTCTAACAGCCATCAAAAGCTACTTATCTTGGATTTATGCAGGATGCTTAGATTTTAGATGCTTTCTTGATGATTATAGCTTCAATCAGAAAATTTTCTACTAATCCACTCAATAAATGTTAGATAATTCAAGCAGTAGAAGTCTACTGAGAAGCTTTTATCCATGTCTAAATTAAAAGGCTACTATAAGACAGTTGTCCGACATAATATTTATGTAAAAGTTCATATTTTCTGACCAAGTGTTGTCTGCAAACAACATACATAGAACAATCTAGTAACTACTAATCAAGCTAGTCTATAGCAAAGTAGCAAAACAAGGATACGCTTTCTGTCCAGCCCCTTGAAAAGCAGAGTCTAAGTCCTTCAGAGACACAGCCATATTGCCCTTGCTCCTTTGGAAATTACTTTTGGGTGACTTTGCTTTCAAAAGAGAAGAAAATGTATGCTGCAAGAAGACATTCATAGACAAATGAAGAGTTAGTATGAAGTTCAGTCAATAGAGAAATAGATTATAAAAAATGGCCAAGTTCATTAAATTTGAAAGCATTTGAGTCGAGCTAAATCTCCTGTGAGGACACAAAACCAATATTCTAGCATAACCATAAAAAGCATGAGAAATCAGATAATTCAGGACTAAGAACATCAAACTGAAGAATATTGTAACCGATAAAGACTACATGCGAAATGGTTATAAAGAATATTGTAACCGATAAAAACATATCCTTTCAAATAGAGTTAGAAAGGATATGTTTTGCCTCAAACGATTGAAGTAAGTTATCCAAACAAGGCAAAGTCAGGATTGAAAAGAACTTTGAAAGTCTTTGATGCAGAAGAAAAATTCTTGACATGAATCTAAAGGTTACTTAGATACCCAAGAACACTGTTTCACAGATAATGCATGCAGCCATAAGTCTCAAGGATAGCGAAATGCAGCATTCCTAATCAATGCTTATATATGAGAAATTTCACAATGACGGATTTTACGTTGCTTCCACCCAACAGAGGCAAGAAATGCCCAAAGTATACTCCCACAAATCACTTTCTGCTGACAACCATCATAACAACCTGAGAATATGAAACTCATAGGAACACCACCAAACACACATCAGATGGCCATTAAAATAGCTAGATTACAGTCTAGATACCGAATGCCGAACTGCAGGGAACCAAACGAGTTGATGAAATCCAAAATAAGTGGCTTGGCAACTAAACCAAATTCAGCAACCTCCATGATAGTTCTTGCATTCCACAAGCATCCTTGTCACCCATATACTGAATTACGAAATTGCAGACGATTCAAAATTTCCTCAGATGCAATTGTAAAAAGAATATGCATGGAACAGTCGATTTCAACGGTCATCACGATGCACAAAGATTTAAGCTTTTTCTTATCATTTAGCTAAAATGTCAAGAACCAGAGGAATCCCCATATCCAACAGCTGAAAACAACGTGCATCAGTAGTCAAAAAGACTCCTTTCACATCGAAACCAGCATCCTTCGCATCAAAATGAGATCTTTTTACAATCATCAGCTAGAATCCCAAAAAATTGGATCCAAACACGAGAAGAAACTCTCATCGATCGACACCCATACCTTCGCCGCACCCCCAGGGCTCCCCATCTCGTTTCCACAACCAGATCGGTCCCCCGGAGCCAAGGGACGAGCGACCAATAACCAAAACTACTCTAATTTGGTTCAATTCCCTCGAATTAAAGACACCCACGTCTCCAACGACCGAAGCACGATTAAAAAATTCCGGAAAACATCGAGAAACAAATAAAAAAATCTCACCTCAGGGACTCGAGCGGAACGGAGAGGGTAGAATAGAAACTTTGGAGAACTCTTAATTGATCGATCTCGTAGGAGAAGGAAGAGAAGGGAGTGAGAGGAAAAGGTCACACCCGAGAAAAAAGGGGGGGAAAAAGAATAAAAGAAAGCGAGGGAGGCGAATGATGAGAGTGAGGCGTGCTTATCGCTAATGGTAGCGAACGGAGAAGACCCAGTGATGGACTGAAATTTAATTATAAATTCTTCCTCCTTTTTCCTGGAAGGGCTTTTCTGCAAAATTATCGACAGTATTCACCCTCTTCTCTAATTTACATAAAATTCGGGTTTCTTTTGGAAGTTATTTTCCCGAAAGAGGTGGTCGGCCACCGGCCATCGGGGTCACTAGGGATAAGACGCATGTCCCCCAATGTAGGGAATTCCTCCTTGTGCAATGCGATAAGAACACATGTTAATCTAGTACATGTGGCGGAGTCCTATTTGCTCTTTCGAGTGTTATTTGTTTTATATGTTGTGCTCCGCTGAGTAAGTGATGGGCTGGAAAGATGACAGGTAGGTGGCGCAAACTTTCTTGCTACTTTTGCGATTTGGTCCTTTTACTTGTTAGTTATTGCTCAACAATCCTATGTTAACGCGGTAAGAGTTTCTCGGCATGGTTTCGCTGTAAGGTGTGAACGGCGAACTGCCTTTCTGTGACACGTGTTAGCAAATCATTAGTTGAGAACGAAGTTGGTGCGCCACACGTTGGGCGACAGCACGAGCGGCTGTGCGGGAAGCGGGAAACGATCCCGACGGCAGAGGCAGCTCTCACGTGGCCAGCGAATGCTTCAGATCCGAACCGAAGAGACCTATTAGTGGACCCGATTACCGAAACCCCGGACCTCTCTTCTGCGTCATTGGCTGGCCCTCGTGGGTCCGCCCGAGCTATTCGGTTGGGGTCAATCGCAGTGGCTCTCCAACCGGTGCGGGTAGGATATTAATTGGTCCGTTCTGGTAAACATACGGCTTTCTCGCGGCTTTCGCTGTCACTTGGGCACGATGTCCCAAGTGCGTTAAGATTCGTGCGGGATCGCCGATGGAATGAACGGTCTGCGTGTCGCCCTTCGGGAGGCGGTAACGGATCCGAAACGCCTTAGTTTTCGGCACACCGCTCAGGAGGAAGGGAATGAGAAAATATCGAAAAATTACATTGCGCACCCTACAATTTCGAAAAGAGGGTGTGAAACATTAAACCACGAAAGTATAAGGTGTGAAGTGTAGCTTTTAAGAAGGAAAAGGAAAAAAGAGAGAGGAAGAAATAGATATAGATTTTGGGTGTGGAAGTGGGTGTCACGGTGACTTTTATGCATTTTATTTACTTTAAAATCGTCGTCAAGACTCGAGAGATGCTCAAGGACAGTCAAAAGCTTATAAAATGTCGGCGCGAGTCGACCGCCAATTTGTCGGAAAAGTAATAAAAGGGAGCAGGGAATTGCAAGTGTTGTCTTGGTCTCGCTACACAGGGATTAGACAAAGTGGGAAGTAACCCTTTGAATGACGGTGTTAGATTTTAGTAGTTGCTTGTAATTAATATTTGGAGAAATTCATTACAAACCCTTCTCATATTTTCACTTTATTATTTTGGTCGTTGTTGTTGTTTACGGTGAGTCATTGTTAGAGCTAATAATCTGATTCAAAAAAGTCACAGAAAATTTAATTAAAATGAATTAAATAAACTTACAGATTAAGCAATTTTCTAATGCCTTGATTGAATCTGAACCGTGTTGTACTCTCTCTCAAATGCAGACGCAAATTTAAAGACTAGACTCTAGAAGGAAAGTAATGAATCAATTTTTTTCTCTTAAATTATGCAGACTGAAACTAATTAATAGTTACATCGAAGGGACACACCACTTCAACCCCTAATCAAATCAGATTTGAACCCAAACCCATATCAGGCAAAAATTAAAAAATGGATTTGACCCGTGCGTGCGAACCGAACTGAGCCGGACGGCGCGCGTGTGAGTTAAGTTGCATAGTAACATTTACCCATAAAATAGGTACCCCTTTTGGGGCCCAAAGCTCATAAAAAGTTTGTTATTTATATACCATATTAATATTTATTAAATATCTAATATGGTACTAAATTTACTTTTCTTTATTTTTCGTTGCCATGATACCCACTTTAGAACCAATTTTCATTCACTTCTCTTTATGGATTTGACTAAGTAAATATTTGACAATAAAGTACACTTTGAGCTAAATTAATTTCACTATTAAACTATCATTAATAATGTGTGGGCCCCACTTAAAACTTAACTCAAAGTTAATAAAAATTCATGTTAAATATATGAAATTACCAACAAGTCTGTACGCTAATAACTAATTATATGTTAAAGCAAAGAGGTAGGAGTGTAAACAAACCGGGCCTGAGAAAGCTGACTCCATCTGAGGCTCAGCTCGAAATTAATGTTAAGCCTAAGTTTTTTTTTTTTTCTAGGCCCAACTCAGCACAAGTCAAGCTGAGCTTGAGTTGAGTCTGTGCCTAAATTAAACATATTTTCAAGCTAAACTCAAGTCGAGTTTGACCGACTCAAGCCTTAGCCTAAAACGAGGCTATATTTAAGCCGAGCCTATCTTTGAATTAAAGATCAAACTAATAGTTATATATACATACTTATAATATATATATATATATATATATATAATATTAACAAATAAAATTTTGAGTAGAGCATGAATAAGCTAGCTCTAGCTTAGGCTTGGCTCGAATTCAATTCAAAACTATAAATTTATTTAAGCTTGGGTCTCAAGCCAAGCCGAGCCCAAGCTAAGCTTGAGTTATAAACAGGCCGACGAACGTCGTATACTCGCTCAGTTGCGTTTTTTTTAAACTAAAATAATATGTAAATATTAATTAAAAATATTGTTTAAAAATCTATAATCCGAATCTGTGCGACTTTAATGGTCCTCTCTAATTTTTTTTCAAATTAAAAAAAATCTCTCATTTTCTTAGGATGAGTTCTTTCTAATATCCCTTACTGGAAGTAGACGTCGTAGAACTCATATCCTCTCCACTGACTGAAGAAGGGCTGTCAAAATATTCAAATCAGCTCGATATCGATTAAACGAATCAAATTTGATTTTAAAAATAGGTTTAAATTTAATATAATGAATTCAAATATATTTGATATTTGATATTTGAGGTCTACGTTCGAACTAATTTCAATCTAATCTAATTTTGAAACCCGCTTCCGAATCCCGTCACCTCTCTCTTTCTCTCTCTCTCTCTCTCTCTCTCTCTCTCTCTACTCCTCTAATGGCGCTCTCCTTACCACTCCTCCTTTCCCGCCACAACAACTCCCGCGCTTTCCTCGTCGTCGTCCTCTTCTCCTCCCTTCTCCTCCTCCTCCTCCTCCTCCTCTCCCCTGCCATATCATCTCTCTCCTCTCACTTCGCCCTCTTCTCAGACGTCTTCGTCCTCCCTCCTCCTACGCCACCCTCTCCCGCAATGTTGCTTCCGCCTCCATCGCCGCCTCCGGAGGCGGAGGAGAGAAAAAGATGCGACCTTTACGACGGGAAGTGGGTCAGGGACGAGGGGGATCACGCGAGATACCCGCTTTACCAGGCGGCGTCGTGCCCATACGTGGACGAGGCATTCGAGTGCCAGGGGAACGGGAGAGGCGATTCCGAGTACCTCCATTGGCGATGGGAGCCTCGAGATTGCCACCTGCCGAGGTAGATATAATTCGGTGCCCTAATTTTGTCCTCTTGTTCGATCTTTCTTTAATCTCGTGCGGTATTCTAGGAAATGGACAAGTGGTAGACTTGAGAAGTATCTGACAAAGGTTTTGGTAGTTAGAATGTCGCATTTCTTAAATGATTAGTTTACATTGCCATCTTGTGGGGTTTGGCGCTGGGTTATTGGGGGCATAACTGGAAGGGCTGTCAAAGGATGCACTAGAAAATATTAAGCAGCCTAATTGGCACTACTGAAATGTATAGCATGGGGGAAAAAACAGAAGCTTTGGAAGGGGATCAAGGACTATAGATCAGGGGTATTAAAGAATGCTTGGAGGAATAAATGGGCTCAAAATAATAGTAAACTAAAATTTTTAATTTTGGAGATCAATGACAAGTATAGAAGATATGGTACTATCTTCTAGTACCATCATTGGCTCACTTCTACCTCAAGATAGTGTTGATTTTCCAAATCAAGAGCTATCGGTTTTTTCCTTCGACTAAACTCTTTCTTCTTTTGGATGAACTTTGATAGGTTGATTGGATAAGCCTAAACTGCATCATAGTAGATAGCCGAGGTTGACATCAGGTTGAGATCTGATTTTCCCAATTCAATAAGGAGTGTCACCATATTCGAGTTATGCTTTATCTGACTTAAGATTTGTTGGAAAAGCTTGAGTATCAGTGATCATGTCGACATGAAAAACTATACATTATATAGATAAATATCTCGAATCGTGAAAAAGTTGATTTCAACAAGTTCTAGAATTGTAAATGTATCAGGATGGGGAACATTCAGATAGTTTTTCATTTAATTTAAATACCAAACGTTAGTATGCCTATATACAGGTGTTTCTGAAAATTGTTATCTTATATTATATCTAATCTTAATTGTGTAAAGTGATGCAATCACTTCTTCCTTCTTGTGAGCAATTGTTTCACTTGATTAGAGTTTTGGGCCTTCTTTTCAGGATTAGTTTGTCAGAAAGCAGGGTAGAGAAATACTAAGGGTAGAGCAATTATTTTACTAGTTGCAACTTTCTTATGCTTATTCAACTTCCTGCCAAGCCAATGAAATATGACAAGTAAATACACAACTCTACTTAATACGAAAAAAAGTTCCACCCAACATAGTGGTTAGGTGCTTTCAGTTTGAATGTTGCAAATACAGTTTAAATGTTGCAAGTTTGCAACTTATCCTAGGCAGCAATGCTCACTCCTTCCGGTAACACTACTTAAAAGAAAGCTTGAGGCAACTTGTTTCTGTATCATAGGCATGGAGGAGATAAATTTACTAAGATCAAGAAAGAAAATTTTGGGACCGGCTAGAAATATGGTATGTGTGAAACTATTGATATTGCCTCGTCCTTTTCAAGCTAAGGTCTAAGATTCATTTGTTAATATATTCTACTTTTGTTTAGCATATATTCTGACTAGTGGATTGGACCATTTAGCCAATTGAAAAGAAAGTACTGTTACTTTGTACTGCAAGTAGCGGTTCTCATGCTTACTAGCAGATAATTTTGTTATAGATCTATAAGAATAGAGAGATTTCTTGTCTCATTGAAAGCTTTGATCTCTTCCTGTTCTGAACTAATCTTACATCTCCTTATGTTGGTTCTTCAATATCGTTATTTTCTCTGCTGCAAACTAGCACCTTGAATTCCTCATATAAGTTGTTTCATCCAATTTATCTCAATCCAACACAATTATGTTTTTATCACTTACATCAAAGATCACTATTTTTAATGCCCCCTGACTTGATTCATAGATTTAATGCAGCAGACTTTTTGGAGCGACTAAGAGGTAAAAGGTTGATGCTTGTTGGGGATTCAATGAATAGGAATCAGTTTGAATCAATGTTGTGCCTTCTACATGAAGCGTTGCCTGATAAGTCTAAGATGTATGAGACACGAGGGTATAAGATAACCAAAGGACGTGGCTACTTCGTGTTCAAGTTTGTGGTAAGATGAACAATTAATAAACTTTGCCTTGCCTTGCTGCACCAAGAAGATCCTTTAAAACTGACTCATATTTTATTGAACTTCCTTGTTGGCAAGTAAACATTACAATACTATAGCTGATTGTAAAAAATTATAGCAATGAAGTTCCCTATTATCTAGTATTGAACTGTAATTCCCCGCTGAAGCTTTCTTTTCTTATTTGGACATTTATGTTTATATATCTGGAGCCGGGAATTAGATGTGCATATCTATTGTATTTGTTAGTTTCTTCAAGCCATCCATTCTATCATCTTGTAAAACCAACTTCAACTTTAATTAGTTCTTATACATACAAGAAAAACTTCAAAAAATCTGACAAGTGGCATGCTTTTATTGTTAGATGCAGCATTAATTTGCGATTGGACAAAATTCATCAGTTATTTGTTTGAAGTGCAGGACTACAACTGTACAGTAGAGTTTGTCCGCTCCCATTTTCTTGTTCGAGAAGGGGCTCGTATCAATCGACAGGGTAACTCAAACCCAACTCTTTCAATAGATCGCATTGACAAGTCTGCCAATAGGTGGAAGAAAGCTGACATTCTGATCTTTAACACTGGTCATTGGTGGACGCATGGAAAGACAGCAAGGGGGTAAATGTGATTATTTGCTTTTGCCATTTCCTTTCTCTTTGTTCTTTAGTTATCAATGGTTGTATCACGTAGCTGATTATTTTGCAGCCTCCGGACGAATACAACACGATTCTAAATCGCTTTGATTTTTCAGGAAGAATTACTATCAAGAAGGTGATGTTCTTTATCCGAAGTTTGATGCAGTTGAAGCTTATAGGAGAGCCATGAAAACTTGGGGGAGGTGGATAGACAAAAACGTGGATCCTACTAAAAGTTTGGTCTTTTACCGTGGATACTCTACCGCACATTTCAGGTGCCGATATATTTCTCCTATTCCTCTTATACTAATATAGGCATATTTCCTGGAAACTAGCGATTCAAAATTATCTCTAATTTGACCTCTTTAATCAGAGGTGGAGACTGGGACTCCGGTGGCTCATGCAATGGGGAGACTAGTCCTATTACCAGTGGAGCTTTACTTGATAGCTATCCTTTAAAAATGAGAATAGTGGAGGAAGTTATTCATGAAATGCATTTCCCAGTGGTTCTGTTAAACGTGACAAAGCTGACCAACTTCCGTAAGGATGCTCATCCTTCAGTTTATGGTAAGAACACGACACGGGGTCAGAAGGTTTCTAAACGACGGCAGGATTGCAGCCATTGGTGTCTTCCTGGAGTTCCAGATTCATGGAATGAGATGATCTATGCCACCCTTGTTTTAGAGCAAACACCACGTTCCTGGAGAGCAGGATGGTAGGGTTGTGTACTTGGTTGGGTTCATCTATTGTTCTGGTATTCTTATCAATGCAGCTCTAATCTCCTCTATCTGGGATTCACACGTTTAAGTTACAAAATCCATTTGCTGGATGCATACGAGGCTGTGTTTTTGTTGAAGAATTGGCCAAATTATAGTGTTCTATGGTGCAATATTCTGCCTTCTTTTGTAAGTCAATCATCCATATAGATGATTTGGTCTCTGTTGTAATGGCATGATATTGTATAGAAACCTTGAAATCAATCAAAGCTTTTATCCTCATCAGTTATTCATTAGAATGGATTGTACTAATTTTGGGGATGTTTACATAATTGCCACCGTAAACTTTTAAAATATTAATTCAATATCAAAGCTTTTTTTTTTTATGCAAGATTTCTACACTCATCTTTATTAACTTTTAACACGTCAATTTTAAAAGAGCCAAAAGATTTTAATTATGATATCTTAAAAAATATAATCGCAATTAAAATATCTTAAAAGTTTTCAGTGGCAATTCTGTAAAAAAACACTCTTAATTTTATCAGTCATGTATAACTTTGCATTGATGATTTGAGAGTAAGAAACTGGTTTATCTTGATTGAGGCCTACCTCTGTACTGTTCTTGATAAAATGGCTATAGTATTTGAATATCACAAGATATCCAGCATTGTGCGAACTGGAAGTGATGGATAAATTACCCTTCAGTTTCTAACCATCTCTTTCCCCTCAAACATAGGGGAACAGACAAGCTTGGAGATAAAGATTACTCATGGAAAACCAATATCTGCACAATGCAATGCACAACATGAAGAGAAATTATATAGGAACAATGATTACTCTACAACCTCATAACTATCCAAAATTCCTACAAATCTTTAACTTCTTTTATTGATAAAATTTCTGCAGAATATGGAATTTGATGTCAAGTCAGTTCACTTAAATAAGATCAAATTTCTAAATATTCTTCCTGATCATGAGAGAGTTTACTACTTTGCAACTATTTAGAGATCATCTTTTGGATCAATATTCAGTAGTTTCGAAAGTTTGCCATTTGTGTATGCTTCGACGGTATCTGTCATCCAATAAAAAACAAAAGTTAGTAAGAAAACTGAAGAGAATACCTTTCACAAAAATAAATTGGGAAGGGTAGCTGGGTTACCATCAGAGCCACCCAAGTGCTTTCCATGGATGAAAACTTGGGGGACCGTACGCCTTCCAACAACTTCAGACAAGGCATCTTGAATGTCCCAACCATCCTCTGCAGTACAAATGGACAAGAGCATTAAATCTACACAAGAGAAGGAAAAGCTTAAGCCAGTTAATTTTCAGGCCACTCTTTAAATATATAGACCCTTTATATTAGGAGGGCAGATCACTCTACTTAGGAAAACTCCATACATGTGTTAAAGTCTCTATAGCATAATTTTAAGGAGTCCACTAGAAACTTAACAGTTAATAGCCAGATTTGAGAAGATTACTTTGACATCAGAATCACCTTCTGATGAAGAGTAAATCAATATCTAACACAAAAGAAGCTTCTGGAGAAGTTAATCTAACAGTTGATTCTACTGGTAAGATTTCTCAACTTAATACGCAATAAAGTAAAAAACTTAGAACAACGGGCAGTATAGCCCCAAGCTTCTCCATAACAAAGTGCAACTTACTCTAAAGTTTCAGGGTCCCAACTTCTATTTTAGGGTTTCTTTAAGTCCTAGTTCAATTAGTCGTCCATGTTATAAGACACACAAGATGCCACAGCTGCAGGTTCAAAATTCAGATAATATCGTTTGGGCCTGCAAAGAAACCTGTGATAAGGTATTGAGAACAATTTTCACTTGGATTATCATAGATGGTAACCTGCTAGCTGAACCATGATAGTCCACAAGTGATTTATCTTTTTGTTACTTTTATTAACCTCTCCTCCCTATCCCTGTAACATAGAGACCTACATTAGGCCATTCAATACAACAAGATATAACTAAACATATAAGATAGTAGGACTGGCTCTGATGCAAACCCCCAAGCAACAACCAATATACCAGAGCTGCAACAATCAAGAACGGTGAATAGGCTTGAGGCAGGTACTGCAGGTCTATCTTAGGTCTTTAGAAATAAGTATTAGAACAATCATATACTTTTCTATTACTTGAAGCTTAAGCAACTTATTCCTTGATAGTTGATACACTTACAAATAGAAAACCAAGCGAAAGAGCAAATAAAACATGAAATATGAAGGGGATAAAAAAAAATATAGCGGAATTCCGTAACAAACAAACCTCTCTTGTCTAGCTCCACAACATATGGCTCTTTGTTCAATTCTTTGAAAACAGCTTTTGCTCTTTTACAATACCTGTTCAATCACAGTAGCTTTTTTTAGTGAATGTTACAAAGGAAGATTAGCTGACGAATTGACAAAAAATAGCACAGGGGTGGATTAGCTATGAATTGACAAAGTACAAGGTACAAACT
This sequence comes from Typha latifolia, assembly GCF_019914945.1. Taxonomy (NCBI): domain Eukaryota; kingdom Viridiplantae; phylum Streptophyta; class Magnoliopsida; order Poales; family Typhaceae; genus Typha; species Typha latifolia. The sequence continues at coordinate 879,240 of NC_133093.1, forward strand.
AATTATACAAGCATTTAAAGTTGCAGATAAGCCATTCTTGTCTATAAACAACAGTGCATTTCAAAAGAACCACATAAAGCTCCAAAACATCTCCATTTCTACCATTTTAGTATTTTACTCAACAAATTACCTAATTTCATATTAAATTAAACCCACGGCTTACATCATAAACTTCATTTAATCTTTCTAGTGATTTCCTACTCTGATACATGCAACCCCTCCAAGAAGTCATAAATACGAGTTGCAAAAGCACATGACCTGAATTAAAATCAATTAGTCAAACTATCAGAACACCATTCCGAATCCGATGTCGAGTATCAACAGCAAAAAAAAAAAAAAAAAAAACACAATTTCTAATACACCACTAAATCAGCATAGATCTACTTGGACCGACTAAAACCCAGAGAGAGAGAGAGAACGTACGGACAATAGGATTTGGAGAAGATGACGATGTCGTGGGAGGAGACGGTCTTCTTGACGAAGGAGACCTTGTTGGCCGCCTCAGATGAGGAAGCAAAGAGAGAAGCTGCCGCCACCGCCACGAGGGCCACCGCAGCCATACCGATCCGCCTCCCAAAGACTGCCATCGCTGTCGCCTCCACCGATCTGGAAGGGGGATTAGGAGGAAAGATCGAAGCAGCAGTCGGTAGTCCTCCTCTCCCTCCTGACCTCCTCCCTTTGTGTATCAGATTCAGATACTTTGGGCCGGATGTTACCTCGATTATGTGCATTTCAAATGGACCAAACTTTTGAACCCAAGTTCGATTACGTGCTTGTAACGGTAAAAATCCACCCGATAAAAGTACGATAACTCAAGACTTTAAAATAAGTTTAAATTTAATCTAAATGGGTTCGAAAAGTAAACAAATCAATCTGCCTAATTCGATCATTAATATGATCCAACAACCCGCAACACATAATAATAGTCCGTTTATGATCCGAATAATTTATTTATCATCTTAATAACCTGTTTATAATAAAAAAATTATTTATAACACTAGAATATTTATTTAGAATACGAATAACTCATAAAATCCGTTTGTCTCCATCCTTACCATGATCCAACCCCACCCACCCGATAAAAGAAATGTAATATTTAGAAGGATATTCTACAAATAAGAGAATTTCTAGATGTACACACACACATAAAAAAAAAAAACTCATTAATTAAGTTAACAAGCTCTTAAAATTGAATGCCATCATAAAGAACCATATTCTGTGCTAATTTCTGCACTCAGCCACTCACATGGACACATAAAGCTAAGCTAGCAAGTTTAACTTTGAGAGGTTTTCTTTTTGGCTACAGTTGAAATTAGCACATAACTTTTGAGAGATTTCTACAAAAGATTTTGACCGAGACAGGAGCAAGCCGTGCACAGTAAATTTCTTGACCATTGGCATTGAGAAGCTTCTTCCAACAAAAAATGAGTAACTTGACCTGCAATGCAAACTTGGGGTCCATGGCACCTTCCATCATGCTTTCACTGTAATTCCCATCTTGCTTTCCAGCTAAATTGGCAACAAGAAACTAAAACTGGGTCTTGCTTCTTAAAATCAGTAATAAGATCTTCAATTCTTCCCTTGAGATAATAATATCTATCAACTTGGCAAAAAAAATAAAAATTCAAAAACCTCTAGAGTCAACATGAGTCGATCAGGCACACGAACATCGCCTCAGCAACATAATTTTCAGACTGCTTTAAGATGTGATCTCCATAACACAAGTTATGGGTAAAAGACTTCCTGCTCATAAAATCCCAAGCCACTATCCCGGTTTTTGTTTTTACCATTTGCTTGCCACCAGAGAATAGTTGGGTTAGGAGCTATAGAAAAAAATGAATGATTAATTAAATCATGAATCTTGCACTCCATCCTGCTTTTCCAAATAGTGGATAAATCTCGACATACAAAGCCAAAATGTTTCTGGTATTTTATAACGGGAATGGCTTGCCAAGGCTGACAATATGTCAAAAAGAAATTTATGGAACTCTTGTTTCAGAGAGGTCCGTATCAACATTGCAGTCCATACCTCTGGGGCCAAACTAAAAGCTCTTCGTAAGGAGCGAAACCCGTTCACTAATCTTCTGATCACTGCACTTCTCTGCCACATGAAAAAATAAGAACATAATATGAGGGTGCTAGCGGCAGAAAATAAATCATTTGATCATAAAGCAAATAATAAATGGCAGTACGAAAAACATTTTCACTATACATGCACTAATTGAGATAAGCCTATAATGTTAATCACTATATAACCATTCAGTTCAGTATCCAAAGTAGGCTTCTTATAAGAAAAAAGGTCAAGGAAGCTTTCAACAGACCTCAGAAGATCTTTCCATAATTTCTTGCTTGTCAAAGATACATGGGAGAGCTTCTTCTTGCAGGAAGGCATCTGAAGCTTTCATGATGTCCTGAACAAGAAAAACCCGCACCCTCCAACCTTTCTCTGATAGAATGAAACGAAGCAGATCTTCAGTAGCAGCAACCACAGAGCGCATGTCAAATGACTTCCATTCTTGGGTGTCAGTATTCTTCATACCAGAGTCGTTCACAAATTCATTTGCTGATTCTGTCGATTGTTCTGAAATAGCTGCTACCTGGAAGTATTTTACTTCATCAGAAATAGAGAATATCATATACAAATAAAATAACTGACGTATATCAGATATTTCCAGCTGATTTTTGTGAAGGACGTTACTGGGAAGAAGAAAATAGAGGGCATATGATCTACAGAAGGAGCTACATCTTTCTAATATAATGTGTGTGCATATATATACATACATAGACATACAAGGTGTGTGACTTTTGCAACAAAATGTGAGGAAAAGGGCTTGGGAAGGGTGTAATCAAACGTCTCGGCTTCTTGAAGTCCAACATTGCCAACTATCCAAGGAAAGAAGGATTTTTTCAAGGTTTGTGAGTTCTTCAAGGACTTTTACCCAGAATCTCTTCTAATCCTTGAAGGGCTCTCAAGCTTCTAATACTTACAGGGCTCCCAATATTTGGTTCATGGAGAGCATCGTAAAAAGGTTCCTACATGACCTACTACTTTAGGCAGTTGAGCTGCTTGACCTCCTAGACGGCGACCCTGGACCTTATGCTACAATAAATTATCATTTATTAATTTTTGGTCAGACTGACTTGACTGCTTGGGCACCTATCACTTAGACGCACTTCAAGCTATATAAATATTTCACTAGAAAGTATGCAACCTCGTATCATCGACTATTATCTACTATTGATAATAGTGGAAGTGGGGCCATACCAAGCCACCAATATAGTTTCACAACCAAAAAGGATACAAACAGGATCGTGAAAAACAGGACCCACACCACAAAATTTGAGTTCCCTGGTCAGGCACTCACCAACACCCTTCAGCTCTCAGCCACTTTCTGACCTCCAAGACTTTCTGAGACTTAAGAGAGATTAAGTTCATGCAACTATTTATCAAACTATGCACAACCATGCCGACGAAAGTGGCAATATCAACGGCGACAAGAACCGTGGCAGACTGCAGATGGTGGCAAGTTAATGTTCTGCAGCAATACCGTAATTCTCATATGGGACCTTGCCAGCACAAGATGTGTCGACCTGAAAACCTTAGCTTGAACAAGCAATGAATGTAATGTAAATAGTAAATACTCCAATTAATTGTGTCTGAAATTAATATCAAGAAAATGCAATAAAATAAAAGAGTTCAGAGAGAACAGAGAGGGGCACAATTGTTTAAAGAAAGATGATATACTGGTGCAAAAGGAGACGAAATACACACCAGTCGTTCAAGTCTATTCCATCTTACGGAGCCATTGTTTCGTATAAGTAGCTCCCGCAGTATTTTTCTCATATCAGGGTTTGGGTCTGCAAGAAGCCTCCCAATGACATAAGGATATGCACTCTCAACAACTTTGAAATCAGGATCCAATGCTTTTGCAGTGCCTTCTAAAGATCCTAGTGCTCTTATCACCAGTGCATAATCAGGGGGCAGAGAGAAGTTAAACTCATACATGACATCATAAAGCTGGAACATTATTCCCTGCAATAAGATGCAGAAGGAACTTAGAGATATTGAAAAAAATACTTGTTTTGATTATTAATTAACTGTGTAGAAAAGATATTGTACGTGACTGAATCCATTTTCTCTTGCTTGTATCCATATGATGTTGATTATGTACTGGAAAAAACAAAACCTGGAGCCACAATGGCCGGGCACTGACTCATACTGCTACTATTAACTAACTTTCAAGATTTTGTAACTCACAAAGCATATCTTGTAACTAACACATGAAAATGAAAATTCTTGCATTTTCAATATTTCCACTCCTTTCTTGAATGTTAGAAAAGTCACTAATATTTTTATTAAGCAGTCAACATATCCCTTCATTATACACCCACATAAAGCCCTGTCTTAACATTGATATTTGAATACCAAGAGAAAAAGACTATTAGATATAGTGACAGGTCTTTTATCCAATATTTTACATCTATTCTCCCGCCTAATTTGAGAATCTCCTTGTCATACTATATTCAATATAATGTTGGTGCCTGTCATCTTGCCCATCATATTATTAACATGCTACTTTCAATGATAATATGGAGCAGTTGGTTGTTTGGACGATCCTGGTTATCAGGTTTTAAGCAGCAGGGATCTAAACCCAACTATCCCAGACAGTTACTTAAGCACACCAATATGGTTCTACCGTGAATTCCTCAAAATCAACTCCAAATCTCTCAACTTATCTCTTGTTTCTTGTACAACCCATCTCTAAAATTAAAAAGGGGAATGCTTATTAAGCAATTGACACATCTTGTGAACTGAAATGCCCTGATTACCAAATAAATTCAAATAGTTGGAAGATCACAAACCACAAATGTACTCACAAAAAGGTACCTAAAACAATAAAGATTGTAATTGTAGCATTTTACTGAACACATCAATAAAGAACCCAGAACAATCCCGCTTTTCATGATTATCACTAGAATGCAAAATGAACTTACATGCTATGGTCCAACTAACACAACTGAAGATATCAAAATTCCAACCTCTCTTTTTGACCAAACAAAAGAATCTGACTATGGGTTATTTGCATGGAAAAAAAAACACACGGCTTTTGTTTTTGTTATTTGAGCCCGTTTTGGTTTTCCCTTGCAAGTCAGGCTTTTTTTATTTTTACCTTACATGTGTGCCCTTCTGCCACTTGATGCCTCATTAAACACTGATTAGATGTGAATAAAAAAATGTGTAACCTTATTCTTCTTCTTTCATCTCTTCTTTTCTTTTCCATAAAGAAATGTTACTGTGTGTGTTGTGATCAATACATCTCTTCTCTTAATGTTATATAACTCTATAATTCACTCCCCTAGTTTTCTTTTTCATTTCATTGCTACCATCCTAAACTCCTACCTTTATAAGTAGACAGGACTTTAGATAGAAATTCCTCTTAAGTTTGGAAGGATTAGATATTATTCTAGGAGAAAAAAAAATTAGGTATCTCCTAAGAACTAAATAGTTTCAAAAGTGTTCAATAACTATGAATTTATAAGATAACACTAAACCTACAATCAAGTTTCTAGAATTATTTTGTCTCTATCTTAAAAGTATTCATCTTTCTAATCTCATCCCTACTATTTTTTGCAAATATACAGGCATTAATTGAAGTAAATTCATACTAGGTATTAGTAATGATAAAATGAGTATTCAAAAGTTTGAATAGAATAATATCTCTCGCTCCTTCTCCTTCTCCTTCTTTTCCTTAAGAGTACTTCAAGTATTTTTACATAATTCACAATTATATTTATGCAATTAGCATCTATATTTACGTAATTCGTAGTTTTACTTATGTATTTCACAGTTCTATTTATGCATTTCACAGTTTTTTTTTCACATTTCGCAGTTAAACATTAGCAACACAAAGAAGAAAGAATTGTGTAAAAATAACTATGAATTACATAAAAATACTGCGAATTGCGTAAATATAAATATGAATTGCCTAAAAATAATTGTAAATTGTGTAAAATAACTGTGAATTACAATCAAAAAAAGAAGAAAATAAGGAATGAGAGCAATATTGCCATATTCAAACTTTTGAAAACCCATTTCATCTATCACTAATACATAGTATGAATTTACTTCAAACAATGCCTAAAAGTTTGCCAAAAATAATAGAGATGAGATTAGAAAGATGAATACTCTTAAAGTATAGACAAATAAATAATTCTAGAAACTTGACAACTAATCAATATCTTCTTAGATCCGATGATCTAGAAATGGTTCGTAGTAATATTTATGCAGTTTATTACGTAATTCACAGTTATTGAAAATTTGTATATTTATGAAATTCACAGTTTTATCACATAATTCGCAGTTATTGAACACTTGTACAATTTTAATATGTAACTTGTAGTTATTGAACACTTGTGTTTTTATGAATTTTGTAGTTACGTTACTCATTTCCTAGTTTGTACTGGTGTAAGTCGTAGTTAATCTACGTAACTCTAAATATGTATTAGTTAGTAAATATTTACTACTACACACATTTTCCAGTGGTAACAGTGACATAATACTATAATAGTATATTTTAGAAAAAAGTCAGACTAGTTCGCAGAAAGAGTAAACATTTAATATTGTGTGTCTTCCTAAGGCAAACTGACAAAATAGTATAATTTACTATAAAGTTAAACACTTAAACTACATTAAATGCATAAGAGGATTCTCTCTCTTCACTATTTAATGAGGCAAAGTTGGAAAAATATAGAAAACAAAAATCAGAAACTGTGTGCGTTATTTATACAAATTTTCTTTTGACTATAGCATACCTTTCTTCTGCGGACCAATATATGGGCTTTTTTTCCCTAAAGATATTAAGTTGTGTATAAAACAATTTAAACTTTAAGCTTCTTTTAAGACATAGTTTAAAATGTTTTATACTCACCCCTTTCTAGGGGCAGCAAAGTACAATTTAAATGCTTAGACTTTAAGCAACTAATAAAATGCTAAGTGTCTTAAAAAGCGGCTTAATGTTAAAGTATTTTCTTGGTGATATGACAGCCAAGTCTCTAAGGCAGTGGAGATGGACAGCAGTAAAACCACTCAAACTTTGTGGTTCCGTGTTTCAACACACCAATCACCTGTCCTAACTAGCATCCTACAAGGTATAAAACAACCATAAAAAAAGTTATCTTATTCAACACCCAAGTTGGCTAGTGATTATTATTACTCAATATTCTTTCATTCTATCGCAGCCGTGAAATAACTTCTTAAACTAATGGTTATTCAACAAAGAAATAACAATCAACAGGTGGAACATAATTTGATTAAAGAAAAAACAAACCTGAAAGTCATTTGATTGTCTACTTCCATCACCAAAGGATGCATGTAAAGCATTTGCAACCAACTGAATATCAGTTCCATCAGGAATAAATCCCAGTGAATGGAAATCGTTGGCTAAGCCCAACGAGTCACGATTTACAAAATGAACAAGCTGAAATAAATGATGATGAAATTTAGTTGCCTGTGAATCAAAAGCCAAGATCTGATATTGATTAACTACTATCATGAAATAATGTAGGACATAAGCAGATGATGCAGATCATACGAAGCAAATCTGTTTTCTTTACAAAATTGTGTTAGTTTAGGTAGATGAACATCTTGTCACAACCATAACATCTCGTAGAATTTTAGGGAGTTCGCCCATGTGGCGATTACTTTCTTTGCATTCCACAGTCTCACTCCTTAGCCTGACCTGCCCCTAAGCATCTCCTACCTGCAAGCAAACCTGCGTCCCCAACTCTTATACTTCTGAGACATATATGACTTCCCTTAGGTAAAAATGGTCGGATGGAGCCCAGGTTTATGAGAGGATCAGCTCAGAGTATATAGCTAACCCACCAAAAATACTTGGCACCTAAAATAAAATCTATATCTCCGATCTACTATGCTTTGGAGAGAGAAGGGAGAAAGGCAAATAACTGAATAAAATAGGCCTGATGAATAGTAAACAAACTAAGGAGAGCAAAATTTCAGGAATCATGTTCAAGCTTGGTCTATTGAATATAAATACTTCAGAGTTCATGAGCTTTTATTAATAGCTAAGCTCTATATTTAATTTAAGGAAAATTACAAATTTGCCCCCATCCCCTTTTTTGTCTAAAATTAAATTACCCCTTAAACTTTCATTTGTATTAGTTTGTCTTCTAATGTAAATTGTTAACTTTTCTATCCAAAATTAACATAAAAAGCACAAATTTTTTTAAAAACTATTAGAGTTTTTTTCCCACATAATAAATATTAAAATAGTATAATTGTCCTCCTTTCATTAAATTTAATCTCCACATCTTATTGTTCAAATTTAAACAAATTCATTTTCAACCTCTTCTATCTTTCCCTAACATTATAAGTCTCAAATCTTAGTTATTATCTAACTATTACAATATACCTCCCTTTGAATATATGATCATGGAATGAAAATTTTCAATCATTTTAGAAAGATGGTAAAAGATTCATACTTAAACAATGAGATTATTATGATTATAGGGGTATTATGATAATTTAGATAATTTATACATTCCCTGTTAGGTTTGGATGAAAAAATTAACAGTTTCATATTAGTCTAAATCACAAGAGAGAAAAGTTAGCGATTTCACATTTTTAAAACAGTTTGATTTTGAACATAACCACAAAGGGATAATTTGAAACTTGCCCTTAATTTAACCTCCAAGCTTTGACTTTGTTACAGACTCGGCCTTGCTTGATATTTAAGCTTGGCTCATTTTGTAACCTTGGTGACAAAAAAACAAGCCTAAACAGAGCATTTAAACTTTTTAGTGAAACCTATAAATGATTTGGATGGTTCTTTTGCCATTTTTGGATCTTATCAACTAAAAAGGAAATCTTCAACTTAATTTCCCTCCGAAGTCACCTACTAGAAGTTGCTAGAGTTAAAACGCCACATCACAATGATAAAGCTATTGCAATATTTTCTACCCATGCATTGTTGAATATATAAATGAAAATAGCTAAATATTTACAAACATAACAATCGGCATATAGCTTATACTCTCTAGATTATAGACAATCATAGTAACTTTTGCCCGACAATAGAATGCAACTCAAAATTATGGCAAAAACACATTTCAAAACATCATTCCTGCAATGCATAAATAATAGTGCAAAAAGAGCTAACCACTTGGATAAGCCCTATGCGGTAATGACGGGGTATATCTCCCATCATACCAAAGTCAAAGTATGCAAGAGAACCATCATCAGTAACAACAAGATTTCCAGGGTGCGGATCAGCATGGAAGAATCCCTCTTCAAGAAGTTGCCTCAATGAGCAATAAAGTCCCTGAGGAAAAGTATGTACATATCAGCAATGCCTCAAACTATTGACCTCCACATAGCAACACCACTTGATCAACTGCAACCACCCACACCCTTAACAAGTATAGAGCTATTCAGGAGGCAGGTTTTACAATCTCAGGAAAATAAGGCATCAAGAACAAAAAGCAAGTTCATTAGTGGCTGGCAAGTAAGGAAATATCCTGATAGAGGACTACACAAAAAAAGATGTTATAAGAAACAGTTCAATTCTTAAAGATAATAGTGCTCGCTCTATAAACATGACCACATTAGGTAATCTGTTTAGTATTTTCAGTCTTAATATAATAACAGAATTAACTTCCAGGCAGTGAAGTTTGATGCCTGAACTTCGCTACATTGGACACATGAAAGTAAAGAAACTATATGAAGCAAGGAATTAATCAAAAATGAAGTTCATGCATCCATAATGGTAAGGCTCCTGAGATGTCTATAAGAAAGAAATATCATTGAAAACCATTTAACAAAGCTGATCGTATTAATGCATAAAGCGATCAGCACAATACTAGACAATTTGAAGGAGAATAGACAGAGGGAACGGACCCAAAATGGATTATTATTAAAACAAAATGCATCATGACAACATACCTAAGTTGCCACTTTCTGAAGAGAGAAGCAGAAATAATGTATAAATACCTCATCAATCAATTTTTTCCGATTCAGACGGGCTTCACTGAGTCGATCTGCATCTGTTAGTTTGATCCCATCTATCCATTCCATTGTCAGCACAGCTTTACGTGTAAAGTTCCAATATATCTTTGGAACTTTGACGGCTGGTGCGCTTTTAGATTGAACATCACTGGAGCCTATCAATTAAACCTGACACAGTCATCTCATGGACATGTACAACACTTAATTCAAGATATAGGTTCGCCCTTGCTGCATATGCTATTATTTACATTTGGAAAAACTTGAGTAATATATATCTTGTTCATTCTTGTTATTACCTAATAAAGAATTTTAACAAAGTATAAAGCAAGAAAAGGTCAAACTTATAAATATTACAACTGTAAATAGATAAAGAAAATACAACATGAAATGAATTTCTTAAATAAACTCAAATGCTTAGAAACTCTTATTGACCGTCAAGCATGCAAGGACAGCATGCAATGATAAAAGAACAACAAGAAAGGTGCCATAGACACTTCCATGCCACATTTGATGTTTTTTTCAAGTGATAAGTAGTTAATAATGCCTTCCTTGAAAAGGGGTGTCTCAATGCATAAGATTCCAATCTACATGTGTCTAGGAGGGGAGATGTACACAGTCTTACCCTCATTTCTGAGGAGGCTGTTTCAAAGACTTGAACTCATGACGTCTTAGAAGCAAAGGGCAAGCTTTACTGTCACACCAAGTGACGCCCTCCAATTTTCCTTCCTAAGCTTAGAAAAATAAATCAGTATCCAAAGTATAAACCATTATAACCCACATAGCACAACTTTGAAAGAATATTGCCAATTATAATCAAGTTAAGATAGAAGTTCAAACTTTAAACTGCATAAGTAAACAGGTTTTCCAAAAAAAAATTATCAATATGTAGTAGTTATATTGATATCAAATAAAATGAAGCTCACAAATATTAGATGCTAGAAAATTCATGAGTCAGTATAAAATCTAAGAGAACTCACTAGTAGAACAAGAGTAGAGAGAAGCGAATCTTTCAGCATTTTTGGCCTCTAGGAGATAATCAATTTCATCAAACATGTGCCTGACCTGTTTATCCCAAAAATTAGTATAAGAGCAACCACAACAAACAGAGAATAGCGAAGAAAACTAAGAATACTGGAATTCATGACAGAGCAACCACAAAAATATCCAATATCCATGATCAAAGGTAATCATGCAGGTGAAAAATCCTTTCACAGGCTCTCTGAAAGAAATAGACTATGGAGGTGAAAAATCTAAACCTGCATGAGATAAAAGGGGCCAGATTTCCATAAAGATATTTAAAGACAGTCTCTGCACTGGTAAGGTTAAGGAAACAGTCACTGAGGATCTGCAAACTTAGCATGGATGGCCTTATATCATTGCTAACAAGAAGAAAAATTCTTACTTGTCACACCATTTCTTTGTTATGCTCAACAAAAATTAGCCTCTGCATTCTTTCTATATTAATGCAAAATGATTTAAATGTCCTCAATATTAAGAAAATTGTTGTCCTTAAATCAATCAATGCAAGCAGAAAATTTTATCCAAAAACATCATATTTGACAAGACTATTTTGCTTAAATATAAATAATATCTATTTAAAGGTTACCAAATCAAAGAAAGCCTGACATGACTCGGATAACTCAGTACAGAGCAACTAGGGGCAAGAATTAGTAGAGCACTATCCTATCTGACTTCACAACCAAGAATAAGCAAGGTTACAGATATGTCTGTAGGGCTTGAAGAAGATCCAGATCTGGGTTCAGTTAGTGTTATCTACATGTGACTGATTCCGAATACTTTATCTCAACAGTTATCATATTAATAAGTTTAAATACTTAAAAAAGAACAAACAATATATAGAACCAGATTGGTAGTGTGTGTGTGTGTGTGTGTATCCCTTATGTTTTCATTCCTCTCCCAGATAATTTAATAATAGTAATGGGTTAGATTTGTACAAAAAGGAATAGAGATGGGCAGGATGGATAGCAATAGGCATTATACATCCATATTAAACAAAAAAGGCACAAGCTTTATCATCTCTTAAACATCTACTACTAAATCCACATTTGGGGAAGTTGAAGTGAATACATAATAGTATCAGATATGTGTCCAGATTGTCTTCCCTACAAGTTAAATACCTGGGATCAGCAAATCCCAGGATCTGAAACATGACATTATCTGAACAAAGGAACAACTAATTTGAATAGAACACTACAATTCAAAAAATTGCAGACACAAATAGGGAATAACAACTAAAAAAAAAAATTAAGTTAGAAAGAAATTAAATGGTAATAGCGCACCATCTCATTGACTGCTACCAATAAATCTTTGCGAGCCTTAGCAAATCGTTTCAACTGGCCGCCAATCATATGAAACAATAGTGCATCAAGAGTCAGCGATAGTGTCATACCAGGTCTCTGCACCTTCACAGCTACGAGCTCTCCAGAGTGTAGATGGGCTGCATGACTTGAAAAATCAAGAGTGCATTTTATCTTGGGGAACCCAACTTTGTTAAATATTTAAATTTGCTCAAAGACAACAGAACCTACTGTCAGGATAATACAAGCACAATAAGCTTGACATATTTGACAATGATTACAGATTTCTAACCTTTATATACTTGACCCAAAGATGCTGCTGCAATGGGTTTTGGGGAGATGTCCGCAAATATTTGAGAAATTTGAGAACCCAACTGATATTCAATAGACTTGATTGCAACATGCGTAGAAAATGGTGGTATTTGATCCTAAATAAGATTAGTTGTTAGTGAAGCACTGACAGAGAGATTAGGATGGTCATCTCAAGATGCTTAATCTCAATTAAAAATCCTTGGAGCAGCTTAAACAAAATTAGTATCATTTACAACTGAACTATATAGTAAAAATCTCATCACAATTAAAGTTATCAGCTAATAAGCTGAAACAAGGCATTTATGTATATCATATTCAGCAACAAGTAATGTGAAATAGCAAAAGGAACTTCCATAGAACTGAAAGAAAAACTACTACAGTAGTCCTTCTTAGATAGAAGTACAAGATTTTCCACTACATGAGAGAAGATGACATATATCAAAGATAGAAAGGATGGAAGCAGCTGAGGCATGGAAAAACTGATGGGAATTAGATTTTCAATTATTTTTTATTTTCGGACATATTTTTAGCTAAAACTTAGATTTGTTTTTAGAATGTCATGTTTGGTTAGAACTCCTAAAGATCTGGTTGCTAGTTTGTTTTTAGACAAGTTTTGATAGGATTTGGTTGAATTTTAGTTTAAAGAGACCTAGTTTAGTTATAGATTAGATTAGGAAAGATTCCGATAAGTTTAAGTTGTGATTTGACGTAATCATCCTAGTTTCTATTTATAGAGGTGATAGGAATTCTGAAAATGAAGAAAAAATTATGGAAATTTGAAAATATTGTTCTTGCATATCTCCCCTTCCTTTCTCTTCCCCTTCTCTTCTTCTGTTTTATGGTGGATTCCATGCTTTATTTATCCAGTAAAATCTAGGTGGGTTTTCTTCTTTCCCACAAGTCCTATAAGTTATTCTCCCCTTTGAACATAGAATTGACCAAATAATTAGCAATCAAGAAGCATGCTCTTTGGCTTTTTTTGAGCCAAGGTATATATTTTAACTCCTACAGATAAAAAATTGCACTTTTGGACAGTAGGTTTCTATAGTTCTGCCAGTGCATGGTTCTGCAGTATGCTGGACACCTCATGTGTCAACTCTATCAATTAGTGCTTTGCAAACATGGTGCTACCCATCGGGCATCATCAAATCATCTAACTGGTGTTATGAGTCTTCTTGGCAAATATCGATTGGCTCTAAGTACTTCAGTCTTACTTTATTATTTACACTCGGTAATTTTTTGCTATTCAAGATTTACACTAGACTTCTCAGCATCATTCCTACCTTTTGTACATATATATAGTTTGGGCCTTCTTTGATCTTTCTTGGACTTATGGAGTTGTGGATACCATCTTGCCTATTTCTAATCGTCTTGAAACTGAGGCCTAAATTTGTGGGCATGGCAAACCTATCTCTCACTAGTTTCTTCAAAGCATCTCATATTGTATTAAAGTTTGAAGAGTTGATTCTCTGCTATCTAATCTCATTACAATGGTTGGAGTTTTTGATGTGGCCTAGGAATGAGAAAACATACTGATACAAGGAAACATAAGGAAATACTTAGATCCACGCTAGCCAACAAGTCCTAAAACAATAAGTAACTCTAATTCTAGAGGATTCCCGCTGATCACGTTCGAACGCACAAAAAACGTTCTCGGTATGTGCGAACGCAATGTAGGCGTTCGAACGCTTATTACGCGTTCTCTGTATTTGGGAACCTGATGCAGACATTCGCAAGAGCGTTCGAACACAACCCCTCCTGCATTCGAACACGACCTACAAGAATTTTATTTTAATGAAAATAAATAACTAATGCAGTAACTGAGACAAATTTTCTACTGAAAGGAGTCAAAAAGAGCTTAAAACCATGAAATGTGAGCATAAAAAGTTTGTAGCATGAAATCTTACAGATGCAAAGCTTGAATGCAATATTTGGATTCATATGCTACAAGTTAATCTAGATCGCATCTTAATTTGGTTTTCCAGAAACAAGGATCTCAAGCATCCCATTGAACAAATACTTTCTTCCAAGAAAGGGCAAACCACTCGGCTAATGTGTGCAGAAATTTTTTGGAGGGTGCAACAAGCATACCTGTAGCTTAGAAAGCTCTTGGCAATATGCACTAGGTAATATATCAGGTCGTGTGCTTAGTGCCTGCCCAAGCTGCAAACAATGAAAATATAGTATCATGGCAAGAATACACTAAGACAATTCGCATACTTAGGTAGTTACACATAAAAACCAATTATGTCTGAGGAAGTAGTATGCTAGTCCAAGATCAGAATTTGCACAATCATTTTGTTGCAAACCTGCAATTACTAACTTGCCATATATTGATCTCATCTTAATGATACTATCTTAGCTTACCTTGATATAAAAAGGTCCCAAGCGGATCAAAGTCTCCCGAAACTGAAAGAAGAGAAAAAAAAAAAAGGTAAGGACAGTTCAAGAGCTTCAAAGAATTACAATAAACCTCCTATATAGGAAAGAGACTTACCAACTAAATTGCAATCAACCAGCAATAAGTTCCTACTACATATTTACTATGTATCCACCACGTATGTTGAGAGGGACACCAAGAGGGTGTCTCGGGTCTTATTCTAGCTCATGGTTATAACTTGTATTCCTTCCAATAGTAAGCTTAATGAGTTAGCAAATAAAGAAAATTTCCTGCACATCTTTTGCCCCATATGAGCCAAAAGCCTGGAAATCGGTCGTGCAATCGAGGCACTAATGAACCACCCATTGTAAACTGCTAGTACTTCCTTGCATGCCTCCTTCTCCTCCTCCCAACATAAACATAGCCAAGATTCACCCAAAGAACCCCTCCAAGCATGCGCAATTTATAGCATTTGAACATTTGATAAACATACATGCATGCATAAAAAATTATCATAGTAGAACAAAATTATCAAAGAGACAATGAATCAAATACCTTCTCTGCACGTTTCCCTATGTCTTTCACGAAGAAATGCCACACGGTCAATTTAGCGACCTGGAAAGATATGATCGCCGCCCTATACAACGCCAGGAAAGGCCCGAATCGGCTGTAGGCGAAGAGCGTCTTGGATCGGGCCCCGAGTATGTGCCCGAACTCGCTCTCGAGCGACTCCTTCCTCAGCTTCGCGTACTCCGCCGACGGCCTCTCGCCGTGGACGCTCGTGAATCCGGTCGAATAACTACCCCAAACAAACAGAAATAAAGAAACGCCACATGAGATGCAATGAAGCATAAGAGGTCAAGAACGCGACTCACCTCCGAATTAAGGGCGCGAAGGTTTGATTGGATCTTGGAGGTGGAGGATGGAGGAGAGGTCGGCGGTGCCGGCGGAGGAGTCGAAGAAACGCATTTGACATGGGGAAGGACACGAGAGAGAGAGAGAGAGAGAGAGAGAGAGAGGTGGAAGAAGAGGGCGGTATATGCCAACACGTAGCGCCGCTAGTGAGCGACGGGTGGAAGAGGAGTTTGTTCCACAATGGGCGTAAACGGGTCGAATGTATGTTTGGATGTGGATCTCATTTGGAAATTGGAATTAGTACATTATATATATAATTATTCTTTCTCTTATTTCCTATAGAATTGCTCATAAATTAATAACTTTGATTATATTTATAAATAAAAATAATATTTTTATTTGTAAATTATTAAATAGAGTCCTTTATTTGCCAAACATTCAAAGTCACACCATATTATTTCAAAGTCAAACATTAGACTTACTTAATTAGAGTGCCAAATTAAGCCTCTAAAACAGTTTGAAGATATAGACCGAAATACTCATTTCTAAACAAGATAGAAGTATGAAAGAAAATCATGCATTTAAAATACTAAAATTGTATCCAAACATTAAAATTTATATAGGATCAAATAATTTAAAATTAGATTAAAAGAACAAGAAGAAAATATTCTATCTTCTATTCTATTCCGTCGGTGTATGTTAAAAAAAATTGGACTCAATCTAGAAGAAGTCAATACCCACCTAAATCCACCTAAATTTTAAATGTCTCTCGCATGAACCGCATCATCTTCGGACACGTGGTACTCATCGTTGGGCCCCACATAATCGGGTCAAACCATTGGACGCTTCAAAACCCAGTCGTCTCCTTTCCCCTTCTTAATTACAAAAACAAACCTCTCGCCTTCCTCGTCCCCCAAAACCCTTCCTGTTCCTTTTCCTTCCCTCCCCCGCGAAGCAAAACACCACCTCCTCTCCTCTCCCATGGCGTACGTCGACCACGCCTTCTCCATCTCCGAGGACGACGACATCCTCGCCGGCCCTCGCGCCATCGAGAACCGCCCGCCGGTCAAGGAGATCGCCTTCGCCGTCGCCCTCCTCGTCTTCGGTTCCCTCGCCGTCTTCTCGGGTTCCCTCATGGCCGTCGACCGCGTCGGCGGCGACAGAGCACACGGTAATGATCCCTTCCCTCTCTTTTTTTGGCCTTTTAGTGATTCTTTTTGTAGGAGGTTGTTGATTTTTATTCCATGTTTTGGTGGAAATTAGGGGTTTTCTTTGCGATTTTGGGGGCAATTATGTTCATACCTGGGTTCTACTACACAAGGATAGCGTATTACGCTTACAAAGGGTATAAAGGCTTCTCCTTTTCCACCATCCCTCCCGTTTGAGAAGGCAACTTTGTGCCTTTCTGTATAGATCTTTTGATAGAGGTATACTTTTTTTTCTTTGTTTATGTATGGTAACTGGCTATTTACCTCTCTGCTTGTATAAATATAAGGAGATTTTGGGGTCTAGACGCTTGAAAAGTTAGGTCATATTGGCCTTCCTTTTCTTTTGTTATGTTGTTTGGTTGCGTTTGTTTTCCTTCAGCAGGTGACCAAAGTATTGACTTCAGTTTTGTGCTTATGATGGAATTTAACTTTTCAAGGCCTCATATGGGCATGATCATGTTGTCTTCTTCTTCTTCTCAGCTGCACTTTTCAAAATTGATGTTTTAGCTTTTGGCTAAGTTTGCTTTTGTGTATATGCTTGATCACTGGCAGTAGTTGTGACTGTTTGGTGGAGAAAAGAATCAGATACTTGTTTAACTAGTATTTAGAAGAAGCTAGCTAGTCCATGGAGAAAGTAAATTAAATAAAATGGTGTAGTAAAGAATACTCAAGGTCCTTATTTTGTCATCTTAGGAGCTTATAATCAGGCTGAAACCTAAATGATCAAGGAAGTGTGCTAGGGGTGAGAAAAGATAAGCAAAGAAATACCAAGGCTTATATATCTTGTGTTTGTAGAACAGGTGGTCATGGGCTCTTATTGAAAAATCTAAAGAGATCAAAAAATTTATCCTTCTTTATGGCCCTTCATGGAAATTCCTGCTACATACACAGATCCTGGTCAAACTTGTGATCAATTTGCTTACCTATTCACCGGAAGTTTCAAAGAAACATCTTTGACCACTAGAATAGAAAGAAGGAAGAAAAAAGGAACAAATCATATCTTGGAAGAAGTCAATAGTCTCATCTGTAGGATCAATTGTAATTACTAAACCCTCAATAGATTAATGAAAGCATCAGTACCATAGCATACCCTGTTCTAATATGGACTTTATAGACATACTATGATCAGCTGTTAATGAGATATTTTTTCTGTGATTAAAAATATCAGTGGAGTCCATGTTCCGTGGGTAACAGTTCTAAGAAAACTACTCAGTTGACTAGTTCCTTTTTCCTTCAGATCTCTTTTTCAGTATATCCGCTGTTTTTGATAGGGACTTTTTAGTAGAGCTCTTAGGTACTATTCCTTGATTTCCTTTATCTGATTGTACAGGGCTTTTGATGAACAGGGTCAAAGACATATCTTTTAGACTTCCAATCTATTAAGCAAAGGCTTTACGAATCAGTTTATCTTTCTTGATTTCCTATAATATCTGGCCTTTGCAACAGCCGTGCAATCGCAATTAGCATGAGTGGCAAGTATAAATTCCATCTGAAATTGGATACTGCATACTATATAGCCATGTCCAATGTCATTCTGTATTGTGGTAGCAACCACTTTTGTTTAGTCATTTTGTGTTATGACTTGTTGATGTGAAAGTTCACTTGTGAGTTATAATAGTTTCAGAGATGTATACTTACACCTATGCATAGAATTTTTAGGAAAGGGCAATAAACCGATACTTGATTTACTCACGTGGTAGATGCTAACTACAGAGACAAAGATTATAGTTTTTTATTGGCGCATTGTATTTTCTTGTTGATTACAGAGACTAAGGTCTAAGGGTATAGTAGTTTCCTAGTACATTGCATTTTCTTAATATTCCCTACACATATCTAGGCAATGTTGTGTTAGACTGCCGCTCCATTCTACTTCTTGAGTTGAAAAGCAATTGTAATTTGCTTGATTACTTCCCAGCATTCTTGTGTTTTTCTCTTTTCTTCTTGTAGGATGATTCTAGTATTCCAACTTGTAAAGTAATTAGCCAGAAGCTCTACTGTAAAAGAATTACTTTGAAAGGTCTTCTTCATAGAAGTTCTGCATATGGTGAGTGTCAAAGCAAGTCTTAAAAAAGCATGCCATCTTATTCTGGTGCTCTGCTGCAACTCTTTTTTACATCGTCAAGATCTCCTCAATATGTCATGATGCCAATCTTGGAGCCTTTTGGAATTGTTTTGTGTGTGTGTGTGTTTACATAGGTCACCTGTGATTTGTGAAAAAACCAATACACTCGTCCATATTCTGCTTGCAAACCTAGAAAGTTGTTCTCAATTATACATGGTTTTCACTCAAGTTAGTTTTCTGTTTTGAGAGGCTTATGTCATGATGCCAACCTTAGGGTCTTTTGGAATTGTTTTCTGTGTTTAATAGGTCACATTGATCAGAGAAAAACCAGTACTCTTTTGCATCGTTTTTGCTTGCAGATTTACAAAGTTGTTCTTGGATACAGATGGTTTTCACTTGAGATTTTTTTTGAAAAATTTATTTTGAGAAAGCTTACTGGACTAGTTCTCCTCCTTTTTGTCTTCGTTCTGCAGCGCAAATATTATTTTAGCTGTTGTCATTGGTAACCACTTTATCTGTTTCTTAGTTCTCACAAAGATCAGGCAGATGACACCCAAGATGTGTTGCTTTTCAACATTCAATCTGGTCTTTTCTTTTTCTTTTTCTTTTTTAGAGAAGTGTCTTCATTCCTCATCTAAGAAGTTACACATTGGCTTCTTTAGGTATCTTGGTCAAGTATATTAGGTTTCCTTCTACTACCTTCCTTGTCCTATTAATTCTTTTTCCCTTCTATCTTCTGATATATTAGCTCCCTGTGTTGAGAAACAAATTCTACAGAGGATTAGAATAGTACTAGTAGGTCATATTGGATGCGAGATAACTACTTTATCCCCTTTTTGATCCTTGAATAAATTTTCTTTTGATATGTTGAAAGAGCTCAGCATTTGTTTGTTTTTATCTACTTTAATTGGAAACTAACAAACCATATAGGACAAGGAAGTGGGTGAAAATTTAACAACCAGCCCCTTAAGAGCTCAAATTTGATTCGATTCTCTAGTACGAATATTTTCAATCTAATCTCCTTAAAGGACACAGCTCTTTTTTATATCATTTCTTGGCAATGAAGTCCACCTACCTTGCAACCCTACTTTCTTATTTATTCTTGTTAGTCTTATAACCTAACGTGCATATTATTTAGTTCATGAAGGTGTAGCTATTGCTGGTATCTTTTTTTTTTTTTTTAACTTAAACTCATGTCTCTTGTCTATTAATTAGATGATATGTAAATAACTTATAGTTATGCACACATAATCATATAATATTTTGTCTATTAGCTTCAGATCCAGAAATGACCAATGATATTTATTGTAGATATTGTTCAAAAAAAGAAAGTCTTTGAAGTGACCAAAATGCTTGAAGTTTGGAAATGATACCTTTGCTTGTTTGCAAAGGTATAATGAGTTGATATCTACAATGTTAATATGGTGGGTCATCTTCCATGACAGCATATATATATATATATATCCACTGTCAACCATATCTACCATTGAGTGCATATAAATACACTTCACACCTTACCATTATTACAGCAGGATCAAATCCATTTCATCCTTATATGTCAATATTATGAAGTGATAGAAGACAACTAGGGAAAATAAAAGCTCAATTTTTAACCATCCTTCTCTAAATGTATGCATGATGTCCTTTTCCATCTTTTGTTGCTAAATTATGGATCCCAAATGTTATAAGCTATTTCCTCCTTCAAGATTCCCCCAACTTGTGGAAAATATTATTATGACATGTTCATAGTCCCACATCCATTTATTTATGAGTACCAATTACCATAATATTAGCACAAAATATTATTTGGTACAATGCACACTTATTATGTTCTACTTAGTACTATTTTGCATTTACTTTTAATTTTGTCAAGGAATTTAAAAAAAAAACACTCTTATTGCACTTTCTCTTGTGCCTTTAGCTAAAATTAATTTTGTAAATGCCCAACTCACAACTCATCCCAGGAGAGAATTCTAACTATCAAGTTATAAAACTTTGTATTCATGAACTCAAATCATCAGGAATTCAGGAGGTAAGAAGAAAGGAATCCCAAAACCTTGTGAATTATGCCACAACAAACCATCATATGTATATAAATTCAAGAAGCTAGCAGTCGTATTATTTTCAGACCAAGAACACAGGTGCAAAGCTTATTCCAAATGATCGTGAAACCAAAACCAAAACCAAAACCAAAAAAAAAGAGAGAGAAAATTATTACAAAGGATTCAAACACGACATACTCGAATTCTCTTCCTTCTAAGGCAAACGAGGGGGACGAAAATGGCGGCGAGATCTTCCGGCACGGGATAAAAAACGCGCGGCGGAGGCAGCTGGGATAACTTCCTCTTCACCGGCCGCGCCTTCCTGGGCGCCGGCGGGCAAACCACCGCCGGCTTTGTCGCATGTTGGTCGGACTTTGGTGTGGCGCATCCCTCCTCTCCGACAGTGGATGTCTCAGGTGAGCTCTCTAAGATTGTTTGAATGGGAGCAAGTGATGGCAATTCACCTACAACCACCTCTAAGCCCATGTTTTGAGTATACAAAGAGATCAACAAAGAGTAGAAGTAGAAGTAAACTACTAGAAGTGATCAGTTTGAGAAGTTAAAGAGATGGAAGAAGAAGAAGAAGAAGAAGAAGAAGAGCAGGCGTGGAGACACATGAGATGGTGGTGATGATGGAGTTCTGCAAGCTTGGATGGGAGAAAAGGTGAACAGCATTATATGAAGAGGCAGTGCAAAGTTGTTAAATATACTCATTCTAGAGAGAGAGAGAGAGGTAGACATAGATAGAATGTAATGCAAATGATTAATGTGAGGAGAGAGAGAAAGAGAGAAAAAGTTTAGAAGAAAGATAAAAGGAAATAAGAGTTTAAGGTAGCTTTTAACTCTTGAGCTTAGCTGTTCATGTGGGTGGTGATCAAACCATGGGAAGGACCATAAAGATGGGCTCCACTTTTACTAGGCCCAATGGGCCTAGTGGGCCTTACATTCCTCGTCGGATAATCTCCACCGTCGGATCGCCCTCGATGATTATATCAAAGCCATCCTTTTAATTTTTGTGGAAATTTTAAATTGGAAAAGTAAAAAAAACAAAATAGATTAATGGAATCTATTTTAATTAACATAGCATCTCTCTTAATTAATTTGGGCTTATTCTAACATGCCATGACCATTTACTCTCTCTCTCTCTCTCTCTCTCATTCATATGATGCAAATTAAAGCTGTTGATGTCACATGGCATATGTTGGGTTAGGAGGGGGTTAAGTTTCCTTTTTAGTAATCATTCATCAAACCAACCTACCTTTGAACACATGATCAAATCTTGTTCATGGCCAATTTTTCTTAGAAAATTTGTTAAAGAAAACTATATTATATCTTTCGCTTTTATTATTATTATTATTATCTTACCATATAGTTATTTATCGGTCTACTCTTATATTTTGCTTTTATTATCTCAAAAATACACGCAAGAATATTACGATTATTATATATATATATATATATATAATTAATTTAGCTCATCTAATGTACATCCCTCTAGTAGTGGACAAGAAGAAAACTATTGAAAATAACCTTTTTCATTTCATATGACAGCATGGTTGGCCTGGACCAAATTAATTTCATGGGGACCAAATAAAGTTAATTAATGCTGGCTGCTAAAAGGGATAAAATAACAGTGTAAGGTGATATATATATTTATATATCCTAAGGACCACTTGCCTGCCAAATGTATCTTAGCTCAGAAGCTTCATCTATTACTTCACCACCTTCTTCCACCCAAAGTTATCTTCCCCAGTGTGGTACAAACTCATCTATCATCTCAGCCAAATTGCTTTCATTCCTTTCATATCTATGCATACACATTGCATATCTTTTATGGGTGTGAGAGTGTAATTATAGTAGCAGATCCCAATGAAACTTTCCTATTCTTTTCAACAATGGCTGCTTGCTAGATTGGCATGGAGGATTAGAGAGCAAGAAAGGCAGCATGAGAGGAGTGTAAGAAAGGAACTCCACCCAATCTATATATATATATATATATATATATATAGATTGCTTCACATAGACATAGTAAAAGAGTATATGTTTCCATGTACAAAGATTGATGAAGAAATTAACAAATGACATGAAACCAAAGAAGCCTAGGGATCAGGGAGTATGTAAGAGAAGGCATAGTTATAATATCTTAAGTTGAAATATAAATATAAATATATATAGCATTCTTTTTTGTGCATGTATACTTTTTTTTTAGTCTAATAATTTACTAAGATTTTAACTTAAACGAAATATATAATGTAGAAGAATAGTGTTTTGTAGCATATGTGACACACTATATATCCTATAGATAGAAGTTCTTATAATAAAACAATCACATAAAATCACTTGTAGTATCTATTACTTTTATAAAATTATATAAAAGAACACAGACTTAGAGAAGGGTCATGAAGACCATCACCTTCTCTTCTTTCTTTATAATTCATGGCAGATGTAATTAAGGGTTCTATATCATCATGCACATGGATTAAAGGGCAAAATAAAGAATAAGCAAACGTACACTTGGCCCTAATTGTTTAGGTTAGGGTAAAGATATTCTTATCCACACCAATTAAGAGACATTTATTCCCATCTCCTCATATAGAATTACAAATAAAGAGCTAGAAGTTTTTTTTGTTTTGTTTTGTTTTGTGGGGGTGTTATAGTAAGAAGTTGGTGGATTAGTGGTTAATTAATTTTGTTTGAAGTGGGAATTAGGGGGGTGGGGTGTTAATAAATCACTTCTCATGAAAGTGGAAAGTGCATAGGAATTAACTACCAACTATTTACTTGTAATCTTTTTTTGAGCATTTACCTTTGTCCATCTTTAATATGAAAATTTATATAATACATTACATGTAGAGAAAACAATAGTCCCAAAGAAAAAAAAATACATTATTTATAAAAGTAAGCACAAGTAATTTTAAGTTGGATGACAATTGAAACCTTAGTTTAAACTATGATAAATATGAATAAAGAACATTAATTCTCTTATAAACACTACAATTAATGCATGATAAATCTACCATAATCATTCTAATTATGATAAATATTATAATGATTGGGACTACCAATAGCAATGAGGGTGGTTGTAATCTCTCAAATTAGGCATCTCCTTTCATTAGTTAAGCATGTCCTCATGCAAGGAGGCACATATGCCATGATGTTAAGATCCCAAGGCCTTTGTATATCTCCCATCTTTGTATTAATATAATACACTTTGGATTAGATTCTTAAATCTCACCTACTTGCATGCACCTCTCCATGCACTCCTACTCCCACTCTAAAAGCTTCACAACTTCCAACATAGTGGCCATGTACGAAAACCCATAACATAATGGCCATAGGCATGTGGACTACTCATAGCATGGGGATGATGATACAATGCTTGCTTATGAGATTTAATTAATTAATTAATTAGTGTGATTAAGCTTAATTACATGCATGAGGCTCATCATGGATGACACTATGTTTGGCATGTGTTAGCTTCCACATATGATGATGCCATGACATGTGGCAGTGATTGTCCTTTAATTAGTGTATTAGTTTGCCAATTAACAATTAAGAAAGTAAAATATTCCTATAATTATTAATAATGTGCACATTTTACTTGTACTTTATATTACTAGGCCTCACTTGGCATCACAATTAGGGTTGCATTTAGGCAATTTTATAATAAATATCTAGAGTTCTCAAATATATTAAAGCCCATATTTGGCCCAAACTTAACACATAAAGCCCACCAAATTTAACATGTTATTAAATGGGCCTCTAAATAGTAATTGTGGCCCCTTATGGATAAATTGAAACAATTTCACTTAAATGTGAGCTTTTATTGTCAAAATTTTGAATTTAAAAACCTCTATTATGCAATCAAAAGTCCCACTTAGCACAACGGTCAAATCTTACCATCCCTCAACAAGCAAGCAAGCGATCGCTGTTAAACACCGTCAATGATTCACGTGTTTCTCTGAGTAAAATTAAAACAGGCCGTCATACTAGGTTTGGTTCATAATTCAAAGTCAAATCTTATAAGTTTTATAAGTCAAACTTAAAATTAAAATCTCCTTATATATATATACGCATAGTGGTCGGAACTTACCAACCCTGCAACTTGCAACCGGAGGTCGTGATCGCACGAACGACACCACTCATTATACATGTGTTTTTCTAAATACGTTAAAATATGTCGTTATACGGATGTAACACGTTGAATATGTAGCGAAATTTGTTCTCGCTCACAACTCTTAAGTTTCTTTCGCATTTGAGAGAGATATTTGTTTCTAACAATAATTATTAATTTTGTCCATCATAATAAACTTTGCTTTTATTCCCATGAGTATGAGTATGAGCTCACTTAATTTGGCCTTAATGGTGAGAACTCTACATAAGTTGACAAAAAATTAAGAATCAGTAAAGCTGGCATCTGTTGACTTTTCTCGCAAAGAGATTTGAATAACTCGTGTGAATAAATTTAGAATCCAATTTCTTCGGTTGCCTTTTTCTTTTGCATGCAAGCCCTTCTAATTCTAGTATTTAGATGTATACCCCTCAAAAGTTTATATTTATTTATATACCCTTCCTGCCTCTCTCTTTTTTTTTTTTGCAGTTATAAATTAAAATCTGAATTATTTAGTAACTAAAAAGACATAAACATTCTTAGCAAAAAGGAATGGATATTAAAAAAAATAAGGGCTTTTTAATATTCTTAATTTCACATTTATGTAGACCCTTCGAAACCCAACCATATATACCTTTATTGGAGAAAATGTAATAAAATACAAATAAGGGTATTTTTTATAATTTTTAGAGTTAATTTGATTAAATTTTAACTCGTGAAGAAGAGATTTTAGAAGGGTATATATATAAAAAAAATCCAAATAATAAATAAAATATTTTATGTAGGGGTATAAATGCTAAAAACTATGGCAATCGAAAAAAAAAATATTTACGTCAGACAAACTTTCATATTATATATATTTAAACCGCTAATATGATTAGCATTTTATTTCATAAATAAATTTATAGATATAAAACGGTAAACTTATCAGCCCCTTATTATATTAAATTTATATTTCGGTTAATAGAAAACAATGGTATGAAAGAGAGCTAGTTTGGTCAAACTATGTGCAGCTACTCTTCTAGAAAGTAAAACCAGTGACTCATTCCCCAACACAACTCTCTCTTTAGCTCTTGGTCAACTCTCACGGATAGATTGACTATTCGCGTATAATTCCAAACTTATCCGAGTATTAATCCACTATTCCTCAGTTGACTTCTTAAACCACTCGACAAAAAAGAAATTTAAAAAAAAAAAAAATATATATATATATATATATATGTATATATTCGCCGCCCCCACTTTGTCCACTCCACGTGGTGGAATTATTCTTAGAAAACCCTCCGTTTTGGTCAACGTCCCCTTTTCCTCCGAGCCGTGGGATCTGGAATTATCCGAGTCAACGGATGGGATTAATTAATCTAGATGCTCACCGAGACCATATGGATTAAATTAATTAATTTAATGCACGAGTAGATTTTCCAAAGATATGGTCGGAAAAAAAAATATATTATATATTATATATTATATATAGAGGAGAGATGGGAATAATTTTAGTGCACGTAACTCAAAGAGAGAGAGAGAGAGTTTGACTTTAAATTTTAGGCCACTCCTTTATTTATGGACACAATAATAAGACGGGCACGCATCTCAAAGTCCACACATCGGACGGCCTGGATTTCGTTTCCTCTCCAGCCCAACTACCGCTGTGAAGTGTGAACCAAAGGACGAGTACTTTTGCATTTATGCCCTTGTAAGATTCTTTATTCTAATATATATATATATATATATATATATATGTGTGTGTGTTTATATTAGAAATATTTGATTCTTTTGGAGGGTAAAGCGAGGGTTAAAAAGTGAATAATAAAGTTTTGAGGGGATATAATGAAAGAAGAGAAGGCAAGTTAGTAAAGGGAGGATGGATCCATCAGGACCGTCTGATTAAAAGACTCGTTTGACTCGAATCTTCGCAGGTCATTCTTTCGTGTCTATATATTTTAAAGACTGGCGTTCATCTCCTACTACTACTACAAAGGAGAAGGAGACGGAGGAGAAGGAGAAGAAGAGATCTCTCGATCCAACTCTAATGGTAGCTTTAGGGTTTTAGAAGGAGAGCTAGTTTTTAACGTGGAGCGGTGGTGATGGCCGTCGATCTGATGGGGTACTCGAAAATGGACGACCAGATGGCGATCCAGGAGGCCGCAACGGCCGGGCTCAGGAGCTTGGAGCACCTCGTCCTCCAGCTCTCCTGCCAGAGGACACCGCAGCCCTCCGACTACCGCCACGTGGCGGATCAGACGGTCTCTAAGTTCAAGAAGGTGATCTCCATCCTCGACCGCACCGGCCACGCGCGGTTCCGCCGCGCTCCTCCGCCGGCCCCGCCGGTCGACCCCCTACCACAAACCATAACCTTAGCTCCTCCTCCTCCTCCTCCTCCGCCGCCGCCGCCGCAGAGCTTGACGCTGGACTTCACGAAGCCGAACACGGTCCCCTTCAAGGAAGGATTCAGCACCTCGCCCCCGATGTCATCGGCGACCTCGTCTTTCCTCTCCTCCATCACCGCCGGCGAGGGCACCGTCTCGAAGGGGAAGCCACTCCTCCCCGGAAAGCCGCCCCTCTCAAAGAAGTGCTCCGCCCACTCCTCCGGCGGCCGCTGCCACTGCTCCAAGAAGAGGTAAACCAAACTCCCCCTCTTAGATCCAAATTTTGCCTCTTGGCGCACGTTAGCACGTCTTCCTCCGTCCCCGCTAACATACGTCGCGCAGGAAGTCGAGGACGAAGAAGGCGATCCGAGTCCCGGCGATCAGCTCGAAGATCGCCGACATCCCGCCCGACGAGTACTCGTGGAGGAAGTACGGCCAGAAGCCGATCAAGGGATCCCCCTACCCCCGGTAACTTTCCTCTCACCCTAACCGCCATCCGATCCCTCCCTCACCCCTCCACGTGTCCTTTCTCCTAACCGTCCGATCCGATCCTTCTTTCCATCCCAGGGGTTACTACAAGTGCAGCAGCTTCCGGGGCTGCCCCGCGAGGAAGCACGTGGAGCGTGCCACGGACGACCCCGCGATGCTCATCGTCACGTACGAGGGGGAGCACCGGCACGCCACGTGTACTCCGGCGATCGATCAGACCCGTCCATCTCCTCCTGATCTCGTGTAATATCCCCCCCCCCTTTTTTTCTTTTACCCCCCCAATGTTTTGCTTATTACTTTTTACCGTTGTAAAAAAAAGATCCCGGAGGGCAGAAAAGGAAATTTAGGAAAAAAAAAAGTGTTTTGACTTTCGAACTATTGGAGCAAAACGGTGGGTTGGTTGAAACGGTCATATGCTTGTTCCGTTGACTAGCATCTTCAAATATTTATATTTATAAAGACCAAAACGCCCTTTATTATTTTAAAAATAATAAAAAAATTTGATCCGATTTCAATCAAAAAATTTAAAGTAGTTCTAGGGTGATAGAAACCCACTCATTTACATCTACACTAAACTAATACTATCATTATTAATCAGTTAGGTCAACTCACCTATAGTATTACAAATCTAAATGGAACACACTTCACGAGTTTAGTATAATAATTATGGGTCAATAATAACTATATTAATTATTCTTTCTCTGAGCTGTCCATTTGGACGTTCACATTGAATATTGGAGCTAAATAAAGTGTTTCATACATCATCCAAGAGACTATTGCTATTGCTATTGCTATTGCTATTGCTATTGCCATTGGACATATAATTATGTACTTTTTAATGGTCTTGTACATGGAAGTCTTCCACTCCTTGCATATACTAATGAAATAGAAATTAAAAGTAGTGGATCAAGAATTGACTACTGAAATAAAAGTAATATAGTTGGTGCCCACTTGGCAAGATATAGTTTGTAATATTTCCACCTTGTTGTACACTGCAAGAATTCAAACAAAAAAGCTATCTATCTAATACTCTCTAGATATATTTTGCATTCAAAGTGCTCTTCTTCTTTTCACTTCTTATTTATT
This sequence comes from Typha latifolia, assembly GCF_019914945.1. Classification (NCBI taxonomy): domain Eukaryota; kingdom Viridiplantae; phylum Streptophyta; class Magnoliopsida; order Poales; family Typhaceae; genus Typha; species Typha latifolia. The sequence goes on from NC_133093.1 coordinate 908,493, forward strand.
TATTTATTTATTTATTTATTAGAGAAGGTGGTTTCCTTTTTGCAAAGGTGGGAAAGAAAAAAGAAGAGGAGAGAAGAAGCACATAGTCAAAAGAATTGAATTCATTGATATTATAAATGAGCTTAGTGGTGCTCCTCTTTTGCTAATGTATTGTATTCAAAATTGAGTCAATATGTCAATAATCCCCTTGGTTTATTCTAAGGGTGGACTATAAATTTGGGTAAATAAATAAAAACAAATAAACTCCATCATCAACCATAATTTCCAACACTCTTCCAACAATTATAGATTTAAAATAATATATAATATATATATATATCACAAGCTCATGAGCTAATCATAAGTTGCGCAAATGAGTTACTTTCGCTTAATATATAGATTAAATAATTAGAATAACTCTTATAAAAAATAAGTTATAGCAGATCTAAACTATACACATAAATTAACTCATAAAACTCGACAACTAGAATTATAAATTTCAAATGAGTTAATTAGAATTAGGTAGGCATCCAAACTCCAAACCAAACCTAACTTCTAAGTCAACTAAATTTAAGATCTCTGAAGAAAGGAACCCACCACCACTACCACCACACAAGATGAGGTGATAGTAGGAGACCAATTACGACAATCCCTATTTAAGTAGTTGGAGGTTAGAACTCCATGTTTATAATGATTTTGATCCCTATTGCAAGTTCTCTGAATCATTTTGAGAGCTACAATTTCCTAATCTTTATTTGGTCCCATTTTTTATACATCCATGGGGCCCTCATCCCACATGCCCATCCTTTGATCATCCATCCATCTCTCTCTCTCTCTCTCTCTCTCTCTCTCTCTCTCTCTCTCTCTCTCTCAAGATAAATAATGTGGGCCTTTTGGTGGATGGGCCTTCAATTAATGTTGTCCATGGAACTTTATTGCCAATCACATGGCAAGCACTATTAAAGTTGGTCAAATATGTACTTCCTATCATTAATTGTCTTTGCACACATTTTAATCTCTTTCTGAATCAAAAGTGCAAGTTTTATTGGATTACATTTGTTGGGCCCCTTTTTTTTTTCTCTCTCTCTCTCTTTCCATGAGGGCTATTAGTTGATCATTAGATGGGCCTCATCTTAGAGCTTTTGTAATATATAAGTTTTTTAATTTACGATAATAGGCTTTAGTATGTATTGCATATGTAAATTATATGCACTCCATTATAATACAATATGTATTAAATGTAAAAACTATATGTACTCAGTTTTAGATGTTAAATAAAAAATAATTAATTGCAAAACCCTTGCCTCCTTTAGCACCTAGAAGATGGTAGGAAAATTTTTAATACTTAGGCAAACTAGAGATAATATTATCATATCCAATCTTAACATAATTAACTTGAGGGTCAAAAGGATAATATATAAAATGGATTTTATACTTAAAGTTTTAATGTGCATCAAATTAAGAGTGCTTGCTCTCTTGGACTTGATGCAAAGCAAATTAAAGTCTAAAAAGGTGGATAAAAGTCTAATAAACTGCCCCTAACTGAAGACCAATCCATTATAGTTGATTGAACTTTTGCTTGCTAGGTCAAACTCGCCAAACTATAAAGCAAGTCTTACTCAAATATTAATTTAATTAATTAGACTTTTTGTGTGCTTTAATATCTTCTAGATTCAATCATGGTGGCCTAATTTGTACTAAGAATGGAGAGCTTCATATACTAATATAGTAGATTATTATAGGACTAGAGCTCAATTAGATGTAGTGTTGACCTGTTGGGTAACTTAGTTGGGTTAATTAGCTTAATTAACTTGAGATTTGGGTTAATTACTCCAAAGCATGTGTGAGTGTGCATTACGAGAGGGCAAGAGAGGAAAATGATGTGATGCGAATTAGGTCAGGTTGGATCATATTAATGTGGACATTGGACTTGATGGATCGAGTCCAATTATCTTTTATTAATTCATGTTTATCTCTTATGTGAGTCCTTAAAATAAGTCTAGTTAAATCATGTAAGCTCTTAATTTAAGTCTAGTTAAGTCATGTAAGCCTCTAAAATAAGTCTAATTAAGTCATGTAAACCTCTATGGCAAGTCTAATTAAGTCATGTAAGTTTTTAATACAAATCTAATTAAATTATGTAAGTCCTTAATGCAAGTCTAATTAAGACAATCTCAATTAAGTTATGTAAGCCTTTAAGACAAATTCAATTAAGTTATATAAGCATTTAAGTCAAATTTATTTCAAGTCATGTAAGTCTTTCGGGCTAATCCTAGTATGATTCATTGTACTCGATCTCTATATATAGGAGATGTCGGTCTCCTTTGTTTAATCATCTAAGTATTAAAAAGAATATTTATCTTAGATAATTTTAATAGTAAGAGTAAGATAGGAGTAGCCATAAAAGCAATATAAAGGTATAAAAGTAAATTAATTTCTCCTCCACCACCACCACCACCACCACCACCACCACCACCACCACCACCACCACCTCACATCTCTCTCTATCTCCAAATCTGAATTCCAGCTTCTTTCTCCACCATCTCCTAAGTGGATCAACGACCAATGGGGGACTAACCATGCACGTATTAGCCTACATAAGTGGAGATCCAAAGAATAAATTTAAAAGTAATCATGATTAATTAGTTATCTAATCTTAATTAGAAGACCCAACCTAATGATTTCATGAGTAAAATCTCTTCATTCACATTTCTTAAAGCAATCAAGTCTCACGATCAACATCAAGCTTACTCAAAACAGCCAACCTACAAATAAAAGAATAAGATACAAATAGAAAACAAAACATAGTTACTAAATGTAATATTTGCTTGTATATCCTTCAAAACAATTCGTTTTTACTTATATGAATGCCTATTATAATTATTAAAACTTTGTTAATTATATAAAAGATAGAGATCAATAATACTTTTCATATTTGATACATGTTTGATTATAAAAACACAAGAAAATATCGTTCACTAACTAATGGCTATACATTATCATCTATTTGAGTGAATAAAAATACATTAAAATTTTATTTTTTATTTTTACTATTGTCAAATTATTGTGCTCTAATTATTAATTAATAACTTAATCACTTATATTTAGAAAAAAAAAATCAAATGCTTATTCCATCTTATTTTAAAGCACACAGATCGAGCTAAAGAGATGCCCAAGTAGAAGCTACATATATATATAGTTTATAACTCGATCCATAAACCAAATTACGTCTCGATCTACTTTTGATCTTATCCGCCATGATCACCGGGAAGGACATATACGACGTGCTGGCGGCGGTGGTGCCGCTGTACGTGGCGATGGTGCTGGCGTACGGGTCAGTGAGATGGTGGAAGATCTTTACACCGGAACAATGCGCCGGCGTCAACCGCTTCGTGGCCATGTTCGCCGTCCCACTCCTCTCCTTCCACTTCATCGCCTCCAATGACCCCTACGCCATGAACTACCACTTCCTCGCCGCCGACTCCCTCCAGAAGGTCGTCATCCTCCTCGCCCTCTTCCTCTGGCACAACCTCTCCAACGCCGGCCACCTCGACTGGCTCATCACCCTCTTCTCCCTCTCCACACTCCCCAACACCCTCGTCATGGGCATCCCCTTGCTGAGCGCCATGTATGGCGACTTCTCCGGCGACCTTATGGTGCAAGTAGTAGTTCTGCAGAGCGTCATTTGGTACACCCTCATGCTCTTCTTGTTCGAGTACCGCGCCGCCAAAGCCTTGATCTCGGAGCAGTTCGCCAACGATACCATCGCCGGAGCGATCTCCTCCTTCCGAGTGGACTCTGACGTCGTTTCGCTCAGCGGCCGGGAGCCGTTGCAGGCCGACGCCGAGGTGGGGAGAGACGGAAAAGTCCACGTAGTCATTAAAAGGTCGTCGGCCGTGAATTCTTCTTCTTCTTCGAGATCGATGGCAGTACTGTCGAACATGACTACTCCTAGGGCTTCCAACCTCACCGGAGTGGAGATCTACTCGCTGCGGTCTTCGAGGGAGCCAACGCCGAGGACGTCGAGCTTCAACCAGTCCGACTTCTACTCCATGTTCGCAAATAAGGAAGAGATGAGAACCAGGAGCAGTGATTCCATCAACGACCCTAATGCGAATCTCGCCGGCGTAGCCAAGAACAAGGAGCTACACATGTTCGTGTGGAGCTCGACCGCCTCGCCGGCGTCGGAGGCTAACCTGAGGAATGTGGTGAACAAGGCCGCCTCAGGTGAACTTGGAGATGCGGATAATACTATTCCTACTCCTGAAACTAAAGGTGCATGTACGATATCATAAATTATTATCATCTCTTTTCTTCATGGAATGGTTGCATGCATGCATGCAGGTAGTGAGAATGGCGAGTTAGAAATAGTGGAAGAAGGTGGCAAAATTAGCAACATTAATGTGCCGAAGATTCCGGTGAACGGTCCGCCGGTAAAGGCGAAGAAGCCGGGGTTAGTGGAGGTGAGCAGCCACCGGCCAATGCCGCCGGCCAGCGTGATGACAAGGCTTATACTGATCATGGTGTGGAGGAAGCTCATCAGAAACCCTAACACTTACTCAAGCCTCTTTGGCCTGGCTTGGTCACTAGTGTCTTTCAGGTGATCATCGACAAAAGTACACCATGAACATAAACTAGATTATTTTATTTGTTTGAATCCAAGTTTAGATTGAATACAAATGCATGTGACTAATTCTAAATTCAACTATAATTTATATATATATATATATATTTTTTTTTTTTTTTTTATTCAGATGGAAGATAGAGATGCCAACAATAATAAAAGGTTCTATATCCATTCTATCTGATGCTGGATTAGGGATGGCTATGTTCAGCTTAGGTACTTATAATTATCAGCTCATTTAATACTCTATATATAAATATATATCATGCAATAATAATTATATTATGCTTTATTTTATATCCTGTTCATCATAAAAAAAATATAGGTCTGTTCATGGCTCTGCAACCAAAGATCATCGCCTGCGGGAAGTCCGTCGCCGCCTTCTCGATGGCAGTTAGGTTTCTGACAGGCCCGGCGGTGATCACGGCGACCTCCATCGCCGTCGGAGTCCGCGGCGTTCTTCTTCACGTAGCCATTGTTCAGGTATATATATATATTAAACCCTAAATGCTACTACTTGAAAGAATTAAAATAAAAAAAAGTTTGGTTCTTAAATAAATAGTAGTAATTGGATCTATAATATTAATTGTTAACAGGCAGCTCTTCCTCAAGGAATTGTTCCATTTGTGTTTGCCAAGGAGTATAATTGTCATCCAGACATCCTTAGTACAGCGTACGTCATTATAAAACTTCTTGTCATCAATTAATATTTAGAAGATGATGGTATATATATTATATGATAAATTTAACTTTGGAAATATTTCTTGCAGGGTTATATTTGGAATGCTCATTGCGTTACCGATCACTATCCTCTATTATGTTCTTCTTGGAGTATAAAGATCTAGAGGAAGTGAAAACTTTTAATACAAGAGAGGCATGGTTAATTATTAATTAAAGGCCTAGGTTTCTATGTTACTAGTTAATTTATATATAATATATATATATAATTTTAATATAGATTCCATTGTTTAGATATAAAGTACTTGCTGGCTTGGTGAATGTGCATGTGATTTGATCTAGTGAAGACTTGGCCACATCCCAATCTTGGATGTTTGCATTGATTTAATTTCCTCTGAGATCCAAAAACCATGTGATTGTGATCCCATGCAGGATTAGGCTAATTAATTAGAGCCTTGGAGTTACATTGGAGGGTGGATTAATGTATATAGAGTATCTCTAATTATATGATTTCTCTTGTCAGCTAATTGGCAGTGCATGTGGATATGATCTAGGTGTGAAAAGGGTCCTTTAGTTAACATTGAAGACTCCAAAGTTTTCTTTAATTAATTAACTTATAATTCAGCATTAATATCTATTGGTTTTCTTTAAGATTGGATTACTCAAACTGAGTTTTGATCAAATTACTATTATATATTCTGTGGACGAGTCTCAGTAAAAACTCAGAAAGCAATTAACTAGTTAGCTATATATATATATTGCTCTCGGTGAACTTGATACTTAGATAGAAAGATAAATTAATTAATTATCATGTTATTTGTTGATTAACGGGATCCATTTGATCTATAGACTAGGAGGAGCTCCCTAACTTGTACAATAAAAACAATTAAAATAGACATATCATGTACTAATAAATGTCTAATTATTGCAGTAGCTAGGGTGTACTGCAAACCTAGGGATGAGGAAAATATGCATGGGAGAAGGCCGACATTGGAGTGTTGCAGATAATTAACTCAAAAGTCATTAAAGATCGAGAGAGACTTTAATCTGTGTGTGTGTGTGTGTGTATATATATAACAATCAATCAATCAATTACTTGAATTTTTCTTCTTTTTTATCAGTTGATTAGAACTTGCAGATTAATTAGTCTACGAGCGTGCAAATAATACATAAATTTTCCATCACACTTACTAAAAAAAAAAAGCCGAAACTAAAATTATCACAAGAGTACAATCTTGCTACATGATAATAAATAAAAATAACTATTAATGGTTGGTAGCTTCTCTTTTCATCTTATAGTCATCACCGCTAACGGACAGATTAATATACTATATCTATATTTTCTACAAATTGTTTGTGATCAGACTTTATTCATATGGTTATATAGATAGATATCTTTTCATATCTCTTTTATGTAACCTTAGTATTGAATCATTCAATAGAAACTCCATCATATACGACACTCTCTCCAATTTCCGTATCTAATGAAAATTCTAGCTGAGTTTAAGCTCAACGGTAAAGTTTTAGATTTTTAATCAAATGTTAAAATAGTACGTTTTTTTTCTTCTTTTTTTCTTTTTTTTTTCTTTTTGGATGCAGTGAAATGTATGAGTAGAGGGAGTACATGGATGCATGCATGTTTGGTGCCTTTCATGCGTACATGCTGACATGGACTGCATGCATGATGGCCGCACGTGTAGACAAGAGGAAAATCACGTGCATGCACGTGGCACTAAGATGACACGTATTCATGCATGTCCTATCGAATTCATGATATGATTGATGCGATAGGTTGTAATAATATTATTAATTAATTAACTAAAAAGAAAAGAAATATATATATATATATATATACACACATATAATCATGTAGCAAAATACAAGTTTGATCTTGTTTTGATATATGATCATTTTTCAAAGCTTAGGTTTTCGGTTTTGGATAGTTTAGCTGTATGGATTTCGTGCAGTGATATTGAGTTAGGTACTAGTTGGATTCGAAGTTAAATCCAATTTCTAATTTAAAAACATATATTAAAATAATAATAATAATTATTATTATTATTATTATTATTATTAGGGTTGTTTCAGGGGACAGCATCTCAATTTCGGATCAAAGTTCAGATCATGTATATGATATCTCTTACTAGATTTGCCCCCCCAGAGCTCCAAAAGTAAAGGAATATGAATTATTTTATGCATAGTTCTAAGAAACCAACACACCTGATCAATGTAAATGTTTGCAATAGATGGTTCAGTGATGGCAAATAAGTACCTCACTATCCTATAAAGAACAGTTCTCTAACTAATCCTTAGAATGCATGTCATAGCTACTAGCAACAATCTCATGATTGTCTCAGAATGCACCTACCATGTTTCATTTAACTCTATGCTAGAACAAGCAAGCAGCTCACCTTAGTTTCCAATTCCTTTACCTCGTCTTCATCTCAGATGTCGCTAATGTTGCTCGCTATCATTATAGTCGTTGCGGCTATGTTCATCCTTTCGTTGAGATACTCTCGAAACAGCGAAGAGACTTTGCTCCACAACTTCCATAGGAGGGAACACAAGAGGATTGCCTTCGGCCTGGAGCTTGAAAAGGTTAGTTAGGGATCTCATGGGAGCCAGGAAGGATACTGATCTTGTTGTAGCTAATTATGTCAACCTCAACTAAAGAGACAAGAAGGCCTATAGAGTAAGGAAGGGACTGCAGCACTTACAGTAGTAGCATTGCAGAAATGCTGTATGTCATTATTCAGCTCACAGTTACATGCATATGTGCACTTCTTCTAAAGAAAACTGTTCTCTCTGATGAAGACTTTCAAGACTTCAAGACATAGCAGACATCAATTTAATACATAATGAGAGAAAGAATTAATGGGATCAAGAACGGAATGATGAACGAATCCCCTCAAACCTCAAGATTGTTATTGGAGAGATCAAGAATGGTGGTAAGAGCAGGATTGATGGGAGAGAGGATCGGATAAGGAGTCCAGATACATCCCACTGAAATCCAAGTGATCATCGTCTGCTGCAGGCCTACTCTTACTCTTTCGCACCCCCATTTCCCCTCTCCTCTGTATCAAACCATGAGAAGAAATGTTCCCAGAAAGCATGTCGTTGATGCCCAAGTAATTCATTCAAGAGTCATCACCTCTTCAAGAGCCTGTGGGAAGAGGAAGAGCTCAAGAACAGGCTGCAGTGGAGGAGAGACGGAACAGACGGGCATTATTCTATTCTATCCCTAGGTAGCATTCAAAGACGTTCCATAACTTTAAATCTTGAAAGAAAGAAAGAAAAAATTAATTGCGGCTTTTGCTGCTGTCAAAGATAAAGAGCGTTGCAGTTTGAAATTTGTGAATTGTCACAAGAAAGGGCATTCATAAAAAGTGGAATGGTGACACCAATATATACTATCTTGTTCATATACAAGAGATATGACATATAAAATATTTCAAGTAATTAACTCTTCTTTATACTGGCAGACAAGACGACCAACACTGAGAAATACAAGTCTGCTACACTTGACCAGAAAGTGGCAACATGATAGCGCGAAGGTTATATTAGAGCCAAACGTTTCGACGCCCAGCTTTGTCTGAATAAAAAAAGATCCTTTTTACTTGACGACACTAGTATCTCCGTTGGGAAGTATTAATGTTTTCATCGTATAGAAACATCTAATTACAATCCACACTCAATCTTACAGTATAAAAGAAATCCCCTTCGGATGAATGTCATATCAGACCATAAGACTGGGATCCGTATGATTGGAATCTCCTCCTCCATTCCTATTATGATTGGAATCTCCTCCTCCATTCCCATTATTATTGGAATCTCCTCCTCCATTCCCATTATGACCTGCGAGCGAGATAGCTAAAGTGTAAGTCGTACATACCACCCATGGAACGAATGCTACTTTCAGGTGCGTAAAGGCACTTGTATGCACTTGGGCTACTATAGCTTTCCGCTAGAGCACATGCAATCTTCCCATCTAAGATCTCACATCAAGGCATCAATTTCCTTGACAATTACACTCTTAATGAGTAAGAGATGGCTCCAAAGAGCATGTAGATATGATTGCGACATGAATATGCCCACACGCCACCCCAAGAAGATAGCATTAAAAACTTGATCTGAGTAAAAAAGAAATAAATTATGGGACCTTGTTTCTTTCCGCAGCAAAAACTTCTCTGAATTAATTCCTGTAATGGAGTATCTGGAACTGGGAGGAGCTTTCCAACAATGGCCAGCGGCCAGCTGCACAAGGATTTACTGTTTGATTAAAACACCAAAGAAAAAAGAAATACCCCGGAGCCTAATAAAGCATAATAGGATGCTCATTGGAGAGTCATTCTATACTCGTCCCTTGATCTCATTCTGCATCCTATCGCTTTAGAATTTTCTTGTAGAGAGTCTGAAGAACTGACTAATTATCACTGGGGAAAGTAACTGTAACTGTCCGAAAGACCAGTCTAACATTCCTAGATGGGTAAATATAAACCAACTGGTAATTGTTGGAGTAACTGAAGAAAGTGATGTTTACCTTACAAAACCAATAGCAATTGAAACTAACCACAGCTTCCAATTAAGTCTCACAGTAGATGCAAACTTCCCAAGAAACTCAATTATTAAAACCTAGAGTAAGGAAAAGCATAAAAAACAAGTCAAATAATTTCTTTTCAGTGTAAAAATGTTATGTATTAATGGTCTAAAATTTCATACCTGAAGTACAACAGTTATCGCTATTATGACCATGAAGAGGTGATTTCTTGTGATACCACTGAATATATTCAGTTCATCTGGTTTCCGGGAGTTGAACTCATTAAATACCTAAGAGAAAAAAGGAACATAATCAAGCTTTGCGACAGAACTTGAAATTAACCACACGATCAGAAATCTAAAGTCAAATGTCCTTTCTTTTAGATTTCAAAAAGAAAGATTTTCAGGGTACTTGTTCATCTAGTAGTTTAGAGTTCGACTATAGTAAGGTTCAGTAACTGCAAATCTGGATCCTAGAAAACCTTCTAGCAACTATTAGCAATAATTTGATATTAAATTTAATTTCTTCTGAAACCTTTCTATCCCGGGGAAATATTAGAGAAACTTACTTGACATAGGACAAATGTATTAAATATGAAGGTATTTTTCTCTTTATCTGCATGCTCAACACTATCATTATTCAAATGCAGAATGCTCCTGCCTTTGAAGTTCATTGTGAGAAGGACTGCAACTTGAAATAGAGCCTGCAGGTGCACCAAACAACCATAACAACTGCCAATAGCTCTAGTAGAAAACGAGGCCTGAAAGTGTCAACAGTAGGTATTAATGAAACCATTACATACCTGTATTATTAAGTTCCTCCACATGATATTAGTAACCAGAGGCTCTCTGCAAAAAAAGAAAATTTACTAACAAACATACAGTAATGAATTTGAACAGATAACAGAACACTGACTCATATACATATGTACAAAATTTAACAGAGGACAGATGTGTCAAATACCACAAGAAAATGAGTATATTCATAAACTACCTAAGACTGCATTCCTACAGGCAGCTTCAATAGAACTGATGATAACAAGATAGACAAATATTATGATACCATTTAGATCTTTCTGCATATAAGTTCACTAAATTCCTCCAAGCTTGGAATGTTCAACCTTGGTCTCCAGTCACACTGACAACTTCATAAAAATAGGCATCTGGCCTAACTCAACCAGTGGAAAACTAAAACTTATACTAACCACTGAAGAACTATGTTTGCTGTGCCAAATTACTGTGCTAAAGGAGGCACGGCACCTAGCATGGTGTTTGCCAATGGCATAGGCTCATGCCAAGGCATGCAGGTCGGCACAGCAACTTTATCGACTGATGACAAGTCGAATGATGTTTTGGAGCCTCCAATAAGCCAATAACCACTTAAGGGTTAGTGATTATGCTCTAAAGCATCCAATGAGCCAATAAGTCAATAACCCATTAAGGAAATAAGGGTTAGTGGTGATGCTCTAATAAACCAGTAACCTATTAAAGGTTAGTTTTTTATCTTGTTCTTTGTCACAGACTCTAAATTGAAAGCACAGACAACTATATTTAACAGAAATACAACCATAAAAGTACAAGGTTCAATGGTAACTCAAACAGATCATAGTTTAGAATTCCACAAATAGATGCAACACAACATATGATTGGCAAAAGTTCTCTTTCATCCCACATTAAAAAAAAAAATCAATTATGTAGGACAGATCTGAAGATAATAGTAGGAGAAAAGAGAGCCAGTGCAAAATTAATGAAGGGCACTAGTCTGGGCAGGCAGCAAGGGCTAGTCTTTATTCCAGAAACCTAAGCATAAATTGCACATTTACAACTAACAATTTGGTCCAAACTCATCAAGTACAAGGAAATAAATTCAGATAAGATAGCAGTTTAAACTCATGTAGGCGACAAGACAGGTCTGATCTCCACACCTTACTGGAACGGTATGTGTTGGATGAGTTGAGAGAATGAGGTATACTTGACAAGCCTTTATCACTAGTTTCCAAGGTTATCTTCATTTATTATAACAGCATCTAAAATCAAACACCAACAACCTACAAAACCCTAGGGTAATCGCTTACATTTCTGTAAAGAGTAAGCAGATTCATATTAGGAATCTTGAAAAAAACTGCTTGTTCTCTATATGATATACGGACAGAGTAGCTCCTCATTGATGTTAAATTTAAAAGCACAAAAGTATTGAGCTGATACAAGGAATGAATAGCTCCTCACAGATGTTAAAATTGAAGCAACAAAATTTGAGCTGAAAAAAGGAAAAGTTTAATGTAACTAAAACCTTGTACAGATGACATAACATATGACAATCTCTGAATGTGAACACTATAATTTGGCATTTTGGCAAGGTGACCCCCTTGCCTATAGGATTAATGTCGTGAAAATATTTAGATGCAGTAGAGGATCATTCAACTATTAGTTAAACAACTATGGTCTTTCCAAAGCAAAGAAGTTTATTAAAGGAATATAAAGCATATTTCCTGACAAAAGGCACCATTGGAAGAACATCAGATAGATATAAGGGAAAGAAAAGGTCTAACCTACGACCAACAGGTGGTCGCTTCATAAGGTGATCCGTTGGTGGTTCAGTTGCCAGTGCAAGAGCCCCGAGTGTATCCATAATGAGATTAACCCAAAGCAGCTGTTACGACAAGGAAAAGATAAGCCCATAAAAAATGTTAGACCAGCAACAAAGCTATGCAGCTTGGCTTTCATTTCTAATTTAATGAAACAAGTGGCAAAAAATCGACCCTGATTCTTTTGTGCACTTCTTATCTGCCAGACATACAACTTAACAAGATGCTTGTGTAAATCATTAACCAGCATGTTGATCAGAAAGAAAAAATGGGCAGCAGTTGAATATTATCCAACTGAGGATATCATGAGAGTTCTAGTGACCTAAATAGTATTTTCCGTTTGGCATTTCTTCTACTATGATAAAGACAGTAGATATGGAGATTCTTTGATGTCAAACCTGAACAGCATTTAAAGGAACATTTCCAGAAGAAACAGCAGCAACCACATTTATTATAAGAGCTGCAACATTGACAGTGAGCTGGAACTGGATAAATTTCTGAATATTTGCATAGACAGAACGCCCCCAGCGGACAACCTAATACACACATGAGAAGTTCTAATAGTTCTAGTAGGTTAAACCTTGGATATTATAGAATATGGCCAACAATCAAACCTTCACAACTGATGCAAAATTGTCATCAAGAATAATAATGTCTGAACTTTCTTTAGCTACTTCTGTCCCCTGAATGCCCATTGCAAGACCAATATCTGCCTGAAAACCAAAAATCAGGTGACTTAGTAACCCTGCAACATCTGTTGCACCAAATGCTTGAGTGAAGGTCTGTAGAATGAGCAACCATGTGTATATGCATGAACAGTTGGACACACATGGCTCAGTATATTTGTGCACAATTTATATTATACGCAGACCTCATGTAGTGCAGGTGCGTCATTTGTGCCATCCCCGGTAACAGCTACCACATGCCCTGTGTTTCTCAATGCTTTTACAAGCAGTAGCTTGTCATTTGGCGAAGACCTTCCCATCACCTGTAACAATATTTTCAGATTTATATAAATATATATATTGGTCACTACCCTAATTCTTTGTGAGGAAATAAGAATATAAGCAAGAACGACATTTATTTCTCCTTGAAAATAAATAAAAAGAGGAGCATGAGCCATAGTTCTCCCTGAAGCTCAGTTGCCTGAGTGGTGTAGATGAATGATATATTTGAAACTGGGAGCAACGAATTGTGATAGCAAGTGTTACAACATAATGTGATACTTTCATATCATTTTTAGTATTAATAAATTCGATGTAATAAAAGACTTGGAAGCAATATCCACAGCTTCCATAAATTAAAGAAAAAATAATGTAATAGTTTACGCTTATCGATGAAAATTTTTAGAAAGAAGACATTAGATAGATACTAGGTGCAAGCTAGGCAAAACATTACATACCAGCAAAAGCCATTCGCACAAAACTTTCTAGCAAACTGGAGAAATTCCTAGTGAGCAAGGTAGGTAATATGCACAGAATTGACATGATGAAATGAAAGTGGCCCTGAGCCTGACACATCTAAAAGGATATAGCATCATGTAAATAACTAAATATGGTATTATTCTAATAACATAAGGGTTGCAAATGCCAAGCCTTGGGAGTTTGCTGATAGATGAATGCCAAGTATCATAATAAAGGTTGCCACGGCCACAGGTAATTCTGGATTTATGACAGTGAAACTACCAACACGTACTTTACCAATAATATGATGTTCAATAAAGTGAAAGCAAATTTGAGAAATGCTTTGTATAAATGCTTGGATCCTTTTAACAAACTGATATATGACCTGAATGAGATTGATGTGAGCATACCGGCACATGGCACGAGGGGTGCCACACGGCACCCCTCATAGTAGCTTCGTCGCTCGCTATTGCCCTCGTCGTTAGGCTTACTGACACTAACCAAGCCGTCAACACTATCGCCGCCACCCAAGCTCGCACCCCATCGGGTGCCCTAGAACAAGGGAGGAAGAAAGGTCGAGAGAGCAGTGATGGAGAGTTGGCAAGCAACGAGTGGCGAGCGGTGAAGGGTGAAGGTGAGTGATGCGAACCGGGTCAGATCAAATTGCATTATATGGATATTGAGCTCAATGAATCGAGTCTAGTTATTTCATTTATTCTACTTATGTAGTTTAGTTAGAGTCTAGGTAGATTAGAGTTTATTTGATCACCTAAGTTAAGTTTAGTTAATTCTTGTGTAGTTTTAGAAAAATATTCTGCAGATATTCATCAGTCGACCGAATATTACGAAAACACTTTGAGAAGATTAGAATATCATATTGCTCACGGCTAAATATGAATTGAGACTCTATCTGTGACAGAACGAAGAAATATTCCGAGAAGGATAAGAAAGGGTGATTTAGCTAAGTTATATTTATCTCTAAGTCATATTTATCTTTAATATAAGTCCTTAAGGTAAATCATAGTTTGAGTCAATTTAGAACTAGCCTCTATAAATATATAGAATGCAGCCCTAATTGTTTATGCGTTAAATAAATGAGTTTAACTAAATATTTCTTATCGTCTTTATCCTATACCTTATCAACGTCTTTATCTTTCTAAGAGTAGATCATAGTTGTAAAAGTATCATGATCTTCCAAACCCTAGCCACCTTTCTCCACCAGCAGACATCCTACTTTACGGCCATCCATCACCGCCCTTGGTTGTCCGCCATCCTCTGATGACCACCACAATGTCGATCAATTACTATTGTACCCTACTTCGACCTCGCTTCACTATTGTAACCATAATTTTTCATCCAAATCTCATATTGACTTCATTCCAAAGCCATTAGATTCGAAACTTCCAAGATTACTACCCCTCAAAATCTCAAGATCATCCTACATATGGATTGTTCTAGATCTGGTTCATAACAGTAAGCAATCTCTTACCTTTTTCTCTCCCTCTCTTACGGCATGGTCGGCAAGTGCCGCGACACATGCCTTGTCGTGCCGTGCCGGTTGGTGGTCGGCACAACCATCGTTGAACTGTAGTACATCAATTAGGCACAAATTTCAAGCATGACATCATCAAGAACTCGATATACACAAATGAAAAAGGCATTAAACTTTTCTAAAGAAAAAGACAGATGAAGATTTATGCTTGCAAATATTAGCAGATATTTTATGATAGAAGGAAAGAAAATGTAACCAAGAATTTTTTAATAGATATAGTTGGTGCTGATAGTATGATAAAAGACACAAGAAGAGATCAAAAGTATTCTTACAGAAATTTTCTGAGCAGCCTTTTCCCTTTCTGCATCAGAATATGCTCGAAATACTCTTCCTTCTATCACTGTTGGTTCTGATACATTGCGATCGGTAAGTATCCCACACTCAAAAGCTATGGCCTTGGCTGTGTGAAGATTATCCCCAGTGACCATACGTACCTACTTGCTCAAAAACAACAAAATGAAGTTTAAAAAAAGGTCATAGTATGTTCAGGAAGCACATTGATCCAGGTTGACAAGGTTTCTTAATAATGATTATTGTCTTAAACAGATTACCTTCACTACGAACTTCCATAGCAAATCAAATGAAAAATCTATGCTTCTCTATGGTTTTCAAAGGCAGAATGACTATCATCCATGATATGGCACTTTCACGTACGAAATTGAGATTACATTTAATTTAAGTGGGGTGTGGTAGAACATCTTACCATCCCATTGACATACTAATAGCACTTAAAAAGATTATACAATTCAATAAGCTACTAGAAGTACCTTGACGCCTGCTTCTTGGCATAGCCGAACGGCATCTCGGACCCCAGGTCGGCAAGGATCCTATAAGTCAATATATGTGTGAGCAAAGAAATGATAATTGGTTGCCAACATTCTCTTTTAGGTGACCATCATGGTCAAAAGAAGAATTGAGCGTAACCGTTACATCATGACTATTATCCAATTTCTATATAAAATAAAAACAAAGAAATGGGATGAGAGATAATGACTTTAGCATGATTAATTCACAATTATTGCATTAAACAGGTGACAATGAGAGATAATGACTTTAGCAAATATGGTCAATGTCAACCTAAGAGTAGGACGTGCTTGATTAATCAGATTATGTTATATGAATATGAATTATATGTTCAGGATAAGCAGCAAAAGTACATGTCAAACTAAATAATCTAAGAATTGGGAACCAATTGAGGTTATCCACTTATTCCTTTGATAACTTACCAATTCAAGCCACACGAGCTAATGATACACCAACGAGATATGAATTTTACATGATTAAATATTTCTGGCCTTGATTATCAACTTATCCAGCTTTCTTCCTCTTCTTGTAGTAGTGTAGTAGACTCCAGAAAGTTTATCATAACATTATTAATTCCCTCATATCACAAAGTTGCACCACTAATTTATTTTATTTTCTTAATGGAAACTAAATGAAGTGCATAATATTTATAAATGGGAAAAAATGTAAAGGAAGAATCAAGTATTGTCTTATGGAAGTTGGAGAAAAGTAACTTCATAACCGTCTAAGCCACCTAGAATATGCATTCTCGAATACACACCTTTATCCCCACAATAGCTAGCAGAATCAAGTTATCTTCAGGCAGCGACCAGTTAACTCTTTCTTCCTCATTTGGAACATTTTCCAATTCCAAAGGTCTATAAGCAAAAGCAACACAGCGAAGGCTGTCCTCAGCCATATCTTCAATATACTTCCTGAATGCATTAAGCTGCAATGGCATGATGGATCAGGAAAGTTCTAGAAACAAGTAAACTACTAAGATCTCAAGAGCCTGCCTTGTCAGAAGTCATTTCGTGCTTCGAGCCATCTGTGTCAAACCAACTCGTACATGATGCTACGATTAGTTCAGCAGCTCCCTTCCAATGCACATGAACTTCAGAACCTCCCTACAAATTATAAGCATAAAAGGACCAAATGACCAACAAGAACAAAGAAAATAACAGTCATTGCATCAATATCAGTATGAAGAGACACGACGCAAGCACATGAACAATCAAGATACTAGGCTGGCACATGGCTGAAGTGCCAATTGCACCCCCAAAAAGGCCTTGCATAGGGATTTCATGGTCACATGGGGAAGCCAAAGAAGGAAAAAGGGTCATTGCTAGGGGTTTTTGTGTTCCATTGATCGGATGGAGAAGATGAGTGTGGAATATTAAATCACTTAAAACTTAGATTTGGGTTGTAGAGGATCCTTTAAGATAAGTTAGAATCCAGTATCACTTAAAGGATCCAAATCACTTAAAATAGGATCCTTTATGATCAGTCAAAATTCTTTATTACTTATAATAGGATCTGCATCTGCTATTACTTATAATAGGGTCTGCATAATGTAACCAATCAATTTCCTCCTTTCTCACCGGTCCACTCTTTTTTTGTAACCCAAGCCTAAAGTCGGCAACCATGGATGATTTTAGATCAAGTCACCCCCTCCCTCCCTCCCCCGATGCCGACGACACACAGAACGGCAGTCCTTTGTGTGTGCTACTTATCGTGAATAAATATTGAATGAGACTTGTGGTGTCTTAAACAAGAATAAACTATCTAGGAGCTGACTATACATCAAGAACCTATTTTATGACTTCTAAGGAAAATGGTTTCAACATAGCAACATAAGTAAGATTGCTAGAGAACAGGACTGCATAGCAAAGTGGATGCACTGTATTTTGATCAACTTTCTCCAACTCAGACAACAGTGACTATACATAATATGTTATTCATTATTGTTAACAATTTAACATAATGGATAGTTTCTGGATGGCTTCTGCATAAGTGGTTCTGAATAAGCTTAGACTAGCCAAAATTGCCTTGGAGAAAAGGAAAGGCAAGTTTGTATTCCAGATGGAGGGTTTTTTTGCAACTTAATTGCAGTCTTCTTTTTAATTGGCAAGTTAGGGTTTTTGATAAGTGATGCATACATTTTTTACACTGGATACACCTCTCTATATTAGAGTGCACATAATTTACATATAAGATGCACACAATCCAATTGAAAAATGGAATGCAATTAAGTTGCAAGAAGCCCGGACAGAGGATCAAAACTGTACAATGAATTATTTCTTCTTATGTGGCTTCAGTGCTTAAACCTAACACAGTGACTTGATAAAAAATATAGAGCATATATCAAAAGCTAAAGAAACATCTCAAGCTGCATATATATATATATATATATATCAAACGGGTCATAAAAAAAAAATATAGGATAGCATACTATCTTCTTATCAATAACTTAAGAATTGTGCTTACCACATAAACTGCAACACCGCCACGTTTTTTCTCTGAGTTGAAAGGGAAGACATGAATAATTGATGATCTTGATCGGATTTCATTAAACTTCATTTGCAGCTGTAAATGATTGGCAGACATGACGAGCAACACAAACAAGTACAAGGGAAAAAGGAAAAGGGAAAAAGAAAGTACCTTCAACCCCCAAGAAAGGATGGTCTTTTCAGTGGGTGAGCCAGTAACCTCAGCAATTCCACCATCCTGCCAAGGTAAGATGTTTCAAGTTATCATGCTTCACAGAATATGGAATAAAAATACAAGGAGTAAAAAAAATCTACGATTAAGATAAGTGAAATATTATGCATTCATCTATCCAATCAAAACCAAGGAACATAAGCTCTAGATGCAAGACAAATAAAGAAATTACAAAACCTCCAGCAGAGTAATGGAAGAGAAAACTCTCGAGAAGAATAAAGGAGAAACCTTGACCACATCCAACAGCAAGCAGAATGGGCATACTCTAGAGAACACATGGCAGAATCAAAATTTGAAAATGGATATTTTATAAGTAAAAACAGAATACTCATCTAAGAGAGTATAAAACGGATATTTTATAGGTAAAAACAGAATACTCATCTAAGAGAGTATAAAATAGGTGTCGTGCTGCCACATTGTCACCAACCAAACTGCCAGACTTAGAATCACATTGATATGTTTAATATGGGGAGATCAAGATAAGAATATACTGGAAAACATAAAAATTAAAAAAAGGTAAATTATGTTCAATTTGTAGTATTATAAGATGGGCAAAATAAATACGCTCCCTTGATGCTTGAATAGTCCATCACAATCAGATATCTGGAAAATAATGTAACATACAAAAGTTCCCAAATTTTGTAAGATAATATGACTAAGCTTCAAATTTCCATGGCTACAATTGATATTTGGTATTTTAGAAATTATTACTTTTCATGATTCTTGTCTTCTTGGCTAACAAATATTTAAGTTCAAGAAAGACCAGATAATGTTTTATTTAGCCCATTTACAGCAAGAGTAGATTTTCTATTTTATAGCATTTTAAGCAAATTCTTCTACAACAAAGAAAACCTGATAAAGGTAGGAGCAGGTAATAAATAGGGCATTGCAAAACTGAAATGTGAAAACTAATAAAGTACTCATATCACAGACATGGCAAGTTTAGGAACTAAGAAAAAGGAAAAAGTGAAAGCTGACCTCTGGCTCAAACACACTGCCAGATGTATTTTGAGCAATTCCTTCAAGTAGAAGAGAGGAAATGGTAGGAGACAACAACTTAACGTTATCTGGTGGATCTATCTTTTCCCCACCAGCATAGGCTGCCACAATGGTCATCTTAAACATCGATGTGGAACACAGAAATGTCAGAGTATAATTATTATACATATGAAGAAAGAAAGCTGAATAAGAGAAAGATTTTGCCTTCTGACACCATAGATTTTTACATCGGATGCCAATCATCCATGCTCCCATTTATGAAGAAACTACTGATAAGTAATTCACAGACAAACACGAACAGTGAATTTGGAGTAAGATAAAAGCTTACCTGATTTAGCGTCAAAGTACCAGTTTTATCACTGCAAATAGTTGTAGCCGACCCCATAGTTTCACATGCTGAAAGCCTCCTCACCTGAAAGAGAAACAATTAGTGACTAGAAATATCAAGTAATATCTAATTATGTGGTTTAGTAAGAAACGTGCCAGAGCCTTGTCTGCCATCATTTTACGCATCGAGTAAGCCAGGCTGACAGAATCAGAAATAAATGGTAAATATTCAAGGGAAAAAAAAGAGGAAAGTTCAAATATTTCAAACAAATGAAACTGTGTGCACTTACGTCAAAGTGACAGCCAATGGTAGCCCTTCGGGCACTGCTACAACCACGATAGTTACCTGGTTATTTTTTCTTAATGTAAGATATACACCGAGGAGGTTAATCATCAGTTTATAAATGCAAAATTACGAATACATACAGCAACAGTCAAGATTTTAATTGCTCCATTTACTGTAGCCTTTACACTTGTTTGTCCTTTTATGTACTGAATAGATCCATCAGGATTCTTGGTATATCCAGTAAAATATCTAATAAGAAAGAAAAAATTTCATAAGCAGTCAAACCTGAAAACCAGCGTCGAATACACAAGCATATCATGACTTCATGGTTACCTAGCCAAAAGGACTACAAGAACAGCACCAGCAACAGCAAGCCCTACTATACCAATAAAAGTAGCAACACCATTCAAGCGTACCTTTGCCAAAACAAATCACCCATTAAGTAACAAGAGAATAATATTTAACACAAATAAAATCACTACAGCAAACCTGCAAAGGGGTCTCTTCACCAGTGTCGTCTGATATACTGGCCATCAGTAAGCCCCATTCAGTATTAATTCCAACAGCAGTTACCTGAACATAAATAAAAAGTTTGCATCGAGGGGTCAATATAATATAACAGAGCCCCAGTAAGTTCAACAGTTTGAGTATCAGCCAAACATTCTAATAAATATTTACATTACATACTTATAAGTATACAAGTACGCATTGTACATCTACAAGAAATGAGAAGTTAATTTAAATTTATATATCAAATCAATAGCATTTGAGCCAAATTTTACTTCTTATTTGTACTTTATCTCAATTTTATATCATATCAAAGATAATTATTACACCACTATTCTAGATTGCAAGTAAACATTAAAATACATTGGTTTAGATTGGAGGTATAATTTTAGGAGTAATAACTCAGAATAGCTATTCTAGATTCTCCTTTAATCTGAAACAAATGAGGCTTTAGAGAAGGGTGCTTAATATTTTACATTCGAACAATATGCAAACCAACGAGTAACTAGTCCACAAATTTAATATGGTAAAGAGTGTAAAAGACCAACTGATTGGAGAAACTCACCAACATATTGCCATAACCATCAGCAACCTTGCACCCAGACATCAAAAATGGTGCTTTCTGATCCTTGTGGACCTGAAATAAAGCATCATATGTGATTATCTGTGTAACTCACATGAGTTTCTGAAATAATAGTACAAGAACTCACAATTTTGCTCTCCCCCGTCATACTAGATTCATCAATGGCAAGAGAATGCCCGCTAATTAAGATACCATCAGCAGGGACCTAGAAGAAAGTTTACAGATGGCCTATTCAGTATGAAAACAAGCATAGACCAAACCACACAATTAACAATTCTATCCTCCTACCTGATCACCAATTTTGAGAGGAACAACATCGCCAACAACAAGATCAAATATTGAAACCTCGATTCTTCTGCCACCTCTGATAACCTGAACATCAAAAGCATTAACATAGAGAACTCAAGAAATGCCGATTAGGGACATGTATGCCATTAAGATGGAACAGACCTCCATATGAATATTTTGCTTTTCCTCATTCAGGTGTTGGAACTGAAGTGACTGCTTATAATCACTAACAGCTAGCAAAGAAACGAGAAACAGATATACAGAAGTGAGTACATAATCACTCCAACATGACAAACAGAAAGGAATCCCTTGTACAGTAAAACTCTCTTTTTTTAAAGAAAAGGATAGCTAAACCTTAATCAAGTATACATTTCCACCTCAATAAAAGAAAGCTTCATTTCATTATGTCCATTTCAAATTCACCTCTTATAGTCTCTTCCAAAAAAAATTTTAATAGAACCAAACAGGTATTACTGAAAGGCGTAAAAAATGCTAGTGTCTATTATTTTCAAATAAGTTGGAGTCAATTAACAAAGAGACCTTTTCACCATGTACCACAAGACTAACCGATGGAGAAAATTGCAGAGTATAAAAACGAATCTACCAGCCACCCAAAACTGTGGAATCTATGGTGTGTTACGTGGTGAAAAAAAATAAGCAGACAAATAAGGCGAAATCATACAGGGATTGGGTCTCACTCCCAGCATGCATGGACAATTTACAATAACAAGAACCTTCCAACACCATGGGGTGACATAGAAAGGTGTACCATTCTTACAACACTTGCCACTCCAAAAAGAGTGTTTTACAGATTTCATTGGATAACATTGCGTCAGGTGATCGTTAGTTATATTTAGTGCAAGTTTTTTTTATATAAAACTTACGATGGCTCAACCAGCCAGCTGGCCCAAAGCCCACCGAAACCAGATTAGGGTTTTCTGAGCCAAAAACCAACTTGAACCCAAACAAGACCCACTTTGATCCCAACCCAGGTTTCATTTGGTCGAGATTGGGTTTACTCTTCTTGGTCCAGCTAGAGACCCATAGCCCAACCCGAGACCTATAACCCGACTTGCAAGCCCAAAAACCAGTCTGACTCCTCCCTCCCCCACTCTTCATTTTCCTCCTCCATCTCTAATCTCCCCGTCCTCCCTTCCTCCCATCTCTGGACTCCTCCCATCTTCAGTTTCCCCGCATTTTCGTCACCTCTTCTCTTTCAACCTCCACTCTCAATCACCGCTCTCTTTCTCCAATTTCCTTCTCCCCTTACGAGCTCATCTCACTCGTCCTCCCTTCCTCCTTCCCCCGTATCATGTCTTCTCCATCCTCTCTAGTTTTTTGTCTCCTCCTCACATCCATCCAACAACTGTTGTTGCAAACCATAAAACCTAAACACCTTAAACATCCTACCGGATTGAGTCGACCCAACTAAGAACCAGACCTGGCCTAGGCCCTCACGTCAAGCTCAACTGCTCGAGTTTCCCAATCCAAGGCCCGACCTGAAAGGTCTTCAGGTTTGGCGTGGATCAAGTATAGGCCTTAAGTCGGCTCAATTTTTTCAGCCCAAATTAGCCCAAGAGCACCCCTAGATAAACTTAATCTATGGTTAGTTTGTCAGACAATAGTGTTTAAGCCTTTAAGAGAAAAACAGAAAAAACAAAGGACTCAAATTGTAAAAATATAGTGTGAATCGCAATTTCACTAAAAGATAAGGTATAAAAGGAAATTTTCCCTCAATAAAAAATTAGATGTAGCTCCTTATGATGATACCTTGTAAAGACTTAATGTTATCTTGAGTTGCTTTACAATTTACCTTAATTCCACACATCAGCATCAACCTCAATATACACAAGGCATTATTTCACCACTGTTGAATAACTAGGGAACCCAAAAGCTTAAGTTGTTAAGACAAGATACTCTTATTTGTTTCCATACATTTCTTTCAGTTTAGGATATTTATGCCCTTTCATCTATTACATTAATAATATTTTAACTTATAGTTGTCATTATATATTGTCGTGTTGGTTGGCACAGATCATTACGTATTATGCCAATGAATTATCGACACAAATACGGGAAAGAGTATCTCGATATTCCTTCATAGTCACTCATCCATGTGTCACTAAAATTGAACATATCTTACCTTAAAGGATCCTCATTTGAGGTACCTTTCATCCTTTAATATCTCTTAACATTTTAGTACTTAATCAATATAAACTTTGGGTTTCCCCAAGTTCTTTGTCCCAACAAAAGAGGAACCTAGAAAAAATAGAGAAAATCATGACACTATAACCTAATTACATATGTTGCACTAATATATAGTGTTGCAGGACTTTAATTTAGCACCTAAAACATATTTTAACTTTTAAGGCCCTAGACATGTTCAGAGATTATCTTTTTGACATGTAATGACTATTCAATGTGCCAATGACACACCAGCTCAACTCGGCACCACACATACCAATGATACATGTCATGTTAAGAAAAGGTCACACGCCTCGTGCCACCGGCACGACATTATTTATTTTTCAAAAAAATAATCTGAAGGGCATCCATCCAAAAACCATTGGTTTTTGAGAGATATACATGCAAGTATGAAAGTTAGGAAGGCATACACAGAAATAAGATACTTTGGAGGTGTATGCATGTAAGAAACCATTCCTTAAAACAAAACTTCACATATTTGAGCTGTGTTGCCACCCAATAATAGACAGGCTAAGATAATAACAATTACTAATGATAGTTGTTAATCTTTGCAAAGGAATGAATCAAGTAATAGTGTTCACTTGTAATAGTCACAATAAGGAATTTCATACCTGTAACAACTATGACAAGACAAACAGCAAACCCAATGCTTCCCCCATCATACCATCCTTCTTTAATACCCTACATGAAATAGATAGAAAGAGTAATTGACAATAAATCTTTATGGATGCTATTTACAAAGTAAGCACCTTCCACTCATAAGTAGCAATATATAGCATATCTGATGGACTATCTAAAAGATGTGGGATGTCATCAGTGCAAGTATGTACAACGAAGTACAAAGCACACCTCAAGCCTCAAAAGCTTGCTAAATCTTGAAACATATGACAAAAAATATGGCATCCGCATTACTTCTAAAGTTACTAGACTTCAATTTGGCTAAGTATGCAATATCACATTCTAGTAAGGTACTTGTTGAGATATTAAAATGAGCTTCATATATGGTATATAAGTACATATATGGATGGCTATACTTCCTCATACGAATGTATATCATAAATGACAGGTATATGAAACGCATTCTCAATTTTAAAAAGGTTCAATGAAGAAATGCCATAAAAGGCAATTAAAGAAGTTGACAAACCAAGCTTTTAAATCCATATTTGATACATATTGGTCATGTTAAAAGCAAGATGTCATAATCATATTCACACCAGCTGAGCGCAAATAGTGCTAAAAATTCCTCATCAAAAAGGAAATACGTTCACTTTGATTTTACATTTTACAAGATAAAAAACTATAAGAAGAGGAAGAAATACTTGCATAAAGGGCAATAGAGTTGCAAAAGACAATGTAATAAAGAAGACGGCAAAGATAAGTTTACCTCTGTCTTTATGCCTAATATTAGTGATACAACTGCCGCTACCATAAGGATGATGAGTGTTAGATCTTGACAAGCTTCCCATAGGAAAACCTGTTGAGTAAAGCGAAAAGGCATTAAATGGTAGAATATGCTTACTGAGAAACAATAGGCAAAACTTCTAGATGATAAATAATCCATAGTCCAGAAGGAGATTAGAAAGTAGAACTCTAATGGCCCATCGCACAGCTCAATAGACACAATGAAATAACCAAAAAATATCCGGATTTACCTCCTGAAATAATTCAAGTTTCTAGAGAATAGAAGACAAGTAAGCAATAAAACAGTCCGAAAATAATATCATGTGCAAAAATGACACTCAAATGTTGCAATAAAAAAAAAAGACAGAGAACCTCAAATAGACTAGCTATCAAGTAAGTCAACAACGTATTATAATATAAAAGACTAGAGAAATAGCTAAGTTGGGCTTAGAATGCCATGGGCCATGCGCTCAAAATGGAAAAATATAGAAAAGAGGGTTTAAATCCTCCAAGCTGCCACCTTTGCCATCACCATGATGTTTAGAATAACATTAATTGCCATATATACAGTAAAGAGGTCAAACATACCAAAAAGCTTCTTCCTTTCTTACGAGGATATGTGTTAGTCCCAAATACATTCCGTCTACACAGTAAATCTGCATCACTTCCGCTTATTCCCTTATCTATATTGGTTTTTAGCTTATCTGCTAGGCCTTTAACCTGCATAAGATAAAGTGTACAATTAACTAATAGGCAAGGTAAAATTGGATCAGAATGACATAATACTAAATGGTACTTGCCCCACTAAGTTCTTGTAGAGCAGAATAATCATGATCCCTGGTCATTGAAGTAAGCTGTGCCTCTCCAATTCCAAAACCACAAGGAAGAACTACTGCACAAAACAAAATAAATAAACAGCAAAGACATCAGAAGAGGATAGTATAATAAAGCAGATCAGATGCAAGAATCTATAAGGCCCCATTCACTTGTAGAATAAGTTCAACACTAGTAGTTTAAGTAGGCTGATTTTTAATACCAGTACAAGAGAGTTTATTCTAGTACCTGGAATTCCAACATCCGGGGGATGTCTTTCACCTGCCTCTTTGAAAAGAAATGCCGCCTAAGAAAAACAAATTGTTACAGATAAATAGAAAATCTAAATAATCCGAAACATTTGAGCCCATGCTAGAATATGTACCCGTATGACTTGAGCATGTGCCCGAATTTTCCTCCTAATTTGCTCCTTCTCTTCTTCCTTTTTCAAGTCCAATGTATATCTAAATCGGCGAGAAGCATTTAGTACAAGTGCCGCTTGCTACCAAAGAAAGGAACAACCTCATAAGAATAACAAAATTACCTAGAAAAATAATTGTTTAACTTTAAATAGTTGAGAAGCTCAAAAGATGAGAACAATTGATCAAAGCATATGTATTCAAACTTAATAATATCAAGTAAACGTGGCTGAGCAGAGACTGCATATCTGTAGTGTTGTTCTTGTAGTCCATCTTGCCTTCACGGTACTCAGACAAAAGCAGCATGCCGGATCAGATTAATCATCCTCATTTTAACTTCTAAGTTTGAGTATGTATCTTGTGCTTTTAAATAAGATTTACAAAATATGTGTTCTTTTAAGTTATGATAATATGGACATTTAGTATTTTACAAATACTACCACAATTGTAACTTTTACAATTTCAAAACTCACCTTCCCTAAAAAGTTGAGATGTCTAATCCAATATATCTATTGCTCACAAAAGCCAGAGACTGAAGAATGTTCTTGTCAAAAGCTCAAAACCGAACTGAAATGCTTGTAACATTTGAACAGCATAGAGCAGTCCATATAAAAATATTGGGAACTATTTATATCGAGCTTTTAACTCAAATGCCAACCCTTGCTTACCATGGTTAGCTCAGATTATATAGCTACATATCATAGCTACCTCAATGAAGTGCTAGCGCAGCTGATTTATAGTAACAGTTTTTTTTTATATTGGCTGTTTGCATCCTTCTGGCAGGAAATAGCATTGGAAAATTTTGGAACTGAACCCAGCTCTAATGCTTCAATTAGAGGGAAATGAGGTCGAGCAGGCATTTGTCAGGTCAGCTTCTACAAGTTTGGTGCCAAGTGGAGCCTACCACAGCTCATATTAGCTTGGCTCATTTATACACCTACTTATTTCCTTCCAGAGATCACAATATATCAGAGCAACTGATAACTGTCGCCAACCTCTCTACAGGTGAGGTGAGTGGCTTCCCCACTTCCTTTATCAGTTTGTCCGCCCAGTCGATCCATGCTTTTACAACCTTCTCTAGAATCAAGAATCTATCTTTACCTGACCAAAGCAAGCCACCTACCATCAGCAACGTTCGCAAATGGAGGAGTTTCATTATGCATGGTCACTATTTAGAGCCCAACTTCTCTCCCATCAGTGGCTATCTTTACATTTGTGTTTTCTCAACAAAAGCTCTCTAATAGGGGATTTTTTTTCCCCCCGTGCCTTACATCTTAGATTATGGGGAACAAATGTTTGGAAAAGAGCCCTTCAACAGTTAATACCCCCCAACATCCTTGAATCTAACTAAATGAATTACCCCTTGTCTGCATTTCAATACAAATCCTTACAGCCTACAGTTGAAACGAAAGTTCCAGTGCCAATCATTCTTTCAATACTTTCTGTTTCTCTGTTAAGCTCATGAAGCATATACGTTTTTCCCCAAATCCAACTCATATATCAAACACATTACCAACAAAACAACCAAAAGAAAAAGGAAACAAATCGAGAACTCACCCTCCACCGCCTCAGCCGCTCCAACGGCGCTCCCTTGGGTGGTATAACGAACGGACCGCCTGAAACCTGGATCTCCCTCGCGCCGCCGGCGTTGCAGTCGTCATCGTCGACCTCGCCCTGCCACCCCGAGTCTGCCGCCCCCGACGACGTCCTCTGCTCCATCCGGTCACAGGAGAGATGACACGCCGCTGCCGATCCAATCCGCACCGCCCGCTGCGCATCACACGGTTTTTGGTCCACTCCGTTCCAAGAATAAACCAAACCGACAACAACAAAAAAGAAAACAAAAAAACAAAAAACCAACGAACCGAGGGTTGCTTTCGGCAAAATTAAAAATAATACCAGAGAAATTTCTCGCTTGCTTCGTCTTCTTCCTCCTCTTCCTCTTCCTCCTCCTCTCACCGCTTTCGCTTTCGCCTCTCTCGCTCTGTTCTTAGAATAGAAGAGAACGAACCTTCCAAGCAGCTTCGCACCCTCTTAATATTCCTACGAAAAGAGAAATTCCAAAAAACGGCAAAGCTTGGAGAGAGTCTCAATCGATGAATCTCGGCCGTTGGTTCCTTAACAGGTGTCCGACTGGAAAGGAGTAGGGTTCCAAAGCCATGGTGACTCACATGAACAACATTATATCTGTTTTCAATGTTTATTTATACCTTCAACCAAACATAATAATAATAATAATAATACGATATTTTCACTTAAACCCCTACGTTATTATATTTCCCCATACAACCCTCTGAGGTTGTGTTTACAAAATAAACCCCTAAACTATCGAAGCATAATAACGACGTGCTTTCGTATAATACTTGGCATGTTAACACGTCGGCGAAAAATAATAAACAAGTGGTTTATATGTATAAGTATATTCCTCATGGGGAAAATTTACGAAAAACTCCCTGAATATAATTCGTGTCACTTTACTCTCCTTAGATTGAATTTGAACATAAAATAATATTACTCATATTTCAAATATACCTTTATTTAATTATCCATAAATTTGTCTTTTAATGAAATATTTATAAATTAAATTTTGTAATAAAGTGAAGCAACCTGACAAGAATCCTACTTGTAGAGTTGACTGGTAGTTGCTGAGAAGCATAGCCGAAATCTAATTCTCTTTAATAAGAGATTAGAAAAATACTAGTGGGTAGAATAAGAATTATATGTACAGGCAGACATAAGCTAAGCTAGGTATATATATATAATAATATATGTGGAAGACCACATAATTAATTAATTAATTAATTAATTAGAATGTGGAAGGATGTCTGTTATTACTATCGCTAATTAAAAAATTAAGATACCCATTTGTAAATAAAGATAATTCTTCTATCTAGATTAGCATCGGTCGGAAATAAATTTAGACAATAATTTAGGGGATTTATATTTAGAAGCCGTATATGAAGGCATAATATATAGTACGTATATAATTTCAAGTACGTACGATGTAACAATAGTAATTACGACAAGTAGAGCGAATAGTATGCGAGAATGCCTCACCGGACGGTGACCGGAACCTGGCGGAAGGAGGAGAAAAGGATGGACGCCGTACGTTCCTTGGCCGTGGGTGGAGAACGCTTGAACCCCTTCTCCGGCGGCGGTGAGCGGATCTCAGCTTCAAACTCCTCTCATGGCTTTATAGCTCTCTCTCTCTCTCTCTATATATATATATATATATATATATATATATATATTATTTTTTTTAGGTTTATTTTTTTTCAAAAGAATAATAAAAAATAAGGGTATAAAGTGGTTAATGCTTGGTATAAGATGTTACCATGAATGAGAGGAATAGTATAATTTTGGGTCCCCCGAGAAAGTGCAAGGAATATTGTTGATGCCACGATCAGACGATCAAGGATGGAATCGACTCTAAATCTATTACTATAGTTTTTGTTACTAATTTAACTAAATTATCACATTAGTAACATTTTTTGCATATAAAAATATAATTATTAAATGTCATTTGTGAGAAAACTCCAACTTATTTTTTTTTAATTTAAAATTTTTGTATATTAAACTTTCGGAAATTTCGTGAGGCCTTCTCTTTTCTCTATCAAATGTAGTCGTAATCTTCTTCGAATTCTTAAAAATGTTTTATTGAACTCATAATTAACTGTAAAATTTTAAATAATTAGGAAATATTGTAGTATAATAATAAGCTATTAATTACGTGGCATGCAACCAAGTCTATCCCCTTATTAATGACCTAAATAGTTTTTTATAATTTGATCCCAGTATTATGCTTTAAGATCTCATCAATGTCAGTTTTTTTTTTAATAAATTAATGAGTTAAGTTAACTATAGTTATTGTTGTCATTTAGACGCATTTATTAACTTTAATACAGTTATCAGTTATAAATAGTTTATTAAAGAAGATGTTAGTGAGAATTACGATAATAAAAGCTTATTAGAGATATATATAAGTTGCGGAGTCACATCGTAGAGTCAGATTCTTGCGTACGATTCCAAGTTTCGAGGATTAAAGTCTGCTTAAATGCCACATTAATCTGGACCCACTTTTACGCCTCGTATACCCACGCGTGAAAGTTGCGGGACACTGCCGGTGGAGCCCGCTGGTCCTCCTCACCGGGTACGATTCGGAGGTGTCAATGTTTGGTGCAAAATGACCTCTCTTGATATTTTTCTTTTAGTATTGTAAGTTTTGGATTTTTCTTCTTCTTTTTTTTGTAGTACTACCATGAAAAATATTCTCATTCTTTTTGCCGGCCGTAAATCGTTGTCTCAGACAGTAATTTTTATTTAACTATTATATTAGAAAATCATCAGAAAAGCGGTTATAAAATTGCTCTCATGAAAATAATTCATGTGTAATATAACGATTCATCAATCGCTTTCATTAAAATTGTGTTAGTTTTAAAAATAGTTTGAATATTATTTTGATGCGAAGATTATTTTTAAAATCGATAAAAAAACACTTATGAATTGTCACACAGAGCATACTTAAAAATTTATTTACGTCACAGATTAAGTCTTAGTCTATTTGCATACCACATAAGATAATTTATTGCTTCCAACTTAATAATTTAATCACCCCGTGGTTCAGACTAAAGTGCAACTTTTAGTTTGGTGGTAACGAAAACGTGGAATAATAATTTTGCCCTTATGTATTAAGTTGCGGGTGAACAATTATTTTCCCTTTTGATTGATGCGGTACTTTTATCATATAAATATAATCTTATGATAAGAGAAGTCGGTTAATAATTGCTACTATTGGATACGATAGAAAATATGATAATAATTGCCCTATGTTTCGGACTAGGGTTAAGTAGTTAAGTTAAAAATATATAAGGATTTCGTGCAATTGGACGAGATCACTCAGGAGATAAAATGCAAATTTTCTTAGTGTGTTTTATTGATAGAAAATAGAGAAGAGAAAAAAAATGACAACTTACTAGAAGTGCACCACTTTATTATCGTGTTTACTTCCATAAATCTACTAGATTTTCCCTTGTTTCATATTCTTTTAGATATTGCTTATTATTATTAATTATAATAATTACTTACTATGAATGATTTTAGTGGAAACTTTCACATTTCCCCCTACTTATCATCAATAAAATTACTAAAATACCCTCATCTTTCTACTCCTCTATCGTATTTTATAAAATATTTAGTATATTATAACATAATATTTCTTTGACAATACCATTCATGTTAACTCAGTGTATTAAATAAAAGTTATAAAGAAAAAAAAGAAGTGTAGATTATAAAATCCTTAGAGACGGAGTGTGAATTATAAAATACATTCTGAATTAGAATCCTTCCATACACATCTAAAAACTATAAATCTAATTATGAACAGTTGGCGAGTTAATATTGATTATGATTATCTTTATATTGCTAAAGAAATTAATAATTTATTTAGATAATCTTATACGTTCGTAGGGTTTGATGCTCTTTTGGATTCAGTTTCCGAGGCATGTCAGTGGAATGTATCGCTTTCAATGAAGTCCAAAACAAGTGCAAGTGTTTTTTTAAGAATAAAAAGCTATGTGCGAGAATAACTTTGTATTCTATCGTCTCATAATTTAACCTTTAATTAAGGAAGAAATTACCTAGTTATCAATAATCTTTATATGGGGTAATTGGGTTTATGCGTGTTTTTTAAGAGAGTGAGTCGCACTAATTGATTATCATCTGATGTATCAGGAGCAAAATTAATAATAATTAGATTTATTTATATTTAAGCATCACATTATATTTGTTATAACATGGTAACTGGTTCGAAATAGTATCTAAGTAAAAAATTGTCAATTCTTGTGCATCGAGAGCAGTCTAATCTACTATTTAAAATACAACTCTTATAAGTAAACTTATTTTTCTTACCAAGTTCATTCGAATGGGATTGGTACTCGTTGCAAGACAATTTTATGCGTGACGATTCGAGTATATTGTTGGATGTATGTCAATGCATGCGTGCGCAGAATCTAATGTTTTTTAAAGATTATACTACCAATTATACTGACTTACAATATAGAACAAGAATATTATTTTTCCTAAGCTAATTAGAATATCCGATATAAAAAAAAAGACACAAATTGATTACAAATACCCTGTGTTTTACTTTTATTATCGTTTACACTCTATCTTATGAGTATTTATTATTCGACCCTGCATTTTAAGTTTAATTATCAAAAACACCTCCACATTAGTTTTTTCTAAACCAAATGTAGCTATATAAAATGACCAGAGTGCCCTTTCTGTATCTTTTCACTCTCTAAATAAAAAAAAATTCAAAATATTTTTCTAGACTAAACTTTGCTTAGAGGGAATAGAATCATATATATGACTAATGGTGGATGGATCCCTTTTTCCTCCTAGTGGTAGTTGCCCTAAGATAACAACCCAAGAATATATCTCACACGAGCCTTCTTTTCTTTGAAAAAAAAACAATATATTGCTTTTAGACTTTATAAGATATCCTAAGTTGTGAATAACTTTAGGAATAAAAACAGACAATTATATTAATACTTTCCCCTTTCTTTATTTCTTTCTTTCTCATTAAAAAAGAGGAATTTAACTTGCTGCAAAAGGGGAGAATTTTGGCTGGATCTAATAGATGGCCAACTACCATACAAGACATTTGATAGAGTGGTTGAAACTTTGTTGATGTGAAGTTACTAATGTTAATGTCATCATCAAGTATTGAACTATTAGGTAGTTAATAGATGCTCTAACCTTCCTATTTTCTCTCTAATTTTCATATGACACACATAATTAACTTAAATTGATTAAGAGAATACTTGTAAACAAACTACTCTCATACATTTTTTTTAATCAAAGTAGATTACGACTCAAACTTAATATCAAACGGGGTTTGTGTAACTATAGCGGTCATTAAAATGTTAAATTTATCAGTGTTTTATTTAAGAAGATGAAACGCTGATATTAGCCAAAAAAAGAAGAAGCTAGACTTAGCTAAATCCATCAGCGTTTCAAATAAACTGTTGCTAAAATTAGCAGTTTACACTAATTTTATCAACGTTTTTACTGCTAGCTATAATAAAATAGACTTCTTTTAATATTAAATTAAGAGAGTGA
Organism: Typha latifolia; assembly: GCF_019914945.1. Taxonomy (NCBI): domain Eukaryota; kingdom Viridiplantae; phylum Streptophyta; class Magnoliopsida; order Poales; family Typhaceae; genus Typha; species Typha latifolia. The sequence continues at coordinate 942,304 of NC_133093.1, forward strand.
TATATTTCGATAGAAATAATTTGAGAAGTAGCTAGTTTGGTGAGAAACTCAAAACTAAGATACAAATATCCCAAAAGGCAAATTCCTGACTACTTTTCTCAAACTAGAATGGACTAAAGTTAGACAACTTGATAAATTTCCAGTGAAAAGATCAAACTTCTCTTAAAGTTAAATAGAATCAAACATCATCAACTAGAGAGATCCATCAACAATCCACCAAGAAGATAACATAAGCTTCTGAAAGAGCCACCTACCCATCTCTTGGCACCGAAGAAAAGCACATATCATGACTTAAATAAATATCCATTAAAGAAGGAGTCCATTTTATTTTTCTCTTCTTTTTCTTGTATTTATTTCTACTAACCCTATGCTTGAAGCAATCTATTCCATCCTCTCAAAGCCTCAAGCAAAGTTGCATTCTTTTTCCCCTCAAAATGAATTGAGAGGTTGGTTGTGACCCACAGGGATTGGACTTTGTGTAAAAGATAAAAGAGTATGAAGTAAGCTTCCAATTAGATCTTATATAGCAACTTGGTTCTATACTCAAGTTATACTCAAGACTAACAAATCTTTATGACCTTTAGAATATCTAAAACATATCCTTGTTTTTCCTCTTCCCTTTCCTTTTGACTTCTTAAACACTCTTTTCCTTGATATTTTTTCTCAAGGGTATTTTAGTCAAAAAAATTGATGTTGTGGGTTAGGTTAGAAATGGTATCGAGGGTAATTTTGTAACTTATATTGATAAAATTCATTTAATAAATTAACATTATAATACATATCAAGCCAACCACCTTGATAAATTAACACCAATGGACTTCTAAGTCTCAATCTATGTACTCTCCCAACCAGCTTGATAGTGTTAGCTCTCAAGTTTTATACACATAGACTGATGTTATTATTGACACGTCAAGAGCTAATTAAACAGATAATTATGATGGTTATTGAAAGTCTTATGAAATTTATTATTTAATGAACGGTTAAGAAGTGATGCAGCATGCAACCATGTGATGTAGTACAAATGACAAAGATTCTAAGTTCATGCATTTATCATTGTTTGGTTATCCTGAATCACTTGATCTTTGACGAAAATGTAATCAGATACGTGCCAACACATCGATCTTATCCATTTGGTAATCTTGACCGCACTCGATCGATACGCTGATGTCTATTTAACGTCGTGTGTGGATTGACTCGCATGAGATCGACTGAATCTGCACCGAGAAGCTCAATTATGATCGATCGCGATGCACCAAGCGGTCGATTCCAAATATCATCGAATTAGCATGAAAAAAAAAAAAAGTAATTTGCGCATGTTTTGGCTTGTAAATGTGAAATAATCTTTTATCCTTTTTAGCCTTGCAAACTTCACTGACACACCCAACTTCTAGATTCTCATTGTCATAAAAAATCAAACACATGTCCCAACTTTTGACCTTCTGTTAATTCCCACAAATCTTTTTAAGACCCAGAATTAAAGAGATCTAGGGATAAATATTATATATTCCTTCACCCCCTCCCCAAGAGGTTTCCTTACATGGAATGTTGAACCTGAGAAGGATTCTGTCTAGCAGTTGGTGCATGAGGGTTGTAAAAGAAGCGTAAAGTGAATTAGTTATTCATAAAATAGAAAAGGGTGTAAGCTTGAGTTGGATAAAGAACAAAGTAGCAACTGCATCTCTGTTAGAATAACTTTATGCCTGCTTCATCTCATCTTGGATTTCCCTTTATCCTATTCTCGATAACCTTCCCAGGGTTAGTCCGGCTCTTTCTCTTTATTCTTGTTTGTCCCGAGGCTATTCCAAGCCTCAGACGAGAGAGTAGTACCAGTTTCAGATCATACCATACTTTTTTTACAAGTGCAACTAAGTGTTTGTTTTCATGTTCTTTTTTAAGACTTGCAACTTGGTGCTCTTGACTACGTAAGTGATTAAGTTTGACGTTGGATCAAACCATTGATCCAATGGAGTAAACTATAATTTACATCATTATATATATATATATATATACATATTATTAAATATATTTTAGGGATTAATTTTATTTTCACTCTCTGAACTACTATCATTCTATACTAATGACCACCTAAACATTTTTTTTTTGCACATAATGTTGGATGCTTTTTGTTAAATTCACGTTACAATAGGCCATAGTAAAAGCGGTGAAAATATAATTAATTTTATATCTTTTAAAAGATAAAGAAATAGTTTTCCCTAAGAGCATCTCCAACCAATAACTCTATATTTGGAGCCCAAAGTTTCTAAATATAGAGCCAATAGACCGGTACACTCTAATGCATTGGGCTCTATATTTATTATAAAATTAATATATATATATATAATTTATTTTAAATCACTTAATAGATTATTTTAGTGTTATTATTTTTTAATAAAAATATCTGGTTAGAAAACTCTAAGTAAGATGTTCAAAATAAAACTAATATTCAATAGTTTCAAAAGCAATTTTAAATTACTAATTTTCTTAATTAATCATATTGAAATTATATTACATAAAATAAACATCGAAATAAGAATTACACATCATTACTAAAAATATCAAAATTACATTACACAAAATAGGCAGAATAAATATTTAATAATATAAATAATAAATATTTGATAGTCTAGTAAGTCATCTCCATAGCCACGATTGTAATGATTCCTCGCTCGGCATAGGAAGACCTAAGATAGAGAGACTTATTTTGAGCTTGATCGCTTAGGCATAGACACAAGAACGAAAGAATATAATTTTTATTTGATGTATTTCATATTTAATGCATTTTATATTTGATGTATTTTAATACTTAGTACTTATATTTAAAAATAATATTGAGTCGAATGATTTTAGGATATATCAATTTTAAATAATAAAAAAATATTTATTATGTAAATTAAAATTTATTAACTAAAAAATAACTTAATATTAGACTTATTTTAAAGGTCTCGATGATACTTTACCAAAAGTACTATATTTGTTAAAAATTGATTAGTAAAACTAATTATATATTCAGTTTAATTAACTAAATTATTTATTAAAGTATACAGATTAAATTAAAATTATTTGATTAAATATTTAAAATGTAAAATTGAAATTTTAAAAAATCTCAAATTAATGGAGCCGGGCTCTAAATTTAGAGCCCCACTGTTAATTTAGAGCTAGCTATGGAGCCCTCTTGGAGATGCTCTTAATTAGATTTGAGGCAAACTAGTTCAAATTATTGTGGGCTTATTTTATTTTATTTTTGCTAGGTTATGGGCTTTTAGGAATTAGTTAAAGCCCAACAGGCTGTTCTTTTCGGCCTTCGCCCAGGAAAGAAGATAACTAATTTGCCATTAAAAAGCAGGGATTTTTACATAATTGCCATTAAAACTTTTAAAATATCAAATATATATATATATATTAGATATTATAATTGTTACTGAAATATTTCTACTCTTTAAAAAATGGTTCTCCGTTAGATAAATTTAACTAATAACCATTATATGAGACTGGGGATTGTAATTAAAACAAACTAAAATGAAAATTAGACCTATTTTAGCTTTTGAACATTTAACCCTTATATATGATCCGGATTAAGTTATAAATGTTAGGATTTTAAAACGTAAAAAAACTTAATTAACCCCCCAAAAAATATTATTTGAACTTTTTTGATAAAAAACATCATGGTTTTAATTAAGAGTCAAAGTGGTACGATAGCACCCACGGCATCAAAGTATAATTGTTGCATCAAAAATTCAAGATAGGCCTCTTGCAAGGTACATCCATATCTTACATATCTACTTGTGTTAGCAAGTCAGCCTACTATCTCGTTCGATTTTCGATTAGTATGCTCTACAATGTGTACTAATATACAATAAATAATCTTTAATCGGTGATGGAAACATTCAGGGAGCTGCTACCGGTCTTTTGAGAATGTTTACGAGTATAAGTGAATCCGTTTCTATGTCCAAAAGTGTAAGCCTTCTATAAGGACAGTTACTTCCGCAGCGAGTACTGATGGAAACGATTGCTAACCATAATCGGTGAGCCAGATGAGGAACACAAGACAAAGCCTCCCTCACCAGGCTTGTTGGAACTTGAGTACAAATCTTTAATGTTAAGCTTATGGTGCCCATCCTTGGGTGGTGATCATTGCGTAGAGCAGTCAGAGTTGATTTCTAAATAATAGTAGATGTTACTTGGCCATTCTACTATTTATTCACGACAGAAAAAGAACGGTGCTAATAAAACACTGTTAATTTTAGATGAAAAATCTAACCATTATAATTTGGTCCGGACTAAGGGTTAATAACTTTAATTTGAAGTAAAATGGTTTACTAATCTCAAACTAAATATATGTGAGTGACCATTATGCCCAAGCATTCTTCTAGCCTTTGGATTACTTTTGGACGGCCCTGATCTTTCAAACCCCGGAGTATTATATTAATAAAACAATTGCATCAGTGATCAGACGACTAACACTCGTTCATATCCTCTCTCTAAACATCCACCGTTGGATTCCTCTCACTTGAAACCCTAATATCTATAACCAAAACCCTTTTAAGAAGCTCGCAGCCGTCTCCTCTCTCTCCTGGATCCGAAGCCATTACCGTGAATCCGCGGCTCAACCGGAGGTAGCTACTCCATCCCTTCCAATTCAAGGGTTTTGATCTCTCCTCTCTTTAATTAGGGGTTTGTCGTCTTTAACTTGAAGGAGGCGAGATGTCGACGGCGGAATCGAAGGCGGTGGTCCCCGAATCGGTGTTGAAGAAGAGGAAGAGGGAGGAGGAGTGGGCTCTGAAGAAGAAGGAAGCGGCCGATGCGCAGAAGACGAAGGATCGCGAGAATCGGAAGCTTATCTTTAGCAGGGCTCAACAGTATGCCAAGGAGTACGAATCCCAGGTATTGATGCGATCAGTGGTAGTTTAGCGCTTTGATCAGTAGGTTTTTTGGTGTAAAAATTGAAATTTTTACGGTCGAAAATGGGTTAACTTTGGTAGGAGAAGGAATTGATCCGCTTGAAGCGTGAGGCGAGGCTTAAGGGGGGATTCTATGTTAGCCCTGAGGCGAAATTGTTGTTCATCATCCGCATTAGAGGGTATAATACTTGGAATCATCCTTTGTTAAATTCTATTTTATGTTTTAATTCTTGGATTGGTTTGTTCTTATTGGTATTTACCGTGTAGTATCAATGCTATGCATCCGAAGACCAGAAAGATCTTGCAGCTCCTGCGTCTAAGACAGGCACGTTTGTCGCACTCTAAGATATGTTGTGTTGAAAGTTAAAACCTTTTCTTTTACTAGTTTTGATAGCTATAGCTTTGCTATATTTATCGCAGATTTTTAATGGAGTGTTTCTGAAAGTTAACAAGGCCACAATTAACATGTTGCGTAGGGTTGAGCCTTACGTGACCTACGGGTGGGTGCTAAGTTTTCATTTAGGGTTCATTAATCTGTGGGCATTATGCAAGTTGATAGGAATTGTAATTTTTCAGGTATCCTAACCTGAAGAGTGTTAGGGAATTGATATACAAGAGGGGCTATGGGAAACTGAACAAGCAAAGGGTTCCTCTGTCTGACAATTCAATCATTGAACAGGTTGGTTGTTGGGATATGAGTGGCATCTCTCTTTAATTTTCTTAGTTGGTTTGTTTCTCACAATTGTATTTGGTTTGTAGGGTTTGGGAAAGCATCAAATTATTTGCATTGAAGATCTTGTTCATGAGATTATGACTGTTGGGCCACACTTCAAGGAGGCAAACAACTTCATGTGGCCATTCAAGCTCAAAGCACCGTTGGGTGGCTTGAAGAAGAAGAGGAACCACTATGTTGAAGGCGGCGATGCTGGAAACCGTGAGGATTACATCAATGAGCTCATTAGAAGGATGAACTAGATTTCTTCGGTTGTTTTTGCTGCCTATTCTTATGAGATGAGAATCTTTTGTGAAATTTTCGATCTATTTCATGCTAGGAGGTTTAGCAGCACTAGTGCCTTGCAATTTTGGTGTTTTGGAACATGTGTTGGACACGACTCAGTATCCCTTAATTTCACTTTTTGTGATAGATTCCAGTTTATCCATGCAATCATGTTTTTAATTTTCATTTTCAGTTTATGAAAGTTGGATTGGTCTTGTTAGGTACATTAATTGTATCTTTGTACTTGTTGCCAGTTGGTCTCTCTTTTCTTTGTCTGTGAAAACTGGTAGTATCCCTGCTTGAATTTCAAGTGGGTTCTGCTTTTCTTTTGTTGTGAGTTTTTACTCTGTTATCCTTTGTGGAGTTATCTGAAACTACAGTTTCCTTTTAGTGTCTCACTGTTGGCTTATTGAGGTACTATAATCATGCAACGATGGTCGTGCCACAGGCACGGATCATGTCGACCACCCGTCGGCACGGCACGTGCCGTAAGAGAATGAGAGAAAGAGATAAGGAATACTCACCTTTGCCATTGTAGTTGTTGTCGCCATCGCCGCCGATCGCCGCCCGATTTGTGCCCTAGCCCCGCCCCCGAGAGAGAAGATGGATCGAGACAGAGGGATCGAGAGAGAGAGAGAGAGAGAGAGAGAGATCGGGAGAGGGTTTAAAGTTTAAGTTGCGGGTCGGCGGGCGGCGGCGATGAGGTCGATGGTGAGCGGCGATGCGTTAGGAGGGGTGCCGTGCGGCACCCTCGTGCCGGTATGCCGCCGGCAAGGCCATCCTTGCAATCACGACTCTCTCTGCATTTTTGGTACGCTTTTTTTCTTTCGAAATATTATGGTCTTTCAACACTTTCCTGTGGGATAACCTGAATTGTAGAACAAACAGACTGATTATTTGAATACTGGTCCTTGTAAGACATAAGAAGATTAGTGGGAATCACAGGAATACTATTTCATTAGTATAAAGACCATAAGACATAAGAAAAAAAGATGAAATAAATGACCTTTGCTGGTCCATTGCATAATAGAGGGACACTGATGGTTGCCAAAAGGTATCTAAGCTCTTTTGTATTTGTTTTATTTTTTAGGGAAAGGCTTGTTTAGATTAAACAGTTGGTTTGGAAGATAATAATATGAAAGTGCTTGAATTGTTCATTGGTGGTAATAAAGACTAATATGAGATGACATACAAAATATTGTAAAGATAAGGTTAAGTATCTGACAAATGCATTCTCTGGTAATGATCTTGATATCTGGTTGCTTTGACTAATGCAAAGGATATAACGGCTGTTGGGTGATGGTTGCTTTATTTGCGACGATATGAGACTTAACTGGATTAGTATTTAGGAACATATGACGTTTGAAGAAGTTAGGAATCGTAGAACTTCAAATAATGGAATCTTGTTTCTGCATTGAGAAACTTGAAAAAGTCTAGCTTGGAATCATTAGGGGATGTTAGGATTGCTGAATTTACTGTTCTTCCAAGATATTATCTACAGACAAGTTTTGTTGTGAATTTCAAGTGGTTTCAGTTTGTGTTGCATTAGTTTCTTGGAATTTGATGCTTTAGATGATATGGTTCCTTTCGGGAATTAGTTATCTAGCTTGTAGAAATTTATGTATGGCAGATATTATCATTATATAACCAATATCTAGGGTTTTAAAAGATTATTGTAAGGTTGCTAGTTCTTCAATGAGATGTAGGTTTATCGGCTTGTAAATGTGTCACTTTATGAGCACCACATGGTGCATGGAAATTTATCCACTAATAATGTCCAAAATGTGAAATGTTCTTGTTTGGATTTGGTTTACTTGGATTTGTTAGCAGGACTATTGGGAGATATAGAACATATCCTATTACTTTTGCCATTTAATATACTTGGATTTGTTAGCAGGACTATTGTTAGCAGGACTATTGGGAGATATAGAACATATCCTATTACTTTTGCCATTTAATATATAGTATTAATAGTGACTATCTTAACATAAAAGATATATCTCTATGATATTGTGGTACAGTATGTCATTAGATTGCCTAGGTATTGTGAGTTTGTGACTGATTTAATAACAATAAACTTTAGCAGCTGTGAATGGATCTTTTTATATTGCCTGCATAGAATGTGGTTATTTTTTGTGTTTATCTCTCTTAATGTTGAAATGGTATGTTTATAGACTGCCTTTCCTATCTATCCAAGTCATACTGCTTTCATATTTACAGGCTTTATTTTCAGACTAAATAGTTTCTAGAAAATGACAATTAATATTTAGAATCTACTGTGTATTCCCTCCATCTCTCAAATGTACATATCATTCAAAAGTCTTGTGACCCGCTATAGACAATATAAGGTGGGCATCCTTGAAATTTTTTTGTGACCTCTGAATAATATATATATAATTTTGTATTTTTCGAGCCGAGCTTGAGCAAGCCGGGTTATGCACAGGTTCTCGAGCTTGAGATTTTGTTCTGCAAAATGTATTTCTTTGCCACTTTCTTTCCATTAATCACAAGTTATGATCAAGATTCTGTATCCAGGATAGAGTAGAATGCTTCCATTTTTAAGTCTGAACAACCTTTTGGTGCCAACTAAATTTTCCTCCCAAGTAATTGAATGTTGGACTGAGGCAAGAAGGTGACATTCCACACGACCCATGACTCCCCAAGCAGTTGGATATTTGTTCTCATAAGATGTCAAACTAAACAACATCAAGCAATTACAATTCCCACAGTAAGCCCAGCATAGATTTATTTTCTCCCCCAGAATCAATCCATTTCTGTAGGTGTTTGTTTGAAGTTGTTGTTCTCTCACTATCAACTGTTTTGAGTGCCAGCTAGGCTTGAGAATGATATGGAGTTCTGATAGTGGTAAAATCATAGTCCTATTTATTTTCCTTTGAGGAAAAGTAGATGAAATAAAAATAATAAATGGATAGCAAAATTGGTTGTCACATTCTTTTTTTTTTTTTTTAACTTTTGGTAGAAAAATCTAAATCCATATCAATCATACTAAATTACTGAACAAATTAGCATTCCATATCAAAATTTGATGAGATTATAGTAACTAATTTAGTATTTTTCTATCAAGCCCATGAGGTGGCGGCTGATTTGTCGAACCATAGTTGTAAATAAGTTTACGTCGAGGGCTATATCGGTCAAAACCTCTCTATCCTACGTCATCTTTCATATATTTCTTATATCATAATACAATAATTAGGAATATTCCTTTTTCCATCGACTATCTTTTTCTTGTTATAAATAGTTCAAGATTTCAAATCAAACTAGACCTTTTTTTTTTACCAAAATAAACTAATACTCAAACATATTATTGAATAGGGTTTAACTTACTGTAGTCATAATAAAAATGCTATCAGTTCAGCATTTTTATCGTTAGATAATTTTTTCTCTTAACTATTAAAAGATTAAGTTAAAAAAATTTATATACATAATTCAACGTTTTAGGATAAGATAAAAGGTAGTTTATTTGGTAAAAATAAATTAGAGTAGGGTTTGGTCAAAAACTCGGAGATTTCCTAAAATTTAAAATACTCATTCCCAATGAAGCCTAATCATTATGTTTTCATTGCTCATCCCATGAGCAACTAGTTGTCTAGTGGTCATATTAGTTCATATCTACCCAACTATACTAATAAATAACATGCATCAAATTCCACGTTTACCACGCTTATATTTATTCCTGCTCCAATTATATATATTTGAAGAGTCACTCAATTCAGTCAATCTTTTGCTGCCATGCTATTGTGTGAACATTGGTGACCTCAACCTAATTTTATGGACTCTAACCATTTGATTTATATCTTTATAAGATTTGACTCAAATTCTTTTTTTTTTTTTTTTTTTTTAGAAGTGAAAACTAAATAGTGTTCCAGTTAAAGTTATGATGCCGAGATTCGAATCTAAAAGCACTTATACAACATGAGCCGTTTTGTTTGTTTTAACGATGGAGAGCGAGCACCTATAAAAAGTCTAAATATGCCATTTAATAACTTGGTTTTGTGACAAAAATGTCCACCATTACTGCAAAACTATTTCTGAGAATCTTATTCCCTAAAATAGAATCATTCAGAACAACCATCATCCCTATGACATTATGGCAAACATCATCAAAGGACACTTTATAGTATATAGAATATGCCTCAGAATATTTAATTTGTAGTAATTATCTTCATTAGCCAATGCTGCTGCATGTCTCAATGTAATTTAAAATAAATTAACCTCTGGGTCTGTCATAGTAACAGTGTAAATTAGTACCTAATTAGAGCACAATGCCATCAATCAACATTCTGAGTTCATGAAAGAAATCATGGATCACCTCAAAAGAGAAAAGTTGGAGTTGCATGCAGAGAGATCTCTTTGCACATTTCAACTAGAACCATGTCATAACACCAAATTATGAAACACAAACTACAAACTCTTAGACAGAAGAGAAAGATTAGATCTCAATGTGAGTTGGATCAAGGAGAAAATAAACCAAAAGAAAAGAAAACTAAGTAAAACTAGGGATATGTGACCAAACGCCTAGAACAAGCAGTGCATGAGAACTTCCTCTTGGACTTGACAGACAAAGGAAGGCAGCAAATCCTCCAGGAGCTCTCCACATCCTTAGCCATCACCACTCCTCCACAGTATGGGCAACTCCCAGGTGCCTTCTGAGTGCCAAGAACCTTCTCTTCTCCTCCACACAGCAAAGTCAAGCACATCTCTTTGTACCACTTTTTCCCTCTTTCCTTCCCAGGTAAGAGATGAAGAGAGTTAATGGTAGCTTTGAGATGGAGATGGAGATATGGGTCTTCTTTTTATGCAATTGGTTTGGTTTTAATTAGGTAGAAGCAGTCCAACACGTATAGAGAGCTATGTTAGGATGAGAGTCTTACACATGGATGAGGATGGCATGTAGTCATTGGTGTGATGATTAGTAGTGTGAAGGTGGAGTGGGGGGTTACAAGTTAAAAAAGTTAATTTCTCAGGCATGCAAAAAATCATGGGGTTGGGATAATGATATTTTAATCTTTCTACCAACTCAAAAGTTTCTTCACTGTTTTGGATTAAATGCCATTTAATTTGACTTAGTGTGGAGAAAATGGTCAAATTAAATTATCAGGAGCAGTCTTAACTGCTGCCTTCCTTCTTAATGAATTTTTATTAGCAATCTAATAATGGCCATATTTCTTCCACATAAAATTTTAGCGGAATTATAGTTTACGTTCTACGTTTTCGCTATTTATAAATTTAGCCGTATGATTTAGCGAATATGTATTAAAAAAATTATGTACTAAGATTTGAATTAATACTGTCAGAAAATTCTATTAAAGGTTGAGTTTAGCTGAGTTAAGTATATATAATTAGAGATTTACTTAAGTTTAACTAACTAATCTAATATCGTGATATTTTTTTATACATATTTGTTAAATTATAAAGTTTAATTTGTAAATAATAAAAATATAGGTTATAAAATATAATTTTGTTTAAAGACAGGTGTCCTAAAGGAAAAAAAGCTTGAGGGAGAGAAGAGAGAGGGGGGGTAGTTTGGTCAAAAAGAAAAAAACAATCTCCGAAGAGGACAACTGAGTCAGCAGCCGTACACGTGGCCGTCAAGTGCCCAGTCCACGTCATCCAACGGATGGTATCTCGGGAGCAAAACCCGCGATCCCAGCCGTAGGATCCCATGCGCAAATGGCGCTATCGTCCCACCCTTCCATCCGTACAGGTGTTAGGATGGGCCATCAATGCTAGGTGGTCCCCGACACGCGCAGATTGGGCAATGGACCACTGATATGTTTGCTGTACGGATCTGGGTAGACACAAACTGAGTTCTTTCCTTTTGTTTTGGTTTCTTTTACCAAAATAACTTATCCCTTAAATTTAAGAGTTTTTGACCAAACTAACCTCTACCCCCTCAACCTTATTAACAAATGAGTTATAATTCACCGTAGCCCTGATAAAAACGTTGAACTGATCGGCGTTATATATATATATATGTATATATATATATATAATTTTTTTTAACTTTGTTTTTCAGCAATTAAAATAAAAAGAATGTTTGACAATAAAAACGCTAAACTGACGATCAATTTAGTGTTTTTATTAGGACTATAGTGAATTAGATCTTATTTGGTAATAAATTTAAGTCCTAATTTATTTCGGTAAAAAATTTTTTTTTAAAATAAGTATAGTTTTATAAAAAAAATACTAAATTTAATACTAAACTGTTAAGCATTTTACCTGCCCCAACTTGGCCCAAAGTAAAATGCCCCGAGAGGGCGACAATAGCATAGGATAAAGATAAGGCAAGGGCGATACGGTCATTTCAGTTCACAAAAAGAAGTAAAGTGTCCACTTTGGAGTAGAAATCATAGGCATATATGCACCAGCTTGGCTTTTACTTGCATCAAGAAAACCCAAAGAAGGCTACGAGCTTATGAGGAGGGTAAGTTGATGGAAGGAAAAGAAGGAAAAAAAGAAGAAGATTAGATTGCACTCAGATCTAGCTTTTGAATCGAGCTGGGAGGGAAGACAAAAAGGGCCTCATATCATAGTGGAATGTACACCGAGCTCGTTAGTATAGATAGATTACAAGTACTGAAAAAGAAAAAAAAAGGAAAAAAAAAGGAAGAAGAAGAGATAAAAGAGTTGTTAGTTAATCTCTTCCCATTAATAACTTCTGTATTTGATGGCTAGTATTGAGCATTTTATAAAATAAATAACACGTTAAACTTATCAGCGTTTTATCTAGGGTTATAGTGTCACAGACATATTTTGATATTAAGTTTGACGAGTAGTCTATTTAGTTATAATTCTAGTGGTCGGTCATCCATATAAGAGGAAATTTATGAGTAAACACACCCTACCTTTTGAAGTGCTTAAATTCTCGTAGCTAAGTTTGATCCCCGCTAACAAATATTAAGATTAATATTTAATATTTTTTTTTTGTTGAAATATTACATGCACATGATTGAGACTCACTCCTTCAGTTTATGTGCGACAAGCATTAATATTTCCTCCATATTAGGGTAGTTCTCAATTATAGATACTATAAATCACCATATTGTTGAACAACAATAAACACAAAATCTGGGGTGTTATCTGTAAATTTCCTCCAATCCAATTTATAGATTCTTGTCAGTTCATTTGTTGTTTCTGTTGTGCCACAACAATAAAAAATCACCATAATTTAACTTCAACCATCTAGTACAATTTGTTTACCTAAATCTAATTGCAACTTGATTCAGTATCTGACCTAAAGAAGACAAGTTCACATTAGGTATATCCTCTATTCCAAGCTTGTATCCAAATCAAAATCTGATGAAGTATTGGAATTATCTTTGAGGATCCAAAATGCAGTCAGGTAAAATTCAAGTTGGTAGGTTTTGATGTCCATTGCCATCCCTATGACCACTGACAAATATCCAATGCCAGAAAACCTAGCAATACATACATATATTGAATGCCTAGACTGAAGTTGAGATATCTCATATCTCCAAGTGATGAACAAAATTCTGATACAGCAAAAGTGGAATCGATACTCAAATACAATTCTGCTATCTTACAGTAGACAATAGTATAACAAGCTAGAGATATCCTGTGGTATACTCTAAGTTCAGTTGTACTTTGATCTTCTTTGCTTCCACCCAAATGGCCTAACGATCGGTTCATTTACCAGTTTCTGGTCTGCTGTGCTATCAAGGTCTTCATCTTTATCGTTTTAAGGAATAATTCTCAAAGGATGAGCTTCTATTTTGAAGACCCATTCATCCAAGGAGATGACTGATGGTGGTGAGAATAAGAGGTAGAGATACTTGAGTGTCTAAGCAAGAAAGAAACTCTGCATCATGTTGTCTTTTGCACCTGTATTGACCTGAAAGCAAGTATATCTGATATATAAGCTCAAATGATAAGTTAAATGCCAAGGAGTGGGTTTGTTCAGATTGGACTCAAGTTAAATCTGAGGAACCAATTCTACCGGCAAATTGAATTGTACAGAGTCAATCTTATAAATTATGACATGGTACTATACTCTCTAATCATGAAAAGGTGAAATGATTCTACTAGATCAAATGGTAAAAATCGAATATCTGAAGTAACCTCTTCATGGTAAGGCTGTGTACATCCTCCCTTTGTGGACCTAGGCTGGAGCCTCGTATACCAAGGAAACACTTTTTTTATCCTCTCTGATTGGTAATTAGACTAGAGAATTGGAAGAACATAGAAAAGATGCACTTTTTTGCACTTAAAAAACTGGTGCAGTGCCAAATTACAAAAGCAGCATAATCTTATCACCAAGCACTTCTACCAGATACAAGTCAAGAATCCCTTCTAAAGGCAGGTAAACAATCACCATTAACCCTCCTTACTGGAGTATCTCAATTTTCATATTTGAAGATTCCTTTTCCTTGTTCTTTTTTCCTTTTATTGCTCATTTCAAATCCACAGTTTGGCTGTTAGACAATTACTCACAAAATTGACCCCAATAAGACATCTTACTCGGCTTCACTGATCACATACCCATGCCAACTCTATACTCTTCATGTTTCTCTATGGTGGAGAGAGAAGAGCAACTGTGATTCACTAGATTCAAGTACTCACCCATTACCTGAACATATAAAGTACTGATTTTAGTCGACTGAACAGACCTCTAGTTCTTTCAATAATCTGATTAGTTAAACATGGTCTAATATTCATTAGTAGATTATTTTGTTCATGATATGTTTACAATTATATCTATAATATGTGAGTTACTATGAGTTTCTCATTGCTTACTAAACAGTAATGCATTTCAGCTGCATAGGAGGTCTCCACATTTATTTATCATTTTCTTCAGTATTATGCTAATTCATTTTTTTTAAGACTAAAAATTGCTCCTTCTATAGTGAATACATGAAACATCCAAATATTGAACGGAGCCTAATAGTATTCCTATTAAGGCTTGAAAGTGTTTGGAAGAAAGATAATTGATCAGGGGAGATAGGGAGGAAAAAAATATTTTATAGACCACAATTACACCTCGAATGATTGAATACAGCATTGGTCTGACAAAATAGGCATGACGCCACCTAAACTCCTAATACATTTCAAGATAATAAAAAAGAAACTATCTGACTGATCCCAACAGAACTTCAATACTGAAGTTGAGGTCTAGTTATAGTACCAGAACCTGACTGAAAAGGATATGCTAGAAGCATACTTTCAGATCTACTTTCAGATCTGGTAAACCAGCTGGAATGAATGAATATGCTAGAAGCCTAGAACAACAAAGAAGCATTCTATAGCTGTATGTGCATTTGTTGCACCTGAACTCTAAAGCTGTGAAAAGAATTTTGTATGTCAACTTGCTGTATAGTGAGTCACAGGCATGGGAACAAAACTTAGCCTCCAGACAAATAAATTCCTGATGCTCAGGAATGTTCTGTTTTCACATTTTAGATTCATCAAGTATATAGATGAATAGGTCCATGCTAAAAAGATGTCTGATAAGAATCCATGTAGTGAGCCAATGCAGAAGCAAGAACAAGAAAATAATAAGCTCCGGGGCATGGGGAACACTCACATTGTCACATCCTTGAGTCCCATGTACCCTGACTTGATTACGGAGTTCTTTTCAAATGCTTGAAATATATTCCAACCCCAGTCTAGGTATGCTGTGTTCCCAGCGAAGCGCCAGATATACATAAGTGACTCAACAGTCTCTGGCCTAAGTATATTCCATGATGTGCTCACTGTCATGTCCTATAATCATGCATCATACAGTAAACAGACACCCTAATGCAATACTATTGCAGGCAGAGAAATTCAGAGTGTAACATTATACAACCTGTCTAACATGAAAAATATAATTTTCTCCGGCTAATTTTGTTGGAGTTGCTTGATAGAAATTATAACAAATCCAAGCAAGATGCATAACATAGTGCGATCCAGAAAGAAGAAGGCAGGGGACGATGACTAGATAAAAAGAATGAACAACTGAAGGGAATAATTGTTGTTATGATAATAAATTAGGAGAAATTGGAGAACCTATCACCCATAGCACCAAATGTGATTGTTGAATACGGTGAAGTCCCAGAATGTGGATTTAGGAAGATAGGAAGCAAGCCATCACTGGGATATGTCTTCTGGAGTTGTTTGATGACATTTTCCACCTACAGGTAAAATACTTTTTACCATGTGAAAAAGAAAATCAAGAAAGAAGGAGGAGGCCTTACTAAATAGATATCAATTGAAAAAGCACCATGGAGGCATGACAATATAAACAAACAATGAATTGCACATGTAGTTTTCACAATATTGTGCTAGAAAAGAAAATTCAAGTTTTTCATAAATTTGTAAGGCACCTGATCTTAGTTTGAAAGACAAATTATTCGGAAATAGTAATTATTTAGTCAGTGAGATTTCATAATGGGGTACCATGGTTTTGTCAGTGTTTCTATTGCCATTCTGACATAAATGAGCAGAGTTCAAAACAAGAAGGTATTGGCGAAACCTTCCAGAATTTAATAGCTGAATTGATAACAATAAGATGATAAAACCTTCTGTTTGTTTTTGGGATATCCTGTCCTCTAAGATAGAGCTATAAATTCAAGTTGCTCAGTGCCAGAATCTGCCAGGACACTAGGACCCTGCAAAAATGAAAGAGTTGATCCATGAATAGGCAATTTAAAGATGACAATATCCTCTCAGAATTCTAAAAGGGACTATTCTGGTCACGAAATAAGCAAGATTTAATAAGTGATATAGGTGCAAAAAGTACGTTCAAGTATCAAATATTGGTTGTCACACAAACAACTTGCTAGTATTAAATAGGCTCTACCTTCAGTTAATCATCCTGCAAAACATAACTAGCTCATTCAGCTGTAAAAGAGATTTACAAAGATGGTGGTCAAGGCCCAAACCAGTAGTAATGATGATCTGATTGCAACAAATGACAAGAGATCCCGAGTACCAAGAATCTATGTATGCATGAGGGGCACACCGCATGATAATTCATTAAAAAATCATATTCTAACGGGTTTAAGCGTTAAAAAGGTAATCATGAAAAATTAACTTCTTTCTTTTCTGTAAACGAATGAATCCAATCAAACATGTGAGAAGAGAAGGGATGTTGATTATTACCCTGCTCCAGCCAGGATTACGCACTCCCCTATGAGCCAACTTAATTCTGTTATAGGTTATACCTGATGATGTAACACATGCAGGCAGCAACCTATCAATGCCTTTAGCATTGTTAAGAAATACATCATTGCCAGAGAGATCATATGCACTAAGAAGTCCACCAACAACTCTGAGTAAGAAAATCAGCTATAAGCAAACAATTAGGATAAATAGCAGGGCAGACTCATCTGTTTTAACTTATAGTCTATCATCTACCCAAATATCACAGCCAAGAGTTCATGACAAAGTATCTAGGAAAAGAATGAGAACTATAGACAACTGAACCTTCCGAAGCAACCTTATGGTTGTCTCGAAAACACTTGCTTCATAATCCTTATTGAAATCTAATGAGTGTGCAACCACCTGTCATCAAACACTAATTAGAGTAGTATCATAATTTCCTGTTTAGATGCAGATTGAAAATAATGAAATATCCAGCTAGAAGTATGTAATCATTAACAAATGTTTAGTAGACCAGGATTAGCATGCAGTTTAGTAGCAAAAAAGAGTAAATTTTTTAATGAAAATGTAACAAAACTTTGTCTGTCTATACATGTTAAGGGCGGAGATATTCAAGTTAACAAAAATGATACCAAACTAGTTCCTGGTAAGAAGTGATACCAGGAAACAACAAAACAACCAACTGGGAAAGACAAAGTAACATACAACTGGCAGAAGATTCAGTCTTTCAAGGATACACCGGTTAGAGGTAGAGATGAAGTGCATTTGTCAAACTGTTCGGCTCCTTGGATACTCATGCCAACTAGAACAGAAGCAATGGCAGATTGGTTCGGGAAAAGACACATATAGGCAAGATCAACAGTGAGAATAAAATAATAAGTATACACCTATGCTGATTATTATTATGATTTACTAAAATAGCCCAAGAAACAACATGTATATGCATTGTGCTCCTCAAGTTGAATGAGAATATGAGATACAGATGAATTTTTAGTCATCCAAAGGCAAATATAGTAGGTCTGACTATGACCAGAAGTACAGGAATAGTCGAGTAATCCAATGGAACAAAAATCAAGAATGATGCTTCGGATAGCTATTCAAGATCTGGTAGATTACACTCCGACAAAATAATATTGGCACATATAACATTGCATTGGCGTGGAAAAGTTACAACTCACTCTCTAGCCTTCTGAAATTCATCTTCCAGGCCAATTATGTATAGTGTATCCAGAGAGTCCACAAGCATCGCCCCAAGACCACTAAAACTGTTGACACCATCCTTGGACTGTGACAAAAGGAAACCGCATCATCTCTTACTCAGGCTGGAATTAATCAATAAAAAATGACAACTTGTTGAAATCAAATTTGAGTAACTTTGTCATCTTATAATAAACCTGAAGCTCATCTTGGCCCCAAGCATACTTCACATACGAATTCCATGCATGAAGCATTGCTTCTTTCACTTTTCCTTTCCTTTCACCGTTAATAAGTTCAATTTTTACAAGATCCTTGCGAATGCCATTTGTAAAGTCCATCTAGATTTTCCGCACCACTGTCTACTCTCCTCAACTATAAACAACAGATCTTTAGAAGAAAGATGAACCACAAAATTACAAATACGTATACACACATCTAACAACCAGGAAATTTGTCCAACGATATCATATAAACCAACTAGCAAATTAACTAACAAACATACCTGATCATGCAGCTGGTTCACTTCTTCAATCAACCTGCAAACAAATCAAACTTCTTATCAGTTCCTTCGACAAGAAGGATGCTTTTGTTCGAGTTACATCTTTCACATTTCATAACGATCTCATTCTAATTTTAGTGCAACCAAAATATATTCACAGAAGAAACGAGGCCCCCTATTCTTATACTTATAGAAAATGGCTGGTTAATATTTAAAAGTACATACTACGACGACCTTTTCGACTTTTACTACGATTGAAGTAAAGCATATCAAACCACTCGTACATCTACCAATACCGATGAATCTAAAAACAAACTAAGAGATCAGTGAGGTATTCGAGAAGGAAACTCAAAGAGATCGGACCGCACCTCGGGCTACCGAACTAGGGTTTGCTGATCTCAGAAGGCGAAGGTAGCGAACACGAAAGCGACGAAGAGGAGGGCGAGACGCTTGGGCCGCTTCAGGTAGTACGCCGGAAGGATATACGTCCACCAGCTCGACGACGACGAAGACGACCAGATCCGAGCCACCCAACCCCTCCTCCTCCGTCGCCGCCTGCGCCGGAACCTACCTTAGCGGATCCTTCTCCGACGAAGACGAAGACGAAGACGAAGAGAAGATCCGGATTGGAGTTTGGAAGTCGCATCGAAGGAGGAAGAAGTGAGGGTCAGTTTCTTTCCGGTAGTCACCGCGGGACCCACCACTACCGGGAAGTTAGGGACGGACGATCATTTCATCCGATCGGAAAAGTAGGCGATCCTATTATTCCAACTATAAAAGGAGTAACGCTTCGATGTCACTCTTCGGTTGGTAAGTTGGTGTGATGTCGATAATGATCAAGTACAACAATGTAAGTTGGAGGACTGTATCTATATCTAACCATCTTTTGTATTATTTTCATGCAAGCAATTCTTTATATCATATATATATGTAATTATGGATGTCCATAATAGCTTCACACGAATATGCCTTAAGATGTAGCTGTAATTATTTCCTAACGCCAACTTATAATAATATAATTAAGTTATTACTATAACTCACCGGTTGATTTCTACTCGCCTATAATAAAGGTCACGCATTTGAGTTTCCTAGAACATTGGTGATTGATATTTAATAAAAATTTTAATTTATTATAGTCTATTTCTTAAGACGGTTAACATAATTATTCAATCTATATATCAAAGATGGCTATTTCTCTCTATAATTAGCTTACCAGTTAATAACATATTAGAAAAAATTAAGTATTGGGTGCAAATATTGCTTCAGTATTGAAATAACTTTTTGACTTTTTAAATTCTGTCCTAATTTTTGTATGCATCTAATTCAAAATTTATATACAAAATATATTTATAATTTTAGCAAGATCGTTATAATTTATATTTAGAAATCGTAGTCCCGATAATTTGGCTGGTGAAGCATATCTAATGTCACATTAATCATTTGAAGTGTACAAAAATTTGGGAGGGTAGTTTGGTCAAAAACTACATACATTATACTTCATACATTATACTACATTGGTCATATATATGTATGTATATGTATATGTATATGTTGGTATATGGTGTGAGGGTGTGAGCTGGTAGTGATGGGGGGGGTGTCTTTTTGAAGAATAAATGCACCACCCTTCCTACCAACTATTCTATATTATTTTAGCTATTATATTATTCTATTCACGAAAATTAAAGAAATTCAAATATGCAGCTGACCGCGTTCACAACGGCTACCTTGCAAACGGTCCACAAATCGTCGGCAAGCGGGACACTCGTCAACGTTCCATCCGAGGGGTAATCTCGTCAAAAAATTGTTCCATTTTTCACATTTACCCTTATTGTCGGAAACATAAAAGATATAGTAGATTTATTAAAAAATGCACAAAGTAATTCTAAAAATGTTGCAATCTTAGCATAAACACCAGGATCAATTTTGCAAAATTGAAAAGTTATACTAATTTTATTTACGGAAAAAGTGATAAGTAATTTTTGCAATTGTATAGACTGCATTGAGAAATATAAACTTAAGGGCGTTATAGTAAATCTACAAGGGGCATAATGGTCATAATGTGGGCCTTAGATCCAGTGTTCGATGGGCTCCCCCACTCTACAAGTACGTCTTACCTGATCGGTCGCCACGTCATCATCTCTCTCTCTCTCTCTCTCTCTCTCTCTCTCTCTCTCTTCTATTTCTCTCTCTATTTCCCTATCTATTGTATTTCTACAATCATTGCGATCTCTCTCGCTTTCTCTGATCGGAAGGAAGTCGAACTCGAGATCTCAGGTGAGAAACCGACGGGTCCCCTTTCGGCGTTGCGATTCGGTAGTTCGATCGGCTACTGATTATTTTGTTCTGAAGGGAAATTTGGGTTTACAAACACTTTTCTTGTAAAAATTTGTGTTTTTTTTACTACTAATTTCTTTTACTTTCTCGAGTTGCTTCTTGACGGTGCGAGTGGCGACCCCAATCTGAGGGTTGCCTTCTTTGTCTGTGAATTTATCTGCAGGATTTGTTCTTTAAGGTTTTCCCCTTTCTTGTTTCCTCTATCTTTTGGGAATCTTGGGTTCCGGTCTCATTTGAATGAGAATATGGGTTTGAATGCTCTTGTAGTCTTGCTGTGATTTGAAAGGATGGTGGACCTTTACAGTTTTACTGTCATTGGAAGCGTTTTGGATCTGTGCAGGTATTTGAGCAGTTAGAGCATCTTTATAGGACATGATCATCTGCTCGGAAGAATATATTCTTGTGGACATTTGTCAAAAATGAGTAAACTTGGAAGGGGAGGAATATTGCTTTTGCATGAAAGAGAGAAAAGAGAGGATCGATAGTGGGCCTTGGAAAGTTTTATGCTGTTCTTGAATTGTCTAATTGGTAATTGAAGGAACATCAGTTATATGATCTGTGGATGTAGTATTATGATTCTTTCACTTACTTGAAATGTACAGAGTTATAGGTCTTCGACTTAGAGAGAGAAGAAGACAAAGTAACATGGGAGTAAGTAGTATGAAAAGACATGATTAGTTTGATTTACTGAAGAACCTTGCATCAAATAATATATAGAACTAAACTGAGGAAAAGGATCCATCTAATTAACCGTAGGCATTGTAGTTAAAAGACTTATTCTTGACTTGTGGACATGCAATGCTCTTAATAGGCAGATTTTTTTTTTTTCGTATTAACCCTCAGTTAATCCTCAGAACTATGCTGAAAGGGCATATATCTGAAACAATCAAAACATTGCTAGTTGAACGAAATGTCCTGAAGTACAATTGGTGTGACAAATTTGAAGATTATATTATTTATTTATCTAGGCAGCATGGACTTTTAGGGATTGGGTGGCTAGGGTTGTCGAAGTTTAGGGGAGAAGAGGAGTATGTGCCTATTGTGGCTATTGAAGACAAGTTTAACATTCGTGATTTCTTGTGGTACTTGGTTTTACAGTTATGTTACCGTCCAAAGGCCCTGATTCTGGAATAGTTTAATGACAGCTATATGTCTACATTCAACCTTTTCATTTTTCAAGTTTAAACTTTGCTTGGTGATCTTGACCTAGATGATAGTATGTGCATAGACAGTTAAATATGTGTGGTTCATCTTCTTCCTTCATAGACTTTTAGCCAAGAATTAAGAAATCAAATGATTGCCAATGGAAGGAAAACTAGAGGATGCAAAAATATTGTACGCACCTAGGTACAAGCAGAAAGAGATCTAAATCATTTCCTATTGGGCCCAATGGTAGTAATTTCTATTTTATTTTTCCTTGATGAAATCAATGGTGCTGCGAGATTAGTTTCTTTTTTCTATGTATTTTGCTTATGTATTTAAGCTTGCAAATAATGCAGATAGTCTTGCCAGGTATTGAGATGAAAGAAATGGACTTTTGATTTGGAAAAGAAGTGCCATTTGTTAATGATCTTATGCACAGAACGTGTTACTATTATTTTGAATACTCTGTGTATCTGTATATTCTATGAGAAAATTCTTAGATCCTTGCTGTTGATGACACTCTAATTATATTTGATTTGAACTGACAGACGGCGTTTGCAGGATTCCACCTGGTGGGAGATTTCGCAGTTTCACTTGCTGCTGAAGCATCATTACATCAAATATTAAGCTGTTTTGCAACTAATTTCTAACCTACCTTCATAGCAAAAGCAGGGGCAATAGGCCAGCGACTTTCCTTGCTGCCATGGTAATTGAATAAGTGGAGTTACAATTTATTGGCTTTATTTGGTTTATCTTCTGACAGACACCTAAGAGATCTAACTCTTTTGGTTAATAGACCTGCTCAGTAAGTATATGTTTATGTTATTGAAGGCAACCAACGAAAACCTTCCACCTAATGTCATCAAGCAACTCGCGAAGGAACTGAAGAATCTAGATGAGGCACCTCCAGAAGGCATTAAAGTAGTTGTGAACGACGATGATTTCTCTACTATTTTTGCTGACATTGAGGGTCCTGGTAGGATATAGTCATAGGCTGCCTCCTTCCATATATACATAGCTTTTGAGCTAATGGATGACAAATAGTAGAACCTCACTAATGCAGGTGGAACTCCATATGAGAATGGCATATTCCGTATGAAGCTGATATTGTCTCATGACTTCCCTCAATCTCCCCCAAAAGGTATTTCATTTAAAATGCTTTGAATATGAACCATTATTGTGTATGTAGATAACAGAAACAGTCATGTACTTTACTTTCAAAAGGGAACTCAAGAGTGTTTTACTTTCCTATTACATATTTGTAGGTTACTTTCTGACAAAGATATTCCATCCAAACATTGCAACAAATGGTGAGATCTGTGTCAACACATTGAAAAAGGACTGGAATCCAACTCTTGGATTGCGGCATGTTTTGCTTGTAAGTTCAAGATAATGAAGTCCTGCTTTTCTTTTTAGACAGTATTGTTTATTCTACATCACACGCCCCTGAACTATTGAATCCAGATCCTCTGTTTTCTAAAATTGGTGTCCCTCTTCATGAGTATTTAATGATGGCCACATGGGTGGGCCAGATTGTTTAGACAAATCAGTTCACCTTTTGACCATAATGCCTGCATCATGACTTTTGGTAATAAGTTGTCTGCTCTTGAAAAGTATCATAGTAATCAAAGTTTGATACTTTGATATACACTAGTACCTTATTCTGCTATCTTGATGCTTATTGGTTGTAGAATAAATAAGTACATCTCTGAATTGAGCAGCTTTACTCATGTTTATCTTTAACTAATTCGTGGCACCTTGGACTGTTGCAGGTGGTCAGATGCCTACTCATTGAACCATTTCCAGAATCTGCGCTCAATGAACAGGCTGGTAAGATGTTGCTGGAAAATTATGACGAATATGCAAGGCATGCCAGGTCAGATCCTATCTCTCTCTCTTTCTCTCTTTCTCTTCATATTCCTGCCTGTTTTTTGCTCTATCTCTCATTGGATTTTATAGTATACATTTCCAATAGAAATATGTAGCTACTTAAATCATCACAACTGAGCCTGCAAGTTTATAACCAAAATTAGCATCATACCAGCATGTATTTTATAATCCTTTATTAAATTCTGTATCATATGGTCGTATGGTATGCATCAAGAAGTAATTTAATCTTGCAGGTTATACACTGGCATACACGCTCTAAAACCGAGGCCAAAATCCAAAACTGGAGCAATTTCCGAGTCCACCACAGTGCTGAATGTGGACCAGACGAACACAGTTCTTAGCAGTAAAGTGCCACTGGTACCTACCCCATTAACCACAGCAACTGGCTGCAAAGGATCAGGTACCAATTGTCAGGACCAGAATGTTGTCATTGTTCCTCCATTAGAGCCTGCTTCTGGGGCATCAGCAGTACACAAGAAGGAAGGGTTAATTGCAACAAAAGTTCCTGTTGATAAGAAGAAGATGGACGCGAGGAAGAAAAGCCTGAAGAGACTATAGACAGAATTGCGGAACGTAAAGAAGTTAGTTAGATTGGTGGAAAATTGGAGTTTTATGGGCACGGAACTTGCTGGGATGGAAATAAGTCAATAGCATGAATCGCATGCGTTGTATCATCTTCTGGATTCAGGTGCAGAGAGAGGAGGAATGTGACTGAAAGCTATCCTCTTTTCTGCAATTTAAGATCATCTGAAAGAAGGCTATTCTAATTCTGTTTTAAATTTATCCAATAATTTCTCAAGCATATTCTTTGCTTATGCAAAATTCAGTCATGAAAAGTGTCACATTAACTTGTTTACCTTTTTTTTTTTTCTCAATTTCAATATTGACAAAATACAGGAAGGTATTAATTCGAGGTTTTACGAGAATCAGAATTCTTGCAAAAGAAAGTGAGTGAAAGAATTTTATGTGAAAAACTAACTCCAAAGAATTTTATTCTCTTACTTGAAACTCTCTCATCTTTCTATCCAAGATTTGTTGTTGTATTGGGCTTCTACTGGCTTTATTCTCCATTGATGAAAAAAGTGTTGGAAAAGTTCTTGGATCAAGCTTTATTTTTCATGTTACTCAATTCACTTTGTCAGAACAGTAGAGGCTTTAAGAGATCAATTGATCGACACAATATAGTAATAGAATCGACCAAGATGCCACACCTAATTGTAATGAATTGAGAGAACAAGTGCATTGTGAGAGGGGCAAAAGGTAAGAGGAATAAGAAACACGATGTCAGCCAAATAAAATTTTTCCTCATTATAACTCCATTGATTCCACTATTCTTTCTATAAGTGCATGATATACTCTACATTGATCGAACCAACCATCCTTGTAACAATAATACTCAAGCTTCACAAAAGATGAAGACAAATATAAGACTATACAGACCCAAAGTAAATAACACCTTGACATTTTACTCATCTTAGATCATTACCATTCTACTCACATTCCTCCTATGGCCAACTGCCAAGAAACAAATCCATGAACATAACCAACCTTTCAACATATCCACTACACCGGTATGACATCAATCTGTGAAGTGTCTTCACATCTCAAGACTATTCCTTCAAGTTTTGCTGGAAGCATACACTTAGTCCACTGGCACCCTGTGGAAGAAGGCTCTGATGGAGGAACTATCATTAACACATTGTTATTCTTCCGGACGACCCCCATAACACTAACAGTGCTGCCCTCTTTGATATACCTGCAGTTAAAGCAAAGTAGTCAAGCATAATAGACAAGAAAGTAATCTAATATCTTGAATGATGATTGATTTCTCAAGTAATCTATGTTCTTGTATTGTAGCTTGTACATTCCGATGAATACAGAGATGCTTGCAACCTCCATCATAAACAGAAAAATATACTACTTGATGAGAAGCTAGCAAACAACCAAAAGTTCATATTTACCCTTCTTTCAGGCGCATCAAACGATCATCACTAGAGAGATTCCTCTCCCGCAACCACCTCAGAAATTCAGGAGACATGTCCTTATTGTCTGGGTTGATGTCAACAACAAAGGATTCATCAACATATGTTGTCACCCTAGCACCATAGCCTGTTTTCACCAAAGCTCTTAAACCGGATTGGAAGTCGGAGATGTAAAAGTCAACCGCACGTCGCTATCACAGTTTCAAATTGAATGATAGAAGGTCAAACCAAGATTGTAACCGTTATGACCACAGAAAGTAATGCCAACAAGATACTAATCCAGTGATCTAACTCCTCTTTGGATCACACATAACTAATATCTTAAAGATACAGTTCGTGACATGAGAACTGCTTACCTCCATAGACCGTAAACCCCATGTAAAACGACGATGCTTGGAATTGGCAGGCTTTGAGTTCCAACCCCTGTACTCGTATAAACAAGTAGATGTGTATACACATCTCGGAACCTTTTGAAATGATGATTCAAGAGGCACATGTCCACATGTAACAACCTACAAGAAGCTTAAATACATCAACACCTGTCAAATTAGAAGTGGCACCTAATTGACAATTGGCGGGCAAGGATTTGCAATTGTCAACCAATAGAAAAGGCATCCAACTACGGATCAAAATGAAAGCCAAATGCAGTTCACAGGGACTTAAAGAGACAAACTAGTCCTTTGCATATTTCCCCCCATTCCATATTTAACCCTCAAATTACATAAGTAGATGCAGTACATATATCAATTCACTGTTGATGGTTGTGTATGGTGCAGGCGGGAGAAAAAAATGCTTATTGCTAAGTTGCTCTTGCTTGCAATAAAGAATAGGTGCCAATTTTGAAACATGACAAGAACAGATTCAAGCCCAAAGTTTTATGAGAAAAGCATGAGAGAAACATGTTTAAAGAGAACTAAAGTACTTGAAACATGTGTACACATCACAGAGTGGCAAAACATGGATAAATTAGAACAGTTCTGAAAAGATATTCTTCTGGATGCAAATAAGATTGATAAGGAATTAGGGATTTCTCATTTGCTTGAAAGCATACATGTTTGAGTGCAGTACGAGTTCCAAAAATGCAGGTTAAATGTAACATTAAAATGTTCTTTCCACAAATTTAGTTTGTGATGAAATCTCACAAACGTATTATATTAAGAGCTAAAAACAATCAGGCAGCAGAGTTGCAAATGAATTTTCTGATCTTATGTGCCAATGGTGAAGGACAAAAGAATAAAGTGCATCAAGGAAAAATGGGAAAAGAGTTGCCTGTTTAGTAATTGACTGAAGGAGCAGACTTAATCTAGGATATAAAGTAATGCATATGTTACTGTCAACATAACAAGATGTAGAATAACTGAATATATTAATCTTGCAGAAGCAGAAAGCTCTGGTATGTAATGTTGACATTTTTCTATGTAAATAGGAAATAGTCCACCAACAATCCTCATTTGGTCACATACCCCAGTAATCTTTACATATTGCCCGTCTTTTGCAGTTCTAAGTTCAGCATCAGGATACTGGTTGATGAATCCTACTACACCACTTATTCCCCAGCAAGCATTCCAACTGAAAAATGTGCAACAACAACCACAGATATAACCACAATGATAATAGGAAGAACGGTATTCTAAATAGCACCAAGAATAAATTCACCTGCTATTAACCCCATCGGAACTAGTAGAATCACTTACCAGAATATTTGCTTCGGGAGGCTGCCCTTGAATGAATAACCATCTGCCTTGCTGAGATAAGTAACAGCCTGGTTATGAACAAAGGAGGTACTGTGGTGCTTCATAGATCCAGTGGAATCCAGAGCACCGGATAATCTTCGTGGAGTGCCAGAAGAATTAAGTGGACCCGAAGTGATGAGCCCTGTTGTAGGGAGCACTGGTTGAAGAGGGCCAGAATTCTGCCGAGCCATTGGTGTCATTCCTCCAGATTGAGGACCAGATAGCTTTTTGCCTGAATCCCCATGTTTGTTAAGCGGTCCAGAATTGGACTTTTGCCTATTTGATCCTCCAGAACCAGGAGCTCCAGATGAAAGAGAAGTTGAGTAGTTGGACCGACTAGCAGCATTCTGCATGAGAGGTCCTGAGTTGGAAGCAGCACCTTTAATTGATCCAGTCCTTGAAGGAGCGTTGGCAAGAGGACCAGATTTTCGTGATTTCTCTACATGAAGATCAAACATCTTTCCAAGTTCCCCAGATTTCTTAATATCTCCCCCAGTGTATGGCATGGTTGAGGAACTCATTGTTGGAGACCTCTCCTTTGGCTGCTCCGGCCGGCCTGAGACATAAAGCCCATTACTAAGTTGATGTGATGGGAATCTGGAACCCATCAAGCCTGATCAACTTGCAACACTAGATCTTGATAGGCCAATCTCTAAAGTCAATTGTAATCCAGAAGGATTATTGTTGAGCTCCAATAGGCAAAGACAATATCACTGCACATCAACATTTGCAACAGAAATTACAGCCTCCCTTGTACTTTTCAAGGAACAAAAAGAAATGAACATCATTGCAGATAATTTAGGAGTATAAACTAAAGAGAAGAAATGGGAACAACAGGACAGCCAATGCAGATTTACATGCTTATATAAGCGGCCAAAGCAAAAAAAAGAAATTCCCGATGATGAATAGTAACTAACATCAAGAGTTTCCCCAATAATCAACGAAATTTTATGTCATTCATTTATTCATTCCCAAATACTATAGTTTCTAGCACAGGCATTGATCCAACGACACCAGGAAACTACTACCACAGGAGGGAGATTATCATTTTGCACCCAGCATTTTTGCCCTATTTTGGTTCTGACTGTAACATCTCATTATTTCTGAATTGGTTGTTGCATTTCTGCAAAAATGTCTATCGTCTTACATTCTGTAATTACTCCAGGTAACAAGTTGTGACCTTTCCTTTTATCAACTTAACCATATATAGAAGATTACTAAAATTACTAAAAGACACGATGCTGTGAACATGACTTAAATCTAAGACTAATAGAACAAGTCCTACTTTCGTACTCCATCAGATTTCTGAGGAGGCATCCAATGACTAGATTTGAGAGAGAGAAAGGCAATTGGTGATTACAGACATTTAGGTTCAAAAGGAATGAAATATTCCTTTATAATACCTTTTCATTAGAACTTGTTAGGTTAAACTTGACCCATAATGCTATGAACATTTCAAAGGAAAATGTAGATTTATAAATAGGTGAAGAAGAACATGAACCAAAATAACTCAATAATGTGGGGAGCAAAATGAAAATTTTCCTTATACAGATAGGGGTCATAGTGAAACTCATCCAATGTGAGTAAAACAAATCAAGATGCTTTAATTGATGGAAATATACAAGATATCGCACCTGAGAACGTAGCAATTTTTCAGTTGCAAACTAATGGTAAAGAAGATAACTCAATTAAGAATACGCATAAAAATGGCATACCAAATAGTATGACTTCACGCCTAGTATGTGGAATAGAAGAAATTAGAAAAATAAACCATATATTTAGTTCTCTATATTTACTATGTTATCCGGAAAGGAGAAAAGCTACGATAGGCACCTTGCGATAGCAATCAATATAGGCACCTTGAGATAGCAATCGATTCCATCTGTTTGTACTAACTCCACCCAACTATAAAGGTCTATCTACTCAAACTTCCTGTTCTCAACTCAACCAGAATAAGAGTCTTCTCATTGCTAACTTGGATATGTCAGAACATTGTGAAAGCCTTCAAGAAATCTAATTCCTTTTTCTCTAAACTTTACTATAGCATGAAAAGAAGAACAAACAAATTGACCATGCTTCTACTTTTCAGAGTTAATTAGAGTATCTAAGTATATCATAGTGATATTCAGTCTCCCAAATTTGATGATCCACCATTCTGCCACCTTAACTAGAAAGGCTACCATAGATTGATAGAAAAAGATAGCTAACTTTGGATTTTTAAGTTGCATAGTTTACAAAACTTCTCATGTTGTCATTTAATGAAAATAGGTGGATTATCTAACTATCTGCATCAACCAGATCAAGAAAATCACATGAGCATGATAGCACTGATCTTGATCTTACTATAGCAGAGGGACAGCCCAACTCAGCTAAAATCAAAAGCCAAATTAAGTCTTCTAGAAGACCAAGTGTATCAAAGCCAAAGGACTGTTTCTATAAATCTATCCTCAATGTTGGTGAAGCTGTGAAGGAAGATAACTAGGTCCAAAGATGGTACCAAATCCAAAAAATTTCCCAGCAGCAGAATAGAATATCATCTATAGAGCAAAAGTAAGCAAAACTACACTAACAACCTGACGTTGCTCATTAAATTTAAAAGCAACACAGTTTCCAACATCAGAGAGCCAAAAGGAAGAACCAGGTCCCACGTTGCCATGCAAAGCATCACAAATGCCATTTAAAAAAATTAAAGCTTATATTCAACATGACGCTATACCAACGAAAGAGCAGAATTGGCCATTTGGCCACGTCTATCAGAATTGGCCATGATGCTAAACCAACAAAAAGAAAAAGATTATATCCGACTTAAAGTTACGACGACTATCATTTCCCAAATTCTCATAGAAAAAAATCAGAATTGGCTATTTTGGCCACACATCTTTGTAGAAACCATATAGAACCGCACGAATATCCAACAAAAGGTCCAAAGATGGTACCAAATCCAAAAAATTTCCCCTACCGACTGGTCCAAAAGATTGACGAAAATGGTGAGTTTTAATCACAAATCACCTCATTTTGACAACAAAATACAAAATTTTGCAAATTTTTTAAAGAAAATCCTGCCTATGAAGTAACTCCTCCATCATATCCAAACATAGAACCACAGAATCCAATTGATGTCCAACTTCTCTGTTAAAAATAATTCTCAAATTTCCCATGTAAAGCACCAATCACACACACCGCCCACCTACCTCTCTACTCCGAGAACTACAAATAAGAAGAAGAAAAAACACCCCATTTCGGGAAAGAAACCAAACCCTCATTCCCAAATCTGCATCAAACGAAAAGCCCAAGCTGAAACCAACCCAAAGGGGGAAAGGCCAGCTTTTTCTCCCAACGTATATCTCAGAACAGCAAAGGGAGACGAGCCCACCTCTCCATTCCCACCAAAAACGATCTCAGTTGCAAGGATCAAAGAACCATAACATCAAAATCACAACAACAAAAAAACTCAATAAATCTCTCGTTCTCTCTTCATACCTCCGGAAGCCGGCAATCGGAGTCGAACAAGTTGCCGGATTAGAAGCTCACGGCGATAGAAGAGTGTCGGCAATCGAGCTTAAGCTGTTGCTACCTATCGTCAACTTCTAAAGAAACAGAGCGAGGAAAATAAAAAGAGAAATTTTAAAGAGAGAGAGAGAGAGAGAGAGAGAGAGAGATCCAAGTAAACGTTACAGCTCTCTCCCTCCCTCTCTCACGTAAAAGGACTAAAATACCCCTAGGGTTTAAGATAAATGGATAATATTATTTTTTTTCTACTATAATGAATAAATATATATCTCTATTCTTTAATATAATATTGTTAGGAAGGCACAAAAAAAAATATTAAAATTTTTAAAATAGAAAGACTAAACTTTGTGAGTATCATCTATATATAGAGAAGTATACATCTAGTATTAAAATAAATACACTCAATTTTTAACAACCCAATTTTATTATTATTAAAATTTAAGAGTTTTTTTTTGGGTGCAAATGCAAAATAGTTGGGATGTAGGGGATGCCCAAAATTAATTCAACAGTCAATAAGAAAAATAAAAATAACTAGAAATAAATTAAGAAAAATTGTTTTCATTTTTGAAATAAATTTTAGCAAATTTTTTTTTTGGGGAAAAAGTACAATTTCCTGCTTATCTTTAATATTTTCTTTGCATAAAAGTAATTCCATGCATATATAATTACCATTGGCTCACATGCTGATGTGGCATATCAGTAGGTTATTAGCTAACATAGAAGATTATGGAGATGCTAGTCAACTTATAAGTTGGTGGATGGTCATATCTACACAAAAGAAATAACAACAATAAAAATAAGATTAGTTCTAATCATAAAGGGTTGCAATCATAATGATCAATATTGCTATGTTATCATTTCATTAATTTTGATGCCATTATTGGTTATTCTAATCCACTAATGATTAATTAAGACATTCTCTTTATGCTAATCAGACACCAAGATTCCCAAAATTAATGTTGTTTTCACATATAATCACTTAATTATATTCTACAACATTTTAGCTTTCTCAACCGTCGAATATCTAAAAAATTTAAAACATCTAAAATTAATCGTGCGATATTTTTTTTTAATAAAAAAATTAAAATTCAGAGATTTAAAAAAAAAATCTTGTGATCCAAACACTAGTTTAATTAATGTACTAATCTTGGTAGGAGAAGGGCCAATTAGTTTTGGGTGTGATGTCTCCATCATTTTTGCTATGTATGTGCATGAGATCCACCCACAGCCTTTAGGTGGTTCCAAATTGCCATTGGATCAGGGTTGGAAGAGAGGGGTGGGTGCGACTCAGCTGGCTCAACACCTAATTTTGTCTATCTCTCCAATTTGGTCCACACTTGATAAGAGCATATAAAACTTAGTTTTTTTTATTAAAAATATATTTTAAACTGAAAACAAAAGAAGATTTTATTTTGTCTTTGGAATCTTGAACCAGACTAGTTTGATGAGATGTTGTTATTAGAATGAAGTTATTAGTGTGATTGGATGGAAGTGTCAGATGATGTTGATCTGCAAATTTATTATATATATATATACATATATTGTGGTTGCAATCATAAATGATTGGAAGCTTTGATTTGGAATCCTGATCTATTGATTTATTTTGGGCTAAATTAAACAATAAATTTCTCAAATTTTTTGTAAAGATAGTGAAGGTATTCCTAGATAAAGCTATAATGTAGGGGGTTGCTATGCAAACAAGAAGGAATTATTTAGATGTGCGTTAGTGTGTATTTGACGATTTCGATTATTTTTTAGAATGAGTATAGATAGACTTGTCTAGACTGACTCATATAGAATTAGCAATCTATGTAAAAGAGGATGCTTACTATGCTCGTCAAATACATGCAAAGAGAGAAGTATAGAGAAGTGGTCGATGAAACAAAGGAGGAGAGAGAGAGAGAGGGGGAAAAGAACACATCTGTCGTCTCCAAATCTGGTAGAGGGAGGTTTCGAGATCGATGGTTGTTTTGCATTAGGTTGTAAAATCTCCTCTTGGGCTTCTTCCAGAGGAACCATAAAAAAAATGACCTGTAACTGCATAGCACCTCTAGCGTAGTACTCAGTACATCTAAATCGAGAGCCAATTGAGTTTGATGCTTCAATCACCGGGAGGAAGGATTCCTCGAACTACTGAGACACACCAATCAAAGAAATATTTTCACCTCTAATGTTTTCCATAGATTTCTAGATCAAAGTGTAATAGGTAAGCTAAGAGTATAATTTTAATATTTTCTCACAGCATTTTACGTTCATCAAATGCATACAATCGATACGCTACAATCCGACGGCATGTCCGAATCGACGAGTACGCATCTGACCGCAACATTTCTTAGGGTTTCTTGGAATGTTTACCAAGGCACATTAATGACATTCCTGGTTTACCAAACACCCACCATCTTCTCATTTATTATACTATTGCCATTGCCACGTTGGAAAAGATAGTTAGGAGGTGAATTAATGGCCACATTTATGAGTGTGTTCACACCGGCCGTTACGCGTCTGACAAAGGAAACGGCGGGTAATTGACGCTCCGGCAAACTAACGGACAGCTCCGTCCGATTTAATCGCGATCAGTGTCAGCCGACTTTTTCGGCCTACTTGGGCCTCGACGCCTTCGCTTCTTAGTGGGCTTGGGCCTTGGTATTTAGATGCCCATATAATACCCTTGAGAAATTTATGAAAACACCCTCCACCTTGCCTTTATTATTATTCACACCCTGTCATGCAACTCTTGCATTTTTCATAAAATGTCTAAAAGTATTCGGTCTTTTGTTTTCTTAACAATTAGTTAAGTTAAAAGTAATTATAGATGTAAATGGCATCTCCTCTATTTCCTTTTCCTTTTTCCTTTTCTTTTTAATCTTAACTTGGAATCTGCAATGAT
Source organism: Typha latifolia (assembly GCF_019914945.1). Classification (NCBI taxonomy): domain Eukaryota; kingdom Viridiplantae; phylum Streptophyta; class Magnoliopsida; order Poales; family Typhaceae; genus Typha; species Typha latifolia. The sequence goes on from NC_133093.1 coordinate 976,495, forward strand.
TTATATTCAATCAAAGTTTCTTTACATTGTGACTTAGATGCATCTAGCTTTTTCACTATAGATTAGTGCAGCAGTCTGATGTTACTTATGATAATTTTCAGAACTTGGATGAAAAAGTTGGAGAGCTCTGTGAGAGAAAACAAAATGAGAGAAAATAAATCATGATCTACTTTCATACTTGTGTATACTTGTGAATGTTTCATGAGCTAATTCATCGCAACTAAGTCGGCCTAGAAAAAAAATTCACAGAGGAAATATGCATTGGAAGAGATCAAATTTTAACAACTTCTTTTCAAACATAAAGAGTCTAACACGAAAATGCGATACTCTCCAAACAGTTCTGATTTCTGAACATTATCCTGCTTAATTAGAAGTAAATTTATTAGGTACTTCTAAAATGCTAGATTACAATGTTATCAGACACTGATTGTTACCTTAATAGATTATACTAGTGACATTAAAACCAGCCTGGATATTATGAATTTATGATTATACTAAGAAAATTGATGCATTTCCACTTCAGGTAGCTGAGGAAATTTATCAGAAACCTTATTTGGCGCCGTCTTCTGCTATGGAATATTAATATTGTAGCAATCCTGTAAAATGAAATAAGATAGATATCGAGTACTGATTGAATCTTGACAGATTATTGGTAGTGACATCAAAATCATAGGTGATGGATATTATGATTATACCAATTACCAAGTAAGTGCTGTGTGAGTAAAACTAAAGTTTCGCCATGGTTTTGACACTGCATAGGCAAGACAGGCATAGGTTCTGAAAAAATATACATTGTATGAATCTACGGTTGCAATTTCTGATCATAAACTAAATTTTCTCTAAATGAATATACTTCTAGATGATGTCATACTAATGAAGACTATGATCTGCTTCAAACCAAAGAATAAGCAGAAATAGTAGACTGACATCATGGCTTCAGGAACTATAGCCATATATTGGTAAAATTGACTTTTTGCTGAGTTTGCAGTGAAAGTAAAACTACTTCACACTGTAAAGGAGTGCCTGCTTGAAATATATAAAATATGTTTAGCTGCTAGGTTCATTAATATGTGGTTTGGAAGTGTGTTTAAGATGAATTTGTAATTCTGAACACATTCTATATGCTTCTCTATCAGTTCTCTGACAGCCATCTTTAGCGCCTTGATACAGTAGTACAATTTTATGTCTGAAATGGCTACTTTGCTAATCTCTTAAGTAAGCATATTGGCAGATTTTGTCTTTGTAAAGTTCCTGTAACAAGGCATATTTGGAATCTATGCTCGTCGATTCAGAGGCAAGCCAATGTTCAGAATACTTGTTCTCATAGGTGGAATTTTATGTTGTTGAAGCAGATCATGCCAAAACAGCAATAACAATTCTTATCTGGGTTACTCATGTACTCCTAATTTTCAAGAAATTAGAGATAGCTTCAATATTAACTTAATTTGGATGCATTTTGGTTCTTGATCAGCATAACAAAGAGGATCACCCTTACGAAGTAAGAAGTTAATTCTCTTTCCTTGCTATATATCGCCAATCGAAATTTATCAAGAGAAAGCATCTCTGCTCTGCAAAGTTTCAGCACATATTTCTCTAGACATCTGATACCGATACAAGAAAAAATTAATCTTGATTGACTTTAGACTTCTCAACCCTGTAAATGCACTATGCTCAGGTTTCCTCAATATCCTGCCAAGAGTTGGCACACTGATATTATAAACTTTACTACCTTCCTTTCAAGTGGATGCAAGTTAGGTCCTCTCTGTGAATTAATATGTTCAAATCACACATTTAGAGATTCAAAATGGACTTTTGGATCCAAAACCAATTGCAATCAACTGCAGTGGAATCTCTTCTTCTACCACTGTGCATCCAACCCACATACCATACAGTATCAGCTGTTTTCTCCACCCCTCCCTGATGTAGTTTGCCATTTGACATTAGAAGTGCAATGCAAATTTTTATACATCAGAATTCAGAAAGGTGTCATCCAAATGAAAGGAAAATTTCCATAAACCTCTTGTCAAAATTCCGGTCATAACGACGTCGTGCTCAATTTTGGTGCATCGGAAAAACAAATCTTGATACATATATCAAAGTGGTAGATCTTTTAGCTCCCTGTCGTCGCGGAGGAAAAATCTTTTACATGGCCTTATATATTTATAGACAAGCCTAAATTAGATTATTCATATTTTTTTCGAAGACCGATGTAAATAATTAGGTCGAAAATTTTCGAAGTCTATAATCAGCAATATATTTCGTCGAAACAAAAAGGCTTAAATGAAAGATTCTCATCCTTCTTTGTTCTATCTTCTAAGCAATCATATGAGATCAATACATAAATAACTTTAGGTGTTGATGAAAATGACATAAAAACCCACGTCACGATCGGACGGTCCAGATCGGCTGAAGAGAAACTTGATCATGATTGAAGGGTGAGGGACACTGGATGTAAAGTGTCCATTTCTTTCTTTCTAGAGGTAACAAATAAAAAGAAGCACAGAGGATTTAAAAGGATCTCTCCCTTTTGAGAAATCTTTCTTTTTAATTCCTAAGACCTTAATAGGCCTGTTTAAAAGAACACCTGGGTGAGAGAGGTCTTAGGGTTCCCTTCAAAGTTCAAACAATTTCGGTTTCCAAAAGGGCAGGGGCTTCCAAGAAGCACGTGGGTAACTTCGAGACTCCGTTTCCTCGGTAGAAACTGCTAACTCCCTAATGGATTTCTCTATCCCTCTGCTCAATATTGTCATTACTATGTAATCTTGATTGGTGTCGTTAATTGCTCATGATTTCTTGATCATCTTTAGGACACGGATGCATCTTTCTCTGTTAAATTGCTGGTATTAGGATATTTGCAGTTTGAGTTTTTAGATTAGGTCTTATAGTTGATAAATTATTTCTGGTTGTCGAGAAATATTTATCTTTCTTATTATAAATGATGCGTGTTTCCTGAAGAAGCGGTCATTAATAAAGAAAGGAAGAAATTCGCTCTCTTTCATTTCAGAAACCTCCATGTGATATGATGAGTAGTTTGAGAATTTGTGGATTGCTGAGGTTCATATTTTATCAGGGTAGATATGTAGGATTGTGGGTTTAAGTTGAAAATTTTAATTTATGAATTCCTCAAGAAACGAGGGAACTGGGGTTCTTGTGCCCATTGTCTACCTTATGTTCCTCAAGATCTTTGCCCATTGTCTACCTTATGTTGCTCCACAAACCAACAGGAAACTTTTGGTCAAAGTATTGCTGTTGAGAAACCTACCTCAACTTTGGTCTAATATCCTAGTACAGCTATGGAAGAGGGAATTAAAAACAAAAAAGATCAGGAGAAACAGAGGTAAATACATTGACATAGCTCAATCTGAAGTTGGATATTTCGATTCAGGGGCAACATGGGTCGATACTCTTGATAAAAGCTATATCTGCAGGAAGTGTTAGACTCATGGCATCCCTGCCAAACAGCATGGGCAATGCTGGCTGAGGAATAATTACCTTGATTTGGAATAGAATCTGTAGGCAAACCTACCTAGACTCCATAATTTTAGTTCCTTGTACTTCCTGGACTGGTGTTAATTTATAGGCAACTCTATGCACACTGTTTCCACTGCAAGGTCACCAATGTGTAATTCTGCCGACATGTCTTCATTATCATCCAAGTATTTTACCAATTATATGGGGTTAACTATAGATAACTTGAATGAAAAAGCTCCAAATATTGAGAGATTTGATAACCAGCAATATATGACATTAATTGTCTCACATTTGGGGCCTAATTTTATGTTGAAGCAAATTTAGATGAAAGAATGATTGACCATGAGATTTATTTGCCAAATTGGAAAGTAAACTAGTAAAGTAATTTAACATCTCAATTGCAATTTATGCTTATGCAATGCAGGAGAAACTCGTCCATAACATTCTATAGACATGATAAAGTTTGGACGAGGGAAAAATAGGATAATATTTGTCCTAAGAAACATATATCCCCTAAATAGTCCCTTACTGTTTTATGCAAATTGGGAGTGGATATAGTAGAGGGAAAGCAAAGGAGGAGTTAGATTCTGAGTAGAAAGAACAAACAACATAGAATCACAAGGTTCCGAAACTCAATATCGGAATCAAAATCAATTGGTTGTCTGAAAAAACAACAAGTGTCGGTTGTATCGACTATGTCGGCCGTCTCGACTGCCCATATATGATCAATCTATTTTTTTAATTACATAAAAAATTAGATATTATTTAAAAATGTAGGATTCTAAAATTTAGAAAAAGTGACAGAAAATAAGAAAATAAAATAATTCGCACATAAAGCCTAAAAACTAAAAAACTTATTAACTCAAAACCATAATGAATTTCGAGTCAGATCTAGTAAATTTCTATGCTTACAAATTGCTGCTGTAGAAGTGAGATGAAGGAGGACTCTTTTTCTTCACTATTGTTCGACAGTAGTAAGAAATGGAGAGTTAAAAGGTGGGAGAGAAAGAGAGAGATGAGAAATGAAAAAAAAAGAAAAAAAATACTCACCCGAGTTCACCAGAGTGTGGAATAGCCGGAGGAGCTTGTCGGATTAGCTTGATAATGTGTGAGGGGTGGGAGGAGTTTCATGTGTGACGGATAGAGAGTAAAAGTTGAAAACTTGAAAAGAAGACAGTTATGAACATTAATTACTGATGTTCCCTCATGTCAGATCCATTTTATATCCAACCTGAATCTTTAAAAAAACTCATTTTGGTCAGTTTCAACTGAGTTTCGGCCGATACTAGGTCGAAACCAGCCGCCATAGAAGTTCAATGCATATTATTTGTTCCAATATCTGTTGCGTTGCCTTCTTAGAAAATATGAGGTAAATTTTCTTTTGAAATTTTTCTTGAATTTCTAGTTAGTTCTCATTACAATATTTTGCTATGTGCTTCCAGATTTACTAAAGTCATCATAGGTGTATATAACATTTGCTATTCAATGTTTAATTTATTTTAGAATTAATATGGAATATGAAGTAAGTAAATTGGAGAATGAAAGAGTTTATTTATACACTTCTGAGTCATCTAGATTCACTATCTAATTTTATTTAGGTTATTTGGCTATTCATGTACTTATCTTCAATCATAGTCTCATTAGAGTTAACATATACTGGCTTTACAAAGTTTGTCTTAATTAGCTTTTCTTTGCCTTCTCATTATCTTGTTCTGTCTTCCAATCTTACAGGAACTTGCTGGAGGAAATTGGGTAGGTTGCTTGTTGAGCTGGCTTATGGTGTATATCCTTGAAAAGTCATTTGTAAGGTCTACTCCACCTATTACTGTTGCATTTCAAATTCTTCTAATGTCAAAATAGGTGAAAGGCTGACTGATTGTATTCCTCATCATTGTATGTAGCACGTAATTTTAATTATCTTTTGCAATTGAACATGGACAACAACAAAAACATGGACTTATCATGATTTATCACTATGGTGTGATGCAACAGATGTCTCCAAAATATAATGAATGTTCTGGGAATTGCTGTCCAAAACCTCTTTTGTCTGAGAATGTGGATTGTGAATTATCTTCCATCAATGTTCCAGTTTCATCCACAAGCTCCTCTGATTTATCCATTATCAATAATTTGTGCCCAAACTCTGCACCTAAGTGGGATGGTAATGTGTATAAACGAAGAAAGATGGATAGAAACTTTTCTGCTCTCCTCTCAGAAGAAAATATCACAGAAAATATAAACTGCAATGTTTTTTGCCATTCCTGCATAAGTTCCAAAGATCACTCTTCAACATTACAGAGCAATACAGGGGAAGATCCTCTGATATCTTTAGGTTCTTGTGCCAAAGATCTTCAGGATACACAAAATCTGTTGAAATGTGAAAAATGCCACCAAAAGAAGCCTATCAGTACTCTTAGCTCACAAACTGAGTCAATTCCAGATTCTATGGTGAACAGGGTAACTTCAACATTAGAATGTGAAAATACGGCAACAGTATCTAATACTGAGAAACGCGGACCTGCATTGGATCTTTACTCGGGTGCAAATGATAGATGGTCTTCATCAATATCAAATATTTCATCATTTCCAAAGACAGAAGCAGAAGATGCTGGGGAGTGTTCTTCATCTGATATTTACATTGTAAAACAATTTAGAGAATCCATGTCACCAAGGGAGCTTTGCATCATTCTTCTCAAAATTCATGGACTCCTTGGGGGAAGGACAGGCAAGAAAACTGATTCTAAAGAGGCACTCTGTGATAATGATCCCAACTATTCTCTGAGTCTGAGATGTAAAAATTGCGGGTTTTCGGAGCACCCATCGAAGATGCTAATTTGTGATCAGTGTGAAGAAGCATTTCATTTGTCTTGTTGCAATGCTAGACTGAAAGAGATGCCAGTAGATGATGAATGGTACTGTCAACCTTGCTTTAGAAAGAAACCTAAGATCTCATCTAGAAAATTGTTAAATTCCAGATGTGAACGATCTGAGCATAGGAACAGAACTCGTGGGGATCTAGTAACTCCTATAACTTCCATGTTAAAAGACATTCAGCCATATACCTCTGGGGTTCGAATTGGCAAAAATTTCCAAGCAGAAGTCCCAAACTGGTCTGGTTCAATCTCTAAGTATGTAATTTTACTCACTACAGTATTGTTATTGCTTTCATTCTTTCATTTTATTACTATATGAATGTAATCATCACATTTGAGATAAAAAGAAAAGGAAAAAAAGGGCATGGTATTCCATAATTAGAAGCACAAGCTTTTTCTTCTTTAATTTGTATGGAAACAAGGATACATAATTTTTCTGTGTCACATATCATGCTTCTTTCTTTTAATATCTAGAGATTTTTGTCATGGTCCCAAAATATGCTTTTACAAAGGTGTCACCTGGTGGAATGGTTAAGCTGCTGTATGCACCTTGGTGGCGCATTTGGTAAGCAAAACAACCTCTCTGATAATGGGCAAATGCTACTTCCTTCTGACCTCTCTAAACCTCACATTGGAGGGAGCCTTGTGCATCTAGACACCATTGTTTAGTTCTTTTATAGGGACTTTTGTCATGATCTTGTTGAAAGCTTTTTCGGGGGCATTACTCAGAGTACGCTTATGTGTTGCCCTATTCACCTTGGTGGGATGGTTGGAATCATAAAACTGCCTTTCATATAATGGGTAAGGCTGCACATATATTTCTCTAGAACTGTACTGAGTAAGAGCCTTGTGCACCAGGATGCCCATCCCAAATGCTTTACAGTTACCTTTCCTTTGTTTAACGTAGGCTGAGAATGTGCAAATCAGTAATTCAGTATACTGGATACTCAATTAAATTTCCTGAGTACTTCAGATTCCTTTTAAATTTTCTTTTTGTTGGATCCAATGTATGTGCTCATATCTGAATTCTGTAATAAATGATCTCAGACCCTCAAGATTCCAAGTAATCCTTTGCATATCACACATGTGGGGTACATATACTGAATTCTCTGTTGCTCATCTTCTTGCATGGTATGGTATGCGTGCCGTTCTTTGTGAGCATGTTGGTTGGCACATAAATATGAGCTTCCATTTTTTTATTGATGGAACTAATATAAGCTGCTATCTAGATTTGGAAATCCTAAATTTGTCAAAGAGAAACAAATTCTTGATTCTGACCAGTAGTCCATGGCTCATACTGATTCTTGTGATTTATGAAGGGAATGTTTGTAGAATGGTTTATTTTACATTAGATGATTACAACCTGTGCATTTCTTTCTTTCTAAACTCTAACGCTCATTTCTCTACTCTATATTGATGGCCTCCCTGTTTTATGATTTTATCATTGAGATAAAACTTTTTGAGCTTAAGCTTCTTGCATTTCTAGATTGTGGAGTCCCAGTTGATATATGCCTTATAGTAGAAACAGATTGATAATGATATCTTTTATATTTTTCTGATTTATAGTTTCTGTCATGATCCATTGTTCTTTGACGTCTTCTTTGTCATCATTTTCCCTGCAGTAGTCCTGACTATTTTAATGAACCCTCTGAAGTGGATCCCACAGAATTTAGTGAAGTGAACGTAAGACTTATTGTTCTTATCGTGCATTTCATTTTTCTAATGTTGCGATATACTTAGAATGTTTCGTTGTATACTTAGGGCTGGAATGCTAAAATTCAGGGGTCTAGACCCAGCAGCATTGGTAACTGGATCCAATGTCGAGCATTATTAGCTGCAAGTGGAAACAACAAGAGAATTATTTGTGGCAAGTGGCGCAGGTAAACTTCGTCAATGCATTACTTAGTATGTAGGGATGAAAACGGATCGGATAGTGCTCAACCCATATCCGGATTCATATTTTTAGTCTGGATATGGATTTGTATACGGATATTGGACGGATAGCAAAATTTAAAACCATATTCTAATTAAACGGATACGGATAATTTTCGGATAGAGGATCGGATCTTAAACGGATATTAATTGAATTTAAAATAATTATAATATTTTATTTATATATAATTAGCACAAAATTATTAAGAGTTTTACGATAAATAATTTTTTTGTATGTCAAATTTATAAAATTAAAGAAATTAATCTCTATAAATAATACATAATGTATTATTAGTAATAATATTAATATTTACTATTTAAATAAGCAAACTAAAAACTGTAACTCATTTTAAAAAATATGCGGATAAACAGATATCCGATATCCGTATCCGAATCCGAAAAATATATCCGACCAGTATCCGAATCCGTATCCAAATTTTTTTAAAAATTTCTATCCGTATTCGAATCAGATAGAAATTTTTTATCCGAATCGGGTCGGATAGCGGGTCGGGTCGGGTCGGAGTTAATCCGACCCATTTTCACCCCTATTAGTATGAAATGAGGGAGTCTTATTTTCTACTTTTCCTTTGGCATTGTTTCATAGATGTAATGTCTGTTGCACTTCTAAAGTACTTTAGGAATAAGGAATGGAATTTAATTTAGGATATGTTGGCCTTTGGATCATGGAGTACATGTACTTGCTCACCCAAGTGTTTTTCAAGGGCCATCTATTTTTATGAGATAACTTGATTGTATTTTGTTCTGATTTTTGAGTATCTTACGATCAGAATCTCAAAGGTGCCACACTATGTGATAGCAGCCTCTTGCATCCAAGAGATCATGGATCCAAGTCATGAAATAAGGTTCCCTTTTAAATAAATCTCCTATTTATAAGAGTCAGAGATATTTGAACAATTGGACTTTTAGAGTAAGCTTTTGAAAATCTAACTTAACAGATCATATTATGACATTTTCAGATAGAGAGATTTAGCAGAAGTTAAGACATAAATCAAGCATCTCAAAATTCAATTGGCTTTATTCTGGATAGATTGATGATGAAGATGTTTTTACTTTTTATCTGTCAGGAGGCTTGACTGAAACTTTAGATATATATATATCATATATTTGTATTATTGTGTGACAGTTAAATGATGCTGTCAGGGTAATTAGGAAAATGTCAAGTGGCTTCCCAATCACAATACCTTCCCAAGGAGTCATTTAGTTCTGGGCCATGAGAGGTGGAAGGATGTGCTTCTGTATATATATATATATATATATATATATATATATAAATATAATTTGTTTCTCTGTATTGCTTCTTCATTTTCTTTTGTTTGAGACCTCTCTTCCTACTTCCTGCATCTGGTTGCTTACATTGTATACCTTATGGTTTTCAATAATTATTCTGAAACATTTCTTGGTTTGATTTTGATTTATGTAGAAAATGTAACTTATCTCATGCTTCATGTTACAGGGCACCCCTTTTTATTCTTCAGACTGATGATTGGGATTGTTCATGTTCTGTTCTTTGGGATCCAGCCCATGCTGATTGTGCTGTTCCTCAGGTGACTGCTGACATTGTAGATATACTTTGCTCACTTAGATATTTAAGTATCTTAGTTATAGTTTCCATGTCATTTTTACCAAATAAAATCTTTTGAATGTCACAGTAGACCAATATGTGACCTCACAATTAATGTATGTTTGGATCTGAGCCCACTATGGTACTATATATTTGACCTTTATCCCCAAAATGTCGTTCAGTTTTCATACCCAGACAGCCCTGGCCCTTTTCAATTGGAGCTCTCATCTCTGTTGACCTGAAGCACTGACCTAACTGCTCAGGGGAAAGAGCAAAGAAACACTGGACATAATACTGATAACAGCATGAGCTCTCATATTCTAGCATTCAGCTGACTGTCCAGGGAAACAGTAAAGAAGGCTTGCACATTATACTGATAATAGCATAACCTAAGAAATTAGAATGAGATGGCAACATATGGACAATCAATCAAAATCGATGCAATAATAAAAAGGATCTATCTTGATTAAAGAACATAAAGACAAACTACGTAGATTCTTGAATTTTATGCAAGGTGACGTGACTATTGCTGAATTTTATATTGGTTGGGAAAAATACTGTTAGATTTAGCTGCACATATAGTTAGAATGCTGAGTGACCAATTATCTGAATAGGCTTCAAGAATCAGTCTTTAGTGTAGCGTAACTGTAGCATATTTTGAGACGACTATTTGCTCTCTTTTACTAGGTGATAAATGTTATTCATCAATGTTAGGACATAATATCACCTTTCCTTCACAATAACTATGATAGGTTAACGGAAAATAACCAGTATGGAAGAGATTCCTATGTGGAAGTTCAGCTTGCTTGCTGCATGAAGTTCTGCTTGTATAAAAACAACTGATGAACTATCATGTCAAGTAAAATTTTTAGTTTTTAACTATATGTTCCCACTTGAAAATCATTAGGCTCGTGTTTTTCTCTCCTCAAGCTATGTTCTCTTGGGTGTATGCCTGCTTTTTGATATGTGTCTTCATGTATAATTAGTCAAAGTAACATGTGGTTAACAATTGTTTAGCTGTGTTTCAGTAGTTTCTTCCTGTCTTCACTCTTATCCTGATATTTACTTCATTATGCATAGGAACTGGTGACAGACGAAGTTCTTAAGCATTTGAAGTATATAAATATGGTATGCATCAGTAGCTTCTTATAATGCTTTATCTTAAAATGCTTTATACTCGTGAATTCTCTATTTGGTACTCTTCTTACTCATGTATAGTCTGTTGATTACTCTTCTTACTCGTGCATACATTGTCAGTTAGGACGACATATTTATTTTGTACTTCTTTGCATGACAATTCCTCTATTTATATGATTATATAATCATGTTTGTCTTGATAATTTTTTTTAATACCAACAGATGTCCCACACGCATATAGTTTCATTATAGTATGCCTATAGTTACTATTCCTTTTTCATATTTGATTGATACAGGCAACATACTTTAGATGTTATGCTCTTTCACATTTCCTTGCTTAAAAGCAAAAGAGACCTGTAAGGCTGTAACCACCTTCTTTCTTGCTTGTCTTGTAAAATTCTTTAAATGGGGAACTATAAGGAGGCAGGTTGACTCAGGTTGAGCAGACTTACAGTCTTACAGTCTTACATGACCCAATCACATATGGAAATGTTTTCCTAGTCAAGAGTTCGGACTTGATTTTCCAAGTGCAGATAAGAACAGACCTTAAATGTCCTGGTAGGGATAAAAACAATCTGTTAATTACAGATACGGTAGTGACAAAACCACATCTACATCCGCTTCTCTTTTTGGGGTATAACTACAACTGTGATAGTAGATAAATAGTGAGATTGTTTGCTATATTTGCTTTATGGATAGGCATGCAGGTTGAATATCCCGCATATTCATTATTTGATTTATAAAACTATAAGAAATGTGATAACTCAAATCTACAACAAAATTAATAAATATATAAGCAAAGTGGAGTAATTGACATAAAATTTGAAACAAACTTATTTTACTCTCCACTCTTTTAATAATCTTAAACTGCACGGATATACAAATACATAATCTAATAATATTCTTCAACTCATATTCGTATCCAAATAAGCCAATCTGGATGCAGATATGAATAGGGATTTGAAGAGGGATAGAAATCCATATCTAACAAAACCCGGATATGGCACCAAATTGAATAGGATTGACTGACTTGTCAGTCCAACACCTTAATACAGGAATACGAATTTTGACGCAATAAGGAACACAATGCAGAATTTATGTATGTTGCATGTATGCGTGTATATATATATATATATAAACAAGTGCCCATATTCATGCTGAGTTGCCTTATAAATTGCCTGATCCAGGTTTGATCCAGCTTACACTTGGAGAGAATTTTTCATAATTTTTCATTTAACTTGGTAGGTAGTTGACTGGGTGTGTAGTGCTAAGCAGATCAATAACTTGTTGCCCAATGGTAAAGCAATAACAAATCAATTAAGATTACAAGAATCAGAGAGTACAAGTTTAGCAGCACTTAGTTCAAAACAAAACACATGCTTTCCAGTTGTTTCATTAACTTTAAAGCATATCTAAAAGAGATCTTGGTTATAGTAGAGAAACTACTGCAAAATTTGGTCCTGTCACCATAAGTTAGGTTCTTAAATCAAATAATCTCAGCTTCAATAAAGGTGGTGATGGACACAGGTTAAGAGTTCCAAGTACAACTTGTGAGATAAGAATATTCTTGTATGACTAACTATGCTAATGTTTCTATCCTTTGTATCTGCTAAACATTTAAAGGATTCCTTTTAGCAACTTCTCTGTATGATAATATAAAGTACAGGGAATCTCAACAATATTTGGAACTTCTGGAGTCATAATACTGAGTTCAAGCTCTTTCATACTACAATGGAAGCTGAGATAGCAACCTTGTCGGAACAAGTCTTAGTCGTCATTTGAAATACCGATGTGCTGGCTGTTTGCATTGTTTGTTAATATTCACATCCTATCTAGGATAATAATGTACTTTGCAAGTGAAACCTCACATGGGATTAAAAGTTTCAACTGCAGTTGCAAAACTCACGCATACTGAGCACATTCTTTGGCCTAAGCTTGGTTGCCAATATGATAGAACTATCACCATTATCATCAAATCGGAAGACTTCTCGGGTTACTAAAGTCATAAGATAGTAATATATTCTAATTTATAGTAGGCCTGCTTATTTGATTTATTTCATATTCTCTCTTTTTTTTCTTTTTTTTTTCTTTTTGCGATGATTTTCATTGTTATTATGCTTTTCTGAATGAACATTAATTCTTATGCAGTTAAGGTCTCGCCTTGTTGATAGAGAGAGGAAACTTGGTTAGATTAAGTGATGTTGCTGATAGAGGGATATCAAACAGATAAATGTGAGTTTCTCTCCATTTCAGGCTTTTGATATGCCAGGCTTCTATTATATCCAAATATGTCTATCATTCAACTTCTTGCATATTTTTATCCTGGCACTTCTTGTACATTCCGTTTGTGTATATTGTGGTATAAAAGATTAAATAGAACAGCTGTTCCACCTTGATATATTTGGTTTTGGAACACATATGGGGAATCATTTGGGTTCATTAACAGCAGTGGAGCCACAAAAAAAAAAAAAATTTCCTGTCGAACCTGTACTGGAGAAGAAAAAATAAAAAATAAAAATCCATCAATGGAAACCTTCTCTCATTGTTCAAGTCATGTTATTATTGGTCTCAATTTGCTATTATTTCCTTTTCTTAACTTGAGTTGGGGTTAGTTGTGGATTTCTTTGCTCCATGAACAGTGATTGGCCCAAGTGCTTGTTTTGTGCTACCATTTCTCTCAATAAACTCATATGGCAACAAGTGCCCCTTTGTGTTTCTTGATTTATCGAGCTTTATCAAGTTAAATAGAGTGTTGAAAACACTAAGATAGGAAAGAATAAGTTGTGTCAAACTTTGATACCACTTCAGGACTGAGAGTCAACTTTAGATCAGCAGATGAGAAAATAAACTGTCAGTTTGCTGTTGACATGTCAGGTTTTGTTTCTGATACTGCTCAATAAGAAGCAATGTTTCTGATACTGCTCAGTAAGAAAATAATTACCTATCTACTACCACTTGAATTTTTTTAAGTGCTGCTCTCATGATTTTTTTTCCTTCATTGAGATAAGTGAGAACTTAACCATTTGAATACTGTCCCATTAGAGTCGTGATTTCTTGTTGATTCTAAAGTATAACTAGAAAGCTAATAAATCATGGTAAACATTAGAAGAGGCGAAGGGATAGTCTTGAGTTAGTTAAAAGAACTTATTGTGTAATAATTCTTGAATTCTAGAGGCATCGGTATTTAACGAGACATGATTAAGTTCTCACTACTCTAGAAAAAGAAAATAGTAAATATTGCAAGAGAACTTAATCTCGAGGCTTCAATTAAAAAACTATAAAGAACCAACAAGGTGGATTAAAAATAAAATGGCATGCAAACAGTTAGCCTTCTGATACACAAGATCAAACTGGGGCAGAGAGCTAGAAGAATATCCAATCTACCTTTGGGTAATAGAACAGTATAATACAGCTACAAGCATTATCCATAAGTTCAAACTATCAAAAAACAATTAAACTTCAAATGTTTTGACTTTCTGAATCAGTATTTCAGCAATCCAAAGAAATCAAACCAAAATCTTTCTTGATTTACTGGTGAAGTTCTATGAGATCTGATTCCTTTGAGACTAAGCAGGATAAGTTAGCATCCCATATTCCAATGAGGGGGCAACTATCTTGTACAACAAAAGAGTTTCTAATTTGCCACCATTAAGAACAAGAAACCAAATAAATGAGACAAGGCAAAGCTTATTTTAAGGAACAACCTAGATACTCATCATTCACATCAATTTTCTCAACTAAAGAGAAACCGGCAATGCAGTAGAGCAATCGGAGTCAATATATTGTACTCACAATAAAGCAATGCATTTGCATAAAAATCATAAGAAGAAAATATTGTGTTTCAGTATGGAGTTATTCATGAGAGTGAAACACTGATAGCAAAATTAAAAACAAGAGACAAGTTTATTCCAGCCCTTCATGCAAATGAAGCAGATTGGCTCCATCCTGGTTCACCCACAGAAAAGCTCTTCAACCCTGTGCTGGTGCAATGTTAGTATTACCACATTGGTCATCAGTATAATAGCGTAAAGTAATATACATACTCTTTATGCGATTATTTTCTTAAATCATGTTTTACATATCACTTTCTCACTCAAATCAACTTTTAAATAGCATAAAATAGTGTGATGGTGGGATTGCCCTGGCATGTGTCCAATGAGAGTACCTCCTAAGAAAAACAAAAATGACAGCATGCTTCACTTGATGGCAGATCCATATGCTACCATTTACCTTCAGTTCATGAACAGCAGATAACAATGCCATGCATATCGCAAAGCAGGAAAACTACCACAATGAGCAACATCTGATGAACTCAGATTCAACATCTGCAGTAACATTTTTCAAATAGAGGAGAAATGTTCGTTCAATTGTCCTGGAAAAAGCATATCTCCAAATGTTCTGTCAATCTCATCTCTATTTTTGCAATTTTTTCTACATCATTTGTTACAGCCTCATTACTGTCAGATTGACACAAGAATATTCAAACGGATCTAGCCACTAAACCTACATGTCAACAGTCAGCGACTATTATGACGACATAGTCCATAATGAATCAGGTTTAATAGCACATCCATCTGCTCATATTTTCTATTTGGGAGAGCTGAATAACTATCAAAAGGCCTCAGATTATCAATCAAATCCATCGACATCAAAATTACTGGGAAGAGATGTATTTTGTTTGGGGCTAAACATTATTTATTTTTTCCATTCTAATACATAACACATTATACGCTTACTTTCTCGCAAAATGGAAAATTATAGTTGAAATCAAACTTAATACAACCAAATAGGATGTGTTATTTTCGAAGTTAATTCGCTGAAGTTCTCGTATAAAGCAATATGTGACTTAAACCAGTGATTTTGAAAGGCATGTGCGGTATGTGGGCGATCACCCCACCGCATAGTATCTAGGCAGTATGCGAGCGCATATGCAGAATTGCAGATGCCCAATCGGTCCAGTATTATTAATATATAAAAATATAAAATAATTGTATACGATATATGCTATATACTAATATAGTATATAAATTTTTTTAATAGTCTGCTAAACCCTAAAACCTAAACCTTGCCCACCTCTCTCTCTCTCTCTCTCTCTCTCTCTCTCTCTCTCTCCACTGTCCGACTACCAATTGTGGGCTCACCTCTTTGTTCTTTCTTCTGACTCTCTTGTGCTCCTCTTTTCTAGGGTTAAGAGTTTGGGATCGACCGAAGAGAATGAAGAGAATGAAGAGAGTGAAGAAGAGTTAAAATCAAGAGGATTGAGAAGAAATTGGGGCTTCACAAGAAGACCTATGAGAGTTTTGCTCGCTGCCATGTGCTGCTCATCATGTGCTACTCGCCTCTCACCATGCGCCACTGAGAGAGGAGAGGGCTCAAGAGGATTGAGAGGTGGATCGAGAGAGGAGAGAGCTTGAGAGATGGATCAAGAGAGTAGAGGATTTAGGCTACAATATTTTCTTAAAGTAACGCACAACCTGCTATTATTTCTGCCTGATCCGCTACCGTCGTCTCAACCCGTCAAGCATGAAATAGGCTTGCCAAAACCTGCTAATGCGTTTCAACTGCAATTTTCCAGTGCCTTGTGTGTTGGCAGGGCAACCAATGTCCACCACGCTAAGGCAGCCGCTAAAAATGCTTTTCAATACACTAATAGCGTGACATAAAGAGAAAAATAAAAATAAACTAGAAGTTGGTTGCCTTGCCATGAACAGTCCATGAGGGGTCATTTTTGGAGGTCCCTAATGGATCATTTTCAATGTGTTTTGTATAAGAATGGATAAAATAATAATAAAAAGAATGGCACAAACCCTTCAATGGATAGTTCCAAGACAATTTAATATATAAAGTGATTATCAATCTATCTTAAATTAGGCACAGGAATTTCTATGAGCAAAATCAGTTAGCATATGGATAAATTCAACCACTAACACTAACAACCATTATTCCAATGATTTGGTATAGCTCAGTCAGCACTAATATATTTTGAGGTTTGTTACTTGTTTTTCTTATCTGTGATACTCCCCCAGTCAACAGTTAAGACAGGGCATCCTAGATCAGAAATGGAACATAGAGAGCCAGATATACGTTATATTTCATTAAATCCGAATAAAAAAACTTCCAATTTTTGCAAGTAACAAAAGCAAGAGTATCATTTTCTTATTTATACTATTCGATAATGGATTCCACCGAATTAATCTGTAAGTAGGCAAACAAACCCCGTCCAACCCATATTGCAGGACATGTAATATCAAAAAGCCTGGATTCCCATTTTACTCAAACTCGCCCTCAAATTAAACCACGTATCAATTAAATTGATCATTAAAAAAAACATCCAGATTCACATAAAAATTCATATTTTATGCAAAATCTGAACTCCGCAACTCAAACCAAAGATCTAGTAAACAAAGAAACCTAAAACAACCTTAGATTCCATTCTAGATCAAAGATCTGCGTTAGGGTTTCAGATCAAACCTGTGATGTATAGGACCGGGACTAGTGGTGGCCACCTTCGCCGCCGCCGGCGGCGTGCTGCTGGTGCTCGAGGTGGCGGCGCTCCTCGGGGAGCGCGACGAGGTAGGAGAAGATCATGCCGCCGATGCAGACGTGGAAAAGGGGCTCGACGGAACTCGTGTCGATGTACTTCTCGATGTAGCGATCCACCGCCTTGTCGGTGGTCTTCTTGATGTGGTCCCACGTGAGCCGGGGCTTGAGGAATCCGGGGAGCTCCCTCACCTTCATGCCCTTGATCTCGTTGTAGAACGCCCGCAACGCCATGGATGGGGAGCAGAAGCCAAACCCTAACCCTAACCCAAGAGTTCTCTCTCAATCTCGATTGCTCGACTCGGGTCGATGGTGGTCTTCTTTCGATGGGAGATTGGGGTAAATAAGAAAGGGGTTAAAATTAAAAAAAAAGAAAAAAAAAACTGAAAGAGAGAGAGAGAATTACAAATAACACCCTATATGTCATTTTATTATAAATAACTCTATCTTTTCATTATTTATAAATAGAACCTCTTATTTGCGAAAAATATCAAAACTACACTCGACCATTTAATAAACATATATAATACAAGATTAATTCAATTAATTATAGACCAAATGACGTCTCTAAAATAGCTTGAAAATAAATCCAAACATCAATTTTCAACGGCTTAGAACCAAATCAAGCCTAGAAAATACTAAACTTGCATCAAAATACCGAATTTTACAAAATCAGCTTAATTCTTGCCGACTAAACTTATCTTTTATTATTAGAAGAAATGGTAGAACCTAATTATTCTCATAAGACGGGACAAGGAGAGGAGACGGAGGGGAGGAGAGGGAGAGAGCTAAAAATTGTAAAAATAAAAAAGGCTAAGAAAATTGCCCATGGATTCGTCATTGCCTAAAGGCAGTTCCCATGGCGAACTAGACCTTAGTTTTTAGGACTCCTTCCCAAATGAAGGAATAGGGAGAAGGGGCAATGCTTCTTCGAAGAAGTTCATCGATGATAATAAGAAAAGAGGATTATCAGTTTTCCATCGAAAGGGACGGTCATCCTTGTCATTTTGCTAATAGAGCAATGTTCTAAGGTCTTAGGTTGAGGACCCCAAGTTAGCATTGCTTTCGGCTTTTGTAAATTGTGTCATAGTTAACCAGATAATGAAAATTGTTGGTTTTATAAAGTCGATTTTGTAAAGGATAGGAGAAGGCACTGGACCGAAATAAAATAAGAGAAAAGAGTTAAAAGGGTTGCGATGAGAAGAATCTAACCGCCACCAAGGTCCATAGGGCATCCAAGAATGGACGCCCAACAAGAGGTGTATTATTGATGACTCCAAACACACAAGATTTAGAAGTTGATTGAGGCATGAAGCTAAGAGCAAGACAATATTTTTGAGGTTAATGGCTAACTTGATCTCAACTTTGTGAAAGAGGATTGTGTCGTCAATAAATTAGAAGATAGATGACAACACAATCCTCTTGTCTTTAAGGATCCAATTCAGTCTAGTCTTAATGGATTTGAACTTAGCTCAATATTACTGGACTACAAGCTAATAAGCTATCGTGAAGTGAAATCGAGTCTACAGTTGCACTACAAAAAAAAGAGAATTATTTTTTTTATCTGTTTTAATTTAATATTTCTACTTGTCTATTTTGATCCTATCGAGTAATGACAACCATTTAATTTTTATAAAAAAAAACTTATTTCGCACGAGTTAATTAAACGGCTATAACCTAACAACGGCTATGAATCGCTCTCTGTAAGTTCACCCCATTTATCACAAGCGTACTCCTTTTGGATTGTTCCTATTTGGAGAGAGAGAGAGAGAGAGAGAGAGAGAGAGAGAGAGAGAGACGAAGGACGCGATGGTAATGAAAAGGAGGTATGATGTTATCAACGACCTTCTTAATCCTTCGAGTTCGGAGAGCGAGGGAGGGAGGATGGAAAGCGCGAAGGAAGCGGCGGGGTATATATACTCGCTGTTACGATCGCCGGAGAAATCGCTCTCTCTCGATCACTCTCCTCCTCTCGCGTCTCCTTCTCTCTCTTCTCTCTCTCGATTAGGTTTAGGGTTAGGGTTTCGCAGGCCGGCCGAGGTGGGGGAGGAAGAGAATGGGGACGCTCCAGACCTGGCGGAAAGCCTACGGAGCCCTCAAGGACTCCACCAAGGTCGGTCTTGCCAAGGTCAACAGCGATTTTAAGGTTTGATATCAGAAATCCTTTTAACCATCCTAGAACTTTTTTAAAGAATTCTTCTCGATTTCGATCTAATTCTGCTATTTTTGTGTTTGATTTGTTGGAAGGATTTGGACATTGCGATAGTGAAGGCAACAAACCATGTTGAGTGCCCACCGAAGGAACGACACGTTAGAAGTGAGTGAATTTTGGGTACAATTGGCAATTTGCCCTTATTTGATATAATCATTTAATAGATACGATTTGGGATTTTTTTTAATTACTAAAGGTCGTCTTTTTATTTGATAACTTGCATTATTCGTTAATTTTTTATCATTTTCTTTTTCTGTGCTTCAGAAATATTTTTTGCTACGTCTCTAGCACGTCCACGAGCTGATATTGCTTATTGTATCTATGCACTCTCAAGAAGGCTATCCAAGACACGGAACTGGACAGTATGTATTAGCATTAATTTCCTCTTAAAATTTTATTAATTTCGTTCCTTTGGTCAAAGTATTCAATGTATATATTGTGATGGAGAATACCAAACTGTCAGATGACTTGAGTTGTTCATATATTTTTAAGTTTCACCATTTACCTTATTTACTTCGTATCCTTTTAACATATCTTACACCAGCATCGAGTATAATTTTCACTTTTCTGAAATCTGAAAAATTGCAAGAATCTATTTCTTTTTCATGTATAGTAACTTCCAGCAGTTCAAAATTTCAACTATATGCAGTATTATATTTACTTCAAACTTCTTAGAAGCTTGAAATTGATTATGTATTTCTTTTTCATAGAAACAATAACAACATTTTCTTTTATTGAGATCCCTTGGGAAATGCTATAAGTTGGTAATTATGATCTCTTTTTATTGAATGATGGGTAACTGATCAAATATTACAGGTGGCTTTGAAAACGTTGATAGTTATTCATAGACTACTGAGAGAGGGTGATCCTACATTTAAAGAGGAGATTTTGAACTATTCTCATAGGGGAAATATATTGCAGATATCCAACTTTAAGGATGACTCAAGTCCTCTAGGTTGGTTATGCAATATATATTAATTGGAGATAATAGCTACTTTGCTTATACAATTTGTCTCCATTTAGCATGGAGAAGTTGAAGCTGAACATTTGATAATTGTCAGATATATCCTTTTGTAGCTTGGGATTGCTCTGCATGGGTACGAACATATGCTCTCTTCCTAGAGGAACGGCTTGAAAGTTTTAGGGTATTAAAGTATGACATTGAAGCTGAGCGTTTATTGAAATCTCCACAGGATACTGCCAAGGTAACCAGGGTGCTTTTCAATTTTAGTGACCTGATAGTGGTAGGCTCTAATGATTGTAAGTTTCTTCTTTTTTTGTTTTTTGGCTTTTATGCTGCCAGGGACATAGTAGAACGAGAACTATAGGTTGTCCAGATCTTTTAGAGCAGTTGCCTGCATTGCAACAGCTGCTCTTTCGCCTTGTCGGCTGCCAGGTTGGTTATATCAAATTCTGGCACTGGTACCATGTTTGAACCTTTTTTTCTTTTCCTTCTTATGGATTTTGGTTCCTTTCTTATTTGGTTACTGTAGCCTGATGGTGCAGCCTGCACAAACTACGTTATACAGTATGCATTGGCTCTGGTATGTTCCATTATTCTTTACTCTTCAATTATAGTTCTAAATTATGACTATGGAACTCAACTTTCTCATGAATATTTTATGTGCTAGTTTCCTGAAGCTTTTGCTGGACTTTTATAAACATTCTGTCTCCGATAGAAGAAATAAATTTAACCTTTTACCTTCCATGATTAACATGCCAATAAGCCATTTGCAAATATGTCAGTCTACAGACAACATGGTGCACAAATCTTGTTCCAAATAAACCAATATCGGCTCAGATATGTGAAAAATTAGCGTAATTTGCACTTTGCACCACCATTTTGATATGGAAACTATCGAGTTTGTATACAGCTTACTCATGGATGGCAGAGGTCATTCATATTAGATCTTGACTTTGAAATTTTAAGCCGAAACTCTTATGTTTCTAGTGCCCTCTTTTCTTTTGGAGGTTGATATATTTTATTCTATTTTTCTGTTAGAATGCTATTGTGGTTCTTTAAGTGATGCGAAATATCATTTCCTGTTTCCTGCGTCTTTATTTCATAAGGAAGCTACATGTCAGTTCTGGAAGATCAAGAAAACATTCCTCCTCTTTATCATCTTACTTTAAGGATGTCTTATGCTTGCTTCTCTTGGTCTTTGAATGCAAGACTTCTGGACTCCCCTATGATTGAGCTTTCTCATTGGTTGTGGGATTTCATATATTAAATTAGACAGGCTAAAAATTATGCTCTCCCCTATGAATAAATATTGGATAAAATATGTATATTTTTGTCTTATCTATAATATCTTATCTTTCTAAACACTTGCATGAAACTTACGGAACCTTTTAATGTTATTTAGGTTTTGAAAGAGAGCTTCAAGATCTATTGTGCAATTAATGATGGGATCATCAATCTCGTGGATATGGTATTATAGTTCATCCTGATGCTCAAATAGTCTAATGCATTCTTCATGACAAAGAACTTCAGGTGCTTTAGTTTTGTTCATGTTCCTGGCTGACCTTTTTAATTTTTTTAAATTATGTTGCAGTTCTTTGAAATGCCAAAATATGATGCCATCAAAGCCCTCGATATCTATAGACGAGCTGGTCAGCAGGTATTTTTTTTATCGATATATTATGCTTCTCGTGGCGGACAACTGTTAAACCAATGGTTGTTTAATCAATGTCTTATTGTTGCAGGCCGAGAACCTTTCAGAATTTTATGAGTTCTGCAAAAATCTTGAACTGGCCAGGAATTTTCAGTTTCCCACTCTGAGACAGGTTACGTACATCTTTACTCTAGTTCAGGATGATGTCCATTCTTCACCTGAACCATGAAAGCCTGGCCCAATTTTTAGTGGTATAAGATTTAAAATTTCCTACATGAATGTTAAGAATGTTTTAAGATAAATGCTAAATTTCAGTCAAATTGTGAACTGTTTTGCTCAGGGAATATTAGTTCTCTTTGTGTAACTTAATGTGGGTTTAGTTTTTATGAGAACTATTTCTTTCAATCTGTATATTTCTACCCATAATAGGGATTGGTATTTGTTTTTATTTTAAGCACCAGTACTCCTCGTGGTCATTTCTTCTGTGGTTCACCTTTTTGCAGCCACCTCCTTCATTTCTTGCAACTATGGAAGAATATATTAGAGAAGCTCCTCGGATTGGATCTATTTCAAGTAAGGCACTGGTAAGTTGTATTGGCACCATACTTTTCCAGTGTAATATTTGAGCAAATCTCATCCTTAGTCACTCTTAGATACTCTTCTTTGTGAGGCAAGTTTTCTTGTGGCTCCATCTTGATTATACCTAATCATCTGTAATTAGGCTGTTTAATAATGTCCATTAGCTATTCTGAATAATGTTGTTCAACTGAAAAAAATAATTTCTTATTGAAGACTCTAGAGTCAGACAAATTTGCTTTTGGACATCTATATGTCAAAGTGATGTTAAATATACCCTTAACAAGGAAGAAATTGGATTTATTTCCACCATTCTTCACTACCAAAAGTTCTGGCCACAGACAGAAAGTACCAAGTCATATGTTTTAACTCTTCCCATGGTTCTACTTATTTGATTAAAGACCTTGGAAAAATATATGAGCATGCCATGCAGAATCATGCATTTCGGAAGATTGAGGCAATCTTGCCTTTCTTTTGAAAGTGTTATGGACCTGTTTACTCATCGGCATCTTCAGAATAGATACCTGATATTTCATGGGAAAAATACATATTTGATTTGTTACTTCATACTTCAGAAAGAAGAAAATAAATTATTATGTGGATGTCATGTGTTGCCTTCTAACGTCAAAGTACCATGGAAACTTATATAAAATGAACTTATTTTTCTTTCTTTATCTCACCATGTGTAAACCAGGAATACCAGGAAAGGAATCTATTAACCTATAATCAAGAAGAAGCTCCTCCTGAAAGCGAAAAGCATATAGAAGATGAAAAAGAAGAGCCTGCCGAAGCTGAAGAAGTACCAGAACCAGTCTTTGAGACTGTTGAGGCTGTTGGGCCTGAACCTCAACCTTTGACTACTGGAGATTTATTGGTGATTTTTATTTTATCAGGAACTGGATTAACATTTCCTTGCAACTTATTTCCAAGTTAAGAATTATAACTTTTTTTTATCATCATCATACAGGGCTTGGATGAAATAAATCCCATTGCTGCTGAACTTGAAAATAGCAATGCATTGGCTCTAGCCATTCTACCACCAGGTAGTTCTAATTGTCGTTGAAATTCTGATCATGTTGTCTACTAGAGAAGGTATGCATGCATGAGGAGAAAAAGAAATAATTTTTTATTTTCTTATCTAACCATGAAATAGAAATCTTATTGTTTCCTTCTACTTGCTTCTAGCTAGATAATGCAATAGTGTAACATTTTGTCACCAGTGACTTATCTTTTTATTTCCACAATTATTTATAGGGGAAGATGTAAACGCCTCGACTACTCATGACTTACTTGCTTCTAATCCTTCTGGGTGGGAACTAGCATTAGTCACTACCCCAAGTAACAATACTGGACACGTGGTTGATAGCAAACTGGTTAGTACAATTCTCTCGTACATGTTATAAATCTCTACTAGTTTTACTGGAGTGAATACTGCAAATAAAATTACTTGGAAAGAGGATTCACTTGTGGGCTGTTCATATATTTCATTCAAGGAAATGCTTTCCAGTTGATTAAAATCCCATGGTAAATTCCATGATGAACATCATACAGACAGAGGATTGACACTGCTCGTCATGTTTGTTTATTGTACAGCACAAAGTGAAACTAATTCAATACCCCAGCTGATTAAAAGAACTTTTTGCTGAATATTCATGTAGATGTCACTTGATCGTTGATAGGTAGGTTTTTGAATGTTCCATAATGTGGTTGACCAATAGAGGAGTTACAAAGTTATGCACCAGGAATATTACAGCTATAAAGCTATTCATCTTGTGGTTCTATCATTTGTTATCATAACTTTCCATTACCAATGTGGAATTACATGCATATAGTAGGAAGGATGATGATAAATAAATTAACACTAAGCAGCAGTGGTTAGCCAAGTCTTGGTGAAAAATAGGAGGGAAGGTGCAAGAAAATCTCTCTGGCTCTAATATTGGAAGTTAGAATTATACAACCAAGAAGTACATGAAGTTATGCATCCTCTATTGATGTCTTATCGATTCTCAGATATATGAAATCTATGTTGCCACTTCTATGTTTCTGAAGAAAATATGCAATCTAAAGGTTATTACTTATTACATGTTAAAGAATAGTGTCTTGATAAAACTAGAATAAGGAAGTGATCATTGTCTTTTCAGAGATCTCTATTACCAGGTCATGGCTTTAGCTATTTCAAATCTATAGTTAGATATGAGCAGTATCCTCTATACACATGTAAACACATTCACAGAACATATATGTTGGCCTTACACATACAAGAGACGCAATGACAGGCTTAAGCAATTAGGTTGTATGCTCAAGCCTTGCTATGTTAATAAATATGCACTCTAAAAATTGTGCATCACTCATCTAGAAGAGAAAGCAAAATTTACTCTTCACTTGCCATCTGTATTCGATTCAACAGGCTGGAGGATTCGACAAGCTATTGCTCGACAGTCTTTATGAGGATTCTGCAAGGCGACAACAAATAGCAAGCGCAACATATGCCGGTAGTGTAGTGGCAAATCCGTTCGACTCCAAGGATCCTTTTTCCATGTCTAATAGCATTGCACCACCATCCGGTGTCCAATTAGCTATGTTGGCACAGCAGCAGCTGCAATATTATCAGACACAGCACCAACCACAGTACTATGAGCAGCAACAGAAGATGATGATACCATACCAACCTCAAATTCCTCATCCCCGGATGGCGACTGCAAACCCCTTTGGTGATCCATTCATTGGATTATCACCGAATCCTCCCACACAAGGCAATCCAAGTTTGATATGAAATTATGAACTGGACAGTTTGTTGTTCTTTGAGTGGAGTGTTGTATAATTTTCTCCTCATAATTTCAGAAGGTATAGCAGAGAAGGGAGTGTTAACTGTTAATCCTAGGGAATGTCTTGTATAGTTATCCCTGATTGATGTTTCGAATGGGTGATAATTCTTTGTTCAATTCTTCTTTATTGACCAAGGACAGCACTTAGTGTATTACTTTTTCTGTGAAAAATAAGTTGAGTATTCCCGTTTATGTGTCAAGAACTGAAGAATTTGTTTAAATTTTGTTACATTTGAATGCACTCAAAATTTCAAGTTCATCCTAGTGAACTATCTAAATTTTTTTTTCAATTTTTTCAACTGCAAATTCTACCATCACCACATAGGGAACTTATGTTCAACCAGTCGACTTAGTTGGCTGTCGCCAAATTTGAAGGTCATAATTAGAGATATATTCGTTAGATAGCCAGTTAACTTAAAAACTTATATAGCAATAAACTAACAATATAGATCATGACTATACCACATCCTCTCGTGTCGTTTAGATAGCGTAGTTGATCCAAAAACTTAAACAGATAGATGATAAATTAATAATGTATATCATATCTTTTAACATTATTAATATTTAGAATATTGATGACAAGATGGAGTTAAAATGAAATAATCAAGGTAAACATACAATTTTACAAGTGAGACCCTCAATAAAGAATTCAATTCAAGTAAACAAAGTAAATATTTTTGTAAAAATGCAATTTAACCCTAACAAAAGTTTCTAGAATCAATTTCGATTTTATTTAGATCTAAATTGAAAAATTACCTGGAGTTTATATTTTCTGTCTTGAGTTCCCAACCCAACACATACCCGAAACCCGACTCCATCTATAATCCTATAAATCTTCCTCTCTATCTCTCTCTCTCGTTTCGCAGCTCTCTTCTTCTCCGTTTCGATCTCTCCTCATCTCTCTCTTTCAAATGGCTCGATTCCTCTCCCAAACCCTAATCCGCGACTCACAAACCCTAACCCATCTACCCTCTGCCGCCGTGCTAGTTGGCCGCCGCGGCCGCTCGAGCCGCCCGGAGAAGGTGGAGCTCATCGAGGTGGAGGTGGAGGCGGAGTCGCCGGAGGTGGAGGTCCTTGGGATGCGCCGCCTCGAGGACGCCATCCACGGGATCATCGTGCGGCGATCGGCCCCCGATTGGCTCCCCTTCGTCCCCGGCGCATCGTACTGGGTCCCGCCGCCGCTGCGGCGGGGAGGGAGGCCCCTCGGTGTGGTCGAGCTCGTTGGCCAGATCGCGAATTCGATGACGGAGGAGGAGTCGCTCTCTTTCAGCTCAACGCGGGGATGGCCATCGGCGGCGTACTTCGTGGAAGGTGAGTGAGATCTGTGGTACTGGATTCATTTTGGGTAGTTTGGATTGTGATTAGGGTCTCCGAGATCTCGGATCTGGTGTTTTTGAGAGAAATTTTGTTTTTGCGTATAATTAAGCTATCAAAATTAAGATTTTATGTGATTCCGTTAGCCCTTTTTAGGAAGAAAATGCTGTGAGTTAATTCCCGTCAGTTATAAATAGATTGTGTGTTTCTTTTCCTTTAAATCCTGAATTTGGCCAATGGATTCTTGCAAGTACGATGGATTGCACGATTAGGCTTTTATCTTAAGATGCTGGATGCGCCTGTTAGGAATTGAATCTCATAAGTAGAAGCTTGAGGTTTTGAGTATCTTCTTGCAGTGAATACATTTGCCTGAAGATCTATTACAATATGTTCGTGCAAGTTATTTCTTTGGTAGGTTGATCCACTTATGCAAGTTATTTCAGATATGTTTAATTTCTTAGACAATTGAATTTTTTTGCTTAGTATCCTGCTAAGATACAGTTCATGTTTGTATCCGTTTAAAATCTGGTTGAAGCCGATCTGTATTTATATCCATTTAAGATCCGGTTTGTACCCGAAGATTATCTTTTTCTGTTTAATTAGGATATGATTTTAAATTTTACTATTTGTCCAATATTCGTATCCGAAGCAAAAATATGGATCAAAATATGAGTTGAGTACTATTGACCCTATTTTATCTCTAGACTTGTGTCTGTGTAGGATCTTACTCCAAGGAGCTGTTGTTAAGTGGTCCGAACCCCCACAAACAGGGGCATGGGGCAAGCCTTAACCGGCAGACCAAGTGAAGCTCTTTTCTGATACATGCCAATTAAAGATACTATATACCTCTGATGGAGATTAATGGTACTTGGCGTACAGACTAGATCAAATATGCCTTAAGTAGTTCAGTTTTGTTTGTCGTTGCTGTTAGATGGTCTGTACTGGCAATATACTGTCTGACATTTGGTTGCTGGTTGGTGGAATGGATGGTTATTTGTCTTCAGTGAATGCTTAAACTATAGAAGATTAAATTTGGAAGTGGGGGAGTTGGGGGAGAAATGAAAAGAATAGAAGAGATTGGGGGGCTCGCTCGTGGTTCAATCCAACCCTGATTTGGCAAAGAAGAAAAGGAAAAGGAATCTGTGGAAAACCTTATCTATATGCAATTTTTAAAAATAACAAAATTGCACCAGGAAATCTTTGCATATTAGGAAATCCTAGAGCTTAATGCCCAACAGAAGGAGAAAAAGAGGAAAGGGGCTATTTTGTCATCCATAAGGGGCTGCATGGACACTGGGTAGACCTCCATAGAAGTTCTGTCGTCCTCATCTTCTTTCTCTTGTATTTCCTATCATATTGCTGTACATAATTCAGAAATCATAAACAATTTAAACACGTGATATTTATTCAAGGAAAACCACCACATTAGCAAATGCCTATTATGCGGACTAGTTGTCTTCTAAATCATACAAAACCAGACTTTTTTCTAAAAAATTAAATGTCTCCCGATGCTCTTGAGGCCCAGACGCTTCCTGGTGCTTATTTGCTTGGTCAGTCAATACAATTAATGCTTCCTCAGTGTTGATCCAGCAGCACGATGAACTGTGCCGATTCATTCTCCAGCTCATCTGTTTGCTGACCTAAATCAAGATAAGTTTCAAGTTTTCCATCAATTGTACCAGTTGACTAGAATCATTAAATTAAACCTTTTGATTTTGTTGGATGACCCTCTTGACATCTTGTGGTAATGCAACAAATAGAACTGTCCCTTTTTGTTTGCAGTTGTGTGTGTTTTATCATTCCTTAGTCACAGCTGAAAGTAAATTAGTCTGAAAGTGGATTGCAAGCCACCATATACCCATTCTAGGATTATGAGGCCTCCTTCCAGGATTCTATCACTGTCTGTTTTGGACTTGTTTCACGCAGAGAGGAATTTAACAATTTTACTGTGCATATATGTACTCTTTTCTGGTAATTTATGTCTATTGTTCCAAATTTTGCGTGTAGTTACTATCTTTGTAGTTGGAGGTGGTCACTTCTGTCTCAATTTTTAAGTACAGCTTCAGATTATGAATGGATGGAAAATCAATAAGTTTGCTTCACTTATTTTATGATTCCTTAAAAGAGAATGCTTAAGTGATTCAATAACAGGTAGGTTTCCACGTCCAATGAAGAGGAGGGCAAGAAAGCCTGTGACACAAACAGATGATGAAGAAAGCTGACCGGTTCTTGACCTAACAAAGGGTGAGTTATTTTTGTTTCTCATCAGCAGGAAAAGTTATTATGTTTTCATTTATGTACGAGGATTTGAAGGGTTAAGGGTGTGTTGTCTCCATTGCTCTACATAATACTCTAGCACACGTGTCGCTAGAATTTGTACATGTGTATACTAAGGTTGTTGGCAGTTATAGCATTGAATTTTAGGGCTGTATATTGGACTAAGCATGGGAGCTCCTTTGTAAAAGTGGAGCTAAACAGAAGAAAAAGGAAATGTCTCGAGCATTGGGCAGGAAATTTATGGAGGTTTGCCAGTAGCTATTATACCTATAGGCAGCCTTCTCTCCTGCAGACAAAAGGAGGAAGAAGAGATCATTTTGTGATCAACTCACTAGGAGTCCAGATGTGGAGAGTGCCACGGTTTGCCGGTAGCTATTATAACTATAGGCAGCCTTCTTTCCCACAGACAAAAGGAGAAAGAAGAGATCATTCTATGATCAACTTATAGGGCTTTGTTTAGTTTAAGCTAAGCTCTGAACTTAATTAGTTAATTTTATTTCTTAATATTGATTTTTTAGGAAGTGAACTTTAAATATAAAAAGGATAAAAAGATGTTTGATTTCTGAACTAGGTTAGAGGTACTGAACTAGTTCAAAGAGAGTTCTTGAACTCAAAGCAAACAAGACCTGGGAGTCCAGAGGTGGAGTGCCACAGTTTGCTAGTAGCTATTATAACTATAGGCAGCCTTCTCTCCTACAGATGAAAGGAGGAAGAATAGATCATTCTATGATCAACTCACTAGAATTCCAGAGGTGGACTAGATGGCAGGGCAACTACCATTAAGTGGCAGTCTGGCCTTCCCGTTGTGCTAGTAGGTATTTTTCTTGCCTAAATGATATGAGCCCGGAAGTTGGTAACTAATTCTGAAGTATAAAATTTATGCCATTAGCTGTTTATAAATGCTTGTTGTAATTATCCTTTCAGCCAAATTGGAGGGATATATCTATCTATTGTTGCGCGATCAACATCTATGCATCTGAATATTAGTTTTTGGCAGTCTTTTTTTTGTTTGGCTTTTTCGCTGTTCCAGTTCTGTATACATCTTTGTCAACCTATTCTGAATGTTTTAACCCAAATTCTTTAATTCGCAGGCTCTGCTATAATGGAGAATGGAAATATTAAGCCCTCTTGCTCGTGCCGATTGTACATATAATATGATGTGGGCAATACCGGTCATTCAACTTCATGCCTCATGCAAAAAATATCCATGTAATTTAATTGAGTTAAAGGCTCTTCCAATGTAATGTCTCTGATTACTGTCAAATGGATTCACAGATGTACTATAGATGTTTATTCAGCAATACTAGTGACAAAATAGTGGTAACAGAAAACATGTTTACCGCACCAAGAATAGCTGCATGTGGCATAAAATTTGTGGGCATTTCCTGTACATCAAATTGTCAAATTTAATAATAGAGACTGGATGACATGCATTTCTAATCTGGCAAGTATTTTCAGATGGTCTGTAGTTTGGTTCTTTGTCACCTTCGTGTTAATTTTTTCAAGACCACTTCTTGTCATCAACAGCCAATGTTTTCTTTTTTGTTTATTGTCTTCTGTAAGTTTTTATGGTGATGTTATAGTCTGTGCGTATTGGGTCTTTATGTAGACTCTACAAAGCCACACGACTCTCGACTCTTCTATGCTTGTAATCTCGCCGTGGCCGGCTGTGGGCCCATCAAGACTTTTGTACGTCAGCTTATTCAAACTTCTGTTACGGACTTAAATCTTTTTTTTTTAATTAGTTTACTAATTTACACGATGCTTTTATCTTTTATTGTAAAATAAAGTAAGCTTCAAAGTAGAATTAGTGTAGATATTAAAACAGAGAGATGCTTCCGTAAGTTAGAGAAAACAATCTCTCTTCTTCTTCTTTTTTATATTCTCATTTTTATCTTTGAGTCGTTATCTTTAGATCCCTTTATAAGTAGAGAATTCAAACCTTTTATATAAAGACAAAATGAAACTTAGCTATTAAGATTCATAAATATATTTTCTAAATATTTAGAAGACTAGAGATAAGAGACTTCCTAAATATCTCCTCTAACTAGATGAAATTATAAGTTAGTTTTTAATTTATCTCAAAGTCAACAAAAATAGTTATCATCTATTTGTTTAACAATATTAGTGTCCATCAAATTTAGTTTTGCTATGACATCACTTAGGCTTCTAGATATTTTTGACACTAATATTTATTATTTTAGACTTGATATTATGTTTTTAATGTCTCTGAATGTGCATGAATACTTATATTTATTATTTTAGACTTAGATAATATGTTTTTAATGTCGTCCAATCTATTTGTAGCTAAGTATAAGATTTGCGAAGAATTTGTTGATATATCTCTTCTTTTTCCTACCTAATAAATTTTAATGATATACCCACAAAAAAGAAAAGGAAAAAAGGAAAATCTAATTACTACCCGTTCTATTGGGTTCGGGTTGGAACTTGAACACCAACCCTGGATCCATAAACAATATCTTATACAGATCCGACCCGCTTCAAGATGCCCAACCTTACGAGCCCTTCTTCGATCCGACTCCCGCGACACCAAAGAAGCAAGAAAAATACTAGCCTCGGCCATGGACGCGGCCGGAGGCGCGCAGCCGCAACAGGGGAAGCAAACGGCGGCGGCTCTGCTACCCACGTCGGCGGAAGCGGCCGCGCCGCTGCAGCCGAAAGCTGAGCGGCTGAATGCGGCGGTGCAGCAGCAGCTGAACCTGGAGTCGGTGAAGACCCGCGCCGTCGGGCTCTTCAAAGCCATATCTCGCATCCTCGAGGACTTCGACGCCTTCTCCCGAACCAATTCCAACCCCAAGTGGTAGTATATTTACCTCTTTGTCCCCCACGACGGGGAATCTACTCTAGGGTTTAGATTCTTCTTGTTTGCTGCTCGTGGTCGCCGTCCAAAATTACCTTCTTTGACATTTCTTTTTCTTGAATTTGGCATTTGAGTTTGCATCTTAACTCTCATGGATTTTAATACTATTGGGTTATCCTCGAGCCCGGTGTTTTGAAATTGTCGGCGGGCTTTATAGGGGATCTGATTGATAATTTAGGTCCTTAAAGCCGTTCAAGTCTTGTTGGTCATTTGATGGATTCAAAATGTTGTACGTGAGATTTTTCGCCTAACATGAGCATAATTTGCACGTGGGGTTATATTATTTGTTAAGTATCGTTTAGGTTTTCAGTGAAGAGATGACTATTTGGAAAAAATTTGATATTACTACTAGTAAATTTCTGCGGCATATGCTATTACTTAATCATATACCCATCTTTTCATGGCAGGCAGGATGTACTTGGACAGTTTTCGATGGTAAATATGGAACTTTTCAACATCGTGGAGGATATCAAGAAAGTCTCGAAGGCATTTGTGGTCTATCCTAGAAATGTGAATGCTGAAAATGCCACAAGTATGCTATTATACAATAAAGTCTTTGTTCATGATCAAATAAATTGGTGCATGTAGTTCTGAACTTCCAATAGTGAAATATCTGTTGCAAATTTATCCAATACTCAAATTATTTTACTTTCCAAAATGATTATCTTTGTACCTTCTTCTATTTATTAAGTATGGGCTAAACGATTAATAATGTAAGTGAGTTGGCACTAGGCTCTCCAATTGCAGGATCTTTATGCACCGAGATGCTCTCTATCAATTATGGAGTAGTAGTTGAGTAAAACTATGTCACTGTTAGACTGCTTTATGATCATTAATGAATCGGAGGGATATACCATCACAAGAAGTAATAGGAATAAATAGTTAATTATAGATATCTAAGCCTAACACATTTCAATAGACACATTGTTACGATGGAAGTCCTATGATATGAAATGCTATATTTTTAGCCTAAAAGCTTTTACTCACTAGTTATCTTAAGGTTAAAGCAGCTCAGTTTTAGTCTGCAATACTAGATTGGAATGTCCTCATTTTCTTTGATGTATGGTTTATTCTTTTCCTTCATATCAAGGGCAGTTTATTGTTATCTGTCAATATGTTACTGCTCAAATTTTTTAATCTTCTAGATTGTTTATATTTACTCTGTTCACATTATTAGTACTTTAAAGCTTGTGCTCATTCAGATGTTCTTCTTCACTATCTATTTTGCTTAGTATAGTGCTTTAGACTTATTGGCATGATTGTTACAGTACTGCCTGTTATGCTATCATCAAAGTTATTACCGGAGATGGAAACAGAGGATAATGCAAGGAGGGAACAATTGTTATATGGAATTACAAGCCTCCCTGTACATACGCAAATTGAGAAGTTGAAGGTAACCTATTATTCCATGTAACAATCATTCAATTAGATAGTTATCAGCTTTTGATCTTCAATTAGATAGTTAACATTTGGAGATATCCAGGCTAGAATTGATATGATTGGAGCTGCTTGTGAAGCTGCTGAGAAAGTGATTGTTGATTGCCGTAAAGCTTATGGATTGGGTTCACGTCAAGGGCCGACACTTGTTCCCACCCTGGATAAGGCACAAGCTGCGAAAATTCAAGAACAAGAGAATCTACTTAGAGCAGGAGTAAATTTTGGGGAAGGTGTTGCTTCTCATATTTGCATTGCTTTCTAAAAAACTCAATATAATGATGGAATTTTGTTCTTGTACTTGTGCATTTTGATTTTTGGCTTTTATGTATGCCATTTTTTAAGAACAATTGTTATTTCATAACCACCACTATTCTCCAGGCTTACGGATACCCGAAAATCAGAGGCATCCAACCTCTCCTCTTCCTAGCCATTTAGAGGGTGTGATCTCCTATGGAGATGGTGCACAGAATTTTGGGGACACTTCTGGTAAATTTCTTTATCTTCTTTATGCCAATGAAATGCTTTATTTTAATTGAATAGCACATGTTGATAGTCCATTATGTGGGATTTTCAATGCTAGGATTATGTTAATTGCTAGGATCTGGTGTTGCTTTTGATATGGATTCATGTTTTCTTTTTTCTTTTTATAGATATTCATCAAGAAGAACTTTATTGTTGAATGCAGCTTATTGATACTTATCATACTCTTTTGTAGGTGTGTATCCAAAGAATACTCCTTCATTTACAGCTAATGGTATTACCAACCAGGGAACTACAATGCAGGTTTTACTTATTAACCATGCAATTAGATTTTGTTTGCGGAAGTTACAGAGAACCTAATCTTGATATTTTAAGTATAAAAGGAAAAACATAAATAGTTGCTGCAGATTTTTCTGCTTTTCTTCCTATGCTCCTTTACCTTTAATTGGTTGTTTCTTAATTAATTGTCTTGCGAAATTGCTTCCTCTCATCATTTGCATCTTCTCATCTTCTCAACTTCCATGGTTTTTTTTTTTTTTAAATTTCATTGATTGCTTATTTATATTCCTATCCATTATGGTGTTGTTATGTATTATGGCGGTTCAGTTGAACCCTCCAGAAGGACGCAAAAGCCGTGCCAGAACGTAAACCTGAAAAATATAGGGAGATGTAATGGAGAAAAGCAAGCTGTAAAACTTGCAAAAAACTAATTACTGGTTGCAATTTTGCTAACTTGCCTGCTTTCTTATGCATATTCCTAGTTTACATGCAAGTTTTGTGTCCTCTGTGCAGGTTCCTGGTGGACAGTTAATTGGAAGATCAGCCCCATCACCCTCTGGTATTTCAGGGTCCACTTCCTTTGACAATGCATCTACACCTCCAATGCCATATGCTAATTCACCTAGATCTAGCACAAACATAATGAATACTCCATCTCCTCAGCAACAACTACAACAGCAACAACAGAGACAAAAGCTGATGCAAGTGCCTCAACATCAGCAGCAACTTCATGCTCAACAACAATTGAGGCCATCTTCAACTCCTGGGGTTTTGGGACAGGTAAATCAGTACGTTCACAATTTTTAGTTGTTTTGACTCCTTTGTGCTTAGGTTTTTATTGGAGTCTTTTTGTCTTTTTTAGCTATTAGCCTTTTGTTTGTTTGTATTTTGCATACAGAGAAGACATTGCTTTTGATTGGAAGGCCTAATCTTTATCTAACATATATGGAACAACCCTACAACTTTTCTTACAAATTTAGAATTACTATACTTTGAGATGTCAATTCCTGTGAAATTATCATTTGCTTCTGTAGTGATGAAAAAAAGACTCATGCTACTACTACAAATATCATGAGGTAACTAATGGCATCTTCTAACTTAATATGATGTAGAAAAGTTCTTGATATTTGTGGGTCAGTTCGGTACAAATTGGAGATATATTAAAAACCTAGACCTTTTTTTGTCCTTCAGTCATCATCAGAGCAGAAAAAGGTCAATTGAAACCGTAGAAGTATTATATAGGGGATTCACTGAGAAGTTGATCCTGGCGAGATTATTCTACACATCTGATGGCCAATAAATTCAAATCCTTTGTGGGATTTCCTGATATTTCCTCTGTTTTTCATTTTTTATGTGAGAGAAAGTGAGACCGTAGAAGTGAGGGTCTTTCTTAGAGTAATACTTGGGCTGAGCTGGATGAATCATTTTGTTTTCTATTCAGCTCTACATTAGTGAGGCAATGAGCGCAAATCCTAAATCTATACTTTTATGGTTTACATGTTTTTAATACATCAATCTAAATAGTAAAAAATAGCTCAATTATAAATTATCATAATGTAAAATTTGTTTTAACCCTATTATTATCTTTATTCCTTCTATGTAGACTACAAAAGTACCTAGGGAATTTGATAATTTGATCTAGATTTGTCCAAGTAGTTAGCAACAATGGTCGTGCCGATGGTGGCATGGCATGGCATGCCCTCGGCACGCCCCTACATGCCACTGAAATGCCTTTATTATAGTTTCAATAAAAAAATTAGGATATTTAAAGATGGTTTTTTGGTCTTTAGCATGCTAATCTTTGGTTTTGGTGTGAATATATATATATATATATATTAAAATTTATATTATAGTATTTTATCTTTAGATTATTTTTATAAATGCCCTATTTTATTAAAGAAATAGCAATAGTCAAATATAAATATTATTTAACACACAATATGATTGAATACATTCATTCATTCAAATTAATATTAATGATTGAATACTTCATAATATAATTAAACACATAATAATATTTAACATATAATATTAATTAATAATAGTTCAATAATTTAAAACAATATCTAGTTATGTAGAATAATGGGGAGGATCAAAAACTATTTACTGGCACAAAAATAACATGAGAATGTACACTTGGTAATGAAAGATGATTAATTAGTTGGTATCCAGTAAATTAAGTATCTAGGCAGAGATCTTAGGAATCTAGGTTGGTCACTTATATATTCCACTTTTTGACAATATCAGGGATCTAATCATAACAATTTAGAAATGCTTCCTCTTTCTATGTTTTCTTCCTAAGAGGTAGCTTTGTTCCCCTGAGCATACCATGTGGCCAAGTTTTATCATCTAATTCTTTCTTTGTCAAAATTCGGAGTTTGAATCTTTTGTCCTTTCCATTTTTTGGGATTGTAAAAGGGATCACTTCTGAAACTATTTTGTCATCCAACTTTTCAACCATGAAATGCGTAGTTCCTATTCGTTGGCTCTAGACCTGGCTAGGCCAGATGTCAGTAGTCTCAGATCCTAAATATACTAAAAGAGTTAGCATGATATGATTTGCATCTTGTTGGCAGAGCACAATGTCTCAGCTGCATGATCTACAGGGACAAACTCAACAGAAGTTACAACAGGTAATTTTTGAAACTAATCATTCCCTAATGTATGATGCTCACATAGACGGTCCATCTATTCATCATAACATACTTGGTTTTATTCTAGGTCTCTGGACAGCATCAGATTCAGTATTCTCAGCCCCTATCACAACAATTTCAAAATAGACAGATGCAGAGTGCACATATGCAACAAAGCATGGCACAAAATCAACTCAACCAAGGAAGTCAGCTTCGGAACCATTTAAGCCAGCTTGCTGGAGCTGGGAACAGTGCTTTGTTTAGTGCTGCCCAGGCATCACCAAACTCTCAGATGGTTATCATTTCTTTTCCTAGTTATTTCTTATTTTTTCCTGGTGTTGTTCAACTACATTGTCAGTAGTATAATTGTTGATGTTAAGGACTCCATTTTCTAATGCAAGTTAGTTTTCTGATATTCTGCATGACTATAGACTATGAATGCATAGAAGAAGTGTAAAATTCAATATGTTCTACTATGTGATCTTTCATCTTTCTATGGTTCCAACACAATTTTCAAGCCTGTTTGTTTTAGTGATGCCCCATATAGGGCAACTAATACAGTAGTTAAGCTATTAAAAGTGAACCTTTAATTTTCCAGGAATCGATTCTATCAAAGGTAGAACTATTCTTAAATATATCTCTGAAAAAATTGTGGAATGTTTGAAGTGGTGGCCTTTTGCAGTGTTCTGTGGTTTCCAAAAGACAATTTTAGACTTTTCGGAGAGCACGTGGGTACAACGATGTTGGCTTTATTGTGCAGTTTGGCTGTAGGTCAACCATTTGAAAGTAATAATTATCATTTGATTAAATATCAGGATCCAGCTCCATCACTTCACAAAGCAGAAATTGCAGTAAAATAATCTCCTCTCCTGAATATGTAAATAAAGTTGAGTGCAAGACAAATTTATCTTTAAAGACCAACTGTGCAAAAAGACAGTTTCTCAGTGTTTGTTTGGGATTGCAAGGAGAGAGAATGCTAATCAATATGTTGATGTTTCTCCTTCATAGATACCTTGAATTATTTGTGCTGGTTAGATATCAAAAACTTGCTAGCTGAGAGGGAGATTGCTACTTGCAACCATGACAGTTGAGATATCAAAACCTTGATATTTTGAAGCTTATTAATGTTGATTTATGTACTTGAAATAGAAGTTACAAAGATCTTGCTTCAGGAATATATTTGTTTCTTATTTTTGTTCTCTCGCTTTCAGATCACGAACATGTCTGCAACAATGCAATCACAATCTCTTTTGCCAAGAATGCAGGTCAGCTTATTCATTGCTCATCTTCTCTCTTAGTTGAACAGTCTATAGATATGAATTTTATTCAAAATATGTTAATTCTGCACAATCCAGTTACATATATTATCCTTATTTAAGGTTTCTAGTCATCATTAATATCAGAACATGAGTTTAAAAGTAAAGCTAACTTGAGTTAAATACATGCTAGTTACATGAAAGACTTTTCTTGGTTCCAAAGTGTAGAATAACTCATTCTCTCTAAACATTAGAAAGCAGAAAATGGAGATCAAGGATTGCATAATAAAAAGGTGGAAGCAGTAAGAACAAATGAAAAAGTGGAACGCATGCTCTTTTTATAAATTGATATCATATTAATTGTGTCAAACTGCAACATCAAAAACTGATGGCCAAATATATTGACATTTAGCTGCAATTCAATAAATCAAGCACGTAAATGCTGCTCCTTTTTTGGTTTATTTTTAACTCTTCATGTTGAAACAAGAGCATCTCTTAAGTCTTAACTACTTGTTTGCTCTGGCACTTATTTCTGTTCCTTTTGAATCAGTTTGGCTTAACTGGCAGCCATCCTCAAAGGAGTCATCAGTCCCAAATTTTAAATGATCAAAGTATGTGATTTATCCTTCTTCCTTTAGATGAATTTGTACAGCAGTAGTACTGGGAGGGGGGAAAATTAGTGTTTGTGATTTGGAAAAAAAAAGTTATGATTTATGAAGCGTGCTTAGCTAGAATGCAAGGAAAGAGTGTTGGATTTATAACATTCACTGCTTTTCTTTATGGAAGTAGCTGAAGACAACACTAACTTGTATCCTGGAACTGCTATAGCCACAAGATTTGGCTCTTTTCTTTTAAAGTTCAAATTTGATGTTTTACCATTAATTCTTTAATGCAAATACTATATAACTAGTTGATACAATAGGGCAGTAGTTGAGACTTGAGACAAGGAGTAATCGTCATTTAATTTTCTAATTGTTGGTAAATTAACTAAACCCTATGCACTCATGGCAAAGAAAATTATATAGAAAGATTCACTTTTTATGTCTTCTTTTTGTGTAGGATAGAAATCAGGATAACAAGCAGATTTTTTTACTTTATACCGTTTATTGTGAAAGGTAAAATAATAGTATGGTCCCTTGATACGTTAAGTTCTCTGTTCTATTTTTTTTTTCTGTTCCAATTACTATATGGTTGCAGTTCCCAATATGGGTAGATGTTCTTTTCATCCCTTGCCAACTTCCTGATGCTCTTAGTGGGGCTGGCAACTTTGCTTATCTAATTTACTAACATGACTTTCTTTCGTAATTTAGTGTTCGGTATGGGAGCCTCAAATTCTGCAAGCTTAGTAGGCATGCAACAACAACAACAAGGTGTGTTTGGAAACATGCCGACAAGTGCTCAGAACCTGCAACCTGGTATGGTAGGCCTTCCAAACCAGACACAGAATCCCAACTTCCCACAGCAGAGGCAGCAGAATCAGCAGTAAGTCATCGCTGACACAGTGGCATTACCTAGTGAGGTCTGGAAGAATGCAATTTTTGGGAAACAAGAGGCAAAACATGGTCAGCTGTGGGATAGATAACAGCATGTTTCCCAACTGTTATTTTCCAGTTAACCTGATATCTGTGGAGTTGGCTAGAGAAGTGGTGCTTAGAAGTATTTGTAACGGGGCACAAATTTGCCCGTAAGTTGTTTTTTTTTCTATTGTGGAACTTTAAGAGCAATGTGCATAGAAATACTCTTTGACTGGGCAAATTCCATGTACTTTGGCACGAGAAATTTGAAAATTTCTTATGGAAGTTGATTTGTTTTGTAAATTCACTCTACTTATTTTAGCAAACGGAGAAGGATGAATGAAAACATTTATGAGATGTTTATGATATCGATTGGCACTGATCTTGGATCACCATTCTTGTGTGATTATTAGTTTTTACTTGTATATTTTTGTTTCTCTCCAGTAGAGAGCACCAGTCTGGTTAATTTTCAGAATGTGTTCCTGGAGCCATTTTAGCTGATGCTTGTCTGGCTAATTTTACTCGTGATTTGGATAAACCAGAAGAAACAAGAAGTTGGAGAAATAAATACTTCATTATTTCCTTACAAGCAGAACAGAAGGATGTACACAAAAATAATGTACAACTATACAAAAAATACTGTTGTTTATCCCTTCTGATTCATCCCATACATTATAGTCTTATCCTTCAGAAAAGTATTCACAACCCATCTCACATCTTGCATAAGTACTAAGACATAATATTCACAAATGCATCTCGCACAGTAGGTCGCCAATCTTCTTAAGTTCCTTGAGAGCAGCCAATGCTATAGGTTGCTCTGTGAGTCTTGGGTTGGCGTTTGATGGACTATCCACTGAGTCCAGACTCAAGTCTTGCTGGAAGACTGAGTTGATAACCTGGAAGACACAAGAATAAGTATATCCTATGATCAGCATATTCAAATAGGAGACCTTGTCAGCAATGAGCATAAACAAAACAAATGCAAGAGCAAAGTTATGAGTTGCAAGTGATGGGCCAAACACCTGACCCTAATTACACCTACTGATGCATACATCCTAACTGATACTGGCTTACAGTACACGGTACTGATACCAGCAATCTGCTATCATAATATCAATGCTAAGCTATTAGCTTATGATATTTCATTTGTTGGCTATGAAACTAAATTGTGATCTACAAAACAAGAAACAGTAATTCAGAAAGTTCTGTAGTTTGATTAGAACTGAATTTCAATTTTCACAATTTACTTCAAATTCATTTAACATATAAATCCTTAACAAAAATAAATAATATATACTTGGCCTCAAGCTAAACAAAATCATCACTGTAAGCCATAAAATCATGAAATGGTTCCTTATTCGATGTTCTAAACTCTCAAACATTTCTCATAATAAACTATAGTTCATATATGTAGTTCAATGAGATTGCTGGAAGAACATGCACATATTTTCCATTTTGGTTGTGCATATAAGAAGTCAGGTGATGACGAAAAGAGAGGCATTTTTGAACTCCATTGTTAACATGACCTTTCAAATATATCTCACCTGGATATTTTCAAGCACTTTTTGCCCAATACTCCTTAAGAGTAGTGTCAGCTCTTCGTCTCGCAGTTTCAAATTCCATCCAACTCCAAATGAATGAGAGGCCTCATCAGAAGCCGTCATACTTGAGATTTCCTTGCAGAGCTCTTCAACCCCAAAGGACTTTAGTTTTTCTTCATCAGAACTTCCATCAAACTTCCCAGAATACTGATGTTTACAAGGAGGTCCCTGCTCCTCCAAGGAGGTCTTTATTCTACTTGTTCTTTGATTTAACTTAACCTTACCAACAGAAGATGATTCAGACTCATTATGTATTTCACCATCAATGCTACTACTGCATGACTCCTCCATATGACAAGTTTCATCATCATAATCAGCAATAAATGAAAGATAAGAACTGCTTTTCCCAGGATCATGCTCAGGATTTGCTACAGTGGAAAATCTTAAGGAACAATCAGCGCTCAGACATGCCTCTCCAGAAACATTTGAATGCTCTCTGACAATATTTTGATTTATTTCTTCAGCAGAGAAATTCTTTCTGCTTATGTAAAGGGAACTCTTTGCTCTTGAAGTATCTGAAATTCCATCAGCACCAGTAAGATCATTAAAAGTTATATGCTTACCAGAAGAGCAATAATTCTTTTTCTTCTTCATAGTCATCACAGTATCTGATTTTGCAGAAGATGAAAGATTTTCCATGGAAGAACCTTTTTTCATGTTACTGATAATCGCTTTATCATTATTTTCCTTGTTAAGGCCCTCTGCCTTGTGGAGCACTTTCCACTTTTCTTCCCAGAAGTTGGGTGAAGTAGTGGGAGAACTCATGCCAATAGAGTTATCAACTTGGCAGTCGTCATCTGGTTGATTCATGAGAGTTCTTCCTCGGGAGAAAGAAGAAGACAGATTTGTCTTGAGAGCAAGAGCTTGCACTGATCTTGCTTTCTCTGTCAACTTTTTCATGTCTACATCTTCTGGAAAGTTTAATAACCTCTGGAGACAGGTGGTTGCATGTTCACTTGCTAGTAATGAAGATCTTAGATGAAGCAGCATGGAGACTGCCATTGATAAAATGAAGGCTCCTCGAGGAGCACAGAACAACCTAATATTGTACTCAATGTTTGCAATATCAATATAAGATATATGATTTGAATAAGAGAATATCTCATCCCAGACAACTAAAAGATTTTCAAGTGAAAATTCACGCCCAAATAAAACACGCAACCACCGAAGTGCAAAGTATTGAGGTTCTACTCCCAACTCAATAAGGTGACTATGAAGAGATGAATCCACAATAGAAAGCAGATGATATAATGCAGACGAGGCTTCAATTACAGGTGTTAGTCCTGTACTGGATTCAACAGAAGGATGTAAAGAGAAAAACTCTGATATAGCAACCACACCATGTGCGCCATTCATTAAACCATCAAACATACAGTAAGCATCATGTTCCATAAACTTCTCAGATAAAATCATACCCAACTCGCCCTCTGCTCCATAAGCATCATTCATTAAAAACAGGCTCCTTGTATCAGGATCAAGCTCATTGAGACTACTTGTTTTGACAGCATTACTCTGAAAGCTGTTTGTCTCATCAGTCCCACCCATATTTTTTGTTCTTTTTAATTTGTAATTGGAGATCAACTCTCTGTCCGGAAAAGGTGCTTCATCAAAATTATCATTGAAATTACCTTCATGGAGGGCTCGTACCTGAGAGAAGTGCTGCACATCTATGTGAAGTACATATAGCAGAGGAGCTAAGAGTTCATGCATTCCTGTAAGAGAAGTGAGATTAGCACTGTATTCTGACAAATGTTTAGGATACTGATATTCAGGATAGTCGATAATATGGCATGCAACAAACACACTGTTACCGTGGTGCAAGTACACTATTCTCAGGCATCAATTATTTTCTTATCTTAATAGTCAACTATTCTTCAGTATGTCATGTTATCAAGACCAGCAGAATAGTTCTTTAAAGATAAAGCTGTACTAACTGTTTTGAAGATAAAGCTATACATTACTGGACATGAGCATCTAGACATTCCTTT
Source organism: Typha latifolia (assembly GCF_019914945.1). Lineage (NCBI taxonomy): Eukaryota > Viridiplantae > Streptophyta > Magnoliopsida > Poales > Typhaceae > Typha > Typha latifolia. Next base: position 1,019,918 of record NC_133093.1, read on the forward strand.
TCTAATTTCTAGGTTAATAATGAAGCTAAAGAAATTCTTATCATATATCTAATAACACTATAGCAGCAATTATGAACTAAAATGGATCTATTACTTGTATTTAGTAAATAAAAGCTATTAATCATTTCCTCATAAAGTGATAATGTAACTTTTATGGATACAAGCCCTAAGAAATGACCAGTTATGTTATCTATGTGGAATGTTTCTTATACAATGGAGTAATTAACCATAGAGCTAGAATGAAAAAAGCAGAAACCATTGGACTGTGAGAATTAGTAAGATCTCGAGTTTCTTTTAATAAGAACTAAAGCTCATAAGAAAAGTTTCAGACAGAAACTATCAAATAATTTGGCTGGCAAAATTTCCAGAAGTTGCATAGTGAGAGCTAATTTTATAGGACCTTACAAAGTGTTGTCAAGTCAATGAGAATGCATATCAATCATCTAACGCAGTTATGAACTTGCCTTGTCTGTATCCATATTCAGGGTGCCTAAGACACCAAACCAACAGTACATGTCCTAGTATGGATTGGCATGCATCTGTTTGGAAGTAGCTTCCTAGTTCGGGATAGAGCCGTGATAGATCCTGGTCAAGCATTTTCTCTAGCTCAGCATTCTGGAAAAAACGACCCCACATGCTATCTGCAAAGATAACATCCAACAAGATCAATAGCAGAACAACAGAACAAAAAAGGCTAAATAAAGTACAACGCAGGAAATTGTAGACATCCATAGGATAGCAAATTAGCAATTTATCATGATAAAAATGTTAGGCGATAAAATTCAAGAAAATATATGATAGGAGAGAGATCTACAACCTTGTGCATTCAAAAATTTAGAGCATATACTACATTTCTCAGAAGCAAACAGAACAACTATACCTGGATTTTGTGACAATGGATTTTCGACAGCAGGATCAGGAGATCTTTTTTCATCCTTAGAAAGATGAGGATCTACAAGAAGCCGGCGCCTCAAGCTGGCATATCTGTCAAAGTAAACCAATATTAAATAAGCTTAGATAAGAAATAAAATGTTAAATTTCTTGTAATCTGACTATATGAAAGAATACAACGCTATATTAGGAAAAGTACAATTCTGAAAGAATACAACATTATATTAGGAAAAGCACAATTCTGATCATACAGTTCTAGCCTATAATTGAGTCCTAATCCAAAAGAGCACTTACTGCTTTTGCACTTTACAGTGGCGAACCTTGAAATTAAGTGTAACAATCTTGAGCTTTGAGAAAGAAAGATGGCTAACAACACCAGAGAAGAATAAGGAAATTGTTTCCCACATAAAGATGCAAATTCAAGAGTGCAGATAAATACAGAAACGAAAAACAAGTATGAAATAAAAAGAAATAGAAGGGATGAACTTAGAAAGTATAAGAAAAAAAAAGAAGATTTAGCTTGACGGCTGTAATCACCATTGCACATAAAAGCAATGACCTATATTATTAATCAAATAGGACATCTTCATTCGTTGGGACACAAATAAGAAAATAAAACAATAACAAAAGGAATCAAAAGATCCAATCCCACCTTTTCCAAGAATCTGCAGCTACTTCTACAGTCACAAAATTTGTATTGAATATAAGTCTCGAATCTCATTTCACTACGATTCCGTCCTGTCGGAATACTACAATAGAAAAAGGAACTTTGTCGAATACAATGAGATTTCATGATTTTAAAGTGCACCCAATATTTTACTTCCACTCTGATCCAATAAATTTTAAAAATTAAGCACAATGACCACAGCCCATTTGAGACAGGGATCGTGATTTGTGGAGGAAAAGAAGGTAACTTTTTCATACCTTAACGCCTAAAATTACAAAATACCAAGATCAGTTCATAGAATAGTAGTTAAAAAAAAAAGAAATTCAAATTCACCTCCTCCTAGAGTCTGCAGCAACTCTTCTGAATTCTTCGACCGAAGTGGGAGAGCTCGGGAGTATCCCGAGATCGACACGCCATCGGACTCCACGAAGATTTGATACATTTTGCCTCGAGAATGATGGCAATGCGGCCTCGGCCGGAGCTGGGCACAGGGTCATTGCTCCAATTCAAGAAAACCCAAGTCCTCAATTAAAATTCCTTGCAAGCATAAGATGATCCGATATATCACAAAGATAAAAAATTGTAAACAAACTCGTACTTGTAGAAGAAATTATGAGGAGTTTAGAGTTGGGCAAGGGAAAGTTGATCATTTCATGCCTTTTTTTTTTTAGAATGGAAAGGAAAACAGCAGGACTGAACTTGGTGGTAGTTATTTTTATTTATTATTTTATTATTATTATTATTATTACCACCACCACCTAAACTCCCACTGTTTGCCAAGTTTTAGTTGTATATGAAAACAGTAGCCTTTTTTTTAATATAAAAATGCTAGACAGCTTTGTCCACGCACCTTCCTCTTTATTCTCTCCTGCTAATCGCGATTGTAGGGGGCAAAGATGTCATTTTACCACCTTAAATACCCCCAGTCCCCCCCCCCCCCCAAATCCTTTTCTTCCTCTTTCCCCCCCACTCCATTGTGGGCACTCCTATCCATTGCTTTCTTTCTCTCTGTGATCTCTCCCTATGAGAGAGATCGTATCAGGTGAGTTCTTTTCTTTGATTCGTTGGTTATTTCTTTCTTTCTTTTTTGCTCGAATCTAAACTCGAAGGAAACAGTCGGATTTATGGATCAATCTAGCGGCCGATGTTCGTTATGTAGAGTGTTGAGTGCGGATGGTGTGCGAATTAGACGTTGTAGTGTTATACTTTTTGCAATTTCGATCGTTTTTTTTTCTTTTGTTTTAATTTGTGACAAGAATTAGTATCCTTAGTAGGATATTGAATAATGAGAGGATTGCTGTCAGTTATCGCTTTAGATGCTCTTGTTGTTTGATGCAAAGATTGATATTTTTTGTTAAGAGAAAGGATTGGGGAACATTTCTTGATGGTTTCTGTTTGGATTGATCTGGGCAGATAACTTGTTGAGAGAAGTATCTTAGGCTTTGCTATTTCTGGATATGGAGCACTTAGTGAGTGCAATGAATCGATCACAAGGTTCTTGTTATTCTTTCTTTATTAAATTTGTGTCGTTGTATAGTAAAAGGAGTCTAAGGAATAATTGATTTTGATTATGTCTACAGGATAGCATATATTTGTGTCCTTTCCTTTTTCTTATTTGTCTTTGATAGTATCAATAAGTTAATGGTGCAATCAGGGTCGAAGCATCATGGGGAGAAGTTGATGGATGAAATGAAGGAGCTCGGTAAATTGAGGACAGCCGTAATGGTGGAAAAATGCCAAATTGAGAATAAAAAGGTCATGTGTCCTAAACCAAGGAAATGCGGCAGGTCTGTCTCTTTTGCAATTTATTGGAGTTTTCACACGTGAATTTGATTGTGAATTTAATGCATGGAAAGTTGCTAGTTTGGGGATCAAAGGAGTCTAAAGTTACTAAATACCAATTCAACGGTCCACAAAGATATAAATCGTTGTTAGATCCAACCATTCGAGCTGAAGCAGGAGAATCTCATATTAGACTGTAGTCCAATCCTCAAATCTGAAAATAAATAGATGAAAAGGACACTGCTTTTATAGAAGCTTGTTGTTTCAACCTATAGACTGAGGATTAACTGAAAAATGTGTCTAAAGAAAGAGGTTTAAGACTCTAGGGTTCCAAGAAAGAAAATTTACCAATGCTTCGAGTTCTCAAAAGCTAATATATGCTCACTCAAACAAGCACATTGACTTTAATGAAGATCTTGAATATCACATATATTACTTGGAAGCTTCTATTTGGAATGGCTCTGACTTTGCTAGGCATCGCAAAGATGTTACTCGATGAATTACATATACTGTTAGGCAGTACTGCACTTTTTTCAGTTGAATCCCTTAAATATCTATAGTTAGTAGTATCTAGATGCTTAATATGTAGATCATCATGACATAAAATCTGCTTAGATAATAAGAAATTTACTTTGTTAGAATTTGACTGCTGTTATACTCTGTAAAATCCAGGTTGAATAGAGATAACAATGAGTTGAGGGTTTCAACAGATCTTTCTGACATCATCTTGTGCAAGGTTACTTCTTCTTAGCTTTTAATTGCTTTGCAAATCCAAGCTGTTTAAAACTCGATAGGATTGATATCCAATATTTCCACATATGTACTTTAAAGCCCACTAATACCACTTCTAAAGCAATTTCTTCTTCATGCTTCAACTGGAGCAAATTCTTTTTTGTTCAGTGATGTATTTCTTTTTTTGCTGATTGAGGACAAGTAATTTGAAACAATGTAAGATACTTGCAGGCTTCACCACCATACTATGCTGGTTCTCCACCAATTCGAACAAGAAACCCTCTTATTCATGATTCACAAGGATCATAGTGCACAAGGAATCCTGACAAAAGCTTGACGCTCAGCTACCAATTTTGACTACTTTGGAGTTTGAAGCTACCTTTTCCCTAGTAGAATTGGATCAATCTTCTGCTTCTCTCCGCAAGTTGGATGGTGTACATAACTATATATCAGCTTTTCTGCCCAGAAGCCTTCCTGACTCCCTGTTATTAACCATCTTGGCCCTTGTGCCTGACTATAAGTTGATTCTGATGAATAAATATGTTTCTGAGTTTCATATATTTGATAAATTCTATTTCTATTGTACACAAATAAACTGTTGCAGAAGAAATGTCTGCAGATTGAATTTTTTGACCTATTAGATGATTATAGAAGAATATATCCAAAATGTAAGCCTTCTTTGGCATCCAGGTTGAGATGTATATTTTCCATGACTAAATGCTCAAAAGACAGAGATGGCTTTCAACGATATTAATTGCATGTTACGTGGAAAATGGATGCAAATCGGTCTATTCTTCAATGCTATTTGCCTTCAAGCGTTCTTCAGTTGGAAATGGGTTCCAGATTTTAAGGTACTTCGGAGCAATACATTGTTTTGTTCACTGAAGGAAAGCTGAAGAGCATAGGGGTGATAGTGTATCTTTTCAGACGGTCGTTTCTTTGAGCATATAATTAGTATGCAAATATAATCTCTTTACCTGCATGATGAAGCAAATTCTTCCATACTAATAATGACTATATATCGAGTTTATAATTAAATACAATCTTGTTATGATCAGAACTTTCCTATTTTTGCACATCAGATCAAAATCCCATACTTCGATAGAGGAGAATTCAGTGAATTCTCCCCAAGAAAAGAATCACCCAAAATGCAGACGTTAAACAAAGATCTCCATCTCGCTCTGTATGAAGGTTGTTCATTTTAGGTACATATTGGATCTTCTTTTATCTCTTTTTACATGATCTTTCTTCTGGTATGTGTTCACAAACTTTAACGGTACAATTTGCTTGATATATGACTGTCCAGGAAAATTCCTTCTCTCCTTCGGAAGTGATTGAAGTTCTGGCAACCAGTAAGCCACATACTCACCTTCAGGATCGTAGGTCTTTGCCTGCAAAAAAGGGATGCATTATTAATGTTCTGATCCTGAAAAGAGAAAATTGTTTCAGTATCTTCCAAACTGTACACTGTACTATTCATATCTATTCAGTACAAAGAAGCTTCTTTGCAAGGATTTTCCATCCTTCAATAGTGTGGTCTTGGAGGAAAAGAGTATGATGCTTACTTGCTTCGGAACGCTGAAATAGCGATCTTCCCTCGGGTCATTACCAACTCCTGTTATAATCATAGACATGTATCAGACTCAAATTTTTTAAATGAGATCTGTGTATATATATATATATATATATATATATATTTCATTACCAACTCATATTAAGCAACCATAGTGCATCAGATTCAATGAGGTAAGAGCAAAAACAGTTCCTTTTGTCATTGTTCTATTACTTCTTTACTTGCATTATTGGATTAGATTCGCACAAGACAAAAACTAACCTGCTCCATATGTCCAGTTACCATAATTTGAAGCTGGATCATAGTCTAAGAGGCATGTTTCAAACCATTCGGCTCCCATTCGCCAGTCTATGCCCATATCACGAACCAGAAATGAGCAGACAATCTGCAGATCATAAGATTTAGGCTTTAGTCTTTGTTTTTCGCATATGAGCCTCACAACAAGCTATATTGTAACAATGAAATAAGGCAACCCTACTCAACTTATGTTATGTAAATGGTTGTATGCATAAAGAAAAATATGAAAGAATAACTACTTTTTTCTGTTTAGCTGAAGGTTTTTTTGCCTGTAATAATGTGACCGGCTAGAAAATGTTACAGAATTTTTTTTTTATAAAATAACATTAACTTGGTAGATTATGATAGATGAGTAAAAGACATGCATTAATTTGCAGGAAAGTGATCACAATATCCCTGTTCCTGTTCAGCAGTAGAACATTCTTTTGTTTCCCTTCTTTTTCTAATCAAACTTTTTCCTTTTGTCAGGGCGTGTAGGAATTAATGTGGATGAAACGCACATACTTCCATAGGATAACGAGAGGAAATAAAAGTCGGAAACTTTAGAAGAAGTGGCTAACATTCCAAAATATGGCTCTCATGAAAAATGTTAAAGTCTACACATTGTTATAGAGTGCTTCTAATTTCCTAGAGACTAGAGTTAGAAGTTCAAAACAAAATTAGTCCTCCCACTGCATGCAGGCTATTAGAGTTATTAAGTTATTATTATTTTTATTTATTTATTTAGACACACGATGGTTTTGTATAAATAGGTTCAAGGCCCCTCTTTCAATAAACACAATATTTTTCGATCATCTCTTCTTCTCTCTTTTCCCTCAACCAATCTAGGGTTAAGGCTAATATCATTTCATGATACGCTTCCCGATCTCTAGGGGCTTTTTCTTAAGTTGGATCCTCGTTATCCAAACAGTCTCTTTCTCTCTATCTCACCACTCAAAATATAAAAGAGAAGCAACGACAACTGCAGCAGTAGCAACGGCACTCACCGCCGACTCATCGGAAGTTTCACCAGAATCCTCGAGCTCGCCTGCAGCTACCTCAATTGCCGCAGCAGCCACTGCCACTGCAACCAGAACAGCAGCAGCAGCCACCGCAAAATATTGCAGCTGTAGCAGCAGCAGACGTGTGCTTTCCGGCCTCCTCGAGCTCAGTCGAAGTCAGAACATCCCCCGTCTTCTTCTCCCTCGGCGCGAGCTCCCCTGTTGGCCGTTCCCTGCAAGTGCAGCAGTAGCAACGACAGCTGCAGCACCCACTGCAGCCGCAGCTGCCGCTATTCTCAGCAGCAGCAACACAGTGGCAGCGCGGCCACTGGTCTCCACCCTTTTCTCCTTTTCAGCTCAGCGGCACTATTTTCAGCACAGAGTGTGCTTAGTACTCGCGCTTCTATATCAGCTAGGCCTGATATTTCTAGTGCCGTTTGCGTCACATAACTGACATTTCTAGTGCTGCCCGTGTCACTCATATGTCTGGACAAAACCATCACTCATCGCGTCCTATATACATTCATTGCGATCATCCTAGTCATCTTGCTGCTAACGACTTCATCCTGAGCTTATTATCTGTTTTAGCAAAAGGGATTCAAGCAAAGACAAGAATTGTCAATTGCCTTTCTCGATCGCTACCTCAAATAGTAGTCCATCTGATCACTCCACTAATCCCATATTTAGCAGTGCACAACTCCTACAAATTCAATAGCTTATTCATAGAGCTTTTAGTGTCACTGGTGTCTCTACTTCTACCTCTATTGCCCCTAGTATGATTAAATCTTAAATTTTTTATTCTGACGTCTCACATCATATGACAAATGACTTCTTTAATTTTTACTAGCCTCACCCCTGCCCCTCTCGCTTTTCCTCATGTTCACACAGCAAATGGAACTCATTACCCCATCTCTCACATTGGCTACATTACTTTCACCACGGATCCCACTAGTCGTCTTACTTTATCTGATGTATGACTTATTTCCAATCTAACCATGAATCTTATTTATGTTACTCAACTTTTTTACTTTGGTTATCCTGTATCATTCTCTTCTACTTTTTGTGTTGTGTAAGACCCATCTACAGGCTAGAAGATTAGGATCAGCTGGAGGATTTGGATCAGTAATTGGATTCACAAGCTTTACTATTTGGATCAAGTTATACTTGTCCAGCCACTCATCTCTCTCCTTCAGACCTGTGCCATTAGTGTTGAGATCATATATCGAGTCAACGTCTCAATACCTTGTCCTAGTATGGGTATTTTAGTCTTTTTTCCTGTTTGTCTCCTTATATTTGGCTGTTGGTTGACAAAACACCAAACCCTTCATTTTCCTCTTAGTGAGAATATATTTGATTCTCCTTTTCACCTTGTGCACTCTGATATTTGGGACCCTACTTCGCTCTCTTCGGGTTTTAGTTTTCTATATAATGTGTTTCATTAATGATTTATCATATTTCACTTAGGTTTACCTCATAAAGTATGTCAAATCTATTATGACTTCTCTTCTTAGGTTCAAATCTATCATACTGTGAGGTTATTCACGTGTCAGAATGGCAGCAGACCATGGCAGATGAACTCCAGGTCCTTCAGCAAATGCACATTTAGGATGTTATCACTCGTCTACTAGACTCGTGTCTGTAAGTTGTAAATGAATATTCAAGGTCAAGTATCAACTCGATGGATCCATTGCCAAATATAAGACTCATTTGGTTGCTCGAATAACTTCTATTCGTACTCTTCTGAGGAATACGAGATAGACTATGAAAAGACATTTGCTTATGTTGCTCGGATAACTTCTATTCGTACTCTTCTGGCTATTACTTCTAGTCGTCAATGACCTCTACATTAGATGGATGTGAAGAATGCATTTCTTCACGGTCTTCTTGACGAAGTGTATATGGTCCTCCACTTGGTTTTGTTATTTCTCCCGGTCATATCTGTTAACTACAACAAGCCATCTATAGGCTCAAGCAGGCTTCCCGTGGTTGATTTGATCGATTTCGTAGTGTTCTTATAGACTACAAATTTCAGGAGAGTCCCTTTGAGCCATCTATATTTCTGTAGTTTTTTGCTCAGGATTGGGTTCTTCTTCTGTATGTTGATGATATGATTATCATCAGAGGTGAGTCCTTCGACGTTTGTTCCCTTCAGCAACATCTTCAGTGCCAGTTTAAAATAAAGGACCTCGGTCTCCTTTAGTACTTTTTGGGTATCAAAATTATTAAGTCATCTCATAGTTTTCTGCTATCCCAATAGAAGTACATTACATACATTCTCAATCGTGTCACCATCACTAACACTCATCTTGCTGCTACCCCAAGTAAGCTTTTTGTGAAGCTTTAGCCTAATGATGATTAGTTGTTTTAGATTTGACTAGATATCATTAGCTAGTTGCGGTTGTCTTCTACCTGAGAATTACTTGGCTTGATATCTCTCATGCAATTAGTCTTATCATTCAGTTTATGCAGACTGCTCGATACCTTCGTCGCTATCTCTTTATGCCATCAACTTCTAATTTGGCACTTTGGGCTTATTTTGATGCAGATTATATTAATGACATATCTAATTGAAAATCAAATACTGGATTCTGTATTTTTCTAGGGGAAGACTAACTTTCTAGCACAGCAAGAAGCAGAATATTATCTCTTGTACTGAATTTGAGTATCATGATATGTCTACTACAACTAAGGAAATTATTTGGCTTTGTCGCCTCCTTGGTGATATGGGTGTTGCCACTCCTAACTCCTCTTCATGTCGACAATGACGGTGCCAAAAAGTTCATTGAGAATCCTATTTTTAATGAGAGGATGAAACACATTGACGTCGATATACACTACACTTACTAGGAGTACTGAGCTAGCATCATTTCTCTCTATTGCCTCAGCACTAAGAAATAGATTGCCGACTTTTTTCATGAAGTATTTTCCTTCTTCGTGTTTTGATCATCTTGTTAGCGAACTCTCAATTTATAATCCAACTTGAGTTTGATGAGAGTTATTAAATTATTAAGTCATTATTTTATTTATTTATTTAGATACACGGTGGTTTTGTATAAATAGAAATGCCCCCTCTTTCAAAAGATCTCAAGAATAATACTTAACGATTCAATTATGAATTCATCTGCATAAGATAATTATAAGGGCCTGTATGTCTTAGAAGATTGTCGTTGCTTCTCTTGAATGAACAAAAAGAAATAGACATCTCGCAAACAGAGGATAGTGAGACGTCTCGAATTACCTGACGCCCTCGGTTTGACATGAAGCCAGTGGTAGACAGCTCCTTCATGTTTGCATCGATGAGAGGGTAACTGAAATTACCACACCAAGGGAACAAATAAGGGGCCATTTACTTCATGATGCTATATTTGCATCTTCAAAACTGAAAATTAAATGGGAAAGGTATTAAAAACAAACCCAGTATGACCATCTCGCCATGACTCGAAGAGCAACTGATCCTTGCTCCAGTTAGAAACTATTTTCTGTGGACCACCTACAAAAGAGACAAAATGATTATCCACCTTAGACCATCAATCTTGGAAAAAGAGTATGCATTACTTCCATTGTTCATCTGACTAGTATGGGCACTTCTTGAGTGAATCTTAGAAAACACAGTATCATTATAATAAAGCATCACATAAAGGTAATTAAGCTTTAATTATCAAACGTGGCCAAAACTACCAGTTTGCCAATTGAATTGAAGAGCAGAATCTGCTCTATTGTCATGAAATTTAGCAACCTTCACTCTCATACTTTTAGTTTATGATTGAACAGGTAGTGTAGTAAACTTATTTGTCAAGTGGCTGGGGAAAAAGGACTGGTAAAACTCCTGAATCAATACATGAGATATGTCTACGAAGAGAATTTAACGGAGGCAGATAGAAAGCTATAGTACCTAGATGAAAAATGGAATTTCCATATTTAATTGAAACGAATCTGAAGTAGTCCCTCCATATCAGCTCAAACAAAACCCTGAAATCATAACCGTGTCAACAGAGGCCATTTTGTGAGCACAAACATAATATAAAATTTCAACATCTGGGTTCAGGTTGCATGCTGAAGAAAGATAACCATGGAATTTAGAGATTTATGAATCTAAAATGTCACATTGTGAAAGGAAAAGTATCTCCGTAGTATTCAGGAGTACAGAGAAAGATTAAGTTACCAATATGTTGAATCATTCGCTAGTCTTTGCTTTTCATATCTCTTTACCTAAGAAATCATATGAAAGCATAAGAAGGCAGCTCATGAATCATCTTATAAAAGTTAAAAGTAAAAATCTAGTTAATAAAAAGGAGACTCAAACCTCTTCATATATATAACGTGGAGAGATACAACCAGAAGCAAGCCATGGGGAGAATTTGGTGGAGTAATCTGGTCCTAACATACCATTCCTTGTTTCTTTATAGACCCTTAACATATCCTGCATGGAGGTAAAGAAAAACATTTTCTTAGAACAAAGAACATGAACATAAGGACATTTATAGAATCCATGTAAGTTTCAATACTTCCTCCTCGACAATTTGTAGGATTTTGTGCTAATTATGTTGATATTTAGCATATATCAAAACAGGGCCTCTTTGGAATATTTTGATATACTAGATTAACAGACAATCAAGAATATAAATCTTTAGCTGATAGAATTCTTGTACCATTGTAATTGTAATGCACAGCAAATAAGAGATAATAACGGATAACCCTGTAACAATGAATTAAGTGGCATTTGTTGAAAGATGGTGCTAGATGAACTCTAACAAGTTAATTTATCTGGCCTTTCACTTGCCCAACTACAGCATTTCAACTCATAACAAAAGGCTCGAAAAAGATGATAGGTCAAAGTGCATTAATCAAGACCAAATATATAGTCGGAAATGGATCGCTGAATTACAGTTACATGTCGCAAAATGTCAAGACAGGGACCTGCTATAGTTGGAAACTTGGCATTACCTGCAACTTAAAGGACCCTAATATCTTTTGCAATAATCCTATCCATAGATTTTGTCTTCATGGTCGGATCTATTACATATTTATTGTAGCATTAACCATAGGCATTCTGATCTCATATTTTTTCCTGTCTTCATTTGATGGATGATGTTAGATGGTGGCAGCAACAATATGCTATTCATGGAACAGCACAATCAGTTAATTTCAACCTATGATATGCCTGTAACTCCCAGATTTAAGTCTCTAACCCAAAAGCCTTGTGTCAAAATATCTCACATGAAAGATGCCTCTGAAAATTTCCTGATTTACACATCATTCCCTTATAAGTTGATGCTTGAAGAGATGGCAGGACAGAATTGTTCATCTAGTATTTTGGAAGAAAAGAGCAAATGAATCAATACCTTCTTCCAGAAGTATTCATCAATTCTTACTAGTGCTGCATTCTCACCTCCAATAAAGTGCATTCCTTTGTTGCACTGCATTTTCAAAGAAAATATACTCTTGTCAATCTACAACAGAGCAACATTTACCATTATTTATAACAGATGACATATCAAATCATAACAGAAGCCACACTCAATTACATACCTCTGAACCATCAAAAATTAAGTTAAAATCAAAGTGTCAAACACTAGCTATCACAATAGGATGAAGTTGTAAATCACTGAAATAAGATGGCATATTATTCCACCTATCTCATTGCTAATTGTATAAATTTATAGTTGGGTGCAAAAGTTGATCTGACTTTTAAACAAGTTTGGATTTAAACTAATAAGGTTTGGGTCATAAACGGACCAACCCATCTAACCCTATTATTAAACAGGTCGTATTCATATTTATTACCTCAACCTATATATAACCCGACCCACCAACCCGTTTATGACACAATAACTCATTTATGACATGATAATCTGTTTATGACACGATAATACATCTATAACACGATAACTCATTTATAGCCCGTCTAACTTATTTATTAATTATTACACAAAAAACAAGTTTATAACCCGAAAAAACATGTTTAGAATCGGAATAACTTAAATAAATATAAATAATTTTGTGTCACCCGATAACTCATTTATGACCCATTTAACCCGTTTAATTTTGTGTTTGCATTATCCTAACCAGACCCGAACCCAGTTAATCCAACTCGATAATCACCCTTATTTACCACGTAGCATAGCTTTTTCCATCATATAACTGATTTACAATAAACATGGGTAAAAGAGAGGTAGAGAGAATGAGAGACACAGTTTATATATATATATATACATATAAAGAGAGACAGAGAGAGAGAGCCAGCGCCCATGTCAAATCCCCTGTTTGGTCATCTATACTAAATCCCACACTTCAGTTATTGTTTTGCATTTTTGTCTATTTTAAGTCTATCTCTAAATTTTTTTTACACGTCTAATCCATTTCAAAGTTAAATATGATACTAAGTGTGTTTAGGTATCAATAACCCAGTTAGTGACTTATATGAAAAATTTTAAAAGCTTAAAAAATTATTTCTTAAGAAGAAAATTTCATATAAGTCGCAACTTATATAGAAATTTGACCTTCATACTTGGCGTTTTTTTTGGAGGATTTAAAATTTCTATATAAATCGATGATCCAGTCAGCGATTTATATTTGAGAAGTTGTTGACTAGGTCAGCAGCTTTCAAACGCATCTAATCTCATATTTAAGTTTTAAAATGCACTAGAGACGTGAAATAAATACTTAGGAGGGCTAATTTAGTTAAAAACATAATCTTTAGCCTTCAAACCATTTGCCAAAATCATCCTTGGGACTAGCTTGGTTCCATTGATTACTTGTGACATGCAGGAAGATAAAATCTATGGATGGACTTGTGTTTTTTCTGCTTAAGTAGTCTGTCAGTGGTGCAAAGCGGCTTTGCCCTGCACTTAGGACATTTGTCCTCTGCATCAAAGCATCAAGCAGCGCAACCCAGTACTCAAAACTACTAAGAGAAGAAACCTACACTATTTCCAGTTTCTATGGATGTTAAGTCATTCTTCTTTTTTGTGACAAAATAAGGACATGCATCTAATTGGCTCGAAAACCGGCCCTGAAATAGATTCACGGAAAACCAGCTAAAGAAAGCTAATCTGGAAAGATTGCTTGTCATCGCACTCTATCACTTCCTTTTCTAGATAGAGAGAGCAGCATATTTAAATTGAGTGTTTCTATCTGGTTGAAATCCTTAAGAGGCATAGAAAACAAAAAGAATCATCAACCTGCCTTTTTTCCTTGGATCCCTAGTTCCTCAAGCTTAGGAATGCTTCCCCACCCACCAATCTCATCCATAGTAATGCTGGGAGGTGGCCCAAGTGATAGAGGCAACTTACAACAGCTTCTTATGGAGCACTTAGATTCAACAGCCTGCGATGGAACTCCGTAATGGAATTAGGCAACCTACTAATAGATGACTAGGATGCTCATCAAAGCATAAACATTTTTTTTTTACCTTCCGAAATTGTGTATAAATGTCCGGTAAGTCTCTAGCACTGAATGGAAGGTCATCAACATGGTACATAGTAGCTCCCCAAATAAGTTGCAATTTGGAGTTTAATTGCTTCTGAGTAGAAGGTTCTTTCTGAGGAAGCGCTACTTGTTGTAATCCTTTGAGCACAAGACGTTCCACGAGAAGCTCCTCACTGCAGGTTTCCTTATGAGCATAGACCTAATACCGTACATTTTGTCAGTGAAAATAACCAGCAATTCTATCTTAGCAGCTATTGAGGAATTTCTGCCTCTGAACATGTCTGATATAACAGAAGGTTCCATAGTGGCCTTCATTGTCATTACTTTCTTAGATAAGTCTTAAGAAAATACGAACTTCTAGACTAGTTTGCAAATACATAATCTAATAATGACCTTGAGATTATTTAGTCAGAAGAAAAGTAGCAGTACTAGTAGGGAAGACAATGGCACAGTAAAAGTGAATAACTCCATGAAAAGCATAGTTCAACAGGAAATGTTGTGCATATTCTTCAATGCAAAAGCCTCCATAAAGGTATTTGTTATGGAGATGCAGGAAGTATTTCATCCAACTGAAATACTCTCTATAAGTTATTATGGCCAAACTTTCTACAAGTGTTGCACTTCGTATTCTGTTGGACATTTGTATGTGAGAGAGAGCAGGGGGGAGGATAAACTTACTGTATGGGCACCAAAAGCTTTTGCAATTGAAGGAAGGATATCCTCAGGCTTCCCATACTTTACTAGCAAATCTAGTCCTCGATTCATCAAGTTCCTTTTTAAGTCAGCAAGACATTCTATCAGAAACTGCGCTCTGAAGGCTGTCAAAAATTTGAACAAAGAAATATGTACTAAAAGAATTAACAAAAGAAGAAAAAAAAAAAAAGGAAAATGAAGCTCACATAATGCGCAAAACGAAATAGCACATGCTTCCATTCTTTACAAGTAAACACAATTGCTCAACACCATGAGAAAAAACATAAAGAAAGATCAGGAACAAAGGACATGTGAGATATGATCTAGTAAGTTGCCAATGACCAACAATTTAGAAGGTAAAAATACCATCTAAAGAATGTAACGACAAAGAATTGAAGCATTTAAACAAAAACCTTGCATGCATAAACTAAGTGCATTCACCAATATTGAACTCAGAACTACGAACCCCAAAGATGGTTACAAATTTTGTGAAGATACACTACAATTTCCTCAAAATTAACACTATTGAACTCAGAATTATGAGCTTCAAAGAAGAAAGGCATAACATATACCTCCAGTTTTGGGGAACCCAAAATAATGTGTGGTCCCGAAATTGCGAGGATCCACGCAATACACCGGCAGGACCGACTCCGACGCCGCCCACGCCCTGACCAACGCCTCGTTGTCAACAATCCGGAGATCATTCCTAAACCAAACGATCGCCACCCCGACGCCCTTCCTCTTCAAATTCGGAGAGGAGTACCTCTTAAACCCCTCCTCGGAGACTACGGCGGCATCCTCCGTGCTTATCCCTGGGACTGTAAAGCGTCGCTCGCGGCGGCGATCGCCGGAATGAGAATGGGGGCTCGTAGAGAGGCTCATTGTGAGCTTGGGATTGGAGAGGTAGGGAATTGGGTTGTTGGGTTTCTTGGAGAAAGGCGAGGGTTTGAGATGGATGAGGGGTGGAGAAGGGAGGAGGCGTGGCGGCATGGTGTTCGGAGCGGAGAATTGGAGGGAGATTTGGAAGGAAATAAAAAAATGTGCCACGTGTAATTTGTTGGTGCTTGAACACGTGGAGGAGCGATAGCCAATGGGGAGATCTCTTTTTTTTTTTTTTTTTTTTTTTTGAATAGCAAATGGGGAGATCTCTAGCATCTGTGGGTCAATGGGAGTCACATAGTTTTGTAAAGGATCGTCTGCGGACCAGATTGCAGGAGTTTGATGAAGCCATCTTTGATTGACTTAATCCGGACCCGATGGCGAACCGGGTAACTGCATCCGGATCCACATCCAACAAGAAAAAGGCTCGATATCTCTATTTGAATTCGATATCACCAAAATTAAAAGCCTTGTTAGTTATTCTTAGGTGTGGATTCTTCTTGACTCACTGGAAAGATTGTTAATTATTAACATTTAATACTTAAGTTGATCAATCATATGATTTTCCTTAAGTACCAAATCTAATCAATCTTAGGAGATAAATAAATAAATTTACCCTATTTTAGTTTTGTCCAAATACAGAGTGACCCCTGAATTTTAATTTGACATTTTAAATTTTTATTAATTGTATTTTACCCCACTTAGTTTAGTTCAATTTTATAAAAATCCTCATATATTTCTAACATAAGTATTTAATCACATTTGGTCTTGATCATAGTGCAACAGTTATTTTTTCATCGTATTTAACTGTACTAGATGTTGAATTTAAAAATCTTTATTATAAACAAAATTACAGATAATTGGATAGGTTTTTCGGTGCATCTAAAATAATAATAGTCAAACTATAAATGACGAAGATATGATAAAAACATGCTTATGTGAAATATCTTTGTTATATTATTGTCATTTAAAAATTTAAAATTTGATCAATATTACTTTAAATACGTTCGAAAGATATATCTAACCCTTTATAACTTTATCTCTAATAAGATTCTTTAAATTCATCATCTAGTTTGGTCAAATATGACAAAAAATAATAATAATTACACTATAGTTAAGACCATATGGGAGTTAAGTATTTAAATTAAAAATATACAGTGTTTTATAAAATTGAGCAAAAATCACAAGAGGTAAGTGCAATATCTTCTAAATTGTTTCATCAAAAACATAATAGTGAGATGGTTTTCTATAAAAATTGCCAAACTTTTAACATTTTCACTCTATATCTTTCTCCTTTTATTGAGATGTTTGGAATTTTATAGAAACAATTAAATCTTCCTATTAAAAGCTCACATCTGCAGGTTTTGCTCTTGAGATGGTTGGGCTTCGGAGAAAATGGGAAAGGCTCTTTCCTTCCAAAGAGTACTATAACTTTTTTGAGCAATTCTCAAACATTTGTAATCTTTAGCTCTTCTGTCTCGCCTTGTAAAGAATTCTTTGCTCTAATATAACTGGACTCTGCCCTTTCTTCTCAAAATTAAAAGAAAAAATTTCTCAAATGTTCAATTGCAATCAAGATAATAGACACAATCATACAAGAAAAGTGTTTTATAATTACCATATGTCAACCAAAAGAACAAATGGATCACATTATAGCAATTTGATAGATCAACAAAATTCACTGTCCAAGAGAGCACTAGAAAACTAAAAATACAGAAGAAAAAAAAAAGAAACCTAGAAAACATGAGAAAAAAATTACGTCGAGAGGGCGTAGTGCACCATCAAATAGACAGCGTCTTAATCTTAGAGACTCAGAATTCTGAGTCATCCCAATTGCTGCCACAACCTTCTGTTGGTGTTATGATAGCTGGTCTTGGTTTCACAATTTACAAAAGCTGGAAACTAGTAATTACTGAAGGATCGAGGAATGAAGGTTGTAAGCAGGCACTCGACCAAAGAATCACGTGGAGAACTCAAATAGCTGTATAATTGGAGAATAAATTCATCAGATTGTCAAGAGCTTCAGGATAGAATTTTCTGGCAAATAAATAACATGGCCTCTTCATCCCATTCCACATGCAAGCTGTCTCAGTCACAAGTTTCTGAAAGAATAGTGATATGTTTAGTAAACTATCAGTATTTGTTCAAGGCATGAATATTGTGTAAATTTAATTAATCATGACAAAAAGAAAGTAGATGCATTGTTAGTGAAAGCACTAGTACTACAGCTGTCATTCTTTGGATCTCTGATGTCTTATTTAGACTTTGTTGTCAGATGCTTAGTCTTCATCTGAATTTTTTTTACTCTAATTGGGTGAAGACTCTTATTTGGTTTATTAGTCAGCAAATTGATATGAACCCATGTATCTGTTTCTTCCTCATTATTTTTCTAGATCTGAAAAAGAAAAGATGATTCTGCCACTGCTTTTCAAGAAATGGTAACACAAAAGATCCAAACAAGAACCAATATTTGTTTGGCCTCCACCTAAAAGGTCATATTACCAGTTGAATAATAACGTACTTCGTAGGAGTCTCAAACTTGCCATGCTAAACCATGTAGTTAAATATTTCTCCTAATAACTTGAATGACCTAGAGAGTCCAGAATACTAGTTCTATTTTAAATGATCCAGATCAAGTATCCCTTAGTGAAAATACAATCTCTACCTGAAGCACCATATGCTACTTTCCTACACTGAATGGTTAGATTTCATTGTAAATCAACAGACAGTAGTTCATCACAAATCTTAAAAATGTTGCATCTTTACAAACTATATGCAAAGTATTCACCGCTATATTTAGAAAAGGCTTCTGAGAAAGGGGAACAACAACAACCAAAATAAGAAGGCAAGAATCGCATATAAGAAGAACTATTAAACTTACCCTTTCATCACTTGTAACATGGAAACTCTTATCAATAGACTGTCACAGCATCCACATAAGAAAATCAGGTGTGAGCTACAGCTGAGAATGATGATCAATAAATCAATAACAGAGAGGAAGTTAAAAGTAAAACATACAGTTATATTCTTCAAGAGTTCATAAGAGATATCTTGAGCCCGATATGCCTTTGGATGCCACTTTCCTTCAGACCAATCAACATGTGTTATTGACCAATTGGCAATTCCAGTTGGATCGACCATCTGAGGATGCAAGTGCAAGTTCATATCTTAGCAAGCAAAAAGAACTAGATATAGCTTAACAAAGTCAAGTGGCCAAAAGGTCTTATGTGCTAACGCTGAATAGGGTTGGCAAATAATGCTCATCAGCATAGCAATTGCGTCCCTCCCATCCTGGCTGCATGAAGATTAAAAAAAATAAATCATTACATCTTTCATGAAACTAACCTCAACTATGCATTTTGCAAGAATTCAGATCCAGCAGAGGAAAAATAGGATTGAAACATAGATTGCAGTGTGATGAATTAGAGATCTTGATTTCATATAAATGCTGTGCAGTTAAAAATATGGTACTTGGGAGACAAATTTGTAGAGCATCAACTTTGTTGACAAATAGCCGACACTAGTTACATCAACTAAGGGGGTGGTTTCATGTACTTCAAAATGCAACATCTATAGTGCTAAATGAGAAACCAATGTAAACAAAAGTCTTATATCTTTTCTCTTTCCTTCCAATTAAAGGTTGAGAGAATGTGTTTTGCTATTCACTTACTAAAAGTGAATTTCAAAATGCTGCATATGAACTCATCTTGAAAAGGATATTCTATGAGATCCACAGAGTAAAAAAGTTTCCAATTACATTTTATATGTAGATGCAATTTTTTTAAATACATGAAGCCAAACAACTGCAAAGTGTTTCATGTTCGATTTATCGTCAATTGTCAATCAGTGGGGATAATGAAAATGCATGTATAAACTATAAAAGACCTCAAGTTGCAAATTTGCAATCCAACTGACATTTAAGGATTGCCTTATTATTTTTCTAAGTTTTAGTTTATGAAGTCTAAGTGAAAAAAAATTTCCACCATCAAACGTAGAGTACAGGCTTCATGGAGTTAAGGATCCATTTCAACTTGATATTTACAGACATTTGTTATCAACTGACTGGCCATATAGTAGTTCCTATAATAATTTTCATATTCCAGATTTTAGCATACGAATACAAATATTTAAGCACATTTTACACTATCTTGATATCTAGTGAGACAAAATTTGGAGGACTGCAAATTACCTTGCAATAAAGCTTGAACTTTGTGTAATATAGGTAGTCTGCCAGAATCAGCACAGCATGTTGCCGCTTGATTGAGAACCACTGCAAGACATGTGTGACAGTAAGCCTTTACTGGAATATCGAAAGAAGAGTGGTATATGAAAATTATAAAACTTCTACATAAGCAAAACAGAAACTTTCTCTTTAAATAAATAAGTTAAGTTTCAAATATATGATGTCAGCAGGTAGAAGAATATAATGGAAATATAAAGTTGATAAATCTAATGCAAGCCTACAAGAATTAGATAGTGAATTTTTCTCTGATAATTGAAAGGCAGCACACTTCCATATTATAAACATCAACCAAAAGCTTCAGCATGTGTTTCACTAGCTCATTTATACAAGCTAACACTTACCCATTCTCATAAATCGTAATAAACACCTCTGGCTACACGGAGTTAATCTTACTTTGATGAATACATACACGTATGGCATGTAACTTTAAGCATGCCTACATGCTAATGACGTATGTTTTCGCAAATCATACACTTTAAGAGAGAAACAGTGCTTGAGTAAGCAAGTGATCTTTTTCACTACTACTATTCTAGTAAGGCAGGTTAACTCATGAGGCAATTAAAAGCCACATTCATAGCCTCCCTTGGAATGTCATCTCCAATATGAACCATGATATGATGTGGTGCACAAACCTCATTTTGACTTTTTCCTTGTGTCAAAAGATTCTAGCCAGGACAACATCAAAAAGTAATATCCTTATGTTATATAAATAGATAAATATATATATAGAGAGAGAGAGAAATAGGATACATGTGGAAAATGAGTTTCGAATTTCCTTAAGATGCACCAACTTGTTCTACAGGTTGGACAACATTTTGACTATAAAGGAGGAATATGGATATTGGATAATGATATGACATTGTACAAAAATCCCATTAGAGTAGCATTTATGGTTAAAAATATATTACATAAAGAATTTTTCCAAGCAAACAGAAAATCTTCAATTTCACTTATCTGGACTCTTTAGTGTAATACATGTATCCTAAAACAATCTGAGTTATATCCCCAGCTTTACTTTTATTTTAAGAATATGTATAGGAAGTATAAGATTACTACTATATTCTGTAGAATATAATATTGAGATGGATAGAGTATAAAGGTATTTGTGGTAACTTATGTATACAGAATACGTGCACGTGGCAATTGTGTGTTAACTGTTTTTGCATCTTTCATTCATTCCAAACTACTATCAAGAACCACCTTCTTTGTTTGCTAAGCTGATGCAAGGATCTCCCTCATTTTAAGTTTCTTTAGCTCTAGTGTACTATATAGTTGCAATAAAAAAACGAACAGTTTACTAAATAAGCAAAATTTAGATTTAAGAAAGGTAATAAACTTATAAAAGCAGATGCTAAGTTAAGATGGTAAGATCTAAATTAACAATACTTCTTATTAAGTGGCTTCAACGATATCTGTTTTAGTTCTCCTGTGAAATCAGGCTAGAACTTTTGGTATACTCCTTACTATATCATCAAAGAGTCCTTTCAATTTCACTAGAAAATTTATTTGTGGCCAGTTTAAGTATTTTGGTCGAGGAATAGTTTACCTGGGAACCCTTTCGAAAGTCATCCTCCTCAATCTCAGGTAGCATATGTTTTGAGTACCTGTCATTTCCATGCGGTCCAGGATCCTGAAAGCTGGCAAAAGAGACAGCATCAGTAAGAAGAAATAGAGTAACATTCTTGAATGGTTCTGTGAAGATTTTAAAGCAGGCAGGAGAGGACAGATAATGATCTATCAGTACTTGGTAGAGTAATCACGATGAATTTATGTAGGTTTTGAATGTACTAACTACTAAACATTGTCCAGATTACTTCCTTAAACAAAACCATATACAAATTCAGGGGGAAAGTTGATACATGACCTACAATCTTACCAGTCAACGAAGCTGATATTTGTCCCCATCAGATAATTGTAGATATAATCAAAATTGTGAAGTGGAATACAGCTGTCATAAGAACAGAAGAATTAAATGTACTGATGAAAGGATGAAAAATAATTTCAATAGTATCAGTTCCATACCTGTCAGAAAGCAATACAAAATGCTGATTATCAGTATCTTGGAGTGCATTTGCCAAGAGCCTCTTCTCTGCATCAATCATAGATATCTTCCCCCAGACCACCTGGTGAACAGGTATTCATTCAAACAATAATTCTCTAAAATTAGCAGTTCATGCTCACAAAATTAACGGAACTAATGGATTTCTTGAAAATGATAATTCCACTAAAAATGGCAACAAATCTGCCACAGTAGCTCCTTCATGCCCATGTCCAGCAAAATGTTCAGTTAGTTAATCTGAGAGGGATAGTACCTTATCACTGCGAATGTCTCTTCCAAAAAATATAGGACTAACATGTACAGGTTTTTCCCTGGATGCATGTACATAAATGGAGAATCTCCCTTCGTGGCCCTAAATAAATAAGAGAGCACGTTAAATTAATGCATAAAAGCTTTAGCTGAATTATTCTAGTAACTGATTTCTTGTTTCGTAGAGAAAATATAGAGGTCATGTCTACTGGCACAGTCTTATTAATTCGTACACTATATGGTAGTTGACCATACAGTCATACAATCAAAACTTCTGGTTATATCAATGTACACTATTCATCCTTACTAACAAAAAGTAAGCTCTGTATGGATTGTGCAAACTATCTATTATATTATGGCACGAATTTATTGACTATGTCATTTTCTATAGATTCTTCTACTAAATCACATTTCACTTAGCAGATAAAGCACTTTGAGATCAAGAGGCTTTTCTTTGCTTAATTCTCAAATGTCAGTCACATGTTGAAGATTGAATCCATTACTATTAGCTAATGTAATCACAAAAAGGGTGAACTCGCAGTTTTCCACAAAGCATTTTTGTGGTATAACTTTTAGGAAGTCTCAGATTTTGCAAAATGGAAGATTGCACTTGTTCAATGAATGTAACCAAGTTGCAAACGTGACAAAATTTATCCTCAAAAGTCAGACCATATACAGAGTAGATGAGAAGACTCACTCCACTTGTAAATAGTTGGAATACTAGTAGAAGACCCAATCCACTATAAATACTAATAGACGAGAAACAAGAAATCTCTCTTTGGAGTATTAAGGATTCTGTATAAGAAAATGCAAAATAATTAAACAGCAAGTGATTTGTACATTCAGAACAAAGGTTCACCGCAGACATCAGAAATATTGAAGAAATCAGTTAAAGACTCAAAAAAAGAAGAAAAAGAAAGACCTAAAGAAGGCATACATTAGCTAATTTACAGGCGCCTGCACATGTAATATGTGATTATTTTTAATATTAATGTTTTCCTAGAATCTCCAAATCATGAAAGAGCTGGGTAGGAACCCTACTGCTAAAATTGTGTCAAATTTTGTAACTGAAAAATAAATCATATTAACAAAATCTAGGATCCTATTCTTTCTGAACAAATACTTAGGAATCTCACAGAAAAATTGATGCCTAAAATATCTAGAGCACTAGAAACAAAAAAAAAATTAAATTGAGGTCTCAAAACAATGCAGCAAGCTGAATAAGTATATAATGATACCATGCATTATTTAAGGACATAGATATGATAGAGTCCACCAACCCTATTGGAATGTGTCACTCGGACATGAGTTTTTATGATATCTATTGTATGAGTATTAATATTCTGGTATTGTAACTGGCATCCATTTTGAATCAAACAAAAGCCTCAAGATTTGTTAACTGTCATAAATCACTTCTAGCAGAGAGCAGAGTGAATCTTCCATCCATTTGAATCCAGTACCATTGATTTCTAGATAATAGGCTTGGGACTCCATCCCATCAGCAGGATCCTATTTCAACCACAACATAGGAATTCCAATGTAAAATCAATGATGACAAGCAAATACACATTTATGTGACATTATTCTCTCTATGTGATCAATTTGCATACAAGATTCACAGCTGAGTTAGCCTCATTTGGTATAGTAGCTTACTAGCTTAGTTTAAAAGTCAATAAGATTCTATTATGGAGATAGAGGAAGTAGATAAAGTAAATTGGATGATTTGCCAACTTCCAAGATTGTAGATGTCTTTCTCATGGGCCTTCTGTTAAATGCAAGACTTCTGTGATCATTTACTCTCTAATAGGTTTTGCATAGATTGTTCTTTATATGTCATCTAGAATTTAGATTACCAGAACTTTCCTTCAGTTGATACCAAATTCAATTTTTGAAAACTTTAGAAGCCAATACCTGATAAAGAAAATTCATAAAGACATGTCCAAGTCACATGTACATTTGCAATCTGTTTGTGGTATGAAATGATAAGAATGGCTATGGTCATTTTAGACGTCCAGCTTGCATGTTAAACATCAGAACAAAAGTATCTTTTGACTTCGCAGATGCAACGAAATGCCTAACTTGGAAAGTTTTTCCTATCATCCTAGAAGGATACACATGTAGCAAACAGATAATAAGTTTGAGCCTTACCAGAAAAAATCTCTCCCACAATCTTTCAAATGGCAATGTACCCGGAGTCAAGAACATGAAAGCAATCTTCGGATTCTTCGATGGAACATTAGGCATCGCAAGGATGTCTTTGATAACAACATGAGAAGCAATCTCCTCATCGGTCAGTACCCGGGAATTTATAGCAGGAAGCCAGTCTTTAAAAGGACTACAAACACTTGAAGCAAAGAAGTAGCAAGATGAATAACGCCGAGGTGGATAGATGTAAGCTCCAATTAATGAGATGCAGACCAAAGATATCAAAACCAATATCCACATGGGTCTTTTCGAAGCAGTCCTGTGGCCTGGTCCATGTGGGATTATCATTTCTTTCTTGCGATCCTTCCATGCATGAGGTACCTTCATCTTGTTTCTCTTCTTATATAGGCCTCACCACAATTACAACCATGAGAAATTAAACCATTAGACATAACCAGAACCTACATTCCAAACTCTGAAAATGCTATAGACTGGGTATCTCTGGCTGCAAAAGGAAGGGGAAAGAAAAAAAATATATATATATCAATTAGCCACATGCCAAATACCAAAATCTTGATTTTTTTTTTCTGTTTATGTAGCACAAAAAGAAGTAAATTTTGGTTTGTACATTCATATCGACCTTTTATCAAAAGGGCAAAATGAAGAGAGCAATTCCAAGTATGGCTTTAAAGCACATCAACAGGACCATCCTCCATTAAGTATAAAGATTAACAATTGGAAATAAAAGAAAAAGGATCCTGCGAGAAAAAACAAATCGTATGTTTCCCTTCCTACAAGCTAAAATAAACCTTATGTCATAATGTAGGTGATCAACTTTGCTATATTAGTCAAATTTGGAGACGAGACGAAAGAGATTTTTCTTTCAAACTATTCACCTCCCAAGACAAATCTTCTATCCCCAAGTCCACAAAGGCCATCGAGAAAAGTCAACTCCAACTCAAACAAGCAATCTAAAAGATTTTGCATCCCGTAATCCCTTAGTTCAACACCAACCAAAACTTTTGGTGGGACTTCCAGCTACAGAAACCTCGAATTCCAAATAAAATTCCCAAAAAAGAAAGGCAAACACGTAGGAATCGACATCAGCCACATCCACAAAGAACGCATCACAATTATTTCAGGAAATAAATTAAATTTCTCCACGGAAACGAAAACCGAGACAATGCCCAGATCGGGAGCACCAAATCCCATCAAACTACAGTTGACAAGGACGAAATCGATTACCTCAAAGAGCTGAGCTGCCCCGACAAGGGGAGATCAGAGATCTACGACGAAGGCGGAGAGAGACAGGTAGCGGGAGATCTACGAGATCCGCTATTAGGGCAGGACGAAGAGTGGAAGAAAAATTATATAAATATTTAAAGGTCCATAAGAGCTCTCTCTCTCTCTCTCGAAGACGAAGAGGTGAGGGGAATTCGAAAAGGTTAAATAGAATAATAGCGTTTCGTATCCGTTTTCGCGTCTTTTTTACATATAACCACTTCTCTTCTATTTTATTTACAAAATAAAGTCCTTGCCCGAGGTTAAATTCCTCCCTTCTAAGCCTTCTATTTTTGGGAAGCTTATATTTATTGTTGAACTGACTTAGTCTAACTCTAATTAATAACAAACCAAAATCCTCAAAGTAATGAAGTATTCTTCATAAGAATGTTTCCAAACTATTTTAGAGAAAAAATAATAATATGCACTAAGAATATTTCCTGAGCGAGGACTAGACTGTAAGAGGGGTCAATTTGCAAATGTGCAACAGAGGGTATTTCTATAATAAAACTAAAATGTATGTCGTGATATGCAAAACCCCGTCCATTTCTCAGTTCCAGCTTTTTTTTTTTTTTTTTTTTGTTACTTTCTCGCTCCCTCCAATGGTTTTCCTCGGGAGGAAATCAGATTGCCTACAGTACTGGGAGGAGGAATTTGCTAGATTTTGATATTTAACATTCTGTTTAACGTGAATTTATGCTGCTCGGGCTGCAGAGGATCCGACTCGTTTGTTTGACGACGGACGCAAGAGTGGAAACATTCGTTGTCCTTGAATGGATTGGAAATTTTTTACGTGGCGGCTTCTTATTGGCTTAACAGGTGAATAAGGGAAAGAGAAGAATTTCGATGGTAACGGGAAACGGATTCTACGAGGAAGGGGAAACGTCTCCTATGTAGGAGTTCAGATAAGTGGCTTGTGGTTTTGTTTCTATTATACGGTGTGTTAGTTTTCCTTTATTGGACTAAAAAGATAGAAAAATAATAGGGAAACTTGCATAAAAGCCCCTGTATGACGGGTTTTTCATGGTTTGAACCCTACCCTATATTAATTTAAATAAAACAAAATATTTCCGTTCCGTTAGAGCTAATGTGAGTTTAAGTTAGCTCAGAGATTCTTTTTAATATTTTTGGTATCTTTTTATAATACATTATAATGTAGGGTATGAACCATAAAAGTCCCATTATGTAGGGGCCTTTTTGCAAAATAAAAAATTAAAAATGCGCCACATTTTGGGGTTGCCGGCCTGCTCTGCAATTAGGATTTGATTAATCCATCAAAAATCGACTAACTAAATTAAAAATTAGGAAGAAAAAGATCGTTGCTTACTTATCTTATTTCAATCTAGGCCGTCGGTTTTTTCTAATTGCGGCTCAGATCGTCTCAGGCTTCTTTCACATTTTTTTTTTAATTTTCTTCTAAACTATTGTTCTTAAAATATATCATTCATATATAATCAAATCAAAAGATATGATCTTCAACTCCACTTATTTTGCACACACATATAACCCTTTTCTTAAATTTGGCATACAAAAATTAGGTTAGAATCGATCATGATGATCAACCATCTAATATATTATAAATAATGTAAAAAAAAATTGAAAATGAAGGATATTTCTGCATATATCCCTCTTTTTTCAGTTGTCTAGATTTCTCAAATTAATTTTAACATAAACGAATCATAATCATAACGAAGAATATTACAGGTAATTCACTAATTTGGCGGCTTTCTAAAGAATTTCTTGAGAAAAAATAAGAGTTTGCGGAACAAAGGTTTGAAATTTTTTTTAATTTTAATAAATAACTCGGGTTTTACGACAGATGCATATCTAAGAGTACACTAATAATAAGGGAATAGATTAGGGGGTAATATTTTCTTATATATATATATATATAAATGACTCTTTCCTTTGAAAAAAAAAAATAAAAAAGAAGAAGAAAAAAGAAATAGATATTGACCAAATCTAGGGGTAGTGGAGAAGGTCAAGTCCAATTTGGTAAGCTCACAGACTATGAAAGTTGTGGGTTGAAATAAGGATCATTCCTAGCCTTAGGCAAAGGTTTTGAACATACCATCATCTCCATCTCCTTTGTGTTGGAAATTGAACAAATCTAAATGGAGTATGGGGGAAGAGTTTCTAAAAGTGAGCCTTAGGAATGGGCAAGTTAGATTGAGTCTTTTGGCTATAAAATATTAAAATGTGTGCCATATTTGGGATTTGGCTTATTTAGCGAATATGTGTAGAAAATATTATACCATTAGATTTGTTAATTAAACTTAAATGTAAGTTAAGTTAACTATACTAGAAATGATTATGAGAAAGTCACTTATTAAAATTAATTAAAGTTGATAGAAATTTTTTTATACCAATTGCCTAAATGGTATTAGTATAAATCTAACTCAGGATATTTTTCTGTATATAATTATTAAAACACAAATTAATTAAAATAATCGATGTTAAATTGTATAGTTTCCCCTTTTTTTTTTCTTTGATGAATTAACTATTTGCACCCTCTTTTTTATATTTATATTAAGAGTGGCATACTTTGGAATTTTTTATTTTTTAAGAGTTAGATGCCCTGTATTTTGGATCTTGTTATTAAATAAAATTAACACCCTTGTGAGAATGCCATATCAAATTGAGTCAGAATAAGCTTGATTTTCCAAAAATACCCTCTCATATCTTATTTTATTTTTGGTTTAGGGTCCTATTTTAGAGAGAAATGTGAGGGTTATTTTAAAAAGATCTAATAAAATATTCTTAGATTGATACCACAGTTATCATAACCACTAGAGAGGAGATAGAGGTTGAGTTGGTGTGTTATTTGTTCAACCCTTTTGGATTGCTAATTTATTTAGGAATATTTTACATAGTTGAAATAATATACTTATAGTTCTAAATAATTTTAAAAACTAAAATTAATTTCTTCTATTATTTTCCTATTTTTAACTAATATTTGAGTGTAAGTACATTAAATCATATGACTTATATAAAAATATATCATAAGTACACTTTTAATTTTTAAAAGCATAATTGTTTTTTTAGGACTAAATTACTCGTGGGATAACTAATAAAATAATTGAATACTAAGGACAATTAAGTAATTAGGAGAATGAGAAATTCGTTCGAAACCCTGTTCGAATTCCACGGTCCACTAATTGCATAATTTGCTTTTCTACTTCTATAATAAAATTGAACTAGCGTAGTCGTCCATTCACTTCGCTGGTTTATCACTGTTAAATTCTCACTTCTCTTAAAGAAAAAAAAATTTAATACTTAGATATCTCAAAATAATTTTAAAATATGACCACCATTGTAGCGCAATAGTAGAAGCATACAAACATGTAGGAAGTCAAGGTTTAAGCATTTGTGAAGATAAATTTGGACTAAACCCTATGTCTAGCGTATGATTAAACTACTAATTCTCTATCAATCAAAAACAATCCAAAATATACTAAGAATTTCTAATTTCTATGTCTTCAAATGTCTCCTTTGGTGGGGTTATCTTGAAAGAAAAATCAGAGGATGCCAAGGTGGACTTTAACCTAATTTAATGCAGTATTGATTAAGTTCATTCCTACATATTTAGGAGAGAAGTAATTAAAGGGGGGATGAATCACAAAGACTTAATTAAGACATCTTATGCAATATTAATCAATGTGAGAATAACTTTTGCACTAATTGAGCTGTGCAAACATGGATCTGGTCAAATAGTGAATGTGAAAATATTCAAATTTCTAGTAGAAGGAAGGTTTTTAGAGTAAGATTTAAGACATTTTGATTCATCTGGTGATATTTGATATTTAAAACCACAATTCAACCATAGGAGAAATTGGTTACCAGCAAGATAAGAATTAATCCACATCCAATATGTTAAAAGCAATTAATTATATGGAAAATTCATTAGAAACACTTATTTTTTTGTACTTAATATCATTCACATTCTACCATATTAATATCTATTATTTGAATCTTACATCTTACTTTTAGTGCTTAAAAGATATACTGAACTTAGTTTCCTACTTTCCTTAATGGATAATCGAGTTAAATTAACTACAGATGTAAATTGATATAAATATTTTTAATTTAATCTTGAAGGTTAGGGTAATACTAAAAGGGGAGATGTTCTTAGGTATTTTGAAAGTTTTTGTTTTTTATATTTAAAGGGATGAAATATTTTCTATTTCGACGGTTGTTATTAGGTTAAAATTAACTCTAAGTAGATTTCGAATGATAAATATTTATTTATAGTAAAGTGTGAATGACGATAAAAATAAAGAACGGGGTGTTTTAATAATTTCCCTTAGTTATATTATTATAGCTAGTAAAATATTCTCTAATCATGCAAGTTATAAGTCAAATATAGAAGAAAAAAAAATAGTCAAATGGGCAACTATATGGGGAAGGAAAACGAAATAGAAAAATGTGAAATAATTCCAACTTGCATTACAAAGTAATAATATTATTTGCATTAATGATGACTGTGTCAGTGGCGTATTGGCACGTGACACGAGGGGTACCGCACGACACCCCCTTATAGCAACTCCACCGCTCGTCGCTTGCCATCGACCAGCCATCACCGTCTCGTCTCACCCCAAGCCCGAGGCACCGCCCACACACGCCTAGGTACCCTAGTTGCGAATATTTCACCCTACTCGATCTGCAACTCTTTCTTCTTCCTCAGACTAGGGCACCCGCAAACATGTGAGAGATTTGCATACAAAACTAAAACTTGTACGTATAAAAAAAATGGCTAATTATATTTAGCCTCATAAACTAGCATCATTCGCTAAATACACTCGTAGAAATTTTTTTTTACCACATAGTCCTCCTGAGCTATGAAAGTTCTTAGTTCAAAAAGTTCATGTAGTTATTTCTTTTTCCTTAGTTGAAGGTCAATTTGGGCATTTTTCTTTTAGTTCAAAAGTTCTATCTATAAAAAAAAAAAGAAGCTTAGGGGACTAAGTGTAACTATCCTTAAAAACAAAAAAGATGACAAAAATTAACCTTGTCGCCTATCACCAACAAGCTGGACTACTGAAATAGCCAGTTAATGTGGAAGAGTTTGTCTCCATTGCTACAACTCTAGAAAGCTTAATTTTATACTACTTCACATGTCTGTTTAATTTTTTTAAGTGATCTAATCCAAATGGATTAAGAGCTTATGATTGTGTTCATCCATTGTTTCCTTCAGTCAATGAGCTCATCTAGGGTTAGTTAGCCATGCCAACCACCTATTTTTAATGTATGTATATATTGGCCCTCCAACTTTCTAAGGGTTATTTGCCTCAACACCTAAAGTAATTTTAGAGTCAAATAAAATTTATTTTAAATTGTAAGACTAACTAAATCTCGTTATACATCGGATTACTATTTTTTTGCATGTTTGTCGGTAAAGTTGCTGTCAATTATAATTTGAATTCGAGAACACTCGTACAATATGAGCCCCTTTAACTATTCTATTAACTGCAATATTCAATTATCGTGGGAATTTATTTACTTATTATTTATAAAATTTATAGTGAAATAAAAAATAAGTGATACCGTAAAAATTCATTTTGACTTTTAGTAGAAATGACTCACTTCCAAAGGAATTAAAATAATAGTTAAAGTGGAGGATGGCAGGAAGTTGGATGGTTCTAAGAACATGGTGGATTGGGCAAACTTTTTTTTAATAGTAAAACTTGTCTTTCTGAACATTAATTAAGAATCACAAGAAGAACATTCAGAGTGATTGATACCAAGGACAGCTAAAATAAATTTGGAACAGACGCACACAAAGAATAATTATAGAACCGGATCAATTATTATAAGTATTTTTCTATATAGTTAGAATGATGTAATTTCTTTTATAAATTAACAAGACCTCCATGTTTTCTTGGCCAATGTCAACCAAATACTAACCCAGATGCAATCTCAACAATGGTTCACGGAAATTGATTCAAACTAACACGAATATAACCCGTTTATTAATAAATTAATTAAGTTAGAATTAATTAGGCTAAACGGGTTATTCAAAATCTAAATGTGTTATTTGGATGCAAACGTATTGATAAAATAAATATAATCATAATTAATAAATAAAAATAATAAGTCAAAATTAGATGAAATATTCTACTTAACTCCCGAGTGTTGCATAGCATTTCTTTTAGCAAATTGAGGCTCTAATTACAAATAATGAAAAGAGATGGATTTATTTATAATACGGGCAAAATGTAGGGTGTTATTTATCATTTTCTCTTCAATTATTGACAAAAACCCGTCATTTATCCTCCGTCCATTTCGTTGCCAAATTTATTTTGACCAAAGAGAAAACTTGGCGAAATATCTAAGGTGGGTCGATGGCTGATGCCTTGACGAGTAGAAATATCTAATTTCTCGGTTGTGGTAGGCCGCAGGCATGCTACTCTAAAGCTACGCCTTTAGGCACAGTGAGTCCTATAATATCTAGACTATAGACATCAAAATAATTGAGCTGAGAAAGAAATAATTGAACTGAGAGTAATTAGAGATAAATAAATTATTATTTTTTTCTTTCAAATAATTCAAGAGCTCAGACTAAGTAATGGGACTAATCCTTCCTGATGATTAGATTGGATAATTATCGGCCCAAAAACCTCTTGTATGAATGGTTCTTGTAAGGACTTAATTAGTTTGCTAAACATCAAGATAATTGCTTTCCTTATGGTTAACAAACTGCCTGGTCTCTTGGCTGTAAATGGTTACTGTTAGTACTAGCAGACACTGTTCATGTGAAAAATAGGATCCATGACAATTTATGTTACATTTGATTCTAAATTTATAATGAGAAAAGGAGAAGTGAAATTATTGTTAAGAAAAAGAGGAACGAGTGCAAAGATCAGCAACTAAGAATTGTACGACAAACAGAAGGATGTGAAGGAAAAAAGAATTTATTTCGCAAGAGCTTATCTTATTTCTTATCTACAATAACAAAAAGAAAAACATTGCAATTGAAATAAAAACATTGTTACCATGAGCAGTATATCTAAACATCGGAGTTCAAAGTTCAAACTGATGGACTGATGCCCTTTATCTCGATATCAAGATATCCATCTCTTATTACAAGATAATTTATAAATGGTGATCTCTTCAACCAATACTACAGTAAAAAAATAAAGAGGCCGAGTGTCATAAACTTGCAAAAAGCTTTAACACAAACACTAACCATATGGTGTGTAGCCAACCACATGTTCAGAAGGAACCAATCAGCTTCCACAATCCTCAACACGGCTACATAAAAGTGCAAGATGGTTATCACCTCATTTGGGTTGGCATCTGCTTGGTAGATCACCGAGCTTCATCTTCAAGATTGCGGAATCCAGCAGTGAGATCCTCGTATAATTTCTTGAACTTTGCAATCAGAACTTCTTCACCTTCTGCAGGATCTTCGAATTTCTGGGACCTATAAAGTCAGGAGAAGCATTCAAGTATATGCTTTTATAATGAACTTTATGACCTCTACGCGACAACAAGAAAAGATCTTGTAAACTAAGCCAACAAATCATCATGCATTCCATTATTCAAAAAAGAAATCAAAATTTGCTCGCGCTGGAGATGATTTAAATTTTTCTGCTGAGTCCATAACTCCATATGGTGTGGTGTACATGGTCAAGTTTCTTCTAAGAACAGCAGAATACCTTCAGCAAGCACAATGGGCAAATCTAACAACCTTCTGATATACATATTTATGAGGGAGACGTGGTAAACAAAAGCATCCACCGAAAAAAACAAAGCCATTTATCTCCCTCCAGTGGGTGGTGTTTAGTAGTTAGAAATACACATAAAGTGTTGTTTTCCTAATATGTTTGTCCAAATAAGATGCCAAAGATCAGCAACTTGTGCATTTAAACATGATCAAGAAGTCACGGAAGAAAGGTTTGATATCCAGGAAAAATATCAGATATTGACGTGCCATTAGAGAGTATAATTGCTGTCCTACTTACACTAGACGGTAGAAAAGGTCACCCAATCGATGCTTTATGACACTATATGTTATCTTCTGTCCTTCAGAACCTACAGCTCGCTCCACCGCCTGCAAATAAACCAGAAAAGTATGAAAAATCAGTTCTATAATATATGAATGAAGTATCTGATGAACTCTTTGTCTCCTTATTATACACTATTTTTTTTTAATATAGCATGTATTGTCTCTGATAATTCTTTCAACTGTTCAACTGAATAAATAAAAGAATTATCTGAAACAGGTGTCGATTTCTTTGACCCTCTGAGAGAGGAACTCCACCGTTCACCTTTAAGTTAGTGCTAAAACTTGTAAATACCTTGAGTAAAAGTACACTAACACGTGGGGCTCAGAGATTCCCCTTATGATGGACATTTTTCAAATATTGATATGATGGGATGCATTTTTGGAGCTTAATTGTAATTATTATCATACGGATATTATTAGAGTTGAAGGATGCCAGAAGATATCGCCTCACAGTGGAGAACATTAATTGTGGCCCTTCATCTAGCACCTTCGTTCCTTGAGACAACTTTCAAGCTATTGACTACTGTAGGTCACACTAAAAAGTAAAAGATACTCGGCAACTATACTAATCTTAGTGCCAATGTTTATCTTTAATGTATACTTATTCTCCAAAGATCTTTATATCAGTGTATTTAAATCATGTTTGTGGGGGACACCTATTTCCAGGGTTTATAGAAGGGAACAATCAAATATCCACAGATCATTCGAGAGACAAAATCCATTGCTTTGATCCACATAAGAATTTATTTTGAAATAACACATCAGCCAAACTAGTAATTTTCCATGGAACAGAATAAACATGTAAAAAGATTATTGGATACTTCATGAAAAAAATATAAAAAATCAGCTGACTATGCAAACCAGATGATCGCAGTAAAAATTTCCTGCAAATAAGAAGATTTACCTGATTTGCCAAAGTATTGAAATGGATAATATTACGCATCATCCACACTGATTTGTAGAATGGGCAGAATTTATCATATCTGACGCAAGAATTAAAAGAATCATAATAGGAGAAACTATATACAAAGGGAACAGAAGACCTGATAAAAGAGGATACAGATAACCATGATAAATAACGCTTACGGAGTAAAAGCATTTTGTGCCAGATAGTCCTCCCTAAGAAGCTTTGCTGTCTCTAGAGTAATTTTATCAGTTTCCGCTAATGCATCTTTACCAACAAGCTGAAATATTAGATAAAAAAAATTAGGCAGTACCAACAAATAATATTAGTAAAAGATCTTGCAGGTTTGAAGTCCTACAGTTTCAAGCTTTTAATTGCAGTTGAGGAAATATCTACTAGTCAACATAGAATACCAAATATAAGAATTATCAAAAGAGTAATCAGTAATGTACTCGATCTAGTGACAACTCAAGATAAATTATGCTTCAATTTACAAAATTTCAGAAATATATGTACTTTCAAAGAATTAAGCTAGATTAGTAGCACATTTAAGAACCAATTTCTCTTGAATTGTACTAACAGAGAGAACTAAATTATGAAAAAGGATTTCAAAGAAAATGTGGAAAGCACCAAAAACATGCTGAAAAATACCTGGACAATTTCATTTAAGTCATCTTCTCTCTGTAACACCTCCCGAGCTTTTGTTCTAATGTCAATAAAATCTTGATCAAATTTCTCGTAGAAAGATTCCAAGGCCTGCAGTGCAACAGATATAGGAAAATGTAATTGCCCTCTCCAGAGAAGAAATTTACTTTTAATGGAAAGGAATAGTGAGCATCAATCTCAGAAACTTATATATTATGAGTGTTGATGTTTCCAGATACTAGTGAACTCAATATACAACAATCAACGCTAACCATGGTTAAGTAGTATTAGTTTAGAAACTTGTTTCAACTGTTCAACCAATATGGGAGGTTACCAATTTCCAAATTCCATTCATGAAAGCAAAGAATAAATTATCTCAATTGTTGGTGTCACTTGAACAAATTATCAGCACATATCTTTTCATTTCTTATCAAAATCCCATTATTCCTTCATCCCAGTATTTTCTGAGATGGGTTTCTACTTATAGTGAAAAAAAAATGAAAAAAATTGGTCTTAACATTTACTTGAAGTTGGGCAAAATAGCATAGCATAAAACCTGTGAGTATTTTGAATAAGAAATGAGCCAATTGACTGATGGAAAATGTTTCCTCTGAGCGAGTTTCTTATCCAATCCCCAGAAAACCTACAAAACAAGTTAACAGGACACAAAATCAGTGACACAGGCTCAATAAAACTTAGTGGAAACTAATAAAAAAATAGTGGGGACAAGCAAGGATAGGTTCCTTTACCTGCACAATACCAAGGGTTGCAGAAGTTACGGGATCGGAAAAATCACCTCCAGGAGGAGAAACAGCACCAACAATTGTTACACTTCCAGTACGATCAGGACTACCAAGACACTTCACTTTACCAGCACGTTCGTAGAAGGATGCTAAACGTGCAGCCAAATATGCAGGGTAACCACTATCTGCTGGCATTTCAGCCTGAGAAGATATTACATTTAGTAATTATTTACAATTAGGTTTCATAAAGCAACAATAAAACTATTCAAGCATTAGTTTTTATAATCCATTATATTAGAGATTTGATTATTGTGGAATGTGCAACATTATCATTTTGGGAAAATGTTTCTCAAGAATTGACGACTGAATGATTTGATAACTTCTATTATCAATCTAATCATGTTTCCCCTTTATTAAATAGTACATCAGTCATTTGGATAAAGATGTATTCTGTAATCCTTTTGAATTTGAAGACTCATCTTAACTAGGAGCCAGAAAAAAAAAACATGAGATGACATTAAAGTAGAGGTGGAAAGGTACAAGTTCTTTACATGGATAAAAGGACTGCATAAATTAAAGAAGATAGCAAATTTTGATAAAAACATAGTCCAAATGAAATTGCAAGCTACCCAGAGAAAAAAGAAAAATTACCAGACGCCCTGATATTTCACGCAATGCTTCGGCCCAACGGGAGGTGGAATCAGCCATCATACTAACATTGTAGCCCATATCACGGAAGTATTCTGCTATTGTAATGCCTGAGAATATTTGATGCAACTGACTATGAGATATGGAGCTCAAGAAGAAAACTTGAGCCATCCAATCTTAAAATAGAGCAAAATGGATGTTCAAATAAAGCCTTGAATATCAAAATAGTATCTATTCGAGGACTTCCAAGTATTCAACATAAACCTGGATATCTTATAAGTAAATTGCAGAAAGGAAAATTTTACATCAAAGTAACAAGGTGCATGCATAATCTTTAATCAGTCAAAAGTTACAACTCTAGATACCAGCAACCTGGAGCTTGAAATGCATATAACTTGTTAAAGAACATTGATGATGGACATTAATGATCTAACAAATGGGAAGTCGGGAACTAACTAAAGTATCTCAATTTGTGTAGCAAATATAATAATAAAAATTGTGTTTTCACTTCAAGAAGAACCAAGATTCTTTAGCCTGTACCTGTACATATTGCAGAAAGGGTAATCTACCCAGGAGGGACTTGTGAGATAGTGCTTTTCATAAGAACCACTCTCATACATTAAGATATTTGTAAAGGATTGTTTTCCATACGTGTTTTTTCCTGGTTCTTATTAACTTCTACTTAAAACACCCTTAATCAGTCCAGAAACAAATGGAAGATACATAAGAGAGAAAAGCTTTCCAGTGAATCCTACTCCCGCTTTTTTTACCCATACAAAAAATATTGTACACGACATCCGGCAGATTGGTGAGCAATATGTGGCCAGGAAATATTACTTGCTTTCCCTTTTCAGTGGACTCCTAAAAATTTTAAGGGTTAAATACATTTCACCCCCCAATACCGATGCGTAAAATTACTTTACCCCCTTGTAAAATTTTTTGTATCAAATCAATCCTTAACTTATGACTAAGATAAAACTGTTTCTAAATTAACAGAGCCTACCAAAATTACCAAGATACCCCATTATAATAAATATAAAAATTACCAAAATGCCCAATCTACCATTCTTACTGTTTGTCTAACAAATATAACATGGGCATTTTGATAATTTGGATGGGGCTCCATTAAACGGGACAAAAATTCTAATACTTTTACTTTTGTCTTAAGTATATGGAATAATTTGATACAAAAACTTGTACAGAGGAATAAATTAATTTATGCATAAATACAGTGGGGATAAAATACATTTAACCCAAATTTTAACTCTATCAATGCAAAGTAATTATGTGGAAGAATGATTACAGTCTTGTTCTTGCGCAATTTTATTTGGCTCCCAAACACCACTTCCCTAATAATGGGAAGTCCATCATTTGCATTAAACTGAGGGATTATAAATTAATAATTGCTACCCTCATTCTGAAAGGTGATTAGACATGTTACCTGTATAGATGGAGGCCTCGCGAGCAGCCACAGGCATGTTGGAAGTGTTAGCCACAAGAGTTGTTCGTTTCATGACAGACTCTTCACGTCCATCAGGCAATGTCATTGTTAATTGAGGGAAGTCCATAAGGACCTGGATAATGATCCATCTAAATAAGTATTAAAATAGTGAAAATGGAGCAAGCCATAAAAAATATGTAATGCAAACCTCAGCCATTTCATTTCCTCTTTCTCCACAGCCCACGTAAACCACTGTATCTGAATTAGAATACTGTACAAGGCGATAGTGAGATAACAACCACAAGTTAGTATCACCAGTAACAAGAAGGCAATTCTGCAAAATAGAGGATAAATAAATGCTAAGTAAATTGTCACCTTGGAAAGTGCCTGACTGATGACAGTCTTCCCACAGCCAAAAGCTCCAGGAATAGCACAAGTTCCTCCAAGAACAGAAGGAAAGAGGGCATCGAGTACCCGCTGAAACAGTTAAGATATTTATAATTACAAAACCCATGTTAACATAGAATAGGAAGAGAATATGAGAAACAGATTGAACCAATCAGCATATTTAAATTTATTAGGAAGAGTGAGAGGAAAAAATTATAGGAATCTGAAAATGCCATGATAGTATTTCACATCTGCTTCATTAGTACCTGCCCTGTTAAAAGAGGTGTATCTGCAGCAAGCTTTGCAGCAACAGGCCGTGGTGTACGCACAGGCCATGTCTGCAGGAAAAAAAAGGTCAGGCAGGCCTTTATTTATGTATTAAACTGCCAAAAAGAAATGTAAACACCAAAACAAAATAATACAGCTTATAAACCTGAAGCATAGTGAACTTCTTCTTTACACCTTGAAATTCCAGTTCAAGTACTGTATCCTGCAAATAATGCAAACAGGGAACATATAAATCAAATAATAGGAGTGTTACGAGTGTAAAAGCTCATGAAGTAAGCAGACCTTCAATTTAGAGTAACATCCATACTGACCTTCAAGCTGTATTGACCAGATGGGGCGATGTAACTGATTTTCCCCATGGACCCTGGGGGGAGGGCAACAGGGTGTTGCATCAAAGTATTCTCAAAGACAGCCTGAAATGTTATCATCCAATGTTACAATCTACACAGTGATCAAATAAAATTCTAAAGAGAGATTCTACTACCATATGCAAGTGGCATCCTACACATAACAATCACTGTTAAATTTAGCATAACTTACAGCATATAAATCTCCGCCTGTCAGAAGATCTCCAACAGCTGAAATAAATAGAGAAAAAAAAGAATTAACATAAAGATAACGAGAAACAAGAGTCTGACAATATATCTATCATTCATGTTATTAGATAATAGTTATTGATCATTACCTAGCTTCTTCGGCTCAAAATCCCACAGAATGTCTTTGTCGAGGGCAGGGACTGAGACACCACGAGGGATGTAGACATCACCAGATTTCAGAGCAATTGTTTTTAGAGGACGCTGTGTTGCATTAAAAAAAGTCTCAAAGACTGAACAAATTAATAATCAAATTATCAACCAGAATCACACCAATTGCGTGAAATAAATAGCCCATAACTTTGGGAAATTTAAGGAGATAGAGTTTTGTGACATTCTGACTATGGAGAAACAGTTTTACCACACAAAAAAAGAGAGTATATCACAGATATAATCTGCTCAAACACTGCAAATACATAAATCTCAGTAAGTTTATAACGAACCTGAATCCCATCAAAAATGTTTCCTAAAATACCAGGTCCCAGCTCCACTGAGAGAGGCTGCATAGAACACACATGTAAAATAGCACAATGAAATGAACAGGCAGCAGTAGGTGAAACCTCCAAGACATACCTTCCGGGTTCTTAAAACAGGATCATTCACCATTAAGCCAGCAGTTTCTTCATACACTGATAACCAATAGGAAAAAAATATGCTATATAAATTCAAAATGAAGATTAAGATGTGATGTAGAAAAAGTAAAAACAGGAAAAAAAAATTGGGCAGATGTATTCATCATCATGTACCTTGAATAGTAGCTGAATCTCCTTCAAGACGGATAATCTCTCCTATAAGATTATCATGACCAACACGAACAAGTTCATACATAGCAGCACCTCCCATTCCATCTGCCACGACAACTGGCCCAGACACCTGCAAGCTTGCAGGACAGAGTGAGTAAAAAGTTCAAATGGCATACCAGACCTCAAAACTCCCCGAGTTAGTTCAAGCAGCACACTTAGGTAGCAGAGCACCAGGACTAACGCTTATTAGTAAAGTCCCAACTTAATAACAGAACATCTATGTTGGGGAACTTAAGCATAATCAAGTTTCTCCTATAGCAAGCCAAGGTGAATGGATGAAAGTCATGATTGTGCAATATTGGGGTTCATCAACAGACAATGGAAATATAACATGGTTAGACCATACAGATGAAAGTATCATGTGTGAAGATTTTGCGTCTCCCAGAGAATATAATTCCATAAAATGGTTAGACCATACAGATGAAAGAATCATGTGAATGAAGATTTTGCATCTCCCAGAGAAATTAGATTCAATTTACAGTTAATGCATGTTCACAATTGCCTCAATTTAAGATCATAATGAACATCTAGATGGTCTGAAATTGGGTTCTCTTTTGACAGAATTTTAAAAAATAGGATACAGAGTGAAAGTAATACATGCATCTACTATCTAGTTCTACAAGACTAGCTAAATACTTATAAGGAAAGAAGCTAATAGACCTATTCTCTGTCTTGACAAATTTGCACATGATAAATGAATATTATTCACACAGCTTACAACATCAACAAAAAAAAAGAACACTGCCAAAAAATTATGTTTGTACAACTAATTCCCAGTAATTTCATAAAAAAACAATAATTTCCAGAAACTATCTTAAGACAGAATATATCAAAAAACTAATCTTCCATAATGTTTTGACCACTATATTACACGAGTATATGTAGCCGAACAGCTTTTCCCATGGACATGAATTAACTCATCTTTCTGGAAGGGAAATGTCATTCTTCCCTTTCAAAGAGAGATATTACCGGATCTAGCATGTAATGCTAAAGTTTCTACTGATCGGAAGAAGAATTAAACGGAATAATTATTTCTTGCCCCCTATAGATGCAAATCTTAATTCTTAAATAACCAAACCTGTTGTATCAGTGTATAACAAAAAAATACATATAATACTC
This sequence comes from Typha latifolia, assembly GCF_019914945.1. Classification (NCBI taxonomy): domain Eukaryota; kingdom Viridiplantae; phylum Streptophyta; class Magnoliopsida; order Poales; family Typhaceae; genus Typha; species Typha latifolia. The sequence continues at coordinate 1,061,396 of NC_133093.1, forward strand.
ATCATCTAAACTTTCCAACTATCACGATCAAATTACTATCTTCAACGATCCGTTTAATTCCAAATCAAACAAATGAACACATACTACTACCTACAAAATGGAATCTCGAATCAAAAGGAAGCAAATAAGAATCAGGGCATCAAAACCGCGCAACGAGAGCTAGGAGACGATACCTTCCGAACGTATCCATACTCGCTTTCCTTCTCCGAGTCCTCGAAGGTCGTGAGCCGATCTCCGTACGCCATAGCCCGTGGGGATCAAGGGATCGAGGGGCGGAGACGAATTCGGAACCTTACGTTCCGGTTTCAAGATCGGATCGAGAGAGGGGGAGATCAAGATCGAGGTGGAGGAGAACGGGAGAAGGGAATCTTTAGGGTTTTGAGGGGAGAGAGGAAGAGATGAGATCTAGAGAGAGAGAAGACCACGGAAGAGAAGAGAATGGTGCCACGAAACGGGGAGAGGTCTCTGCCTCACGGAAATAAAGCTGTGCGAAGAAAATATTTGCCAGCTTACCATAATGAAAAATTTTCAAACAGCACCTTACATATTTATTATTTTTCTATTAGTACATAAGGATTTTTATAAAAGCAACCAATCTTTTTCCCTATATTTTTTTTCTGATACCCTACTATTACTTGAACTGTACTGATTAAATTACACCAGAAACGAACTAAAGAAAAGGGTTAAAGAAAATTTAGATTTTTTAAAAATTATTCTTAGTATTCTAATAGAATATTTCTTATTTGATTTTTTTCATTTTTAAAAATAATTGGGTTAAATTAATTCAGGGTGTTGTTTAAAAAACAGAGGAAAAAAATGAAGGTTCGGAATATAAAATTTTAATAGACGGTGTTGATTCAGGAAATCAAAAGAATTTGAGGGTGTTATTTGAACATTTCCCTACTATAATTGCTAGTGAAAATCGCCAGCAATCTCGATCAATCAATGAATCAATCAAGGGTCTCTTTTGCATATATAACCCTCTCAAAGATCATTTACTTGTTGTAACCCTCCAAAAAATCCTTGATATTTGACCTATTACCCCTCTAATAGTTCCTTATTTATGCCGGCACCCTTCAAAATGTTCCTCATCTTATTCACGTGTAAACATGTAAAAGAAAAGAAAGTAGTGGATCGTAACAATTAGCTGCCAAAAAGAGTAACCAACGGGCAACGCGTAAATTAGACAAAAAAGTAAGGATCTTTTCAGGGTTTAACGTGTAAAAAAGCAAGGTGCTGCTCAGGAATGTACCTTCGGGTCTCAAATTTGGGAAGGCTCATATGTAATAATAAACTCTCCAGGGGTGTACACGTAAAACACCCAAACAAAAAAGGTTATCGTCTACGTGTCGCAGTCGCAAGCAAGTCGTATCGTACGCTCATATCCTAAACGTGCTTGGACCACCGTAGTCATCTGCTTAACCCAAACAGCAAACAGCATTCTTATACAAATCAAATCCGCAGACAAGACCAAAGTTTCTAAAAGGACCCCACTTTCTCTAATAATTTTTTCCTTTGGTGTGTGTGTGATTGTGGGTTTGTAATCTCTTTTTAACTATAGAAGATATTTATACTTATATTATACTAAATCAAAAAATAAATATATTTAAATTACAAAAGCCTCTTATTCTACTGTTGTTAAATTGAATTGCTTGCCTAGTTAAATCAAGCCTCTTATTCATCTCAGTGCGATTAACTTAGATAAACAGCTCAGCAGCACAATAATTTAGAGCAAATCTCAACGACATTTAGTTTTGAATAATTGTTCACCGACACATATGCATCTGTATTTAGAAAAAATTAGATCTTTTGTCTAATTTATATCTAATCTTTAAGCTCATAAATAATAAATAAATAAAAATGAAAAGCTCTTGCCTGTTATAAAGGCGCGGGCTCGCCATCTTTCCAACTTCTTCGTCGAGTCTTAACTCAATCCTTTGATGGACATCATTGGTGGCAAAGACTCCCTCCACTTAGCCATTGCCATCTCTTTATCTGATATCAAATACTCTGTAGGGAGACTAACTAAACTGCATACTAATAGCCGTAGTATACTTTTGCCCCAAGAAATTAAATAAAAAGTTTGATCTAAATTTTCAAACTTATTAAAAATATAATTTTGTTTTTAAACGAATTTATCACCTTATTTTTATAGACATGTTACAGTTCAAGAATGAATGAAGAAAGGAATGCTCGCATTATTTTCAAGCGCAAAAGAAGTTCGCACCTATTTCTTCAAATAATTTGAAGACAACTCTTCCAGTGAGTTTGAAAAAGTAACCCAATTCAAAGTGTTTCAACCCAACAAATATAAGCACAAGTGAACACATTCAGATAGCAGAACGCATTCTATAGGAGGAATATTCTTATGATTCTGCATGACTTGGTTCCAGTTGTAGCATCAATTCAACACTCAATTTGGAGAGGTGATCAGTAAACAATGCAGCATTGGCATAAAAAAGACATTGGTAACTTTACAGAGGAAAATCACACATCTCTACAGATTTTATACATATGGAACCAAACAAGGTACAAAAAAAAAAGCAACTTAATATCATCAGGAAAACAGAATTTTACATACCAGACTATACATCTCAAACTACAAAGACACAAGCATCTCTATTCACTGTAAGTAAGCTATGATAGCCCCAGATATGTGACAATTTGTAGCTTATCTGCGTAGAAATATATGCCCTGGAACCAAAGTTTTTGTCACCTTTTTAAAATTGAGGAGCAACATCTGCAAGCAAGGAAGAAACTAAATTATCATAAAGCCTATGGTAAGTATCTTTCGAAGGGCAAACATATGCATGCTATTATATATTGTAAAGTTCCAAGTAGTCCTGAGGACTGTCTATTTAATCACTTTTATTATTAAAAATCGGCTCAAATTCAATTTTCAGCAAATTTCAGCATGTATCAGTATTTCCATGCCAATGTGTTTGAACGGGCCCTAGGAGCGTTCGAACGCGGGTTCCAAACAGAGACTGTGTGATGCAGGCATTCAAACGGTCCATCCACATTCGAACGCGAATCACAACCCGAGAGCAACTTTGATGCAAGCATTCGAACGGCTTAGCCGCGTTCGAACGTGAGTCTCAACCCGAGAGCAGCTTTGATACAAGCGTTCGAACGGCCCAGCCGCGTTCAAACGCAAATCTCAACCCGAGAGCAGCTGTGATACAAGCGTTCGAATGGGACCCTCCTGCATTTGAACGCCCCTTGAATTCTGTTGTATTGTTATTGGACATGTTCGAACGTGCCCCGATGGCGTTTGAATGCGACACAGAAAAATCCCAAATCTGAACTTGCCTATAAATACTAAAGTGTGTTTTTAGGACTTGGTAGCTGAAAAAACATTTATGAGAGTGAGCCATCATTGTAAGTGATTAGAGTTGCTAAACTCTTTGTAAGTGTGAGATTTGCAAAGTAAAAAAAAATTGCTCCGCCCGTGGATGTAGACACATCGTTGAACCATGTAAATATTGTCTTTATTACTTCCATTCTAGATATTACTTGCATTAGGGTGTTTAATCCGTGATTAGAACTTATTTATTACTATTCTATCACCATTAACACTTCATTGGAGTTTTTCCCAACTATTGGATAGTTTTTCCATTACTATTCCACATGGTGATATTTCGGGTGAAAGTTTTGCTTCCGCTTCCTTCACCCATTTGGGTATTTGCACAACAATAATCTAGTTCTATGCCAAGACTCTAGCTCTCTACTGTGAAGTAATGAAATAACCAAATGCAATTGATAGGAGAAATGAAGGTTACTGAAGTGATCTCAAGAAACCATACCTTCAGTATAGCTTAACAAGCAAATGTATTCTACTTGTCAACATGCCTGCGTTTGTGCCTTTGTGATGCATGATTGCGTGTAGTTCTAATTATTTTCTTGCTGCAAAATTATAGAAAATCAAGGTTAAAAGTAAGGACAAAACTTTATCCTGGAAGAAGGAAAGCGAAGTCCCAAGATCAAATCAAAATTGCTGGTTAAAGAATGCTAACTAACCTGAAAATCGTAGAGAAGATTTTGTAGAGACAGAAAAGAGGTATAGCAAACAAAGCAGAGACCTAGAACAATTAAAAGAGAACAGTTTAGATAGCAATTGTAATATAAAATTATTAAATACCGACTCCTGCAAGGAAAATAGTCAATGCCAGCGACAACAGATCACATTTTACCATGATCGACACCAGCCTTTTGGTAGCAAGAGGTTTTGAGAGCTCATGCTTCTTCAGATTCTCCTGGACAGCATCTTGAACCTACAGAAACAAAGAGTAAATCATCTTCAAATGTTTCTCTTTTTCAAACACTTCAATATGCCATTACTTAAGCCAAAATGAAGAATGAAGATGCACGCGTAAATACATCCTTCTGGACAAATCCAAGCTAGTTCCGGCTGGAATCAATCTGATACCCAAAACTTGATGAGTTTAAACTTTACACTACTAATAATAGCGAAAGCTCTTTTTAAGCAAAAAGGATCTCAGTGTCATCTTTTATGATCTTCTTTTAATCTTTGTGGCATTTTAGATCGTCTCCATTATTCTGGCCAAAATATAACTTACTTCAAAAGCTTCAGATCAGTGGCTCCGCAAGATTGAAAAATGTAAATTCAATGTAAGTCATGTCATAGTCTATATTTATCATCTGACTCACTAAATTTGAGGAACCAAATATAAAACATTTAAATATGCTAAACATAAATACTATTACAATTGCAACTCTTTTTATCTTCTTAAATTTTATAGATGTTTTACTAGGGTTTGACTCAAAAGGTATATGTCACATGAAGCTACAGAAATGCTTGGCTAGCTCATTTAAACTCGAACCGACCTTGATTCAGGCATCAAGTCTTTTCAGACTTCTCCTACCTGAACTTGGAAGAATGGACATTGCCAAAACAAAAACCTAAATCAGAACAAACTTTGGTACAGTGATCTTCACAGTGCAATTTTTTCTAATATGTGGCATTAATTTTTAATAGATATAACAGCACATACAAATAAGAGTGCTCTTACATTCACCCAAAAAATATAGATATAAGTATAGACACATTCCAACATAAAATGGACCAAAGAGATGCATTACATGCCTAGGGTTCTGCACTTTGCCTCTCACTTGTTTGCCCCCCCCAGATTATATTGTAACTTTAGTGCCATTACAGCTTAAAGAATTATTTTATTACATGTCTCTTGCTGAACTCCCACCTTTTTGAGTTCGAACATTGTAAAGCAAGAAAGGAAAACCATATTGCAGGTAATTACTATCTCACAGATGTAAAAATAGGTATTATTGTCAACAGGTAGAATCCAACATCAACTCAATGATCTCCATATTTACTAAGAAATATAACCAAACAGTCAGAAAGAGCCAATGGAAATGAAAATTCTTAGCTTACATTTTTCATCCCCGCTTCGATGATCCACTGAATTATTTGTGTAGTACAAGAATTATGCTTAAAGCATGTGAAGACAATGAGGTTTCCAAGATAATTACAGAAAACTAAATGATACCTGGTGATGATACATACTTGCTGATTCTAAGAGCTTTGCAAAAGCAGAAGCAACATGCTTCTTGTAGGGTTCAATGACAAGCTGCACTTTCTCAACATAAGGTTTGGCGACTGTAGCAATTTGTTTGATGTAAGGCTCAGAAAACCTCTTGGCTTCCTAAAAAAATATTTAGTGGTCTAACTGAGAATCTAAGTGATGAAAATTTAAAATCATAGGAGTGAATACTGTTGACCACAGCATAATCAAAATAAGTGAATCCAAACCAACTTGAATCACTGCCAAAGATACCTGAAAATAGGGATCTGCTAATTCTTTTACTTTCACAATATGTGGTTTAATGGTACTCCTGCAGATAGCATAAGCCTCAGCAGTTCTATTAGATGCCATTAGCACATAGGGCTCACAAGATGTCGTGAACATTATCCAGTGGTCCTTGAGTGCAGGGATCCATTCCTCCAAAATTTGAACAAAATAAAGAAACAAGGACAATCCGTAGGATAAAAATGATCAACTAGTTCTTGGGAACATGATGCATTTCGAAAGATCCAGACAACTTGAACAGGAAATATAACTAAAGATTTGCCTGAAGATTACGAATTTCAGAACAAAAAGAAATGTAAAACTACTACTATCAGCTAAAACATGAGGAATGAAGCCATAAATTCCATGCAAATTTCCCAACTATCCAAATCTCATAAAACAGAGGATACCTGCAAATTGAGCCCAATACAACACAATGATATGGCAATAAGAGGTCTTCAGAAACTTACAGTTTTTACTGTTTCAAAGTGAGGTTCCACCAATTTCTGTGCCTTGGCCAACTTTTCTGCAGCCTGAAAGATTTGAGATAAAAATAGGAGTTATTTATTCTTAACTGAAATTAAATTATATGCACCAACATTTATGTATGTATGTAGGTATGTTTTTGCATGTATACACAAACACATGCAAACACTGGTGCACACATGCACTGGCCTCATCACAGGTCTACCACCAAATATACATAAGAGAGACCTTCACAAGAAGACAATCCACAGCAGGTTTCAGATGCCTATCCCACTTAGTTGATGCAATATCCTATTAAAAAACAATGTATACAAAAGATTAGAAGAGAAGACAAGTATAATAAGATGCTTTAATACAAGTAAGTAAATGTACCTGAAAATGCGCTAAATGTGTTGCTAGCCAATGTGGTAGCCAGGCCCTGTGAATCTGATGAGGAACCAAACAATTTAGCCTGATTATTGAGTGAGCTACTAATACACGAGAGAATAATTAAAAGCCCACATCTGCATATAATGCAAGAATTTAACCAAATGAAATTATCATATAACGTAGAAAGCAACAGTCTGAGCCTCAATAGGCGCATTTGGTTACAGCCTTGCAGGAAAGTGAAATAGGTAGTTTTGGGAACTACCCTCCTTGGCTGCAAGAAGAAAGTGATTTTTCTAACTTCCCCTAAATTAATAGATTTCCCTAATTTTAGTCAAATTCAATTTTTCTTTTGAGAAGGGAGAGTCACACTTCCCAACTCTACTTCCCAGTCACAAGATTTGCATGTGATTTTAAATTCCTCATCCCAACCTACCACTTCCCTAACTTATAATCTCTTCATTTTCCTCTTCTAAAACAACAGTGATAAAAAAGGAGGAAAGAATCGTACTGTTTATTATAAGTAATATTTCCGATTAAAGTTTCCTTCTGATTAGAGATCATACTTTTCATATAATAAAAATAGTACACTTAAATACAGTGTTCATTTCTTTTTTCTGACAAAGCTCTAATCATCATACTTTTCTTTATAAACATACATCATCATAATTTCTTTTTATTAGACACATCATACTTTTCTTTACAAACATACATCATCACAATTTTTTTAATTAGAAGCATCAATACTTTTCTTCGTCGTCATAATTTTTTTAAATTAGAATCATCGTACTTTTTTCCCATTTAGATAAAGCCCCTACATCATTGTTATATTTAATTTTTCATTAGAATCATCATTTTTTTCTGAAAAATGTAGATCTGACTTTTTTTAATGGAAATATTCATCTAACATTACTTGACAATGTAAATCTAACATTTTCTTCCTTTTTTATTAGAATAATCATCCTTTATTTTTTGAAAAGGTGTACATCTAACATTTTTTATGGAAATGTACATCTAACATTACATCGGATTCTTTTGATGAAAATGTACATCTGACTAATAAATTTTTTCACTAATAGCTATATATTGTGTATGTAGATGAATAGTTTTAAGATATTTTCTCATTAATATTTGGATCTCTACTTCAATTTTCTCATTTTCAAATCAAATGCCAAAAAGTGAGAAAGTCTTACTTTCAGTTCTTAACTTATCTCAGCCAAGTAAGAAAAAGTAAATAACTCTTAGTTCAAATATATACTTTCTATTCTCACTAAACAAGTGATAAATTATTGTTGAAAAGTAACCCTACGAACTTCCACTTTCCAAGACCACTTCACTTCCCCCACTTTCTGACAACCACACGCTCATAAAGGTTTTAAAAAGGCATCACAATTAGGATTTCATTTTTGTATTTGTGAGATAGTGTCAACAAACAATTACAAGTTTACAACCTTCTGAGTTCTGAGACTATAATTTCATCCTCCAAAATCTCTTTAATACAAGCCTATAAAGGTAGAGATTCTATGTTGAAAATATCATTAATTTGATAAATCTTATAAAGTGGCTTGTTTTTGGAGAAAACATTTACTAGAACATTTGACAGGAGGGCTTGTACCTAAAGCCACAACAGAAAGATGAAAAATAAATGCAGCAAATATATTTAGATCAAAGAACCAGATTTCACCTTCATCAATTCTTCTGCTTTTGATCTAGCTTCTACTTGTGCTCCCATCAATTTATCCTGCAGGAAAGAAGTGAGTCGAGCATTGGTACGAGGCTATGAGAACTACCGTGTACATTATGCCTTATTTGAATTGACAGACCTCCGCCACTCGAACGGCATGCTCAATTTTTTTAATTCTGTTCCTCTGCTCATTATATATCTTTTCAACCTAAAGAGGCAGAAAGAAAAGTGACATCATAGACATAGACAAAAGAAAAGGAAACATACAACAAATTCCATTCAGGCATCTATCATGTTGTGTTTTTTGTAAGACGGGATAACATATGGCATCTCTAATGTACCTGATTTCAAAAGAAATATCTATGAAGAAAAATTAATATTTACCATCTAGGGCTTGTTTTGAGTCATGATGGACTGTGTTATATATAAACCATTGCCTCCTTAGACATAAGGGCTTTATACCCACTGATGAAGATAGTAAGCTCCAGAATTTGAGAAGGATCCATATTATTTGGCTTATGATATTAGTAATGTAGATCTATGTAAGAGAAAAAAAAACACGATAACAAGGATCTACACATGCATGGTGGATGAATAGACCTAACTAAATCCATAAAAAGTTTCATAAACTTTGTGGCAAGTATTAGGATTTAAAAATCCTTTCTCATTTTTTCTTACATCTTAGCTATCATTGTTTATACAAAGAATTGGAATTCATAAACATGCATGATGGACGAATAGACCTAACTAAGCCCCACAATAAAATTTAATTCATAAACTTTTGGCAAGTAATAGGACTTAAAAATCAAACTTTCTCATTTCTTCTTACATCTTAGCTATTATTATTTATACAGATATTTGGAATTCATAAACATGCATGGTCGGTGAACAGATTTAACTAAGCCCTATAATAAAATTAAACTCAAAAACTTTTGGAACTGATAGGACTTAAAGAGACCCAATTTTTTTCATTTCTTCTTACATCTTAGCTATACAAAGATTTGCACACATTCTGGCAGCTTCTATAACAACTTAAGGCAGAGACAAAGTAAACAAACTAAAATTGTAGAAAAAGGCAATAATGTGCTTACATCTTCCAATTTACTTCTCAGCTTCTCTATATCTCTCTCAGCTTCACTAACCGAACCCTCCAAAGTTTCTCTCTTCTTACTTTGGATCTCCAATTCACCCTTAAGTTTCTCAATCTGGTCAACAAATTGGCATCACAATCATAAACACAATCATCAACAAAAAAACCTTCTTTATTCTTACCTGCTTCTCAAGTTCATTATTGCGTGCCTGCGCACTTCGCAAGGATTCCTCATCATCCACAGGAACCTTCTTCTACCAAATTAAGGAAGCAACAATAATAAATTAAGACAAAGGATGAACTCTAGTTACCAGAGAGGAATATATCCAACAGCTCACCTGGAGTAACTTAATCTCACTCTCGAGTGACGCAATATTTGCCGACTTCTCCTTTATTCTATTCTCCAAATGTGCGATATTGTCATCCTTTCGAGTTAGCTCATCGCTTCTATCTAAAGCCCCGGATATTATTTTTCGGAAAGAAACAGAAAACCAAAAGTATTCAAACTTTTGCAAAGAAAAAAATGATTTGCACGAGAGAAAACCGACCTAGAGATGCAATCTTGGATTTGAGCTGCGCGATTTCTTCCTCGGGAGTCAAATCCGAGACATCCGCTACAACTACGCCTTCGAGCTCCGTTTCGGCTCTGATGCCAACGATCGATAGGAACAGCACGATCGAAACGACCCCAAGCTTCGATTCCGCCATTGGAAGAGAAATTTAACGAGAAAGAAACTACGATCTTTTCTTTTTACTTTTATTTTTTAGTTCTTTGCACAGCGGAAGCGGGAGGGAGAGAAAGGAAGGGAGAGGGAGAGGGAGAGGGAGAGGGAGAGGGAGAGTTTTATGCCATTTTTCTCATTTTCAAAAAATTAGGAATAATGTATGAGAAGGGCGTGGAAAGTTTCGCCGACACGTGCAGAGCGGAGGTCTCGGGAGGCAGCCACGTCTCGTAACGTGCGAGAGAAAGGCTTAGGACACGTGTGGTCGAAGTAACGGCTGAGAAGCCCTCGGATCTGACCATAGTTAGGACCTGACCGTTGGTTCCCTGTGTCGGGGTAACGGACTCTTTCCAACAAAAAAAGAGAGAGCATATATTGGGATAATTTCATTAAAATGACAGGAACTATCAAAAAAAAAAAAAACTTAAGCTTTCTATTTTTTTTTCAGTTTAGAGGTTAATATAGTTTTTTTTTAGTTTAAAAAAATAATACTCTAAAAAATCTAAGTTAAATTATTCATATATATAATATATATATTCGCTTAGTCTTATTTATTAGCCTATTATACAAATCATATTCTATATTTTACTTATTTTATGATTCACACTCTATCTTTGACGATTTTATAACTCGACACCTCATTTTTTTTCTATAATTTTTGTTTAACACCTTAACGCTATTTTGACTAACTGATATTGACTAAATTACTAAAATACTCTCACCACTAATTTTTCTCCTCTCTACCCATCCTCTAAAGAAGGTACGAATAATTTATGTATTTATAAATTATTTCATATATTATAATAGAATATTTTTTTGCTAGTACCGTTTAAATTAACGGAGAATATTAAAATAAAATTATAAGAAAAAAAGTAGATATTAAATTACAAAAATCTCAAAGACAGAGTATGAATCACAAAATAAATAAAATATAAGATGTGATTTGTAAAATTCTCTATTTATTATAAAATAAAAATATTCTTATTTTGATATAAGTTTATTTATAATAGTATAGTAGGTAAAACAATCACTACACCAAAATATATAAGAGTCTCATGTTGACTATTCACACATTATCCACCTAATATATATATATTTTTTATTTTCATATATGCATATTATTATGATAGAGAAGGATTTATTTCTTACCTTGAGTTTCATAAATTGTCTCTATAAATAGCTTTATAGCGAAAGATATAGGTAATTTACGCTATTTTTTTTGGGTGTGGAATTAGATTTTAAATTTTAGGTTAATTATGTGAGTGTAAATGGTATTTTATTTTCCAAAAGTAAATTTAAGGTGCCGAATATGCCAATGACCATAGTACCCTTATCTCGTATTAAAATCTCCCAATTGGTATCTTCCCACTGCCGCCAAAATTTAGATCTCTTTCTCTTCGTGGTTATATCTCCATTTCCCAGTCGCTTCGTCGCAAGGACTTCCCTTCCCCATTCCTATCTCTAACGAAGGTTTTCAATTTGATCTCAGATTTACTTATATTCTACTCGTTCGATGATACCATTACTTTCTATGTTGCTATTTCCGAATATCTGGCATCGATCCTTGGATTAAATTACTGTTAACTCACGGATTATTCACGGTGGATAAATAGGTCAAAAGATGAGGATCAAATCCAGTGGTTATGCAGATCAATTCAGTCGGTTCCATTAAGTTTAGGAAGGAATCGGCTACCGTTCATCGGGAAGCAATAGATTCGTGTCGTTTGGGTGTACGATTTAGATTCAGCAATATACCTCCCTTTTTTATTAGGTGATTACCATCTAACTTGCTTAGACCGTATTTACTCACTTGTGACTACTTGTGCAGTGACTGCATAAGCTCCTTGAATGGTGATTTGAGCGGTAAAATTATTGCTTTTGGTTGTTTCTATATTGTCCTTACTTGAACGTGTTATTGGATAGCCCTGTCTTGTACGGAGTATGAGTTCTATGTGAATAATGCAGAAATACCAGTTTTTGAGCTGATTGATGTCATAACCTTTTGTCATCTTTTTTCCTTTTAGGAATATAGGGTTAGCTAGAGGAATACACAAGTTTGAGATAATTTTCAGAAACTTTGGAAATGTACAATTAATTGTTAATCCTATGGTAGATACTGCAATAATTATGATCAAAGAAAGATCATGTAAGAGGCTAGACGAAGATGAAATATGATAACTTTAGATGTAGCAAGTTCTTTTTGTACAAGTGCAAGCATTTCCTACTCATTCATTTTGAAGGTCAGTTATGTACAAAGTACAAACTAGGAAGAATTTAACTGAAATGCTCAGCACAAAATTTTTGTATTTGATTTGTCTGTACTTTGAATGATAAAATATGTATACTTAACTAAAAGCGGACACTTTTATGACTAATCTCCTACTCGGAAATGTTATACTACCTAGTTCTAACCTTTCTGTGTTTAAACTCGACCAACCCTCTTTGTGCAATCCTCGTTGTGAGTTAAATCATGTACCACCCTAACCAGTCTTCAAAGTTTGACATCTTTGGACATGAATATTTTGATTTCTACTTTGTTGCTTTGAAGCAAGTATTGAACTTTAGACGAATTGAAGCTCCGCTTTGAAGTTATAGAGGTCACTCATGGAGGCCATTTTTTAGCTTAGGCAATTGAACTAAATAATATAGTTTTACCTCCCAATTAATTAGGATCCATCCATGAATCCCTGTACTTTATTCAGCTCTATCTTGTGTAGCAAATTCCACCATTGGAAGGGTTGTCTCTTTTTTTTCTTCTTCTGAAGGTTGCATCATATATCTTGACGTGCGTTAGACTTTCATTAAGACAGTCATTTGCACGAATCCTTCTAGAGGACATGCCTATGCTAGGAAATTAAATGGAATATCTAAGAAATAGAAACTTGAAAAGGACCTAGACTTAGTCTTTTCCAACTTGCTTAGTATATTACACAATAACTGTGATATGATTTTGTATACACATATGCCTTTCAATATATATATTGGAGTATAAATAATGCTAGTTGTTTCTTAAATTCGTATAGATTTTAAATAAAGAATGCTGCTCTCTTTCTTAAGTACTTATATCATCAAGTTTCTTGACAGTTAGATATTTAGCAACTTATATGTTAGTGTCCCTCATCTTCATCTTCCCCTTCCCCTTGTCTGGATGCAGTGGATACTGCTGCCTCAAGCTACTGGTTCAAAAGCTGCTTTTTCATGGAGTATCATAAATTCTTCTGAATGCGAAGAAGGTGATATACTTTGAGCATAAATTGAAAGATTTTAAATTTTGATATATTTTAAAACTATCAAGACAATTCTTGTTTATGCATTTTGCCCTCCGCATAAATATAAATCATGCAATGCTTGTGGTTGAGAAAGAACTACTGCAGATTATTGCCCCTTGTTTGCATTGAAGTTGGAACTTGGAAATGTTTTTTTTTCTAGTCTTGAGCATCGTTCTCCTCAGCTGCAACTTGGGCCTTGCGCGAGCTTCACATGAGAAGAGGAGAGTCAAATTTAGCCAAGGACAACCTGCCGGAGACCCGGAATTGGGAGTCATCTTTTCACCAATGCCAATGCCAATGCCGGCAGCTCATCCTTGGCTGCATTCTGCTCTCCTCTCCTTCACGTAAAGCACCACGACAATCTGTCATTCTGATGATTATTATACAAGTTGAAATCTCTTCTCTTCATCTCTTGCCTTCACCTGATTGATAATGTCCCTATATATAGGCTTGTTTGATATAATGCTTGCTTTGTCCAAGTTACTAATATCATGAAAGTGCAAGTGAAGCCGATGGATGCTTATTCTACGTCTGACATTTTTCAAGAATTGTGGCTAATGATGCCAAAGCAATCCAATCTTCTGTATCTACCAAAATCTTACTTCCTTTTTCTCAGAAAGATCTGCCGGGTGAAAAGTAGGAGATGGGCTATCTTTCCATTAGTCAGAAAGAGGTGGTCAGGGTGAAGGACAACATTAGTTTTTCTTTGATGTAATAACGAACCACCAAAATGATTATTGGATAGTTGCAGGAATATAATCGCGAGTGGAGAATATGATACCGAAGGGTCCATTCTTTGCATGTTATGTGATGGATGGAAATGCAAAAATTCTACATTTTTATAAACATTTATGCTATGGGCAATAAGGTTGCTGTTTCTTTTGCAGCTTTTCACCCGATCTAATTGAGATGATATCCACATGAGAATAGGCATATGGCTGATAAACTTATTACATTTTGGTGAATAAGTGTTCAGGCTTCTTGTTCTGTGGTCTTTGTAAGTTTTGAGATTGGACAAGTTCTTAGAAAGGGAATGATTGGAAAAGCAGTGGTAGAGAGACATACAACCAATAGGGGACAATGCTCCCCTACCCTTGCGGCTTTTGAAAAATTTTAGTGTAATTTTGCACTAGGATCTTATTTTATATAAAATACTACATAGAAACCATTACAAGACCTGCCACTATATAGATTAATGCCTATTAGACCTGTTTCTTGATGTGGGTCTGTTGAAGTTTGGTATTTCTTCTTTTTGTTGGCCATTCCATGATGTAGGCAATTAGATGCACCACTGGAAGATCATGGAAAGAATTCTCACACCTTTTGTAGGGAAAGATGAGTCATTCATAATGTTTTATGTATTACTAATTAATGGAACTGACTAGCTCTCTGATAAGGCGCTTACATTTAGAGGATGTTGGTACCACTTGGTAATAGGCACAGAGACTGAAATAAGGTGGATTACTAGATGCATACTTAAAGAGCAATGCACTTGGGAACAAACTTCTTCATATTTGGTACATCACTAGACAACCGTGGTGAACGGTGTCATGTGCAAGGCCATGCTGGTTTAGAATCATCTTGCATCAGATTTAAGAAAACCATGCATTGCTGTTATTCAGGCTGAAGGAAAATTTCCTGGATTCTGTTAATACAAAAAATTCCACCATTCATGCAGCAGTACGCCAATTTAGACAGCTTTCACTAATTGCAGGCAGCTGTTAAGAGAGTTATTGGAGACATATGGGTCCATAAAGAACAGAGACCAACATTTGGCCCTGGCAGGTCAAGCTTGGTGCTATACCTTTTAATCCAATTTAAAGTACCTCTTGAATGAGGGTTGTACTAACGCAAAGATTTAGATCTGTGGAACCTTGCAGACCAAAGAAACTCATGTTTTTATAATGCTAGCCAATGGTTGGGCGACAGAAGTCTAGCATATAATCATCACAATAAACAACATGGACCTATGCACTTCTACGGATTCCTTATATTTTAGAGTCTGGTCCTTATGTGTCTTGCATGAAGTAAAGAGAGGAATCCTGATGGCATAAAGAACATAGAATATGCACAATGTGTAAAAGTTGTTTTACCTTTTGGTTATCAAATGCTTCATTATTCTGTTGGGAATGTCCTAAAAAATTAAAGCAGTTTGTTTATAAGGAGTTCCTATAGCAAATGATGAAAGTTATCCTTGATTTTGACTACACTGTCTCTTTTAGTACAGAAATCATGTGATTTAAAATCATCAAAGTTTGTTTTTATGCTTTAGAGTTGTTCCACTGATCTTATAATGGAAGTCTGACATACACTCTAGAATGATTATTAATCTTTCTTTATGAGTTTTTAATACTTCTACGATAAAATCTACATTTCCACTCCTTTATATTATAAAGTAACTACTAAGTAGAGATTTGTGAGACATCCCTTTGCTTATTACAAATTCAAGGAGATTTCTTAGCTTATGATATTCCTACGGTTAATTTCAGCTTGGGGTAAAATTGAAATTTACACGTTAACTATTATTCTTCATTTTCTATCAGTGTACACTTATATATATATATATATATATATATATATATATATGTATATAGCATAAGTATTTTATGTAGGAGTTTGGTACTAGAGAATGTTGAATTTGCTGTAGGTGAGCTCTTTAAGATCTAAAGTTCTCAGGTGAGGTTGGTATTGAAGCTGAAGGCCTTGGATGAAAATCTTAGTCAACACATTGCAGAAAGGTCATGAGCCCAATTGAGATAATAAATCAGGAATCTGAGGCTTTTACTAATGGAGGTTGTGGAAAGTGATTTGCTGCTGTTGTCTTCTGCCTAGATTTTTGATAAATAGTAACCTAGTAACTTTAAACATCATTTGCATTCTGGATT
Source organism: Typha latifolia (assembly GCF_019914945.1). Lineage (NCBI taxonomy): Eukaryota > Viridiplantae > Streptophyta > Magnoliopsida > Poales > Typhaceae > Typha > Typha latifolia. The sequence goes on from NC_133093.1 coordinate 1,077,726, forward strand.
GGGTAAACTGGCCCGAGAGGAAGAAAAAGTAAAGTAAATAAAGGACTGTTGAGATTGATATTCAAATAAAGGATTAGGATTCATCAATTAAGTGTATGTTTCTGTAATTTTTGAATTGGTTCATTGATACAGATTTGCCAGATTAGAATGTGCTAAAGTTTCAAGATCATCATTACAATCAATTGTTTCCCATCATCTGCTGACTTCCCAGACAAAGAAGTACTTCTGATAGAAGCCGTTCGATTCCATTGGGAGATATATCTCCATCAGTACTTTGTAGGTGAAGATCCAGGACGATTTATGGCACGTCGCAGAATAAAATAGCTAATGAATTCCATAGGCAGAGAACAGAAAACAGGCATTGCAAAATTTGTATATTTCACAGGCAAATGCAACGAGGACCACAAATCGTCAAAGGAGGTGATGCACAGAGGAGATTAAAAGAAGAAAGATAGAAAATGTAACTTTCGTAGGAAATATGATTTTGCAGATGATCAATGAAGTTAGCGTTCTTCCTCTTATCAAATTTCAGAATTATGAAGTGTGTTAAACGTCATAAAAAGCAATCAGACAAGCTTTATCTGCAAAGAAGGCTAGATGCTCAGGTCAGACATTTGAATCCAGAATTGTAGATAACTTGGCAGATAGCCATACAAAGTGAAATTTAAATAACACCTATGCTTTCTTCTGTTCTCACTTTTTTCCTTTTTTTCTGTATACACTGTCTTCTGTAGGAACATTTTAACTTTTTGCAGGTTTTGCTGCACCTTGTTGTGAATTACTGAATCTGCTTTGCTTTTGTATCTCTTTATCTTGACTGATGCTGCTGTATCCTCACAAAGTAGCAGATATCTTCAGCGACCTTGGAAAGCATCTGCAACAAATGGTTAGTATCAACAATACTTCTGCATTACTACCTAATTTCCTATAAAATATGGAATTGTAGGCGACATAAATCATGAAAACGATGTAATAAGTTTGAGAAAATAACTCCAGGTCTGTAACCATATTGTTGTGAGACTGGCATAACTGTCTTCACTTGGATTTGGTGCGTGGAATGCAAATGATTTGCAGCAGCAGGCAGGTTCAAGTCATGAAAGAGCCTTACGTGAGAAGAAGAGAGCAAGATGTAGCCAAGGACAAACTTGCCGGCAACTGCGATGGAGGCATTTCTCCTCTCAGGCCAATGCCGGCAAGTCATCCTTGGCTGCATACCACTCTCCGCCCCTTCACGTGTGGCCATTGACGAACACTATCAGTCGGTCTCTCATCTACATATCCCATTGACAGCTACCAGGAGAGGTAAGCAGCCTTCCTCTCTTCAATCTTCTTCTTATTACGTATGTTTCTGATATCTAGAGTTGGTTTATATAGGCAGGAGTACTAGGTGATTCAATGGTGTATCCTGACCCCCTAATGCCTGTTGTGTGATCCTTTTGGTTGGCAATGGAGGGCCAACAGAATAATATGGAGATCTCTCTTTTTACCTATTCCGTCTAAGAATTTCACATGGGATATGTGATATGTGGAGCCAATCCAAACCTTTCCCTTTTCGGGTGGATATGATGAGATCTAATACCAGATAAGTGGGTCCAATTTCCATTTTTTAAGGGATTGCAGGCCTTGATAGGACATATGCTAGGGTGCAGATGGAGGGAGTTGCCTTTTTCTGCATGTTTGTTAGGTTGTTATGGGGAGAGAATCTTCATTGGAGGGGAATGAGGCAATAGAGGGGAGCTCGTGTGGCCCATGATCTACGGCTGATGCGCCTTATAATAATACTAGCTTTTTGTGACTTTGTCAAAGGCAACCCACAACTGGAATGGTTGCTTGATTCCCCTTTTAGTGGCTCCTTTTCCCCTGCTTTCATGCATAGGTTAGTTTTCCTTGCCAAAAAGCCTCATTGGCTTTGCTTCCATGTCATGTGGACTTAAGTTAATAGACAAATTGTTCTAGGCACCAATTGCTATTCTCTTCTCATGGTCCAAACTATCATCTGTTCAGTGAGGATCTTTTTTCCATATTTTGCCCAGAAGCTGGGACTTTACTGTCTCAGAATAGAATTGCTTGACAACCAGTGATTAAATATGAGATAATTCCCTCTAATTGTGCGGTGGGTCTAAGAGTTACGCACAAAATCAATGTTGATCAACTCAATTGTTTGTCTCCAATATTTTCTAGCTTTCAGGCTATGTTTTGATCTTTTTTTCCTTCTTTATTTAGAATTCAGATTAGAAGTTATGGCTTACATTCTATGATTGCAATTCGAGTTAGACAAAAATACAGATATAGCATCACTGTCATCTTGTATTGTTTTCTTCTAGAGGGAATAAAACTGTATTGTTTTACTCCACCACAACCTCAACCTTTAATTTCTTAATTCCAATCGAAAAATCTTCCAACCTGGTATATATTAGTTTATGAAAGCCAATACAGATGTGTGATTATTCTTTGGACTATTGATAGAATTTATTGCTATCTTATATGATATATATATAATAGAAGGAATATATAACCATATTAATTGTACCACAGTTGCACTCCACCATAACTTCAAATCCATAGTTTCTTAATTCCAACTGGAAATTCTTCCAATCTAGAAATATATGTTAGTTTACGCAAACCAATAGAGATCTGTGATTATTCTTTTGGACTATGGATAAATTATTCTTATAATTTTCAAATATAGCTCTCTTTTTGGCCAGCACCTTTTCTTGTCGTCTTCTTCTCACATATTATATCTGTAGATAATCCAGGAATGGCCAAGAATTGGCCGTTGTTATATCCATTCGGCCCACATTGCCTGGTGGAGATGAACAAATTCTGTGGTCTGGGCTGCATCTTATAATATATATTAAAATGCCCATTTGACGTGGAAGTTTATTGAGAGAGAAAGGGAGAGAGAAGAAGAGAGGACAGAACTCTCTTTTTGGGTTGAGATAATAAAGGGATGCAAGTGCCTCAAATCTCAATCCAATGGTTGGTGCTTGATAGGTTGAGTGGACCTAGAACTTATTGCTTTTTTCTTCTCTCACTCTCTCTTTCTCCGTGAAGGAATTGGATTCTGTCAACGTTTGCTGCGCAGTCAATTCCCATGCGATACGTGTCCATTAGATTTCTGTGAGATTTGGTAGTACAAAAAGGTTCGTGCTATTTTTAAATTATTCGCACGTTTGCATATATATTCTTCTAAAATTCCTTATTTATTTGCGTAGTAGTCTTTTTTTGCATGGGATTATTACAATTCTTCTTCGAATTATTCCTTTGTAGCTATTAGCTAGCTGCTCGTAATGAATTTAAACTATTTACTTCTTATCTGGTAAAGGTGTTTTAGTCCTTTTTGTTGGTGAATTGTTTAGATTTAAACTTACAATTATGAAAAAGTAAACTGAAGGGAATCTATTCCACGTAAATAATGGGCTCTGTTTATTCTCAAATGTGTTGTTTTGCATTTCATACATAGCTTTGGAATGTATTTTTATTGACTTTTTTTTTAAAAAAAGAAAGTCTTATTCTTGCCTTTTCTCCTTCGTAGGGCCTAGTGTCGTGTATGATTAATGCAGGAATGGTGAGAGCCACCCAATAGAAGCCCTTTTTTCTTTTGGGTATCATTTCTTGGATCTAAATTTGGGTTTCAAACTCCACAAAGGTTTTAAAAAAGAAAAGAAAAGGAAAGGAATATATGTATATTTTTGTTCAAAATTAAATAATTCCAATTATTGTATGTCAAATCTCAATGAACTGTCCTCAATTGGAACTTGGAATAGGGATTTTATTCGTTCAGGATTAGATCTAATATGCTGTAATATATTGTAAAGCCTAACTTCTCGCTACTACGCTTTATAGAGCAGAAAAGAAAACTAGAAACTAAATACATAGCTTCTTTTGTTATAGTGGGAAATATTCTTATATATATATATATATATATATATATATATATATATATATTCAAGTTTAAGGACTCTCATCCAATAATTTCTAAGCAATGTATTTGACATTTAATTTGGCTTGCTAATTAAATTACAAGCCACAAGGCTCACAACCCTAAGATCACCAATGCAACTGGACGGTGGAGATTTACTGCTTTACATCAACCAAGTTTCAAATGTCATACATTCGTACTAGAGTAGTAGTGTCTTAAATCTTAATCAAGTGATATGAGTTCTGGCTCCATTTTAACCAAAATGGTGCATTAAATCACGCACGCCCTGTGCTTTATTGTGTGAAAAGGATCCGCCTTTTCAAAAGAAATGTAACAGAAGAGGAATTCCTACGTCAACAATACATAGGCATCAATCAAGCAAGTTTTGTAGCTCTCTCTCTCTCTCTCTCTCTCTCTCTCTCTCTCTCTCTCTCTCTCTCTCTCTCTACCATTTCACTTTTTTGCCTTTGTAAAATTCTCTTGACCTGCATCTCTTTTCCAACCAAACAACTTTATTCACCAATTTCGCATCATAAGCAAATAGTTCCGATTAAAGAGATGCAAAACTATCAACTAACTCTAGTAGAGTTAGTAAGTATTTTTTTTCATGATCAAGAAGGTCGGGTTCAACTCTAATCTCAAATAATGTTGTGAAAAAATTGTTCGGTAGTTGGTAGTTTAGTGACTTGACTCGATTCGGTTAATAGCTCAGAAGTGCGATTAGTTTGGAGGAATAACTTGACAACACAATGACTTGGATTAGATTTTGTCAGCATTTGGTTCGGAGCAATTGTTCGGCGACGTATATGGTTGAAGTCTAGATTACGCAACTAAAAACTCAGTGAGGCCAAATGCTGTATCTATAGAGGTTGGTCTTTTGTCTCGCTCATATCTAGCCTTTAGGCTCATGGGTTTATGAATGATAAAAAAAAAATGCAAAACTAAGAAACTACTGTATGTGAATGGTCTTCGTTTCTGGTGTAATGTGAGCAGATCATAGCTAATGAAAAATTGATTCGATACCTAATATTCGAAAATGCATTATTTTTTTCCACGAACTCTAGGCAATTTGTTCTTGTAAACAGAATAATTGCCTAGAGATAGTGGTGAGGTCTATCATGTTCCTACATCAGGTTAATTTACTCGCTACACAATTGAAGATACCAAGATGGGCTACCATATGACCAGTGAGTCTAACGTCAAATTGAAAGGTTCTTTCATGAATGGCTTTTTTCTTATTTTAAAATATAATCCCTTCTTCTAGAATAAGAGTTAAATATTATAATAGTCATATTGTAGAATATAAATATTGTTTCTTAAAATTACATTTTATATTATATACTAATCTAATTATTAATTAATCTTTAACATCTCTCGTATCAATCTACTTTATATCAAATCAAAGTGTATTTATGCATAATCTTGTAAATAATAAAATACTTTTTTGTATTTTAAAAAATTATATATTATATCAAAAATATAATGCAAAGAGACATAGAAATAATTATTCTTAAAATAATTCTCTTATTTAGGTAATAAAAAATAGAAATTGCTATTCCTTTTTTTAATTCTATTCCACAAGTGAATTACGCTAGAGAATGAAGGATAGAAGAGTTGGTTCTGCAAATATTTTGTTGAAGCTTTACACATCTTACATTACAGGATTTACAGCCTATATAACTTTTCCTATGTCAGAGACTTGAATCCTTCTTCCTTGCAGAACTGTCTCTTGCCCCTGTATAGTATATAACATAGGTTTTGCTTCTGAATTCATTGGCCAACTAAAGAAGTTATATTGAGACTAACAACTGAAGTACCTTACAAAAGATATCCCATGATCTTAATTCGATACAAACTTTCTGTTCATCTTGTATACTCTCACATTAAGTTTCCTCTGGTTCTAAGTTTTGTTTCAATAACTTGATAACAAAGTATAGAATCATGAACTGTTTTACTCTGGAAGCTTTGGTATCTGATAGTAAGAAGGCTTCTGGTTTCTTCTCCTCAGAAATATGCTTTTCTTGCACTGATACTATTGAACAGTATTTCCTCATTCAAATGTATGATATGGAACTACAAAATCCTGCAGGTTTTGTGAAGCATTGATGGTTCTTCTCCACCAACTCTGGCTTTGGTTCAAGTCTGAAGAATTCTTGGTGGGCCTAAACAGATGGGTTGTTCCTCGTCGAAGTTGGATGACCAGGAGGAAGTCAAGATGTGCCAGGACAGGAGGAACTTTACCAAACAGGCCTTTGTGCAAAGAAACCATTTTGCTTCTTGGCACATTCTGTATCTCCAATCTCTCCAACGAGTCTCATTTGCTCTTTGCAACTATGTCGATGAATATGAGCATCATCGATTCTTATATCCATACAAACATCTCCCATCCGTACCTACTAAAATTTTTCTCTCTGATATCATGATTATTCCACCAAAATCATTTGCACCACTTATAAATCAGTATGAGAGGAGCACTTCTCTAACTGTAAATTACTTGAGATCAGGTGGGAATCCAAAAGTTGCCAAGGAGGAATGGCCTCAATCACCTGAAACTATAAGAATTGAATCTTATTATCCTACAGATCATCGTGAGGTTGATGTCTTTTTCACCGCAGAGGTTTCGACAATAAACCAACCATTATTTTCCTCTCACAATGGATCAAAATATCTATCCCCATCACCAAAGGCTTCAAAGTGGGACTTCTTTTGGAACCCCTTCTCATCAATGGATGGATATGGATACCCCTCTGTAAGTAGTCTTGATCAGTCAGCCACTGACGATGATACAGAAGGGATAAGGAAGGCTCGAGAAGAAGAGGAAATTCCAGAACTGGAAGATGAGGATGAAGACAACCAAGAAGATGCCACAGTTTGGCCAGAAGAATTAAATGCTAACAAAGAGAGTATTAATATTACAGAGCCAGCTGAAGTAGATAAGAAGAGGGGGACATCAAATGAAGTAAATACATTGCAACTACATACAAAAAAGAGCTTGAATAGGTCAGAGGAACAAACAAAATTACAGATAAACAATGATCGGAGAACAGTGGGAAATGCAGCAGTTGAACAAGAAACTCCTGGCTTTACAGTGTATGCCAACAGACGGCCTACCAGTATGGGAGAAGTCATGAAGGATCTTGAGACCCAGTTTGCGAGGATTTGTGATTCTGCTAGTGAGGTTTCAGTACTGCTGGAAGTAAGAAAAGCAGAAGAGTTTGCAACATTACCAAGAGGTATGATGCTCATCAAGCCACTGACAGTGGTTTTAAACCTTACCTCCATTTCTCCAATAGCTAATAGATATTTATATATGAGCCAAAAAAGTTACTGTCTTGGCAAAAGACAAACTAATGTTTGAAAACTAGAGCACATTGCTCTGGTTACATTGATAACATTGTCATAAAGAAAGAAACCAAAGTGATGTTTTATTTTCTTTTTCCTTTGTATGACAGGTAGGATGCCTAATCGAGCAGCTTTCTTTGGGTCATCATCTACTAAGTTCTTCCAAGCTTCAACTACTCGAAGAAATGATGGCAATGAGAGTGGTACTGATAACTTGGAGGAAACCTTCGATATTTTCAAAAGCCATAAGGCAACATTGCACAGGCTATATGAATGGGAGAAGAAGCTATACGAGGAAGTCAAGGTAAATAAATTGAACAAACTTTCCTGTAAACAACTCAGTACAAATCAACATCATAAATATTGAAACCTATGCCTTAATATAACAAGTTTAGTTGAATTTTTTTATGACAGTCAGGAGAACGAGTACGAAGAGCATACGAGAAGAAATGCACGCAGCTAAAGAATCATGATCTGAATGGTGCAGAACCTTCACTTGTTGATAAAACTAGAGCAGCCATAAGAGATCTACAGACTCAGCTAAGAATTTCATTAAGCTCAGTTGAATATATCTCAAAGAGAATCGAAACTCTACGGGATGAGGAGCTGAACCCACAAATTGTGGAGCTAATCCAAGGGTACTTTTCTTAGAATGTCTGATTGACTCTACTTGCTTAACAATAGCTTGTTCTTGCCTTACTTAGGACTTGCAAAGAGTATTGTAGGAACCTAGTGTGACACAACTCATGAGCAAATTATGTGCTAATCCTATTTATCTGTATAAATATATTGGGTGACTACATGTTAGAACAAAGGCAAAGATTAATAGATAATCTAATGAAAAAGGTATGTGGACATCCCACATAGTATAAAGGAACTAGGATTGAATTCATCCAAAAAGCCCCAAGTCTAAAAATGAGACTTGAATAAGTCCGATGCTTCATCAAATAGTATATTAACAAAGTTTGATATTTTATAAATTTACAGTAAACTTTTGATTATCTCTTGTTAAAACTTAAGAAAATTTTCAAAGTCTTTTAGAGCAACCAAGCATTATTATTAAGTTCAATTGGCAATTGTGGCCTTCATTTTTTTAAAAAAAAAAAAATCCCTTTTTTACAACTTTTTATCCCAACATGTTCTAGGGCTAACTATTATCATTTCATAAAAGAATTATTCTGAAGAATAGTTAAATTAAATATCAGTTTTATCCTGCGCACCTGGCGTATCCGAACAAATGCCTCCGTTCTTCCGGCGCAGGTTAGCAAGAATGTGGCGCGCCATGGCGGACTCCCACCGCATCCAGAAGCGCACGATGGACGAGGCCAAGCTCCTCCTCTTCTCCTCCTCCTTCCCCGCCGCCGCCTTCGCCAGAGATGCGGCGGCGGCACCTCCACGTCCCTCTCGCGCCGCCGCGTCGGCCGTCGAATCGGAGCTCCGAAACATGCGCGCCGCCCTCGCCAACTGGATCGGATCCCAGCGCGCCTACGCCGCCGCACTCGCCGGCTGGATCCGCCGCTTCGCGCCGCCGCGCGTCGACGGCGAAACCTCCCCCGCCGGCGAAGCAGGAGGCGGCGCTGCACCGCCGCCGGTGTACGAGACGTGCGTGCGGTGGGCCAGCGTCCTCGAATCGGTCGACGAGAAGGCGGCGATCGAGGGTCTGGAGTTCTTCGCGGCTGGAATGGCGGCCGTGGCCGCCGGAAGGAGCAGGAGGAGGAGGGAGGCGATGGAGATGGACGAGGAAGAGGACGGAGAGAGGGTGGTCTGCGCGGGAACGGCGGTGGTGGTGGGGGCTTTGGCGGAGCTCACCGGAGAGATGGCGGAGGGGTACGAGGGTTTGGTGAGGGGTTTGGAGGAGAGTGGGATGAGTGAGGAGGGAGAGGGGTAGATATGTAATTTGGAGTTCGAATTGGTGATACCAATGGGTTCGGATTTGATGTATATATTGTATATATGAAAAAAAAAATCAGTATACATGATTTGCTTATTCCTATAATTATTTATATCTTTATTACAATGATTTATTTATTTCTAGATTTTTTTTAAACCCTATTAGAATTATTGATGAAAAATAAGAAAGAAAAATGACAACAATCTGAACTTGTCATTCGACCCTTTGTACTAATTGGATAGAGAAAATAGATTAGAAAATGGGTTTCTTCACTTCCTTAAAATTACCTAACTCTTTTATTTTTAACTCAATTTAAATAGGGAGAATGCCAATTTCCAATTTGTTATATATTGCATATGATTATTAATTATCAATTCATATCAAGTAGTTGAAATTTTTGTCAAATGTTAGTCATGACTGTTTAATCTTTTTTCGAAGTAAATTATCTAGAAATTTGACTTTCAAAATTCACTTTTTTTCCCTTCATCAAATAATAGCGTGTAATTAAATTAGATCAGGCGGAATATATATATGTAGTAAGATTGAATTCATATCCATTTAATTTTATTAGATTCAAATTTAAATAAAATTTTAAATGGATAGGTTTGTGATATCCTCACCGATTATGTCGGACGCGAATTATATTCACATTCAATTGGATAATGTGTCGCATTCCTTATGAATAACCACTGTCCAATAAAAAAAATTATAATAATCCTATTTCAAAGGAACAGGTCAAATTTTTTAACACTCAATTATAATAAATTAACAACTAAAATTTAAAATATAATATCGTAATCATCTCATTTAGAATGAAGCAATATGAAGGTTATATTTTGAGAGACTCAAATTTATTTATACTATATATGAAAAGTAATTTTAAGTCTTCTACTTACATATCATAAGTATTAAACTGTATAATGGAAGAGAAAAAAAAAATCGCAACATATTTATCGGAGTTCCGATAGATATGTAGGTCCGACTCATTTATTATATAGATTAAAAAAAATTAAGATTCATAGACGAGTATGTGAAGCGAATTCTATCGGGTTACACCCACCTAACAACTAAACACACTTTTATGATTTGCAATTCTTTAGAATTAGTCTAATAGTTTCAGTCATATAAATAATGTGAATTAAGGAGACACCATAAACGATCGAACCATTATATCCAATTTTTACGAATGCCTTGTAAAAAATTTTATATTACAAATATCACTTTTAAACTTTAGGGATAAAATGAAACGGATAATGACAAACTATACCTCTAATAAATAAGGAGGTCATCAATTTAACTATAACCAGTAATATAAAATAAAATAATTAAATTACCTCTTCCACAAACCACCTGCCGCACACATGGCCCTCACCCTCACCCTCAGCCGCCTCACCCTCACCCTCACCCTCAAATTCATGGGAAGAGAAAAGGTTGTATTTAAATCTAATCTAATTATACTAATTTAATTAAAAGGTTAAAATAAAACTGTATTTAAATCTCTATTAATTTGATTGAAATAAGTTGACAACGTACTTAACCCTAATAATAAATCCCCAAATCATATATGGACATCGAGTGAAAAAAGTAGCAAATATGATTTCATTGAAAATTAAAATGTATCAAAGGAAACAAGGGAAACAAAACTAGCTAACCCCATCCGATAAAAGGTTAGTATATAAAGATGATACTCCCATGGTGATGATTATCCGACCAGCTAGTAACTCGATTGGCTTTACGAAATTTTTTCAAAAGACTGGATATTAGCATTGATGGTCTTCAGAAAAGGGAAAAGGATTGGCCCGTGTCAGCACTAATCTGGCATCCACTGCTGTCACACTGTTCAGCGTCAGCTTTTATCCAAGTTCTCATTATATAACTCAATTATTCAATCTAATGGACTAAGTTACTACTAATATTTTAGTCAAATATACCTCGTAATGGAACTACTCTATTCTGTTGGTCTCACCAACCACCACTCCTAGTCCGAGGGGACAAGCAACCAAACAACGACTATAATGAAATAATCCATCCACTCAACGGGGGGCAGCAATTGGAGAAGATACCATCAAGACTCAATCAAGTTAGAAGTTCGAAGTTAGATAAGAAAAGATATCTAATTGGGAAGATTCTTCAATTGCAACACACAATGAATGATGCAACAAGCTTGCTCCAACGAAATACTCGCAAAACGTGTTTCACTCAATTTGATGGAACAAAAACAACAGTGGAAAGAATTGGAATTTTTTCGAACTCCGTAACATGAACAGCAAACTTTTCAATTCAATGCGAAAACCTTTACATACAAGAAATGGCAAGGCTAAGGAGATTGAATCCCAATCATTATAATAAAGCGAAAAAGGATGACTGGAGAGTGAAGACAGATGCAAATAGTTTAGGAATCAAAAGGTGACGTAATGAGAAGGGATTTCTGAAACAGGGACTGAATCAAAGAGAACTAGGAATTGGGGTATGTAGAGGCTCAAAGTTGAGTTAACCACCCCCAATGGACCACCCAGAACATCCAGTTAAATCTACGCAAAAAATAAACAAACAAGAGAGGACAATGACAAAGGGAAAATATTTCATGAAATATCCCAAAGTAAAAATAAGAATTAAAAAAAAACGTAATTACTAAAAAGAAGCTTGACAGAGATATATAAAGAAAGAAAAGCCATAAAGGGACCTGTCAGCAATAAAGACGGCAGATGTGGCCACCTAACTTGTATGATGCAACATCTGAGAAAGTAAAAATTAGCCTGCACAGACCAAATTAGCACCTTCAAGAGAGAGAGAGAGAGAGAGAGAGAGAGAGAGAGAGAGAGGGGGGCGGGAGGGAGCGCACCAATCAACAATTTGGCCAAAAAACTAGATCAAAATAAAAGAGAGTTCGAGAAGAACTCATCTTTGAGGCATTTCACCAACTTTCTCTTTTTAACTTTTCTTTTTGTCGTTTTTTTTTTCCTCTGTTACTTATGGTACACCTGTGCTATCAACTACCTAACCTATCTATCTCCACCGCTACTAAATCACACCTGAACAAAGTCGAGAACCAAGTCACAGGCCTCTTGTGCATCCCATCAATTACCCAACACCAAGCCAGTTGTTAGTTTCTGGGAGAAGATCTTAAACCTACACCAGGGGACTGTGCGTCACCTTCATCGGAATCGCTACCGGAGGAGCTCCCTGAATCCGAATCTGAACAAGGGCAAAGGGAAGTATTTAGCATAAAAAACAAGAGACGATTAATTAATGGCTAGTTAATTGTGCATATCTATACCACTGGAAGAGGAAGAATCGCTGCCGGAGCTGCTAGAGCTGCCGGAATAGCCTGCATCCTTCTCAATCTCGACAGGAGGGTAACTGGTGGGCGGCATCTCATCACCAATGTCTATGTCCTCATCGCCCGTGTCTGCTTTCTTGCTCTTCTTTACTGCTTCTGAGTCCGGTAGGTCGTCCGCGAGGGGAGACTGTCCGAAACAAAGAAAGACATAAAAAAATGCAATTTTGATACACATCAGAACATGATGAAATGATGAATCAAGCGAGTTAATGAGTTGTGATGAAAGGGCTTCTTCTGCATTACCCTGTGGCCAGCTTCAGGCATCAATAGAATGGGACTGGTAGTCGCGGCATTGGCATGCGTCGTCGTGCTGCTGGCCATAACTTCCCGCCTCTTGATTTTGCTCAACGTTTTCTTGCAATTGCAAAGGAACCGGTCGAGCTCCCAAAGGGTCTCTGTATCCATCGCCTCAATATCCAACTCGATCTCATCCCCGTGCTGGGTTGGATCCAGGTTCCTCTTCCTTACAATCTGCAGCACTTGGGCCATCTTCTCCTCCGGCAAGCTTTGCAATCCAAAGCTCAGCTTCTGCTTCTCCTCCAAAGTCATTGGTCTCTTGATTGGATCCTTAGCCTTCGGCTTCGGATGCTTCCCGAATGCTGTTCTCGCTGTTAATGGATATTCCTGCGGCTTTGACTGGACCAAAGTCGGTGGCGGCACCAGAGCTGGCACCGGAGGTTGCAATGGTGGTGGAACCGGAATCGGTGATGGAGGTGGAACCGAGTTCACAGCAACAGAATCCAACATAGGAGGAGCATGGGACCATGAAGAAGCCCTTTGCCTCTCTTCTTCTTCCTGGGTAATTGCAATGCACTGCTTCTCATAACGATCGTAGGCTGGGCTGAAGAGCCCCTCAAAGAGGCGGAGGAACTGGTCGGCAAGCTTGTGCACCTCATGGCCCTGGGGGTTGTAAAGAAGGGCATTGTTGAACGTTAACCTAATGTCCGCTGCATACTCCATAGGCGAAGAGTAGAAACCCTTGTTTAACCTCGATTTCACCGTTCCCAGGTCCATCGGGTGTTTGATAATTTGATGGTAGTCATGCAAGCCCATTCCAACTACATCCACAGGGGAATTGAACCAAACGCTCTTCTTGTGCTTCATGAGCTTCGTCAAAATTTGGCCGCACTTCTTCATCATGGTGGAAAGGAGCTTCTCCGACTCAGACGCCGCGACTGCCATCCGCTTAGGGTTCCTGGGAGAAGCAGCCGGCTGAGGTTTCATGTTCACAGGGTTGACAAGGCCGACACCACTGTAGGCCCCAGAGGTCGAGGACTCAATCCTGTTGAGGAGGCTTCGCACCTGTTCGAGCTCCGAGACGAGCCGTCTCTTGAGCTCCTTCAACTCCCTACTCGAGTAAGCCGAGATGTTGTAGCTGACGTAGGCTCCAGTATCACGCCGGGGTACGATTTTGCGGTTCAATGACGATGAATCGTCCGACGCGGCGGCGCCGGCACCGGCGGGTGATTGAGGGCGGTCGGTGGCATGATCGCCGTGGTTAGGATGGGTGATAGGGCTCGGATTGAAGGGAATGGATCTAGGGTTATGATTAGGGTTAGGGTTAGGGTTAGGGTTTGGGATGGCGGCCTTCCTCATATAAACCTTCCTCTCTCCCCAGGAGGGCTCATCCCGGGCGGCCAGGAGAGCCGACGCCATCCGCGACGGCAGCGGCGCTTCAGATCGGCCGGGATCCGGCAAGCCCCGTCCGATAGCTGGCGGAAGAGGAATGTAGAACCATAGAAGAGATCCCGGCAATCACCGGAACACGGCTAGGCCTGCCGGATAGCGCCGCCTCTTGCGGCGGAGGAGGGAGGAGGGCGGAGGAGGACTAAAGAGAGGATGCGAGGGATTTTTTTGTGAGATCGAAGCCCTCGAAGCTTTGGGACGAGGGAGAACGGGGTGGGGTGAAGCCCCTCTTAAAGGCAGCGAGATCTGCCCGGCCACAACAGGAGAGCGTTTCTGGCCGTTGATCCGGACACGCAGGAGGATCGGACGACAGATAAGGTTTCGTAGCTGCCCGGGATGGTGACCGACCCACCTGTCATGGACGGAGAGGATCTCGGGTCTCCTGACACGTGGCAGCAATCGAAGTCTCGAGCGCCTCTAATTTCTTTTATCGTTTCAATTTTTCCGCTCCCGTGGCGTTCATTTGGTTGGGTTTCGCGCGAATTTGGGGCGCATGACTCGTGCATCTTGGCGTTCGATTTTTCCATTTTCCCTTCTTCTCTTCCAGAAAATAACAACGATGATAATAACTTGATATTTCTTTTCCCCTCTTTTGCTACTGAGAGAGAAAGGACGGGCCCACATGAGGCAGTAACGTGAAACAGCGACAGCTGGCAAACGTGGGCAGAGAAATAAGTATCTTTTTCTGGTGTGGAGCTCCCGGGACCACGGTTTCGGACCTGAGCTTCGGACTTGGCTCCGATTGGTGGGTCCCGATCAAGTTTTGTGGATAGAAAGACAAGGTCATAACCTGAGGTTCAATTGCCGAGTGTGTGCAGTACGAGACACCCAAATTTGGGGGAGACAATCCTCTCCCGCCAAAACTTTCGCCCAGCCGGGCCTCGGCTTATGATGCCGATCGAAGTAAGAATACCGCGAGCGACCACACCAAACCGAAGGAAAGCCAATAGTAGTATGACTCGTGGAGGTTAGGTTACCGGGCAGCAACGGAACATGTAAGGATGAAATTATGCAACGCGACTCCGAATTGGGACAACTTTTCAAGACCACCCGCTTGGCGCACCGAACTCTTCCTTTATCTGCCCACGTCGGACAACGTCAGGCCTTGGCCCTTCAGGGTCACATGGAGAGGTCTATGTTAGATGAGGTTGACTCTAAAGAGCATATTTGACATCATTTTTCAGTGCATGAGAGAGAGGTACAAAAATATTATTGATCAAAAGAGCCAAGTTGTACGAGCCTAATAGTTTTATTAAAACACTATTAAATTCTCACTTCACTAAAAAAAATTATCTAAAAAAAACCCAAGTTGTACTTAGATTTACTCTAATTGCTGAATATATATCTTCTCAAAAAGGCACCATAACTAGGTTAAAATAAGTACATATGCAGACGAAGATCATGAACTCCTGGTATATGCCAGTGCAGGTTAGTCCATTCTTGAATCTTACAAATGTTTTCAAAGTATCTGTTGCCAAAAAAATAAAAAAATAATAATAATAAACAAATAAATGAGCATTTCTGAGGCACTAAGTGACTCAATGTAAATATGGATCAAAAGAGTGTCTAGTTCCAACATAGCAATCAGCAATCTTATAATAGAATGCTAAAGTAGGATATGTGAGCTCTATGTGAGCCTAGTCCATGTGCATACTTATGCAATGTAAGACAAACTACTCATAACCAATAAACATGTTTTGACATTGTGTATCACATGCATTGACATATTAATAGTGAATGAGAATTGCGATAGTGCTCAGATGGTTAAAGAGACTCATGTTATGCAAGTACGTTCAAGTTCGAATCCTAACGACATTGGTTTAATTGGGATATAGTTAAGTTTTCACTTATCTCAAAAGAAGAAGAAAAAAAACTAATAGTAAATGTTAATTTAAAGTGCTAAGTTTGTAATAGCATAACAGCTAAATGGCCCACTTAAATCTGAACATTAATGAGCTTGCAGACATGCGATAATGTATAGAATATTTAGAAAATAAATTTGGAACCGGTCATTATAGAAAGAATTATCATGCTGACAAAAGTAATCTAGAAACAATTGTGGTCATATGGAATATAAACTTCTAAGGAAATCTTAGATGGATAACCTGAAATATGCAAAGATAAACATGTCAATAGAGAAAAGCCTGCACACATGCACTCGCCTAATCCAGACTAAATCAATTTATCGACTTTGGATCAAGAAAATGATATCCAATTTATTGTCAATGTTCAGATTATCCAGAATGGATCCAACCCCAAACTGCGTGTTGCCACCCCTTGAACCAGATATGCAAAAACATACATTGTGACTGAAGATTGAAATAGTCTCGTAAAAGAAATTTTCGTCCATGGGTGCAAAAAATTAGTCTCACAATCATCAGAAGACACAAAAATGGCTTGAGAATGTCACTCCAAAATTGAGAATGTCATTCCAAAAGAATATGTTTTGCCTAGAAAGCAGTAAAAGCACTGGTAAAATCAGATACTTGCGATTGTTAAGGGTTCACTTTGAATTTTCATTTAGTATAAATTTCTGAATCGTATGAGAAAAAAATAATGAAAAGATGTAGAACAAACCTGCTTGTCATGTAGAAGTTTTTGCAAAGTGGTGACAACCAAATTGCACTTCAGGCTACCAACAAAGATGAGACTTCCACTTTTCCTCTCAGGTTGGTGATGCTCCTCTCTTCTTGCAATTCCTGTTCTCAACCATTATCTTCCTCTCAGTTCTGTAACTGTAAGCAAATTTCTGCTATAACTGCTTACCTGAATCAAACTAAAGTTTTTTTTCTTCTTTAGTACCCAACACCTGGCTTATCAAATATATCTGTCATTTGCTGCTAAGCTAGCAAAAGGTATGACTTTGAGGAGTCTTAGATTGACAGAGATCAATGAAATAATTATATTAACCAAATTCCGTTATTCACATAATAAAATATTTAGTAGTTGGAAAAAAAATTAGAATTCACCCATAATGATGTAGTGCCAATAAATTGCCTATGATCCAGATTCAGGATGTCTTAATTCTTATGGCATACCAATGAAATCAGGTATAGATTAAATGTGATATTTATGGTATAGGATAAAAGAAGAGTAATTATCTTGAGCAACAAAGATGTGACAAACAAGGATGATCATATACCTTAGGCAAACAATGATAACTAAAATGGGAATTGAAGTAAAATAGCTGTTATACTTATATTGTATCTCTTTATTCTCCTCTACTCTAGTAGATTACATGAGGGCATTTTTATCATTTTGAAAAGATCGCTCTGTAAATATCATTTCCCAACAAAAATGGGCAGTATGAAGCATCATAAACTCAGAGTTTCTTGTTTGTGAGAGAATTCATCGGCATTGATGGCATATAATCACAGACCAAAATATGCATTATTACTGACTACAATAAGTACAAATGAACTAATAGAGCTCATTAGCATGAACGCTGAACGGCAGAAAATTTCAGGATATTGTTATTGCTCGTAGGTATTTGAAATTTCTTGAATTGTTTTAAACATAGGATGATGAAAGGTAGTAATACTTTGACATCCTAGTAAATGAGACTGCCAATCTATTTGATAAGTTCCATAAAATTTTCCTGTTTGCAGTACAACTTTGTCGATTAATGGCCTTGAAGGGATAAGTGGCTAAACTCGACAGACCATATCAACAGAACCTCTAGCTTCTAGAATAATTGGTTGAATTAGATAAGAAGATGGATCCATGACAACCTAAATGCCCAAATTGCTCACCAGGAAGTTATTTCGCCGAGCACTGTAACCTTCGGGATTGAAAAATTTAAGGGCACAGAAGCCGTTAGAGGAGAAGGGCGGCGCCGGTGCCGGCGCCTGAGGCATCGTCGAAGACGGAGGCGATTCGAGCCAACAAAGGGGGAACTGGTCCATTTAACGGTTGTGGAATTTTGGAGGCGTAGATCGAGGTAGGGCTAGGGTTAAGGATCGGTTCCGGGGAGGAGAAGAGAGGAGGTTGGTTATGTATGGATGCGTGAATTTGTTACTAATAAAAAGTGTCCATCTGTTCTAAAAAGAACGGGGACATAATTTAAGTATATTATAATAACGTGTAATATGTAAAAAAAATCATAGTGTATAAAAATGTAAAATAATTTAAATGCATCATAATAGGGAGTACTCAATTAAAAAATGTGCTGTGAGAAGAGAGGGGCCATCGAGGTAGATCAGTAAATCCACATTTGGCCAATCATCACATCCCTCACTAATTACATCCACATTGTCGAAGATAGGCTCATGCGAAATGGGAACCGAACAAATCCAAGGGTCTTCCATGAATGAGGTAGACCGACATAACCCATCCCCATTTCCCAAGGCCCCAAGGCTAGAGCCTAGAGCCTAGAGCCTAGAGATGGGCCACCCCCACCCAACGTTGAAAATGGTTAGTTGTACTTAGCCTAAACCAGCTAAATTTAGATGTCCAGTCACAGTCTCCGATGCCGCGGGCATGCACAGCCCTATATTCACCGTTGCACTATATGAAAGCAACACAGAAAAGAAAACACATATAATATCAAAATGAAGAGGAAGAAAGAAGATGGACTCCTAAACTCCCGCTGGAATAGTGATGCGAGGAGGACCCCATAGAAAAATCTCAAACCTACGATCACTCAAAGCCCACCTGATAAATTAATTGGACCGAAAAGAGGAGATGGTGAAGGATAAAAGACCGACAAGGTAGGAAAAAGGGCGGTGCTTGAGAACCAACACCTTTGAGACTCCACTGGCAATGCACGAATAAATAAGTAAAGGTGAAGAGGAGGAGGAGGACACCGAGACGAAGGCTTCTTCTCTTAGCCAACAACACTAGCGGAGGAGAGATAGGGAGAAAGCTGGAGCCTGGAGGAGATAGTAGGATAGAGATTTCACATACGATAGAAGAAGGAAAAAGTACTAAGAGAGAGAAGTACAAATTACCACTTAGAAAAGGGGAACCAGAGTTTCAAAGTAACAGTCAAAAAGTCGATTTACTAGCACAGAATCCTATCTTTCATTCATCTAAGGGGGGTAATGTACGTATGGCATCACTCCAACATTGGGCCACTGAATCAGAGCATGTGTACATGTATAGAAAGAAACAGAATCAAAGGGCAGTTAGACTTTGAAAGCAACAATGAATCTCGGGCATGTGTAGATGTTATCAAGAAGTAAAGATAGAATCAGAGTGGAATTTACAGTCGAAGTGCCGTTGCTATCTCACAGAGATGGTTGTGGGGGACGCAACCCTCTTCTCCTCTGACTCCTGTTCCTTCTCTCTGCAAGCATCTTCTTCCCCACATACCTACATAATTAATCCACCAAAACAACAACAAAAAAATAAATAAATAAATCATCATCGTCATCACCGCTTATAATTCCAAGTAAACATTTTAAAAAAATATAAGAAGAATCCTTTTACCTGCCCATCATCATGAGGGTGGCCTGTGGGTTGGTTCCGGGCGACACCATGAACGTGCTCCCATCCACCACCCTCAGATCCCTCACCCCGATCACCCTGAAGTCCCCGTCGACCACCTTCCCCGCGACGCAACCCCCATGGTAGTGCCAGATCGTGGCCACCGTCCTTCTGCAGAACTCCGCCACCGCCGCGTCGCCCGACGTGTTCGCCGGGAGTGCCGGGCCCACGTACCGGAACTCCCTTCTCCCGCCCCTCCACCACCCCACCGCCGATCGGAACTCCTCCATCGACCTCCCTTCCATCACCTCGCCGATGCGCCGAACCCCGGCCACGCACCGGTCCAGGTCCTGCCGGTCGGAGAAGTAGTTGAAACGGACGATCGGGTTGTCCCGCGGGTCGAGGGAGGAAAGGCGTAGGGAGCCTACCGAGGCCGGGCCGGGGACCTTCTCCATGAGGGTGGCGACGGTGACGTAGAGGGGGGAGGAGGGGCTGTGGAGGAAGACGGAGCGAGGAGGAGAGAAGAAGGGAACGACGTTGGAAGCGGCCTCGAGGAAGGGGGAGGAGTCCTCGTCGGGGGGGATGCCGACGACCTGGATGAGGGAGTGCTCAAGGGGGACGGAGGGGATGACGGAAATGCCGTTGCGGGGGTTGTCGAACACGTGCTGGCCCACGTGGGGGTTGTCGGCGGCAACGGGGATGCCCCACGAGGAGAGGTAGGCGACGGGGCCGACGCCGCTGAGGAGGAGGAGCTGTGGGCTGCCCAGGGTGCCGGCGGAGAGCAGAACCTCCCCGCCGGGACGGGTCATCGCGTGGTGGCGGCGGCCGAAACGGTCGCGGAAGACGACGCCGATGGCGGACACGGAGCTCTGCTGTTGCCTCCCGCGGCGATAGTCTGCTACGTGAAACCGCAGTTAAAAGAGGAAAAAATTACACGCAAGATGTTTGATTGAATGTTCTAATGAGCAGTAAGCTGCATGTCAGCATGTGTGATCTGAGAGATTACTCAACGTACAAAATAGTCCAGAAACATAAAAGAACACCAATCGAGTATATATATTAGACGGAGTTAGAACTAAAGATCGAACATTCCTCTCAAAATAAATAAATAAATAAATAAATAAATAAGAAGATCGAATATCGTACGTGTCGCACATAAATCTCAGATTTCGACGTACTAAAATGGTATAAAATGTGAAGAGAGAAGTGTGGCATAAGACAATTGAAATTGGCGTATTACCCGAAAGCCTACAGAATAAGTTGCACGCAAAGTGTTTGTTAGATTGTTAGAATGACTCGTGTATATCGGATTCCGAGGTAAAATTCATCAAGAAACATAACGAACACCAAACCATCAGAGAGGGAGAGAAGATGAAACAAGAGCTAAATATCTAAAGAACTAGCGCTGCACGCAAATATTTGACGGATTGCTCTAATGAACCATATAGTATGTACCTAGAAGATTCAAGATAACGAAATCACCAATAAGCAAGAAGAATATTATTTATCATTATCCTTACAGAACACGATACAAGTATCATCAAGAAACATACAGGGAGAGAAATCTTCGATTATTCTACAGAAAGTTTATATTTACCAACTTTTCCACTTTAAATGATATGCGTTTATTTATAAAGAATAAGCATGCAAGGTGTTTGATTGACAGTTCTTATACCAATACCCAATAACCAAATATCAGTCACAATTACAGCAAACCGAAAAAAAAAGCACGAAATCGTCAAGAAACAAATAAAGAAAAAGCACGAAATCAGAACACAATACGAGATCACTGAACATGAAAACCATCAAGAAATCGACCTAGTCTAGATAGAGAGAGAGAGAGAGAGAGAGAGAGAGAGGAGATCAGAACCTGGAGGAATGAGATTAAACAAGACTCGATCTACGGTAGCCCGGAGAGCGACATGGATCCGATCCGGCTGAGCAAAAGCGAGCAGATCGGCGGCGCTGTGCCGTCTTCCCGATGAATCAAACGTCGTCGCCCCAATCTTTGTCCCCGGGATGTGGTGAACCGAGAATCCATTGTAGGGCGTCACGTTCGCCTCAAGCAGCCCATCCCTAACCGCCGATTGCCAGCTTCTGAGCACTGGCCTAAACGCCACTGCCCTCTCCACCCAATCGTACGACTGGTTCACCAACGGCATGTCCCATTGGGTGACAGCACCGCTGAAGAACCCCCGATGCGCGCGGCTGTAGAATCCAGCGTTGATCGCGCTGCTCCCGCCGAGCACGCGGCCTCGCGCGTTGGGGACGCCGTCCTCGGAGACGAAGGCCTCCGCTGGGGAGTCGGGGGACTCAGTGGATACTAGAGTTTGGAGGAATCCTTCCTGAGTGGCGAGCGACGGAAACTCCTCCGGGGCGCCTCCCCGCTCGAGGAGGAGAACGCGGTGGGACTCGGAAAGGGTCGCGGCGAGGGGGCACCCGGCAGTGCCGCCGCCGACTATGATGTAGTCGTAGTCGGATTCCGGCGGGAAGAGGGAGGCGTCGAGGGTGAAGGAGGCGTAGCTCGAGGTACCTGGATAGAAATGGAGGACGGATCAAGAACCTTGACGAAGAGAGATTCGAGAGAGAGATTTGATTACCTTCGAGCGGAACAGCTCCGATGAGGCAGAGGAGGAGGAAGATGCAAAGGATTGGAGAATAAGAAGAAGAGAGCTTTCTCGCCATTTCTTGGCCTAGGGTTTCGTTCGTTAGTTCGATCGAGAGTGAGAGTGAGAGTGAGAGAGAGATGTAGAACTGGAGGAGGTTATGGGGAGCGGGAAATGGAAACCAAGAGCTCGGTGGAGACCTACAATTACAAGACTACCCTCAATAGGAAGCGGTTACGGTGAGTTGGGTAAGTACGGATTGAAGGACTGTTCGTGGACGTCTAAAAGCTAAAAAAATTATTTTGAATAATTTTCGTACATATATCCAAATGATCGAATAGCTAGCTCTGCATGTTCAATATAATTACTAAATTGCCACGATAACTGCAGATAAGGAAGGTTTTTATAAGCATTTTTACGTAAATTATGTGTATTTTATTATTAAAAAAAATATGCATCTTATATAAAAACTAAACACATTAAGTTACAAAATTTCAATTTAGAAAAATTGATTAAAATATTTTTATATTTTATTTTTATTATCATTTACATCATATCTTATCAATATTTATCAATTGACTCTACGTTATGAATTTAATCCTCAAAAATATTATAATGTTAGTTTTCTTGACCGAAGGTAATCATATATATATATTATAACTTTCTATGTTAAATATCTCTTTGAAAACACTTTCTCTCACAAGATATCAAAACCTCACTTTCCTAAACTCCTATTCTCCTCTCCCTAAATTCTTAGTCTCCTCGTCAAAATCTGACAACAATAATTAATCTTTTCTGACGATATTTTTCTCTGGCAGTAATCATCATAGATCTTCTCCAAAAGACTAGGGTGGCAAAGCACTAATTCTAAAAGGCTAAGAAAGAAAGATACTTTAGTTTTTATATATTTTATTTTTAAGAATAACTGAATATTTTTTATCCAGTTGGTTGTCGTCGAGTTAAATTTATCTTGAGGTTGTCTATTGATGAATATGTACTTAAATTTATCTTGAGGTTATCGATTGATAAATATGTAGGATGTAAATGATAATAAAGACAAAAAAGAACATTTTATTTTCGATCAATTTTCCTAAATTTTAAGAGTTTTTCTACAAATAGCCCCCTAGCTGTTCTAATAAATTATATTTCTTATCCTTATTATATGTATAATAGTATCAGTACTATTTAGAAATTCACTAGAAAAGACCAATAGCACTGCTTAAAGCATAGTTACCTGATAAGATGTAATAATATCATTGATCGAACTCGAGTATGATGAACATGAGCAACCGTGAAGAATGGGATCGAAACTGCCAGCAAATGCTAAAGAAATATATGTTTTTCTTCTTATTTTCCCTTTGAATGCTTTAAATCCAATTTGGATACATAACTGGGACAATAATAACACACATTAGAGCGAGATCCATGGGAAAGTGAAGCCAGTAACAGCAAAGTTGTTATCTTCAACGTAATATCAAAATTTAGCTGTACATAAATATGGCAACTGGTAACCTTAGGCTATCTGAGGTCATGAAAGCTCCCAGGAAGAGGCCATGGAAATCTAACAAAGTGTTACTCCAACGCTTGCGTCATTATTGACCGGTAAGAGAGTTGTTGCTCGTAGAGTGACCTAAAAATCTGGTATTTTGCGTCGTGATACTTCTTCACCCTTGGGTCTTTCGATGGATGGACAACCTGCAAAACCTCACAGCAGAAAATCATGCTTCAAAAAAATTTCATCTTACCCCTAAGATCATTGGTGTTAGGAAACTTCAAAAGAAGTGATTAATTATCAACCTAAGCAGATGTTCAGGGATGTATAATGAATTTACTAGTTATAGTGAAAGGAACAGTTGTAAGTAAATAACACATGCCTGCCCTGCTGCATTTAATGCTTTCATAGCTTCATGAAGGCCTGAATATCTCTTTGCAGCAACAGCACCTAAAATGGCTGCACCTAAGAGCACAGATTCGTTTTCTCTAGGAAGAATAATTGGACATCCTGTATATAAAAAGACAAACCGTGTATTTATATATATATAGGGGTTATATATATAGGGGGGAGAGAGAGAGAGAGAGACTTGCCAATAATATCTGCATGTTCCTGAATATACACTGAGTTCTTCGCAAGTCCACCGCATGCCAGAAGTGTGTCAATCTGCAGTTGAAGCAAACAAATATAAAATTTGCAAGGTAGGATGGGGTCAATCCACATGATATTGCAAGAGTTTTGTCGAATAATTTGAAGTGCTATAATTTAGACAATCTTTTTCCAAGAACAAAATTTTAAGATAGTGGTAATATGTGTAACAAAATATGTAAAAGTTTACAGACTATATTTCTTGGATAAGTGCAACCAAAGTGTCTCATCAGACTGATCTAGCTAGGCATCTAATTAACACAAGTTTCATCATTGAACTTGGAATTCAGTTCCACACATCATAGTGTATCATCAGACTATCACATATTTATGTATATAATGTTGTTCGGCTCCAACAATGTATAAACCATGTAGAAAGATGTCCATCAGTGTACATGAACAAACAATAAATCAGTACCTTGTGCCCATGAGAATTGCAATGCTCCACGATGTGGCGTGTGCCATATGCAATGCCCTGAATTGTTGCTAGGTAAAGCAATGCGAGATGTTTCTCACTCGAATCAAGCGTCAAACCGCAGACCATTCCTTTGGATTTTGGATCAGCTACCGGTGATCTACCGCATCACAGTGGATGATTTCATTAAAATCAAGCAACAATGTATTGACTTGAACAAAGAAAATCTATATTTAGGAAGGCACAGAACACTAGTATCAAGTACTAAAGCAGCAACAACACTAGCAGTGCACATTTGTATTTCTTATTAAACTTGAAACATATGATTGCTAAGGAATGGTGAGAGGACCCTGTCCTTGAACCTTGAATAACAGAGGTAGCAGCAGATTTGGTCGTCTGGTCACAGCTTCAAGTCAGGTCAAACACTAGTAACTAGGAAGAGACCTAAGCTTGCTCTAACCAACCAGCAAATCAGGTCTACTGACCCAAACATAAACCATTTAACAAGAAACAATACCAGTTCAACATGAACTACACTGTCAAGAGAAATTGAGATCACTTGAATAACTAGGGGGAAAAGTATCTTTTAGGCATACATATGTTAACATAACATAGCCAAATTACAGTGTAGAAGGGAAAACAATAAAACCACACGAATCAGAGTTATATGAGGTGAAACAATTACTGATTGAAAAGCCATTCTGGCATAAAACAGATAACTCAAATGGCGATAAAGATGCTAACAACACATGCACATTAATGAAGAATATCTTTTGCACCTGTTTCCATGGAAGTCCGGGAGGACATGTACATCTTCAGTCAAGGCAGAAAGAAATGCAGCATTTCTGTCATGCAAAATTGACTCCAATATTTTGTTCAACAACTCGTATATGGATGAACCTAAACAAATTTAGAAAGAAAGAATAGTCACAACTTACAAGTTTCTTAATATGATTTAGTAATGACTAGCAAAAGCTGTGCCTACATCACTACATGTAAAAGAAATTTTGACCAACTGATGATATTTCAGCTTATATTGACACACCTCTGCAGGTACAAATATGACTCACTTTGAGAAGCAGCACGGTTAGCAAGAAGAGGAGCAGCAACGTGGTTTTCAACAATATAATCTAAAAGGGCGCCGGTTGCGCTTTGTCCACCTTCCGTGAGCCAATATTCAGGTACCATTGCTAAAAATGCAATCAAGAAAAAGTAAATACCAAATATAATTTGGTCAACAGTTGAATATCAGTCTATACGAACCAGAGCCACAAAAAGCAAGGGAAATAAATAGAAAAGAAAGCAAGCAATAAAGGATAAAGGCAACAGAATTGGTAAATAGGATATCAGGTTATCAAGAGCAGAAGCAGGTCATTCAGAGTCAAAGCTGTACCAGACCAGAATGGTCCCCAGACACCTGGGATAAACAGTTTGTTCTTTGAGATAGCCATGTGACAAGTAGATGTTCCACAAACTAAGACCATCCGATGGCACATTGCATCTTCATCAGTCACTGGAAGAATCAACACTCTCTCCATTAAAACATACCTATCCAGAACAATTTATGATGCTATCAATTTTATGTACATGAAGCATCACCGGTAAGTACACACACCATCAGTTTTAGACTCTGATAAAGGTACACTTTCCATAACTCCAATGCCACCAGCATGAGCATCAATAAGTGAAGTTCCTACAGGAGTCCCAGCTAATAGACCCAGTTCCTGAGATTAAAAGAAAAAATATTTATCAAAAGGAAATAAGCAGATAATACAATATACATATAGCCACCGTGTAAGAAAAACTAAATACAGCTGGCCTATTTTATAAGTGCAATATATGGTCTCCCCTAGCATTCAACCTCGAGGAGGTGGAATCTTCAATCAATTTAACAATAACTACTAAGTTTCTTGCCTTTGCAGCAGCAGGTGTCAAACCAGAACCCAACGGATGGCCAGGAAAAGCAACACTTCGTCCTGTTTGAATATTTATATCAAGTAATTAGTTCATAGAGATTTGAATAAAGCAAGCTAAAAGTTATAAACAACGAGGAAAGCAATATCACGAAAGCCCTTCCACTGTCAAATATTCTGACATGACAATGGTGGTCACTAACAAAAATTTACTAAACAATCTATTGTCAATTTATTTCACAGTACTGCAACAATATATGAATCAAACTCTAGGTAAGACGTAAAAATGTTAAATGCAAGCTGTATCTCATAAAAGAGTTTCAATCTATTAGGCAAGACTTTTACCAACTTTGATTCACAAAAGACTTGACATCAAGTGATCAGAAACCATTGGTGCCATCAGCTATGCTTCTAAATGGAACCAGTCACATCTATATAAAGAATAGACAACCTACCTTCACAATAACTACTGAACACACATAGCTATGTTTTTCTGTACTCTTTCCACAACAAGAGAAATCCTCAATGAAGAGGGGCATATGACAGTAAAGCCTTTTCAACTACGATCATAGAGATCAAACAGTAACTCTTAAAACTGTCTTAGCTCTTGATACTCAAGATTTATCTTTCACTAACTAGATTATTGGGTCCTCTGTTCAAACTTAAAGAATCTTTACATAATTAATAG
Source organism: Typha latifolia (assembly GCF_019914945.1). Lineage (NCBI taxonomy): Eukaryota > Viridiplantae > Streptophyta > Magnoliopsida > Poales > Typhaceae > Typha > Typha latifolia. The sequence goes on from NC_133093.1 coordinate 1,105,096, forward strand.
ACTTCTGGTGATCTTTCTTTTTGACTGGAAAAGGATAATCATGTGTCTGAATGAAACTTATTTGCAAGAGTTGACCTGCAAAAGATATGTCTAGCAATGTGCTCATAGATTTAGCAGTATTTGACTTTGCTTTTCAATTTTCTAATATTTTCCTATGAAACTAAAGTGTAATTGCAGGAAATAGGTTTGCCCAATGCCAACTGGATCAAATAGTCCAATTGAATGACGAGAATACTGTGATGCTTAACTGCGACCCAAACAAAAGAAGAAAAACAAACTTAAGCATATGACTTATCCATCTACAGCATTACAAATAACAGCTATAGTAAGATAAATGGTAAGATAATGAACATGAAAGTTTAGCAAACTTTCTTGTGGAGGATCGTAAGACGGCAAAGTGGCAGATGAATATTAGCAATGAGAAAATTAGTACTATTTGTTTAAATAATGCATCAGCTCAGCATTTAACTATGCCGTACCTTGTAAGACTTGTCTTAGTATCATAAAAAGAATAACTGATTAAGAGCATCTCTAACCGGGCTCCAAAACTTCAAATTTGGAGCCCGGTGGAGCTCCAACCGGGCTTCAAATGGAGCCAGCTACAGTGAAGCTCCAAATTTGGAGCCCAACTCCAATACTATTTAACTTTTAAAAATTTTAATTTTGCCCTACAAAAGCTTAATCCAAAATTTTAAATTTTGTCTGTATCCTTTATTAAATAATCTAATTAATTAAACTGAATATATAATTAGTTTTGCTAATCAATTTCTAATAAAAATAGTACCATTGGAAAGGTCTCATCAAGATCTTTAGAATGAGTCTAATATTAAATTATTTAAGTTATTTTAAATTTTTTATTTTTATTTCGTGTAATATAATTTCGACAAGGATTCTAGTTTCAGCCGATCCCGAGTGGGATCGGTCAGCTGCTGTGACAGCTGCAGCAACTGTCAGAGAGAGAGAGAGAGAGATTAAAAAAAAAGAGGGTGAGAGAGAGAGAAAATTGAAGAGAGAGTGAGGGAAAGGGAAAGATTAAAAAAAAAAAAGTAAGAGAGAGAGAGAGAGAGAAAGATAGGAAAAAAAAGTATAGGAGAGAATGAATATTTCAGACTAACAGTTAGAGGGATAGGAAAGAAGAGAGGGAGGAAGAGAGATTTTTATTTTTTAGGCTTTATATGTAAGTAATTATTATTTCTTATTTTCTTATAATTTTTTCTAAATTTTTAGAAATTTCTCAACATTTTTAATAATATTTAGAATTTTATTTAATTAAAATAGTCCGATCCGATACGGCCGATACGTATCGTTTTTCCGGACGGCCGATCCCGATCCCGATACCGATTTTTGGAACCTTGAATTTCGATGTGTTTAATTAAAAAAATAGTAATTTAAAATTATTTCTAAAACTATTGAATATTAGTCTTATAATAAAGATATCGATGAGAGTTTTCTAACCATATATTTTTTATTAAAAAATAATAACATTAAGAGGACTTATTAAGTGATTTAAAATATAATATATATATATTATATTAATTAAATAATAAATTTAGAGCCCAATGCATTGAAGTGCACCTGACTCTTGGCTCTACCTCCCTTGGAGATGCTCTAATGCAATTTAGGGAACTAATACATATTGCCTTTTTAATTTAGACAATTATTTATGGTCCTTTCCAAATCTTAGTGTGTCAATCATTCTTAGTTTCTTTGTTATTTTCTTTTCTTCCAATGTCCATCATTCAAGCAGTATTTTATAAGTTTGAAATGCACAAGTGGTCACTAAACAGCTAAAGGAAAACTTAATATCGTGCCACCAAAGAAAATGACTAATTGTCACCTTATCAGAACCAAGCTATAGTAAATCATATACCAATTTTTGCATGATTCCCTTCCACAAGGTCTTCCAAACCTACTTCTTCCCAAAATACATCATCCCATCCACATGCTTCCATGTCACGGGAATCTACCTCCCTAGCCAGTTCCATATGTGCATGCCCAAGGTATGTCCACTTGCAGACTGTTGTACATAAGCTCCTTGTATCATCTCCTGTCGCTCTATGGAAGTGCACATACAACAGATCAGGATAAACTATATACGGAAATCAAGTAAAAGAACAATGAAAATTATCACCTGTATGCTAACCAATCGCTTAAATCCATCCACCTAAACACCATTGACCAAGACTCTGGCAGGTTCTCTTTAACCCATAATAGCTTGAAAACAGAAAAATATTAAATGAAATTTCAACCATCAAGCAATATAAAGATGACAAAGAACGAACAACTATGAACAACTTTCAGTCTTTACTTCTGAGAGAACTTTCAGCATTTTTTGTGAAAATAAAAGAACTGAAAGCATGATGCACAACATGCTTTCTAACTATTATTCATGGAGGCGGTCAGGAAGGAATACCATAAAATGCTTATCTTAACGTTAGACCATTTTACTTATTTGTTATCTCCTCCTTGAGAAACCTTTTTACATTACAGTTTCGTGCCAAAGGGCCTGCCAGGTTAAGGTAAGACCACTGTCTACTTTAAGAGTACTTTTCAGAAATAAAAAATCCATAACTTACAAGGACTGTTAACACCAGAATTTGGAATGTTTGTCTCCTACATATTATCACTTTGTTGTGCTTGACAAAGAACAACTTTTGGATGTTTAAACTTTAAACACAGATTTCAGTGATTGATTTGCATGTAATTTATTATGAGACTCAGGATACAAGTGATGTTCTTTTTCTTTCTAAGCATCAGGTGGTTGAAGAATTGGAATTAGATTTCTTGTTAGAGTGTCATAAAATTTGAGAGTAATCTATGTGTGTAAAGAAAGGGCACACAAAAGGGACTTAAGTTCTTTAGCCTTTAGTTCATTGGTTCTTCATCTTGTTCATTCTTTACACTACTCGTCTTGTCACATTTTAAGTTTGAGGGTTCACCTATAGAATACAAATAATTTTGATTCATAATTCATAATTTCATATTACAAATTGACAACTGCCCCCCCAACACACACACACAATTTTTTCAGATTGGATCTTGTCTTCATTTATAAACAGTAACTTGGAAGACAGACTTGAACATGAAAGAGAAAATTTCTAACAAACAAGAAGGCTTATTAGCAAAGGCACCGTAGGGGATCCAGAAGTAGGGTGAGGAATTCTTGAACAATAAGGTACAAAAATGAGAGACATTCTAGTATATGTCTGTCATAGCTATACAACATCAACTTTATTCTTGAAAGCACAGATCTTACTGAATGTCTATAAGACTGCTTCTTTGTATAAATCTCGAAATAAAACAACCTTATTTCCAGTCTTTTGTTTCAGTACTCCTATCAAGTTCAAGGTTCACATTACAGATGATTGAATTGCACATCAGATGCAATAAGTTTTGTGAGAAGTGGAAGAACCAGCATTTTTTTCCTTCTAAAATCAAAGGCATTAACTTTAGAAATAGAAACGAATCAGCATAATTGAACTACACAAAATGCATTCATCTCACCCTTCTTCGCTGCAAAATTCATACAATCCTGTATGTCAGTTGTTCAACTATTCGCATCAACATGAAATGTGTGAATACTCTATCAGCCTTCAGCTCTTTGCTAAAATTAAGTAAATACCATATAATGGAAGGCGCCATTCATTGGAAGGTGTTGAGAAGAATGTGTTGCAGCGCTGCTCACCAAATGATCATCAAAATAAAATATTTCTCACATCTAAGATATTAATGCTGTCGTGTTAATTTAGTATTAACTTGATATGTGTTTGATTTATGTTTATCTAAGAAGGCAATAGTAACTATAAACTGAGGTGAATTCTTTTTTATCTATAGTTAACATCAGAAACAATAAAAAAGAAAACATAATTTAGGAGGTTGGCGATGTTTATATTCAAATCCTGCTATTGCACTAAAAACAAATAATAACAGCAAGAAAAATGAAGAAAAAAATGTATGCAGAAGCATCGATTTGTAGATAGTATGCACATTCAGAGTATATGGACTACCTTAGGGGCTTGCATTTCAGGAGAGACACCCCCACCACAATATTGCAATACTGGTGAATTGCGAGAATTGATTCGCTCAGCCTGTTCGACAGCCCTGTGATCCATCCAAACTATAATATTTCTTCTCGCATCACTGCTCCATGAAACTGAAACAGGAGATCCATCTGCATCGACAGCGACTGCAGACAATACCATAGTTCCTCAAAAGCCTCCCAAGGTTTCAAAAACCACCTTTGACCACACAAAAAAAAAAACAGAAAGGAACAAACAGAATAAGGTCACAAACCAAGGGAGCAAGTAGCTGCAAATCCCAAACCAACTACTTCCTCAGGAGCAACGTTTGCTAATGAACATGCTGCTTTCACGGCTGCGCATATCGCATGCCAAATATCTGTTGATGATTGCTAATCACGAAAGGTAGACAACTTAGAAAGAAATGTTATGCTTTTGCCTTCTTCGTAACTAAATGAAGTATAAAAGAGGAAGTTCTAATGATTTCACAACCTCAACACAATCTCTTTCCTTCCAAATCTGTATGGGGCTACTGGCAGAGCCTAACAGCTTACCCTTCTCATCAAAGAGACCTGAAATCAAGAATTCCTATCACTCGAAATATGCTCAGTAATCAAGAACTCGACTAGATGAATCAATAAATTTCGATAGCAAATAGGTATCCCAATCCACTGTCGGTAGATAGATTGGAGCTATAAATCGAATTAAAAAAAGATTGGACTAGACGAAGAGGACGGGAAACGAGCCTGCCCGTGCGCTTCCAGTCCCGACGTCGACGCCGAGGAAGACGGTGCGGGGAACGGCGGAGAAGGCATTGGCGGCGGCGGTGGATGTCATCTCGACGACGGCGGATGACCGGATCCGGTAGAGGAGGGGCGTCGTATCCGATGGCGAAGAAGTCGACCACGACCTCGACATCCTTTGTATCTTCTTCTCCCCTGTTTAATAACAGGAACGTTTGAGATTAATGGTTGTCGTCTAATAGTTTGATGACGTATTAGGGATAGGATTAGAACGTAATAACGTTTCGAATGGGAGAAGGGAGGACGCCTGTCGACCGTCCGATGGTGATCTAGGACACGTGTCTGAATCTTTATTTGGTTCGGATTGTACAGACTATAGAGGAGTTTGATGGTGGGACCCGCGAATGAGATGGATGATGATAATGTGGGGATGGCTTGAAACGGCCCAACAAATCCCCCTGAACAGATTTATTAAGGATTTATGATGTCATTTTAGATGCGGATAGGTCGGAATTGTTAATAAAGACATACAAGGTTAGATGCAGGTTATACTAACCTCTTTATTTTTGACACTTCACAATCACATGCCACATATGGCCCAAGTGTAAGCTGAGATTAGCTACTTTTTATATAAAAAAAAAAAGAAAAAAAATAACAACCTCACAGTATTCAAATTTTAGATCAAACTAAGTTTATTCTGATAAAAAAAAAAACTCCACAGTTTTCCATTCCGTTATTCTTGGAAACGCCGCCATTATCAAGAAGAGAGGACTCAAAAGAACTGAAAAAAGAGTAAAAAAAAAATCGGCTCCAACGTTCTCTTTTAATCCACTGTTCTTCCCTTCACTTCGCCGCCTGCGATGCCTCCTCTCCACCTCTCCCTCCTCCTCCTCCGCCCTCTCCGCCGCCGCTTCCGGCGACCTACCTCCCACTCCATCCATTCCTCTTCTCCGTCTCATCTCGACCTCACCCACCCCACCTTCACCATCTGGGGCTCCAACACCGGCATCGGCAAAACCCTAGTCTCCGCCGGTCTCGCTGCCTCCTTCCTCCTCTCCCCCTCCTCATCCTCCTTCCTCTACCTCAAACCCCTCCAGACCGGCTTCCCCCTCGACTCCGATTCCCGCTTCGTCTTCCGCAAGGTCTCCGACCTCTTCCGCCGTCACCACATCTCCTCCTCCTCGTCCCCTTCATTTTCTCTCCTCGCCTCCAACCACGTCATCAAATCTTCCTCCGCCGCCTCTCGCGAGGTGCTCGGCGCCGCGCCCGCGCCCGAGGGTTCGTGCTTCTACGAGGCGGCGAAATTGGGGGCCGGCGAGCAAAAGGATGAAGAGGTTAAGGAGTTTAAGCTGGTTTGCAAGACATTGTATGCGTGGAACGAGGCAATCTCACCGCATCTGGCGGCGGATAAGGAAGAGTTTATGGTGGATGACACATCGTTGAGGGAAGCATTGGGGAAGTTCTTGGGTTCTTCCTCGGGAGAAGGCGATGGGTGGAAGGGGGTGAGCGTTTGGAGAGTGATTGAGACTGCTGGGGGTGTCGCGAGCCCTGGGCCTTCGGGTACTCTTCAGTGTGATTTGTATAGGTATGTGATTTCTCTTTTTCCTCTCTCGTTTGGTTCTTTGTTTGTTAAGAAGGATGGTTCATGGTTCTTGGGTTTGGGACATAGTAAATATTTTAAGAGTTAAATTTATTGTTTTTGTCGCATAAAGTCTGATCCTTAGTGGAGGTAAGTTATGCCGCTCTGTAGTTTGGCGCAAATGAGGAGATGTAGTTTGTCACCTAAATTCTTGTGTTACTTGTTTCTCATTCATGATTTTGGTGGATCGTGTCTTAATTATGTTGGGAAATCAGGCCTTTCAGGTTACCCGCCGTTCTTGTTGGAGATGGTCGTCTGGGTGGCATTTCGTCAACTATTTCTGCATATGAGAGTTTAAAACTCAGAGGATATGATGTTGCAGCTGTTATTCTGGAGGATCATGGATTGTCAAATGAAACAGCGTTGATTTCTTACTTGAAAAACAGGTAATGTCCATGCTTTCCAATCTGTTGACCTTCTCCTCATCTTGATCTTCGAAGCTTTTAGTGAATACTTGATGTTGTTGTGCATTTAGGAAGCATTTATTAATGAGACTATCTTCAATTATGGCCCATTATTTGTACATCAATGTCAAGGCAGCAACCAAAATGGACACTTGGCCCTAACCATTTTCCTCAGTTTTATTCAGTTGAGTTCTTAATATGGTCTCTGCTTATCCATAATGTGATATGACGTCAACTTCCAATTAGATTATTTGCTTGCTTTATTTGAACAGTATAATATTAGCCTAATGCGCAAGGATGTTTGCATCATTTTGCTTGACCATTGGATTGATTAATAGATTAGGTAGTCAATTCAGATTAGACTAGGTTAGGTTAGTGGGCTACCTCAACCTTTTGGGAATCCATTATAAAACTCTAGACTTCTTCTCAATTTTTGGACTTCCCTACATAACTCTTTGACTTCGCGACCTTTGGACTTTCTAACATAATTTTTTAACTTCTCGAGCCTCAACCTTACCTCCCAAAAAAGACATTTGGTCTCCCCTCTTTATAAACCTTAAATCTCTCATCTACTCTTTATTTTATTCTACTCTCTTCCAAAGTCCTTGTGAGTTTCCACCCTTTACCTCTTTTCCACAGATCCCCCATAATCTTGTCGATTTCTTGTTATCTATTTTATCACTCTGCTTCATTTTATGTATTTGCTGCTGCTTTGAGGAAATTTAATGAGGACTGTTGGTCCTCTTTAGTTGAAATCAAAGGTAAGGCCTAAGACTACACACTATCCTTACCATCGGGTGAGATCCAAACCTAGACCTAACTTTAGCCTGCCCGAAGTCTAATAGTTGATTCATTGTTCTCTTTAGCCATATCTTTTTGTTATAAGACTTGCTGGTTTGTTAAGTTTAAGCTGTATGGATTTAATCTTGCTTAATAGAAAACTTTATGGTCATTTATTGTTTTTGATATCCGTATTGCTGAATTCATTTAGCCTACATTTGATCGCATGTTCTCCAACATTTGTTCGCAATTGTGAGTTGAATTATAATGTCTGTTGACTGGTAAGTAATTAAGTAGTATTTCATTTTGTGGGTTCTATGTATTAGTTTAGATTTGTGATTTCTTATTGGTTTAATTCTTTAATTTTCTTTATATATTATTTGGACATGGTTGGTGTCTAGGTGACTGCTGGCTCTTAAGTGATGGATAGTCCCCTAACCTTGCAACTCTTTTGAACATATTACTATGAAAGGCATAAGATTTTGTAATAGTAAAGCAAATTGCGTCACCTAAATAGGTAATGAATAATCAATACTCTTATCAAGAATTTATAATATGAACCTAAATATTTTGTCAATTGGATGCATTAAGCATTGTATAGTTACTTCCTTTATTGGAGAAACTCGTTTCTGTGGATTGCATTCAGCAGTGGTGATTGGATGTGGCAGCACATGCTGTGTTGCTGGCTTGATGTCATTTGCACTTAGAGTGCATCCATCCATCGTTGCCCCTAATGGTGCTCGTGCTGCACCCATACTGTGAAATCTGAGTTGGCTCTTGATGGCACCTATTGACTATACTGCGAAACTCGATATGATCTCTTTGAGGTTCCAAATGACCATTCTGATTTTAGAGAGTGGCGGAGAAGGGAGGAAGAAAGAAGAGGGGGGTATTACATCACGTTTGCCTATGAATTGACTGGATCTTTGGTCTGAATGTAAGATTTTTCTTGCTTTTCCATTTTGAGACACGATAAGGAAAAACTTGGGAATAAACTAAGCTAAGATGGCTGAATGTACCAATTCAAATTGCACCGGTTTTAAGAAGTGTGCTGATTGCTGAACTCAACGATGGTTGTGTTGACCGGCACTTTCGTGTTGGTGATGTACTGGCACCCGGCACGAGGTGTGTAGCATGACACCACACTGAGCAGCGATTCGCTCGTCGCCAACCTTGTCGTCGCTCGTCATTCGTGTGCCGAAGGTCGTCGATGGAGGCGCCGCTCTTATCCGACGCCGACGCGGATGCCCTAGCTCAAGGATGAATAAGAGCTCGGGCGGGTCGGGTGTGGGTTGAATAAAAACTTATCCGCAACTTAAAGTTTTTATTCAACCCACACACGACCCACCCGAGCTTTTCTTCCTCCTCAAGCTAGGGCATTTGTGTTGTTGTCAGATGCGAGCGGCGTCTCTATCGACGACCTTTGGCACGCAAACAACGGTTGATGACTAGGTTAGCGGTGAACGGCGACGACGAGGTCGAAGAGTGAAGGTGAGTAGTCTTCCTCCTCTTTTTCTCTCCCTCTCTTGTGGCACGACCATCCTTGGCTGAACTATCATAGGGTAAGGCTCCAGTGCACTACATTTCAGGCAATATACTTATGCATATCTTCTAGGTTAGCTTGTATAATCAACATAGCCCTTCTTCAAGAGTAAAGCACCTAGATCTCTATAAAGAGCTCACACTCTTCTCGAACAATCATATTTCACTCAGCTATTTGGCAGAGTTTGCTAGCTCCACATAGCTCTAATTGCCTGTGGAGCTAATCTGCTACCTCATCATTGGTTTTTCTAATCCGACTTACTTTCTGAATTCAATGCTCCATTATATGTGATATTTTGTCATTTTGTGTAATGATGACACTATCTTTATGACTCGCACAAACATTACGTTTGTCTCCATCAAGGTGCTCATGTGATTAGTATGAAGCTATGAATATTGCACTATTGGTTCTTATCATTCAAGATGTTATTCGGGCAGTTATGTTTAGTTGTTTGGGCATCTTTTAGTATTTTCATGACTCATCATGCACTTTCTCCATCAGGGTTCTCCTAAATATGATTACATCAAATTTATCACTCATGTCATTGATCTGAATGATTTAAGGTATTTGTTTGTCATAACTTGATTTCTATGGTACGCACTAGTGTTTAGTCAGCCTCAAATCAAATGTAGTTGTTCTCTTTTCTAAGGATCCTGTGCTTGTAGCCTTGTACTGCCATTTATCCCAAAAGATCCTTTAAATAATTAGATATAGTAGTCTTGAAAGTCTGTTAATGTCATCCTCAAATCTAATGAAAGTTTTTTTTTAACCTAGGGTTCCTGTGCTTGTACTTCCCCGTATCCCTGAAGATCCTTTAAATAACTTGATGGATTGGTTTGATGAGTCTGGCACTGCCTTTAGTTCTCTTCAGAATGTGATGTTATCATTTCATTCAGAAAGGATCCATAGATTGCGTAGCATGCAAGGAAAGGCAAAGGATATACTCTGGTGGCCTTTCACTCAGCATGATCTTGTTCCTGAACATGTTGTTACAGTAATTGATTCACGTTGCGGTGAAAATTTCTCAATACATAAGGTTTGTCTGGAAGAATGTCTTATTTACCTCTCTAAATTTAGCTGTTATGAGATAATAGTACTTTGTTTCTCTTGTTCCAGTATATTGTATTGGAATAAGAGTGTGTGGACGTGCACTTTGATATTATTATGGTGCTATTATGCTCTGTTTTGAGAAATCATGCATACTCTTTTAAGAGGATATGTCATACGGAATTTCATTTATTTATGTGTATTATTTGAAGTGCTGACCTATACTATATCACTGTTCTTTTAGGCTACAAATGGTCAAGGAATGATTGCTCCACAGTTTGACGCATGTGCTAGCTGGTGGACTCAAGGCCCTGATTCTACTTTGCAGGTCAGTTATACGTTGAAGACTACCCTATTCAGAAGTCTAATGTCATTGTTTCCTGTTGCTATTCCTTGCCCTATTATCAGTTTAAAACATCTCTCCTTTTATTATGGGGCAACTTAAATATGGTTAGAACTTGCAACATATATCTTTTTATCCTGGTATGTACAAGAGTGTCCATTTATCTGGAGGTTCTGACAAGAATTTAGCGTATAAATTTTTAAAAGGGTTATTCATTTTTGAGTGGACCAATTTGGTACTTATCATGTTGATTAATACTTAATACTGATCGGTAAGGTAAGTGATCCTCGGTACTTTGCTAATTCAAATCAAAGGGTTATATAAGATCTCTCTATATCTGTGATTCTGTATATGAATGTAAAGTAAGAAACACATTTTTTAAGAAATTGCTAAAATGCCTCGTATACTGGCATTGTCAAAATTGCCAAATGGCAAGAAGCAGTCAGTTTCAGTGATGACTGATCTGATCCAGCAATTGCTATTTCAGTCCAAGCCAAAGCATATGCAATTAAATTTTTTGTTGGGTGAGGTGATATGCTCCTTGGTTGCATATTCTGTTGCAATCAATAAGATAGTCTTGTTACCTGCCTTACTTTGCTTGAATTTGCTCCCCCGGGGGGCCTTGCACCAATATTGAGATGCTGAAATCATTTGTCTTGTTGGGGGTACATTAAACTTTACTATCACCATAGATCTTTTAAAACTGGTTTGTGACCTGTAGGTTATAGCTAGTTGATGATGATCATCTTTAGGAGAAAAGCCAAAATGTTTTATGTTGACTCATCCATTTGTTGAAGTAACACCTTAATAAAATTGAGGATGGGAATATGAGATCATGTCATCATTTTAAAGTTTTTTTTCTTCTGACATATACGAAGGCTTCATGTTTTAACTATTTGAACAACTGAGAGATTAATATAGAGTAACCATCTCGACTTATGAATTGAGACTGGAAGTGAAGATTTGCTCTATAGTTTCTTATTTTCCTTTCAGTTTCACTGCGAGGAACCTCCCATTTCTTTCCTTTATTTGTAGTTTTGTCAATGTGAATTTTATGTCACAGGTTTGGTATGCCATTACTAGTAAGCAGTTCCATTTGATTATGATTTTTTTGTCAACTCTTTTGTTTGTCTTCAGCCTTTGTCATGTTGCTTTAGAAAAACCAAGATACTGTTTTCAATTGCATTCAATAATATATCAGTATCTCATGTCATGGTTTTTAGATGTCTCATACTTCAGTAGGGTGTCTTTATCATGTTTTGCTCTTCAATTAGATGAGTTATTATATAGGACTCAGATCCTAGACTTAGCATTTTACCCCTTTCCTAAGTGCAAACTCTCTTTCTGTGACACTTCACAATACACGTTTTACATTGACCACAAGTTCTGTTTCTACATAATCTCACTTAGTTTTTGGTACATATAAGAATTTCATTAATAAGATTGGTGTAAAGTACAATAAGCATCTCACTTTCCCTATAATTATATTTTTCAACATAAAGATGCAGCCAAAACTATTTTTCCAATTCATTTCTGGCTTAAGGTGGTTCCAGGCTGAACTTGCAAAAGATATGGGTTATTCTGCTGCAAGGTATGGCCATGTGATGTTTCCGGAGAATGTGTATGAGCCTGCACTGCATTGCGCAGAGCTTTTGCTTGAAGGAGTTGGAAAAGGTTAGTGTCATAAATATTTTAGTGTTACACTTTCTTCACTAATGACGCTTCTATATATAATTTGGAAAAAAGATGAATTTTATTGCATGCTTTGTGAGAAATCTGCAAAAACAATTTGATAATCTGGTCATGCTTTTGCCATATGGAAGAATGCCACCTTTATTTCTATTGAGCTCTATCTTGGATTCCACAACCTACAAGAGGGTGGCAATTTGACATATTGTATTACTCAGTAATACGGATTTTCTGATTTTTGTTTTGTCATGCCCTTTTGGAATCTTTTTTTTCCACCTTCTTTCAATAAAAAGCTTTGTTTTGGATTAGCTGTGCTAAAACTGGTGTTGAGATATTTGTATGATATAGCATTATGCAAGTCCTGTGAATTTTAAACATGATATTGCATTATAAGTATTGTTAATTTTATACGAGATATTGCATTATGCAAGTGTTGTGAATTTTAAGCATGACTTGCTTATGTTCCCACTATATGCTCTCTGTTTGCCAATTTACGGGCCAAAGTATCATAAATTGAATGGATGATGCATCCTTAGAAATAGATGTAATGTGTTCTCCAAATAAATATATTTGGATAAGTTTGTACTTGTGGACCTACTGGTTGTTCAATAAAATTATTTATCTTTTTCTGCATGTCATGTTTGACAGGCTGGGCTTCTCGAACTTTCTATTCTGACAATGGATCAACATCAATTGAAATTGCACTGAAGATGGCATTTCGCAAATTTACACTTGATCACAGAATTCTTGTGGATTGTGAGAAGGGAATCTTGAGTGAAAGATCTGTTCAGCTTAAGGTGAGTTCTACTTTTTGCTGATCTATTGTCTCCTTCCTAGGAAGATTAATAGTGGATGGATCAAATCTTCCAGTTGCAAGACTTCAATACAAGATATGTTATTTGACAAATTGTTATTGAATACTTCCTGGTTAAATATTCATGTTTTTTTTATTAGTGATAGGTTCTTAATTTACAAGTAATTGTAGTAGGGTGGCCCCGAACAGTTTTGGATAACTACGATCTATTTATAATTCTTTCCATATGCCATTGATTAAATCACATTCTTTGTCTGACATGGGAAGATTCCCCCTAGTTGATCTATGTGCAATAGGGTGTTATCTAAGTTATTTATCTAAGATGGCTATGGTACACTACAGTATCTCAGGAATTAGGATAAATATCTCCTCTGCTCAACTTTCACTAGTACTAAAAGAGACTTTTTTTGGTATGTTTGTCTAAATTCCTCAAAATTAATTGAAAATATCTCAAAGTTTATTTTATATGCATCGCTGATGATTTAGTGTCGTGTTTACTTGAATATGAATAGAATGTGTTGCCAGGTTGTATAACATGTGTCTTGTCTCTCTTCAGTGTAAGGTAAATATAGAAGGCTGTTACTTGGTGTGACATGAGGTTTTTCTCTTGCATTCAAGATATTATAGGTTCATGTTTTGGAAACAGCCTCTTTAAATTGAAGGTCAGGCATTGCATGCCCTCCCTCTTCAGACCTCTGCATTAGCAGGAGCTTAGTGCATAAATGACTGATTAAATCTACAGTTCAATCCATACAGTGCTGAAAGTCAATCGAAACTAATAAGTGTTTCTTTTTTGGCATAATTGAAAATTGTCTTGCAATTTGTGAAGATCCTACTTCCACCAATGAACATAAGAAAATCTCAGATCTGGTGCAAATACAGAACAAACTAGGATAAGCATGCATCTATTTTTGAAACTATATATCAGGTCCTGATGAAATTTAAAAAGTGTGAAATGTGCTAAGAGTTACCTGGAGTAGAATCCAAAATGTCAAATAGTCAAAGTAGAGGATAGCAGTCTATGACTGCACACTGAATAACTTGTCAATTCGGTATCGTATTCCTATTATTCTTTTATTTTCTCATTAGTCTTGAACAAGTGAACATAACTGAAAAGAGGATTGGGCGAACTGTCGATGTACATTTAAAATGTTAAAGAGGTTTTCCATCATACCAAACGAAACCGTTAATTAGAGCCCATTATTTAATTGATACCAGAGGTCGATGTCTAATTGGTACCCCTTGATTCAGTTTGTTATGGTTGGTATAATGTGGCATGCAGTCGTGCTAACCTAGAAAGTCAACTTTGTGATGTGTATATGTCCGTATTAACTCATTGCTAGCCCCTATGCATTTATAGGCTACATTGTGATGTAAGGTTTGTGCCGGTCGCATTTTGTGAGTTTGTACAGGGTATGCTTTGTAGACATGTTATGGTATGAAAGATAATTCAATCTTCTAGATGCACTTATTCATCAAGTTTAGCAAGGATGGTTTATTTGGTGACTGGAGAAGATATGGATTCCAATGATACATTGCTGAAATGACATATGACTGAAGTTTGGTGTCTTTTCCTCTTCTGAATGATAGAAATTTATCAGCTAGTAAATGAATAATCATTCATCGTAATCTTCTCTTAGGTTCTTGCTCTCAATGGATCGTATCATGGTGATACTTTGGGTGCTATGGAGGCACAAGCTCCATCATCGTACACTACTTTTGTTCAGCAGCCATGGTATATATTCTTAATTTTATTAGTGGTTTACAGTTTATTAAGTTAAAAACAATTTTTTTATAAATTTTCTTGCAAATATAATCAAATAACTTTATGTTACTCACTGGAGGAATAAATTTTGATACTGGAAAGTACTGATCTGATAATAATACTATTTTGTAACAGTTAACCAGGATTCTGCTACCACTTTTTCTCTAACAAATATTTTCTTTCAATGCAACAATACCTTATGTCTATCAAGAATATCTGAGTAGATCACTTATTCAGTGTCTTCTACAGCATATAAATGCAAAGATAAGAATCTGCAGAAATTAAGTTATCTTACAGAAACCATATTTAAGAGTACAAGATGGAAAGCATCCAATATGATGAAAGTGCATGATCTTTGTGTAAAAAAGTCTGATGTATTTTTAGCCCCTGAGCATAAAAGCCATAGATTAAAGAAGCATATTTGTGCTTAAAAGTTCACAAGTTGCAAGCTACTCTGCCAAACTTGTCGAATAAATTCTTTAGTTTTCATCGAGATGTGAGACGACATCTAAAGTTTACTTTGCTTGACTTGATGCTATTAGTGTCCATTATTTTATCGATTTAGTTGCAACACTCTTACATAGGACACAAATTTTTTTTTTGAGTGATTTGCACCAAAAACACAGTTCATTTTCGATTTTTTCACCTAGGATGCTTTTGGTTTTTCTTTGCAAGTGAGATTTTCCTTTTTTCCCTTTGAATAAAAACTCATTGTTATGATGCTTAACAAAACAATGAAAAGGATTTCGCTTTATTTGTCGTTTCCATTGTCTTCTAAGTTCAAAATAGGTCTAAGTTTTTGCTTTATCGCTCGTCTTCTTCACGTAAATCTCCTTTAAGGTTTAATAAAAAATTGTTTTACGCCACTGAGAAGCAAGATTTTCTGTTCCATTATTCCAGCAAGGTATCTTATAGGCATATGGTTGTATTTCTCCTATCCACATTATTACTCAGGTACTCCACTTATTTCGTTGCTTTGATGTATGAATTCTAGTGCTAATCTTGAAATTTTTGTAGTTAGTAATGTTTTGTGGTTCTTGTTAATTTATTTTTGCCCTATGCTTTTTCATAGTTCGTCGTTATTGTTCGTATTTTTTTAAATTACTACAGTCAAGGAAAGAACGAAGCAATATATTATATATACCCACTTTGTAAGGTTTTGTGGTCCTGTTTATTTAGAATGTTGTCTTGATTTTGTGGCACTATTATTGGGACTATTTCAGTTGGTTTAGGCATTTCATATTTTATAGTTATTATCGGGATCACTAGTCTGCACAGTGCTCAGCAATTACTTGGAAATTTTTGCACTTATTAATCTAGTAGTTCAAGATTATTGAATGCAATTCAAAGTTATTATCTAATGTAAATTACTTTCACAGTTTAATTACGAAATTTATAGTTATTGAACACTTGTATTGTTGTGAACAAGCTCCATAAGTTTACTTAGTTTGTAATTAGTTCATAGTTTAATTAGGAAATTTCACATTTAATTAACTAGTTAATCTACATAATTTCTACTTTTATCTATATTAATTTGCAGTTATTGAGCTTAATATATGTTAAGAGAAAAGTTGATAATTAACCTTCTTAGCTGCAAACTGATAAAAGTATGAAGCATGTAAATTAACTAGTTAATTAAATGTGAAATTTCATAATTAATCGTACTAATTATGAACTAAGAAAACTTAAGGGGCTTGTTCACAATAACTTAGAATAACATTCTCAATAAATGGTCCCACAAATTCATACAAAGTGAGTATATATATAGTATATTGCGTCGTTCTTTTCCTTTATTGTGGTAACTCAACAGAATACGAACAATAACAATGAATTGCGGGAAAACATAGGGTAAAAACAAATTAATAAGAATCTTAAAGCATTGATGACTGCGAAAATTTCAAGATTAGCACTGTAACTTATACATCAAAGCAGCAAAATAAGTGAAGAGTACTCGAATAATAATAATAGACAGGAGGAAATATAACATTGTGCCAACGGTGAGGATGTAAGAAACCTTGCCAGAACAATAGAGCAGAAGATCTTGCTTGTCGGTAGTGTAGAATAACTTTTGTTTTGATTAAACCTTAAAGGAGATTTCGGTTAATGAGACGAGCGATGAAGCGAAACTCTAGACTTATTTTGAATTTAGAAGACGATAGGAACATAACGAATGAAGAGAAATCCTTTTTTCGTTGTTTTATTACATGCCGTAACAATGAGTTTTTATTCAAACTCATTAATTGTATCTCTTTAACTGTTGGGTCATCTCATCGTATCAAAAGGGCAAAATTGGAAGGGAAAAAGAAGGAAAAACCTCACTTACATAGGAAAACCAAAATGAGACTAGGTGACAAAATCAAAACTAAGTGTGTTTTGGGTGCAAATCACCCAATATTGTTTTGCCCTTTTGGAGGGTGTAATATGAGTTCACATCTTCCCTTAGTTCAATTTTTAAACTTGAAATTATTGACACTGTCGAATTCTGAAGAATGAGTTCTAGGTCAGTGAGAAAAGGAGGTTTACCTATATTCATAAACTGAGATATGTCCTGCTGCAGGTATTCAGGAAGGGGTATCTTTCTGGATTCACCAACAACATTTATTTGTAATGAGATTTGGAATCTTTCTCTACCTGATTCTCTACAGCCGTATCAACTGAAACCCGAAGATATGAGTTAGTGAATATTGTTTCACATGGCAAGCTCTGTTGCATCTCATATTTTTATTTGTACATACTTATGTAGCCTTTGATTCTTTCAGGATTTAGCTCACTTGATGAAGTGTTCTCTCTAAGCAGAGACTCTTCAGATGTTGCTGCTAGCTACTCTGCTTACATATCAGAGCAATTGTCACAGTATTCTGCTTTGGGTTGCTCAACATATGCTGGAGCACTAATCATAGAACCAGGCAAGTAAATTTTGTTGCTTTTAGTTGCAATCTTTCTATCATGAAATTGTGGATGAACTTTGATGTGATGAAAGTTATTTGGGAAAAAACTGCAGCTAATCATATTTTTCTATTTTCGCTGCTTTAAATTCTATTCATGCAATTTATCATTCTTTTGCTCACATCATAAATGTAACTGTTTGTCTCGAGGTTCTCATTCTGTGTGATTTTAACTTATAAGTCTTGCCACTAATGTACTCTTTGGTTGTTGGTTTGAGTAATCCAAATAACTTCTAGTGGAGGTAAGGCTGCATACATCTTGGTTCTTGCCCTCCCCAGGCCCATAGCACAGTGCTCGCATACTTGCAATAGGAAATGCACAAGTTTTTTATATGATGGCTTTCTTGAAATGTCTCCATGTTTTCTCAGCTTGTCTTAATATCTCATTGACACTATAGTTGTGTGACCTTTTTTTGGATTCTTGATCATGTACTTTGTTGCTTTGACAGACTGATTGTCTTTTCTTTTTCTTTTTTCTTTCTTCACCATCTTGCAGAGTTGCAGGCACAACATATATATAATATTCGTATTTGCAGAACTACAGTCTGCCTTTCTATTTATCTTGGTTTTTTTTATGGAACATGATAGTTTGTACGATTTCTGCTGTAGGTTTTTTCTCTTGTTAATCTTACAGTTGAATGCTACTTTTCGGTTACTTTCTTTCGTATTATATCTGACTAAACTGTTAAATTGTTCCTTTAGCATAGAATCAGACAATTTTTCTTGCAAATCTAGCCTTATTGTTAGTAATGTTTTCTTTCAAACTTTCATTTGTTTCCCTTCAGGTTATCCATAGTTTTGGTTACAAAGAATAGATGGAGAGAAGAAAAGACAGAAAAATAAATAGAAATTTGCAAGACACTACTGCTTTACTGATCATTTCGTCAAAACTGTTGACAGGACAAGTTCCTTGTTGAAGGATTTGGACTCAAATCTTAGTTGACTTAGATCCCTAGATTCTTTCTTACCTATTTGAGGCTGATGATGAAAGAAAGAAAAAGGAAAGTGAGGTGGGAAAGCACCAGATGGATGTTGATTATATCAATATTTAGTAGAGTTTACCCTATATTATGCTATTACTGTAGCAGAACAATATTCTAACAAAGGAGAACTGGCATGTTTGTAAAAGGGGAAATTCAAAGTAGACAATTACAGATGGATAAATATATTTTATGTAAAATCTTAAGTACTTTGCTGTTGTTTTTCATGTTTTTATGGCACAAGTGATTCCCCGTTCAGGGGTCATCACTCACCGATTGTTTGAGATTCTTCGTCACCGTATCCACTAATATCTTGTAGCAAGGTTAGAGTTATCTCTTTTCAAGGGTCTTTACTTTTCATTTTTTTCTGGTGAAATTATTCGCACACTTGCCAATATTTTGAGATTTGATTGTGCAATCAAGTTCCTTCACAGAATATATAACTTAAGCTGTAATTTGCAAGAATTTGTGGGCGTAAAGAAAGTGTTATCTGGCAAGGAATAATAAATGCCATGTATCCAAACTGTTATGATTCAGGCCCTGACAACCTGTTCTAGTTTCCATATATATATATGGGAAAAAAGAATGAGTTTGAGTGGATCTTGATTAGTTATGCTGATTTTCGATTGCATTATTTTACTAGATTCATAACAAAAGTAATGGTCAACATCACAAATTAAAGAAACAAGTTACTATTTCAGTCGTACAAGGTGCTAGTGGAATGCGCATGATCGATCCACTTTTCCAACGGATTCTTGTTAAGGAGTGTCGAAATCGTAGGATTCCTGTCATATTCGATGAAGTGTTCACAGGTTTCTGGCGTCTTGGCAGGGAGGTAAAGCACATTTGTACTTACTAAAACCTTTACTTCTCTGTATCTTTTTTCTTTTTTCCTTCTTGACCTTTCTTTGTCTTGCAGTCTGCTGCTGAACTACTAGGTTGTCGGCCAGATGTGGCATGCTATGCCAAACTGATGAGCGGAGGGATTATACCATTGGCGGCAACTTTAACAACAGAAGCGGTTTTTGAAGCTTTTAAGGGTGACTCTAAGGTACTCAGTATAATCTGAAGAGACAGTTTCTTTAGATATTCTAGGCATGATTCCTAGCCTTACCCGTTACTAGTTATTGCTGAAATTTATATATCTACGTATTGTCTTAATTCAGCTAATGGCTCTCTTACATGGTCACTCTTATACTGCCCATGCCATGGGATGCACTGCAGCTGCAAAAAGCATTCAATGGTTCAGAGACCCTTCTACAAATCATAACCTTGACTCAGAAGGAAAGAAACTGAAAGAGGTATGTTTGTTTTTGTATCATTGACTCGGTATCATTGCACATAAATAACAAGAAGATTTTCCTTTTAGCTTCTAATTGCAACTGTATATCTCACTTATCGTTCTACACATGTATGAAAGGGCTTATTGATAGTACTAAATTACTACCAATCAATAACCTATTGGAAGCTAGAAGTTTGTTGTGATTCTTAGTGCAACTGAATATCTGGTCACTCTGAATTAATTCAGCCTTAATAGTTTAGAGGCTTCATACTAGACTAAAATGCATGATAGATTTCAAAAATGACCAAAAGACTTCGCTGTTCCATTTTTCCCATCCGTTAGAGTCAGCCTAGTACTAAATTGGCCTTGTACTGAATTTCGTATATTACATATTCTCCATTTTCTCAACAACTGTCTGTGTAGGTTTTTGTACATCTTTTTATTGCCTTATTTAGCATCAGTTAAGAACTTGCCATATATCTTTGTGAGGATTGAGAAGAAAGATGGAGAGCAAAGTCAGAAGGGACCATGCATCAACTAAACAGATATAGAAGAAAGAACTATTATGGTGGCATTTTTCTTGTTGCCCTCGTGGAACATTAAATAAATTATGATTTATTATATAACTGACGTTTAATGCCTTATTATGTGTTAATTGTTGCAGTTATGGGACGTGAAACTTGTGCATCAGATATCATCCCTTTCTAATGTGCAAAGAGTAGTAGCCTTGGGAACTCTTTGTGCTGTTGAGCTCAAAGCTGAAGGCTCTGATGTTGGGTATGCCGCTATTTCATTTTATACTTTGCTAGTTTCTGTGACCCCCAAATAAAAATTCACTTATTTCTGATGAAAAATAGTAGGTGCTATATGTATGTGACACAAAAGCAGGGTATGTACTGAATGGGAGGCATTACAAATTAGCTAATTTTCTTTGTGGGTCTTTGTTTTTTTGTCAGTGATACAGACTTCATGTCAAGGAGATCAAATCATTGTCTATTGTGATTTTCAAAGGAGAAAGCCATTGTTTTCAACGAAATGGAGAGTTTCTTAGTGTGCCTATAATTTGTTCTTTCATGATGATCATAAATATTTGCCATCAATATATATACATTTATCATGTTCTTATTTTGTCAAGCTTTTTAGGAAACCTTTTTGTCATTATACTGTTTTCTTTGGAACAGATCTTTTGAATTTGGTATTAGCTGCATCATTTAGTTCTAGGTTGTCACTGAACCAGCCATTGTCTCTCTCAGTCAGCATTTAATATTTTATTATACACCCTACATTTTCATGTATTTATTGTCTACAACCTACATTTTAATATTTTTAAATTGCACCTGCACCCTACGTATTTATGGAACATTCCTATGTTTTAGTTAGGTTCAACTTTTCTTGTCAAAGATGAGTGCCCAAGGATTGCGTGCCAGAGTCAAGCCCCGTGCCATGTTCTGGCAAACTGGCACGGCAATCTTTGTGAGCGCCAATTCAGTTGGCCCTCTTAATAAGAGCTTCCATTGCTTGTTAATAGATATAATATTTTGAGTCTTTGACAATGGTTATCATCTCATCTGATTCTCTTCCAGATATGCATCACTATATGCGAGCTCTCTAATCCAACAGCTTCGTGAGGATGGTGTTTACATGAGGCCTTTGGGGAACGTCATATACCTTATGTGTGGCCCATGCACATCTTCAGATTTCTGTACTCAACAACTCTATAAGGTCTATCAGAGAATTTGCGACTTCAATGCTGGTACAGTGAGAGAAATTCAATCTCATGAGAATGCAAGTGAATCACAGACTGGCGTAGGCTCGTAGCTTAAACATCTGACATGTCTGTTGAGTAAAGACAAATCAGTGTAGGGGGAGGATTCAACTAACCTCTGGTTCTTTTCCGAGTTGTGATAAGTTCTTGGCAGATGGTCAAAGGACCGTAAGAATAAAAAAGAGTTCCTATTCACGAGTGGGCTTTAGCTAGCAGTTTCTTGTTCTATTTTTATACATCTCCCTTAGGTAAATTATGAGATACACCCTTTATGAGATACACCCTTCGAGATTCAGTGGAGCAAAATTCTGGTTAACCCATTGCGGCAGTTAACAGGTTGTATACTTCCTTCTAATCCACTACTATCTGTATGGAGTAGTAATTTACCAATTTATATCCTTATGATCAGATAGTGTTGGAAAGGGTATTATTTTTTTTGTTGGAAATGCACTGTTACTAAATAATAGAAGAAGATTTACTCTGCTCTTTGATTTCATTGAAATGATTATCAGCTGAACTAATCTGGTAGAAACAACAACCACCCACTGCACACATCAACTACCAAATGCGGTCACATTGCTTACGAGTTTAATGGATTATAGACAACTTCATAACATGTTGATGATATAGCAGTATCTAATGCTGTTGTTTTCACTATATTATTGTTTTTTTTTTCATCCTAGTCATCTGCTTCTATACTCGTAACAGGTTATCTGCTTACCTTTTATTCAATCTGTTCATATATTACTGTCAAAAAAGTGGAAATGCCATCCAGCATTCCCTTTTCTGGTGAAGTTCTTCGTAAGCTGCTGCTGGCATTCAGTTGTTCTCAAGGAAGCAAAGTTTGCACTTATGCAGTGATACGGTAACCATTTTAGCGGACTAAATTTGAAAATACTAACTATTGTTACAACAAGTCATACTGCCACTAGATCTTTACTTACATATAAAAAATGTAAGTCCATCTATCTCACTTTGAAACTCTTGGCATGGATCTTTAGGGCTTGCTCAAGATGTGGCGTGATATAACCTTTGTTTTTATCTAACATTGCTTGTATTTAATAATAAATAAAACCTGTTATTTTGTATAGCATAATCTGGTACATAGTTAGACAATTAGACAAACCCTTATGAGAAATAGCTACAACGAGTTCAGATCATGTGCCTATAGGATCCAATAGAAAATTCATCAAATATGTATCCCAATGACTATTGTGAAAGTTGAATTCATGATCTTTGTTGTGGATTGATAAGATCTAACTACTGAGTTAATGGTGGTTTCGAAATACCCTACTGAGTTAGAAGTTAGACTTAACGATAGATATTTGATGAATATATCTGATATCCGATCCGGTTTTATCTTTAATGAACTTGTGATCTCTGTCATAGATTACTTACAAGTAAGATCCAATCAATGAGCTGCCTACAGTGTAGACCCATTAAAAACCACACAAGATAATAAGTAATAATGTAAGAAGTGGCATGTATACATGTAAAATATAACCATAACCAAAGGCCCAAAGCCAAGCCTTTTGGTACGTTGCTTTCGAATGTAAAAGAAGTACTCCTGACATGCAGCAAGGACAAGGCGGGAGTTTACACGACTGCAAGTCTTTTTGGCTTCATGTTTAACACAAGATAAACCTGGGAGGATGACACACTGCGTGATACTGTCTATCTTTCTCCTCTTCCAAAATTAGAGTTTGTCATCTTCTCCTCTGCTGCTGACCAAAGACCAGAGCAGTAGGGTCTGTAGGGATAATATTAGTATAGCATTATCTACTACTTCTACTGCTACTGCTATTGTTACTGCTACTGTCTACTGAGATCCTGACAACATTTTTGATGGATTCTTTATGCTGCAGTGTTGCAGCAGCATTTGTTTTTTGTTTTAATTAAATTTTTTTTGCATTCAATCCCCTACTTTATCTTTAAAAATAAATCTTCTTGTTTTCAGGAAAAATTACAAATAACACACTTCACTTTTTTATTGTTTAGAAATAGAGCTTCCTATTTGCTAAAGAGTAATGAGCAACATTATGAGTTAAATTTAATTTAATAAGCACATGATAGAGTGAAATGCTATTTTTTATATTTTCTAAATTACCCTTAATTATCTCACTCCTCTAATATGATAATTGAGATTAAACAACAGCAGCTTGTGGGATTTAATATTTATATGCGATTTTAGTATTTTAGACTCTTGATTTGGTCCTAATTTGTTGGAAATCAGTGTTTTGGAGGCTTAAATTGGTTATATAATTAAGTTGACTTGATGGCCATGTTAAATTATAAGGATTTTTACATGATTAATGCTAATTTTTTTTAAATGTTATAATTACCATTATATTTTAATAATTTAAGGATAATATACAGTCTTTGAGATTTTTATAATCCGACCCTCTATTTCTCCTATGAAACCTAAGTTCTCTTAACTCAACCAATCTCTAATTAAACGGTATATAACTAATTAACTTTTAAAATGTCCCAAGTAAAAAAAAAAAGTCCATGGTCTGAAATTCTCACTTAATTAACTTTTAGAATCTTTGTACAACATCAACTGTCACAAAAAAATATAAAATAATAAAATAAAATAAATGAATTATACGCAAAATGCTGTACATCCACGTTTTAGCACAGAGAGGAATCAAATTTAGCTGCCAAACTCCGTTTAGTTTATCGTTATTGGCCTTACAACTGGACCCCGCCAGTTTCCCTGAATATTATTCGTCCTTCACTGACACCAAAAGAGATTTTATTTTAGCTCTCTCTATATATATATATATGTATATATACACACACACACACAGTGAGAGAGAGTGATAGAGTTAAGCTATGCTGGTGTATGTCTGGTTGACATGTGAAAGGCAATAGTAGAGGATTTGGGAATAAACAAGGACAAAGGCTAGCTTTCTCGTAGATAACTTTTAGAGACTATGTTTATTATTACTATTATTATTATATATATATATATATAATTTGCATGTAATACTACGCATTTTAATAAAATTACAGCTTAGTTTATATTATCTAGTTTTATTATTTATAAATTGAGCTAATGTAGTGAATATTTGCAGAAAATACACTGGGTTAGATTTAGGAGAATTATATTCACAGTTTAAGGAGTCAATTCGTAAATTTGAAAGCATAGGTGGTTACTTGCCAAAAATCCATACTAAACTTCTCTACTTCATAAGATTTGGCAGCCTAATTAGGATTTAGGGGTATCCTTTTTCAATAAACAAGTTCCTGCCACTTACTTAGGATTCATCATAGGATATCAAATACTTACACTTTATTTCTACTTTTAGACCCCACATATCAACATAATCACATGCCCTTTAATAGTATCTTTTTCACTTTTTGCCTTTCATCCCTAAACTATAAATTGTATTCATTCCTCTCTCTCTCTCTCTCTCTCTCTCTCTCTCTCTCTCTCTCTCTCTCTCTCTCTCTCTCTCTCTCTCTCTCTCTCTCTCTCTCTCTCTCTCTGTGGTATCTACTGTCACATCCCCTCACTACCATAAACAAATGTGGTGGTCTACATCGTTAGCACTAGTGGAGAAGTTGCCATTTTCTTTTTAGAGGGTCTTGAATCATTGAACCCTTCCATCTAATACTAAAAGATTATCTCTCTCTCTCTCTCTCTCTCTCTCTCTCTCTCTCTCTCTCTCTCTCTCTCTCTCTCTCTCTCTCTCTCTCTCTCTCTCTCTCGGTCTAGAAATTTTTTTAGGATTAATGAACACTCTCATCTTAATTATTGATCTAATATTATATTGTGCGCCTACGTGAATAAAAGGGTACAATTTGCATTTGCACAAGTTTACTATTTTTAGTCAGAGTGAAGTAGGACGGTAGGTTATTATTGTAGTCCAGTGATTGAGTTTTATTATCCTGTGACACATGACACGGATTCGATCTCCTGTAAATCTTGGGATAGTTATATAATGAAAGGTTTGTCGAATATTATGTAAACAACAACATTGTATTCGAGAGATAGTACTGCACGGTTCATATTCGACAAAACATTCAGATAATAGTTTTTTTATATGCAAAACAGTCGTATCCTGGGAGATTGACGTCTACTTTTTTAAAAATAATTTTTGGAGGGCGAATTAGTCTTAAGAAAATAGTGTTTAACACTAGACTCGACTATACAAAAGATCACATTCTACAACATATAAGTTTATTTTATTAAAATATTTTCAATCAAATTTTAGTGACTTTTAAAAATTAGATTGTCACCGCCATAATCTATATGTTATATATATGTAAAAGAAAGTCGATTAGGCTTTATAAAATGATCTAAAATATGAGGGTACTAAAATATAATTTAGTCTTTATTCTTTTGTAATTTTCTTAGATTTCTAGTCCCATGGCCATAGATTTATTTGCATTAAATTAGACCAAATAATTAGGGTTGTCATGTGTAACTCTGCATATGCCACATGAAAGTCGTATTAATTTAATTGATTTGTTTTAAGTTGGTATGATCTGAGCTTGTCCAAAAAAATTATAGTCAATTTGGCTAATTAGATGAGTCCTAATTTGACTCCAAATACTAGTTAATCTTGTCCTTGATGTTCTAAATGAAATAGAAGACGGTAAAAGATCTTTTAGTTAAGTTAGGAATTTAGTGAAGAGTCTCCTAAGTTGGGCAATGTCAACAGTAACAAAAGTTGAGTGAATATAGATAACAGAGGAGAGAGAGAGTAGAAGAAAGTTAAAAGAACTTTAAGATGGAGTGGATTCTCTTAATCCGATGTTATCTCTTTAGATATAATTTATAGAGATTTTTACGTGGAGAAACTCCAAACCGGATAATAAAATAATATAGCAGTTTACAAGATAGAAAAACTTGTATTCAATGAAGATGATGAAAACATCCATCGATAAAAGTCTCTGAAAACTAATAATTGACAGCTCTTAAGATTATGATATACTAACCCGTATACACCTCTTCAAGATAAGTCTAAATAGTCGTCAAAACAAATTTCACGAAGTAACATATTTTGTATAAATTCGCGATCTAGTTCGAACTCAAGGATGTCCGTTCGAACAATCTGACTTCGAATCACTGTAAGTCGGTATTCTAATGCTAAAAAAGGCTCCTCTATAACTTTGTCTTAAATCTTTATCTATATATATATATAGTGTACATATTTACTAACACAAAAACATCCATCGGTAAAAGTCTTTGAAAATTAAGATTATGATATACTAAGCTGTATACACCTCTTCAAGATAAGTCTAAATAGTCTTCGAAACAAATCTCACGAAGTAATTGATTTTGTATAAATTCGCGATCTAGTTCGAACGCAAGGATGCCCGTTCAAACAATCTGACTTCGAATAACTATAAGTCGATGTTCTAATGCTAAAAAAGGCTCCTCTATAACTTTGTCTTAAATCTTTATATATATATATATATATATTGTGTACATATTTACTAACACAAAAAATATGTTGTACAACTAATAAAGTTTTGTATATGATTGGTTTCTCAAACAGATCCTACTTACAAGTGACAAGATTATCCCATGATAGATCACCTACTTACCACCAATAATTGTTATGCTAATAATTCTCACTTTAAATTTCTATTAAGAAATATCATGCTATCAACTTTAGACTCTCTGCTTACTGTTTTACCTAACCTGGTGAAAGAGAAAGATAAGTTAAAGGACAAAATAGTGGTTAAGGGAGTGAAAGATATTAGAATCAAATGAGGGATCTATATAAAAATTGGCAATAGTTCTCAATGTAGTTAACCCTAATTTTATTAAAATTATGATTTATACTAAGTTAATTATTATTTTTGTAATTAAGAAAGGCTAATTCTCCTTGATCTTAGATTGAATAAATTGCTTAGTTTGTCACATTGTAACTCCTCGCAATATTTGCATTTATTTTGGATACTGTGGCCAGTTTTAAAGTTAGATTCTAACTAATTAAATCTATGATTTAGAAATGATTCTAAAATTAAAAGACAAATTATAAGTGCAATGCCCAATTAAAAAAATTTAAAAAAAAAGGTGAGCAGATCTAAATGGTACAACATTTAAAAAAACAGTAACTAGGATATAGCCAGATTTTATTCACTTATTAGTTTAAGCTTTTAAAGTAATTTTGTATCAAAAAATTAGAATATCCTCAATTTGAGTCTCATCAAACTTAATATCCAAACTTAACGTATACATTTTTTAAATTTTTTTAGTTTTAGTCTACTTGGGCTACTAAAATATCTCAAAAACATCACCACAATTCAAAATTATAAAATAGAAAGCTCTATTAATTGTTTCTAAACTTATAGAGATATTTTATTAGATAATATAAGAAAAAATAATTATCATAAAAATGGTAGAATAAGTCCGCAAAACATTATATGCCTAGATAATTAAAGAGGCTCATGTTGTATAAAAATTCTCGGACTAAAATATTAGCATTGATTAAACTGTGACACTATAAATTTTTTATCTTTCTCTAAAGAAAATGGTGAATTAGTAGATTCTACTATTCTAGTGATACTGACAGGCAAAGGCATCTTATTCTAAAAGATTAAGTGCACTTATACATAACAATTATTATCATTCATGATCATATTTGTTTCTTTCTTTTTTAATTTATTTTTGTTCTGAGATTCCAAACACCATCATGTCAGGCTAAAAACAAAATTAAGTTGATTGCTATGATCCATAGCTTTTAGTGGATAACAATTAACAAGTACTATGAGATGAACATCTTCCTAAAAAAAATATAATCTTATCAAACATGAGTTTGTTGGTTATTGTTAATTTACTTGAATTATAGTTCACTAAATTTTAATTAACTTAAATGGCATTCTTAAACTTATTTCATATATATATATATATATATGAAATAACTATTTTCTCTTTACAAAGAACTCTTAATATTTTTATTTCAAATGGTTCATAGGGGTATGAAAAAAAAAAAATTAAGGGTTACATGATAAATACTTAAATGGTAGAATGTTAATGATATTTATCTGACTCACAATCTGAGTTACTAGGTTAACTTAAAATAACCAAATTCACACTTATTTATTTTCTAAAATACCAAAAATATTCATTTAATCTTCATTTAGAATAATTTTTAGAGGTTATTTACTAAACTTAGGAAGATTAGAGAAAAAAATGTGTCTCTAAATATTTTGTAACTTTATTCATAGAGTTAAATAAATTATGGTTTATGATAAATGGTAGATAGTCAAAATAATAGTAGGATATTATACTAAGATGATAGGAAAAATAAAAGGGTTAGATTGCAAATACCTCAAAAACATTATATTAATCACAAAATCAGTAAAGGGTGTTATTTAAAAAAATCCCTAAAATTAAAAAAAATTATATTGGAAAAAATAACCTTCTCTTTTTATTATTATAAAAAGAGAATGGAATAAAGTAGAATAATTCATCAATGATATTTTTATATTTTATAACCTACTCTTAATCACTCTTCTAATATTTTAGAAACTCAATTTTATTATATTTTATTAGAAATAAGTTTTTTTTTTTAATTTTGTTCCAAGCTAAGCTAATGGCCAGATTGAATTATATTTATCTAGTAACGTCATGGTGTAGTTTGTTATTTTTACTAACAGAGGGCTTTATTTATCATTTATAGATAGTTAAAAATAGGGGGGGGGGGGGTATTTGTAAAAGTTAAATCACTTTAAAATTTTTGAGATAGCTATGACGTCTATTATATGAACTTCTTTGAGAATTTTAAAAGTATAAGGTGTTAAAGTATATATATTTAAAGGGAGTAGGAATCTGTTTGGAAATTGCACGTGGGTCCCATCCGACCACCAGACGATGACGTACAACAGTTATTAGTTAATTCCCGAGTTTTTAACCGTACTAAATTTCCCGCCATTTAATTGAGTTTTTACCAAATTAGACATCCTTTTTATTTATTTTTACCGAAATAGACCCTCTCTCAAACTTTTTATAAAATATGGTCTAATTTAACGTAGTCCTAATAAAAATACTAATTAGTTCGGTATTTTTATTATTAGTTAATTTTTTTCTTAACTACCAAAAGATTAAGTTAAAGAAATTTATATACATAAAATACTAAATTAATCAATGTTTTATTAGCACAAGACAAAATACTAAATTAATCAATGTTTTACAGTAAATTTGACCCTATTTAGTGATAAGTTTGAAGGGTAGTGTACTTCCGTAAAAATAAATTGGAACAGGGCTAGTGTAATTCTTTTTAAAATATATTTTACACTCCTTCCTTTATTTATGCTTAAAATTATATAAATTTTTTTTTATCATACCGGTCACGAAAATGAGATAATTAACAAAATAACAAAATACCCTTTTATATTTATTAGACAAACTATGAGAAGGGTAATTTGGATATTTTAATAATTTTATTTTATTTGTTGTATTTAATATAAAAAAAATTATACACCGAGGTAATGTAATTTTAGATATAAACACATGAAAATAAAATATATTTTTTTAAAAATTACTTTAAAATTAAATTCAGCTTAGTAAAATCATTGAGTTAAATAGAAAAACAAATAAGTAATCCAATTCGAAAAAATAATTCACATAAATTCGTATTTAAAATTTCAAGCGAACTGGATGCTTTAAAAAATGCGGAGATTTAGTACGGTCAAAAACTAGTTAATTGCGATCTAATCCGCTTTCATGTCCGCTTTTCGAACCGGAAGAACGCTGTTGAGGCCGAACACGGTACAGCACATTCTCCCCGACACGCTTCAGCGTTTCATTTGGTTGGAAATGATGTCCGCTGTTGGCCGCGAACCAGGGCATTTCCCACCAACGACCCCACGCGTGTCTAGAAAAGATCGCGCCGCCCTGGTTGGGCGTTGGGACCCTCTGCACGTGGCGCGATCCGTGTGGTTGAGAGAGAGTAAGGGGACTGTGTGCTATAGTGCCTACGGGTACTTTTGCACATATGCCCTCCGTAGATACTTATTTACAAACATTTCTGAAAGAGTGGTTCTTTTGGTGGATATTTTATGTACGGCAACGAAAATACCATAACATTTTTTATTTAATATTTTTAAAAACATCAAATGATCATCAAAATTTTAATAAAAAATTAAACAAAAATAAATGATAATAAGGAAGAAAAAATTTAAAGGTTTTATATGAAAAGTGGGGCAATAGTTTAGGGGTATATTTGTAAGTCTCTCAAAGTTATTCCTTATTTATAAATTATAACCAAACGTTTCTTATCGCATGCGGAATAGCGCGTATACGAATATACGAACCAAAAGGACGACCTCAGTGGACATTAGACAGTAGTCCATATCCTAATAATTCTTGGGCGTGATGTACGAAATAAGGCATTTATAAGGGGCTAAAGTGAAAGACATGATTGTTTTCTATTGTTAAAGGAGACCCCCAAAAGTAATATACACTAATGAACTTTAAGCAATCGACAATCGTAGCCGCCGAGACGCTCTAATAGTTCCACCTATTTCTCGGTCTCTTGCTCGCTCGAGATCTCAGATTCGTCGGTAAAGCCTTGTAATCTCTTTAGCTTTCTAATATCTTGTTAGATTCTTCGATTCTCTCTGTGTCTCAAAGCTTCGATTTTGATCGTCTTTGGCAAGAAAAAAAATTGGATCCTTGGCTCGTTTGGCTCAAGATCTAGATAAGCGTAGGAGTTGTTCACCTGGTCGATAACTAGGTTTCAATTTTAGGGTTCTGTTGCAGATCTGGGAGATTTAAGGGGTTTTGGAGGCAAAAGGAATGCAGCGGCCGGGCAGGTTCGAGCGATCTCCTACTATGACGAGGGAGAAGAGGGGGCTTGAGGCCGGAGACGGCGAGGAGTTACATCCCGAGCCCAAGCGGCAGAAGGCACCAGCTCTCGCCAGGTAAAGAATAAGAACGGTTTCGGATAAAGGTTGATATTTTTTTCGGGGGATAAGTTGGAAAAAAGAAAGATTGATTTTTCTGGTCAGTTTCTTGCC
This sequence comes from Typha latifolia, assembly GCF_019914945.1. Classification (NCBI taxonomy): domain Eukaryota; kingdom Viridiplantae; phylum Streptophyta; class Magnoliopsida; order Poales; family Typhaceae; genus Typha; species Typha latifolia. The sequence continues at coordinate 1,136,835 of NC_133093.1, forward strand.
CTTTTTATTCCTTCTTTCAACTCTTTTAAAAGTTGCAATTTGCGGAGGGAAAATATCTTACAAATTAGTAGTGAAGTTGTTAGAAATTAGCGGCGACTGACACATTCCCTAAAATGGAAACTCGGTATCTATCAAGTTTAGTGTGTTTGGTAGGCAGGATCAGTAACGTTTGTCACCTGTGAGGTTTCGTTATGTGCTTAGTGAATTGTGTTAGTTAGTCTAGACCGTTATTAGCGTTATGTATGGGCTAATCAACTCATAGAAAGAGAGAATGCCTAGAGTTTTCCTTCTGTTTCTCTAAATCCTAGACATCTTTCATGTATGGACTGTATTGAAAGCAAACAGAACTATTCCAGATGAATTGAGGCAATCAAGTTAAGATAGCTTCTATTTGAGGAAGTTCGTATCTACTTATTTAGGATGCTAAGGAAAAGTAATCTTCATTTTATAGTTCTCATTTTGTCTCCCTCTTTTCTGATTTTTTTTGAAGTATGGATATGTCAAATTACTCATTTGATATTTTTTTCTTAATGGTCTTAAGTTCCTTCTGTCTTAATCACCGGGAACTCATCATATTCTCATAAAGATTGAAATATTTTCTTTTGCATTCCTTTATGATCCCGAGTATTCTTAGCAAGACTTTTTATTATTTGTACAGTGTCATTGTGGAAGCTTTGAAGGTGGATAGTCTGCAAAAGCTCTGTTCATCATTGGAGCCCATCCTTCGAAGAGTTGTAAGTAAAATGTGCAATTTATTGACAAGAATTATATGCAATTCTTTAAGAAGAATATATTGCCTTCTTAAATCATCCAATTTAGTTGTTATTACTTTGACTCCTTTCTGTCATGTGAACTTGTGTGCATTAGTTGGTACTGAAGTACCTAAAATGTCAGTTTCCTTAGCCATATCTGATGCATAGATATGATTCAAATAATTCATTATAAAGTTATACGATAACATTTTTAATGAGGCGGGATGGGATGTCTACTTGTCTGTGGGTTCCCTTCCCTGGTCCGTTGACATCTATCTTAAGTATTATAGGCTTGATTTTCATGAAGGCTGGTTCTGCTTGCATGTTCTTCTTACCAGCTTTGTCCAATCTTTTCGGCTTCTATATCAGCTAAATGGACTACTAACCTGGACACTGACCTAGTTATATATGGGCTTAATTCTGTTTTTCTTTTCGGCTTCTATATCAATTTTTTATTTCAGTTTCTCTTAGGCTCGAAGCTTTCCATTGTTATGTGTGCTCTTTTAATGTGCATGATATATTGCTTACCTGATTGCTAACCATATTTTGCCTATTCTTATTAGGTTAGTGAAGAAGTGGAGCGTGCTTTAGTCAAGCTGGGTCCTACTAGGATTGCCGGAAGGTAAGTAGCATCACTAATAAGCTATCATATAGACACTTTTCATGCTTGTATTTTGTGCTGTTCGTTTTTTGTTTCCTCTTGATTCTAGCTATACTTAGACTGTAATATGCTTGGAATCTTTTGTTTCTGGGTTGGTTATGAATTTCTATTAAAATTGCTGCTTTAATGTGTAATATGACCTTCCGATAGACTAGTATATCATAATCTAACTGCTTAACTTTGAATTTAATGTTAAAATTAATCTACTAGTTGGTTTTTAGAGAAGAAATAGATCTATTTGATTCAGACCCATAGGGTGACAACTGTGCGTCACCCTCTAGAGGAAATAAATTGAGCAAATAACTTACCAGCATAAGGAGACCATTGCTAGTGCCAAAAGTATTTATCGCACTCAGGCTGTCCATACATTGGCTGGATTTAGAGTGCCCAACCAAATAATTTTTACATATTTCTTTGTGAAAATGAAAAAATAAAAAACGAAGAATTACACAGACCATAAAGGTGATGTCCACAAAATATCAGTGTCTAAGGTTTTTGAATGAATTTCACATGCAGGAATTGGAAAGGAAACTTCTTAAAATCTTTGGTCGGTGAGCAATATCTGATTACAAAGAATAACATATGAATCTACAGAAAGGAACACTCTGGTAAAGTGGAGAATGGAAACTCGGAACAGCATTAACATGCAGTAGATTGTCAAAGTGAAGGATTACATGCAATATACACTGAATGCTTTATGATAATAGTGAGCCATTCTTTTTAAGTATTTCTGCATTGTGTCAGCAATGATCTCATTCTATGCATTACTAAGAATAATAGATGACTCAGCAGAAAGGCATCCTTCTATTAATCTTGAGACCCAGAACATCTTTGACACCTATGAAGCTTGTTATACCAAGTAGTGAAGGATTCCTTGGAATATTGACTTAAGTGGTTGTGTCTATCTTACAGTAATTAATGCTGAAACTTCTCCCATTTGTGTACATCTGCACTCTTTCTGCAATGATCTCATTGTATGCATTAATTCTTGTGTTTTATATTTGAACACTTAATTACTTGATTGCTACATTAACCAAACAAGTAGACCTGCTGAGAAAATGAGCAATAAGTACATCGATAAACATTCTTATGCAAAGGTTATTTTCTTGCAAATATATTTGCCACCTTGAATTCAAGTGGGGAAGCAAGTGTTTAACTACTAGATGTTTCTATGCTGTACATGAAGTTCTCCTGATTACGGAATGCACTATACTGGATGTGGGATTTCAACTCATACTTCTTTGTATAGTTTGGACTTACTGAGATCAGCTCAACATCTTATTCTCGCAACAATTATTGTGCTATATGAGTATCATATTCCGCTCAGCTATTGTTTATTTTTCTGACTTTAGGCGGGTGTTTTGCTGGTGAAACTAATCTTTGAATTTTTTAAATTAAAAAAATGCAGATCTTCTCCAAAACGAATTGAGGGACCTGATGGAAGAAATCTGCAGCTGCATTTCAGATCAAGGCTGTCCCTTCCACTTTTTACTGGCGGAAAAGTAGAAGGAGAGCAGGGAGCTGCAATTCATGTTGTATTGCTTGATGCGCTCACTGGCCATGTTGTAACATCAGGACCTGAGTCATCTGCAAAACTAGATATTGTTGTTCTTGAGGGTGACTTTAACAATGAAGATGATGAAGACTGGACGGAGGAAGAATTTGAAAGTCATGTAGTCAAGGAGCGTGAGGGAAAGAGACCCCTTCTTACTGGGGACTTGCAGGTTTCACTGAAAGAAGGTGTAGGTACTATTGGGGAGCTCACATTTACTGATAACTCTAGCTGGATAAGGAGTAGGAAATTTAGGCTTGGTTTGAAGATTGCTTCAGGCTTTTCTGAAGGGATGCGCATCCGTGAGGCAAAAACTGAAGCTTTCACAGTCAAGGATCACAGAGGAGAATGTAGGTGTTCCGCAAGCTGCCATCATATTTTTCTTGTTTTGGATTCAACTAAATTATTTTTAATTGCTTTTACAGTATATAAAAAACACTATCCACCTGCACTAAAAGATGATGTTTGGAGATTGGAAAAGATTGGCAAGGATGGTTCATTTCACAAGAGGTTGAATAAATGTGGAATTTATACAGTTGAAGATTTTCTCAGGCTTGTTGTCAGGGATTCACAAAGATTACGAAGTGTAAGTTCTTATTGACTGTTTGTTGTGATAGATTTATGCACTATTTCTTGCCCTAATGTACTTGATTTTTTTTTCATTGTAGATCCTCGGCAGTGGTATGTCAAATAAGATGTGGGAAATCCTTGTTGAACATGCAAAGACTTGTGTCTTAAGTGGAAAATATTACATATACTACTCTGACGAGATGAGGAGTATTGGTGCTATTTTCAACAACATTTATGAGTTTTGTGGCCTGATTGCTGCTGGTCAGTTTTATTCTGCAGATAGCCTTAATGACAGTCAGAAGGTAGGCATTAATTGCATATTCTCTTCCCATCCATGCAGCAGCATTTTTTTTCCATTTACATAAGTTGCCACTATTAAATGTTTACTCTATAGCTTTTGTTATTATATTCAAACAGTGCAACAGTAGTTGACTCAAATTAATGACCATCTACAATTCTGAAAATATCATCATCTGAAGGATAGCTATAAGATAAATCCAAGTGGACTCCTGTGAAGCTTAAAAATCTGGTAGTTGTGAACCTGTTAGAGTTTGTAGCTGTAATATGTAAAAGATCTATGTGGGTCTGAGAGAAGGTCTAAACTATATGGCAACTTGCAACTATGTTAAGTGATTCATGATTGCCTCACTTTTTGTCAGATGATCAATTTAGCTTGGCAGACTTTCTAGATATGCCTGTTGCATGCACAGATGCAAGCATACACTTCTAAATGAATACGACTGGCATATTGAAGTAACACATGCCCAGCAGCTGATATGTACACATATCAGATATTCCACCAGCAAAATGGTGAAGAGAAAATGGTCAGGAAAACTGAAGTGTTTGCTTAGACTGCATTTGGAATACTAGGTCTAAAGTATGTGATGACTGATAACATTGAACACATAATACATAAAAGTATTGACTGGATCTTTCAGACATTGACACTTTGTCAATCAGAACTTTCAGTACCAATCTTCGTTCTATTTTCTGTTGCAGTAGATTTATTGGTTCATTCTTGGCCTGTTAATAGAGTCACAGTAGTTGCTGTGACAAATATACTATGCTATCCTCTGATTATACTGTTTACTGTAAGTGTCACTACACGGCTGGTTTTAGTTTTCCTTTTCTTTCCAAAAGAAAGTGCATTTTCTCTCATGAAAACCACTTCTCCTAGTTGTTAGAGACATCTGCTCACCATTGGGAGGTATGTAGTTTGATAACCATTTGTAGCAGTGAATATTTAGGCTGACTCCCCACTTTTCTCGATAAAAGGGAAAAGGAAAAGGAAAAAAATAAAGTTCTTTTGACCCTTGTATAGAGGTTAAGCTGAACCTTGTTATGGAAGCTCTTGATAATGGTAATAAACATTCTTCAATGTTTTACAGCATTTTGCAGATACTTTGGTGAAAAAGGCATACGATAACTGGATGCAAGTCATTGAGTATGATGGTAAAGCTCTTTTGAACTCTAAACCAAGCAAGAAGACGAATGCTTCACGCATTGAGTCTCCCTCAGCTCCAGAAAACTATCCTACTCCACATGATTCGCATGTCTCTCCAACACAAATATCAGCTTTGGTTCCTTTAGAACAGCCTTCCGTCGATCCAGGAGTGTCTATTGGTGGTGAGCAAATTATTAGATCTCTACATTGTAGCAAGTTAAATGCTGAATTGACTTTCCCTGGAGCACACCTGTTAATTATCTAATCCCTATCAACATCTTGGGACATGTGAAGGCCTTTCGTTTTAATAATCTCTTTTTTCTGGTCAGAATGGGCTCACTAAATCTCCTTTCATTCAGGTGATACCATTTCTACTGGCTATAATGGGAACCAAGTAACCAGATACTCCACCCATCCTCAACATGTCTCTGCTGCTGCTAATGTGCAGTTTGATAACATGTCATTTACACCAGATAATCAGTTGGTTGGATCCGCTCACCAAATACAGATTGCTAGAAATGATAGCACGGGTCTAGTATTGGGCCCACCGCATCAGAGTTCTGAATTCCAGCAAATTGATCAGTCAATACAGTCATCAAATCTTAATTCTTATGTTGATTGGTCTCGCCACCGGGACACCCGTGGTATAGATGAATTCTTTTCGGAGGAAGAGATCCGCATGAGAAGCCATGAAATGCTCGAGAATGATGACATGCAACAGTTGCTCCGAGTCTTTACCTTGGGTGGAGGTTCTAGCAATTTACCGGAAGATGGGTTTGGCTTTCCGTCTTACATGCCTTCTCCATGCACAGATTTCAACTTTGACGAGGATCGTGGCCGTCCATCTGGTAAAGCTGTTGTTGGGTGGCTTAAGATCAAGGCAGCTATGAGATGGGGCATATTCGTTAGGAAGAAAGCAGCTGAGAGAAGAGCTCAGCTTGTTGAGCTGGAAGATTAGCAGTAAATGCTACACAGGTTAATCATCACGATTGTTTGTGTACACTAATCATCTGTACAGTAAGGTGTTTCACATGCTTAGCCTTCCTCTTTTGTTGATCATGTAATTTGTTAAGCTACCCTGATAGGGTTCAGTAGTCCAGTCCTAGGGACACGAAGAGTGTTAACTGGATATCCATGAGTTTCAGCACACTTGATGTATTATGAAGTTGTAGTTGTTGATTGACTTTGAAGGTTTAGATGTCATGAGATAACAAGCAGATACTGAGACCCTATTGAATATCCTATTTAATTTGTTCTAATAGTTCTATCACTAGAGATATTTCATTACTTTGAACTCATGATTTATTCTCTTCAAGCTCTTTATATTATAATCTCACCTTTGAATGTTCTCACGAACTATCAGTTTTCTTTCACTATGGTTTATAGAGGCAGTGCTCATCACATTGTGACTGCTGCTATTATCTTGTGAGAATCTCTAAATTAACAAGTAATCATGGTTGTTGCTTTAGACATTGCTTAAAAAAGTCCACTTAAATGGGCTAGAGCTTGACTGAGTTCATGAAACATATGCATTAAGGTCAAAATTCTAAGTTTAATGGGCCTCTCATAGAAGAGCTTTAGGCCATGACATAGATTTACTTGAAAATTGAATCATATAAATGCAAGAGGTATATTTTTTTAGAGAGAAGTGTGACTGCTGAGTTCTGAGCTAAATTGCCGGTAGAATTCAAACTTTAAAAAACTCATGTAACATAAATCTCTTTTATGTTATCTGAGTACTATTCCATTAGCTCAAGAGAGGTATATAAGTATTTTTTTTAATACCTGAATAATACTTCGGAAAATACCCTTCGTGCACAATCATTTGTTACTATTTTTAATAAGTACCATTATTATAATAAAAAAAATTGGGTTTAAAGATTGTTTCATGAAGAATTGGACATAGCATTTCATATTCTAATAACTTGTCCACTTGTGTTTGGCTCATCCAAGTGGCCCAAACCCTTCTAGGTTTTCCATACAACATAAGTTAACTTGGTATCAGACTAAGAAGTTCGAAGTTTAAATCCTGCCAAACCTATCTGTCATCTAAACTAAAAAAACATCTATCCATCTTCTATCACACTTGAGATGACTTAGCAACAAAAATCACCTTATCTCTATAAAGACTAAAGCACTTTGAAGCTAAGTTGATAGGCCTATTTAGCTTTAGAGAGACTATCACATGTGGTAGAGGAGAAGGCTTATCTAGTCTTGTCTTCTCTTTTTCTATGTTAAGAGTTATGTGGCATTCTCCAACTTCATTACAAGGAAAAGTTATATAACACTATGAACAAGATACCATCTGAGTCAATTCCTTTATTATTGATTAGATATTTGATATATCACACTTTCTATCACACTTCTTCAGGTCAATGTCTTTGTTGCCAAGGCAATGAGTTACATTTTTCTTTTTTCCTTTTTTGAAAAATAGGTAAGTTTCCAAACTTTTTAGAGAAATAGGTAACATCACTTTAGGTGAAAGTAATGCAATGCCAAAATCGACGATTCTTTGCTTAGGTATTCTCTCAGTGTTGTTATCTACTATTATCGAGTAATAGTAATGCATATAAAATATGCTTACCTTGAGAACAAATTGTTTTCACCAAAATAGTTTAATTTATCTGTTTTTCTAATGATTTTGAAAAATAAACCTATTTTGTAGAGAAAAAAAGTGAGTGGTTTTCACTAGAATATTCTCCCAGTGTAATTGTCTCTTTTGTTATCAAGTTAAAATGCAAATAAATTGCGGATTTTAAGAACGGATTGTTTTCATTGAAAGCAATTTAATTTATTTCTCTAAAAAGTTTGGAAATAGACAAGTATGATCCTGATTCCAGAGTAACTATAATCCCAAACTAAAAATAGATTCCGACTCATAAAATTATGGAGAGTCCAAATCTAGTCCTAAAAGTATCTGTGGATATCGGGTTAAGAGCTAAGTAGCAATCCGACCATTGGAATCGAATGCTATTTATGGGTTTAGCAGATCAGGATTGAGGAACTAATCTATCGAAATGGATCAGTGTAATTGTAGTGAGAGGTGGGATTAATCACAAAATGACAATCAAGTGCGCACCACATCTATTTATTAATGGCTCCCAGATTTGATTTGACTAGCTAGATCGAACATGCTAAAGTCCAACTAATCCTACTTAACAAAGGACTAGAAAATAAATACTCTAGACATAGTCTCTCCATCAAGTGTTTGAATAGTCCTACGGGGCCATTCTCATGCCAAAACCTCAATTCTGCTCTCAGGTATTTGCATTCAAACGCCTAGCTAGAGCATTTGATTGCCAAAACCCTATTTCTACTCTTAGGTATCTGCAGGCATCCGAACGCCAAAGCTCGAGGCTAACATGTTGGCTGATAGGAAATTTTATTCTTCAACAAACAAACAAATAACTACTACAACCCAAAAACAAGAAAAATAATTAACTAAGGAGCTGTTTCATATCAGAGACATATCTAATAAGCTTAAAAAGATAAACCTATTTTGTAAGGAAAAAAATTTCTCAATTCATTACTCGAGTATTCTCTATTGTTGTCAAGTTGTAATAATGCATATTAAAATCTCTAAGGTTAAATGCAAACTACTATTATCAAGAGCAGTTTAACCTATCTCTTAATGAGTTTGAAAAATAAACCTATATTATATCAAAAAAGAAAGTCGACGATTCTTCACTTAGGTATTCTCTCATTGCTATTATCTCTTTAGTTATCGAGTTATATCAATGCATATAAAACGGTTGTCTTTGAGAGCAAATCATTTTCATCGAAAGCAGTTTAATCTATTTCTGTAAAAAGTTCGAGAAACATACCTATCTCTCGAATAAGTTTGAAAATTTAATCTTAGTGACTCCCTGTCATTTACTATGGAGAGTTGAACATGATTAGCATATCATTTCTAAGGTTACTATAAAAGCAGATGAGACAAGATGAGCTGAAATAGACACTCATGGGTGGCAAGTAGTCGATGAGAGGATGTTTCCTTCTGCTTTCCTTAGCTTCAGGGGGGGGACTTTGATTCATAAGAAAAGAAAGATAAGCTTGAATTCCACTTAGATGTTGCCTAATCAATGTAAGAAACTAGAATAATGACAAAGTGGAAAACTCTACAATTTGTGTTAGGATTTATACACCAAGAATTCAAGTGAAACATATTAGGACACGTTTTAGGGCGAAAAGTGATACAATACGATTCAGTTTCATCACCCGGTTAAATCGGCGTAGCCGAGATTCGAACACAGTAATACTCGTATAATATAATATGGGTCTCTATAAATATACTTCATTGTATTGTTAGAAATAGAAATTTATCACATTTTTATTAACCAATGATTATGATGGTAAATTCATTTGAATATGATGTTTTCATTTCTCATAATTTGTTAAATGGATAAGAAAAAAGAGTAATATTTTTCATGGTAAGCAAAAGAGAGTTTACTTGGGATTGTGGAGTTTCTTTTTTCTGCCACCATGTTAAGCAACAAAGCTATAGAATCTAATTAAGGTCTAGTTTGATTCAAGTCCAAAAATTTTCCTTAGACTTGGCTAGAGAATACTAATCATATCTAGTAACCAAACGATAGTTTATTCCGACTATATTCAAAAGGTGAGAGAAAATTAAAACAAATATAAGTTTGAAGTATTCTTATATTATAAATTTATCTTTGAAATAACTTACACTTATCTCTTACAAATAATGATACTTATATTCTAGTTCATAACCAAACACCCAATTTGTTAAACTAGTTTAGACCACTTAAAATGAGGCTAAAACTTATTCTAAGTGGCAGTATTCAAGTGTTACACTATCTAAGAAAGGTGGTAAAGAAGTACCATTAATTTTTTTTAACAATGAGTAAAACAAGAGCTATACCAGAAGAGGCAATTTAGATAGGGAGATATATACTAAAAAAATCATAATCATTTTAAAAATTCTGAATATATATCTCCAAAAGAAAGGAGCAAATTCAAGAACTGCACAGCTAAACAATGAAGACATTTTTTTTTTTCACACAATGAGATGAAGATGCTTGTAGAATAAACTTATACTATCTTCTTCTTTTACTCAAGAAAAATATAACCTTTTTATGTTTATTTTTGATTTCTTTTCTATTAATCACCCAATTCTTTTTAAAAAATCTCTTAATATTTTGATTTACACCCCCTACATTTTCTTGTTTTAAGAGATTAATCATGTAATTATATACTTGAGATCTAGCTTGCCTCTTTTTCAATAAAAAGAGTTCTAATTTTCATAAGGAGCTAGCTTGATCTCAACAATCAAGATGAGCACGAGATTAAATTACTAACCTCAGAAGAACAAGAGATTTCTCTTCCTTGCAGTCTTACAGTGTTAAACACTCATAAATTACACATAAACAAACGAAATTTAGCCCACTTACTATACAAAACTTAAATAAACTATATTACAATTAAAATATCACAGACACTTAATTAATCCAAGGTTTAAAAAAAGACCATTCATTAATTATTACCCTCTCTCTCTATATATATAGAAGATATAGATATCATAGCCTAAGAGACAAGTCGATCTCATCCACCTCCTCACCGCCGGCCCACGTAAGCCCCGGGCCGTCGAACCGGACCGGAGCCCCGCGGTTCGCGGGGCCGCGGCCGGCCATGGCCATGGCCATGGCCAGCTCGCGGCTCCTCTTGGCGAGGCTTCGCTCGAGCTTGTGCGCGTTCTGGTGTCCCCCGAGAGCCTGGGAGCTGTAGAACTTCCTCTGGCAGTAGTTGCACGCGAAGATCCGCACCGGGTCGGATCGGGCCGACGGGTCCAGACCCAAGTCCAGGTTTGGCGTCCGGGTCTTCGGCTCGACCTCCATTTCGAGAGAGAGAGAGAGAGAGAGAGAGAGAGAGAGAGAGAGAGAGAGAGAGAGAGAGAGAGAGAGAGAGAGAGAGAGAGAGAGAGAGAGAGTAATCGAAGTAGTAAAAGTATTAGTATTACGATGGGGAGGGAAGTGGGGAAGAGGGGGGATAGATATATAAAGGGATGATAGCGGTGTGGTGGGCCGGCGGAGGAGTTTATGGGGGCTGGGAGTGGTGCAAAATTTGTACTAAATATCCAAACTTATTTTTTTAATTTTTTTTTATAAATCACACTCTAAATTTTATCTATTTTATTATTTATACTCATTTTTTAGGTTTTTGTAACGTGACACCTATTTTTTTCTTATCATTTTATATTTAGCACCCTCCGTTAGTTTAAACAAAATCAGCAAAAGGTGAGGGCATTTTAATAATTTAGTTAATATTAATTAGTCAAAATAATATTAAAGTGCTAAACGAGAATTATATATAAAAAAAAATATAACTTCAATTTTTATTTTCTTCCGATTAATATTTATTATATATATCGTTGATGTAGCAAGGTAATCAATTTATTACTTTGCTTTTAAATAATTATTCTATCTTTTAACTTTCTAAAATAAAAGGTAAAATGATTATGTCTGAGATATATTAAGGAGTTAACCTGCCATAAAAAATAAAAAATAAAAAATAAAAAATAAAAATAAAAATAAAAATAAAAATACATGGTAAATAAAAATAAACTTATCCAATGTCTCTAATTTGCAAGAAGAAGTTACTATGGATAACAAGATAAAAAGATATATTGACATGTAGCATGAATGAATGAATGCATGCATGCGTTTCATGAGATGTGTACAAAGTCTATATTTGTTAGTTGCTCAAGAACGTTGCACAACCGCTTGCGGACAAAATATAGCGAGGAAAAGGAAATTTCTCTCATCATACAACAAACACATACTTGGCTTCTACTCAAAGGACATTACTTTCCGACACCAATCAAAATTTTTATTGATTAGAAAATAAAATGTCTAAGAGATAATTATATTTAGAACTCCTGAACTATCGCTATTTTCTATATCATTTTTCTGATCATTTTTTTTTGTGACACGTAGATCTGTTGAAACCGCCGTAGACGGGACACGTATAATTTTTTTTCTTTTCTTTCCTCTAAAATATAAGGGTAAATATGTCGTATAATTGCTCGTGTGGCTTGCATATGGTAATTTATAGATGGAAAAAATAACGGAAAGTGAAAACCTAATTTGAGATATTTTTAATAGTTCATGGAGTGTTATATGTCAAATTTTTTTTTCTTTAAAAGAGCTATGTAGAAAATGGTGATAGTTAGAGAATTTAAATATAATTATCTCTTAAATTAATGTGATTTTATTTGCACTTTTACTCTAAGCCCATCATGCTAATTCAGGTATATTTTTTATTTTTATTTTTTCTTTTTCAATTGTCAAAGAAACGTGATATATATTATTAGTCTATTATCTATTAACTTAAATTTTTGAGCCAATTAGTTATTTAACATAGTGTTAAAGATTAATTAGGTTTGATATTCAAACATCGTATAACTTACACGTGAAGGGACATGTAGTTAGTTAGCTATCAACTTAAAAGTTTTAAAGTAGTTAGCGAGTTAACACTTGTTGGGGTGCAATTGAATGACAATGCCTCTAGAAACTAAGATCAGTCATGTCCACTCCTGTTTATTCATGAAGAGTAGAGGGAATTAGGTCAATAAACTCCCAAGAAGAAGGAATAATTGATCCATGGGAGGCCCACTATCTTGTGCTTCTCTCTCTCTCTCTCTCTCTCTCTCTCTCTCTCTCTCTCTCTCTCTCTCTTATCTCATTCCTTATTCAAACATCTTTGCATGTGGTGTGTTTGAAAAGTTGGTTTGCATGCATGACAAGGAGGACCTATCTATAAATTTTATATATATATATAATATTTCTAATCATATATTTTTTTGATTAACTTTGTATCTATTCTAAACACTTAATTTATAATCATAATATATATGGTATAAAAACTGCAACTCTCTATAATGCATAAGAATAGATAATATAGGATAGAGATAAAATCGAGCAAAATGAAGTCTCCAGTCTCCTAGACAGCCAAAAGCTTAACCTTTTAGACAAATTAGTTATCTAATATGGTATTAGAGCGAAGGTTTCGAGTTCAAATTATACCATACTCATATGTTATTTAAAATATAAAAATCTTCACCTACTTAAATCAACAGGCTCATCAAAATGTTTTAGTCCTAAAGTAAGGGGTAGTGTCAAATAATCTTTCTCTAATGGTTTAAACTTTTAAGAGTAGTTTGTAAGTTATTATGAAATCATAGCAGAGCTTATTCAAGTAAATAAAATTATTTTCAATTTATTCCAATATTATGCTACATATCATTCCTTAAGTACATATATGACGCAGATATGTTAAAATATGAGAGATTAAAACTATCGAGAGGTAATGAGTTTGTATCCGACTAGAAGTGATGAGTTTGTTAGAACATAGAACATCAAAATCACCATTCTCTAACAGTTTAAATTTTAAAAGTAATCCATTAGTTAACTAGAAGTCTTTTAAAACTGGGAGATGATAGAATGTGGACATATTTGCAAAGTATCATATGGAAACACTAGAATGATAGACATGCATGAGTAAACAAATAGAGAATAGGATTCTTAGCCACTTTTATGAAGAACAACAACTATTAAGATGGAGATGCTTGTCCCTTCCATGGAAGACCATTGCTGCCATTAATTTGCTGCAGTGGAGGTGGTCACACAGGATTCAAAGGCATGGAAATAAAACATTGAGCAGGCCACCATTTACAATAATGAAATCTAAGAACAACATGGCATCCTGTAATCAATTTAATAGCTAGCTGCCAAGGGTTATACCAAGCATGCATGGAAGTTCATTTGGAGGTGGAAGACTCAGAGAGAGAGAGAGAGAGAGAGAGAGAGAGGAAGCAATTGGATATGGGACTGTTGAAGTATGCAGTGGCTGAAACAAACAAGATGATTCTATTTGTCAAGTTCAATCAATGTGGTTGATGGGGTTTGGAGGCTTGTCTGCCTTTATAGATATTCTTGAAGGTTTTTATAATTTAATTATATATATATATATTTTTTGATTTAGTATATAAAATTGAGTGTATATAGTTTTTTTTATAATCAATGTATATTTTATTATAATAGATTGCACATAATTTACCCATATGGTGCACATTAAAATTTATTATTATAAATAAAAAATTAATTATAAAAACCTCAATATTCTTAGGATCTATAATTTGCTCACATACATACTCTTCATGCTTTTTCTTAAAAGTAATTTATGAGCTTATAAGCTATTTACACCTATGAAATGAGTGGTTTAAAAATGCTCAAATGAAAATTTTACTAAATATTAGCTCCATATTTTTGTTTTTAATTTGGGCTCAGATAAAAGAGAAAAGTAAAAGTAAACAAACTATATTATCCTTAAAAATGAAGGGGTGTTGGTGGTCGAAATTTATCAAAAACATCATACATTTTATTTTTATTATCATTTATACTATATATAATATTTATCATCTGTGCTCTTATATTTTGCTTTTAATTCTTCAAAAACATCCTGCTTTAAATTTAACCCAATAACAATGGTTGAAATATAAAATATTTCGTTACTTAAAAGAAATGAAAAGTTAAAACACTCAAAAAACATCATCTTCCTCCTTAGTTCTATCTTTTCCCACTTTCTCTTTGCCATCTCCCAGCCTTTTATTAAAAAAAGAAAGAGAAAGTGGGTAAGGTGGGAGAAGGAGGAGTAATGAATCATATTTATTTTTTAGGTTAAGGTAAAAATAAATAGAGAACTAAATTTAAAGTCAGAATATTTTAAGATTTTTATATTTTATTTTTGAAATATATCATAAATATCTATAAAAGAGTATAAACGATAATAAAAGTAAAATGCACACTGTTTCTGATAAATTTCCTAAAAATTTAACGTTGATCCAATGAACGAAAATAAGTATAGAGTATTTTTGATTAAATTTTTTCCAAAGATAAGTATTTTGTTATTATCTTGGAGCCCATGTACTCTTACGGGCTAAGGTGAAATTGCGAAGAAGATGGGCCGGATTCATCTCGACCCATTAGGAGAAGACACGCTGAAATTGTTCTATTTCCTTCATCCCTAAAATTGTTTCAAAATCCCTAACCCCACTTTATTTGTTCTCGAAATTGTTGAAGTATTTTTATTTTACTCTCTTACGTCCAATTCAATTTCGTTTGTAAAAATTGCATTCTACTGGGTTGGATATCAAAGTTAAGATCATTCATTAAGTGATTCTGAGATAAGAGAAGAATGCATGTGATAAATTCTGTAGCTTTTGATTCTTTGCTTCAAATCTTGTAAAGCTAGCATATATAGGCACAGAAATTGTTGGTAAAAGAGTGTTTTGAGTAATAGGACGGGATTAAAGTTGTCCTTTGAATACCGGTTGTTCTTGTGTGTCAATTCTTATACTTCATGGTGGTATAATTTAGTGGAACTTCATATCTCAAAGCCTTGGGGATTATGTTTTACAATTAGTTACTGCTATTTGTGTAATGTAAATTATACTATCTAGTTGCAATTTCACTAAGCTAAACTCTACTTCTTCTTCTTGAATCTGGACATCTCACCTGATATCAGGATAGGTCTATTGCTGCATTTTTCTAAGACTGGTGTATAAGGGATAGCTCATGGATAATGTGATGATATAATGCTGAAGCATTTCGTATGATTCGTATGATATAATGCTGAAGCATTTCGTATGATATAATGTATAAGTGGCATGGTAATATTTCTGAAGTTGTAGTATGATTCGAGGAATAAAATCAGTAATATCACAGGTTTTTATGTCTGAGACTACAAGTCTTTCACTTTTGCATTTACATCATGGAAGATGGTGCAAGAGTGATGATATTGAGAAGTCTTATTGAACAAATGTTAGTGAGGAGAACCAATTTTTTTGTCAACTTCTTTAAGTTTAAACTTTTAATATTATGAAAGGCTTTTATGTTTCTGAGATTCATATCAGCAGAAATTTTCAATTGAATTTATACAAAGTATTGCTTTCTTTATTGTGTTTTATCTAAAATTAATGATAATTCAGACTCCTTGCAGCATTTCTTAATCGCTAATTTCTCTACTTGCAGATATATATATATATATATATTTCAGTTGTTCGCACAACAAACTTATTCCTCGAGCCATCCACATATATTTATTTTCTACTGTAAGGACTGACGGTACAAGGAATCTCAATTTTTATGTTTCAAATACCCTTCTCATTCTCTTATGGAGAGCTGATCAGAATATTGGATCAGATTGTTTAAGCTACTACACATTGATTCAACTTTTTTCATTATTTGCGAAGAAAAATAGACCAAATCAAGCTTTTTTCACTTTCTGGTAGAACTAATAATATAGACTAAATCTGACAATTTTTCTTATTTATTATGCCTCCATAATTTCCTTTTTTACGCAATTGCATTTGTGCAGGCACTTAGATATGGCTGCAACATAATCTACTGAAGTTTCGTGTATCAAAGACTAAACTATCTTACTCTGGAAGCTGGACTAAATAGTTTCTTCCAAAAGAAGAGCTCATACAATGTTATACCTTTAGATAATCATCAATTTTAGTTTTATGGAACAGATACGATTATGATGGAGTGCAATAGGGTAAATTTTGAGAAGGATATGTAATTGTTTATGACACCAAGTTGTTTAATAGTTAGCCAGAACTATGCCGTTGTAATAGCCAAGTCAGATGGGACACTTGCTACTTATTGTTACTAGTTGCTTCTAATAAATCAAAGAATCTTTCTGGCTTATTGATCAAGCTACATTTTTACATAATGCAACATAATTGCTGCATAACTTGCACCTTTTAATCCATTTATCAGTCAACTTGTTGGCCCTGAAGATCTTTCCTCTGACCGGTAATTCTTGATTCTTACATGAAGGATGTCCCAGCTTTGGATCAAGCAGCAACTGTTAGACATATTTGCTTCCTGAACAGGTATTCCTTAACTCAACCTTGGTATGTTTGTACTTTTCTAAGCTTATATTTCAATAAAGGCATTCTCATTATTCTTTTATTTCTGCCCTTCATGATCATGGTTGTACTCCTCTGCAGCTATATAGCACAACAAAATTCAGTATCGGAATGTCTCATTGACTCCTCCTGAAAATATCTGTGTTGCAGTAGTCCATACATATAATCCTTGCTTACTCCTAGCATTGATTCTCTTCATCTGAGAACAACTTCTGAACCTACCTTTCATTTGAGATCGAATCTGCTTGTCTCAATCTTTTTCTTTTTCCTCATTAAATGTCAGAGCATTAATGCAAGTGACAGGGAAATTTGGTGCAAAGACACTGCATAGTAGATCTTAATTGACCAACAACTTGTGAACCTACTTCTCATTTAAGCTGCATCTGTTTTCTTTTGGCCCACCTGAAGGCATCTTTGGCATATTGTCATGTATACTCATGGCAGACAGAAAAAAGTGGGTCATCCTTCCTGCAATGTAACTGGTAGTGGTGGAATGTGCATACCCGATGACATTTATCAAGAAGCCTACTAGAATCAAGGGAACAAAGGAAAAGCTCTTCCATTTTTAGCTTGCTTGTTCCTCTCCTGGCCATTCTTCCTTTTCCCCTACTCTGGTGATCCACCTATCCTTTCCATATACCTCCATATAGGGTGAAAATGGGTCGGATTAACTCCGATCCGACCCGCTATCCGATCCGATTCGGATACGGATTTGGATACGGATAGAATTTTTTGAAAAAAAAATCGGATTTGGGTACAGATATCGGATATCCGTTTACCCGCATATTATTTTAAATGATTTATAGTTTTTAGTTTGCTTATTTAAATAGTAAATATTAATATTGTTACTAATAATATATTATATATTATTTATAGAGATTAATTTATCTAACTTTACATATTTGACATATAAAAAATTTATTTGTTGTAAAACTCTTAATATTTTTGTGCTAATTATATCTAAATAAAATATTATAATTTTTTTTAAATTCAATCAATATCCAGATAAGATTCGATTCTCTATCCGAAAATTATCCGTATCTGTTTAGTTAGGATATAGTTTTAAATTTTTCTATCTGTCCAATATCCGAATCCGTATCCGGACTAAAAATATGAATCCGGATATGAATTAAGCACTATCTGATCCGTATCCGATCCGTTTTCACCCCTACCATCGTATCAACTTATCATCAAGTGGGATCAACTATATGTGCCAGTTGTAGCCTTTGTGCTCAATGCACTCATCTCACTGTGATATCTATATGAATGATCAAAATCTAACACAAAGAAGAATTGTATCCTTCTCAAAAATTAAAAAAAAAAAAAAGAAGAAAAAGAAAGAGCAACTCTAGTTTTGTGTCATATTTTGTCCTTTTTTCCCTTTTAAGACCAACCTGTCCTCTTTGTTGTTGACCACAACTACTATAGTCTACCTACTCTCTTGTGCTTGATAGTTGCAGGTTCACCAACTTTCCTCCATATGATTGTAGCCATTCACCAAACTTTGTTAATATGCCATCTCCATGAGCTAATGGTTCTTTGAACTCATTGTATATGCTTTCAGATCAGGAAATTATTACTTGATTATCAGGTCAAGCTTGGTCAAACAATATATAATCTTATTTTTTTACTTACTAAACCTGTATGTAAGGCAGGGAAATTAAATGATCAAGTAAATCTGCAAATGACTCGTATAATCTAGCATGTCCAATTTCATAAGCCTTCCTAATGTACAATTACTTGTTTCCCTGTGGACGAAGCTATTTCTTTTCATAATTGATTAACATTTCATAGTATAGAAAAACTCATATTGATTGGCTTTTTAACTTGGACCATTATGTTATTGATTGCATGATCAAATTGTGGACCTAGAAGCACACAAGTGGTGTCCCAATCGGAAAGTATTGATGTTATGAACTATGGATTCAACATTTATATCAATTCATCGGACTACAAAAGTGAATGGAAAATCAACTTCTTCTGTAACATTTTCAGCAGCAGCATTTGGCTACAGTGAATAGGATTTGTTTCTCTAGCAAAAGGTGGTCTGAATTCAGATGTTTCCACTTGTCATGGACTTGCAAACTGCACACCCAGGTAACTGGTGCCATTCTGACACACATTGCACTACCAAGTGTCATATGTCCTTTAAATTGTATCAATGGCATATCCACAAGACTCAGGGATAGAATCATAGAATCAGAACCAACCTTTGGCTGAGTGAAAGCTACTTTTGAACTAATATATGGCAACACCATAAAGTTGGTGATGGATTTAGGTATGCCTTATGTTTAATTGGATTCTGTCGTTATGCGATAAGGTCGATTCCCCAAACCCCTCGTGAAGTTTGCCACCTGTAGGTCCCTTGATGCTGTGTATCATCTACATTATAATATTCTTTGAGTAAAGTTAATTCCTCACCTTAAATTATTATTACTCTACCAATAAATAAAAGAAATCTCACAGTTGA
This sequence comes from Typha latifolia, assembly GCF_019914945.1. Classification (NCBI taxonomy): domain Eukaryota; kingdom Viridiplantae; phylum Streptophyta; class Magnoliopsida; order Poales; family Typhaceae; genus Typha; species Typha latifolia. Next base: position 1,156,240 of record NC_133093.1, read on the forward strand.
CTTTATTCCGCTGTTCTAATCAAATTTCTCATAATGGTTATATGTCAGCTAAAGTAAGATTCCCTTGACCACTTTGAATGGCTCAAGCTTTAAGCACCTCTGAAAATAATTCTCCTCTTCTTCTAATGCCTTCATTATTAACCTTATTGTGAGTTTTTAGTTTAGTACAGGGTAATGTGCATGAGTTAATCTAGTTGTACCAATTGAGTCCAGATGAAGATATGATGATCTAAATAACCCCCTGGTCAACTCTTGAAAGCAGAATTTTATATTGATATCAATCATTAATTTGAATGAGGAAGATGTAGATTTTATGTCTCTATATCAGAATAACTTTCTGGTTGAGATTTGAGCTTGCTGTGATGCTAAGTTATCTGCCAGTGGTGATCATGACTTATTTTGCATCAATCATAACATTGTTTATAGTGTTTGCCTGAACTGTTCTCCTGTATATTGCCTTCTGGTTTCATCTCCTTGCATCTTCTCTAAAAGTGGACATTTTGGACCCAAGAATTGTTTTAATTACCACCTCTTTACATATTTTTTATTTCAGATTGAAAGGAAAATATGTCTTCTGTAGTCAAAGATAAAAACTCTTATTTTCTCTCTACTCATTTTTATATAACTTGTATTTAATCAGGAGATAGAACCAATGACTAGAACAGTAGTTAATTTTTCTTCTTCTTTTTTCCCTCAAAATTTAGCATATTCATATGCATATAAAGTTATATCTCCTTGCAGTGAAATTTACATGCAGTAAGACAATATCATGATACCACAACAATGTATTATTCTATCAAAGCACCCACTAATTATCACTACAAGGATTGAGAAATTTTTTATGGGTGGTTAGGAGATTGGTTGGCATTTCTTGTGAGACCCACTTGATTTTGGTGTTGCAGCTGCCAAGTTGTAGATTAATAGATGCTTCTTGGATCTCTCATACCAACTATTTGGTTATGGAACCAAAGTCAAATTTCAATTCTTTCAATTTTCTAAAGTTATAAAAGAAAAATATTTTATCTCCGTGGTTATAATCTAAATTAATTTCAACTTTATAGAATTTTATTTATGTCACTTTATTCACTTTTTGTTTAGACTAAAGATAAGAATATTTTTAATTATATTTGATTAAAATATTGTATAATTTAAAGATACTCCTTAGATGTAAAGTTGTAGAGAATTAAATAAAAATTTAAATATATTTAAAATAGTACTTATTAAATTTTAGATGATAAAAATATGATAGTTATATTAAATAAATATATATTATTTTAGATTTATTAGAAATTTTATTCAATTTTTATAAATATTTTTTAATAAGTATTTTCAAATTTGCCTTAGTGGAATAAAGTGACAAAAATAAATGTACAAAGGGTAAGTGAATTTAAGTTTAAGCCTAAGCAAGGGGGAGGTAAAACATAATAAAAAAATACCCGATTAAGGGAAGTTTTAGGGATGCAAATGTAAAAAGACTCCTAAAAAAAGGAGACAATTTGATATTGAAAATATTTTCAGATTATCCCTTGTATAATTTATAATACAGTGGTGTTGGTGTGGGACCCAGACTGAGGTGGTTGGCGGCCCACTGCCAAAATTCGCACCAGCTGTGGTGAGTGGGGCGTCGCACCTCTCTCTCTCTCTCTGTCTCAACCGCCGACGCTCTCCTCTCTCTCTTCTCTTAGTTTTTGGAGACGATACGAAAATAAAGAGAGAAGAGAGAAAGAGGAGAAAGAGGAGAGAGAGAGGGAGAGAGCCTTATACGTCTCTCTCTCTTATCTCCTCTTGTTGGGCTTCCTTGTTTCCCCTACTAGCGTAAGGTACGACTAATCATTTTCGTTTTGCTTTCCTTTGCCGCTCTTTGGTATGGCGGTGGGTAGCAGCTTCGATCGATGGCAGAAAGATGTCTTCTTTTCCGCCGCGGAGGAAGTCCAAGAATCCGCAGATATGTATGTTCTTACTTATTGATTACTCGAAATAGGGATGTTGGTTGTTGGAAAGTTTGGATTTTGATGCGAATTCTGTACCTTTTTTCGTTCAATTTCTGTTGGGTCTTCACTTATTTCACCGTTTCCTTGGATTGGGTCAATCTTTTAGTCGTTTGTAATGTTTCAGATTGGAATCGATGTATAGAATGTGGATACGTGATCGTAACAATGGAATTAGTTCAGAAGTTTCAGATGGTATGCGTAGGGAGCTTCATACTGCTTTAGGCACTGCCAAGTGGCAGGTAAATGTTGTCAATTTTTTCTTTCAATAAATATTTCCATTACTTTTGATCTCAGTGGGTACTTATTAAGTTTCTTTATGCAGCTGGAAGAATTTGAGAGGGCTGTCGAATTGAGCCATGAAAAATATTCTTCAGAAGAGAACACAATCACTAGGCATAAGCAATTTGTGGCAGCGATAAGAGACCAAATTTCCCGGATAGGGAAGGATATGAATGATTCTCTCACTGAAGAAGGGAGGGAACCACTTCTTTGGGTGCAATTAGATGAGGAAGAACGGGATGATCTTGAAGTTTTTCTTTCTGCGATGCCGCAGACGTCGCAAAAGGCAAAGGATGATGCTGATTGTAAGAGGGGATCATCTCAATTAAAAGCTACTACAGAATCCCTAGTTGGCTATAATAATATAGTTTCAAGCAGTGAAGATGTGAGACATGTAGTTGAAGTGACCTCAAGAGAGGCTTCAAAAAGTGAAGATGATGAACTTTGTGTTCAAGTAGTAGATCAGTTAAATGGTCCGAGGAGAAATTTGAGTTCATCGGATAGTGGTGCTTGGAAGATTGTCATTGCTGATGAGGAAGATGTAGATAGAAAATCAATTGAGATGAGGTCAGAGGTGTCAACTCATGCATCTAATTTACCGGGTTTTCTGCGGAGTGCTGAATTTATAACAAGATTAAGGTGGTTTAGGAATAATTTTTGGAAAGCTAAGACTGAGGAACATCTTCAGTTGAGACATGGGCTATTGAATTATCTTGATTCAAAGGGAGCCACTCAGTTTGGACAGGTATAATCGAGTTTAGCATAATTCTAGGAGTTATATTCGATATCTCAATCTTCATTTCTATTTATGTTAGACCTTTTTTTCCCCAATTTCATTAACTGATTTTTGCAGTGTTTGAGAGCTTAGGTTAACATGAACTTGATGATATGCTACTGTACTATGATTGTTGTAGAGCTGTTGCGCAACTTTTTACCTAGATATTGCTTAAAATATTTCAGGGTGTTTTTAGGTTCTCCATTCTGCTATATGCTGATAGTCTGTCTTGAAAGATGCTTAAAAAATTAAGAGGCTCAATTCCCAAAAGTTAGTGTTTGTTTCTTATATTTGTCAAGCATATCTGTTTTGCTACTTTTCCCCTATTGATTTGAGGTAATAGAGTTCAAGATATTTTAGTTTCTTTCTTGAAATCATTCTTCTCAGACGTTTTTCTGGACCACTGTCCTTTATGGGTTAGTTTTATGTTTGTGCAGCGGTTTAATGGGCTGGCTGAACGAAGTAGGAATTGTTTTAGTAGCTGTAAGGACAGTGCAGAACTTTCCAATGGCCAGCAACTCTCTGCAAGGGTTAATGGGCTTCAGCAGCAGATACAGCGTGCGCAATATCATATGCAGTTTGGTCGCTCTCTTCGTCTCACTTTTCTGCTTGCATTGAGCATCATTTTGGTTGGTGAGTTACAATGTTTCTGCTAAAATATTTTATGATTATCTTCCTCATGATTATCCTGCTCTTTTTTAGCTTTGGACATGAGATGCAATTTTTATGATGGGACTTCGTAATGACTGATATTGTCAGTTACATACCAAGAAGCATGATAAATTTATTTCTGAATTTAATTACACTGATAATACAACGTCTTAATATATGTACCTGGTGACTTTTTGTTAGTCATACCTTAATCTGTATTTTTTTGTATATTTCTCTGTCATGATTGCATTTTGTACATATTGCCAACTTCTTTAGTAGAAGCATGAGAATTTGATGAGAACTGGAGATGGAGAACAGATTGAAATTTGATATGCAAGAAAGCCAAGAACTTGGCACAGATGTAAAATAGTGCATATGAAGATCAGTTAATTGATTGTGCGTGAGATTGTGAGTAGATTAAAGTTAATTATTTGATGTTCCTCTCTTTAAATAATGCCAGCAGATTTTACTCTTAGATGGATGCATGTTTTTCTTAGAAGAATACATATTGAAATGATACAGAAGGAGCATAAGAAACTTTGTATGATAAGAAAATAAAATTCTCATGTTATTCTTAGCCTTCAGTTTTCATTTGGCTTTGGTTTCTTACTGAAGTTATTGGATTCGTCTTAATGGGATGATCTAATTATCAAGAAAGAAATATTAAATATGTAAGAGCATCATTATTAATACTCTGATAAGTAGTACTCTGAGGAGTTATGGAGGCTTTAATTCTTTTTCCCCCTTTATCTCTTTCCAGTAAGCGTCATGTGTCAATACTTATATGCAGGGTAGAAGCTTAAAAGTACCTTCTTTTACTTAAAAGAAAGCTTAATTTTATTCTATACGCAATTTTCACTTTTTGAGTGTTATATACACAAGCCCATTTCATTTTAATACGCGGATTCTAACATCAGTATTCTATGTTGTCTGGTTAAGCTATTTTTCCCCTTATGGTATCGGTCTTCAATATTTTATGATTTTCTACTTAATTTTTTTTATTAAGGAGAAGTGTTCCTTCAATTTTTCTCAAAAAAAAGGAAAAGTCTCTTCTTCTGTTGTTTTCTCTGTTACTGAATGTATCAATTGTTCTGGAGACAGATTTATTACACCTTGATCTTTGTCTATTTTAAGCAATTGCTATATTGTTTGCAGTACCATTCCTTCTCTACTCAACATGATGGAGCTTTTCAACACAGCCTATCTGGTAGGTAATTGCCTGGATCCTGCATATAAGTTAGTTATAATATTTGTCACCATGTACTGCTGAAGGATGCACCGATGCATACTCGAAGGCAAATGGTTTCTTCTTTGTTTAGCTGAAAAACGACCTAAGAAATAATATGCATTCAATACTATTTTATTGAGAGACTCATAATAAATGATTTGTTAGACCTTCAATAGTTTCTCATGCATAAAACTTTTATCTTACATATTTTATGCTTCATGGAGGCTGGAAGTCAGTATTGTGCTTATTTCATGAATATGAATGGGTATACTGATCTTTATCTTGCTTCCATTTTGATCCTTTGCAGGCTCTGTTCTTAATGTACATAGTTTCATCTCATGAAAAACTTTCACCATCTGAGAGGTGGAGAAGATTCTTGCTTGGAAATTACGACCATCGTAACCAACTGATACACAGCGGTCCATTTCCTAGATCGAAGATCTTTAAACTTCAGTATCGAGTGAGGATGCCTTTATATTATTTTTCCTTCAAAGCATCAACTGTCGGTAATTTAAAGTGGTTCTTGGAGACCAAGTGTAGCCGAACCGGATCCAAGAGCATGTTTTTAGATTAATACAACTACACCGGCAGGTACAATTGTGCAGTTGTCCTAATAGATGCATTAATATATGAACTTAGCTGACACCTGCATAGATCCATCATATTTACAAGAGAAAAGAAGAGCTTGCCATTTACATGTTTATATCAAAGAACTGTCGAGTTGTTCCTGAAGGATAGATAAGATTTCTTCTGTGCAGCTCTTAACCATTCTCTGACAGGAAAATGTAGCCATATATTAGTTAGAATAAGAAAATTAGCTGCACTAAGTGCACTAGGCATGCTGGGAATCTTTTCGAGATCTTTGGCTCTAGAACTGAATCATTTCCTTGTATCTGAGAAGAACTGATCATTTCTTTTCTATGATCAATAAAGTTTGAGTTTGGTCCTTAATGCTACAAGGCATCATGGAATCGATGAATTTAGCGAAGATTTGCCAAAGGAGCTTAGTTTTCATTTAACCTACTTTACCTTGACTTCCCTTTGTTACTTTATGAATCACCTTCCTCTCCAATTGTTATATATATATATTTTTAAATTTTTAATCATTGAGAACATTTTTGCATAAAGCACCCCGTCCGGATTTCTTTGTGTGAAAAATAAAGTGTTAAGTAAAAATCTTGAATACAGGGTGTAAATTGCCAAGAAGCCAACATCAACTGTTCGTATCCTTCTAATCAACCGTTCACAGACGCCCTAACTAAATCGCTGTCGTCTAGCTATTTTGGACCGTCACCTGGATCCGCGTTCCCCCGTTTCAACCAATCAGCATCCAGCTTTGTCCATCCGACGTTCCATAGCAAAGCTCAACCCTTCTCGCGGCTCGTAGTCCAATCCAACGGCCACCACCTCGATATCGATCCCTATAAAAACACAGCCTCCCACCCCGAGCTTTCCAAACCCACCCGTTAGACTAAATCAAATAGAAAGTTCTTTTCGAGCGAGGGATCTGAAGAAATGTCGGGGCGCGGCAAAGGAGGGAAGGGTTTGGGGAAAGGCGGGGCGAAGCGGCATCGCAAGGTGCTGCGCGATAACATCCAGGGGATCACGAAACCGGCGATCCGGCGGCTGGCGAGGAGGGGCGGCGTGAAGCGGATCAGCGGCTTGATTTACGAGGAGACGCGTGGCGTGCTCAAGATCTTCCTCGAGAACGTGATCCGCGACGCCGTCACCTACACCGAGCACGCGCGCCGCAAGACCGTTACCGCCATGGACGTCGTCTACGCCCTCAAGCGCCAGGGGAGGACTCTCTACGGCTTCGGGGGTTAGGGTTAGGGTTAGGATTAGGATTAGGGGTGGGGATGGGAAATGGATCGGTAGATTTATGGATCTTTGATATGCTCGTTTTCTACTCTTTATGTTTGTTTGTGGTGTAAAGAGATTAGGGTTAAGAGGAAAGGTGCTTCAATGGTGTAAACTGAATGTTGAATTGAAATGGTCGTTAGTTTTGCTAATAATTTTCGTCTTCTTATCCTGGCAAAAGATCTTGGGTTCGAGTTGGACAGGATAATGCAAATACAAACGAGTTATCTGATGATATAAATTATTTAAAATTTATTTAAATTATCAAATTATAAACGAGTTAGACGAATCATAGTATTAATTAGGTCGTTTAATCTATTTATAATTCAAATACGATTAAACTAAACTCAAAACTCATTTAAAAGTTGAGTTTTGATTAAGTTTTGCTGCTCTACCCTCCTGAAAAATTAAGGGATAACTATACCTCCTTTTGTGCTTTCACCCTCACACTTCTTTTTTTCCTACAAAGAGACCCCTGAACTTTTAAATGCCATATGCCCACTCTTATTTTCATTAAAGACATAATTACCCTTATTTTGAGAGAATGAAATAATCCATGACTATTTAGAGCGGCAAAATTGGTATTTTGCCCTTTCTAGGTCGTTTAATATTTGATAATTTTTAACAGTTCAGGGGCCATTTTGTAAGGAAAAAAAGTGAGGGTGAAAGTGAAAAAGAGAAATAGTTTTAGGGTTGAAACTGTAATTATCCCAAAAAAATACAAAAAAACGAAAACCCAAAAGGCCTACGTAGCCAACTGTAGTTACGGCCCAGTCCGGCCCACTAAGACTCTCATTAAACCCTTGATGACCTCTTCTCCCACTTTATGCGTCTTCTCCATTCTCCGCTTTTTTCTCCTTCCTCTGCTCCTAGGTCTGAGCTCAACCCTCACTCCCCCAACTCCAATGGCGGTAATCTCTCTCTCTCTCTCTCTCTCGTGTCTGCTTTTGTTTCGTCTTGAGACCAAGTCCAGAACAAAACCCTAGCTCCTACCTCTGAGAGAACGATATAGAGAACGGAACCCTAGTTTCCACGCTCATCGTTTATGTCTGATTTAGAACTTGCGATGTGCGGAAATCCTATGCTCGGTGTTGTTTTATATACCTAAATCTCTTTCGTATGTTGTTAACTCTTGTAAGTAGATGTGGATTCTACGATTTGGGAAAAAGTGTGCGGTTATCTCGTTTAGTTATGGCTTCATGTAGCTAGAAATCTCAGAGAAGAAGAAAAGGATACTTGTAAATTATTTCAAGCTCCATTTAGTGTCCAAGTTTGAAACTGAGAAATAACAACCCTGTCCTGGAAAACGAAAGATACCTCAAGGGTTTCGGGTTACTGGCCAACGTTGGTGAATCAAACAGGTTTTGGCTGAAATAAAACTCATAGTGAAGGCTTTTCTGATGGATTTTGTGGGTTTTAACTCGTGTGTGCTTATCTTATTTTTCTCCTTTGGGGAAAGTGATCAGATAGAAAATGTAGTTAGCACGGGCCTGTTAGGTACCAAATCCAAATGAATTTCAATGATTTCATTTTCACGAGAACACAATTGATTTCATTTGGAAATGAATTCCATTGTTTGGCAAACAATGGAATTTGAAATGAATTCCATCTATCCTTGTTGTTTGGAAATAGGCAGGGATTCGTTTCAACCTGTTTTAGTTTCCTATAATATCCTCTATCATCAATACAAATTAACTATATAATATGCGTAGAACAAAAATCTGATAATAATACATAAACTTAGAAACCAAGAATATATTTATTAAACAAATTAAGCAAATAACTAGAAGCAAACAAAAGGAGAAAGATTAAATATGTACCTGACTTGCGGAAGAGGAGAAAAATAATGTGAGAATAGATGAGAAACTAAGATGCATAGGTAGGGTTTTGTTAGTTATTTTACTAAGGGCAATTATGGAATACAGAAAAGTTGGTTAAGTTAGAAATGAATTCTTGTGAAATTGCACCTCAAATCATCTGATTTTGATATGTACAGTGAACATTTTTGTTTCTTTTTTGTTGTTTTCTTGGTTTTGCAGACAAATCATTTTTTTAATATTATAAGCTTATATATCTGTAAAAGTGGATCCATTGTCGAAGTATGTTTTCTGGTTTTAATATTGATTTGTTTGTTACATGTTTTTTGGTGCTACTAACGATTTGTTTGTTACATAATAGCTAGGGAAAACAGCTGATCTGTTCTAACTTTAAAGTCCGTCAACCCCGCCCTACCGCATATTCTCCTTGTTATAAGTCAATTAGTATATGGATTTGGAATAATTTTTGTCGTAGGAAGTAACTACCAACCATTTATCTCTGTGGTAAGTTGCATGAACAATTTTCTGCAAGTGATGATTTTATAAAACCATATTTCGGGTTAGTAAGCAATTTAGAACAGAAAGAATTTTAGAGGTGTTGGGCAAGGTAGATATAACTCTTCAGAATGGGTTTGTTCTGACATGTGGCCTCTATTCCACTAGTTTGCTCCTACCACATTTTTGGTGAACCAGTATTTGTTGTCCTTCTCATTTCTTTGGTTAGCTTTCTATAATGTATAAGAACCCATCGCCAAATTAGATACAACATATCACCAATTTAGTCTTGCCTTTTGGTAACAGAATTATCATTTCCTTTTTCACCAATGTTTTAAAAAATGATAAGGATAACATTCACATGGCAGAGAGGATTGATTGTTTTAGTTCCTTTTTTTACTATTAATTGTTTACTTCTTTGGATGTGATTTTTTTTTTGTTGTATTTTCTTAAGTTTTGTTTGGCTAAGATAATTCAACTCATAAGAACAAGATATGCTTGCCCCGTATGCACTATGTTCTCTTCTTTTACACCCATACTTTGCGGCTTTTTAGCATTGTTTACTAATTCATCTAATAGGGCTTTTAGGAGATACATAAAGGAAACGTGGTGAGAGGTAATGGAGTGAAACAAATGGATCATTAGGATTCTAGGGAAGATATTAGGATAGGTTTTACATCACCTTGAAACTAGAGTTTCATTCCCAAATCTCACAAAGGATGCAAAAAGTAGCTTTTTAATTCATTCATTAACTTTAGCTAGGTACAAGTTGGTCTATGTATTGATCTTACAATTGCAATAAGCAAAGGCAACTCTTAACATTACAATATGCATATATATTCATAAACATTGCAAAAAGTAAATACAACCCTAAATACTATAAATAAGCAAATACATAACATTAAAGACTCATATTCAAATTCTCGAAGGGATAATCAGCTGTCGGCGCCTCTTGTTTTGATATATGTGCCAATATGATCTGTCAATGATGTCTGTATTATTTTTCCTAGGCTGGAGAGAACTCAATTTTGTCAAGTGTGCTCCCTACAACTCTCGTACTGTTCCAGATAGTTGGGGTGGCAATCGGGTCAGGTTAATTGGGTTCGAGTCGGGTCAGACGGGTTAGGTCAAATTTACCTTTAACACGAACATGAGCTGATTATTAAACGGGTAACATGACACAACCTGTGTAACCGGTTTAATAAATGAATCGTTTATAAAATGTAAACACGACACAGCCCGTATAATTCGTTTAATAAATGAGTCATGTACACGTGGCATGTTAACACGATTAACTTGATTAACAATTTATACAACACAAAAATATTGTGCCAAAGGATCAACATTACTGTTTCAAAATACAAAAAAAACTTATGATGAACTAAAACAAAATAATTTTAATACAAAATAATTTTAAAAATGTGATGAACGCCGTTCACCACCGTCAGATCCATCATCAGCATTCGCCAGCAATGCTCACTATTATACACTCAAAACTCGTTGGATTCATCACCAGTGCGTCAAATTCTTCTAGAGTCTAGCGCAATCAATGGAGCACCCTTACCTAAAATTCAAAACAAAATATCACATGACATTTGAACTTGGCAGCAAGCAATTTCTTATACAAAGAATAATAACACACAACATTTCTTCATGCTAAATCAACGCAAATAAATGGAAAACACAACAACAAAGATTCCCAATACGACTCCAAAATGGTGTTCGATGTCAGCCGGCGTCTGCTCCGAAGTCACCGTTTGCACCGACTTCGACATCGCCTCTCCCAATGCCGTCGTCGGCTTGCTCTGCAATAAGATTGAAGAAATCAAAATAAGAACTAGGGCATGAATAAGAAGAGAGTAGGACCCATGCTTCTCTTTTGTTACCGTAGCTAAATACAATACCAAACTACATTGCATTTGCAACTCCTTCCTCACTCGGACGACGATGAGGGATGGGAGGAGATTCGACGACGGTGAGGGTGGGAGGAGATCCGACGATGGCGAGGATGGGAGGAGATCCGACGATGGCGAGGATGGGAGGAGATCCGACGACGACATGGGTTAATGAAAAAGGGAGTGGGACGCGAAAGCTTGATGAAAAAGGGAGCAGGGTTGTGGGAGGCGGTGGCTGATGGAAAAGAGAGAATGAGAGTGAGGGGTAAGATTTAGGATAAGTTAGAATGTTAGATATTAGTATATATACTATTGGGTTAGTGAGATGGCGGGATGACTCGACCCGATCCGACTCGTATATTTAAATGGTTCAAACAGGTCAATGATATGAACCCGAACACGGTTCAAACGGGTTAGATCGATTGACCTGTTTAAGACTTGAACCCGATTAAACTAAACTCAAACCGGATTAAAATACGAGTTATTATTAAATTCGAGCTAATAAAAAACAAAAAATTTTAAAAATTTAATATCAGATATTATGTGATGATTTAAATTCATCCGGGACGGTTTTCTCTTAGAACCATCAAAAAGTTGCATGTCGAATTGGGGAGCTTTTTAAAATTCTAATAGCTTATGAAGGTCCAGATTTTACTTCTGAGAATCCACTTATAAATGAGCTCACTCATAAGAGATCGTTCTTACCTCTACCATTCTTACCTCTACTCCCAATAGTACATCATCTACAGTAGATGAAATTGATAAAATTTTAGATTATGAAATTATATTTACCAGAGACGGGGAAACCGCGACGGTATCTAATGCGTTGGGAAGGTTGTCTTGAATTTGATGATACTTAGCTTAACCGAAGTGACTTTGAGCGAGAAGACCCCAATATCCTAGAGCAGAGAATTACAGAAGGCATACTGAACAATATAGAGTTATCCCACACCTAGGAAAAATGATGCGGATATCATCGATAGATCACAATGGCACGTGTATTAGCATAGATGGTGCCGATCTGAATAGTAGTATACAAAGAGAAACATCTCTTTTTTATGACTTCCACGAAAAATGTAAGTCTATTTTGTCCACCTTATCCATCCCCCTCTATTCCTATGACTGAGTCTTTTTCTGGCCCTTGCGGTCTCTTCAAGGTTGAGTTAGTGTTATATCATGTATTTGCAATGCTTAGGGATGTATTTTAGTATTCAAGGTTGTTTTTTGATAAGTTGTAAGGTCTATATAAAGACCAACTTGTACCCATTTAGGATTTAATGAATGATTTTGAAAAGTTTCTTTTCGCCTAATTTGTGAGATTTACGTGTGAAACCCTAGGTTTGAGGGTGGAAGTGTGAAACTCTATTCTTTATATCTTTTCTAAGATACTAATGATCCCTTTGTTTCATACCATTTTAATAATACATACATCACCAGCAGATCATGATAGTGTGTGTATCAGCGTAGAAGGCATTGACAGCTGATGATCTAGCTAAGGATTTGGTTATGAGTCGTTTATATTATGAATTTGCTTATTTACAGTGTTTAGGGTTGTGTTTGCTTATTTGCAATGTTTAGGTATGTATTTATAGTGTCTAGAGTTGTCTTTGTTTATTGCAGTTGTAAGGTCTATATATAGACCAATTTATACCAGTTAGAGTTAATGAATGATCTTTTAAAATTATTTTCTGCCTCCTCTGTGAGATTTAGGTGTGAAACGCTAGTTTGAAGATGGAGGTGTGAAACCTATCCTTAATACTTTCTTTAGAATCCTATCTCTTTGTTTCATACAAGGTAACGAGTTACTAGTTGCTACGAATTCTGTCTCTTCAAGGCTTTAGAGTTTGTTATAGGCGGTGTGGCCTAATAGAAGAGCATGCAATGTACTAAATGCTGAGTGCATTTTATATTACCCAATCACTTTTGCTGTGTAATTTTTCTCGTTAAATTGTTGTGGATGCTTGAACTACATGATATAAATTTCCATTGCCTCATTGTCTTATTGAAGTTCTGTAGTAGGTGAAATCATTTCTACCCATAGGTAGCCTGCCTTTATCTACCACATGTAAATTCCAAAACTCTACTCATATGGATCTGCTCGACCCTAAACCTAATTTTACTGTTTCAGAAATGCAAAACAAAGCGCTCAAACGTGTAAGATTTTAAGCAGTAGGTACCTCTCAGAAGGCAGAAGCATGTAAACTTGTATTTAAGGGTCCAAATTATCCTGCATGCAGGTTAAAAATTTTTAACACTTGACAATGGTCTACCTGTTCACACTTTTCATGATGTAGCTCACTCTCGTCGGATGTGCTGCTTGTTATTCCTGACATTTTTCTCTGTGCTTCTTCTCTGTTTGTAGGCAGTACCAGTTAACCCTAAACCTTTCTTGAACAATTTGACGGGGAAGCCCGTGATTGTGAAGCTTAAATGGGGTATGGAATACAAAGGTAATTTCTGCAGTCCTTTTCACAAATGACTATAATTTTTAGATTCCACAGTTGTCTATGTTTAGATCCCATATTTATCTTTGTTTATGTCTGTGGAAGTGATATTAATATTAACTAATGTATATTGGTTTTGCTTGGTTCTACCAGGTTATCTTGTTTCAGTGGATTCATATATGAATTTGCAGGTGCTCTTCAAACTCAATACAAAAAACAAAAACAAAAAATCTTGTTCTGACGCATTAAGGTCATCTTGAATTAGTTTTCTTATACAAGTTCTTTTTATCTGCAGTTAGCTAATACAGAGGAGTACATTGATGGACAATTCTCAGGAAATCTAGGGGAGATATTGATAAGGTAACTATTCTTTTTGTTATCTTTTAGCTCTGTACTTGACTCGAGAAGCTTAGACTATGAATGCAATTTATACTGATTGATCTCTGACGACGGACTAACCCAAAAAGGTGCTTTCATGGTTAAATCATGCTTATATTGGATGCCTTTCGCTGACTTAATCTAATAAGTGCTTGCACCGACCAAATAATAGTTACTGTAATCACTTGCATTAGTAAAAATTATGAAGTACTTGAAAATGTTTGATCCTGTTTCACACCGGACTCTTTGTGATGTTTTATTTACAGGTGTAATAATGTCTTATACCTACGAGGTGTACCAGAGGATGAGGAAATTGAAGACGCTGAATGAGTGCGATATATCCTCAGCTTGTTGCCTGTTCAATTAGAATTCTACATATGTGATAGTAATGAGATTAACATGCTTATTTTACCTGCTCAGCTATGTGTTAGGATTACTGGAATTGCAATAGCTTTTAGAGGATTAATATATGCCAATGTAAGATTATATATGCCAAACAAAACATTAATTTAGAGGATTCAAATCAATTGTGGCGGTTTCAAAAGGAGCAGATCCGAATTGAATTAGGTTGTGCAACGCTCCTTTTGCAATGTTTCCGTATTTTTTTTTGTACAATGAATTTTTTAGCTTGTAGTCAGGTCAACTGATGGCATGTACTACCTCGACAAAACAAAAACAAGGGAAAATCAATAAACTTGCACCGAGCTAAAAAAAAGGTACTACAGAAACATGCGAGCTGTGTATAACTTCGGACCATTTAGAGGTGAAATAATGAAGGATGTAAAATCTGAATAAGAAATAAGATCGCAAAGCATTTAATTTGAGAAAGCTGGAGTGTTCATTTGGTGTAATAATACAGTTCCATATATCTGAATTGTTATATTTCTCCAAGTCTACATCCCAGCTTCCTACAAATAAGTTATAATTCTTTGCAACGACTTATCCTGTCAATAAATATAATGATATATAATACATGAAAAATTGCTGTTACCGAGTCGGAAATGAAAGAGCAACGATGTTGCAGATAACAAAGAGTCTTTTCAAGCTGACAAGTGGAGGGGTGGCCAAAATTTTCAGCACACCCCACCCCCCACAAAGGCACCAAAATCTTTTTTTACTGCTTAAGGTGCTGGGTTTCATGCATCGACATACGAGTTTTGTGTGCTTTTTGCGTGATGCCGGTAATCGGGATAATAAAACCCATTTTTAAGGGAACTTCTCATCACCATACGTCCCTCAGGTATCTTCCTTCCATCTGGAGACTCTTCACCAGACTCTCTGTCTTGGAGCTATCAAGAGATCCCTGCAGAGGAAGTTCAATGAACAGGTTAGAAGAACAGCCAGTTGAATCTCTTCAAATGTAGCAAATAAGACTCCCAAAATATATTATAGACAGAAAACGTAACCGTCATAAGAAATATATAAGGAGTAAACATCCAAAGATTTGCCAAGTCAAATGCAAGTAGGCTAGTAAACAAGCTAAACACGAGTTATTCCAACATACAAGCATAAGCTAGGTTCACTCTAGTCTTATCTCTCATAACACACCGTGGAGTTTCATTGTCCCTTGAAAATTATCAGGAAATGGCACATTCAATGAGGACACTGGCCAATGAGTTTGGTTGGTGATACCAGTTATCATTAAAAGTGGGCCTACTTGTTAGTATGATAACAAAGTTCCCTTTCCATTTCAAGCTAGCAGATCATTAGTAGACACATGATATGGAAGAGTTATAATTCAAGTGAAATGTCTCATAATTTGAGCAATTCTGATACTAGCAATTCTGATACTATTGCACATACCTGCTCTTGAACAATAGTGTGAAGAATTCTGTGTACATCTCTAGCCATGCCTTTGGCATCGCCACATACATAAATATAACCACCCTGAGCAATGGTGTTCCAGATGTCGGCGGCCTGCAAAAAAGGAACGCATACAATAAGGAAAAATATTGTATATATATATATGGACTATAATCAGAGTGTCAATGCAAAGTAGAATCAGAAGAGGAAGGGACCACCTTCTCTGCCATCTTATGCTGAACATATTCCTTAGTGGGACCCTCACGGGAGAAGGCAATGATTAGCTCAGAAAGTGCTCCAGTTGCAACAAAGTTGTTCAGTTCATCCTCATAGATGAAGTCCTGTGCATTATGCAACATATAGTGTCAACAAATACAACACAAGGGTGCATCAAAATACAGACTTAAATAGGTACACTAAAAATATTATAAGTACCATCTTCCGGTTTCTGCATCCGAAGAAGAGAACAGCACGACCAAGTTCAGCTCCAGACTCTTTTAGAGCCAACCTTTCCTGGGACCGTAAGGGCAATACATAAGTTCACTAAAAAGTGAAAACCATTGCAATAGCCAAGTTCTTGAGAAAAAGAATGCATTAAGCAAAAATAGCACAGTTGCACAAAACATGTGTACATACGAACCTGTAAGAAGCCCCTGAAAGGTGCTAGACCTGTCCCAGGACCGATCATTAGAACTGGCACCGAGGGATCTGCAGGCAGTTTAAAATTGGACTGTCTGACAAAAATAGGAGCCCAGCTACACTCTTCGTTCTTTTCCAGTGGAACAGCATTCTAAAAAATGGATTGGCAGCGCTAGATTAAGATGAATGAAAATCTATAGATGTATTTACTGCTCAAATGTTAACTACAAAAAGTCACATCGCACAGCAAAAACTGCAAAAGCAGAAAATATAATTGAAATCTGAACATATAATTGAAATCTTCGTTCTCTCTAGGGCACCCGACGTGCTCAGGCGACGGCGAGGTCGACGACGAGCAGCGGAACTATTAGGAGGGGTGTGGCACCCCTCGTGCCATGTGCCGGTACGCCGCCGGCACGGCCATCCATGCTAGAATCACGCAAACATAAGAATTCAAAAGCTAAAAACCATTCACACATTAGAACTCAAAAAGCTAAAAGCCATGGCAACTACGAGTATCACATCGATGATCATTAATACCAAAAAAGATGATGTTCTTCCATAACTGAAAACCAAATCATTATTCTAAGCTAGGGATTAGAATGAGAAAGAAACTTGACAGGCATTAAGTCTACATACTTAACTAAGTAATCTGAAGGTCATGGAATGATGGTTAAGAAAAACACAATTAGTTGTTACTTAACAAGATAATGCCTCCTGAAGTAGATCAAAACTTAACATATTTAACCAAAAAAAAAAGTTCTCACGACGGAGGTTGGTTTTCACAAATTAAACATGTCCCACAACCATAATTCATGCCAAAAGATGGATTTGCTTCTTAATCTAGGCTAAAGTGAACGAAGCACATATAATTTCTGTATCAAAACCATGACGGGAATCATCAAAATAGATGGAATTATCTGCCACAGATAATTTGGTCTATATAACAGGAATTTAACCTTTGCAGATTAACTAATGAAAAGTAGCTATTGAAATCATGTCTGAATGACTTAAATTTCCAGTGAAAGCTCTGGTCATAAACTTAGACCCCATAGGTTATGTATCATTTACTTCTGACAGATTTCCTGGTCATCTGTCGGGTACATAAAATAGAAGGTTGTGTTAGGCAGAAAGAAAAGACCTTCATCCAGGTAGAGCAGACTCCTTTGTGAATCCTTCCTGTTGGTGTTGGTCCATATACTAACGCACAGGTCACATGGATTCTGTTTGGTGCCATTCTGCAGAATGAAAAGATAAAATAATAAAAAGAAGAAAAGTATTTAACTGAAAGGATAGATCCAACTGGAGTAAATTCTATGTGAAACTGATAACTACCTTGGTGAAGAAGATATTGAATAGTATCTAGGCTGCAAGCGAGGAGCAACAGCTGCAAAGAATACTCCCAATGGAGGCTTAGCTGAAGGGAATTCAGACATAACTTCCAGAAGGCTCCTCTGGCTTGCAACGACCCATTGGGAATACTCGTCCTGTATCATATTATTCTAGTGTTAGAACTAGAAAGTCAAAATAATTTCTATGGATTTCAAAGACAACCAACCTTTCCAGCTGGAGAAGCCAAATATCTTAATCTCTCAGCCTCATCGGGATCAGATGCATAGGCAGCCAATGCAGTTAAAGCACTCTGCAGAGTCAGTCCACAAATACAAAAAATACCAGAATTTTCATATCAACAGAGAACTTATATGCAGATATAATAAATTGAGGGCTAAACAGGACTTACCTTCTTAGGTGAACTCAAAAGATCAGCATATCGGGCAAGTGCAGCTCTTAAGGTACAAGGAGATGGGAAAGGAGGTGCCAATGAACCGCCACTTAGTGGTGCGCCATCCTCCTTATCAGCATGAATTGAGAAAAATGTCTCCAGGGAATAACCTAATAGCCTTTCTGCCTCCTCTACAATCTCAAGGCAATTTTCTGTATATACACCAACATGGTCTCCTGTTTCATACCTAATGAAATGAGGAGCTAAAATGTAAGTAACAGATCAAGCCTGCAAAAGGAAACTACTAGTAGAAACCCAATACAAGTGCAGGTACTTTAGAACAATCGTGATATGGCCAGCATCTGATTTAAAGAATAAGCAGGCACAAAACTGACTTATAATTCGTGAACTTCTTTAATAAGGCTTAACAAAGTGGAACAAGCTTTATCAGAACAGCAAGAACCTATAAGAACATTGTATGAAAGTCAGAAGGTAAGAAATTCTCTACTGTTATTATACAAGATTGACACGTGTAAAATGCATAGAAAGCATTGCCCTATCACTACTTTTAAGGATTGACAAGAAGGTATAAAGTGCCACTAGCAATAAAGAGGCTCATGTGAAATGTCCCAGGAATTCCTGGGAGAGAAGATAAGCAGCTAAAAAAGATTATGCATCTACCACCAATATCTTGCCTTCAAAATTATGCATCTACTGCCAATACCGCAATACCATAGCAGAGAAGATAGGCAGCTAAAAAATAGACATTGTTCATGTACCCATAAGCTCCTTGCTTACACATAAGTAAGAGCCAACTGATTGAACTAAGATTAACAAACTTACGTTAGGCCAGTTCCAGTAATGTCAAACTCCAAATGAATGCATGATCGATCAGAAGCTGCGGTATGAAGCTCTCGCTGCACAGCCACATTTGCCCTGAAAAGAAAAATGAAAAATGAAAATGTTTAGTTTACTCAGTTCATGTCCAGATAATCCAGGTCAGCTCAATGTACTTTGCAGTAAAACACCCATAGTACCTGCATGGATGTTGGATGTCATGAACAGCATGACCATTTGCAAGCTTCCAACTTTTGTCCATAAGTTCAGCATCTTCAGGATTGACAATTACAACCCGATATTCAGGAATAGCAGCAGTATAAGGAGTTGCACCTGAAACATCATCTTCATCACGCAACAATTGATCCAACTCTGGCCATAAAAGCTCTTTCCTGGAAAAGAAATACAGTCTTAGATGCACAAAGAAGTTTTTCTGACTCTGATGTATTGAGAAGTAAAGATGGCTGTGTTGGTCCGGCATAAGTGCGTGCCAATGTCGAGCCTTTTTTTTTTAACTTTTTTTCTTTGTCCATCAATCATCATCAATCAACTTTAGCATTATTCTTGTGTCAACAAATTAAGTCGTCATTTTCAATATGATTGAAGATTATCGAAAATATTTAATATAATATTCTCGTGTTATTTTTGTGCTGACAAATAAAGTCTTTGATCCTCCTCATCATTCTACATTCAACAAGATATTAGTTTAATTATTAAACTATTATCAATTAATATATGTGTTGATTGTTATTATATGTTCAATTATATTATAAGGTACCCAATTTTATTATGAAGTATTCAATCATATTAGAAAGTATTCAATTATTAATATTATTTTTAATGAATATACTCAATCATATTATATGTTGAATAATATTTATATTTGACTATTGCTACATCTTCAATACAATAGGTTATTTACAAAAATAATCTAAAAATAAAAGACTATAATGTAGTTTAATACATATATGATATATTTAAACTAGACCCAAGGATTGGTGTGCCAAAGACCCAAAAATATCTCTAAGCATCCTAAATTTTTTATTAAAAATATATTAAAGGTGGTGCCTTCGGTACGACCATTGTTGTTGAGAAGTAAACATCAAGGAATTAATTCAATTAACAGCTACAGCTTAGACAGTATTGAAGTATGCCATACCATGCAGTGAAGTCATCTTCAATGCATTGATCATCATCTCCAAGACCAACAGGAACAAGGCGTTTCCCACCTATAATTAAAGTAAAGAGTGGCACAAACCTTAATTATTTGAATTAACAAGAATGTGATACACAAAAGACAATTTACCAAATGCAAAATGCTCCAAAAATACTAGAGTTTCCTGTAGTTAATGAAACAAGAGAAGGCATAGCAGCATATTATGGAGAATAAAACATTATCAAGACTACAGTAGCAAACTGGCAGGTGGAAGACAAATTTTCTTTCACCTATAAGGACCTGATTCCTTACATCTTAATAAAGTAAAATGCAACTGATATGCACAAATAAATCATCTACATTAAGGCTGATAAATAAATATACCTAATCACCAGAAAATTTAACTCATTTTCTCCACATAATTCACACCTCTGAATTTTGACAAGGAAATAGGACAATGTTAAAGATACTAGAGAATTAAACATGACAGTAGAGGATATAGGTGATTAAGTTTCACAGGGACTTGACTATTGAAGGTCAATAAAAAATATTCACACAACAAATACTTGAATTTCGGGCAGAATGTTTGACTGATTATGTTTAGCAAATATTGTTGATAACTTGATATCACTTGAAATTTAAATGATGCTAAACTCAAGATGCCAATGAAGAGAGCCAGCATGTTACATAAATGTAATGAAGAGAGCCAGCATGTTACATAAATGCTAAACTCAAATCATTTAAATATTTCATGTTTCCTATCTATATCAGAAGTACAGAACCAATAAACAAGTACCATCTTACATGAATGAGTAAAGGTAACAATAGTAAATAAGCATACACCGGTTTTAGGTCAATAAGTTATTAACCAGTACAAAGTTAATACATTTAACAGATATGCAGCAATCACAAGTAATGGAAAAAAAAATCATAATTTTGTCTGGGTAAAGAAATTATGACTATAAACAGAATTAACAGAAGTAGCAGGATTAGAGAATATACCTTGTGCAGTGAGGAGCTCATCCACCACCTTAGCAACCTTCATTTGATACCAGAGGGGACATTGACACTATATTAGCAAATGGACTTGCTAAAATTGACAAATTTCATCTTCAATGATAAAGCTACCTTATTGAAATGCTCATATTGCTTATTACCCAGACCAAAAATTGCATACCGAAGATCTTTTAACCAATCCCCCTTCTCACTGCCCTGTAATTTAAGCAATAGCTAAGACCCTTCCGGCACCAAAAAGATAAAAGGATAAAACGGACAACCCTCCAAAATAATTGGAATATAACTGAACCTCTGTAAACCATCTATAAAACCTGGCGGCGTTGTCGGTTGGTTCACCATCCCCATATCTACAATACCGAAGCAGATTGAGTAATGTACTTTATAAATTAATATCTAAATAGAAGAACTTGTCCAAGAAAGGAATTTACGTAGCAAGGAAGAACAGAGCTAAGGTCTCTTTAGTCATCTTCTCCTCATACTCATTATCGTCACCCGCATAATCATCCTATTATCCAATATCAAAATCATCATCAAGATTAAATAGCTAAAAAATATATATTAAAATAAGATCCTCAAATCATAGAGAAAAGTTTTTCACCAGATCGACGACTTTAAAGACGGCTTTATCATATCTCGCTTTAGCCTCCTCAGCAAGCGCCTAAATAGTAAACGAATTATATATACCACAAAACATGTAAAATGCAAATATAAATAAATCTAAATAGAATTGGAAAGATAGAAGGCAAGATCAAGCCCTAACCTTGGCGAACCCTTCCGCCGTTCCCGTCTGAGTTCCAAAGAAGATAGTGACCTTCTTCCTGCTGTCATCCACCTCTGACTCCGGCTCCGGCTCAGTCTTCACCGCTAGTGGCCGCGGCGGCTCCGCCGCCTTGCTCGGCTTGCTCCCCGAGCGCCGCCACAGGAAGAGAACAACACATCCGACAAGCACGGCAATCGAGGTGGTGAGCAGCAGCAGGATCTCCCGGCTTTCTGCGATCGCCGCCGCGCCGGACTCCGGCGACACCCCGTCGCCGCCGCCGATGAGCTGCTTCCCCGTTAGGATCGCCGTCAGGAGATCGAGCGGCGAGGGTTTCATCGATCCGGACTCCATCGTCTCCGATCGCGGCGGCCGATTCGATCGAGGCGATGGGATCGAAGCCTTCGACCTCCCCCTCTCTCTCTCTCTCTCCCTCTCCCCCCTCTTCTTGTACTCTTTCGTGGTTTGGGTTTAGATGGGGGGAGTTGGGCGATTTGGTGGGAGAGGAGAGCGAGAGCGACAGCGCGAGAGAGAAAAGGCGTGGGGTTTTATTGCCGGCTTCGCTCACCAAACTCGAGTTCTCGAAGTCAGTCACACCACCTACTCCCCGGTATAAAACCACTCAAAGGGGTACCTAATTACCAAACTACCCCCATCATGCCATTTGGATGCGGAATAATAAATCCTAAATCTCACGAGTTTTTTTTTTGACTAAACTACCCCTCTCTTAGAAACTTATTTCTCCAAATAGATCCTATTCAATCTTAATACCAAGATGGGTATAGACACACTGCAACGCTACATAAAACGCTCAAAGTTTTATCCAAGCAAAAATATTATATTAGAAACGCTCAACATTTTATTAGAAAAAAAATAAAATTTAAATTTAAAGGATCTATAAATTTTCTTTTTGTAATTCTAAAAGTAGTTGGGAATGGTTACTGTTTAACTTTTTTTATATCTTTACAACTATATATTTTATAACTAAAATAGATAATCAAGCAAGCATAAAGTTATAACGCTACAAATTTTTTATATTTTATCTCTGTCGGTCTCGTTTAGTATTTTTAACAATAAAACACTTAAATTTTCAATGCTTATATATATATATATATATCCTCCTTTTCTAATAAATTGTTGAATTGTACAACGTTTTTTCTTTCAATAAATATTAGCATTCTATTTAGAAAACATTGATATGATCAGCGTTTTACTTTTGACTGGGTAAAATGTCTAACAATTTTACATTTTATTTATGACTACGGTGAAATAGATCGGGTTTGGTATTAAGTTTGGAGTATAATCCAAATTTCAATGCTAAATATAAATTATTGGATAGAAGGAAAAAAAAAAGAGAGTGAAGAATGAGTTTAAACGGGTCATGCTAAACTAGTTTTAGAATAAACTACTATTTAGATATTAAACTAGTTTAGTTCTTACTAAACAAATTTAAAGTTATGTCTAAACTAAGTATACACACAAATTCGGAGTATTTGACCAAACTAAGCCTCCGAACAAATTTAAAGTTAAATTTAATTTGTATTTATTATATCTAAATTTGAATCTGTTATCTTTTTTTAATCAGATAAAGTAGGAGATGATATTAAATTAGAATATAAAACAATAATTATAAATTAAGGAATAATTTTGTTATTTTCTAAGAAATTAATATGTTTTCTCAGCATAAAAAAGTATCCATAAGATAAGCATGGAATAAAATACCAAATATTTTTAGCCTTTTTTTCCTCTTTTGGTCAAGAGTATATAGTGGTAGCTGAAATGTCTGAAATAGATCTCTTTGGATAGTTTAAGTGTTAATTATTTCGGTTAATATATTTGAGAGGTGGCTAAATTATGCGTGATACACCCACAAATAAGGGATCTTGAAGGGTTATGCATGCACAATTTCTACTTATTGTAATGGAGAGCATCGCCTAAACTAATTTTTTCTTTTTTTTAAAAAAATTAAAAAACTAAAAAATCAGCTAGAGATTACATATATCGCAGGCATAACTAAGCCCCATCCTATCCAACCGAAGAAGGGAGTCTAACTTCGGGGGCATTAGGGTTTCCCACTCTACTATAATCCTTAAGTAGTTTTTCTTCCGCACTTTGCAACCTAATCGACCGCTCTATTATCTTCCCTATATATATGACGATCTTTAATAATTCAACTCAACGTCCATTTCAACTATATTTTTATCTTATTTCTCTCGTGCTTCTCTCAACTCCATCAAGATAATTCAAGCTTCACACAGTATATAGGAGGCTCCTTAATTATAACCTCAGTCACTATTACATTCGTGCAGTCTAACTCTATTCTAATAACAATACATGCTCCTCCTGGATAGTCTTCTCTCATGAACGCCTTATTCGTTTTAATTTTGATCCAACCCTTAGAGGTAGCACTCATCCCATTGTTATACTTTCTCCTAGAGCTCGAATTTGGCACATACTCGTGGGCAAGCTGCATAACCCTCCTCACCATTTCTCTTGGCATCCAAGGATGGTAGTAGCTATGATTGCTGAGTTTAATAAGTGCATCATGATCCAATTTCTTGTGGCAAGTAGTGGTGATCGAGTTCTTCTTATCCTTACTGGTCACTACTCCTTGCTTACCTTGTTTGTGAGTTATCTTCTGCAGCCCCGAATGCATGCAGAAAGCTACTACGTCAAATACTTTGCAACCTTTGATGGGCTACCAAAATGAACGTAAAATTTTATTTTTAAGTTAGTTTGATCTCTATTAGAAAAATTTATTAAAATTATATATTTTTCCTTTATTGTCTTTATTATCGTTCATACTCTATCGTAGAGAGAGCATTTCCAGACATTAAAAGTAAAATGCAGGAAGCAAACCAATAAATATCTAATATAATATAGTGTGAATAATATAAAGGCAAAATTTGAAGTGTTTTCCATAAATTTTTCTAAAATTAACTACACTAAAGTTTCACTAGATATTAGCTTTACAAAGCTTAAGATGAAGCCAATGAGATAGTTTTGAGATGATTATATATATATATATATATATATACTCAAGTTAACTTGCTTTTATACTATGAAGCTGCTTTCATTCTTTTCAAATCGTTTGTTTGTTCCAAATCTTTTCAATCTTAATCTCCTTACTGATTGATTCATAAATAATATGATATCTAATAAAGAAGTGCAATATACCAAAGTCATAAATCACTAAGAAAAACAATTGAATCATTTTATGCAAAGGTAAGTCTATCTCACACCAAATTTGAGAAACTATAAACCTATTGAATTAATATTGCACCAACTTAGTCGATTGTGATATATGACCAATAAAAGTAAAAGGATTTAAATGTGATGCCAAATATTGCTTCCTTTTTCTTTGTTTTTTTCTATTAATTTCCTCTAAACTAATGTAGTGAATGAGAGGCACTCTGCTGTCCTAATTCATAGTTTTGATCACTCAACCACATGCATTATTGGAACCTAAATACAGTTAAATTATTTTCCTTTTAACATATTTGAAAATTGAACCAATCTTTTCATATACATTAGGACATAAAAACAAACACTTCCTGTTAATTTCCCTTGGCTTATGAGACATATATTTACTTGTTTTACTGATTTTATTTAATCTAATTAAATATTTAAGTCAAAAAGTGAAATACACTAAGAATAAAAATAAGGACTAAATATGGACTAAATAACTTCTAAATGTGGGCCAACACTTCTTCAATCATCATTTATAAATTAGACAACAACAATTATGTTAATCTTGAAGTCCAATAGCTTCATATATTCCATTTTGGACATGATCTTAATTAACGGATGTATAAAATCGATGCATTAATATACATCAAATGGTATGCTTGATCACACATCTCCCAAGTTTCGATGGGCTTTATTGTATTTTATTTCAGACACAATTATAATCATCGGATCACATTATCGATGTGTTGATGTACATCTAATATGCAGTTGGACTGACCCCAAGGTATCGGTTCGCATCGAAATCGTGATCGTATCATAACATCATTAGAAAAGTTTGGAATTATAATTTTTGCTGCCATTTCATAAATATCAGGGGGTGGGGTAGAACAGTGATTTTGCCTAGGGGAAGTCCAACCACTAACTACTCAGTTTTAATGTCATCTTTAAATAAATAGCACATGGTTTGCATGCCCACAGTATATATATGTATTTAAATGCTTGATGAAATAAATACTATTGCTCTCTTTTTGAGGACACAGGTAGGAATATAAATGAGCCTAACAAGGAGCTGTAAAAGTTGACCCGACTTGATTATTTGATGTAGTAACTCAACTTTTAAATGAGTTTAAGTTTAATTTAATCGGATCTGAATCATAAACATATCAACTTGTCTAATCTGATTATTAAATGAGTCAAGTTCATATTTATTATTTTAACCTATTTATGATCCGATCCGCTAATTCATTTATGACGTGGTAGTTTATTTATAACCTGTTAAACTTGTTCATAATCGAACTATTTATATAAATTTAAATAACTTGCATGCTATTAGATAGGACTCGGGTAATTCTTTTAATAAACATGTCATGTTTATATTTGTATTATAATAACCCGACCGAAAGCTAATTAATCCGATGTGATTGCCACCCTATATATATTAAATCTAATAATTAAATTGAGATTTAATGGTTAAATCTTTGGTTCGGAAAGTTTATTATTTGACCCTAAATTGTGTGTGGTTGAGGATGAGATTTGAATTCAAGAGCTCTGTCATTTATGCTGGTGTGGTAGAGGTTGGGCAAATAGAACCAATAATATTGTTGGGCATTCAATAGTTGCAATGAATCATTCATTCATTCAACTTGTAAAAGTCCACTCTCTTGTTCATCATTCTCAATGTTTACATGGTTCATAAACTCCACCTATCAATTAGTACAATAACAACAACTAATGCATCACTCGCCAAAGCCCTAACAATACTATACATGCACAAATATCGACTTTTTAAAATTAATTCACACAAATGCAACCGTTACGGAACTTTTTTGTATAATTTTTACGTATAATTTTAGAACACGACGCCTTTTATTTTATTATGTTATAATTAAATGGGTAGAAGATGTTTAAAAGTGTAATTTGAATGTCAATACCAAAACTAAAATTTATGTAGTAAAAATTGTATAATTTTAATATATAATTTGAGGCCACAAACTCAGTTGGGAGTTTGGGTGACCGTTGATCGGTGGTTGGGACTTGTCTTTCAAATTGGTTGGTTGACTTTTTGACAATGAATGGAGCCAATGAAATATTAACACAATTACAGAGCCTAATAATAGGACATCACATCACCATGGTTTTGATTTCTTTTTAGCATCTCTCATATGAGTATGTGTGTATATCTCTTTCCATACATTTTTAAAGAAGTTTGTGTTTAATTATTATTAACGTCAACGATTTAACCGCACAAGTGTAAGCTCTTATAGAGATAAGATCTCTTTTAATGTTGTTTATGGTTATAATCACCATTTCTGCAAAGAAAATTGTGAACTTAAATGGTGTTTTATTTATTCCATTGATTTTGTCAGAGAAGACATCCATAAGATAAAGAGAAACACAAGTTAATTATAGTGGAAATTATGTTAAAATTAATGCTCCCATGCAAGAAGAGTTCTTATTCTCCTCCCTACCTCCCCCTTTCCTTCTCTTCTACTACTCCATACCCAATCTTGAGGATTTTTTTTTTTTGACTCTTTTCCTCTATCTTCTTGTTCAAAGGCTTCTCTCTTCTCCCTCACTCTTTCTTATCTAGAGTGTTAAAATGGAGATGGTTTTCTATGAACCCCACCTCTAACCTCAAATCTATATCACCATGGGCTTTTATCTTTTTGGTTGTTGTGTTCCTCTCATTTGGAAAGCTTGTTAAGAATGTAACATTTAGGTCGCCAGTGCATGGAACTCTCTTGATGTTTCACCTTATTTGATGGTTTTCTTCCTAACGAAGATCTAGATATGTGTATGCCATTAACCAACCACGAGCACATATGATTAAGTGTGAGCTTCTAAATATTGAGTATCATATCTGAGAGTTTAGTTCAATATTTAAAAGAGAGAATATAGATTCTTTAAGGCTTCATCTAATAGCTTATATTTTTGGATTGAGTTAAGAGTTTTAATATTTGTATCAAACCCTATTCAACTTGACTATGATTTCTCTATCTCTCGACAAATGGTATCAGAGCTAACGGTTTGACAACCCTAGAAGCAGTTTGGTGTGACCAATTTAGTAGCTCTAATAGCATACGAGCTCTTATGTATGAGTAATATTAACGCAGTAATCACAATTTGGTGTTACCGGTAGAGCTAAAAGACCTTTAGTTTGGTCCAGGCACATGACATTAGTGTGCAAGCTCGGTTACACTAAATTGAGCAAGAGTCCTAGTCTAGAACAAGCGCATAGAATTGACGCATGAATAGATATATGTTCATGTCATGCAAAATAGAAAATTTTGACCCTAGAAGAATCAGCAATGAAAACACACCGCGAGTTGTGGGTGTAGAAGATGTTCGATTGGGATGAATGTTGGATGCAAGATGGTTCTAAAAGAAGGGAGGCATAATATGATATCAGTTAGTAAGTTCCGATAAAAAGGAATACAAATATTACTTTAATGAAGGATGTTGGAAATTTACTAAAGATGCTCTTGTAGTTGCAAGGGAAAAACAATGTCGCATAATGTACATGACAGAGTTGAAGTTGTATTAGAAAAAAAAGAGAAAAAAAAAGGTGGACAGAAAGGTCTCGCCCAAACTTACAAAGAAGCAGAGGTAGCTTGATCAATAGATAGCTCAAGATAATGCAGGGTGAGGTAGTAGTAGTACTTACTAGTGAAAAATAAGGTAGTTGTGATGGTCATGGTGGTAGGGGGGGGTGATGGCAATGGTGAGTGTAGTTGGTGTCTGGGTGAAGATGGAGATGGTGGTAGGTGAATGTAGCAATGGTGGTGGGATGGTAGTGGTGAAGCTGGCAGTAGTAACGATGGGAGAGAGAGAGAGAGAGTGATTTGTAAAGGTGCTAATTTAAATTTTGTGACACAATAACCAAATGGGAAAAGAACTATAATTATATTGCAAAAAGGCATTTGTCTCAACAACAATATATTTGTAGTTTTGATAGGTGAATTGCGTACAGATGAATTAGGTAAACCGAGAAAATTTGGATAAGCAAGACAAGTTTGATTGCTAAAAGCTATGGAAATCTAAATAGATATTTGCAGGAACAGTCCCAGTTTTTATTGTTTGGTCGCAGCCTCATCAAAAATTCGAAATTCTCTACTTTTCTAAGATGACACAGCTGATTTACTGAGAATTTTGACTACCTTTACTTGAAACATCGTAGCCGAAATAATATATCCCTCAAGCTCATCATTGGAAAATTTACCAACAGAAACTATCATATCATCAGCATCAAAATTTAATTACATGCATCTATAAGAATGCATAATAAGAATAGTCGTGTGATACACCTGTCTTATTGAACAAATCCGTTTGCTTTGTTCCCACTCTTACCTGACTTCTTCTGCTGCTCATTGTCATAGTGGCCAAAGGCAGCATCCAAGGCCTAACACATAATAGAGATCAAAGCTATGAGATTGAATGCAAGATAAAGAGGAAAATTATAGAATGAGATCAATTTTTTTTTTCTTGACGTCCCTGCACTCAGAAATATGATTTTTAAAACAATAAACAATAAAGATGTAGTTATGGTGTTCACAGTTCTTGATTTCGAGAGCAATATTTTCAAAACCCAAGATATGGTAGCATAGAATATATACATCTCTAGGGTTCCTCCTGCTCAATAAATGCTTGACCATACATGCGCAAGCAGAAGTACGAGTTATGCTTAAAAATTGCATTGTTGCAACAGATAATACTTTTATTGATTATGTAGAAACTACCACCATGAATACCTGAAGCATTGGCTGCACAAGGAGAGAAACTTGATGCCGGAAATCGGATGGCACAGATTCCTTTATATCCTAGAAAATTTTCATGGAACAACATTAAGCTATGCCAAATTTCAACTAATATAAGCCTACTACATAAGTTCCCTGAGATCTTATGCACCAATAAGGTAATAGTATTTTTTTCTTGTTTTTTTCTTATTGTGTGTGAGAAAGGTGGGGTAAAACAATTCTAATTTATTAAGTAAAAACGAGAAGAAAAGGGTAAGATACAAGGGTAGAGGAGAAGAGAGTAGAAGTCAACAAAGGATGAAGGAGACGAGAGTGGAACATGGACCCTCCAGGACCTCCAGATCTCCAAGAGGGAGATGCAGAATCATGTGGAGGCTTTAGCTTCCATGAGTTCCCTTGTTCTGCTCCTTCCAGGGGAGATAGACTTACGATTCTGAAATTAAATTTAACAGGAGCATAGAAGATGCTCTGTTGTCTACTTTAGTTCTGTTAAACAGTTTGTCGCAAAGTATGAAAGCTGAAGCATTGAGGGCAGAGAAAAAGGTTCACGTAAGGCTCCCCACTTTTCTATTAACAAGATCTAATGAACAACCAAACAGGTACACATAAATAAAATAAAAAATAAAAAAAAAACCAAACCTGTAGCTTTTGATATATCTGGGCCATAGCATCCTTCAACCTTTGAACCTGTAGCAGTGGCAAAAGAACCAAATTAACAGAAAAAGTTTGGAATGAGGAATATCTTCAAGGAATCTGGTTAGAATGCTCACTAATATATGAACCTGTTTCATTACAGCTTTAGAGCTAAAGACATACAAAAGGAATCCGTTATAAAAATATGTAATTTGTTTCTAATACTTATAAGAACTTTTTCCTTGTAAGAATTGGTCAACATTTAGATTACAACTAGATACCAATGATAATGATTAGCCTAATTTGATTGCATTGTTAGTAAACATGAAATAACAATTGACTGATAATTCACTAATGGGATAGTACTTCGAATCTGGGTAGCATTGGTTTTATTGGGATACCAAGAAGATAACACTTCTCTCCAAAATAGAAAAAGACTGATAATTCAACAAAAAACATTAAACCCCTTGGCAAGCTATAAACACAAAATAATTAACCATATCAATCAGAAACAAGGAATCAGAATAGAGTGCTAATCTTCACGCAGATGTTTAGAAACAAGAAAATAGACCTAGTATCAGCTATTTATCAGTTTGTGGTCTTACCAAAATAATCTAAAAGAATCTATTAGATAATAGTAAAAGCAGAAGAACACTACCTTATTGTACAGGTATGCAGTTGTGATTGGATAAGATGACCAAAAATGTCGTAGTAACTCCTGAATAGATGTCCAATGCTGTAAAAAATATAGTATCTTGTAAACAGTTCCATCTAGTCAAGTACCAACGGAAAAGCGGCATAACATCTTATACAGAAAAAATGCTGCTGTTGATATCTAATTTGCTTCTGAAAAAATCAATAATAAATGTGAAATATACACTCAGTTTTCTTGCAGAAAGATAAATGGACTTACTTAAACTAGCATCAATATTTAGTAGTTTCAAAGTCATTGTGTGCAAGAAAAATAACATAATGAAGGCATATATTCCAAAGGAATATATTTTAATTAACTAACCTTACAAAAATGACTTTACTTTTCTAATTGAATAACCACATACAACAAACCAAGAAAGAATAAAATATTCATATCCATTGGAAAGGGATAACCGAGGGCAACTCACATGCAAAAGTTCATCTTTAGTCCAATTAGGCAGCCTACCGAGGACACTCTCCTGAGGATTCTTTCCAAGATGATATCTGGTACTGGAAAGATGTTGATTCAAGCCATTGAGGACCTAGCTCATACCAGTGAGGTAGTTAGGCTTTCCTGCTCCATGCAATACAGCTGAATAGAAACTAAATTTGATACTGATAAATAAAGAACATCTGCTAAACAAAAGAAGATTAAGATAAAATATCGCAATAAGGAAATTTACTCATGTATATTAAGATGGTATTAATCTGTGACTATGACTAGAAAAATTGCACGAATTAGGATAAATATAAGTTATTTAACATATTGTGCTCGAAGTTACTCTCTAAGATCTCACAACAATGTAACATATGATATATGCAAGTACATTTTGATTTAAACAAAGAAAGGAATTGGGTTTGAATGTAGCATATGCATCTCCAAAAATAGCATTGGGCCCTATAACCTGGTTATCATTTACCCAGCAACCGACTCATAGTGCACTCTAAGGCTAAAGTTGTTTATACTTTATACTGAAATCAACATAGCAATTAAAGGTCACTGTTAGAAATATCCAGACATCTGAGAGACAAAAGACACAACTATTATTATTTCAGAGCAAGTACAAATTAAATAACTAAAACACAAACACATAATATTACCCTAAGAGCTGCTTCTGGTTGAACAACTGGACTTTTCAATCCTCGGGCTTTCACTTCGGAGATCTGCCTCATCAAATAAATATATGCTTCTTCAGTACTCAGGCTGAAATCCACGGGTTTGACTCCAGCACCACTATCACCTAATGCTTTTAGTGCATTCGGTTGTTGAGAATCAAAATACTGCCTTGGGTCCTGATGCAACTCATGCAACATAGTTACAGTTACTTGATTGGATAACAGTCACACATATCAAACTTTTATACCTTGATGAGAAGTGGTGCATATGGGAAGTTTATGGGATCCTGAAGATCTTCAATCTCAGTCATACGAGAAACCCTGATCTGTCGCTCCAGGTTTCCATTCTCATCTGAAATTTCAGCAGATGATTCTACAACAGACAGTTTAAAGAACCAAAGTTGAGACTTTAATAAGCTCAAGGACTGGATAACAGGTAGATATATGAGATAAATGCATATAAGTGATTTTTAACCTTGCTTGGACCTTGCAAGTGCTTCAGCAACAGTCCTTGTGTCACCCAACTCCACATCTGCATTCATCAGATGACAAGATTTCAGGATTGTTGCTTCATATGGGGAGTTCATAAATCAAGGGGCTGAGAAACATGAGCACAGTATTATCCAGATTCCAGAAGAATAAATGAAACATCATATTTTGTCACTGGTGTGTGCTCTTGCACCTAGTAGGCGAGGGTCTGAGCCATGACAATTCTCTACTAACAAGGGAAGGATGTGGTCCCCTCATTAGCAGAAGCATCATGTACTAGGAGACCTGTATGGTGCATGGCAAGTCGGTTACCTATTGCAAGATACAAATGACTAGATAAAAAGTGAAAAACACATGGATCCCAAAATCGGCCAATCCCGAGTCTGATTGGCTGGTTTCGGCCATATCGCCCGAATCATCTGAAACTCGGCAGTATCGGCTGAAATTAATTTTTTTAAGATTCAGGTCGAATCTAAAATATATCTAATCTAGGAGACATTAATAATCAATGTCACCAACTGCTTTCTTTTTAAATTTTTAGTTTTTACTCTTTATCTCACACACACTAACCTCTCACTCTTGCGCTTCACCGAGTTCATTTGGTGGTTGTTTCCATGAGCCCCTCTAGCTAGTCTACACTTTGGTAAACTTCGATGGGTTTTTTTCTCTTTTTTTTTCCTTCTTTCTCACCCACTTTTTTAACTCCTCTTTTCTTACTACTATAGAATAACAGTGAAGAAAGATCTCTCTTTATGTTGTTCAGCTATAATAATTTATAAGTATAAAAATTTGTCTAATTCAAGTCAAAATTCATTATAGTTTAGAGTGAATTTTTCTTTAGTTTTTAAAGCTTATATGTGACTAATTTTTATTTCTTATTTTTCTGTTATTTATTATAAATTTTTACAAAATTTTCTGCATTTTAAATAATATTTAAAATTTTATGAAATTAAAAATAGTCTGATTGATCCGATACAGGCGGCCGATATGACCGATGCAGCCGATACGGCTGATTCGTATGTTTTTTCTAAAAGTCGATTCCGATACCAAGTTTCGGAATCTTAGGAAAATTTGCATGAGAACTCACGGTAACGGTCCAGCAAAAATCTATAACCTACCGGACCACAAGCATCTCAGGTCCAGCTACAGCAATTGGATATGCAAAGCAACAAAATACCCTTCACAGTACAGTGACTTCTTTGAAGTTCACAAAACTAGTCTGCCTCTTTTTTTTCTTCTTTTTCCCCATTTACATTACGCCTTAATTTTTCTAGCTGGACGGATCAGAACTCAAGACAAACAAGCCCATCGTATTTTAGAAAACGACCAAAGTAATTAGAGAAAAAGCACTATGTTTAAATGAGTACGGTGGTTTCCCAATAATAAAAGATAGGAATTAGCATGAGCTACTTTTACCTAATGCCCTCCCTTCAAGAACAACAGCTGCATGCCGATTAATATCCTGTGAAAGTGTCCTCTTAGCTATTTCATTCTCAGTGTCCACAATCTCCTTGCTACCATCACGAAGAATCCCATGATCCTGCAAGTCAAATCAATAGAAGACGCAAAAAAGGGAAAATTGGATCACTTCCTATGGATTCGTTGTCAACGTAAGTCAACTGATCAAGTTCTGTACATTCAGAATGGGAATTCTGTCTATCAAGTTAAAACAAAGTAATAAAATTTAAGACAACCAAAAGGATCCTAATCACAAAAATAAAAGAAATGTAGATGGACCATCTCGAATAATGCTAATAGCCTAATACAAAAAAGCTTTTCCACAATCTGCATGAGACATAATATAATGAACATACTAGGCCACGCATATGCTACTCAATGCTTTCATTTCAATGTAATTACAATTCTATTGGTCCTCACCCATGCAAGTCCTTATAGCATTTAAAACGTGCAGGGAGTCAAACATATGCATAGATTACCATGGCGCTTTCAGGTTATGAATAAAACGAAGCTCATGAAGGTCATTCCAGTGGAAAAACAAACAAAAGAAAAACAGAGAACTTCACAAGGTTGCAAGTACCAGTCCAATGACTAGTATATGAAGGTTCCTTAACACTAAGCTTCTACATTTTGTTTATGTTTCTGTTTCTACTTTCTAGTTTGACAAGCTATATATTGGTCATCGCCAGTAAAAGAAACAAAGAAAAGATGTACTTGCATCTACTTACTAAGGGAAATTTATCAAAACAACATAAATTTTGTCTTTATTATCAGTCACGCCTTACCATGTGAGTATTTTATCATTTAACCCCTGTATTTTACTTAAAATGCCTCAAAAACATCCTGCCGTGAATTTTCTTAACGGTAAGTTATCATAGAGATGTGTTGAAGTAACTATGAATGCAAAATGACTTTAATACCTCAGTAAGAGAGGGCTGACAGAAAGAGATCTATATATTTGGCGTCAGATAACCTCAGATTACATTTCATTAACAAATTGAGTAAATTCTTCTACACCACCTTTTCCCAAGCAAACGGAATAAATTATGAAATCAAAAGAAAATAAGTGCAGCAAAACGTGTTCTCAGCCTCAATTTGTGATTTTGGCAATCATAAAAAAACAATAAGGGGCAACAGCGTCAAATACACCTTGGGTTTCTTAACTTTCAAGAACTCCCAATAACAATTTTCCTTTTCATTCAATCAAGCAGAACAGAGAAAATGTAAACAATACATCAACTATTTTACAAAAAAATAGTTTAATGTACAAAACATAGTGTGCAATATATATATACACTGGAAGGTCCATCCAGCAATAGATGGAAAGTTAAAAGGAAAACTATACCACACTAATACAATGCAAAAAAAATACTCATGAGTTCCCATAGACAGATATTAAAATTCATAATGCTATCAAAATAAAATTGGGAAGGAATAACGATCTATGACATACAGGAAGATGGATGTAATCATCTCCTACATCAGCTTCCATATCTAAGGTTGGATCAACCCGTCTGATCTGCAGAGAAGAACTGTATTAGAGGATGGATATCACACAAACTGATTCCAAGCACATTATAATACTAACTATTAAGAGATGCTACTATCTGGGAAGTAAAGATAGACGTATGTATGCTACTAGTTATCCCCAAAATATTACCTTATTGCGTGCTTCATTGGCCAGTATGTCATCGTGCATTAGAAACACAGCAAGTTCCTCATCTTCAGCTGCCTCTGCTGCAGCAGCCACAGAATTTTTCGTCCTATGGAGGTACTCAGCTCTACAGTATTTTGTCCAGAAGTCCTTTTCTGTCATCTAGACATCCAAAGGAATATGGAGAAGATAAAGTAGCAATATACCCCACAAAAAAAAAATAAACATGCATTGATGAAAACCACAGTATGTTAGAAAAGTATAGTGTTCTTACCTTAGTAGGAACCAAATTTAGAAATGCCCGATGAACAGCAGGTTTTTCAGCAAAAATCTGCAAGATAATTTCTAAAGTCAGAGTATAGACTTGCAAATTTGATTGCTTTGATGAAAAGAGTGATAATTTGCTTTCTCTTTTCCTCTGTTAAAGATTAAAGCAGCATGTGTAAGTAATTCTGTTAGTGAATACCACACGGACAGACAAAAAGAAATAAACAATAAATTAACAACACAGCAGCACCATTCTCGGGTATACAATACTCTGGACATCACTACCATGACAATGACTTACCGTCAGTGGACAAACATGCATGGCTTAACCATCATATCAGCAACATTAGTTCTTACTAAAACATAAACTATCAAGTGCCAATGAACTGTGATCTAAGGGTGAATTGCTTCATATTGAGTATTGATTTTCTAGATCATCGTCAGAACTATTACCAAACTCTTTCTCAGCAATGTGAAGTTTCAAGGCTTGCCATGAAAGAGATAAGGCCAATTGGCAGGTACGTCTATCCATTAACTAATAGAGTTTAGACTTGCCTAAATAAGGAGCGAAATTCAACAACCCTATTCGACATGGAAATAGTGAGAACAGTTTTTGAACTGGAATGTCTTTATCCTTGAAGAAGATTAAGAAAAAAATGAAACAAAATCTCATTATATTTAGCAATATTTCTTAATGCACCTTAAGCTCTTTGTGCTAACAATCAAGTTATGAGGCAAGTAAAGACTAATGTTCAAGGATAGACCATAACTATGTGCAAGAGAGCTGATGCAATAGCATCATAAACCATTTTTGGTGATTCATCAGAGGGAGCAACGACCATAAAAGTTTACACAGAAAACAAGAAATCTGCTACTTTTACCGTCACAAGACCACAAAAATGGCTTGGCTGCTTGGGCCAATTGTTGCATCTTTCACGCTCTAGTATTTGCAATTTCCGTTAAGGTTGAAATCAATAAAAAGATAAAATAGTCCTCCTTTAATAACTCGTTAATGTAAATCCAAATAAAACGCTTTAACTGTCACAAGACTAAGACCCTGAGCAGAATGGCCATTAAAAATTATATATATAACAAGATAAACCAAATCCAGGATGTAATGTTTATAGAGGAGCAGATCTTGTATCACAGAAGC
Organism: Typha latifolia; assembly: GCF_019914945.1. Lineage (NCBI taxonomy): Eukaryota > Viridiplantae > Streptophyta > Magnoliopsida > Poales > Typhaceae > Typha > Typha latifolia. The sequence continues at coordinate 1,193,391 of NC_133093.1, forward strand.
ATAACATAAGGAAAACTTGACAGAAAGCCCAATGTCCCAATTTTCCTCTTTCATAAGTATAAGTTTATAACTCTTGATGTTTGATATGGTATATGTGAAAACATAGCAAGAATATTCGCAAAATGCTAAAAGAGCAAAATACCTGGTGAATTATCTCTGGGGTCAGGCTAAATGTGACTTTATTGGTCTGTCAAAAGAATGGCAATAATAAAATTCAATAGAGAAGAAATAAGTAGAGATATAACTGGCATCAGTAAAAGTAAAGAAAAGTCTCATGTTGTACCCGACCATCAGTTGCTGGCCTGACATCTGCAAGCATAGCACTTTTGAACCCTGTCCGCTGCTTTGATGTTTTATGAGTATCATCATCGAGTAAATTCTGTATTGAAAACAAATTCAAAGGGAAGTTTACAGTGTGGTACATGAGAGATTTATATTTATATATATTCCAGGACCATGAACATAATGTTGACACGGAAGGTTAACATCACATCTGTCATATACCTTTCTTGTTGCCCAAAATTCAGACTCCATTAATACACCACCAATGACAAATTGCTTGTGCATCTTCTGCAATTCGCTGTAAGAAAGTCCCTCTCAGAGCAATTTATAAGGATATGCTTTTATTGACATATATGTGGGGGGGAAGGGGGGAGAGAGAGAGAGGTTAGGGTAGAAAAGTGATTAACTGCTCAGAAGAAAAAAAAACACCTTAAAGTTTAATGAAGTGCATGGGCCACCAAACATATTTACGATAAGTACTCCCAAACCAAAAGGGGCGCACTAGGGCACTACGGCTTTCAGCCTCATGTGGGTCCCTTCATTCCATTCCCTCCACCTTATGCGAACCTAAAAAGAGTATCTAAGGTGTAACCGACCATCTGGAACTTCAATGATTGTAAAGAGCATGCACAAGTGTCTGAGCACATATTGCCAGGATTTAAGAACAGCAAATCAACCATGGCATCTACTGCTCTATTATTTATAGAGCGGCAAAGAAATGTTAGCGGTTACTATCGTGTACCTCTCATATGTACCTTAAGTGATAAAGTAATAACGCATCACACTCATTAGACAAGCATGCAATTGCAAATATCTGATACATAAATCTCCACATATATGATTATTCTTCTTCTATTATTTCTAATATCAGGCTTAATACATAATTCTCATTATATGCATTATAAAAAGGTGTAATGTACACAATCCATGCCTAATGATCAAAACATGTGTAAAAATTAGAATATCTGGTTTTGAACTTTTTTATGTTGACCTAGTTAACTTATGTCCGTAAGCAACCTAGTTCCCCAAATTACTAATTCTTATAGTTAGGTAGTATAAAATTTTCAAATGATTGTTTAGCACACTTGTATAAAGCATTGTTTGTGTGTGATATATAGATCATATTTCTGAGTTTTACCCAATTCATGGTCGAAATCAGTCTAGCAACTAGTTTCGGCAAGGTATCAACCGCTCATTACGGGCTCTCCCCTCTCTCTCCCCTCTCTCTCGTTCTCTCCTCCCTTTCTCTCCTCCCTATCAGCGGCACCTGACATAGATATCTGCGATCTCGACGTCCGACGACATCCGGCGATCTGGACATTTGGCAACCTCGGGTTAGTTTTTTTTTCCTTTCTTCCCTCTGCAGTGCACCATCTCTCTTATTTCTCTCTCTACTCTGTCTTTCTCTCTAGCCTCTCCCTCTCTCTTTCTTCCTCCCTCTCTTTCTCTATCTGACTATCTCTCTTTTTATCTCTGTTACTACAGCTGCAGTAAATCTACTGCAGTAACAAAGAGTGTGATAGAGAGAGTGGAGATTGAGAGAGGGAGGACGAGATTGAGAGGGAGTAACAGAGAGAGAAAGGGGGAAGAGATTGAGTGGGAGGAAGACAGAGGGAAAGAGAAACAAGAGAAGAAATAAAAAAAAATCTGAGAAAAAACTTGCCTTTCGACAATAAAAGAGAGAAGAGGGAGGGAAAGATGAGGGAGAGAGAAGAAATGATAAAAACAAAATTAAAATAAATAAATAAATTTGCCATGCAGTAGTAAGAGAGAGAGATCAGGGAGGGCAGGCCGGATAATAATTCTGAAATGAAATTGATAAACAGCGAGGAGAGAGAGATAAGTATTTCATGTCTCTCAAGTCAATTATTTGACATTCACTGTCGTTGCCTTCCAAAATGGGCATCATACCAAGTGCTCAAGTATAACAACCCAATTCTATATCTGACTTTCACCACTTTGAACTTAGATTTGTCTATGCATCTCAAATCAGGTTTCTTATCAATATCCGAATAGTCTCATCCAATTATAAATATGGGTTGAAATCTTGAAGAATATTTTCCAAATCTGCATCTGCACATCCAAATATCCCAAACAATCTAGAATACTATGGAAATCATGAAATAAGAGTAGCATAGATCATATTTTTAATATTTCTTATGTGAATCCCTAGGTGTTTTTCTTGTATATTTAGCAAGTGTTCTACGAATTTGGATTATATCACATTTCTTATGGCTTTACAAATCAAATATATATCACATTTCTTATGGCTTTACAAATCAAATATATATCACATTTCTTATGGCTTTACAAATCAAATATGGATATGTTAGCTATCCAACCTATATCCACGTCCGTATTTATGAATATGGAAACCAAGTTTGCTATCTAGTTTCAAGTCCGTATTTGTATTCAGAAAAGAAATTTGTATAAATATATGGCTTTTGCTACTACCTTACCGGTACCCAATCCGTTTTCACCCATAAATGTATGATATCCTAAATATCATGGATTGAAATTTCAGCCAATCCCGATTTGTATTGTCAAAATGGGTCGATTGCTCTGGCCGATTCAGCTGATCCCTGACATGAATCATCTAAATTGAATGGCCGATTCAGCCGATACATTTTTTCAAGTGGTCGATAATGATTCCGAAACCGATACTTAGAACCTTATTCCTAATAGATTTTCAGGACTTCAATTGATTCACTCTTCCAAATTTACAGTCACAGAGGACATAAATACTAACAAATAACAACACTAGATGCTTTGAATTTCCATATCTCAACTCCAGAGGTTGCTGGACAAGAATTTCATTATCAAACAAACAGGCTTTAGCGCTTTAACATTCAGAATTTGTGAGAAGAGTACTTTGCTAGAACAAGAAGAATGGACATATTTCCTAAACTGATGGTTTATCTTTTTAATTATATTCACAACTTTAAAAAAAAAAACTAAGTAGGCCATTCCCATTCATGTGGTCCTCTAATAAAAAAATTATAAAATAAAAATTAGCAAAATAAATTGATAGATAAAAGAAATACAAGAATAGATAAGATGAAATTCATCCACCAATATCTAATCCCTTTGCCTAAGAAAAATCATATAAAGCAAGTGTAGCATAGAAAATTTGCAAATTAAGATGTAAAGTGAATCTTCATTGCACTCTAACAGGTCAAAACAAAGCTATCACATTAATCACAACACATAAAGGATGAGATAAATGGAAAACTAATATAATGTATACATATGTGTGTCTGGTGTTTGCATATGTTCCTTCTTTTCACTCGAATGCAGTATGACATCATGGTAGAATTAACAAAATAGGGTACTTTGAGATGGACACAAAAAACTGAAGGAACAACTTTTGTTTGTTACAGAAAGAAGCCGCAAAGAGAGATATGTTTACCTATCCTCCCGCAATAACTTCATTCGACGTTCCATCTCAGTCACGCTGAGTTGTTCAGCATGACCTGAACCAGCAGCTTTCTCAAGGACTGGTTGATCTTGTTGTTTAGAGAGCACACCAGCCTGAAATCTCCCTAGAACTTTTCCTGTTCAGAGGCCATCAGTAGCTGAAGCTTCAAGTATATCATGTAAACTTGAGGAAGAAAAAAAATGTACTATAACTACTTGAACTCCTCAATTATTTCTATGTATGCAAAATATCAGCTCAAATAAATATGTGCAAACTGTGAAGATTAACATAAAGGGAATATTATGGACCATCTAGATTGATATCTTATACCATTAAGCAACAATTACAATATTAAGAGCATTTGAAAGTAACAGAACACTTATTTCCATAATTATGCAGCAAGCAATGCATCATGAACAGATTTAACGACATAGTACAATTTTCTAACTTATGTTTGATATCATTCAAATCCACCAAAGTCAGTTCTTACATGGTTTGACATGATCATGATCAGAGATGGGTGGAGTCTTGATTTTGCATCTGAAAGAAGAAATTTTGCATTATAATGAGCTGCAAGGATCATTCATGACCCAATATATGGACAACAAATTTGGTCAAGGATGCTCAGTTCTCGCCAACAGTTCCCAGAAAACCTGGGAAACAAGATTGGTTTGTTTATATTTTATTTTGACAAATCATCTCAAAGTTTTTAATTTTCAGTCCATACATTAGATATAAAAGACAGTGGTGATATAGTCTCTGACAACTCAAGTCCCTAAGGAAGGCATAATGGCAGTCAGAAGGTAAACCATATAGGAAAATGATGATAAAATTTCATCAAAAAGGGGAAGTATTACCAACAAAATCTCGGCAGACATTGCGGTCAGAAAAATTGTCAAACTCAAAAATGTAGCCTCCTCCCTGAAACAAGATGTCGCTGATCAAGTAATATTGATGCAATGATACAAGACAGACAACAAACCACAACACAGAACAACCATGTTTTGATGCACAAGTTTACCATATAAATAATCAGCTCAAACTTCTATCAGACTAAACTTTGAGATGCATACAACTTTCAACTGCTAAAATTGCTGCCTAATGGCATACCTTTTCCGGATCTTTTGTAAGATTTAGTAATGCTTGTTTAGAGCCATCTTTGCTGAATTTGTGACCTTAAAATCACACAAAAGAAAGAAGTGAAGGTAAAATCTAACTAAACAATTAATGCATAAATCAGCTGAGTAAAATATAAAGAATTAATATCTATAAAATATGATGACAGGAATCTTCTATTATCATCAATCTACTGTTTTGAATGGCAGGGGAACACTGTTGTAACATTACAAAAATTCAAAAGGTTCACATGTTGAAAGAGAAGAAATCAAAAGCAATAGTGAACACACCAAAGGTGCTAAAGAAGAAGCAATATGCAATCCTTGACATTTCCCCTCGGGATAGAGCGTACCAACATGAATCATCACAGTATGCATTCAAAAGGATAAGAGCTGCTGCCCTAGAATCCATGTTCTCACCACACATTTGGCACATAAACAAGTTCACTTCACAAGACATTGGAGAAACTGAATCAGGAGCACCTAAAAATATCAGACAATTTCAAAAGATAGAAAATAGCTACAAACTCTAGGTTCTTAAGTTCTCTATTTTTAAGATTAATTCCCCATGACTTCTCTGCAAGCCTGAATTGGTAGTGTCAATTATATTAGAGCAAAGCCTTTGCAGTTTGCAAATCTCTCAGGCTGGGGTTCCAATCCCTCTAATTTTGTTCCATTAATATCATGATTGAAAAATGGTTCATTGTGTTAGTTCTCCTCATTCACTGATTATGACACTTGATGCGTACACATTATTTATCATTGATAAATAAATTGCAATTACATCCCAAAAGAAAACTATATTACCCCTTTAATTTCATTTTGCAGGGACAAAGGTGAAATAAGGTTTTGCCAATTTTCTAGAGAAGCTAAACATACTACGTTGCAATTTTGGAATGGTTATGATGCCTACTAATAGGACTATGCAATATACTGAATCTATTAACCAGTATTCCTATTAAAATTATTATCAACTTATTCGATCATATAACATCGTAAAAGGTGTCCCGAATCGTTTTCCCAACAAAGTCAAAAAGAGAAGAAAAATATAGTACCTTTAATGATTCTAAAATCCACATTAAGCTTCATCGCCGACCTAGGATCATGAGGAGAAAAAATAACTTTGTCTTCCGTCTGCAATATAGAGAAAAAGGAATCAGCTTGGAAGCATCTGGGTCCACTGTACAACAGGATAAAGCACCATCTGTCATCACCTCATTCCAACTAATACTTTCTTTTCTCCAAATATATTTAACTCTCATTTCTCAATTGACACATAGTTATTCCACTGAAAAAGTTAAAAAAAATTTAAAAAAAAACAAGGGAACACGCAAGCCAACAAGCATTGCCACAAATCATCCAAATTATGAGATTAACGATGTAGTTCTAACTTCTAATGATCACTCTCCCAATTCACCCAAAATGGCAGCTTTCATTACTTGCAAATTCAAGAAATGAAACGGTTTCACACTCCTTATAAAGTACGATCAAAGAACCAAAAAAAAAATTCCCGATTTTGGTAAGAAATCAAATTCCAACTCTGCAGGAAGGACCAAATCAATCAATCAATCAATCAATCAATCAATCAACACAAAGAACAAAGAGATGGGGCAAAAACGGAGCGGCGAAGTCACCATCTTAAGGACTCCGGGGATCCCAGGCTCCTTAACCGTCGTCTTGTACCTAGCCGCCATATTTATCACCGCCATTGTACCCGATCGAGATCGGAATCGATCGAACCGGAGCTCCGCCGGAGATTAGGGCACAGGAGGGGGGAAGAGGTAGGGCTCGTTGCTTGACCGATCGATCGAAAGACGAGAGGGAGGCGGGAATCTAGGGTTTCCGGTACCAAGGCGGGATCGGATTCGGGGGACGAGAGAGAAGGAGAAAGAGAGAGAGAGGAATAACTACTCCGACCCCGTCGCAACTCGCAAAGGAATAAAGGTAGATGGGGGAAGTGTTTATATACGGGAACGGCCAATGGGAGTGAGTCGAGCGATTGGAGTCAAAGTTTAGGAGCTCTGAAAAGCACGTGAAGTGGCACGTGAGAATAGATCAGGACCGTTAGTCTTACGAACTTTTCTAAATAACACCCTATAGTTCATCATTTTCTGATAAACACCCGTCTTGAAGGAGTTTGATCACCGACGCCTCAATTTTTCCATGTACTTTCATATAATAATCCGAGTTAATATGAGCCAAGGAATATTTTGTTTAAATATTAAAAATAATTTCTAAAATGCACAAATATCTTTTGTTAGGATATGGCAGGATGATTTGATCTAAGAAGAGGTTTTTAATTTAAATTAGTAGTGAGATATGGCTTACAAAGCTTGAGTCAATGTTAAAAGAAAAATTAAGAGTATGCTTACAAAATTCTAAAAGACAATGGATATATTAATAATAAAGTATAGGGTATTTAAAAATAGTTTAATTATATTTAGCTCCTCTAAATTATTATAATTATATATATACATTCGTTGAATTTTTCTTTACCAGGTAAACTCCTAAATTAAGAGGTTTGTATGGATAATTTTTATTTTTAGTTTAGAAGTCTATATAAATATAAAGAAAATTCAGGATGTGTATGTAAAAAGGTTATAATTTAGAGAGCTAAATGTAAATAGTTCTTTAAATATTTTGGAAGATCATAAAAAGTTTTTTTACATGTTTCCCCTTCTAAAAAAATTTATTTACGTGTATACCATTCCAAAATTGATATTCCTAGAAAATCCTTATTTTTCTAACACTTAAATTTTGATCCACTTAATACTAATACTAGAAAGACAAAAATATTGTATAAACTACTAATGTTTCTCATTTTAATATTTAGTTACCAAAAAATAACTACAAGGGTATCCATAAAAACATAATATGTTTTGAAAGATATATTGATACGATTCGATTCATATTGGCTCCACGCGTGACATTGAGTTCATTGAAATGAACCTATTTATCTAGTTTAACTTGTTAGAAGTAATAAAATCATTTTTTGCTGTGGCGCGTTCAAACGCAGGGACCACGTTCGAACGGGGTGGTGCGAACGCCTGCATCACGTTCGCAAAAACAGAAAACGCAAAGGATGCGTTCGAACGGAATCGGGTCGTTTGAACACGTCCATTCGAACGCTTGCACAACGTCCGCATTGACAGAGAACAGAAATTCCGCATTCGAACGCGATCGGGCGCGTTTGAACGCACCACGGCGAAAGTATGAGTTTTGTTAGGATTTGTTATGGTTGTTTGGAGTTGTTTAACTTAGTGAGGAGTTCTTAGGGCGAGCCTCTATATATATGTAAAGGAAACCCTAATTGATGATGATGATATTAGAATTGGCTTTGGCCTTTATTTCCTTCTTTATTTATCTCTAGCTATTGGTGTCCTCTCTCTCCTCCATTCTTCCTCCGCCCAAGTCTTTGGTCGGCCTCTTCCAGCTTCTAACCACACTCTTCCACAACAACTTCTCCCCCTTCACACCAAAAACTAAACCTAACGTCCATCTAACCATTGGAGGGCTATCAAGCTATGATCTAATTAATTTTCGACCACTGTTTGATCGATATCTTGAGATCTAACCATCCGAATCTCGTGATTTTATATTCGTTAGAAAGCTCTCTCTCCAAAAGCAATAACATATCCAAAATTCAAAAAGATCCATCGGTTAGATTATTTATAAATCCCTTCGGAAGTTACGTGCTTATTCGAGTTTAGAACCGTTGCGGATCGGATTAGACCGGTTCGTAATATATATGCACAAAATACAAAATTTAGAAGAGTATACAAGTAGATAATGAGCTTTTGAGAGGTATACAGATAAAAAAAAAAACCTAAAAAATAGTTAATTGCACTTAGACTCTTGAACTATAGTTTATTTTTACTTAGATATTTTTTTTTGTGATATTTAACCTACCCAACTATCTACTATCTTTTAGAATTCTGAGAGATGATGATGCATAGTGCCCTTGGAAGATTAGAAATACTGTCTATGAATACGTAGGTCTTTTAAAGAAAGTTAGAGAATACTAAATTTTGTATGTCTACGATGAAATGAAAGTAACCGGGCAGCTGAGTAGGTAGCTCGTCGAGGTAAGAAAAGATCCACCTGTGTTGCTCTTAAGCCGATGGACCCAATTCCCCCAAATCTATGTAATCTTCTCATTTATAATTCTCTACTTGATTTCACTGGGTAAGAGTTACTACGTGAATACTATAACTCTTCACCTGAAAAAATAAACCATCTAGTAAATGTCACCTCTATTAATAGAGAACATTAAATTATCATCTTACTCTCAACTTTTCTCCTTTTTCCTCTCAAAAAAAGATAAATAGTTTCTAAAGAATCTAAAATTGATGACATAATATTTTTAATATAAAAATCTAATATATAATTAAGGGGTCAATATGCCATAAAAAATAAATAAAAAGCTTTATCTAAAGTTGGATAAAAATTCAAGGTGTAGGTGTAATTATTCTCAAAGCAAAATTGTTGAGAATTTTATAGGAAATACCCAACATTTTGAATTTATTATCATTAGCACCCAACAATATGGATATTTATCATAGGACTTGGCATTTTGCATTTATTTCTCAATAACACCATTGAGTTAGATTTAACCAAACAGTTGTTGACCAAATAGAGAACATTATATTACCAACAAAAAGATAACATTTTGCCAAAGTTTCATTAGATTATAGTTGGGCCAGGCCTTCCTCATAAGAAGAACCTATTTATTTAGGCCCAAAGTGGAGGCCCTCTTCCTTGTTTATCATATGAACCAGGCCTAGATAAGAGTTGGCCCAATGGATAATCTCCGAGTAAGGGCGTTATTGAGTCGAGCTCTGTTCGAGCTCGTCTTAAAATTAGTTTCGAGTCTAACCCAAAGCATCAAGCTTGAATTGACTATATTTGATATTTACATATATCGAGTCTTATCATGCCAAGCCTGATCAAATTGTCACGCACTCAAGCTCAACTTGGAATTAAATTTGAATTTGACCAATTGATTCAGCTTGATTTATTTCAAATTTGAGGTGAGCTTGAGTTCTTATCGGCTTGCTTACATGACTCTCTGAAGTTAATATTTACATGTATATCCCTCAAAATATATGTTATTTACATAGATACTCATCTGATTATTTTTTAAATTACATCTCAATAATTTAATTACATAGATATTCCTCAAAATAAGAATATTTTTATCTTTTTATGTCTAAATTATATAAATTCTAACAATTAGTTAACTTCACATGGTATCTATGCAAAAACTAAAGTTTCAAATGGTACACATATATACATCAAATTTAGAGGGACACGCGAGTAAATATGAGATTTTGAAAGGTATGTATGAAAAAAAAATTACCCAAAAAAATTCCATAAATTCCCCAATTTAAGGAATTTTGTCTATAATTCTAAATTTTGATTTCTAAGCAAAGTGTCAGCTCCATAAATCCCTAAATTTATTGTGCTTTTTTTTATAATTATTATTACCTTAAAGAGCCTAGCATTACTTTTGCTTTTTTCTTTTTCTTTTTTAGGCCTAGGCATTGCTTTTCTCATCAATCATGCAAATATAAAATTATCCAACCAAGTTATACCAAATCTTAAACTAATAAGTTTTGAGTGAAACCCAAGTATGTCATCATGTTGATAGGAAAATGATTCAATAAGGCCATAGAGTACCTTTATTGAAGAAAGGCATGCTTTGTCTTGTGGGAAACCACCTAAAGACCCATTTTTAAACTAATGGAAGGTTCCCTTCATACATCCATATATATATTTATATGAGAAAAAAAATAAAGATTCTCTTTGAAATTTCATGTAAGTATTAATGATCGCGATAATTTAAACTCATTGTGACTCATTTCTTAGAAGGGTTGGTCCGGATATCTGATCTAGTACTATGATAAGTTTGATTTAAAAAAAAAATTCATTGATGTTAGTCGGGACTAACTTCTTTATTATATTAACCTAACTATAGATATTAAACAACATAACTACCCATATATTATCTAAGGATTAGGAATAAAGTATTAAAATATTAATGGAGTATAGGATTTTTTTTTTAGATTGAGAGTAGAAACTTAATAATAATTCAAATTAAAAACAAATATTCTAATTTTTATGGTTTTTCTATAACTGATAATGTTTTCTGAAGCAATAAAGGAAAAAAAAAATAAGGGTAGAATGTAGACAATAATAAATAAATAAAAACTAAATTATAATAAAATAAAATTTTCTTGTGTTGTTTATTGAATAATTATTATTTTTTTCCTTGCATTCTTTTCCTTCCTCCCACTTGGAAAGTTGAAGCCTTGTAATGGGGAAGAACCAAAGAATTTGGCATCATGAGAAAGACATTTATTTAATGCAAAAAAAAAAAGATTAACTTAGGTGTAAGGGTCCATAAAGGTTTTTATTATTAATATATTTGGTTATAATAAGAATGAAAAGATAAAGTAATAATTGATGAGTTGATTAGGAGTGCATGATTGTGTTGGCCATTATAAACAGTGGAAATTATATGGTCCCCTAAAATTAGAAGTGATTGTGTTGGCCATTAGAACAGTGGGAATTATATGATCCCTAGAATGGCTAAGTGCTAATCTAATGATTAATAGTTTAAAATTTAAAATTTATTTTTTATATTTTATTTTTTTAAAGTGATATATGAGTAAGACATAACAATTGAATGTCTTCTTGAAGAGAGAAAAAATATTGTAAAAATATAATTCACTTACAAACCCATATAAACACAATTTTATCTTTGTGAGAAGTGTTTTCTTTTTAGTATCATTATAATAAATATGTTTTTTATTACTAATGAGTAGGAGTAAAAAAATTAATATAAACATATAGTAGATATTAGTAAGGGTATAAAAATATTGTTATAGCTATTTATAAATCTAACACTTAAAATATTAGAAATTTTACAAATTACGGTCTATACTTTATCTATTTTGTGATTCACACTCCGACTTTAAGATTTTTATAACTCGACTTTACTTTTTTTCTTATAATTATTATTTAACACTCTCTATTAATTTAAACAATACCAGCAAAGGAATATTTTGTTATAATATATTAAATAATTTTTAAATACTTAAATTACTCGTAACTTTTTCTGAGAATAAGTAAAGAGAAAAAAAAATAGTAGTAAAAGTATTTTAATAATTTGATTGATATCAGTTAGTCAAAATAACGTTAGATGTATAACGAGAATTACAAAGAAAAAAAAAAAGAATCAGGTTATAAAATTGTCGAAGACGAGTATGAATCATAAAATAGACAAAATATATAGTATAATTTGTAAAATACTTTAAACTATGTTATACATAGGTAGTATTTACACAAATAAAAGTATTGAAAGATTTTAAAAAAAAATTCCTATTATTTAAACAAAATTGGAATTCCATAATATGATCCTCATCATGTCAGAGTCCAAGTAATTATAATCTTCTAGAATCCTAGTCAAATCATCTCCGACAAAAGGGGAGAAAGAATCCTAACAATTTCATGGTCTGCAAGATCTTTGGCCTAAAATCTTTAGATGTGTACTCTGTTTGGAAATATATTTTTTTCCTCAAAGTTTCTAAGACTACCATCTTTATTTGGTATATCAAAGTCGACAAAAAAACTTAGTAGAAGTATTGAAGATGGTGCCTCTGATGTGAGTGAAGGGACACTTAGTACATCACTCAACAAGAGTTTATTTTTCTAATTTTTTTACTAAAGGGATCTCCCCCTATAATATAATTTAATAATATTATTGGTCACCAAATTTAATAACAAAAAGGGCATCTTCTAGTTAGGTCAATGACCCTATTATAAATGGCCAAAAAAAGTTACAAGAGGGAGTTTTGCATAAGGAAAAATGCTTAATTATTTAGCGACTTTTATTATTGCGAAAAGCGTCAGAATAGTTTAGCAGTTCATTTGTCTTAAGACCTAGGGTTTGGATCACTCTTGTAGGAATAGGAAGGTCGAAAGGTAGACCTAAATCTTTCTATTTTTTTCCTCTCTTTTCTCCCACCACCGACGATCTCGATCAAACCCTAAAGCCACCACCACCACCTACAAGAGTTTTACCAACACCATCACCTGCAAGGAATGAATGGCAGATTATCTATTGTCTTCTCTAATATGCAGGTTATCACGGTTAAGTATAAGTTAAGCCCTTATCTGCTATGGATGTAGAACTTAATAATAACAGGCTGAAACTATATAGTTTGAATAAAGAAAAATAAAAGATTTCTCCTTTTAATAATTAAGTATTTTTCTTTATATGTATCGCTGAACAGTTCAATAAATTTTTGAGCAGTTCATGACATGGCAGCAGATGTAATTAAAAGATATCCCTTTTAGTATTAGGTTTGATGGATGAATTAGTTCACTAAATAAGTTTCTAAGGAGGCACACTTTTCTCAACAACAACAAAAAAAAAGGCTTTTCTTTCACATTATTTTACCTTTTAATTTTTTGCACACAATTTTAGGAACATTTTAGTCATAATGCTCACTATGCACATTCATGTGGATAGCATGTAATCTTTTTCAGTTAAAAAAAGAAGACAATAAGCTATTGAATATGAAGCTCAATGTTACTTAGAAAAAGTTTAAGAGGTTTGGGTGTCAATTTTTTTTTTCTTCAAGAGATGTGAATGATATTAAGCAGTAGTTCAAAGAGTCTTAATGGAAACCTTATACTTATTGGATCTAAAACAAAGCAATGAAATTTAATTGAGAATATTAGTTACACACTGCTTCTATACCTATGTCTCTTATCCTCTTTTCTTCTTTATATAACCTAGAGAAGAGAATAAGAATATTAGTTAAAATATTGGGATAAGCTTAGCTCCTGATGCTGCCATTTTGTTCTTCCTGTTATTCTTCACTTGTAACATGCACATATATTTGAAATTTCCCAAAGGGGAACACTTTAGATCTTCAAAAACTAATTTGAAATCTTGGGCCAAAGGACATGTCTGTCTTGGATGGGACATCACTAGAATCAAAACCCCTAGAATTGTCAAAAGCTATGGATTGTTTTGTGGAGTTTGGATGCATGCATGTGTGTGGGAATGCACAATCTTGTGCACTTCCTAACTTCTTTGGTATTTGGAATCAAGGGAATCAAAGTGGAGCTACAATTTTCATGTGTCACCTTCTTGGTTACATATTTATGCCTAATAATACATGTTAAAAGATGCACCTAATTATAGATAGAATTTTCATTTATAATGTGTATTTTTGTATGATCGGGAACTCGTTGACTATCAAGAAAGATTAAGTTGTTAGAGGACGATAATTTTTTTTTCTTTGGATTTAAATCCTTACTCTTGATAAAATAGGGATAAGTTACGAGCCCAAATCCCAAGATTTGATATGTCAAATTAAAAAAGAATTAATTGATGATTTGGTGATTAGTAAATGGTTAGGCATGCACTATCCAAGGCATTTGATGTATAAAATTAGTTTGCTCCTTAACGTGTCCTAAACTTGGACCATGTATAAGAGTTTGAGACTATCTATTCTTATCCCTAATGAAGAATAGATATGGAGATATGAATCATAAGATAAGGGAGAGAATAAAGTTAACAAGTAAGCTAAGATTTCCCTCTTAAACAACAACAAGAAGTGGAAACTTCACCATTATTTGCCTCCCATCTCTTGGGGAACAGTGGAGTGGGAACCAATTATATTCAACCATCACTGTAATAAGAGAATAAAATCATAGATAACTTTGGCCCACTCCCTCCTAAATCCCTTACAAGTATATAAGTTTGGTTAACTACAACTAGATCTACTAAATTATTGATCATTTTTGCATATACCTCCTTATAAAATCATTTTTGTTAACTCTCTTCGACAGAGTTAACAAAATGGATTAAATTATTTGTCTTCTAAAATAAGAGTAAAACAGTTTCTGGATAGTCTAACGAATAACTAACATAAGGTACGTTTCGGAGATGTTATATGGTATATAAATTAGGTGTTATCTTTTTCCTCATATGGATTGATACTTATTTTGTGATGTTTGCCCATAAATTGGTAGGAATCCCTTAAAATCAGCAGTCCATTTATTTGGGCAAAGTTTTATTACCAGTATTTGGGCATGGAGAAAAATTGCTATTAGATCCCCTTAAGACATGGTTACATGATTTGTATCTTTCTATCCATGTCATGATGTTGATGCCTGAACTAATTTTCCTTCAAGTCTTCCATGGCAAGGCTAATTCTGTCATTTTCATCGGGCTAACATTGTCCCATGTTTAATTACGTTTAGGCATATCTAAAAACTTCCTCTTATTCTTCTTGTCTTCATTTAGTTGCCACATGAACACGGTTAGGTGCACGCTAGTTGTGACCGTTGCGCCGAAAATAGAATACCGATTACGCGCATCAGACGACCGATCAGTATTTATGTTTAGAATAAAATATATAATAGACAAGTCAGGATTAACAAATGTACGATGTTACTCCGAGATTATCGTAATTGATGCGTTGGCGTGCATCGGACGGATGCCGTCCGAAAGCAGGAGCGAAAAAGAGGGAGAGAGAGAGAGGGAGAGATTCGGAAAAAGGCGGAAAAAGAAAAACCCTAAAAAGGAGGAGAATTTCTGGGCCCACCCACGTCTTAGCCCACAATCCACGATTCCATTATGGGCCGGGCTCTATCTCTTTTATTTAATTGGTTTTAACAAGTGGGGCCCAATTTCGAGACGCCGCGAAAGCGACAGCCTCTACCTCTCTTCCTTCCCTTTCAAACCTCCTCCAAAATTATAAATCCACCCCTAAATCCATCCCCTCTTCTCCTCCTCACTCCTTCCCCTCGCTATCTCCATTACTTTCTCCCGACTAAAAAACTAAATCAAGAACAAGAGAGAGGAGAGGAGAAGAGTTTTAGGGTTAGGGTTAGGGTTGGGGGATTTTTTTTTAGAGATAGAGAGATCTTATATCGAGCGATGAAGGAGAGATTGGAGAAGGCGACGGAGGAGGAGGAGGAGGAGGAGGCGGCGATGATACCCGGGTTGCCGGACGAGGTGGCGGAGCTGTGCCTCCTCCACCTCCCCTTCCCGTACCAAACCCTAGCCCGATCCGTGTCCGCAGCGTGGAATCGCGTCCTCTCGAGCGCTTCCTTCCTCCGGGCGAAAGCCGCGGCGTCGCCTTCGTTGGCGGCACCGTACGTCTTCGTTTTCGCATTTGATCGTAGCTCGCTCCGCCTGCAGTGGCAGGCGCTTGACCCCGGATCCAAGCGGTGGTTCGTCCTGCCACCCATGCCAGTCGCCGGAGACGGCGAGGTGTCGCCGCTCTGCCCGCCGGCGTTCGCCTGCGCCGCGGTGGCTGACCGTGGAGAGCTCTACGTCCTCGGTGGCATGCGCGCCGCTGACCAGTCCCCGCTACGAACCCTTTTCTCCTACCGCGCCGCCAGCAACTCCTGGGCCCCCGCCGCCCCGATGCCGACCCCGCGCTCCTTCTTCGCCGCCGGCGCCATCGGCGGCAAGATCTACGCCGCGGGAGGCGGCGACGGCGAGGCCGGCGAGGTGGAGTGTTACGATCCGACCGCCGACAGCTGGCGGCCGGCGGCGGGGATGCGGCGGGGGATGGCGCGGTACGACGCGGCCGTGGTGGGGCGGCGGATGTACGTGACAGAGGGGTGGGCGTGGCCGTTCGACGCCTCGCCACGCGGCGGCGTGTACGACGCGGACCGGGACGCGTGGGAGGAGATGGCCGTGGGGCTGCGGGAGGGGTGGACCGGCGCGAGCGCCGTCGCCGGCGGCCGGCTCTACGTCGTCGCCGAATACGGCGACTCCAAGGTCAAGCGCTACGACGAGGGGCGCGACACGTGGAAGTCCGTCTCCGGCGGCGGCGTCCCACCGGAGGTCGGCAGGCCTTTCGCCGTCGTCGGAGACGGCGACGGGAGGATCTACGTTGCCGGAAGCGGGCTCGACGTGGCCGTGGGGAAGGTGGAGAAGGGAGAAGGCGAGGAGGAGAGGGTGGAGTGGGAGGTGGTGAAGGGCCCGCCGGCGTTTGCTGACCTGGCGCCTTGCAACGCCCAGGTGCTGTACGTGTAGATGCAAGAGTGGCTTTTTTCGAGGTGTGTTTCTGTAAAATTCCCTTCTTTTCCCTTTTAGCCCCCTTCCACTTTCCCTTTTCCTAATCTGCTCCTTTTTGTTTCAAGAGAGATTTATGTTATATAATTAATATACTAGATAATATTTTACATAAAGTTGGAGGTTTTCTTGGAATAAGAGCGGGAGTTTAACAAATAAGCCCCCCTTTTAGTGCTTATATATATTAACGACTTGGAGCTTATCTATATATGATAGTGGGTGGTGGGGTTAATATGAATGGGGAAGGATCAAATGATGAGTATTATTAGGTTAGATTGAGAGCATCTTACGTGGGGTAGAGCTTAGAAAGATGAGGTGTTCTGTTTTGGATTTTCATATCAATTTTATATCATTTTACTCCTCTTCGATTGCATTTTGGGGCATTATTTTAATATCGATTAATGATGCACGACCAAGTGCATGCAGGCGGTGAGTAAAGTATTCATGCATCATAATGATAAAAAGAAGAAAAAAAAGAAAAAAAAAAGAGAGAAGAAGCAAGAAGCTACAAAGAGATTAAGATGTGACAACTGAATCATTTTCTCATGCAATGCATGGTGGTTTTGGGTCAAACTCCTTTGTGGATTAGTAAAGGGGGATCAATCTCTGTCAGTGTCGTTAAATAATGTTAAGTTTAATCCTTCCTAATATGTCTAAGTTAGATAATTAAACTAACTTTTTTAAAAAAAAAACGAACTATATAACTTCTTTCAGCATGTTGTTTAAAGTTTAAGTAAAGATTAAAGCATGTTGTTTACATAATCTTTAGCATTTTAGCTGTATACATACGTAGTACCTAATAGATGCACTCGATCCTTCTCCTGATGGTCCATAAACAAGTCAAACAAGTGCAGGAAAGATGCATAGGGTCTACTTTGTTTAACTTCTTTTTCAAAGATAAGAAATGGAAAGTATGAGGGCCAGGGGTAAGGAATAAAAAGACAACAATACTCAAAACAAAAGATATATATATATATATATATATATATATATATATATATATATTAAAAAGAAAACGCGGAGAATGTTAGAATCGTGTGGACTTGGCAAACCTTCTCCTGATTCTGGCTTAAGTAGGAGTGAGGAAGACAGTTCATAGGTGGACCACACAACACACACCTCTCTCTCTCTCTCTCAAATGTGGGCTCTACTCAATTAAAGATATAGAGAAAAAGAAAGCAAGGAAAAGGATAACCAAGAAGGAAAAAGAAGAAGAAGAAGAAGGAGAAGAAGAAAAGAGTTAGGTGGTATCTTCTAGCTGGTGGCATGTAACTGTCTCGCGATGTAATAAAATACGTAGTACTAGATCATTTGTGTGGTTTTAGGTGGCGTCAATCAAACTAGTTTAGCTATGTTTATTTCTTAAACATGTATAAGAAAATTTATACCTTATGTTTAGTTGTAAATCAGTATGAAAACTATGTAAATAATTACACTTGATATAACATAAAAAATAATAGTAGCATATTAGATGAAAGAGGAGAATGATTAGATTAGTATTTCAATTTTGTTGATCTTATTCTACAACTAAACAGAGCCTACATCGGTTAATACATAAATTTCACATCTGATGGTAGCATATACTCTAACTTAGATCCTAATAAGAGATGTACACGGATTTTCTAAGGATTGGCATTGATATCGATGGGCACAAGTTGTCCTGATATCTAGGCCTTAGAATCTGAGGTTTGGGGGACCATCAGATCGCTGTCAATCTTTTTAAGATCCTTAAAACTGTCGACGACTCTTCCGTTCAACCATCCAATCCTGCCGACTTCTTCCAGAGTAGTAGTGTGGATAACAAGCGAGAAGCTCCTCTGCCTCAGATTCTGGGATTTTTAGTTTTGAATATTAATAGCAAGTACCAATCCATCAAATAGAATGGTACTCAGTATACAGTTTATTATACTTCTAGAAACTAGTCTTTATATTTTTTTACTCCCTAAAATGAAATAAATAGTAGCAAGGGAATTGGACAATGATTCAAGGGGGGGGAATTCTTTTTTCTTTTTAATGCTAATTCTTCTCTCCAATTTAAAATTTTATTTTTCTTTCCTACCCATGAGCTGTGATCAGACTGACCTGACTCCCTAGTGATTGAGGGTATCCTTGTCATTTCCAAACTGAATAAATTTGCAGCTACTGACCTGAGGACTGTGCTCTGTAATACTCCAAAGTCATCTCTCTGTTGCCTCTCCAATCAAAATTGCTGTATCCAATTTTAACTTCACCACCAATTGCAATTGCACATCACCAACCTTTCTCCATCCACCACCTGTGGCTTGAGGACAAATTGCTATCCCATTCTTAACTTTGCAAGAAGCCTTCAAGGGCCCAGATTGCCAGCTTTCTCTCTCCACCTGTGGCTTATGGACAAATTTCCAACTTGAATACATACACATGCAATCAATTCTCCCATCTCATTCACATGGAAGCATTTCTTTTTCTCCTCCCCCACAAAACTTTAATGACAACCCATACTTATCATCTATGAACATGGGGATGCTCCTAACCAACTGCAGCAGGCAAGGGGCAGAATTTTAAATGTTTTATGTGCTACATATAGAGAGTGATAAGTTTCACAACCCTAACAGCGATTCATAGATTTAATTCGACCGTATGGGGCGAAGAATCCAATGCGGATTTGTGACCACGACGTCTTAAAAAGCTCTAACAGCCTTTATACTGATTTCTTAACGCCTTTACCATGTAGCAGTGCCATACAAATATGCTTAAAGATCTAGAAGAGTACTGTATTCATCCACATACATTATAGACACAGATAAAAAGAACCTAGAAACATGAGGAGGAGCTTTGTTACCAAGTTTAGCTCATTTGAAGGCAATGTGTATTGGCCACCACCCAGTGGTCCCTCCTCAGAAGGTACTCCACTCCAGTGTTCTCATCATCTCTAAAGAGTAATTACCTGAATCAAGGATAAAAAGTTCACATCACCTACAACACCACCAAAATAGAAAAAGTATGACGGATTAATAATTTTGCACTAAAAGGAATATGAGTCCAGATAAATAAGAAGAAGATTCACTACCATTTCCTGATAATTCTATCAATTAGCCCTCTTATTCTATGATACAAGCTGAAAAATATGTAAGATACTAATTATGATTACCAAAATCTTGGTTGTCAGGACCTATATCTGGATTACCTGCAGGACGAAATGAACAGACAAATCTGTTGATGGTGCAATAATGTTGTCCCCTTGAATCATAGTGTGACAAATTTGTGGTCCAATAATATGTGTAGGAATCACAATTATCATGGTATCAACCATGGTCCATGATACAGAGCCATCTAATTGCACCTGGCATCACAGAACACCATATTTCCTTGACAAAGAACTCCACTGCTGTTACATGCCTCTAAGCCCTTCTACTAAATTTGTTTGCTCAGGACATCAATCTGTTTTCAAGGGATCACCATCTGAGTATATCTTGCCACAAGTAATTCTGGCATTACCTATATTGATCAGATACAAAATGGAAAATGGACAAATCCAAATAACAAAGTAATGTCACTTATAATACTTTCTTCTCAATCACGACTCTAGAGAAGTATTTTCCCTTATGAACAACTGACTGAATATTTTGCAATTTGTGAAAGAGTGCTTAAGATGAGCAAGGATTGCCTGCAAATACTAAAATGAAGACATCTGATCAATCAAATTGGATTTTTTTTCTTTGAGAAATTCAATCAAATTGGGTTGTTGTCAAGCATATCACCCTTCAGAGATCATCTTATTGACAATGGGTAATACTAGATAAAGTGACAATATGCAGAATTTCTTATAACAGAATTTGCTTCACTAGAAAAGCAGGATGTCCTATTTTGAGGGATCCGCTTGGGCTTCTAAATTTCTAGTGTCAATATCATGCCCAAGTACATGCATGAAATTAACAAGTCGGAATTCCATAAATGAAAAGCACATATACCGTTTCAAAAACTGATGCAAAAGGCAGCAATGCTGACATGTTGAGTCCCTCCAGAACCCCTTCCCAGGAATACATAAATTACAGTTTTACTGTGACTGACATTAAAATTATAGATATATAAAATTATAAACCACACTTCATAATCTCTCTAGGTTGTATCCTTCTTTAGTTTCCCCCAGTTCCACCAGTGTTCTCTTCTTCCATGTGGAGCATCTAATAATATACAAGTTTCTGAACTTGTTTTAAAGCATAGTCAAATCATAGTATAGCATATACACTTTGGAACACTGGAACTACGGACAAGACTATGCAAATACGAAATAATGGGATCAAATGTGCAATGTAGGCTAACGTACTTAAAGAGATATCCAGCTCTCAGTTTGAATTAATTGTGATTCCTCTTCCTTTGGCAGGGTTTGAGTTCTACCAATGTGAAGAATTTACTATGTCTAACAATCATGTACTGCTAGTGACTAATATAAAGCACCTTCATGAGGAAAATTAACAAAGATTCAGCATTGAAGTTGCACCTCGTTAACACTTTGACTTAAAACTAGTTGTGCATGATGGGAACATTTAAACTCATCCTTTTGGCTGATGTGTAACACAGCGACCAAATAACACTACCCATTTATGCTGTCCATGCAAAATTACATGATATAGTCATTCCTACGGTCAAGCCATATAGCTCATATTTAGTTTGCAATACCTTATAAAGGTGGAACAAACAATCATTGATTGTAGTTTCTTGCATTCATCTTCTCAAATCTCAATATGTTGCACTGACTCAATAACCATCAAGTTTTTCTTTCTAGCATGGAACTTTTTAACCAGAATTATCTATTTCCTGAATAAAATAAGCTGCCGGAATGCTAATAAATTGCAAATAAAAATATCTGGTTATCATGATGGACATTTGGATATCGACTGCGATAAAATCATGAAAGCATGCATGCCAAGATGATTTAAGGACATCTATGGGAAGAGATGAAAGACCATCCCAACCACTAAAAGTCATTAGAACCAAGACCAAAATGGGACAGGGAAAAAGAATCTATTGTCAAGATATCTAACATAAGATAGAATAAAAAGAAATGGGGATCCAAATGTGGTGGACACTACAATTAATTCGCTTATTGACAATACAAAACTCAAGCAGCTGCCATTTTGTCTGTCAGCTGCTTTATAATGGTCAAAATAGATGTATTCCCAAAAATATTTAGCACTATTCTGTCCCTTACATTGTATCTAGTGTTAAGTTGAGTAGATCTGATAAAATTTAAAAAGATGGACCTAATGAACTGATGGGGGAAAACAGGAAAAGTATATCTACAGAAGGGTGGGATAACCTCCATACAAGCATCCAAAGGTGGATCATCTAGAAGGTTTAGAGAAGGTGATAACTCAGGAGTGCAATTGAGTTTTTTTATTCTTAAATAATAACTGTGGCTTAAAACTGAAAAGGACAAAAAAAATAACTAAGGAATCCTCCTATCTGATATTCTAAAATTGCAAGTCTTTTCCAACCTTGGCAATTATGAATTACCATCTTATATACCTTCTGTCTTCCACTACTTTCCTAATTTTCATATTCAATCTAAGAAAGGGCTGCAGAAAATTTACAAGGAAACAGTAAAATTAGGTGGTTTAGGTGGAAAAATATGAAAATGATGGAACATGAAATGCCTAGGTGCTAATTTCGGCAAATGAGATAAATCATTGCTCACTGAAGCAGGTCTATAAGAGATGCAGGTGCCAAAAGGACGATGGGATGGTTATGAAACCAAAAAAGAGGCAAACTGTAATAGTCTGTTCTAGATCCTAGCACGAGTTGAGATAGTTCAGGAGGGATCAACATGCTACCTCTTAACCAATGTAAGCATGGCCTAAGATATGAATAGAACGGCACGTAGAAAAAAATGAGGATCGCAAACATCTTCTATTGAAAAAACTAACACTAGAAACACAAGGTAAATATCTAGAAAGGTGCTCTCGAAGATTTTTCTTTTTCCTGTTTTTTTCTTTTTCCTGTTGAAACAGGAAAAAGAACACATAAGTACAGAAAAGCACAAGCTAAACATATCTCTTCCTATAGCATTGTTGAATGAAACAACAATTTGGCAACCAGAATTAACCAGTAGATAATTTCTGATTGAAAATCATAGATAATTACTAGCCTCGGCTCCTCAAGTTACATCTTGCCATCTGTCGTCCTTATTAGAGATAGATATTCAAACATTTTGATGTACCTAAACATTTATTTAGCATTTTTCTTAAGAACATGAAACAATTGCAAGGCAATTATTGAAAGTGATTGAACCAAGGAACGATGCCCATAACATTTGTTCTAATTATTTGTTTTTCTAAACAGAAAATAATTCTATCTACACTACAAATGCACCCAAAGCAACTTTGTTTCGCTAAAAGCAAGATTACTCATCAGCCATTTGCTATACTTAGAAATATATAAAGAAAAGAACAAACGCACAATATCATATAGCTTACAGGTAACGAAACAAGAAAGAGAGCAGTACCCATTAACGAAAATCGATAGGTCCACATACTAAACCTAGAAAGACGCCAACTTTAACAGTTGATGGGATCGAGATCCTTCAACTCAGAGAAACAAATCTTTCGACGGAATAGAGCAGAGTCGGGCGATTACCGCTAGGATTGGTGAATATTTGAGAAAACTGACGAGGAATTGGTCGAGTTAGTAGCGGGAGGGGAGAGCTCGCGGACGAGAGCGGCGAGTGCCTCGGGATTCACGCCGCGGTCGCAGAGGGCGACGAGGAGGGAGAGGGTATGGCGATCGAGCCCGGTGTCGAGGATTTGGGACATCTTGAAGGCTAATTCCAGCGACTCCTTCGCGTTCCTCGTCGCCTCCGGCTCCATCTCCTCCCTTTCGCCGCGGGATTTCGCGTGCAATGCTTTCGGAGTGACGGCTCAAACTTAGGTTCGGTCCGAGTAGTAAAGGAGATTCAACGATTTATTTGCATTTCACACCCTGCATTACGTGTTTATTGCAGTTCACATCCTTTTTGCACTAATTTAATTCGACCTTGATTTTCCTTAAATCACAGAAAGCCCCCTACTTAGGGTGCGTTTTGAAAACTCGACACATGACGTAGGTTCTGAAATGAAAAAGGAAAAATAATCCCACGAATGGTAGTTCTTCAACATACATAGGTGATATGCATGGAAAGTAGTCTAATATCCGTGTTTCTCCGGTGTAATATGATTGGCAAATTATTTAGTAAGAAATATTAATTTTTCTCTCCTAATCGAACCGTTAAGATTAAATGATACTAAATAAAATTAACCGAAAGTACTCCTAGTATCAATCGAAAGTACCGATTACTTTTCTAAATTATAAGGGTAAATTAGTCATATTTTATTTCTCTCTTAGCTATCCATATTTTTTTATAAAAAATAAAGATAATAATAAATTGGTAGAAGTTGACACTCCAATTATTAAGAAAATGGGTTATAAGGATAAGCAATAAGAAAATATTTAAATTCTAATTTTTTTTTATCAATTAATCTAGCCGTATATGTAAAATGTTTATATACCCTTTAACTTATTCTGATAAAAATTATTTTTAATAACTAATTAGTTAGTATCGAATTATTACTTTATGTAATTATGTCTAAAATTACTTTAAATTTAGGGAAACTTGTATATAATACCTTGCGTTACAACGTAATTATAGTTTACACCATACATTTTCACTATTTACAAATCGAGCCCTCTGATTTAGCAAATATATACAGAAAATATTTTGTATTAGATTTGAACTAACATCGTTAGAATATTTTGTTAACTAGAGATAATTTTTTAAATAACTAGAATGCCCTTAGTATGACTTGGTTGATAGTATTTTCATAATTTTTTTAATTTAGTTAACTTAACTCAGAGATTTAGTTAAGTTTAATTAACTGATCTAACAGTAGGGTGTTTTCTGTATATATTTGTTAAATCATAGAGCTCGATTTACAAATGGTAAAAATATAGGGCGTAAACTACAATTTCATTTAAAAAATGATGTTATATGCAAATTTTCCTTAATTTTAAAAAGTCTTAAACCTGTCTCCATACTTATGATTAAAATATAGCCATTAACTTAAGTGAACGATGCTAAAATGACCAAAATACCCTATAATGTTTGATAGATAAAACATAGACCGATTTGAGATAATGCTGCTAAATATCTAAAAGAGTCATGATGCTCAGTTAAATTTAACATAAAAATTAACAGTCATGCTTTAGTCATAAGTACAAAGACTAGTTTGAGATATCTTAGAATATAAAAAGGTAAAGTAATTTTGGGCACAAGTATTTAACCTTATTTTTAAACTGTAGCGTTGAATATTTGTAAAGTTTTGGACAAAATTTCTAACTTTGAAGGCAGATAA
This sequence comes from Typha latifolia, assembly GCF_019914945.1. Classification (NCBI taxonomy): domain Eukaryota; kingdom Viridiplantae; phylum Streptophyta; class Magnoliopsida; order Poales; family Typhaceae; genus Typha; species Typha latifolia. Next base: position 1,218,681 of record NC_133093.1, read on the forward strand.
GAAAACAATGTTTATTGACTAAAATGATGCATGCTGATTATCATTCCAAACCGAAGTCAATCAATTGTTGGTCCTGTCTCTGGTTTATGCAGTCATTGCTCATAATTCTGCTCTAATATTTCGACGAATTGCATGATTCACTGTCGGAGAGCATCCTTCCATGCATAAAAAACAATGAACTGGAATGCTGGTAATGTACAGAAAAGATATTAAACTGCAGTTGTCTTGTTATTGCATCATTAAGTGGCTGCTGTGAAACATCAAAGTTACATGTAAGGGGGAAAAAAAGCCTTGTTAAGGTTCATATTCTCGCCATCAAATCAAAGAAAAAGAGGTTTTATAGAGCTTCTTTTTATCTATAGATATCTACAGATCAACAAGATTTACATGGAGCCTGTGACAGGAGATTGCGGTCAGTAGGAAGTAGGTCTTCATAGGCAAAATGCCTCAGAACTTTCTTGCCATCTCTCTCTATCGCTGCATCCTTCGGTGGAAAAGCGAAGAAAACTATAGTTTAGAAGCCAATTATTGTGTATCCATGTAATCTTATTCACTTACTTTTGACTCTTTGTCATCATTTTTATCATGCAAGCTTCCCTGAAAATCTGATGGGGGATTTTCCTTCAGCAAACTTGATAAACTTTTGCAGAACTGTTATCATAGTCATATCAGTAAAACAAAATTTGAATTGCTTATTGGATTGAGCTAAACATGATGTAAATTACCTCTTTGTATGTTCTCAGATCCCCTGTCGACTTCGATATTTCAATGACGCAGTGAATCGGTGTCACTTCAATCACCTGAACTTTCTAGCCATCAGAAAGACCTCTAAAGAAGCAAGACTTGATTGAGGTATGTTGCTAATTGTTAAAGTTTTACCTCTGCTGAAAGAGTAAAATCTGATCTACTTCTTGTCAACCTTTTATTTTCATGAAGCTTGACCTGAAACATTGAAAAAGAAACGAAACATTATATATCGATACTGCAGATTGTGTAAAGTTTATCATCTACCAAATTGTACCTTGGAATTGTTCATCCTCTTAACTGATAGGCTTACATCCTTTGCAGCAACCTCGATTTTTTTTAGTGTCTCATCTACTGAATGCACAGAACCAAGTTTCGTTTTCTGTTTGCCATTGATTTGACAAAATTAGCTTACAATAGAAAATGATAGAGATAAAAGTCGAAATCGGAATTTGAAATACCTGCTCCTGAAAAAGACCAGACAAATCTAGGTCAGTGGACATTGCTATAAGTTGGAAAGCGTTGATAAACCTCTCGGATTTTCCATTTTCTGTCTGGCTTGTTATCTCCTACAAATTCATCTAGGTTGAGATTTTTATATTTGTTTCTTAATGGCTAGAAAAAAAAAATGGAGGAAAGCTATGTATCATAGAAAGAAAAATAATATTAGTACTTACAGTAATCCTTTCAAGTGTTTTATTGATATCATCTGCATCATCATTTTCATCATTTTCAATTGCAAACAAAGGCTTGTAATCCTCTCGAAACCATCCATCATCGAGAATCTCTGCTATTGTAGCCCGCTATTGTGAGAAAGAATGTAAGCTTCTTTCTTAACTAAAGAGATGCATCGTTTTCCTATTGAAAAAAATAAATCTCATGAAGCTGGAAGTATACTTCAAAGGGATTTCAGAAGGTACCCTGATAGGAAATGGATCCAAAATCCTGGAAATAAGCTTCCTTTGCGGGGCAGTGAACCATTCCGGGTATGTATATTCTGCTCGAGAAATCTTTACAGAATGTAATAATAATAATCATAATTAGATAAACTTCATGGTGGTTAAGTAATTATTCAGTAAAATCACAACACCTCTATTGAAAAGTATACCTTCCTGTACAGGTTCATTAGGCTGCGATCATCGAATGGTAGATAACCAGCAAGCAGTTCGAAAAGAATCACACCGCAAGACCATAAATCAGCAGCTGCGCCCTCATAATTCTTATGGACAATCACCTAGCAGCCAATTTCCCAAATTATGTTAAAACCTGACATGCCTTTGTTTCATTAGATTTTTTTTTCTTATTTTTTACTGCTGAAACTCAAGAATAATTAACATAGTAAGGAACCTATTCATACCTCAGGAGCCACATAACTTGGTGAGCCACAAGCAGTCGAGAGAAGGCCCCCAGGCTGCATTCATATTATCAAATGAGTTGCGTTTCGAAATCTTTTGATTATGATAAGTTAGAACAGATTATCACCTTTCGCAACACGCTGAGGCCAAAATCAGATACCTTTAGATTCCCCTTGTTATCCAATAGCAAGTTCTCTGGCTGTTCATATCATCACAACCAAGAATCCAATATTAGAGTTATACAATCCCTATTTAATTTAAAGGTACTAGTACTAGAAGAAGAAGGAAGCAATAGATATCACTGCATGTATAAAGAGTCTGGCCTTGAGATCTCTATGGTAGACTCCTCTGGCATGACAGTAGTCGACAGCATCAATCAACTGCTGGAAGTATTTCCTTGCTTCTCTCTCATCTAATTTCTGAAGGTAACTCTGCAAGAAGATATAAGAGGATATTTGAGAACCAATTCGATATAAAAATCGAAACTAAAACCATTGGTAATTAATTGTCAATATAGATCATACTAGCTTGTCAGAGAGCTGTCCACCAGAGACATACTCCATAACTATATATATCTTCGTCTTCGTTGCGATCACCTGAATGATTAGGTGAAGTAAGAAACCAAATCCATGAGAATTGAACTAATTCAAGCATGCAACTATGGATTTTGATCAAGAACCTCATATATCGTCACAATGTTAGGATGACTCAGAAGACTCATTGTGCTGATCTCCCTCTCTACCTGAAAGGAAAATGGATCAAATAACCTGACAATTATAATATACAATACAATTTGTAACTCAAGAATGCTTTGAGCTGGTTCACCTGATACATCATATTATTCTGCACAACCATCTTCTTGTCGATGATCTTAATTGCGACGTTCTTCCCGGTCTCGATGTTTACCGCCAACTTGACCTTGGCGAAGGTGCCCTCACCAATGGTTCGGCCGAGATGGTACTTACCTACGCTTGTCGAGAAGCCCATCTCTCTTCTCCTCACTAAACTAAGGTGGTAGTGACAATGAGACATTGGCTACGTGATCTCAGAGCCAGACGGATTGAATTGGTGCTAAATCTCATCGGAGATATCAACGCAGAGGACAACCTCTCTTTCATCTCACCCCCTCCAAGATAAGGGAGAAGATGGATGGTACTCCTCAACTGCTTCATAGAATTGGACTGAGGCATTATAAAGGAGGAAACCCATGAGAGCAAAGAGATGAGTGGTTCATGTTAAACAAGCTCAGCATTATGGAACGTGAGCAAGAAGAAAAGAAGAGGTAAGTTGAGAACAGAGGAAACAGTGGAGGAGGAGAAAAGAGAGAGTTAGTTGAAAGGGGGGAGAGCTTTGAAACGTGATTTGAATGGAAGGTATCTCTACTCCTCGTTTGCTATTAGTACCCAGAAAAGTCCCCATAATTAGATAAACAAATGAATTGGGATTAACTTTATACTTATTTAGTGTGGGTTAATCCTTTTCCCGGAGGTCAGTTTAGTCTGGGGGCACTATTAAATCGATACATTGACGAACACCCAATAATATATCTATTAGCTCTAAGCTCACACCAAACTCGGCCCATATAATTTTACAAATATTTTTACAAACCATGAATTCTACGCCCTCTGTAGAATGTAACTATTAATCATTAGATGAACTATGGTGTAAATAATAACATATGGCTGGAAGGTTTAATTCTATAAGATGGAAATGCCACATTTTTTTTTCAGAGGATGGTAGACACGTGAATTTAACCTAACACAAAGTGATTACTTCTCAACGGGAATATATATATATATATATAAATTATTGTGGAGTGATCACTAGTAACTTAGTTTATTCTAAAATTGAGAAGAAAAGTAGAAGAAGAAGAACATAAGTATATATATATATATATATATATATATATATATATATAGTTAGTGGTACATTACACCTGTCACTAGCTTGAAACAATAATGGAAGTATGCGGTCAGCCGTATAAATCTTAGCCCCGTAAATATATACGTTGGAAGAGTACATGCATGCACGTTTAAGGCATCCAAATTAATTGATTTGCATGTTGGAATTTAGTTATTTCCATAATATTTGCTGCTATTTGACCCCCTTTTCTATAAATTAGTACAGATATAATACTCTCCAACTCTTATGGTCCACAGTGCTTGTGGTCTTTATTTGTTTTAGGCTGTGTAGTTGAATGGTAGTTCTTTGGATAAACAATTTATATTTAATGACTAACACAGTGGAGGTATCAACTATCGTTAGTATCACTTTCACCCTAAAAATAGAATAAATATATCCCATAAAATTTCTAAAAAAAATAACAAACTAATTAGATGGACAAAATAGTTGACTTTGGTTTAACTTACACTATTAAGTTTCCAATTTTTTTTTTTTTGCAAAATAAAAAATATTTATTTTTCTCCTTAATTTCTTGGGAAAGTTTAGCTCCAACACAATTTATGATTCATGCATGAGTGATGTTATCCAGCTACAACCACTTCTACCTTTTACTCCCATGGTCGTAATCCTTGGTGGCGAGTTGGTACTTGAATGCTTGGAGGCAAATGAATCTTATCTCTAGTGTCACATGATCAGTATGAGCTTAATTAATCCTTATAGAACTCGTTTTATTCTTCTTAAAAATGTGGGTCGTAAACTTATAGCTCCGAACCTTCCTTCTTTGTTTTGTATACTCTAAAATGACGTAAATGGTTCATTATTGCACAACATCTGATAACTAAAGGTGAAAGTTCTATGTCCAACCCCATACAACACTCAATAATTGAGTCCATAAGATAAAATTATAGGGAGTGTATCAAAGGCAGAAGGAATACAATCATGTTCAAATTGAAAGTTTAAAGACTATAAATATTCTTGAAGATTTTCAAGTAAATATATAATGTGAAGGAGCAAGAGAAGAAGAGATGGTCAAATTGATTCCAAGTTTGTTGCACATAAAACACAGATTGGGTCTTCAGTTCAACATTTTCTTTTCATGATAGTCTTTGGCATGTATTCTTCTTAATATAAAGATTTTGATCTTTGAACGAATTTTTCTAATTTCTAAATAGCAGCCAGCCATTGAAGATGATTAACTCCTCCAAAATGAATGATTTAAATCTTAATTAATCACCTCATTGTATTCATATATATCTTTTAAGATTTGCAACTCTGTAGGCTAAGTGGGTCGGAGCTGGCTCTCCAAATTATGATGCCCAAGATGCTATAATCCTATACATTATATACTTTCACAATTTTAAATTTATAGGCTTCTCGAAAAGCCCATGAGTCCATGAGCCGCTTGTAAGTAGCCCAGTCTATGAGCACCAATACTTAGGGAGTTAGGGCCTTAGGGGTGAAAATGAGTTGGATTAAATTCGACTTGATTTGAATTTTGTCGATATGGGTTGAGATTTTTTTATCCGTCTTAGTACCTGAATATTCTATGCCGATAGGCTCAAGAATCAATGTTTGTATATCATTTAGTTTAAAATATTATGCAAATAGTGATGTGGTGTACAATACTTTTTTATATTTTTATATGAACCTCTAATTTAATTTTCATATATATATATATAAGGATTTTTTAAGAAAATATGTATATATATTAAGACTATAGATTTTAGTTATTACATTACAAGTTCTTATAGATTCAGATAATAAGAATAAATATAGCGGATATGTTGTACTTAGTACACTATCCGATTTGTATCTAATCTGTTTTCACCCGAAACCTCTACGCATGTAGTCATATTACATAAGAGTGAATCATCCGCATAACCTTCTTCAAATGCTACTGATGAATAGAATAATCTAAGTAAGAAAGGTAAACAAGTAATATAAAAGAGGATGGTGAGTATCAGAAGAGGTAAAATACTAAAATGTAATGCATTTCGCAATGCTCTTATACTAGCAAAATTGCCAGGTGCGACATTATACTCATTGATAGCATTAACCCGGATTCATTTCGAAGGAAGAAGTTCTCTTTCCAATGAACCTTGTTCTTGACCATGGGCCATGGGCCCATGGCTGAGTTTGGTTCGGATCTAAATCCGGGGCTCACCCGACCCGCGGCGTCCTTTGCTTAGTACCAAGAGGCAAAAAGCCAACGCGCAACTCATTGCCAAAATGGTGGTCCCCACCGCACCACTTCTCGTGTCAATAGCTCCCAACTGTCCAACTCGCAGGCGGGCCCCACTCACATGGTGACTCCCGACCTCCACCTTTACGCCCTCCCTCGCACTTGCTACAATACGCATCGCTCCACACCAATCCAACCGTGAGTTCTTCCACTCACACGTTTCCAATACACGCGAGATATTGAAACGTGGCGAGGAACAAAGGCGGCGGAGGCTCGTCGAGCTCCATCATCTAAGGGAAACGCAGTGGCCAGTGGGGGAGGGGGAATGTGCTGACGGCCGTGCCGTCAGACGACGGGGGTAAAATTCCCAACTCACCCCCTCTACAAGGACGGATTGGAGGGACGACCAGTTGTCCTTATCCGAGTGGTGCAGGGTCACGAAGGTCTCGATCGATTTGGGTCAAGATTCTCCGCGCGGGTAGAGCTCACACGCTAGGAGTCGATAAGATCACGGGCGACTTCGCTTTCCCTGAGACTAAAACCCAAAACGCGATAAGACCCTAATTAAATACCGAAAGTTTTGCAAGAAAAGAGCACTCAAAAATTTACTTTTGCAAAGTTTTTAGGTTAAGTGGTAACGCTTAATTGGACGCCGTCAGGCATATAGATATATATAAAGCCGTTATTTGTCCGATCCTACTTAAACAAATTGTAGTTAATTTCTTCTGGTCGGATAAACTTATAGACTTAGGACAACGCATGAAGGATAAATTTGTTTCATTCTGCTTACGGTTTCTTTTCCCACGCTTAAGCTTAACCATAATGTTAAAAAAAAGTGTTACTTGGCTGCTTAGTTGGGAGGGGATCCGACGTGGGAAAAGACTATAGGACAGTCTATCCGATGGCAAATCTGCAAATTTCACTACTACGAATAATTTTCTAGCTTTCCGTGGCTAAGAACGGTCCACGTGTCCCAGAGTCTTCGTCACCAAAACCCCATTTGGTACTCCTCTCTCGTACTCAGTTCCTCTTCAATTCCCACTCGCTCACATCAGAGAAGAGAAAAGCGAGAGAGAGAGAGAGAGAGAGAGAAGAAGAAGAAGAAGAAGAAGAAGAAGAAGAAGAGAGCGTGTATTGTTATGGCAAGCGAGACCATTCGTGGGAAGTATTGGGGGTTGGACGGGAGGCGGTGCGACTCGTGCCGGAGCGCACCGGCGCGCCTCTTTTGCCGGGCCGACGCCGCCTACCTCTGCGGCACGTGCGATGCACGCGTGCACGGGGCAAACAAGCTCGCGTCGCGCCACGACCGCGTGCCGCTGTGCGAGGTCTGCGAGCAAGCCCCCGCCGCCGTCACGTGCAAGGCCGACGCCGCGGCCCTCTGCACCACGTGCGACGCCGACATCCACGCGGCCAACCCCCTCGCTCGCCGCCACGAGCGGCTCCCCATCTCCCCAGTGCTCTCCGGCGGCCGAGCAGCCGACCTCCTCTTCGGCGACGACGAGGACGACGAGAAGGAGGAGAGCGAGGCGGAGGCGGCCTCCTGGCTCCTCCCGAATCCGAACCTGAACGCTAGTTGCTACAACAAGGGGATGCCGATGATGATGGAGGAGAAGTACCTGTTCCCAGAGGTGGATCCGTACCTGGATCTCGAGTACGCCTCCTCCATGGACGTCGGCGTAGTCCCACAGCCACCGCCGCAGCTCACCGCAAGCCAAATCGATCTCGAACTCGGCCGATCCAAGCCATCCTACAGCTCCTACAGCGTAAGCAATTCCCCCAAACTCTAGATCTACAATTCCTATCCCCAACTCCTCAACATCCTCACCTCATCTCGTATCACTTCTTGAGCAGATCTCGTCGTCGGAGGTCGGAGTCGTGCCGGATACGGACGTGACGAACCCTTACGGATCCAGCGGCGTAGCGAGGGCGGCGCCGGCAGCGGCGACGGCGATGGATCGGGAGGCGAGGGTGATGAGGTACCGGGAGAAGAGGAAGAGCCGAAGGTTCGAGAAGACGATACGGTACGCGTCGCGGAAGGCGTACGCAGAGACGCGGCCAAGGATCAAGGGCCGGTTCGCGAAGCGGCCTGAGGCGGATCCGGATGCGGATCCGGATGCGGAGGTGGATCGGATCTACGGCGTCGTACCCATCTTCTGAGATCCGCTCCGCTCCGCTCCGCTCCGCTCCGCTTGGGGAGCTCTTAATGTAGTACTCTCTCCCCTACCCCCTCGGCTTATGATGTATAGTAGTAGTTGGTACTTTATTAATAACCTTTTCTTTGTGGGAATAAAAGGGGTATCTTTCTTTTGGAATAGATTCTTGGGAATTATATATATAGAGAGGATTCAAAGAGCAAGAGAACGTACAAAATAATGACAATAAGATTAGGTAATGAGCAGATTCATGCAAACCAGGCAAACCCAAGAATACTAGATCATACTTTGTGGGGGGGGGGGGGGTTAAAAATATATGAACCATGCCCACTGATCTATATTCTGAATATAGCCTCTTCACTTGTGAAATAAGAATAAAATAAAAATAAATGCGTATTAAATCTCTTTATAGTGATATATTAAGTAAATAACTAATTATCTTAATACTAAAATAATAATATCTTTGGGTGATTTGCAAGGGAGATTTTTTTTAGTTTTCTTTTCAAATTTATGCTTCTGCTGTCTTTAGTCCGGATAGTTAAAATTGTGTTTGAATGGAAATATAATTTTGTGTCGTAGTTTTATTAGGGATTTTGCACTTATTGAATACTTGTATTTTATGTTTCGCAATTTTATTTTTTATATCATGATTATGAATATTTGTATTTTCTATTTTGCAATTTTTTTTTAACGTAAATCACATTTACACTTTTATAAAATTCATAGTTATTAAATAATTATATTTTTGTTTTCATACGAAATTTGTTATTATCGATCACTAGTATATTTGTAAGTTTCTTAGCTTTATTTTCATACTTCCTTATTGTTGAACACTTATATTTTTTATTCCGTAATTTTCAAAATTTGTTATTTTATATTTACTACTCGCGTCTTTTCTAGACAAAAATAATAGAATAATATAAAAAAATAGATTGTATTAAATTAACATTATTTTCCCTTTTTTCACTTTAATGACTGACAAAGTTAAAAGAAAAAATAGAATAATTCTTTTTTAATATGTAAAAGAAAATCAACACAGACATGATCCACAAAAATAAAAATGTGCGTGTTTTAGTTCAAATCACCCTTTTTCTTTAATCTAAGAGCTTGTAAGCTAAATGCTAGACAACGCTGCTAACATTCTCGGATATAAGCCCTTACTTTCTTCGCTGAATAGAATCTCAACCACTTATGCAAGTAATTATGTTTTATTATAAAATTTATTAGCACTATAAATTTGAATTGACTTGGACTTAGTTGCTATTGTTTTTTTGGGTGAAGTAAGCATCATCAGTACATAGAAGCTAGTTGTGTATAATGTAGTTATTTGTGACAACAAGGAGATTAGATTCTTCAAGGTCCTAAATAAAAACGACCACTCTTGAGCTCAATATAAGAAAACATGAAGCATATTATCTAAAACAATTTACTTTATGTGAAGCAACAAAACATTGACATTTTCAAAACATTGGCACTATCTTATCTATCATTTCCATGGTAAGAAAAAACAAAATTAGAATTCCACAAAAATACAAAGAACACCTAAAACTTTCCAACAAAAGAACTCTAATTTCTAACGTTCCAATCCATCATGCAACTAAAGTATGACTAGGTACATTAATCTTAGTCAATGTAGGGTATTCAAGCAACCTTCGAAAAAGGTTACTATTGTAGTCAAGTTTCCCTATGAATATTAGAGTTGGTATTCATAAGAATAGTACATAAAATTTGTTGTTATGCTATAAACTTGTCAAATCAAACTTCATTTTAACAATTTTTCTGGAGACTAGTTTTGAGTGGGATTATTACTCTTACACTTCCTGGAGGTAGAACAAAGAGATGTCAGGGACATTATAAACCTTGGAACCAGACTATATTTTCATTTTTGGATGAAATATGGGACTTATTCAAGTTGAAGAACCTGAATCTACCCTGGGATAAAGCATACCACCAATTAGATAATTGAATGTGTTCTCACTCTAATTTAATTTTACAACAGTATATCATAATATCATTTGAAAAGGAATAGAGGTAACCTTTCCTGAAGATAAGACTTGAAATGGCACATATATGTACAAAGAACACTAATAACATATATTTACAAGGTCCTACATTACTACCATGGACAGCAGAATAGAGCTACTATGAATGGAGATGATCAAGAATGGGTGAGGAAATTAAACAGTATTCATGCCACCTAACAATGCAAGCCTCCTTTTGGCTACCTTTGACCTATAACACCATACTTCAAATGCCTCTTTCAAGTCTGGATATCGGACGTGCTTTGATCTAAGCCATTCAGCCAAAATCTCTGCCTGCCAACCCGAGGGCAATGTTAGCACAGTTGAAACAATTGCAGATTCCAGTCCCTGCCAGATCTCGCTATCTAACACAACATTTGAGGTTTCCTCAGCATCAAGATCGACTTGCTCAGCCAAATGTCTCGTTTCTTGTACAAAAGGAATCCAAATATTTACAGCACAAAGTCTCATTGCAGATGGAAGTATAACATTTCCAGATCCGATTGCCTCCAAGACCTTGGCTGTCACTTCAACCACCTTCAATCTGGTCTCGTGGTTGTCACCCAAAATCGCTTGCTCTGTAGCTCTAACAATGTTGGGAGAGGATCCCACCCAATAGTGAACAAGATCCTTCATCATTTCCATCTTATTTAAGATCTGACAAACCCATGAAATATCAGATAAAAAAGAATGAAAGTCATGCTTCATGTTCATGTCCAAAACTGTCACTGTGGATTTTCTTGATAAAGATTCTAAGAAGTTACTAAATCTAGTCAGTAGATCTGTCGCACAATTCTTCACTTCAGATTTTATGACATCGTTATCGAATGCCAAAAGTGGAGCATCATCATCCTCAGTTAGCATATACTCTAGCTGGTCCTGGGCAGAAGATTTCAGCTCTTGCATTGATGGAGGGGGAGATGATGTTGCAAAGTGAAGGGCTGAGATGAAAATTCCAATAACTGCTGTTGGATCGACTGGTTGGAGTCGAGCAAGGATATGCTCATAGTGTGACCCAAGGTGAGGGATGGTCCTCAGCATCTCTTCTTCATCTGCCTCCTCCCAGGGAACAGCCTCCAAGTATTCCACACAGTCGCAAGCCATCTGATGGCACCCTAAATGGACTGCAACCTGGAGGATACCGATTGTGTTTCTCACACCATGCCATGTGCATGGTTCTGTCACATAAAGAAGGCGGAGAGCACTGACATGAAAATTGAATTCTACTTCTTGGCAGTATACTTCCACGCAGTATCGTGAATCAAGTATCTGGCATGTCGGCCAGTCCTCAGAAAGTCGTTCTGCAAAGTACTTGCTCTTTGCAATGAGTATCTCAGAGTGACAGTAGAACCAATGGTCACGCCCTTCATGAGTTCTCAATCTGACAACTACATCACTAGTTGTACGATCTCCCATCTTAATTAGAACCTTTGCCTTCTCTTTGACCTATAATGATAGAGAAAAGAAGATAAAAACAATGAAGCAATAAGAACATTCTGAAAGTCATTCTTAGTTCACTCGGACACAAGTATAGGAGTTTAAAAAATACTCTTCTTGGACATGGTGATGCAATAAAATGATCCAGGCAAATCTACTCTCTACATGCAACAACTATAAGCTATGTATACGACAAATGGGTGAGGTTTTTTCATTGAGAAGATTGCCTTACTCTGAGATCACAAATTATGCTATTTCAACTGAATAGTTAGAGAAGCTTGCTGGATATGCTGATGTTCCTCATGTATTTCAAATGGGTGATGTTTTGTCCTTGACATATCCAGCATAAAGAGCTAAAATAAATGCATATATCATGTCAACCACCAACATCCCCCATAAGCGTAAAATTGGAGATCAGCGACAGGAGGTCTTGAGGACAAGAACATTAGACAAATCTAGTTTGATTAAAAGCCTTCTTAAAACACCCACACATTTAATTTCAAGGCTGGTAAGGATCATTGCCCAAATATAAGAATCATGTAAGAATAAATTAGAAGTACATAATTTACCCAAACAACTTAAGATTTTGCAGGAACCACTCATCTGACCAGGTCACTGTCATTATCTTTTAAGCCCTCTCGCAGTAATATAGTCCGGCTAGAACATAGCTGTCTAAGGACATCAAACCGATGGTTCCTCATGGAATGTGAAATATATAAATTAAATTGTCCACCACAGCATGAATACTTGTAAGCTACTTCTTCTAAGTATCCAGATATGGTTTCGATCACTTATAAGGAGATGCTGATGATTTTTTCTTTGCTGCCATTGTTCATTTGTGAATAATTTTACGTGTGATAAAGAGTAGTTCATCCATTATAATTTAAAATGGTTGGCATTACACCGCCACACAATGCTACGTCCAGCTAACAATGTCGATTACATTTCACAAGTCTAGCTTTTCATGTCCGAAGAATGTTAAATTCTATTCCAACTACAATTCTCAAAGCAGTACTCCAGTTAATGAAAATTGAAAAATAGATTAAGATGAATCCACAGTCATGCGGATACCCTTTGCGAAGCTTCCAAAGTTAACCTTTTACCATCCCAAGTTCATCAAACAACTAAAATATCGATGGTGCTAACTGAGGCGCAAGCCAAGTTACCTTATCCGCTTCGGAGGAGGAAGCAGTAGGAGAAATTGGTCGCTTCTGCTCCGACTCACCCGCATCCGCCATTGCGACTGGACAAGTTACGAAAGAGGAAGAGGAGGACAAATCCCTAATAATTTGATCAAACGAGACATGGAGAAGAAGAAGAGGAAATCACGCAGTGGAGAAGCCGAATAGGGATTTATCCTTACCCTAATCGGTAGATAAAATAGATTTTATTCGTCGATTTGAGAAGTCATCGGGAAGAGGGTGTGATGATGAGAGACTGAGCAAGCGCTGCAATGGGGGGCCCACTAGCCCATGGCTTATTGGGCCTAATTTGGGCCTTCCTCTTTGTTACAAACTTGAAGGCCACCCACCCACCACCATCTAGGGGGTGAAAACTATTGGATAATGGTCCCGTCAATTTATCAACTACTCTAAAAGTCTAAGCTGAGGTTATAACTCGGCATACCGGCATAATAAGAAGAAATTTTTGATATTTTATTTCCCGTCGGCTCAAGGGTATTTTCGTCATTTGGTTTAAAACATCACTAATTCTTAATATTTTCATATTAGCTTTATATCACATCGAATATAATTATTATTCCTTATAATAATATTGAACTAAATATTAGAATAGCTTATACTAGTATTATCTATCTTCTTTTAGTATTAATAATTAGAATAGATATATCTATTCCACCCTTATTTCATAAGTGAACACAACCTAAAAGTCTAAGCTGATAGATAAGGATGATTTTATTATGTTATAATCTAACACTCTATCTCTAGTTCAAAATATTTTTGAGAGGTCCAAGGAGAGGATTTGATATGATAGGATTCAATGTCAAGGCCTATATTTCTCTTCATTTTTAGGTTTGAAATATTTTAACGATCACAACTTAAATGAATAGAGGTTTTATAATCTACCTCTACTATGATACCATGTTGACATTATTTACTCTAAAAAATTGAGCTGTTAAGAGAGCGATGGTTTTATTCCGTATCTGAGTTTGATTAGATATAGGTCAAGATTTTTATCCATTTTGATATCTAAATTTGTATCGGTATCCAAATGACCTACGCGGGTAGCGATAGTTGGCGATAATTTACTAGCCTATGACAGAGGTTATGAGTTTAATTTTTCTTATGAATATTAAGGTTTATATTTTTAAGAAGATGATTTGTATTTAGTTTGACTTCTAGTAAAGGTCCTGAGTTTGCTTCTCTAGCTAATAGAGTTTTATTTATATAGATGTAGATTTTTAGAAGATCACTCTTAAGAGTGTAATTATACTAGCACTAACGCAACAAATTCTATCTGTCTGCTCCATTTGGCCTATGAACTCATCCGTTTATATGCAGAAAGTTATCCTCCTAATTGGCGTGGATATCTGGATGCTGTATATGAGACCAATTTAACCGTTGAAAAGAATATTCATGACACTGCCAAAAACTAATTTAAAAAATATATAAAATCAAAATTGAGTTTAATAGATCGAATGAGTTTAATAAAATAAATTCAGAATGTTCTTATTGCTCCAGAGTAAAAACCAAAAATAACATGAGACTCTATTAACACTAGTTTCAATAAAAATCCGAATATTCTCCTGCATCGCGTTGTCAACTCGCCGCATCGCATGCCCGAATCTCCACCTGCCCGCCAATGAAACAGTGCCACGTGTCGAACAGCTAAATCTCTTCTATAGTTTACAAATTGGCCCTCCTAATATTTTGCCTAAAATTATATGACTTGTATTTATTCTATAATACTATTTTAACTTTCTTATTCGAATTTAACAGAGATAATATTAAATTATTAAAAAAAATTGTTAAACGAAACTTTACCACCATGATGAATAAAATATCAAAATTACCCTTCTTCTTCTATTAAATTTACTCATTATATTCATCAAAATTTAAAATAAATTCACTATCAACCTCTTCTATTTTCTTATATATAATTACAAGCCTCAAAATCTTAGCTATATCTAATTATTAAGGTGTACGATTATATGATCATGGAATGGAATGAAAAATTTTAGTCATCTTAAAAATCAAGGTAGAAAATTTATTTTTACTTAAATAGTGAGATTATTAACATAATATTAATATTAATATTTCACATTAGTCTAAATGGGGCAGGAAAATATAAATATAATCGTAGGGATAATATAAAATTTACCCATAAATATATAACTAACTAATTCTCATTTCAATCATCTACTATTAAAAAAACAATTTCCACCAAAAAAGAAAGATTATAAAAAAAAAAAGGAAAGAAAGGAAGAGTTCTACACTTCTACTGCTCCTGGTTCCCTTGATCTCGGGTCTGCTCACCGTGCGGTAACCTTACCCCACTCTCCGCCGCTTTCTCCTCCTTGTCCTCCGCCGCGGAGGCAGCGGCGCGGCGGCAAATGGGGGTGGCGAGGAAGGTGGGCTTCTCGTCGCCGGCCATGATGACCACGATGCGCTCCTCGAACAGCGGCGCCGCCGCCGCCCCCTTGCAGCCTGAGGCCTTCCCTTCCGCGTCGCCATCCCCGGCCGAGCGGGCGTCCGCGTCCGCCTCCACGTCGGCGCCGCCGTCGTCGAGGAAGCCGGAGAGCTTCATGTAGGAGCAGGCGAGGACGAGGAGCGCGAAGGCGATGAGGCCGAGCATGGCCGCGAGCCCCCCGAAGAGGTACGGCACGGGCGAGTGCCACGTGGATTGCGGCGAAGCCGCCGCGGACTTGTCGGCGCCGCCTATTGGACTAAAGCCGGTTCCAGGCCTCATGGGCGTTTTGGTCTTTGTCCGAATCCTTGCTGGTGTTGTAGAGCTTGGATAGAGAGGAAGGTTGAGTTGGTGTTTTTGCTTGGGAGATGGGAAAATAGGGGAGAGGTATTTATAAAGGTTGGTGTATATTGATGAAGGGCAAAATTGGTAATTTGGAATAGCATTTAACTTTAGTTTAGGTTGATGTCTTGTTAACTATTATCATGACATTTATAGTAGATTGATTAGTGATTGGCATCTCCCCTTTCTTTTAATATTTTAGTAATTAATATAATTACAATACAATATATATATATATATATTATTCTTCTTGAAAGCATTATAAGTAAGTATATAAATTATAGATAGTTCTGTTGTTCTTTCTACTTGCAATAGACTCAAGAATATTATCTCAGGTACAAGACTTAATTAATAGACAAAATTTAAACTTAATTTATGATAACATGTAAACAAATGCATGAAGATTTTTAATATATCAAAGCACGTGAGAGAGAACTTCATTTTTGTTCTCATAGTAATTCTCATGCAGCAACCAAAGAATCTAATACTTCTAATATATATTACAATGTCTATTATTTTAATCAAAACATATATGCCCCTTTGTTCTCACCTCTCTCTCTCTCTCTATCTATATATATAAGAAATCTACTCCATTACACTGAAATGAGCTCCTCACCAATATAATACACCTAGAGAGAGAGAGAGAGAGACAGAGAGAGAGATCTCATATATATATATATATATATATTGAGAAAGAGAGAGTGTGTATGTGAGTGGTGGGCTTTCAATAATTAAATAACTTACCCTTTCTCATGTGTATTATAGTTGATAATTGGTGACAATATCTGAAGGGGATGAGTACGGCATAAACTCGACCCCATCTTCATATTATAATATAGTCCACTAACAAAGTTTAGGGTTGGATTAATCTTCTAGAGGTCAGCATCTATTCATCTCTACACATGCATGCAGGCCACCTTTTCTCTTATTTGGTGATCATTAATTAGGGTTATTCCTCTCTTTGTTTGCTCACTTTGGTGTCATGATGAATTAGTTTTCTTGATACAAATTAAGAGAGATATAATCCATTCTTAGTTGATCTAATTGTTTTGCTAATCACAAGCCTACAAGTCCATGGTTTTGATGCTTTCTAGGGTTTTATTTTTTGGAGCAACACTTGGCTATTTATTGTTGGAATTCACATGTTTCCTTCTTTAAGTTGGTTTGGTTCACATGCCACTGCTACTCTTATTTTGGGTGGTTATATGCTTTTGTCACAAAGAGGATGCTTGGTTGAGAATATATATACATGAATTAGATGGAAAAAAAAAAAATATATTCATATATTAGATATTTATACCAAGAAAAATAATTCTCAGTGTTGTTCTAAATGCTACCGATGAGTATGATATCATATGTAGCACTTAACTTGTAATTAAGAGGTTGCGTATTCAAATTCTCTTAGTGGTTTTATATATATGGAGGGCAGTTAATGTAGTAATTATGTAAGACAATTAATGAGAAACTTACTTACTTAGTATGTTCTTATCATGTTGCAATAGCATAATAGGAAGAAGCTTGACAGCATTTAAACATAATTAATGACTTAGTAGAGAAGCCAAATTGCTCAATCCTTCTTCTTCCTTCATTATGTAGCTTAATTAGTTCCCTACTATGACCTCTTTTCATATTTGGATTTTAGAAAACTGCTTATAATTAAATACGATTAGATTTGTGATTTGATTTATAACGTAAGGCCTCTTTCGGACTGAACAAGAGTATAATAATTATATTTAATGTGATAAAAAATAAATAAAAATATTAATTTTATAAAATTATTATGAATATTCTTTGATTTGATATAACGTAGGTTGATAGGATAAATATTAAGTGTAATTAGTAATTAGGTTAGTATATGGTATAAGATATAATTTTAATAAATAATATTTGTATTCTAAATAAAGTTATGCTAAATATTTAATTTATTAATAAATACATCGCGGCGGCGGCAGAGATAAAAATAAATTATATAAAGGAAGAAAAAAAGAAAAATATTGTTAGGGAGGAGACAAAGGTGACAATGACAAGCGAGAGATACTCCCGGAAAACACGGTAACCTCACCAGAACGGAGCACCTGATTCCGCTTTCCGCGACGTGACGCCACTACTACTCCTCCTCCTCCGCCGTCCGCCGCCCGGTCGCCGTCGTTCCGGTGTTCCTCGAGATCCGGTGCGCTGCCACCATGCGGACCGCCGGATCCAGATCGGACGGCCGGGATCGGCCTACGGATCTAACCGTGCATCCATCATGCAATCAGTCCAGCGTGGGGCCGCACTAATTTTAAAGTTTTGCCTGCCACTCAGTTAAGCGGGCCCCAGTGAATGTATGCATGCATGCATGCATGCATGCATGGAGCCAAGGGCGGGCCCCATGTCGGGGGTGGGGCCATGCTTGCGTCATTGGTTGGGTGGGCGTCGGGGTGGGGGTGCGGATGAGGACAAAACGGTCAGCTTCTCCGTAACGGAACGTGAGACAAAAGGTTTGTGTATTGGATCCTCTACGTCCCTAGATGCATGGATTCTTATATGAGATACTATATAACCGTCTTTCTTCGAGTTTTTGACCAAAATAGCCCTCTTTTAATTTATTTTATCGAAATAAACTTATTACTAAATAAAATCTAATTTACTGTAGCCCTAAATAAAAGTGCTAAACTAATTAATAATTTATCTCTAAGTAAAAATATTAATTAGTTAAGCGTTTTTGTCTGGTCCTAAAATTGTTGAACTGGTTAGTGTTTTATGTATATAAATTCTATCAATTTAATCTTTAAGACGTGAAGGAAAAAAATTATCTAGCGATAAAAATATTGATTAGTTTAATATTTTTATTATGACTACCGTGAATTAGATCCTATTTAATAATAAGTTTGATCAAAAACTCTCTTTCTTCTCTCTCTTTTTAAAAAATAGTTCACGAGTCTTATTATAATTATTACGAAATAATATTATGAGGTACTTCTAGTACTTAATTCTTTTATTCTCACTTAATTTTTTACACTGAGACCCCATAAACTATTGTCTATTTTCACATAGAAATCTTATTTTTTTATGACACTTGTAATAATATAGATGAAAAATATATGACAGTCACATAACTTTTTTTTAAAAAAAAATCAAATAAAAGAATAATAATAAAAAAAGTCACTTGAAAGATTTTATATATTTAAGAGAATCAATAAGCTATAATAAAATAAATAAATGAGTTTATATAAAAATAAGTAATAGGTCAGGAGTCCAGTTACTACTTATTATAAAAGAAAAAATGTACTACTGTATAGTATATTTACATTAATTAGAATTAAAGTGACATTTTATTAGGTTATTCTCTCTCTTACTTGCCCAATCATAATCCAAGACATATGGGCTCATGCACTAATTAAAGTGGTACATTGATTAATAATCCTCCCAACAACCAATCCATCTTGGATGTCACATCCACCATGAATGTGCATCCAATAATTCATAAAACATTTCTCTCTCTCTATATGTATATATATATATATATATATATATATATATATATATATATATATACTATCACCATCAAAGAGGATAAGTAACTGATGAAATATACCTAGAGTTTAAGATTATATATATACACACATAGAAGTTTTCCTAAAGTTTAGGTGCTAACAACAATGGATTCCATCGTGAGGAATCCAGACTCATAGTTGTTTAATGCCATGGCATGAGATAGAAACTATATGTTTGCATTGTGGAGAGAATCTAATGTTCTCCTCCCCCCCCTCCTTGTCCATGACTGTTTGGCTGCTTGCACTTTCTTCTTTTATGTTCTTTGGAATAATTCTCTCAGTGTAGGCCACCATCACTAGTGATTCATTTAGACTGTGCACCAACTTTAATTGCTGCATGCATACATGCATCTTGCTAAGAATGAAGATATTTATAGTTTATAGAAAAAAAAAGTTTTTTTGTGCGCATATATATATCGTTCTAAAATCTCTTATTTGTATATATATATATATATATATATATATATATATATATATTTTTTTTTTTTTTAATTTATTTTATACAAATATTTATAATTTTACTAGTTTAATTGTAAAAAGTAATCCCAAGAGTATCCATGAAAATCCTTAAAGGCATGTGTATTACCCCTTGTTCATTTTAAGGAGTACCTCAACTTGTGATGTCTTGAACAAAGGAAGAATATATATGTTGAGGTTAGTCTTTGAGGAATAATCCCACAAGATAGTAGGAAATAACTAACAAAAGCTTTAAAAAATCTGGATTAAATTTAGCTTAAATATGTATATAAAACCATGGGCTTGAATACCATATTACCATATCCCCCCTTGCAAAAAGTTAAGAAATAATTGAAGTGTTTGGTTGGAGATCATCATTACATGCTAGGATTTTATAACTAGAAGAAGGAATCATTAGGATTATATTCTAATTGTGTCTATATTCTGCCCTACCTTCTGTTCTGGATAAGAACTAGCATAAAGTTTCAAGTAAACATGTCTTTATCCAAGAAAAAGCAATGCATTATCCCCTAACTGCTTTACCATTTGAGGTGATGTATATTTATTTAATTTATTCTGAATAATTTTATGCTCACTCTCTTAGTGTTAGAATTCTCTTATGTAAACAATTGGAGTTGTAGAAAGCATTACCATTCTTCCACAAGTTGTCCAACTTTATTAATACATGATCATGCACATATATGTAGAATATTAGGGAGACATGAACCCTAATCCAAGAGAAACAGGATATGATATGTAAATACTTAAGCCTAATGATATAAATTTTTTGGAGGATATTTTATGATCACTTGTGTTTTTTTTTTTTTCCTTCAATGTAATCTCGAGTTCGAATCCCACCGGATCTACTTTGTTAATTAAATGAGAAAAAAATATTCATCTGTTTAAGTTAAATCCACTTTCTCGATCTATAAACAAATATCTCGAGCTCAAAATAAATATAATTTTTTAAAAAAAAAATCCTTATTCAAAGAATTTTTTTCTCATTAATCCATGTGGGCCTAAACCTTATGCATGGAAATGAAAATGTCTTCTTCACTTTACGTGGTCATCATCAAAGCTATGTCGTCTCCTTTCAACATGTATGATGTGATGGGGACTCTAAAGTTACATGGGATATCCATCCATCCATCCATCCCTATGGTAAGAATGTTGATGATGATTGAAAGAAGAAGTAAAGCAGTGATGCAACTTGGTAGTCTTTATAACTAGAAAGAGAATTCTGTTACTCAACTAGGTTTCTAACTTCCTACTCTACTACTTTTGGAGAAGAAGTAAGCATAAAGATTTGATAGTTCTAGTGACCTAATCTTATCTCCACTTTTCTTTTTCTTCGAGAAAAATGGAAACTTTATAGTGTCGCAGTTAAACTAATTTCGCTAGAATTTGAATACTCGCACAATATGAGTCGCTTTAATCATCTTAGCCATCTTTTGGATACATCTGCTTGGCATAAAACTGTGAATCAATGCATTACTTGATAAGAGTATCTCTCAAATTGCAACATGGTATCTCCACAAAACTTGTAAGGTATCAACTTATTCATGAAAGATATAATAAATCACCAGAAAGAAACTTTAGAACAGAGTGGGGGGAGGGCCAGAACTTTCTAACAATTTCGTCCATCAATCTTTCTCATTGCAAAAGGTATCAATTGGAGGTCGATTTCACGAAACTGTTACAAATTACATCTGAAGAGAGAGTCATCATCCAAAAGCAAAAGAAGTGATAACAGTTTCTGTCCAGAAGATAAAT
The DNA here is from genome assembly GCF_019914945.1 of Typha latifolia. Classification (NCBI taxonomy): domain Eukaryota; kingdom Viridiplantae; phylum Streptophyta; class Magnoliopsida; order Poales; family Typhaceae; genus Typha; species Typha latifolia. The sequence continues at coordinate 1,240,227 of NC_133093.1, forward strand.
CCTAATCATTCTGAGTTAGCTTCATGAAGTTCACAATATTCTTTGGGGAACAAAAAAAGGGACCACTTATCTCAATTCTAGATGCCGTAAATGATCCCTTATCGTTACATGAGAAAAAAAAAATCATTACGAGGGAATTTCCAAGCGAGGAGAAGACATAGCCTCTACAAAATAATACTTCTCAGCTACATTCTCTTTTCTATTTACAAGGATCAGTTTATAGTGTTTGACATGGCAAATACTGCTGGAGGCATTGTTTCAAGTTTTGGAAGGTGACAGGCTTACATAGATGTGAATCCATACCGTTGGCAAGGCACTCCGCAGCACTCTCTGCAAACGTGTTTGCCGTCATCTGCACAGCGCAAATAGATAATGTTCATATTTCTTTCCCCATTATAACTGCACATACATAAGACCTAAATATGAAAAAAAAAAGAAATACAGAGGTGTTTGTTAAAATAAGAGACAGAAAGAGTATAACTAATTCACAAGCATCAAATGCATAAAACAATGAGTTCTAAAGTATTTTAAGAGAAGCTAGATAAGTCATTTTACTGTTATTGGATAAAAATCATGAAGGTTGGGCAAAAGTTTCAAGCTAGTTAGATAAGGCATGAAAAAGGGCGTCCTAGTGCATAAGGCTCACGCCTATGTGAAGGTTGGGAAGATTTGATATACACAGCCTTACTCTTATTAGTGAGGGGATTGTTTCCATAGTTGAAACCCCGACCACTTGGAAGCAAGAGACAAGCCTGACTGCTAAGTGACGCCATCGGCTAAAATAGATAAGGCATGAATATGAACATTAAAAACTTTATAACAACCAGACTAAAGGATGTGATTGATACTTTAATATAGAAGTTTAGAAAAGTTATGGAACCTAATGGTATCCTTATAGAGGCCTAGAGGTGAATAAGAGATGAAATAACTTGATCGACTAGTGTAAATTAAAGTATGAGAAATAAAAATCATGCTGAATGAGTGGAGAAAGAATACTTCGATGCCCATATAAGAACGAAACATGTCATTGAGAAAAACTTATGAGGTCTACTAATAAAGCTTTGGAGGGGAATATTTGACAACGTTAAGAAGTGAAGCAAGTGTATCTTAATATCAATTTGGTCTCCAAGTAAACCAAATATGACAGCAATTTAGTTGCTAAGAGGATTGGTGGAGATTATAGTAGAGAAAAATAGCCTCATATCTTGTATTAGAGATAGAGAACTTGTTGTGTGGTTCCAGGGAACTAACATGGCTGGTTTAAACTTTAAAAAAGTGCTTACTTGATCAAATCATGCTTTGATGTGGAGAATGGTTTATCATACAGGTACGCAGGTGTAAATTTCCTCACTCACCAAGATTCAAAGTACTCTTTTTGATTGCATTGGTCATAGATGACCTCACTAAGATATTCAATTGGAATATTTATGGTGTATGTTATTGATGATTTTAGTTCAATAGATCAATTTAACACATGAACAATCAGGTCGAAGTTCAAGAAGCTTAGAATCTAAAAAGTTTCAGAACAAGGGGGCCTACAACTAAATATACGACGAAAGTAAATTTGATCATCATTGAATGATGAGGTACTGAAGATGAAGCAATTTTACGACCTATTGTCTATGTTTCAAAAAGAAGAGATGATTGATGAGGACACTTGACATATATATCTCCAGTATATTGCTTTATTTTCATAGCAGGAGATTCTGTAGGACAGCTATAATTCAAACCAATATGACATGCCTACATGAATAAGTTCTTAAAGAATATATGGAAAGCCTTAAAATCATATAGAGGAGTCATTTCATTCAAGAAGATGTCTTGATAGGAGAATACTGAAACTAATGTGAGATGAAAATAGTAGGAATTTATAGCAGGTATTTTGAGAAAGAATCTCCCCAAACATCATTGAATGATTGAAAAATGACAATATAGTCAACCTCATATAATTGGAACTAAATGTTTAGTTCTTCATGAATCAATTCTGTTGTGAAAGGCAACATGCTCGTACAATTTCAGATGCACATCTTTCAGTATTCTTCAATTGGAATAAATAGTTATAAAGAAATAGAGGGGCATTTTCATTTTGATTGTAAGGAGAAAATCATTTTTTACTTAGCTAACTCCTATTATATACAGCAGTGATATTAACTACCACTCCAGAAAATTATGCTTGTTTAGCTTCTGGAACAAAGAGGTTAATATTATAGGGTTAGTTGGCTGAGATAATAGTAACTAATCTTTAAAAAGGTGCACTATGAGAAACGATGGCCATGCCAATGGCACACCCCTAGTCACTGACATGCATTTATAATATTTTTAATAAACTTTTTATGATATTCAAAAATATTTTTAGATCTTTGATATATCAATCTTTGATTTTCAATTTAAATATATATATATCAAAGTTCAAAATCTACATTTAATACTTTATCTTTAGATTATTTTTGTAAATGACATATTTTAGAAAAAAATCGGAAGTTATTTGTATTCCTCGAAAACCCCTGCCCACATCACCGTTCAATATTTCTTGACCTATTATTGGCTAAACTACTTCAGCACCAGGTCCAATGTGAGTAGGATTAGAGGTAGATCTTTGCTTGCTAGGCAAGAGAATAGCAATTTACAAATTCTATCTTAGTAGGACATGTATTTCTATTACTATAAAATTAATAAATAAATTAATAAATGAAAATGAACTAGTTAATGCCTTAATGGTAGGTTACCATTAATCTTAAAGATAAAGCAACAGTTAAATATAAAATATTGTTCAATACATACTATAATTGAACACATTCATTAAGACTAATATTAATAATTGAATACTCCATAATATAATTGAAAATAGTTTAATAATTAAAACTAATATCTAGTTGAATGTAAAATAACGAGGATGATCAAGACTTCATTTGTCGGCACAAGAATAGCACGAGAATGTTACATTAAATACTATTGATATTCTTCAAAACTCATTCACTGATAATATGCTTATTGTACCGTCTCACATAATCTTCATACAAATAGAAATTTTATGATCTTCTATAATATAATATAGATATTAAACATGCATGGGAATAAACGGTACCGGATAGGCATAAACATATCATAAGCATAGGTAGATTGTGAATATAGAGTATAATAAATGTGTTCTGACTATGATGGATGTGATTGATATGATGATAATTATGATGAACTCATATTATTTTGTGGGTGCACCTTTCCTAAAATTCTGCTACCTACAGACTCAAGTTCTTAGTAAAAACAATACCCTTTTGAGAAGTTTGTGTAATAGAAATGCATATCTTATCTTCATCATCACTACCACTAAATTGAGTCTCGTTATTATCACCATCACCATCACCATCACCATCATCATCATTATTATCATCTCTAGTCCTATTATTATCAATTTTATCTAAGTCTTCTAAATGATCAACTGATCAATTTATTTAATAATAATTAATAAAATTAAAAAATTAAAAAAAAGAGCTTCACATGGCACAATGACCGACACGCAACCATGTCGGACAGGCACGGGTCGGCACAACACGGCTATCTATGCTATGTAGCCACATATGCGCCACAGAGGTGGTGGCAGTCTGAGGCATTTCTTGTGTGTGCAAGGTTCAAGTTCAAGCCTAGCTCGGGTTCTAGTTGTTCAAATAACCAGCAAGTTCAAGCTCCAGATGGTTAGCTCAATTAGAATCTGAAAATTCCTATTCAAAATTGTAAATAAATGGAACACAATATTCAATGACCAGCCTGAGGCATTTCTTGTGTGTGCAAGGTGGGAAATTGTCAATAAAGAATAGATATAAAAAAAGCTCGCCCTATACAGGACTTAATGCTTTTGCGCAGTGGAAAAAAGGAATATTTGCTTATGCCAAGAATCAAACCAACCACCAGCTATGAGATTACTCCTCGTAACAAGGCTTACTGGTTGGGCTAGGAAATGGTTGTCAAAACTAAAAGATTGAATACTATATAGAAATTCCATAGGTATATATTTTGAATTTTGAGCAAGCCAAGACCAGCTCAAGCTTGGTTTTTTCAGCAAACAAACAAGATCTCAGCTGCGCCCAAGCGGCTTACCAGCCTTCAAATTAAGACACCCCTAGTTGAGACGCTATCTGTGCCAAGAAGCTCACAAGCCTTCAAATTAATTTGATACCCCTAGTTGCGACACTAGCTGTGACAACTGACAACCAGCACAGCAACCCTTGTATGTTAGAAATAATTTATTGGGTTACTTGGGCAGTGATATAATTATAAAGTATAGTCCTACTTATAAATAACAGAGAGAATGGATGTCACTTGAAAGGTAATGCACCATATTAAGATGATACATGATTGAATGAAGGAAGCTGTGAAACAAGAACAATTTGCTGAAAAACTTAACTGCAACTATTGGAATCCTCTTCCTCTTTTGTCCAGCATCTGTGCCACCAGCAGCAAAATTTGAGCAGGTGAGGACTTGCTCATCTCCACACAATACTGAAGCATCCCAGTAGCCAATCTCTTCAAAGGAGCGAATCAATCTTGTAGCTTGCATGCCATCCATTACTGGCATGTGAACATCCTGTAGACCATGAACACCTACATTTAAACTAGGAATTTAAACAATATTTCATAGCCACAGTGCAGTTTGTATTTAATGGGTGATCTGATCAAAAGAAAAAGGTTTTACTGTATATTATATGGGTCCGTGACCAGCAATGCTTTAGGAATAAATATTTGTCTTGCTAATTAAAAGAAAAAGGTTTTACTGTATATTATATGGGTCTGTGGCCAGCAATGATTTAGGAATAAATATTTGTCTTGTAACTCACAAACTAATCTTCTATGAGAGTATTGAGGAAAAAAAACCATCTTGATGCCTAATATCACTGATCCTTAAGAAACTCTGATTTTATCCCAAATCATGTCAATGGATACACAACTTGCTTGAATAAGATTGCTATATATACATATCTATATAAAGTTATAAACTCTCCAACTGCAACATTCAGGTTATCTTTCGAATAACTACTTAGTTCTGTCGGTTCTTGTGGCACTTTTTGTGTATTCAAACAATGCAATATCAAGTTGCCCTGAAATCAAACAAAGATGCAAGACTTTATGATTCTCAACATATTAAAAAAGATTGTTTTCGTTTGACTAGAGAAAATAATTTATCTGCACTAAAGGTTTTTGAACTTCTCTTTTCTGAACTCTAACAACTCCTATTTAGAGGGAAAGAAACACACTGAAGAAGCAGAAGAAACTACGAGAGCTAGGACCTGTTCTTACAATATTAAGTTGTGACTAAAGAATCTATAATAGACAAACTTTAGAGTGCTCAAAAGACAATCAGCTGTAACCCCTTTGCATTAACATCAGCATTGCAATTTGGGAGTCTACCAACAGCAGTATGAATATGCTACCATTTCTTTCTAGTGTCTTTTCAGTGATTAATAGTAGGAAGAGACATGCTAAGTAATATAGAAAGTAGACAGTAATTTGACATTGTTTTAACTACATTTCAGGTTCCAATAATGTTTCTCTATTCTGGGAACAGGAAATTGTTAGAACCCCAAAAGAAAAATACAGGTCAGATGGTTCATGATTCTAACAAAATAGAGAATATTATGCCCTCCATATACAGTAAAACCTGAAGTAGCAGCAAATGTTAATGAAAATTATAGTTGCAAATTCCATAGATCAATGGTTCTTTCTTGGGAAGGTTAATGTGGAAAAACTAATCCATTAAATGGCTGCTTTGTAATGAAAATAGAAGTAAAGAAACACTAAGAATTAATCTTTTCTCAGCTGCCAAATAATGAAATGAAAATATGGTATCTTACCATTAAAATAAGATCATACTGACAACGCTGAAGTGCACGAATAGCTCCTAAGCCATTATTCACAATATCTACTCTATGGCCCAACTTCTTCAACATTGAATATGCCACCATAATGTTGATCTTATTATCATCTACAAGAAGAATTTTGTGGGAACTGCTAGATGGTATGCGCTGAGAGCTATTATCTATTAACTCATGCTCTAAGGCATGACTTGTAAGCCTTGACTTTTTGCCATCAGACTCACAGTCTCCTTTAGATGAAAAGGACTCGCATTGTGAACCTGAAATGTTTTGGGCTTTGTTGGAGTCCAACATGAAACTGCTATGCATAACAAACCCATTTGTTGTACCTTGAAATTCATGATTTCTTTTCTTTACACTTCCAGGACAATCTGCAGCATCACAAATTGGTGAAGCACTATCAGCCAAAGCCCCTTGCCTTGATGTCAAATCATTGGAGGAAAATGAATTTGACTCCTCTGACAAACCACAAGCACCAAAGGCATCAAATTTGCTACTGTCCAGGAATTCTGCACTTTGATCAGTGAACCCACCTGAAGTTATAAGAGCACATTGCTTCTCTGGCTTAAAAAGAAAAGATCCATTGAGATCACTAGCACTTGCATCAGCTATAGTTTCAGTATCAGGAACAGCTGAGACTTCACCATGATCACTGAGGGGATCCCGCTTTAGAGGAACCTTACAAGGTAATGTAAATGTAAATCTTGACCCACAATGCTCTTGGCTAACCACAGAGAGTTTACCTCCCATCAGCTCGACCTAATTGGTATGCATTCACAAAGTTAGTGCCATAAATATGTTTTTTCTTTTCTTTTCTCGAGTAATCTTTTCAAGGCAAGGGAAAACATTCACATGTTTTTAGAACATGCTACACGATGTTGCAACTCGCAAATGATTTCATACATTTAGATGTTTTAAATTTTGATGTCTGAAAGTATTGAATATATGGAGACTCCGAGAACATCATGGTTACAGATCTAGGCATCTTGCATTAGCAAGACGAGTCAGATGGTTTCATAAAACAATAATATCACCCAGACTTGCATAGATATGTAGCTATGAGCCTATGTCAATAGAATTTACAGTAAGATCCTCATAGGTAGCTGCCTTGTAACCTTTCCTTGGGTAAGGTAGGAAACCTGTCTTAAAAACTTATTCTATAGGTAGCTGACCTAGAATGTAAAATATGCCCTAATTGCCTCCCCAGTGTGTGGCCCCTTCATATTGCAAATGGACAAATGATAGATAACAGAGACAACTAAAAGACAACACGGCCCCTCTGTGACTCTTCTGGATACACAATTAGGGATTAACACCTAATATGATTCAAACAAGAGAAAATCGAAGTCTTATACGACATTTATGTTACCATCTAAAAGCTTATCCTAATCGGAATTTAACCCGATAGATATTAATAAGATTAAAAGTCGAGTTCAAAAATAAATAAACTTGTTCTAGCTTAATCCACAGGAACTTGTGCGGAAGCATTAACATTAATAAGGCAAAAATTATTGGGCTCTTGGCCACACTGCTTAACATGCCATAAAGATCTATTCCTGCTGTGTTGCATTACATTTTTGGTGTAATGGTAAGGCTTGTGCATTACATCCAAGAGGTCATAGGTTCAAATCTCAGAAACAACCTCCTTATAACTAAGAGTAAGAATGCATACATCGCCCAAAGAATGCATACATCTCCCTTCTCCAGACCTTGCATAGGCTAGGGTCTTGTGTATTAGGATGACTTCTTTTATGAAATCTTTCATGAGCATGCATAAACATTTATTTCCTAGTTATCCTGAGGTCTTATCAGCAGCCAGAATATCCAGTATCCTATTCAACAATAATTTCTGCTAAAATCTCATAGTCAATGTTTTAAAAAGCGGCCGCGGGTGGTAGGCGGTCACCCCATTGCCTAGCGCCTAGGCGGAAAGCGGGCGACAAGGCGGGTGACAAGGCAGTCTAGCATTTTTAATATAAATAAATAAGTAAGTATAGTATATACAGAAATTTTAATAGTGCACTAAACTAAAACACTAAATAACATAATCACATTGGCTAATTGCTTATTAGTGATAGCTGAATAATTGAGATATCTATTTACTAACTCTAGTTTATTCACATGAATCACATTTCAAAATTCTCTAATCAGAAATTATATACTTAAATAGCAGGCAATTAGTAATTCCCCCAATTAATAATGCATGACAGTGAAAAAAAATTCCTTCTCTGTAATCTTAATTTAATAATTCATAAAGCAATTAGCAATTAACTCCTCTAAATTAGTTAGTTTATTAAACCCGGTCCGCTATAAAACCTGACCCGCTCACTAATAACCTCATCTCGACTTCGCGGCCCACCTAGCACTATTAAGCGCTTAGGCAGCTCGCCAAGGCGCTTGGCTGCCTTTTGCCGACGTCTTTCAACATGGCGGGGCGGCCGGTGCACCGCCCCGCCATGGTGGCTGTCTTTTCCGCTTTTCAAAACAGTGCTCATAGTTACCTACTGATATTTGAGTTGCACAGAACATTCAATAATAATAGAATTTGTAATTGATGATACACAAAACAAGTTAAACCATGATCAAGCATGAAGAGAAGTACTGACTCAGTTGTGCTACAAGTTAAATCCTTCTTTCCAAAAAAATGCTTTAGTGGGAACAAGCTTAGGAGTCTGTAAGGTGAAATATATAGGAAAATTCTTATTTTGTCTTACCAATTGTTTGCAAATTGCAAGACCAAGCCCTGTTCCACCATATTTTCGTGCATGATCATCACTTGCTTGCATATACTCTTTAAACAGCAAGGGTAAAGCCTTTTCTGTTACATCAGAAAGAGACATGTCAGGAACCATTAGAGTAGTTTTCACAGGGTATGCACAAAGAACTAACTCAACCTGGTATTCCAATCCCAGTGTCATATACGCTACAGCACAGCCACACAATTGTCTGATGCTGCTTATGATGCTTCTCAATACCTTCATCAGGCAAACATTCCTTCCCAATAGTACTCTTTTGCTCAAGATCTTCTTCACATTGTGGACAATATAAAGTGTCCCTGTCACTAGAACTTTGAGTTGTTGAACTTTTGAATAATAATCTTGTGGATGGAAAATCAGAAATTTCAACTGTAAGTTTTTCATGGAATTCCGATTGACATCCAGGACACTGTTCAGATACCACGTGAAGATTTATCCCAACTTTTCCTTTATGTGTGAATTTAACCGCATTGCTGCAAAGTTAGTTCCCACATAAATTTTGCTATTCACTTGCTAATATTATCAAATCGAAATTTGAATATCTAGAAGAAAGATTCATTGCATATTCCACCCATCAACAGACATACTGTGATTGTTGGTGTAGGATTACATATCAGTTCTTGTGCAAGAAAAGAACAATCCATCCTTTTGTTGTATATTTGCATTTCTCATTTAAATATTTGCTGAATTACCATCTTGTTTAAAGAAATGTCAGTTTACTCAGAAAGATATAACATTTTTTTAGGTAATCACACTATAACAGTTCTCCAAGAAGAATTACATAAATCAAGAATAAACAAGAAATCTACATTCACCATGACCAAAATCACTGGCATCCATATTGGCCTCCTTATAGAATGTATAAAGAGATGAACAAAAGACTTCTTACTGATTTGTTTAGTTCCAAATTCATAGAAATATATCTCTTAATTCAGATAGGACATTATTTTTAGTTCAAATATGTTTACCAAATGTTCCACATAAAATATTTTATTCCTCTAGAAAGCCAGAACTTCATCTTCCCTAGTCCTAGAACAGGTCAGTAGCTTGGGCTTCAAATTCTTAACTTATTTGAAGTTTTGAACTGCAAATGATGTTAGGCAATAACTGTGCAAGTACTACTGGTTAATGGTTATATTGTCATATGTTTCATTTGTAAATTTTTAAGAGGCTATATTCTCACATATTTCATTTGAAGTTTTCCTAAAATTTTCACAATGTTACTATATATGTTTTTTTGAATGTATGAACTTATTCGAACAAACTCAATGTCAGACAAGTGCTTTCCACAGGTATGAATTATCATCCATCACTAATAAAAACTAGGAAGAACTAAGCTTAAGCTTAAGATATGAATTGAACACTTAAATATGACTTTCAGATGAATCGATCCTGCAAGTTCAATTTGATTCCAAGAACAATGGAAAATTCAAAGAGCAACAAACGTACAGAATGATGACAATAAGTCTAGAAATATAAGCAAATCCATCAAAACTAGACAAACCCAAGAATAGTAGATCATATTGGGGCTCAGAGAGTAATTTTAAAAAAGTGGGAACTTTTCTGGGTTTTCATATCATATACTAAATTTTAATTTTAATTAAACTGAAACACCCATATGAACAATCCCTTTTGTCATTGGAGTGAATATAGATGAACCATGGGGTTCCTAATTGCAGAGTTATGTGCAAACATCTTCCAATGATAAACAACCAAACCAGGTCTCATTAGGAAGCATAGTTCAGCGCCAAGATTTTATCATTATATAACAGAATTATCTTGAAGAATACATTTCTTCATGCATAACAAATATCAAGAAGGTAAGAATAGTTACATGTCTTGCTTAACTCTTACCTGATCAAGTTAGTCAGAATCTGCCGAATCCTTAGGACATCGCCTATGACCTATAAGAATATTACATAGTTACAGCAGTTACTCAATATAACAGATTAACGCTAGAAATATGAATTGAGTCATTGCTATTTTCTCTATAAAGCAATCATCAGCTCCTAGAAGTTAGTTGTGTGTACTGTGTGGTTATTAGTGACAACAACAAGATTCTTCAAGGTCCTAAACAAACAACTTCTCTTGAACTTAACATAAAGCAGACAACAGGAAGTACCTTATCTAGGCACATATACATCATTAAAGTCAGTCAACGGCATCCAAGAAAGTCTCTTCTTTTATACATTAAAGCAAGATAACCTGTATCATTACTGAGACAACTAAAGGGCAATCAGAAGTCATACCATTAAACAAACTCAGTTCTTGTAATCAGCCTAACACAGATACCTTATCTACAAAAGATTTCCACCATTTGTGTTTCCACAGACCACAGTAGGATGTACGCACCAATGTAATGAAGAGGAGAGCTTTCTTAGAGCAGGAGGAAGTTTATTACAAGAATACAAGTAATATAAGCTCGAGTCTTCCAGATAGTAGAGATCACCATAGATTGGATGGATGAAGCACCCCTACTGCTTGTGCATTGATGTAAAACATACCAGAGCTAGGATATGAATTGAGTTCAGAAGTTCCAGCAAAGGACAAAAACATATCATTACCAATTTGGACTAAATAAGAGAAGGAACAAGAAGTAACTACTGATTTACATTTCAGCAACAAAATTTTAAAAGACTGCAAGACAAAGAGAAGAGGAAGAATTAAAAGAAGAAGATTAAGAAAAGATACACGACCAACAGAATCTCGAACAATCTATTGATTGCATGACTTTTGTACTAAAGTCATATAACCAAAACATTAACCCAATCTTACTATGGTAAGATTTAGTTGCCTTCAACTCTATGATTTGCAAGAAAAAGAAAAAGTGGAATTCCAAAAAAAAATCAAAGAACACCTAAGACTTTCTAAAAAAGAATTCTAAATTCAAATGGAAATAAAAAATTTCCAGTCCATAATGACTAAACTAGGACTTGGCACATTAACCTTAAAACCAACAGCAGAAAATAGCTAAAAAACTACCAATAATAGTACATAAAATTTGTTGTTTCGACTCACTAGAACTCTACACTAATACACGTCCTACTGTTATAGACATCTATTAAATGTGTCTATAAGGTTTGATCATTGATCCAAACGTTGGCACTTCCAAATAGGCTACTAAATGTAGGGAAAAAATGGTCATTCAACTGCTTCTAATACATAGAAACTCTCCTGGTGTTTAGATAATTAGATCACTTACCTCAATGGGCACATTGTTGTCTACATGCCCTAACAAGGTCAATTCCTTCTTCAGTGATGCAGCAGCAGTTTGAAGTACATGTTTAACTACCTCTCTAGGTCTAAACTTCACAGCCTCCAACTTCATGGCTCCTACACAAACAAGGAAAGCATTATCAGATGAGAGTTCAGACTACACCATAGTCTAAATCCCATAAGGGAAGCAGAAAAGGAGAGAAATGTGAAGAATAGTATGAATAACATTCAGCTTTTGAATTTTTTGTTCCCAAATGATAAAATGCGTGGCCTGGTTAATGTGGTCTGCATACTCGTTAAGTTTGTGTTTTGAACTTGCAATATTCTGAGCATAATGGTTACTTACGCTCATCTTGAGAAACTCCAATTTATGGATAATGAAGAAGCCATTTAAAATACATTCATGACATGAATACAGCTTCATATAGTTGCAAATAAATGGATGAATTAATAAGTAGGAACTACTCATATAATCAAGTCTGTCGCTTCTGACCACTCGGCCACTCTCCCCTTCCTGGGCTGACTTCACAAGCAGCGGCTAGTTCAAGACTCCATTTGCAAGCTTCACAGAGTCTTCCAGAAGAATTTCTTTTATTAACAAGGTGTTTTATGCTTAAATCCAATCCTTGGTATAGGGACATTCTAGCAATTTCACTTTAAGGGATGTGAAGTGCATGGAAATTCCAGTAATCAAACAAAGTGATCCCTTAATATTTAATATGCCAAACTTTCACTAAATTTCCTCAATTGGAGCTTGATCTGACCTTCATAGCGGGGATAATAGTTCATATCAACAGTATCAGAAACAAATTCTTTCACTAGAGAGACACCCTAAAATTCTGAATCAGATCTGCATACAAGAAGTTAGGAAGCTCCAATTCTCATAATCTGACTACATTTCTTCTGCTCTTGTTTTCAGTTGTCTCCAATCTGAGGGATGAATATTTACCAGATTTATGACAAGGGATAGCCTATAGGGTTGAGTGCAACTTTAAGTTCTACAAGTACTTTTACCTACATGAGTATTGTGGAAGGAGGTCTAAGAAATAACACAAAAGTACAAAAAGGAATTCGGATCAGCAATGATCGTGCCAGTAGCATGTGCCGTGCATGCCTCGGCACACACCATCGTGCCAGTGGCACACCCTTACGTGCCATTGGCATGCATTTATAATATTTTTAATAAACGTTTTAGGATATTTAAATATGTTTTTGGGTTTTCAATATATCAATTTTTGATTTTTGGTTTAAATATATATATTAAAAGTTTAAAACCTACATTATAATGCTTTTTTCATATTATTTTTGTAAATGACTTATTTTATTAAAGATAAAGTAATAGTTAAATATAAATATTATTCAACACATACTATGATTGAAGACATTCATTAAAACTAATATTAATGTTTGAACACTTCATAATATAATTAAATATTTCATAATATAATGGAACACATAATATTAATTAATAATAGTTTAATAATTAAAATTCATATCGAGTTGAACGTAAAGTAACGAGGATGATCAAATACTTCATTTGTCAGCACAAGAATAACATGAGAATGTTGCATTAAATATTGTCAATATTCTTTAAAACTCATTCACTAATAGTATTGCTCGTTGTAACGTCTTCAATAGTCTTCATACAAATAAGAATTTTATAATTCTCCTATGATATAGATATAGATATTGAATGTACGATAATGAACGGTACCGGCACAGACACATGATAAACATATGCATATTCTGATTCTAGTGAGTGTGATTGATATAATGGTAATTATGATGAACTCTTATCATCCTGTGGATGCACCTCCTGATGTCTAGTTACCTATAGACTCAAATTTTCTGTAAAAATAATACATATCTAAGAAGGTTGTGTAGTAGGGATGCATGTCTCATCTCCATCATCACCGTTAGTAGACTGAGTCTCATTATTATCACTATCACTATCACCATCACCATCATTATCATCAATTTTATCTAAGCTTTCTAAATTATCAATTGATCAATTTGTTTGATAATGATTGATGAAAATAAGAAAATTTAAAAAATATCTCCACATGGCACAATAACCGGCACGGTTCGGCACGGGGGTGTGCTACTGGCCGTGCTAAGAGCCGTGCTGGTAAATGATCCAGATACACTGACAGGTGACTGTGTGCCCGAGAGATATGGACCATCATTATATTTATAGGAAGCAACAACTCCTAAGGAAAAATCTCCCCCTGATAGCTATTTAAAGTTGAAGAGGCTCGAGTAATTCTCTAATATGAAGATCGACATATCCTAAATTTATCAACAGAATCCTACAATGGTTTAGTGATCGAGTCTGACACCAGTAAAAACTCTCTCAACCAATAGATACTCTGAATCCTCAGTGAAACAGAGCTGTGAAAATGGAAATCCAGTAAAGAACTACCATTATTTGGAGCTTAGGCTCTTATATAGTCACAGATCTGAAAGTAGGTTATCTTGATATTTGGCTAGCCAAGTGTCTTAGATTACTAAAGAACAAGCTAAAAGAAAAAGCAGCCCCAGAAAGATAGAAGGGATCAAAGGATTCTGGACAGGGGGGTTGACTTGAATGACAATTAAACAGCAAATGTCAAAATATATTACTGTGTTCCTGGAATGAGAAATATAGTGAAGATGCCACTGTATACAAAAGTGATAGGAATGCTGGCAGCATGCCTAGTGTTGTTACTAAAATTTAAAAACTAGAGCCTTTCTTTCTATATAGCTTCTTTCTGCCTCTCATTCATTTTCAGTGCTGTGAAGACCAAGCAGGAAGTTGCCATCAACAGCTCACCAACTTGCTCTGACACAGGAACTATATGTCCACTGTTAGTAACTTAAAGGACCTTTAACTTCACCTTTCTCTCGGTGGTCAGAAATTTACCAGGTTAGGTGCCTGTATATAGTTCCAAATTGACTACAATGCCAGTAAGTGAAAATACATACGGCCAGTTTCATTTCATTCACAGGGCAGGCTTAGGACCCCGTCCAACAAATATAAGTCCCTTTCTTGGACTAATCTTATAGATATTAAGGGCATAAAGAAAGGCCCGGGTAAAATAATGTACTCCTGAATAAGCAACATGTTTCCTGATCTATAAGTCTCTTAGTTTGCTTGCATGAACCGACTAAATATCAAAACTGCCTCTCTAAGAAATCAGTGCATGCAACAACGTACTCCTGAACCAGCAATAGCACTTATTTAACAAAAGCTAGCGTTACTCGATTAAAAATCAACCAAATCATATGTCCTGTCAGCCAAATCATATGCTTATCCCAGTATGATCAGCATGTGCACCTAACCTGTATTCTCTGCTCTAGAAAGTTAATTTGTTACCTAACTGGCCAAGTTATAAAGTTCACCATATTTCATCACCTTGGATGTAATGTTTAGCTGAAGCCAAAAACAATTATGGTAGCAAGATATATGCATTAGGTATACAAAACCTTGTTGATTTCAGTACAATAGCTTTCCAAAAATCAGCATATCCAACAATACCTGACTCAACCTTGGAAAGGTCAAGTATATCGTTGATCAATTGCAAAACAAGATCTCCAGAGGATAACATAACATTCAGCAACTCATGTTGCTCTTTATCCAAATTAGTGGACGCTAAAACTTGAGCCATGCTAAGCACCCCTGAGAGAGGAGATCTGATCTCATGAGACATAGTTGCCAGCATTTGTTTTGCACGCATAGTTTCCTCTACAGGTATTGAAACAGGTGAGTATCATTAGGACCAAGGTAACCAACATATTAAAAGCACCATTACTCACACATCTTAACTGTTATTTTATAACCTTGTATATGCATTGTCTTATTGAGTTCGCTTTCTTTAGCTTTCTGGACTGCTATCTCCTCCCCTAGCTTTGCCATTTTCTCCCTTTTTTCCACCTGTAGTACAGGCAAACTGGAATAAAGTTTCTCTCCACGAATCAAAAAAGATGAAATAGAGAAAGAAAGGTGGTAATGGAAAAGAGGGAAAGAGAAAAAATATTGAAGTCTCGGTCTCCTATCACTTGATATAGTGGCATACAACCTGTTGTAGCATGACATACAAGTGACTAAAAAATCAACTACTCTTGGGAGAAAAATTACAAAGAAGGAACTTAAACGTAGTAAATGATGAGTAATTATAGAAAGTAAGACAACACACAGGAACTAACTAAAAACCTCACTAGGTTCCTGGGTCCCAGTATTTAGAAACAAACAAGTGCACAAATGCATGATTATAGTGGCATCTTATTAATCTCTTAATTCATAAAATCTCAATATCTATAATAAGAGTTAATTCTCAACCTTATAAGGCAAGTCCTAGATAAAATCATAAAATAAGGATAATTATATCATTGGCAAAGAAATCCTCGTTCACTCTCACAATCAAAAGCCAAAATGGTATTAAAAAAAGTAAACAAAAGTGATGTAAAACGCATATCAACTTCCGTGAAATGGAAGAAGCAGGACTTTTACTCACTCACTCTCAGGTCAAAAGGGATGTCACAGGAAAAAAAGGACTACTAGACCCATTAGAAAGGCAGATGTTAGGGAGATATAACTTATAAATAAAAAGACAAGGAAGTCAAATCCCCCTGAAAGGGAAGAATCAGACCACTTGTTTTCCATGAAATACCAGTTTTCTAGTGGTCGTGGCGACAGCATTAATTTCAGTACAGATGAGAACAGAATAATCATTTAAAGTTTTCAACCAGGAATGAGCACTACAATTGATTATGACATAGAAAATTCAGTTTGAGAACAAGTGTAATAGAAGAATAATGGCAATTCAACTATGTCCTTTTAAATGGTTTTCTCAACATATTGCAAAATAGAAGAATAAGACAGTAGAACTGTAAAAGTATAATAGCATCTATACCTGATCGGTTACATCCATTCCCATATAATTCACACCGATGGTATCTCCTGCCTTGCTAAACACCGGTTCAACATATATCAAGAAAGTCTTTGCTCCAAACAATGGGGTATCAAATGTCAATTCCCGCTTAGCAGGTAAACCTCGGTCTAGGACTTCTTTCTTGAAATCCTGAATCTCCTTTACACCAATTCCACTGAATATTTCAATATCTGTTTTACCTATAATATCCTGAAAAATCAGTTACAACTGCATCAAAACTTGAGAGAAAAAAATTTACTGTACAGAAACAGCTGTTTCACAAAAAGAATATCCCAGCTGCCCAGCATACAACAACAGCTGGATTAAACCATAGTTTTAAGTTCTCTCTTTAGGTATTAAACATGGCTGAGTCTAACTTAACATAAACCAAACAATGTGAGCAAGCATACATTATATACGAAGAACTTATTCTTGATAATCTTGTCTTCAGATATCTATAGGCATTTAAACTACAATCAGAAAATTATGTGTAGTCACAAAATTATCCCATTGAACTTAGCTAATTGAAAACTTATATACTAAAATCGCACCGTCGTCCTAATTGGCAAGTCTGAGCATGATTATTCCAATAATTCTCACTCAGCATTTATTTCTAGTTTTCTACATATTATAAGACCGAGTAATGGGCGTTTCATGGTTCAGATGTTTAAGAAATAAGAAAACGATTCATAGAGAATCAGAGCGGCTGCAATGAGAATGCTGAGATGGATGGGAGCATCTCTAGAAAATAGTAATATAAGGACAGTTGCATCCCAGACAGATTTGCAGCAGTGGTAAAATGGATTAGGTTCAAGAAGTATCTTCAAAGTTTGTTCAGACAGGAAATTGGCATACAACAGATGGAAAGAGTATGGAGAAGAAGAAGTCAAGTGAAAGGATATATCATCTATAAATAGTAAGATTACAGAGGAGAAAACTGATTCAAGTGAAAGGTTCCACGAGGGTCAATGGAAACTTGCTAGATGGAGAGAGAGAAAAATATGATGTCTTCTAGTTGACTGAGGTCAATGGTCATAGCCAAAGATTAAAGTTCAATAGTGCAAGAGATTCATCTAACTGTTCCTAACAAAGTGGCATATGAGGTAGTAATGTTGCTTGACTTGCTTCACCATTCTGAATAATATACATATATATGCACATTCAGCTTCTTTCTCACTTTTCAACACAAGTTCTTTCAACTGTTGTCGAAGTTGTTCTAGAAAATATGTTCTTTACTTCCATATTGAAAGCATTTATTCATTGTGAGACTGACACAATTAGATGTGTTGGCAAGGACATTCCCAAAGATATGCAAGTTGCACAGATAGGCTTTTAAAATTTATTAGCTTCATGCATTGAGAGGTAGACGCAATGTCATGATATATGAATATGAAGGACAGTGCACTACCTGTGTCATCATAACTTAATAATGGTGTCCATAAAATCCAGACCTATTGTAAACTCAATTAACTAAAGAGAAAAAATATACCTCCTCTGCAAGTGATGGAAAGTGATTATATATGAAACGATACCGCAATTCTTTGTCCTGAAATAAAAGACAAGATTGTAAGATGGACTTGCTATACAGTAGATAAGATACCGTCTATTCCTTTATTAAGAAAGTATAAATGTGCACACTAAGCATTCCAAGATAGAATTTATATATCAATTATCTGGTACGTTCCAAGATAGAATTTATTGTTGAAACCAGTAACCCAATTATATAATCCAATAAGGACATCAGTGTCAGATCATAAATATTTGGAGAAAAAAATTATTTTCACACTGTTATATGATTGTCAAACATATGAAGATAAAACATCATGCTTTCATTGCCATTTAGTTTTACATGAAGCAACAGAAATAATGTGAAATTTGCCTTTAAGTTTTTCTAGTAATGGTGAATCATCAAATAACCTAATATTTAATTTCTTAAGTTTATATTCCAAGCAGCAATACTAACAATGATGATTTCTATGTAAGAAACCTTTGCTCATTCCAAAATTGAATTTACCATGAACATTCATCTTTTAAGAATGACACCTACCTTAAGCATTCTCCCTTTTTCCTCCTCTATTTAAAAAACATCTCTTAGTCCATAAGGTTCACCACCATGCACAATGGTGGTTGATTTACCACTCAAGTAAGAAAAACCTTCACAATGGAAAAAGATTTCACCTTTCCTTCACCCATATTGCATGAGCCTCGTGCAATAGGAAACTCTTTCCTCCTTTTGTTGGATAATGGAGTGATTCATGGTTTGGTAAATATTTCTTTTATTCATGATTTAGGCATAATTAGTCAAAGTAATCCATTCAAAAGGAGGAATGCAAGAGAGAAACGTTAGCCAATATGAAAGCCAAAGAAAAATCTTTTTCAGTGAATAATTTTCTACACTTGACAACCAACAAAAGGGTGGCAACTTTTGACCAAACATGCCAACCCAACACAAACCCACCAACCGATAGAAGGCTTCGGGTTTAACAAAAACAAGTACATGTCTGTCATAAGAGGATATTAGTAATTAAGTGAGTTGCTTTCATGTTTGCCTATGCTGCAAAAATTAAGGAGCAAACTCTTTTGCAAAACCAAAGATGGAGTGTGCAAATATTTGCAAAATTTCAGAAAGTTTTGTTAATGTAGATCAACTTTACTGATATGAAACTTTTGGATAATCTTCTCTCACTGATATTGAACCGGAGTGACTGAGGTTGTAATCCTACTAAATAAGAGTATCAGATTAGCTCAAATAGAGTTAGTATTACAGTACGAGAACATTCATAGTTCCCTCTGCTTCTTTTCATGTTTCTCTCTCCATAAGAATCCTACTTAACGAAAGAAAAGTAAAGAAAAAAAAATCATATAAAGAAAAGTAAAGAAAAAAAAAATCATATAACTGCACAGACACCACCATGATATCCTGCACAAGATATATGAAATCTAAAATTTATCTAACATATCTACTGCAAAACAGTTTAGCATAGGGCACCTGGTGACCAATAACAATAGGTGCAGTCTGAAGAATGAAGTGCAAGAAGTTGTCAGCTCTTTTTAAGATCTGAGATAATTCTTCCACTGGTGAGGACTGCGTTTCGAGATTTTTAATTTTCTCCTCCAATTTTTTCTGTAGTGCCTCTGCTCTGTGGATACTTGACTCAAGCAATTTATCTAGTTGCAATGCCCGTTGTTTCCAGTATGTAACAGTATTATACTGTGCATCTATGTCAAGTTTTTGGTTGTACAAAAGAACATCATCCTTCCTACTAGGAAGTGCTTCCCAGATGTCACAAACTTCATCTAAAATAGAAATTTGTCGTTTTGCACCAACATACTTTTCTTCCTCAAAGCGATGTTCCTCTAGGACCTCTAGTTTCTTGAGTTCAACTTCTATTCTCTGTTTGCGTAGGATGTCAAGCTCTTCATTTAGAAGGCGAGCAGCATTAGCCTGCTTATATTCCCAATGTTTTATAAGGTATGCCAACTGAGAAGAACCCTTTTCACTGTAATTAGTGAGTTCCCAGAGGCAGTCAAAATCTACAGCAGTAGACTCTTCTTTGATAGTAACTTCCTCCAGCATATCTTGGTCTGTTCCAGGCTTCTCTACATTGAACTGCTTCCTAGCTTTATCCCCTATATCTTTAGGCCACATGGAAGGCAAGACATCTAAATCTGCTTCTCCAAGATGTTCATCCCCCATTCACAAAAGATGAGAAACAGCTAATAAAATTTGCACTGAGTTTCACTCGAACATCAGTAAGCAGAGCATCCAGCAGTTCAAACCTTCATGTCACAAGCATCACTGTTCGCCACTAATTTTCTGCTCAATATTCAAATAATTGCAGTATCAATAATGTATTTTTGGTGGCTAACAGAAAGCAATGATGCTTTCCAGCAGTTCGATCTTTATTCAAGTAAGAACATGGCAGCAGACCATCCAAGTTTGAAGCTGTAATAGCATGTCAAAGGGTTCAGTATTAAGGACAATGAATAGCGTGCAGTATGAAGTTCAAAGCACTGATAGTAAAATGTCACAACTTGTGATGGTTACAAAGAAGAAGCAACAGAAATATAGGTGCATCGAGGTAGATATATCATGTAACAAAAGGGTAACACTAGCAGGT
Organism: Typha latifolia; assembly: GCF_019914945.1. Classification (NCBI taxonomy): domain Eukaryota; kingdom Viridiplantae; phylum Streptophyta; class Magnoliopsida; order Poales; family Typhaceae; genus Typha; species Typha latifolia. The sequence continues at coordinate 1,261,094 of NC_133093.1, forward strand.
TGCTTAGATTAGTTTAACACAAAAAAAAAGGTAAAAATTTGCATTTGAAGAGAAACCAACAAGGTTCGTTATCATGCACCAACTACTCTATAAACAAGAACAAAACAAAATACAATGAGAAAACCCAGATAGTATTCAGTACATGCAAGATAGTCAAGTACGGACACAGGATATATGCAAAAAGAGAGCACTATTGACACGAAGCAACTCAAAGATGGTCATGCATTAACCAAATGCTCCAATAAACCGACAGACAGGTATATTCAAGCAAACGTCTAGAGAAACCTTCAAAGGATATAAAGGTGCATTTAAAGAACTCATGCCATTGTGGTCTGGGTGCAACTAATAAAGACTCAGGTCTGCAAACAACGAAGTGAGGCCCCTAGATGAACTAATTTCCCACAGCCCATTTAAGTAAATACCAGAAAGACTTGAACTCTGATAACATGACACCCCGCGAACGAGGCAATGCGTCAAATCACAAAGCATTTCCATTGAACTATTTGCCCACATCCCATTGAAGTCAATGCCATAGATATTCGAACTATGATATTACAACACCGCAAGAAAGAACCAACGCGTCAAAGCAAAAGATCCATTTCCCAAGATCAAACCTTTCGCACGAAAGCACAACAAAATCCGATCCAATACAATCCATATTATAAAAATAAGAACAAAAGAAACGTACCGGAACTCCCATATTTAGGGGATATTTGTAAGAATAATTCGCCAAAGCGAAATCTTGTTTCTTCTTTGCGGGGTTTGGAGCTCTCGTGAATGGATAAATCGGTGAAACGTAGAGAAAGCGAGGGAGGAAGGAATCTAAGAAAAGGAGGAGAAAAGAGGCGACCATGTGGAGGAAACAATTTAAAAATGGGAGGTGAAGCCGGATTAGAATCTGGATAACAGCCCATATGTAATGCCGCGAGGAAGTGGGAGGACTGCTTTGGTGCAGTTCTTCGATCCCTCTCTGGTTTTGGTACTCGAAGAGAGCAAGAGACGATGAGAAAGTGCAAAGAAAAAAAAATTAAAAAAATAAATAAAAGGCGTTTTGCAAATAACCTCCTATTCTTTAACATTATTCCAAATAAACCCCTCCTTATATATGATATTTGCAAAAACCCTTCCCCTTTTATCAAATTTCCACACAAACCCCTCAAATTCAACTTACATAAATGTGTAGATGGATATGCAAATAGCCATTCCAAACTGCTAGTTTTCAATTAATTGTATACTTAATAGAAAAACAAAGCTGCCCACAATGTTCTCCACCACTTGTATGACCAAATAATTGGCACCAACCTCACGTTCTTGGCATCAAAGAAAAAAAAGATTAAGCTTATTTAATGAGTACACCCATAAAAAGTTTACTTTTAGATTGCGCGCATTCGACAGTTCTGATTACATTCGAAGAACTAAATAAATAAATATATATATATATATATGATTGATCCACACGGAATCGGCGTGAACCAAATCCCAATCAATTAGGTTTAAACTAATCACTTGTAAGCTAGTAGACCACTGAAACAAATATATAAATACTTCATCAAACTAAAGATCCCATGAACCTTTCAGAAGTACAAACATAGGTATAATATATAATTTTATAATCTCCAATTTGGGGAGACAATTAATCACTTTATAGTTGGCATTTTATGGGAAGGAATTTGGATAACATTTGACCACTTGGTCACATGGAAATGAGGTTACCACGTCACATAGTAGTTGAGTTTTTATAACTCCTAATCATTCCTTTAAACATAGATTAATGAAAAAGATGGGGTCTAATTTAATTGGGTCTTGTCAATATTTAGTAATGCAATCCGTATTGTATTAAGTAAAGTTCTTACTTTACTCTACTTAATTGCCTTGAATGTTATATAAGGAAATAAGTATCTTAATATGGATTTTTGTTAACCATCTTGAGAGAAATGAAGAATTTAATCATCCGACCAAGATCCAGACAATTTTTTTTTCTCAAATAGGGCTAATTAATGTTGGGAATTGAGGTTAAATCTTCATATAAATCATAAAAAGAATTCTAATAAAGTAATCAAGCCGGGCTTGCATTTTTGAAGAACATATTGGCTTATTCAAATCCAAAGTTGGTTTAATCTCACAACTTTAGCAAGTTGAGCATTATATTATGGCCACATTAAAGCTGTAACTAAAAGCATCTATTAGCTGTAATCCAAGCATAATTTAACCTAAACAAGGGGCTTAATTAACCTGCGCCCATAGATTAAGAGAGGCTTAATCGCAACCTCTTAATTAATTTTTTATATAAGACATGAAGCACTTTTGCTGCATTAACCTGCATGGGTGCCCAATAGAGGTAGGCATGTGCATATGAAACTATTTGAAATTTTAATTAACAACTTTGAACAAAAATATTATTTAAGTAATAATAAAGTTCAAATGTGCAACTTGGAACGTGCAAGATGGTTGTCTGCATACTATTACCAGGAGGCAAAGAATAGTATTTGAACAAAATTAAATGAAGTTAGTATTGGAATTTGATGATAATAATTTATTCCCATTTAATGGGAGGAGGATCTTATGGTAAGGGATTTGCATGGATGCCAATTCTCCAAGGGTGGGTTATTTTATTTGTAGAATCTTTTTTATCATTTAATACCCTAAATTTATATGATCATTTTAGATTACACCAAGATTGTGGTGGTTTGCAGAAATCTAATGAAGGTAATTGTGTTTGGATCGAGAATCAGTATTAACTTTTTATTCTAGTATAGTAAGTGTTATACTAGTTAAGTATTCAAACATCAATTTATATTCATCTCAAAACTAGTTTAGTAATACTTACTTCTCTCTCCTCTCCTCTTACACCAATATATTATATATACCAATAAATTATAATTGCCATTTTGCCCCTGAACATAAATCATTTAAAATGTTCTCCCCTTGTCATATCTTCATTCGTCCACTATACAAAGTATGTTGATTATTTGCCAAAATATTTTCTAAATACATTACATTTCCGTGTCACATCAAATATAATTATTACACCGCTATATTAATTTACATACAAACAATATATTAGCCTAAACTGATTTAAGCTAGCTTCTTTCAGTTTAAGAAATTAGCATAAATAAACTAATCCAAGCGCCACTTAAAGAATGAGAAGATGGAGCTACTTGTGCCCGGTTGCAATCTTCAGGCCTATGCAACCACTCTACCGGTCTCAATCTTCAAGCGTATCTGATCGGATGTCTAACAAGAAAATAAATTAGTGAGCATTATGATAACATTATAAGGAAATGAAAGATAAAAAAAAAATGAGATAGAGAACTAAATTTTATCCATATGGGACTTACAAAAAATTTATATTAACAGCCAAGTTAATTTCTTCCTAAGAAGCAATAAAATAGAAGGCCTTCATTGAGTAGTCACGCCACAAATTAGTTTGTCATGTAAAATAAGAATGATACTCTGCAGTGGCACCTCAAACTATTGCTAAACTATCACATGGTGACATTCATAAACTAACTTCTATTTGAGGCTTTCAGCAATATGTTGCCCTTGGTATTTGGCCACTAACTGTTGGATATACAAGACTTTTGTGTACAAGAGTCTAGGCTAATGTATTAAAAAGCTCTTCTCAAATTGTGTTCCTTCAGTTGTGCAAAAATGAATAAGCTTCACTATTATTGCATCCAGTCTCAGCAGGATTTATCCAAGTAGCTAAATTTAACAATTCCTTCATGGTAGACCAACACCAACGAGCATCCCTATATTATTCGTAGGTTTTCCTGGTGGATCACAACAGGAAGATCCCCAAAGAGACTCAAGTAATTTAAGAAAAATTGGTCATGGCCTATGAAGATTATAGGAAAGATCTAAATATACTTCTTAGATGCTAAGTCACCATCTTATGCTGGTACGATGCACAGGGATATCTTAGAGAAAAAGGGCTACTCTTAAAATTGTTGTAGAATTTGAATATGAGATTGTCTAACTTAACAAGTAGCAGCAAAAGTGTCTTAACTTCACATTGAATTAATTTGTCGCTGATTTAATAATCAGGGACAGACTCTAATTCTAGAGAATATCTAGTTTAACTAAACAGTCAGGATTTATCCCATACATGTGTGTACAAATTGTAAATCGAACTGTGATCCATTTAGTAATAAATAAATATTCTAAATTCTCGGAACATATTTACAATCTATAATAGCATGTAAACAGAATTGGTTAGAGTTAGTCTAAATAATAGGTAAGTGGTTTGATCCAGAGAAAGGAATGCTTAATGCTTTGACATAGTTTGATTGCAAAATAGAGGCCAATACATCTTCATAAATACTGGTGGAACATGATGGATTTGTCTAGGTCAAAAATTAGTGGATTAGAAAAAGTAATGTCTTGAAGTCAATTTGCATTTAAGCTCCAAGTACTCAAGAAAAAAGTATCAAATTTGACCCACACTTTCCTCAAGCAGAAAGATGGTGACACAAGTTAGTTATGCCTATCATCTTCAAGTGCAATATCTCTAGAAAGTTTTGTTAGTTTAGGAAAATGCCGGAAAGCAATGATAGATGACTCTAGATGACTCTACATGACTGACATTGGCAACAGAACAATGGATGCCTAACTTAGCATTAATAATCAGAGGTGAAATGAAAGGTAAATCTAGTAGACTGTTTAAATGACACTAATTTCCTCCATTTTCTCTTTAAATATATTTGAACAAAACTAGCAATAGAAATGATATATCATTGTTAACTAGTTTAAATAAGAAACTGGGAAGCGGAAGAGGAACACAATTAAAACTGGAGAAAAAAAAATATAGTATAGTGCAGGATAAATAGATGCATAAATCAGACTCAATTGTTCAATATATGGAGTTACCATTTAATGTGATAATGTCATCTACAAAATTTGAAAATATCAAGTTCTTTCAACAAAAAAAAAAGTTTTATTACATGAAACTGTAAGTGCATTTCAATAAAATCGGGTCCAATAAAAGCATCTCTCTACTTATGCATTCTTATGTTACAGTCGCTCCCATCCCCGAGAAAGAAAAAACAATGGTAAATCAAATAAATTTGCCAACTGAGCAAAACTTGTCTTAAGAAAACTATGGATGTGAATGCTCACAAGTCATAAACACGGCCAAGTTAGGGGAGAAAAAAGGATCTATGTGACTGATTCCAGTAATTGTGAATCAAGAAAACTATGCCCTTGCATCTCTTTATTCGCGACAAATTCCAACACATTATGCTTCAATGTTTACAAAATGCACTGTTCAGCTACTTCTACACCTCTCTTACCATCATTTGTGACCTATTACCAACTTTTCCAAGACTTTGATTCGGCATCCCATAAACAAAATCTAAAAACCTTACAATCAGAAGCAAGACTTCTTCGGATTTTGCAAGCACAATGTACCCCACGCCAAATACTGAAACACAGCAACGGAGCTTTTTCCCACTTCATCCATTCTGTTATTCCTTAAAAACTTGATAATCTCATTCAAGCTGATGCATCCACAAATTTCAAACAATAAATGTACCTAAAACTCCAGGGAAAAAGGAAAAACATCATATGACCTAAAAATCCTACCTTTAGAAGCGTAAATTCAAAGACCCAGTTCCATTCTCTATATAATATATCGATCAATATCCATGGCCAAAATCTATCAATCTAAAGTAACAGAAAAGAAATCGATGCCGAGAGAGAGAGAGAGAGAGAGAGAGATCATTACTGGGTTTCTCAGGTTTCCCGCCGGCCCACTTGGAGCCGGCGAAGTGAACCTTCTCGCGGGAGGCGGCCTCGGACTTGCAGCCTTGTAGGGCTCCCTGAGGCCGAACCGGGGGCGTGAAGGCGCAGATGTTGGAGTAGATTATGCACGTCATCCCCGCGGCTCTTCGGAAACCAAATATTTTATATAATTTTAAATATTATATTTTTATTTTTTTTAATCAATTAAGCGGATTATGATCAAACTAAGCTCAAAATTAATTTAAATTTATACCAAACTTAAATTATTTTATTTGAAGCCGAGCTTGATCAAGCTTTAATTAAATAACCCCACCCAATAACTTCCAACTAAATCACCTTATTCCTCTTAATATTATTTTGTATCACAATATCTCTTTACATTTTGACTAAACTATAAATATAAATATTATTAATAATCTTATTTTAATTAAATAAATATGTAATATAAAAAAAGAGTTTGAGGGGTTTACTAATATAAAATAAAATTTTAGTAGGAGAAACGTATAATGGTAAAAAATTAAAATTCACAAGATAAAATAATTTTAGTCTAAAATATTAGGGGATAAAATATATTTAACTCAAATAATAAAGGGAACAAAAAGTAGTCCAATACTATTGTAAGCTATCAAGAGAGAATTAAATTATCATGTTGATCCTTACCCTAAAAATTTTAGGTAGATTAAAGGATATAAATCAGCTTCAAATTGGAGAAATCTCTCAACCATATGAAATGGATGGAAGAGGCTAATTGCATGATTTTGATCACTAAATCACAATTGATATAGATGTCCATCAACTAACTTAACTTTCTTTGACTTAAACACATATTAAATACAAGTGGATGGAACTATGGGAGTAGCTAGATGTAGCTATTCAGCAATCACATAAACATTAATGTCAAACATAATATCTTAATAATAAATAGCCTTTTTAATTTTAATAAAATCTCACTAATATTTCACAAATTTTACTATTTATATACTAGACAAGAGGCCCATCTTTATAACAAAGATAATTTTTCTAATTTTTTTTTTAATTAAATGAGGAGAATCCTTCTCACTAAGCTATCAACATCTTAAAACATCCATCAAAGTTGTACATCAAGACAAGCCAATCAAACATGCTGACTTTATGAGAGATCTTAACTTGTGGGTGATATGGCTAAGTATGAACTCAAGAAAAGAAACAAGCGGCAAGACTTAGCTGACAAGCAACTTCCTCCAGGGCATTCCATTATTAAAGATGCTGATAAGAGTTAAGAGTTAACAATATCCACATCAATAAGTCTTTTCTTTTAAGAAACATGCCATGGTATTGAGCATATCCTAGACAGGGTTTCTTTACATTTGGGCTATTTGGCAGCTCACTGTTGGTCTAGCTATACCTTTATTTCATGTACCACTTTAATTTTCTTTTTTTAAAGGTTACACTTTACAAGCAATGCTTTTAGATAGATTCAATATTTGATAAAACATATTGGATGCGCGCTAGAAACCTTGAATTACAAGGGTTGAAGGGTTGATAGCATCCACCCTCTGGCAGATATAGAAGCAGCAGCGGAATCAGGTGGTCTTTGGTGGTAAAGTAGCAAGCAAGAAGGTGGTGGAATACAATAAAACTCTAATGGTATCAACAGACACCCGGCAAGAAGATTGCTCGGTGGCTACCTCCAGAATATGAGTGGGTGAAATTGAACATAGATAGAGCATATAGGGATGGTGCTTGCTAAGGTGGTGCCGAGGCAATGATAAGAAACTAGTACAAGATCATTGCCTCAGCTAATTCTAAAAGACTGATTTCCTCGATCTCCCTTGATGCAATTAGAATACTCAAGGGTGAGACAATGCCCATGGAGGTCAAGAATATGATGAGCTTAGCGATTGCCAATAGATCCCAAAGTTTTCTAATGCAATATGTATCTAGAGAAGCAATCAGGTTGCTGACCAGGTAGCAAACCGAGATAGGTTAGCTGTGAGAAGTTTTACTGATCAGGCCTCACCCCCTAGATTTTTACACATCGAATCTTATAGTAATTATTTTTACCATAATAGTCTTATCCTTATAGTGTGCTTGATTAATAAGAAGTAAGAAAAGAAAGTGATAATTGTCTACAAGTCTATAATATTTGGATAAAAAAAGTGGAGCAAACAATGAGTTATCCACTTTCCTAAAATGACTGAGAATTCTCTTCTTTACCTATCAAAAATAGTTTCACTTTATTACTTACTAAAGTGAGATGCTTTATTAAACTCTACTTTTTTGGGACTAAACATATTAAACCGAGATTACAATGCAAAGTTGCAAACACTAATAAAAAAAAAAAGTTTAGAAGGGCTTAATTATAAAAAAAAGTTTTTAGGAGCAGAAAGATTTCAGGGGGGGTAAGATGTAAAAAGCTACGGCATCAGTGTATCACCCATCAGAAAAGTGGCGTCCGAAATCTCCGTTGAGCGTTGACGAGGCCTTCGACCTCGGTTTTGCTTCCCGAAACGGAAGCGAAAACGAAAGCGAAATCGCCCCCAAAATTTTCAATTCGCTCCACCTCCTCCAAATCCCATTACTTTTATTTATCGAGAAAGAGCGAGCGAGAGAGAGAGAGAGTGGAGAACGAGAAAGAAAGGAGGAGAGAACTCGGATATAATCATATGATCTCGATCCTTCGCTAGGGTTTTCCGGATTCGCGATCACATGAGACATCGAAAACCCTAGCCCTAGAGGGGTTTCGTTAGATGCTCGGCGCCGCCATCGACGCCCTGGATCTCTCGGCGCTGCTGCAGCTCGTGGTCGTCGCGCTACTGCTCCTCTCCGCGGCGCTGCTCGTGGTGAAGAGGGCCGCGTCCAGGTACTTCGACGTCGACACAAGCTTTGAGGCCGCTGCCGGAGCCGGCGCGGGGTACGAGGAGTTCCGGAGGCCCATGTCGATCGGCGGCGACGACGGCTCCGCCGGGGTCTGCGCCTCGTGTGGGCATTCGGGGACCAAGAAGTGCTCCGGGTGCAAGAGGGTGCGGTACTGGTAGGTTCTTTGGCCTATTACTTTTTTTGTTAAAGAACCGATCTTTCTCTTGGTTTCTCGTGGTCACGATACAGCGTCGTTAGGTTTTGATGATAGCACAACGGAAGAAGTTCAAATTGAATTAAATTGTAGGTAATTGGCACAAAGTTTTGATCTTGCAAGTTATTTTCATACTAAATTGAATTATTTTTTCTTTCCTTTTGGAATACAAATATATCATGTGGACTAAAATTCGTTTTGTGGTTTGATGTTCTGCATTAGTTGCACGGAAAACGGTGATGAGGAGATATATATTAAGTAAGATTTTGAGGTTTTTTTTTCGTATTTTCATTTGTTAGGGTTCGGTGGTTTCTAATCCAACAGTGGTTGGTGAATTTTCTGATATCAGAGGCTGATGAAAGGCAGTGATTTTGATTTTTGTTTTCTGCCCTAGCGAATTGTTTCCTTTCACAGAAATTCTAAATGGACTCCGTTTTTATTTCTTGAGTAGTTTAACTCATAAATTCAATTAGAAGTACAAAACCATTATTGAATTTGCTGCTCTCCCTCTCTTTTCTTTCCATCTTCTTTCTCCCGATTTTGAACCTATGATTTTGTTCATCCTATTTAAGTCCCTTTCTTGTTGACCTCCTCTTTCATGTAGCAAACCCTTTAGCCACCTTCAACCTACTATATGTTTGCTATCCTTATTGCCTCAATGCCACCATATTCTCATATTTTGCCATCCATATTGACCATAGAGATCTTATTTTGCTGGCTCACTGCATCGTTTTTTTTTCTGATGTCTTTGCAGATACTTTTTTAAAAAAAAACTTATAATGTCTTGTGCTTTCTGGACATAGAGAAGTTGTTGCCAATATCAAATTACCTTCTATTTTCACAAATTTCAGAATACAGCATGATTTCTTAACCATTCTATTTGTTACCAATATCAAATGCCTTTCCATTTTCACAAAATTCAGAATACAGCATAAATAGGAAAGGTGCATTATCACTTGGTTTGCCACATGCCTCTGAACTAAGTCAAGATTAACAAAGGAAAATTATCAATAAAGGGGACCTAAGGAGTTGGGACTAAAGGCTTTGGTAATGAGTGAACCAGTTTAAACTAGAGGTGCCCTTAGGGTAGTGGTAACTGAAGAACAAAATGATGAGGAAGAACATAATGATTGTTGAACTTGGTTGGTTTGTCTTTGAATAGGGAAACTGAGGTCTATGCACTGTACTATATGTACGAAATGAATGAATCACAACTTGGATGCAGATATGGCTATTCTAAACATGACTTAATTATCCTTCAGGGGTCCTACATATTGTATCATAGGTCATTGATGTGGCCCTAATACCAAACTAATATGGCCTTAGGAATGAGAAGAAAAAAAACATGCCGATGCGAAAAAATATGAGGTACATGGATTCACCTTTAAGGAGAAAACATAGGGTATGTGTTAATCTCTTTTTCTGCCTCTAAGTGCCATTTTCATACTAGCATAGCTAGGTAGATAGGAAAGAAGATTAACCCATCCGACTTGTAGGGAAAATAGGATTAATCCTCTTGACTTGTAAGGATAAGAAGATTAACCCTGGAGAAAGAATTTTGATTTGTAATAATCCTCGACATTCCCCAAGAACAATATTTTTTTTTGAATTTTTTTTTCATTATTTTTAGCTTCCCAATACCCTTTTCATACTAGCATAACTAGATAGATAGGAAATATAAGACATAACCCATCAATCTGTGGGAGAAAAAAAAGATTAACCCACCAAATTGTGGGGTAGGAAAATTAACCCATCTACTTTGTGGGAGAAAGAAGATTAACCCACCTGACTTGTGGGAGAAGAAGAAAGCCCGTCTAAATTGTGGGGGACAAAGAAAATGTGAAATCCACCATAAAAGAGAGCAGGGGGGAATGATAACGTGGAATCCTCCATAAGGACAATTTTTTAAAAAAAAAATTTCTTCTCGTTTTTGGAATTCCCGTCACCTCTACATAAAGAGATGAGAGGATTACATCAAATCACAACTTAGAATTTTCATAATCTTTTCTAATTTAATTTCTAACTAAATTCAGAATTTTTTAACTTAAGATCAACCAATCCTTGAAATAACTTATCTGAAAACAAACTAACAATAGAATCTCTTAGCCTATGTTTGCTTCAGGATTATCTTTTTCCCTTTTCTAGGTTAGAAAGCAAACATCAAATTATCCCTATTTTAGATTAGGAACACTACTCGCATACTGTAAACGCAAATCTAATTTGTAATGAAAAGAAACATCCGAAAATAAAAAAAATAAAAGAAAATCTAAATCTCACTGGTCCTGAACAATGTGATACTTCATCTTTCATTCTCTTCTCATTATACTCTCTTCAAATATAGCAGTACCTCATTTACAGAAACTCAAAAATCTTTTTTACGACTAATAGTCTAATATTATCATCTTTCAATGCATTGATATATTTAATTGAGTGTGCTTATGTGTATTAATTAATTTCGTAACTTAAGAGATCTACTCACTTTGATAACTTATATTCAGTTCACGAGCATGCCAGTCAAAGCATTGGGAAGCTGATCACAGGTTAAAATGCAAGCAAATGAGGTTGTCAGAAAAGGCAGAATTTATTTCGCTTGGAAATAGCACACACAATGAAAAACCATCTGGATTTGGTCCAATTTCATTGGTGCCTGCTAATAAAAGAGGGAATAAGGTGACTGGCGTACTCTTTTCTTGGTAACTACATCTGCTATATTTGGCATGGACTGCATCACCATAAAATCACTAAAAATTTTATCTGTACTTAGGTGCTCTTTTCTTATGACGAATTCTTAAAGCTATTCAACTGGGACAATCCAGGATTTCCACCTTGTGGGCTTCTGAATTGCGGTAACAGGTGCGCAAATGTTTATAGATCTTTCTCCCTTTCATTAACTTATAGTTTATCTTGAGCATCTGCTAAACTAATGCTCAACTTCTCTGCAGTTGCTTTGCTAATGTGGTTCTGCAATGCCTGGCGTGCACTAGACCACTTGTTGCCTATTTATTGGAAAAGGACCATAACAGAGGATGTGGGTGGCTGAGTTACAATTTTTATAGGATATTCTCTTATAATTGGTCGAAACCTTTTCCTTATATTTCACCAAGATTGTTCTTGACTTCTTTCTGTAGGTGTCAGGAAGCAAGAAGATTGGTGCTTTTTGTGTGAGCTTCAAGTTCATGTTCAAAGAGCTAGCAAAAGTTTGCATCCTTTTTCACCAATTAATATTCTTTCTCGGTTACCTAATATTGGTGGCAACCTTGGCTATGGTAGACAGGAGGATGCTCATGAATTTATGAGGTGCTTCATTTGCTTATTTGATTGAAAATTTACAGATAGTTCAAATTTTAATTTCTTTGCACTGGCAGCATCTTTGATCGTTTGATGCAGCTGATGCCTTGATTTTATTCTGAAGCTATAATTAACTGAAGTGAATACCTACGTAGGTTTGCAATTGAAAAAATGCAATCAGCTTGCCTTGATGAATTTGGGGGTGAAAAATCATTGGATCCTAGCACCCAAGAGACAACTCTTATTCAGCACATATTTGGCGGTCATCTCCAATCTCAGGTTAGTAAAGCTGTCCTTGGGATATGAGACACCAAATCGTTTAATTGGCAATTATATCATCTTGTGATAATGAGAATACTTCTGTCTATCTATCTCTTATAAACAAGGCCTCGTTTATAGCTAGTTGTGTCACTTGAATGATGGACATTAAACTACAGACTTGCTGAAACAATGCTACTTCTTTTAGTTCATGATAGTTCCGTGATGCTCATTTATGTCCTTCTGGTCAGCCACCACTTTTATTTTGATAGGCCGTTTCCATCAGTTTCTTTTTGTTTTTCCTTGAGGGGTTAGTCTGGTATAATATGATGAATTATCTTTCTGACACACACGAAAATTTATTACTGGGGGTTTGGGTCCTCTAATATTACCTCTAGCAATATGTTGATTTTTATCTATTGCAACATAACATTGTGCTCACTTTATCTAAATCTAGGTGAAATGTACAAAATGCAAAATGATCTCAAACCGTTACGAGAATATGATGGACTTGACGGTTGAAATTCAAGGGAATGCTGAATCTCTAGAAGAGTGCTTAGATCAATTTACTGCTGGAGAGTGGCTTGATGGGGAGAACAAGTATAAATGTGATGGGTAAGCATACTTCATATTATATTGTGAGTTTATTTGTGTACAATTTCAGGTAGAACTATTATATTATTTTCTACTATTTTATGTGTTGAAGTTAACTTTAATGTATGAGATTATGTGCTTTCTCGTATATTACAGCAGTAATCTAATACCTATTCTACCAATTTTTTTGACATATCTAGAGAACATGCTTGATGTAGATTGAGTGTGCTTTTGTAAATTATGGCCATAATGATCTTATTCCATGAAGTTACACCACTATCTATTCTGCTATTTATTGTAGGTCCTTTGAGAATGTAGATTCATGCATAATTGCTGTCAAAGATGGTGCTATCTGATACTATGCACATAATCTTCATATTGCTGGTGGAACAACCAGATTTTTTTAAACACATGCAAATACATGAAAACAACTTGCTGTTGGAGTTTTTAAAAGCAACTTCCTTGTCTTCTTTCATTTAGAAGAGGTCATTTTCATTATCTTCTTGCTCAACTGAATTTGACATGTGATTTTCATGGATATTTCTTGTTCATACTGACATTCTATCTACGTTTGCTACTATAGGTATTGAACAGCCAGGTACAACATCTCTGTGATTTATTTATTTTACTTGGTGGTTGTGTCGATAATTTTACCGCACCATCTTTGTGGTTGCCAAACTGAATCCACCATTATATTTTTGCCAAAATCATCTCCCAACCAACTTCTTCCTTCCATACTGTATTGCCTTTCCTTCACATTATCTCGCATGGATTTTATGGATGGGCCAAAGATTTCTTTACTGTTGCATATCTTATCAAACAGAAACGAGAAAATAGGACTAAACATTAGTTTGATTTGTGTTTACAAATGTGCTATGAATAGTTGGATGTGCTTTTGAGAATGCTGTAATAGAATTTGTATGTAATTTACTTTCGATTTTCAAGACTAGTTGGCCCTTGGGTACTTATCAGTTTCTATATCAGTTATCTAGATGCCTATGCATTTGCTCTATGACTTATGCAATTTCTACTGTCCTATCCTTCATTTTAGCGGTTGTTTATATGATTTCTGAATTTTGATAACTTATACTTGCTTTTATTATCATAATGATTATGTCCGTAGATGACTTTATTTTCAGTAATCATTTAGGTATGCAACATCAGTTTTTCTTCTTCTGAGTTAAAGATTGAATTTCTCCATGGCTTTTTTTTCAGATGTAATGACTATGTCAAAGCATTGAAACGCCTTACAGTTCATCAGGCTCCCAATATACTCACAATTGCCCTTAAGAGATTCCAGGTTAGAACATGCTGATATGTCCTCAATTTATTACTTTGTAGGAATCTATTTCTTAATTGTATTTAATTGCTTCTTTTTGCAGAGTGGTAGGTTCGGGAAATTAAATAAGAGAGTAACTTTTCCTGAGAACTTGGATCTTACTCCATATATGAGTGGCAATGGAGATGGCAATGACTTGTATACACTGTATGCTGTTGTTGTTCATGTGGACATGCTTAATGCTTCATTTTTTGGCCACTATATTTGTTATACAAAAGATTATCATGGACGCTGGTACAGGATTGATGACTGTAAGGTAATTAAGTGCCAGTTTATCCATGATGTGTAGGATACAATGCATTTGTTAATTCACGGCCCCCTCACAAAATTGCAGGTCATGTTAGTCGAAGTGGAGGAAGTACTTGCTCAAGGTGCTTATATGCTCTTGTATAGCAGGTAATCTTATATTTTATTGTTTGTCATCTAGAGAGGACATTTCCGAATTCTCTGTCTCTCTCTCTCTCTCTCTCTCACTCCTACTCCTTTGTATACATGTATGTAAATATGTATATGTATACTCATAACAAGGCACATGTTGTTTCCCTATGTCTATATTCATGGAAGAAGTTGTAAGGAAAAGAATCGTAAGAGTATACATAAAATAAAGAATACATGTTAAATGGTTTTCATCTTCTAAAAGAAAGAAGGTGACTATATTATCCCAGTATCAACGGTAAGTTGGTATGGGCTAGATATACTTAGGATTAGGTAAAACCAAAGCTGTTTGGGATATAGGTAAACTATTGAGAATTTGTCAGTTCCTTGAGGTCGTGTTTTTAGATGAAAAGAACTTTATGCTGTCCTAGTTAAAAGTTAAAAGTCGAACTCAGTCAGGAACACTCAGGTTCAGTCAACATATACATCCTCTAACCATTTTCAGATGAGCATCACTTTCAGGTTTAAGTTGAAAGATATTACATAAAAGAAAAGACTAGCAATTGTCAATCTCGATTGTGATTATACACAAAATATTAAGAAAGCAAGTGTCAGATGAGGAAATAGCTTTTCAAATAAATCATTGTATCTATTGCATCTAAAGCACCAGTCATTATGTGGTATTTGATTTATTCTCTCAATGTCATGTTCTCTATATGCAAACTTTTCTGTCAAATGTCTTGTGGATATGACGGGCATATAAAAATGTTAAGCAGGGGTCTAATATGAGTTGTTACATACAGGAAAACTGCTCGTGAAAGGCCTCTTATCATGCCAAGTGAACCTCTGAAGAAGCAAAAGTCAGATGATGTGGTTCTATCATCAAGCACTCCCAGGGTAACAAGCCCCATAAAAGATTCCTCTCTGCCTTTGAATATTGAGAGACAGTCAAATTTTGTTGAAGACCCCATGCTGATGGATACTGGACCTGAGAGAAAGTTACTAATCAATGGTGATGTCATCAAGGTCAAAGAGATGAACGAAATGGATTTAGATATGCCTATAAAGGTAGAGCCATTAACGATGCCTAAAGATTTGGAAAATGATAATGTAGATGATCCCTTAGTTTCAAGGCCAAAGGACCATGAAGAAGAAGGGGACGCTATTGCAAATTCTATGCATTGGAGTTCTCTTCCAGAAGAATTATCCTCAGTCAGCACCAGTACAATGCAATGCCAAGAACCTTCTGTTAGCTCTGATTCAAATGGCTATGTAGAAGTAGGTAAGCAATCAAGTAGGTTAACAGAGGCACCGAATTTGCCACAACATAGGCGGGATCAATCAGTCATTGGTCAGCAAATTGTTCAGTCATCTTTAGTTGCTCCTCCAGCAACCTCATATCTAGTGCTTAGACCTTCAGATGATCTACAACCTGAGTTAGAGCAGTCAGTAAGTGCATGCTGCCCATCATACTCTGCCAATGAAGTGAACACGCCATTACCTGGCTCTCTTGAAAATATAGGAAGTAAGGGACCTTCATTAGGCATAAAGAATGGTTTAGTGGGAAAATCAACTGAATTTTTGCCTCGTGGTTTCCTTGATAAGCCATCTAAAATGAAGTCTTTAAATGGTGAAAGAACTCAATTTAGGAGTTATCAAGGTGCTCTTTCACCTAAGGCAAATGGTCTCTGCAATGGGCATTCTTACAGTAGTGTGATGGAGCAAGAAATTTGTAATGATTCTGCTAGCAGCTCTCCATCCATAGCTTCTAGGAGCAAAAATGCTACTATGGTTTCGACCTCTTCTGTTGGTACTTCATCCTCTGGGAACTGCCACGACACCACTATTTTGGGTCCATCCTCTGAAAATGGTGAAAATGGCTGCGAAATTCTTCAGGGAGATCTGTCATTCATCTCTCGTGGTTTCTTGACAAAGTCCTATGGAGAATCATTACACAAGGACAAGAGTAGGAGCAGAGTGCATAATTGCAAACCAAATGGCAATGAATCTGCAAAGAAGACACCTGATTATCCTAAATTAATTGAAGATTGGAGACTGGAAACACCACACTTAAACTGCAGGTCCACTGATACCAATTATAAGGAGTTCATTTTGGACAATGGAAGAGGCAACGGTTATCATGCAAAAGATGATCCTGTAATGATGGTCTTTGAGAACAGCAGCAGTTCTGGAAAAGATGATCACCTGAAGTCAGTCTCTTGTTCTCCTATTGAACACAGCGGGCTACGGCATAGATCCATTAGTTCCTCATTCGCTGATCATGACTGAAATTGAAGTCTATCAAACTTTATCAAAGGTTAACAAGTTTGCCTTCCATTTACCATGACAAAGTGCACGCAGACCATGATTGGAATGCGAACAGGCTGAAGTCCTGCTATGCATGGAACTAAAAATCATATGATTGAGGTGTTAGCTATTCATTATTCAACATGTACGCTACAAGATGAAGGCAGCATCCTTTCCCTCTTATTTGGTATGACATCATTTTTGCTTGCATGGTTCCACCAGTTCAACGAGTGGAGGAGGGTCTCTGGGCTTCCACACAATTTGCAGAACCTCAGATGCCCCCCTGGTGCCATGCTATTGCATCGGGTATACTCTATTGTATAACCTTTGTTCCATTCCTATTGTTCATAACTAAAAGAACCTCCTCCGTAGGGATCTTTTTCTCTGTTCTTTTTCTTGCTGGTTAGCTTGTTGATAATCCAACTTGCAGACAGCAGGGTAATATTTGATAGGTTATTGATCACAGAAACATTTCACCAGATGTTAATCCCATTGTTTTGTAATGCCTTTCTTGTACTCTTTTTCCTTCCAACGAAATTAGGCTGTGGTGTCATGAAATGCTAACACAATGGGAAACTACAGCGTAACTGACATGTTTTAATTTGAAGTCCTTTGAATCTTTGATCTCAAGGTTATATTAACATGTGATATGGCTTGTATATTTTCATCATAGGATGTAGGGGTCTACTATCCAAAAATCTGTTGCTTCAGGTGCCCATATAGTAGAGGATGGAATTGGTGTGATTCTCACTCGTGCATTATGATCTTTTGTTTCCATATAACGAAATTTCTTTGATTGAATTCCATATTTAGAAGTAGATATGTAGAGCAATGTGACCTAAAGTTCTGTAATGTTCATAATATTGTGGTAGAAAATAAATCCACGAATAGCTATAGATGGTCTTCTCCTTCAGTGGACATGAAACATGGCCTCCTCTCACAAATTCTGGTTCAATGCTTCAATCAGTAATGAAACTTTGAGAGACCATTTGGTAGAATAGTTCAATAATACTGGGTTATTTTGTGATCTCTTGCCTTGTTACCATAAAGAGTATGCCAAGTTTTAGGCTAATTATTTACTGAAACCTGTAGTTATGGTTAAGTTAAAATTAGACTGTCGAAAATTTTGTAATAAATGTCATGCACCTACCAACTAGGATCAAGAAATGAACTTTAGAAGAGCATTCCTTTATTGCTTAATGTAAGCAAATTTCAGTTGTGTGATTGTTTGCAGAATTTAAGAACTAGCGTACAACATAAGAAGAGTAGAAGAAATAAAAGAATTTACAAGACCCACGGTATGACATAGCGATTGGAACAGGCTAATAGAGGATGGGAAAGGAACTTATTACAGAGGAAAGGAGTCGTTGAAAGTTTTGTTTTCATTGAAAGGATTAAGGGAAGAATGAAAGGCAAAGGAAAGTAAGAATTGACTTGTGGAAAGTGGAAAGCTGGTATCTGAAGTGCTTTTGGAAGCATCTCACTAAATGACACCTTGCCTTTTTGGGTTTGGCATAAAAGCCTGTCTTCACCTTCTTCCTTTAGATGCCCACCAAAAGAGACCTCTGCCGGTGGTCTAATTCTAGAAGTCTAGGGTTCTAGAATCTTGAACTTTGAGAGCATCCTTTCCTGGTTTCATGGCTTGTGTGGTCAAATCTACCAAAATTTTTGCTACCACTAAAGGCTGAAGTGGAAGACTAGATTTCTTTCTTTTCTGATAAAAAGAAAAGAAAATGTGAACTTTTGTAATCTAAGTATTGCTATTAGGAAGACTTCTGAGTTGTGGCAAAACAATATGGATGCTTGAGTGACACAAGGATAATCAAGATTGACTTGATTTGTACATTTGCATTAGCTTTTGTCTGTCATATGTAATATAGGGTTTAGAGAAGTATATAATGTGAAATGTGCTGGTAAACTTAAGTATATAAGGAATATGGTAAGATTAGCTAGAAGTTTATTTGTAAAATTTTAGCAGTGGAAGTGCTCTTTTCTTTTTTACTATTAGCATGGTGGCCTTTTCAAAGGGCATGTTTTATGAGAGGATGTCATCTTTTAGTTAACTCATACAATTATGCATTATTTTCTTATTACAATCTCTTGAGGTAAGGTCATAATTCAGACTATCCTCTCTACTTTATCTTCTTATCTTCTATTCTGCCAACAAAAGTAGGCAATAGAAAGCAACCACACATATCTTTGGACTGTAGAATAGCTGTCAAGATTGTTTCTTCCTGGCCGTCCATCCTTGAAGTCAATTGTTAATCAGTGATGTTCATTCACATTTATGTTCATGCACGTTGATGTTCATGCCACCAATATTTGATGGGTCATGCATTGCATTGTCTTATTCTCCATCTCTTCCAGTTTGTGTTGATAAAAGTAGGCTCACGTCTTTATAAATGTTTTCTACTCAATAATTCTGTTTAATTTTTGACCATCTTCAGGTCTAGTTTTGTTATATTTATAAGCTTTTCAGTTATGCAAGTTGCTAAAAATAATGGTTTAGTGAAATCTTCTTTCTTTTAAAGGAAGAAGTGCTTTTTTCTTTCTTCATTTGTAAAAAGTACTCAATTAAACTTGTTTTTGTTTCTTTCTTTCTTGTTTGTTCAGCAATTCAGAATTATACCAAACACTACCTTAGTTCACCTCATATGCCTGTTCACTCTTAACTTTTCATGTTAAATTCCATTCACTATTTCAAAGTTCTTATTTATAGAATATGCTTCTCTCTTTTCTTTTACTCATGTAGTATATGAAGTTTCATCAGGCATATGATTGTATTCAAGAATTACATATTTTGCAGTTTTAATATTTTGAATGCTTGAGTTGATTTTATTCTACTGATAATCATTGTTTTAGTTTGCTTCCAAGTTGTTTTAGAGACTTGAATTGGTTCCATGGTTAAGTTATATCTGTCTATTAAATGGTAGTGTTTGGTTTAATATATATATATATATATGTATATTTTTTTAGCAAACAAGAGACTCTAGAAAGACAGGGCTTTATATGTAATATACTTACAATTTAGGGTGTTATTTAGGTCATGGTACTATTAGGCAGGAAAATGAAGTATAGCTGTAAAAAAGAGGGAAAGTTAAATGGAGGTGGGGGGTTTGTTGCGGGGGAAAAGGCAATGAATGGAAGCACATGATGTACAGTATTTAGGATGGATTCTTCTCCCCTCCTTTTGGTTTGATAAAAGTCTTTGAACACCTTGTCTTGTACTCCTTGTTTGAATGCCAATCAAACCTTTTCTAGACTGCTGCTTTACAACTACACCTGATGCATTTTATTAATGAGTGGTGAGAGAGGAGAGAGATGTAAGGTTGAAGAATCCAACATGCAAATTGGTACTACTTCCTTATTAGTTTGGCCCCACAAGTTATAGTCTAGGCATGAATCAAGTCATTTTAGGGCAACAACCATCTACACATCCATGCACTTGTCTTGTGGCTCCTAGATAATCCTTGTCCTTTCTCTAGCTTTTAAATTATATTCTGCATTTTAAAAAGCTATTTATAATCTAATTCCATAATAAACAAATACTCTTCAAAAAAAAAAATTTCTTGGAGGAGCTTGGGTTTTGTAATGGTACTTTAGATCAGGGTAGTTTAGAAGTCAAAAGTGAAAGTGAAAGAAAAAGATAAATTTGTAGGCATCCATTACAAAATTAAATTATGTATTAATTAAACATTTCTCTTTCCCTCTCAAATTCCTCATAAAAAAAGAAGAAGAACAGAAGGCCTCTGAATTAATTATGTATCCATCATCTCTAGTATGTGGATGGGATTGCATTTGCTTTAGGCATGCAAGCATTGGATGAAATAAAAGAGCAATAATTAAGTGTGACACTCCTGGATAGAAACAGCAAATCTAGAGTAAATTTTTTAAGGGAAGTTTTAGGTCAGCAAGATTTTCTGGCTAGAAATAGCTAATTGAAGTCACAAACAACTACTACTAGCATTTGAGACTTTTACCATTTCTTATTTATACTCTAAACAGTCCTCTATTGCCCCTCTCTTCCTCCCAAACTCTGCTGCCATAATTCCATATCATTTTTCTTTAATCCGATAACAGAGTTTATGAGTTCGATTCTTCGCATATTAGAGTTAATATTTTGTAAATCTTTTATTAAACCACTGTATGCTCATGATCTATAATTTTTTTGTGCTAATATATGTATTTATCATTCAACCCTCGTATTTTGCTTTTATTATCTTCAAAATATCTACGGCTAGACCGTCTAATTTAGAGTTACCATAGAGACTGTTTATTTTAACTATACATGTTCAATGACTTAATAGCTTTAAGATCAAAAGAGAGAAATACAAATTAAGTTACAGGATGAAACTGGTGTTATGGTCAAATGAGATGTAAGTCAAGTATTTAGTTTTTTTTAATCTTCAAAATAGATGAAATATTCTCTATTCTATCAGGTTAAATTTAATGTATTTCTAAGATTATAAAAGTAAAATAATGATAATTAAAGAAGAAGTTAGAGCCTAAATTATTTTAGCTATATTATAAAAATAAAAGCAATAATCTTCCTCAGTTCATTTTTAAATAATTCAGTGGGTAGATTATCTACCTTTATTTTTTAGGATATAATGTGACATGGAATCATAATTTTTATTTTATTGATAGTGAATCTATAGTCATAGTCATAGGTTAATTATAATCTAGAGGGCCAATCCTCCCAAGAAATGGATTACAAATGAGCCAAACTAACGGGTCACAACGGGCTAAAGTAGAAAGAAATTTATGTTTATATGGATGGAGTCATAATTCAAGAGGGCCAGAGATTTTTATTTTTTTTTTCAAAAAAAAAAAAAGAATGTATAATCCCATGCAAGATGCAATAAAAGAGGGACAGGAAGACATAGTGGTTCTTGGTTTCTACTATTTCATCATGGTCCTTTTATATATATATATATATATATATATATATATATATTATTAATTAGATCAGCCTTTGAGACACCAAATGAAGACAAGATTCAGCAATGAAGTTCCATTTTGAATACCTCCCTTTTGAGAAGCAGCTGAGTAGGAAACCAGTTGGGGGAAGTGCAAAGGTATAGATTTATCTTTTGACTCTAAAAAAAATGCTTCAAATCTCACATAAGTAGGTTACATGTGGTAGAGGTAAAATAATAAATTTAGCTGCTGCTGCTGCTGCTTCTTTTTCTTTGTGAGAGAGAAGAGAAAGCTCATTGTTCTTAATAGTTAGTATTCAGCTAAAAATTTTATTCAAAATCAACTTGATATATATAAGTCAAATGCAATATAAAATTTGAATTTGAAATGCAAATTTAATTCTAAGGTGAACACAAGCAAGATCTAATTTGCTCGTGCTTTACTGTTTGTTAGCGTAACAATTGACATAACTGGAGCAAAAAAAGATAAAAATAAATTTAAGATAACTGAAGCAAAAAAGATAAAAATAAATATGAATTTGTGATTATAACTCTCTTACCAAACTTTATAGCTGACAAATAAGTGGATCTGGGTCAGATGCTAATTGAACTCTTATCAATGATTCTCCATTTACATTTTTAATGCTAATAAAGTACAAATGATTGAATTTGATTATGACATAAAGTTGATGATGCTATTAGCTAGCTTGAAATATTTTTTAAAGCTTCAAGTAGCAGCATGCTACATTCTCTGGCAGCCCATGAGGTACACTGACAATAGCAAAATTCCATGCTAACAAATCTCTAATCAACAAATGGCATATCTTTCTAACAAAGTATCTTAACAACATCAAAACCATCAAAGGATTTAATAGAGCCCGCTTGGGTTATCAAATTCCATACGGTATTCTTAATTAGCTATCTGAGATTGGAATGTTTCCAAGTTATTGAGTGTACGTTTTGGCATCACAAATATCTAGAGGACAACAGTTTTAAGAGCTTGCAGAATAATAAAGTTACTCCTAACAACATAACCAGACTATATAGATGAACAATTTAAGGGGGGAAAAAAAACCATTCAAGTTCAAACTAAATTAAGGCTTCAAGAAGTTTGAAGCTGAGAAAATGGTTGGAAACTTTTTTAGACTTTGAAAACAAGAGAGAAATCACATTGCAGGTTATAACAAAAATAATTTCGACGAATATATACAAAGAAAGATCTTCAGAACTAAGAACCATAAGGAGTGTTGAATCTCTCTGCCTCAGGGTTACTGGCAAACTAAGATTCTAATCCTCAACATTAACCTCCCAATTAGGTAAGAAGATGAGGGTTCTCCTGTATTTACATATGTACCTCGTGAAAGTATTTACTCGTGTCTTCTATACAGCTAATTGATGGCGATCGTCACCATTGTCGGTAGCAAATCTCTGCTTCCAGCACTCCTTCGAGCATCGTCGTCTTTAACCTTAACCACAGATAGACGCGCAGCTGCCCAGCCGTCGTCATCTTTCAAGTTGCCCTTCAGCTGCTGAATACTGGGAAGTAACAACTTCTCAGCCCATTCTTCCAATGTGGCTCCAGTGAGCCATATACCGCAGACCATTCGATCGAGAACATCATCATCGACCTTTATCATACATTGATTGCCGATTGTCAGCTTGAATTTTGCCAATATGCAGTCTAAGACTTCCTTCCTCAGTGGCCTGAAATCAACTGGCTGAAATACAATTGCATCATCCACCAATTCCATTAGCTCACAGGCTGGCGATAACGATGAACACTTTGTTGTAACTTGTCCTTTCTCATGCTCCTGCTCAACTGTAAGATCACTTGAGCTCACTGAACCCTGCCCAGATTCCTCCTCTGACTCCACTGCCAAATTCAAGTCAAGCGAAAGGCTCAAGCCGTCTGAAGATTCCTTCCTTAGCTTCGTCGGTCGATCATTGTTGCAGAGCCAATCTGCTCGATGTTTGTTAAGCTTATCTTCCATAGAGAGCTCTAGTTGCCAACCGCAATCAGCTGAATTCAGTATCTTTTCCTCGCACTGAAATAGGGAATCAATGGAACCATTGAGCTCCTGCGGCCACCAGTCGGCAGTCAGGATGAAAATGACACTACTGAGGCTGACCTCCCGCCCTCGGGAGTCTGGGAGACGGCCCCTATCCATTGCACGCTTGATGCTACCTTGCACAAGCACATTTGCTTGATCGATGTCTTCCAACAGAATTACCGAGAATGGATTCTGACGGATAGCCTCCACAACTCTGTCCATAGAGGTCTTGCCCCGGAAATTTGTATTCGACTCTCCATCGCTGACATCTGATCGAGAGATACTACCAAAGCTGACAGTAATCGGCCCAGTGCCGAAGACCAATTCGGAGAGGGCAGTCACCATTTTCCTCTTCCCAACCCTATCGGGTCCAATAAAGAGAAGCCAAGTATCGCTTTTGGTCCTGATACCTCGCCGTTTCCCACCGCCTGACTTGCATCGCATCACGACAGTGGCTATGGCTGAAGCAGCATTAGGCTGCCAACTTACCTTCTCAGTGAGTCCTTTGAAGAGTCTCTTGAAAGATTCTATATCAGAAATTCCAGCAGTTTTAGCTCTCTGCAGATCAAGGAATGCGTCCTGCTTGCACCCGGTATCATCTGTTAGACGATCTTTATGACTATTCTCCCAGGAAGAATCAGAAACCTTCGGGCGCCCAAGCACCAAGTCAGTCTTCACGCCACTTCCTGGAGGGCTCTTGGGCTGCTCCATCGATAAGATTACCGCAGTTTTCTCCTGACAATTGCTCATTTGAAGGGAAGTGATGCTTTCACTGAGTTTCAAATTGTGTTTGAATGGTGGACAAGGAGCAGACATGGATGAAGGCATTGACACTGATGGAATCAGAGGCTTTGCGGAGCCTATGAACCCCAAATGGAAGCTAGGATGCAGGCGGCCGCAAGCATCACGCCATTTCTTCTGCAGCTCCTCAGTTCTCTGCTTCCACATGAGTTCCTTTTCCTTGGGCTACAGATGAATACAAATCTCGTCTTAAACACTTGGATCTACATCAAAACACAATTTGGGACTAACATATGAATTTAACTGAATGCAGACCTGAAGCTGATCAGTGGCAGAGTTGTCAGTGTCACCATTGCCAAGCTTTGCAAGTTTAAGCCATTGAGGCAGTGGTTGTTGGGCTTCCGGCTTTGAAGGCGATTTCGTAGACTCCTCAGCTACGAGCTTGGCCAATTCGTGCTCATAGCTCCCTGTGCAAAGCTGGCACATGGTCATCTTCACAGAGTTGTCGGCACCATTAACTGGCCACCTCAAGGGCGTCGGCATGGTGGCCATGGCCAAGTTGCTAAGAATACCATTGCCATTGCCTCCAGGCCTGCAGTTAGATCCGAAACAAACAACACTTCAAGATTAACAGGATTCCCCATTATAAATTCCAATAGTATTACAGCCCAACTAAATGTTACTACATCAGAACAAGAAATTCTATCATTGTTTCAGGATTCAAACAATGTCATAAGAGCAGCAACAGGCGCAAACAACAATTTAATCAAAGGTTCAAACAAATTGGATCCAATTCAAAAGAATCAAGAAAGATCAACAAGAGGGCACCTTGGGAAGACACCGGGGAGCGGCGACCTAGCTGTGATCGGCACGGCCTGGAGATCCCAATCGCTTTCCATTGCCGGATAGTACACCTGGCATCGGAGGTATGTCGCGCACGTCGCTATCCCTACAAACCACAACCTTCCTCCGCCGCCAAACCTCCTGATTATCCTTCCCATCTCTGCGACCGCCGCGCGCCCGACCTCCGACACCACCGGCAGCGCCGCCTGAGCTGGGCCTTCAACGAGCCATTTTAGGTCTCCAAGATCGATTACAACGCTATTATTGCCAATCCATCCCTCAATGGAGCTACCCAATTCTGTAATCCTCGCAGGAATTTCCGATCTTTCTACAAGTGATTTCTCCAAGGAGACGACTTTAGCGGCTCCAAGCACCGCCGGGGCAACCCCGGACTCGATCCTCCTCACCACCTCCTTCATCACGGCTCTGACATCGGCGTCGCCGACGAGCACCGGGTTCCGCTTCTTTGATCTGAGCATTACGTCAAACACCTTCCTTACCTCCTCCTCCTCCTTTTCCGGCAAAGTTTGCGGTAATCGCGGATTGAGGTAAATGTTTACAGAAGTCGATTTCTCGATGGCGGATTTCACGGCGGTGGAGGAGAAAGACGCCTCACGCATGACGCGGCTAACGGAAGGGTCGTCGAGAATGGAGAGCACGAGCTGCTCGAGCTCGACTTTAACGGCGAGGAGCGGCGGCGCCGTCGCTTCCGCCCCCCCGCGGCGCTGCTGGGCCTGCGCGCGCTTGAGCGCGGCCATGAGCGCATTCGAGAGCGGCGGCTCCGAGACGCCGCGTTCGGAGGAGGAGTCGGGAAGTGGGTCTTGGCTGGAATTGGGATTGGAGTTGCAGGGCAGGCGGTCGAGAGCGATGGAGAAGCAGAGCTCGAGCGCGCGGCAATGGAGGGGGTGGGAGGAGTTGGGATGAGACACGGAGCAAGCCCGGCGGAGGAGGCCCGAGGGGGAGGAGAGTAGCGCCGCTGCCACGTGGAGGGGCGTGGTCTGACCGTGGCGGCGCCGCGCCGCATCGGAGATTGATTGGATCAGCACCGCCGCCGCCGCCGGTGTCAACGTTTGCTGGATTGTGCTCAACCCAGACCTCATCGTCCTCTTCTTGCTACTATTAACCGGCAAAGATCTCAGCTTTTGAAGCTTAGAATCATTGGAACAGAGCTAATCTCTCCTCCGGTGACTAAAAGATCTCACCTTTTAAAGAATAAAGAGTTGGAACGAATCTAAAGCGTGAACTTTTTCTTTTTTCCAAGGATTGAAGGATTAGAATCCAAAGATACCAGCTTTTCTTTAGAGATAGAAGAGATGAGAATTAAGGATAGATTCTTGTAAGGAGATGTTGAAGAGGATGGTGTATTAATTATAAGTTCACAAGCAACTGATGAGAGAGAGAGAGAGAGAGGAGTGAAATAAACCTCCTCCTCTTCTCTTTATAGATAGTTTTTCTCAAGGATAGAGAAGAAGAAGAAGAAGAAGAAGAAGAAGAAAGAAGAATATGGATGGGAGATGGAGAGGACTTTTGGGAGGTAGGTTTCTCTCTCTACAACTCCTCTATTTTCTCTTACTGATATTTTTTTTATTAAATATATTTTACCTCTTTCTTTCTTTCCTCTAATATATATATTACCCCTCACTTAACTCCTTTATTAAATATATTTTATACTCGTGATAGTTTGAACCAAATACTATTAATTTTGAAGAGAGATTTAAAAAGCCACCGTGATATAAAATAAAGTTTAAGGAAGTAAAGTAAAATTTAGTACAAATTATAGAGAGTAAAATATCTTTAACCTTTATTTTTTATTATTAAGTATTTATTTATTTATTTTTATTTCTACTATTAAATTTTTCTTATTTATTTATCTCTGTTAACGAATTCAATAGTTACAATTCAATGAAAAGTTTTAGAAGGGGTAATAAAAAAAATTTAGGAGTATTGATTTGTAGGGTAAGATGCATTTAACTCTTTTTTTTCTTATTATTTTCCCTTCAAAATTATAATTATTATTTTTAAAGTTTAAATTTTGGACCATATTCTCACATACTTTGAGCCAATTATTTTACTATATTTTTTGTAGTCTCTATACGTCTCTCTCCTCAAAAATAAGTTTTGGCATAAAATATTATTTATTAAAATGGTGCGCTAACAAAATTTATTAAATAATTTAATAATTTTATTATTAGTAAAATACTAAATAATTCAGTGATTCATATATAGAATACTCAACGCTCAACGAATAGAGTTCTCAGTATAGTATCCAAAAAGATTGAGAATTTTTTTAAATTAAATGTTAAATTGTTCAGCGTTTTATAAATAGATTAACGGTTTATTCTTCTATTTAAACCGTAACGAATTTATTTGATAATAAATTTGGTGCATAAATCAAATAACAAAATTAAAAACTCATTTTGAACACACAAAAAACACCAAACCTCACGGATTTCACCTTTTTCTCACATCCAAGTTCTCTTTCCAATTATATACAAGACACTCGTCATCATTGTTGTGGGTCTCCAATTTAAACCACATCCTACTGTTGATATATAGGTTTTAAATTAAGGTTAAATATATTTTATCTGGCTCAAAATTATTTTAGAGGATTAATATTTAAATTAATTTTTTATGGCAGCTCAATATGTGCATAATTTGGTAATTTGGGCTTATTGTGACAATTTTCTTAGAAGAGTTGTTCTAGTTATCTAATCTATATATGGAAAATGCCAACCTTTTTTACCTGACTTATAACTTATGAGCTCGTGATCAATAAAAATATTACTTTGTCTCCCATATTTTTTTTTTCTGTATTACTATATTTTAATGCATTTTTAATTAAGTTGTAACCGTTAGGATTTTCATCCAAAGTTAACGGCGCATATGTCTTTTAATTTAAAATTTAGAGTTAATGTATTTTTATCTCCTATACTTAGGGCTGTCAAAATAATCGAGTCGGCTCGAGAAAATTGAAATGATTCAAGCTTGATAAGTTGAACCTCGAGGCTTAAAAATAATAATATAGTATTTAAAAATTATATAACATATAATAGAAATAATTAATATAAACCTTTATATCAAGACCTAAATGCTCATAATTTTAATTACTTTAGGGCTATATTTTTTAGCCATATTGTGACTACAATGGGAGGAAATATTGGTCAGCTGTACTTGTAGTTATTATTTTTTTACTTACTAGTTTAGATTTTGGTAATCTCTTGTTTTTTTTAGTTTAAATTATTTGCATAAAAATTGTTATCAAGCTTAATCCATGCTTGATTTAGACTTAAATTGAACAAGCTTGAATTTGTAGTATAATAGGCTCAAGCTCGAAATTAATTTAAATTAAAATTAAATTAATTCAAGCTTGATTTTAAATTTATGCTCGAAATCGACTTCGATCAAACTTGATCGGCTAGATTACATTTATAATTATACTTTGGCATAAAATCACTTTATCTTCTATACTTATTTTTATATTACTTAACTTTCTATACTTATGACATTAAGCTAGAGTTTTTTTTTAAATTTATATAAGATGATAGAGGAAAATTTTAGTCCATAAAATTAAAAGATTATGGGAATACAATAATCCGATACTTGCTCAAATTCTAGACCTCTTATATTCACTCTTTGGACTGTGATCGAAATTGTTAGACATGTGCAATCGATGTAATGCATTAGACAACGCATTTAGATTTATCAGGGATAAATTAGTCTGCACTGAACCAATCCGTCTGTGATAGTGGGAGATTTAAATATTGAGAAATTTTCAAATAACATTCTATATTTTTATTATTTTTTAATTAACATCTCGTCTTTAGGATTTTGTAATCTAATTTCTTATTTTTTAATTTTGATACGACACTCACAGTTAACTAAACATAGTCATTGTAGATCAAAAGGATATTAGCCAAAGAATATTTTGATAGAATAGTTAGGGTAATTTTTTAAATAGATTTTTGATTTGCTAGCCGATGTTAGAAATTTTTTCAGGATATTTTAGTAATTTAATCAGTAGAGTTGTATAAACTATGAATTATAACTACCGATAATTTTTCAGAGTAAGTAGGGTGTTATATAAAAATTATAATAAAAATACGAAGAGTTTAATATCATCATAGACAGGATGTTAATTAGAAAATAAAATAATGGAGGTAATTACTTGAAAATTTCTCTTAAATAGGTGATGGATATCTACTAGTATATTTATGAGTTTTTTTTTTCCAAACTAGCACTAATTGAAACCACTAACACTGTTCTAAAAATCTTCCAAAAACTTTATATAAGTCATTAATTCAGTATATATTTTGGGTCAAAGCTATAAATTTATTTAGGAAAATTTGTACGTAACACCCTGCTTACACTCTATATGCAGTATATATTCAGAAAATATCATGAGTTAGATTTAAACTAACACCGTCCTAATATTCCATTAAATAGAAATATTTTATTTTTAAAATAACTAAAATATTTTTAGTATGACTTATTCGATGATATTTTCATAATTTTTTTTAATTTAGTTAAGTTTAACTAACTATCTAACGATAAATATTTTCTGTATATATTCGGCTCAATTTATAAATAATAAAAATATAAAGTGTAAATCATAATTTTATTAAAAGACAGGGCGATATATGCAAATTTCTCATTTATTTAAGTCAACCTCTCTCACTCCTTTTCCGGTCCTTAAAGTCGGCGAACGTTGGGATGTCGTCGCCATCATTACTCGTAGTCTCAGTCTCAGTCTCAGTCTCAGTCTCCGTCTCAGTCTCCGTCTCCGACTCCGACTCCGACCCAACACGCACGCACGTTCTCTTTTTTAACAAACCTTCGCTTTTACGCGTTTCTCGAGGCAGCTTCGTGCTGGAACTGGAACCAAAGAGAAGCACTGGGAATTTCTCAATTTCCTCCCCCTCTTTCTTTATTATTACTTTATACTGCACACGACCCCCATCCCGAAAAGCTTTTCATGCTCATATAGGAAAAGGCTCTAAAGACCCCTCATTCAATAGGGTAATTACATTTAAACCCCTAAACTGTTGCTTATTTTAATCTATTTATTTATTTTTAGAGAAAATTGCATATAATAGTCTGCTTTTTATTTACAAAATTACAGTTTATACTCTATATTTTTACTATTTGTAAATTAAGTCCTATAATTTAGCGAATATATATAAAACAATATTCTAGATTATATTTGAATTAATACTTGTTTATTTCTAAAATAACGAAAGTACCCTTAGTATGACCTGATTAAGAATATTTTTGTAATCTTTTAGTATAATTAATTTAATTTATATTTTTTATTAAGTTTAACTAACATATCTAACAGTTAAATATTTTCTACATATATTTTAAATTATAAAGCTCGATTTATAAATAATAAAAAATATAAGAAAATCTCCCAAATACTCCTATATTTAATATAGTAGTTTTAATCTATTTAGTACTTATTTATGAGTAAGTTAAAAACGAGCCAACAATCATGAAGGGTAAACTGTAATTTGCCCTAATTACTTAATTAACAAGATAAGTTCCTCATTGTAAGACTTGATAGTAATCAGAAAAATATTAGGTAGAGCTCACCGAAATTTAATTATTATGATTACTTGAAACATTGTTAGCTAATTAATTAAGATGTGGACCTTTAACCTCATCACTGTTGCTAAATAGCAGCAGATATTATTGATGAACAAGCACAAAGTACAACATTTTAACAATTTAAAACATTATAAAAATACTTAGTCATAAAAAATAATGATCCCTTAAACCCTTTTTTTTTTTTTTTTTGCTGCTAAAAAACTATGAGTTTTTACTACAGTTCTCTACTGTTAAGCAAATTGGGTGGCAAAAGATTAGGCCAACAATGGGCATTTTAAGACTTAAAATTAATTTAGTTTGGGAAAAGATGAATAAAATTAAGTTGGAAAGATTATAAAAGCATGAAGATTACCATAGATAAGTTGCTTCTAAAATAATTATGTGTTCATGTAACACTCCTAATTAGAAAGTAATAGTAGAAGTTATAATATTCCAATTGCGTATGTGTAAGGCATCAAAATGATATCATCTCTCCAACTTCCACTCCTTTTATGGACTAATTAATACAATTAAATATAGTACTTCTTGCATTTATTATCATTAACATATTTATTATTGTTATTATTATGAATATTTATTTCGACCTTATTTTTAGTTTTATTATCTCAAAAACATTTTGTCGGTAGTATATTTAACGGACAGTTACTACATAGATGAGTTAAATTAACCATATAATTGATGTTAGGTAAAACTAAACTTAGAAAACAATGTTAAATATATTTTAGTATCTTGAACTAAAGTTGGACCGTTAATTTTTCTGTCAAATTTTAGTTATTTAATGTATTATCTAAAAAAAGTTGCATGCTTTGTTTAGTAAATCGTTCAGTTAAATTTAACATAAAAAAGTAAAATATTTTTAAAGTACATAATAGTAAAGTAATTTTCTATTTAACTCTAGAAAAAAAGACATAAGTTGTTTCTATTAATAATTTTCTTGAAAAGATAAAGTATAAACTATAAGAATCACATAAAGAAAAACATGAAATAAAATAAAAATAGAAAATATCTACTTTTCTTCTTCTTCTTCTTCTTCTTCTTTTCCTTGTGGTCTTTGATATCATGGTGTTGGCATGTAGGCCATGCTTCAAAGAACAAGCACAACCTCACTTTGGAGGAAGATAAAGTAAGTTAGAAAGAAGTTCCATAACCTTTTTTTGCACCTAAAGGAAGTGAATGCTTGCACTTTTGAAGTTAAAGGTGTGTGTGTGTGTGTGTGTGTGTGTGTGTGTGTGTGTGTGTGTGTGTGTGTGTGTGTGTGTGTGTGTGTGCATGCTTTTGTAGATAGCTTTGGCATCTTGAAACACCAATCAAGGTGAAGAAGACCAAATCACTCCTTTTGAAATAATGACCTAATTCCTTAAAAGAATAGTGAGTGAGAGAGAGAGAGAGAGAGAGAGAGAGAGAGAGAGAGAGAGAGAGAGAGAGAGAGAGAGATGTGCATGCTTTCCAAAAGCAAAAGGCCTGTTTTGTTTGTATAAAGGCCCTATCTCCCCCACCTTTCTAGTGGATTAATTCCTTAAAACTTGCCAACAATAGAAAGATACTATTCCACTTCAAAGGACAAGAGGAGGACTTGTTTTTGCTCAAAGTGCTAGCTTTTCCTTTAACAGTGAGTGAAAACCAAATCATTTGAAACTAAAGAATATAAAAGAAAGTTTAATTATACATACATTATATGTTTCTTTTGTATTATGGCCTAATATCATATTACACCCCCTAAAGATCAAATAAAAGCTTACATCTACTTCGTAGGCTCGAGCGTGGGAGTTCAGTGGTCACTGGTCAGCGTCCTATCAACCTATGACAGAGATCATGAGTTCAAATTCTTCTTTAATTTTGATGATATTAGAGTTGATATCTGATTAAAATTTTTTTAACTAGACCGGTATGTGCATATAATTTGGTCCCATTCTGGCCTAGTTGTTCATGTTACATATCGAGGTTAACAAGCTCTCTTCTCAAGCATACAATTAGTCTGTAGGGTTACGATCTATAAAAAAAACTAATTCCTTTTAGTTGAATAGAGTGATATAATAGTGTATATCCAAATGAAATTTACATTTGTAAGTGGTAAACTCTTGGCAAAAAAAATACTAAAAAATTCTTAAAAATACATTAAGAGTGGAGCAAATATCATTACTATTACTATTATTATTATTATTATTATTATTTAAATTCATGAGTCATATACTATAGGTTGAACAATACAACCAAATAGGTCAAACTCCGGTGCACTCCACAAGTACTTGACTCTCGAACTTTCGGTATGTACTAATGATTTTAGTCCTAAATAATGAATATTGTATAGGAAAAGTAATTCTAAGAGCAAACTTAGGTATTTAATTTTTATATTTAAAATTCAATACATACAACTAAGGAAAAAAAAAAAGGAAAATAGAGCTACATGGAGGAGTACAAAATCATGCAACCCAAATAATTAATGAGCAACTTGGGAGCTTTTTCCGGACAAAATGGGCCAGAATGGGCCGGGCTTTTGTACATCACGTGCAGTACGGGTTGAGGGCCTTTTGGTCCCACACATTATTAGGGCTAATATGAGAAATTAAGAAGTACTTTAGGATGCTATTGATGCCAAAATAATAATAATAATAATAATTATTATTATTATTATTCGCCTCGAGTTCTATTTTTTAAGGGTAAATAAAAAACGTCAAATTTGACTTTTTTTTGGAAGATAAAAGATAAATATGTGAGAATTTTTCATAATAAAAAAATCTTTTTTTTTTCCAACTGGTTATTAATTTAATATCAATCAAAAGGAGTATTTTATTTTATATTAAAAGAAATGATGAAAATTTCGAAAGACACTTTAAATTTTGGTGCTTTGATATTTTATATTAATAGTACAGCCCATTAAGGCAGTTGTACATAAATAATTTTGGTATTTTATTCTTTTATATTAAAATTAATATCATAAGGGAGTCAAATAATATAAATGAAAGTTTAGAGGGGTTAAAAAGTTACATTTTTTTAACCTCTATTTTATGATCTAGCTAATGTAAGGGCCCAAATAAGAATTCTCATGTTGGCCATCTTTTACCACCAACAACAACCCAAACTAGAGGAATTATTATTCATTTGGGAAATATGTATATAACACCTTGTCTTTTAACCAAATTATAGTTTACACCTTATATTTTTTACTATTTATAAATCCAGTTCTATAATTTAGCGAATATATACAGAAAACACTTTACTGTTAGATCTATTAGTTAAACATAACCAACCTTTAAGAAAATTATAAAAATATCCTAAACTAAGTCATACTAAGGGTGTTTTAGTTATTTTAGAAATAAAATATCTCTATTTAATAGAATATTCTCACGGTGCTAGTCCAAATATAACATAGGGTATTTTTTACACATATTTGCTAAATTATGAAGCACGATTGATAAATAGCGAAAATATAGAGTGTAATCACAATTTAGTTAGAATGCATAGTGTTATATGCAAAATTTCTCTTTTTATTTTCTATTTTTTTTTAACAAGTTAACCTCCTTAGCTATCTAATATCTCTCAACCCTTCTAACGGTATTAACACACACAAAAATAAAATAGATATCAAATTACTATCTTATCCTTAATTTTTTTTTTCTCTTCTCTAAAATTGATCACATAATTATTTTCAAGAAAAAAAAATCAAATATGCAACTAAAAGATTGTGCATTTTTGCAGGATTTAAATAGTTAAAGAGGCCAATAGACTAGAGAAAGTACTTAAGTATATGTAAAAATAGGCAATAATTCATGGATCTAAATATAACTATCTCTTATAATTAAGCTAGATAGTTAACCTAATCCAAGCATTTAATTCAAATTTTATAAGATCTTATGCCATAAACTAATTAATTGGTCCTTTGCACTGGTGATCCTTAAATAGTCTTTTAAACAATTTGTCTGCTAACCTCCGGACCAAGTCTTCTTCTACTGTTAGGCTAAAGTTAGGACATATATATATATAATAATTTTTAGATAGTTTAATTAGTTGGATTATTATTATTATTTTCTATGGATTTATCGTCTTCACTTCTCCTGGAGCTTTGCAATGAAACAAAATAATTATGATTATAGTTCACTGGGTCTTGTAATTAGGAGGGCTAGCTTATATTATCCAATCTACTTAGTCTACGAGCTTTTTCTAATTAAACAAAGAGATAATTCTATCTAAACTCTTTCAATTGTTTCTTAATTTTATATAGATCATCTTATTTATTCTTTATGATACTTTTAACTCTTTTAATTATGTAAAACTTTTGGGATTTTTACACATCACACCCTACATTTTGTTTATTTTGTGATTCGCACTCCGTCTTTGGGGATTTTATAATGCGACCTCTCATTTTTTTTTTATAATGTTCATTTAACACCTCCAACGTTACTTTAGCTAACTGACATTAACTATATTATATAGTTTATGTGACTCTAGTTCAAAGATTACTAAAATACCCTTAAAAAGTTTTAACCTAACCTAAATCCCTACAAAATCCTTCTTCCCCAAACTAAACCCTAACTCCACAAAATCTAAATCCTTTTATCTATAACTAAACCCTACCTCACAAAATTATAATATCAAAACCCACAACCCACAAAAATCCCCCAAAATCCCTACCGCATATAAGCCTTAGAAGCTTCCCCCAACTTTACCTATTTTTCTTCATCTCTCTAGCTCAAACACTTTTTTTCTCCATCTTTCTTCAAATTTTCTTCATCTCTCCCTTCCCATCTTTGAGGTCGCAAGCAACAAAATCGGCTTGGAGTTTAGGAAGCTCTAAGATCTCCATGACTTGAAGTTTTAAAGCTTTAAGATTAGCTTGATATTTAGGTGATATTCTTCATGGTTTGAGAAAAAGCAATAAGTATGAATGTTCATGTTATAAATAAAATTAGAGATAAGTACAAGAGTAATTTAGGAATATTATAACAGAATATTCTCTTTCTGGAGTTTGATTATGGTTAAGTTAAGTTAACTCAACTCAGGGTGTTAAATGAATATTATAGGGAAAAAGGAGGGCTCGTGACGCGAATCATAAATAGTCAAAATATAGGGTGTGATTTATAAAAATTCTAAAACTTTTTAATTGCACGTGAATATAATGTAATCAAAAGGACAGTCTTATTATTATTTAGAGAAAAAGAAAGAGAGATATTAATGGTAGAATAATCGTTTAATATTTTTCATCTAGGGTCGTTAAAAGAGGTGTGAGATACTAGATAATTGAGTAGATTATAATATTATTAAAAAGAATTAGCAATTGATTAATTGATGGTTCTATAAATAAATTATTAATTATGTCTAAGTGTTTTATAATCTCACGACAAAAATTATAGATTCAAATTCATTTTAGATATTAAAGTTGATATTTGAAAGATTTTACATAAGCTTACGCTACGTACGCTACATAATTATCTAATTTATATATTAAAGATAGCTAATTATTTTATCTAGCATATGATTAACCAAAATAAATAATTAATTCAAGAGGCACGGTAGTAAATCTAATGCATGCCTACAATTGGATTTATTAAAAAAAATTATTAAAAAAAAATTCCAAACATCTATATTTCAGAAGTTACTACACCCTGCATTGTAGGAAATCCAATGGAATTACTAGTGTCGGTGGAAAATCTAATTCCCCCGGTTTGCCGCCCAGTCGGCCACCTTATTTGCCTCTCGCCTTACATGCTTCAGGCGATGACTTACAAAAGAGCCGAGTAAAACATTACACTCAGCAACTAACCCCCTCAGTTCGGCCGGGGCCGACGGACCCTCTCCCTGCAGAACTCCGTAACCTTGTATTGGAGGAGGCGTTTACTCCTGCTGTAACGTAGGCCAGCCTAATCTAGCCAATTTATCAACAAAAAAAAAAAAACATGTAATAATAATAATAATAATAATAATAATAATAATAATCCATTGTAAAGAAAGTTAGGGTTTCCATGTTAATAAATAGGAGAAGTACTAATTTCACTTTCTAAAAGCAACCTACACCTTTTTGTAGTCGGTGAAGATAGTCAACGATCAAAAGATCTATTATTTTTTATCTGTTCACGTGCAGTATATAGAAAGCTGCATGCATAATTTATAATTTTTTTTTAAATTTTTGACGTAAAAAAAGAGAGTCATTTGAATATATAATTATTAATAAAACTAAAGAGTATAAGACATTGGTATATTTCAAGTGAACTAAAGAGTATTATAAGACTAAATATGATACACAAAATTGATGATTAATTTTAGCATCATTGGTTTATAGAATAGTAAGAGATCTACTACTCCTATGAGCATATACAAATTGTCAATTTAATTCATGAATAGTGAGGTAGGTATCGTTTTGACCTAGTTGTTCTTAATATTTAGACCCTCAAATTATCATCATCTTTTCTTATACTTTTTCTAGATGTTTTTTATGATAAAAATACATCCTATGTGCGTATAGACTCTTAGAATTACTAAAAATTTCTCAAACACTCTTTCAGTTAGGTTTTTATTATTTTTAGAGTCCATAAATTATAACGCGCAAGCAATGTAAGCAAGTTAGTATGGCATGTTTACCTTTATTCTGAAAGAAAGAAAGAAGAGGGAGTAATTTTAATTTATCAAAATACCCTTACCTTCTTAGTGGGTATTTTAGTCTTTTTATCTTTTTTCGTTTACAACATTAGGGGAGTTAATATTGTATTAATGTAGAAGTTTTGAGTTTGAATCCTCCCAAGCTTATTTTTTATTTAAAATATAAAATCTCTCTAAAAATCATGGTTAATTTTTTAAAAAGGAAGCTTAAGTTTTTAGAGTGATCTAGTGTGTTAATAGTAATTGCATGGTGAAACTAGAGTTCTTGGACCATTAGGACTATAATAATGAGATTGAGATTATTTTTATCTTTTCTAGAGATACTCTAATTTATTAATGATAAAAACATTTGCTTAAAGACAAACCATCACAAGACTATGATTTGGCAAAGTACAACATTGATCTTTCAATGATGTCATTATTAGTGCACCAACTACCTTAAACAGTCTCTAATTCCTTTTTAATATAGGAAAGAGCTTCATGAGTACACTATTATAAGGAAAGAAAACTATATATATATATATATATATATAAAACACATCCTATACTATGTTTTAAACCCCTGCATCTTTAATAAACTATCAAACAACAACCCAATCCACCCTCATATTTGGCATTAGATTTTCAAAAAGTAAACTGAAATAAACACATAATGTAGAGTGTGAAATGAAAGAAAAATCTGCTGTGGTCCAATTCATTAGTTGCACAGTCAGTATCATTGACTGCACTAAATGACTGCTTAACAAGCAATAGTTGGATCTGATTGTGAAGTGTTCAGTTGAATTGTTCATATGATACACCAACTCTGGTGGATGCCAATATTTTTTATTTAGAGATACATGTTAATGACAAATGTAATTAGATTAATTATACTTAGCCCCTATTTTTTCCACCACCATAGATTCTCTGAACTAAGGGATTTGTGTAGATATATATTTTTTTAATTCAAGATATGTATGTGAAAAATGTTGATTGTTTAAAAAAGTTAAATGTATTTATCCCTAATTTTTCTATTGACAGTTTTCACAACCTTTGGACCATGCAATATGATAATGGATGTCAATTACCAAGTCATGGAATATCCTTTCCAATGAACCAAGTCATGGCTTTTTAAAGTGGAGTTTTTTTTACCACACTAGTACTGATCTAAATTTCTCTTTACTGAAATAGATCACCTCACAAATTTCATAAGGAATGAGTTCTAATTTACGATAGCCCTAATAAAATTACTAAATTGGTCAACTTAGTTTTTTCCTAAGCAAAAATATTGATCACTTTAGCATTTTTGTTTATTTTTAAAATACTAAACTGATCAATATTTTATATATATAAATTTATTTAACTTAGTTTTTTAGTAGTTAAGATAAAAAAATGTTTGACGATAAGAATATTGAACTGATCAATATTTTAGAAAACGCCGATTAGTTCAGCATTTTTATTAAGGTTATAGTAAATTAGATTTTATTTACTAATAAATTTGAATGACAATCTATTTCGATAAAAAAAAAAAGTAAAATTGGCTAGTTTGGTCAAAAACTCTTTTTAAAGTGTATACGACTTGATTGTTGATATAGGATGGAGGAAAGTAATTCTTAACTCAAAAAGAAAAGATAAAAAGGAAAGGGAAAAGGAATGCTGAATCTAATCCTTTGCTTGCTGTTGCTAAAAGCCTTACAAATTCCAAAACCACTGACTATTTTTACTTCTTTTTTTATTACTGTACATACTTGTTAGTCTTATTTTAGAACTAATTGCCTTCTACTTCTTCTTCTCCTTCTCTCTCTGTATTTATATAAATGAAAGGGAGCAGCTCAAAGCTTAAAGCAGTGGAGTGTCCTCTGGCATTTGTTTTTTTTTTCCTTGGATCACAAGCAAAATAATCATCTTGGTGTCTGCATTGCCCTGCAAAGGTACCTCCTTTTACTCATCTCTGTCTTCGATTTGCTCCTGCAGTTTCCATTTATTTTGGTTTACTTTCTTAGCTCATATCCTCCGAACTTATTTTAAGATGGATCGTAAGAGAATAGCATCACTCACTATTTTCATGTAAGGATTTAACTTTGATTGATTTTGATAGTGTTTTATACATTTGTTTGGTTGTCTGAGGACAGGAAAGGGAAGAAAGGCAAAAGAAATGAGAATATAAGAATCAGATATAGATATAGTTCATGGTAAGATCTGCAAAAGTTAATGTAAAAAGTTGGAGCTTTAGTTGCCCTAGACCTATTGCATAGTATCTACATTGCCCGGAGCTTTACAACTGCAGATGCCTTTGCTTGCAATGGTATCTAATAGTTCGTTCTGCTCCCTCACTATTCTTCAGATGCTGCATTGGGTCTCGAAGCTTTAGACTCAAATGGGTCAATAAAGATTCGATTTTGGTGTGGGGGACTGGAGGAATTCTTGAAATTGGGATTTGGGTTGTCAAGTGTTTTCTTTTTTGGTTGTTGGCTCCTCTCTTTTTTTAAAAAAATAGAGTGAAATGACTCCAAGGTTAGATCTTTCTGAATGGTTGGGGAAGGACAGTAGAACGGGCACACCGGTTGTTGTCACGATGGAGAACTCCAGTTACTCTCTTGTTGAGATCGATGGCTCTGAGATCCCTTCATTCCAATCTATGGATAAAGCCCGAGGGAAAAATGCCAAGCAATTCACTTGGGTGTTACTCCTTAAGGCTCACAGAGCAGTTGGATGTGTTGCTTGGTTAGCAGCTGGTACCTGGGCTCTACTTGGAGCTATCAAGAAGCGATTCATATGCTGGAAGGAATCTTCTCAAGAAGGTGAAAAATTTGGCAAGAGCAAGCTACTGTTTAGGTTCCTTAGGGGACTATTGGTGCTTTCTCTAGTAACACTTGCATTTGAGATGACCGCCTACTGGAATAAATGGCATTTTCAGAGTCCAAATTTGAATGTTGCGGAGAATCTGCACATACCTGAGGTGACAGAGATCCGTGGGTTGATGCATACTGCCTATATTACGTGGCTTTCTTTCAGAGCCGACTACATTGCTTACCTAATTCAAGCTTTGTCAAACTTCTGCGTTGTTCTTTTCATGATTCAGTCACTAGACAGGATGATCTTGTGCTTTGGATGCTTTTGGATCAAGTTCAAGAAGATCAAACCTAGGATAGAAGGTAATCCATTCAAATCAGACGATTTGGAGGGTTCAGGATATGAGTATCCTATGGTTCTGATCCAGATTCCAATGTGCAACGAGAGGGAGGTAAATTATTCTTACATTTGCACACTCAATTGTTGCTTTTAGTTCTCATGTTCATTACAAGGAGTTCAAGATACATTACCTGGTCATAAAGTTTGCAATAAAGTGTCTAATGTTAATTGTTTTCATTAACATCAATTTTGCTTATCTTTCAGGTGTACGAGCAATCTATCTCTGCCATCTGCCAAATTGATTGGCCAAAAGATCGTCTGCTAATTCAAGTCCTGGATGACTCAGATGATGAGAATATCATGCTTTTAATTAAGGCAGAGGTCTCCAAGTGGATCCAACGGGGTATCAAAATTGTCTATCGCCATCGCCTGGTCCGAACTGGTTATAAAGCTGGAAATCTTAACTCTGCTATGAGCTGTGATTACATCAAGGACTACGAGTTTGTTGCTATATTTGATGCCGACTTCCAGCCAAATCCCGACTTCCTTAAACAAACAGTGCCTCATTTTAAGGTAGCAATGTTATATGTCTAAATTTCATAAGACCTACTCAAATTTTACCTAGTGGAATAAATGTTCCTCATTGTACTAATTAATATTTATTTTCTAATCCAGGGAAATCCTGAACTAGGACTAGTTCAGGCGCGATGGAGCTTTGTAAATAAGGATGAAAACTTATTAACTCGTCTCCAAAATATTAACCTCTGCTTTCACTTTGAAGTGGAGCAGCAAGTCAATGGTGTCTTCTTGAATTTCTTTGGTTTTAATGGAACTGCTGGTGTTTGGAGAATCAAGGCATTGGAGGATTCTGGTGGCTGGCTTGAGAGAACAACAGTAGAGGACATGGATATCGCTGTCCGTGCTCATCTCAATGGTTGGAAGTTCATCTTCCTAAATGATGTCAAGGTGCCGTCTTTAATTCATCTCGCACCAACAGTATTTCCACTGTGACATTTCCTTGTTCAACTGATGAACTGAGTCCTTTTTATTAGGTACTATGTGAAGTTCCTGAATCTTACGAGGCATATCGGAAACAGCAGCACAGATGGCATTCTGGCCCGATGCATCTATTCCGTATATGTCTTCCAGACATTATAACTTCCAAGGTTTGATATCTCCCAGAAGTTATTATGTTGCTCCTTTCTTGCCATATAAGTTCCTAAAATTTTTATCTCTTGAATAACAGATATCCATTTGGAAGAAGGCGAATTTAGTGCTACTCTTTTTCCTCTTGCGAAAGCTTATCCTTCCATTCTATTCTTTCACGTTATTCTGTGTGATTCTCCCTCTAACTATGTTTGTGCCTGAGGCTGAACTACCTGCTTGGGTGATCTGCTACATCCCTGTTCTTATGTCCTTCCTCAACATTTTACCGGCTCCAAAATCGTTCCCTTTTATTGTGCCGTATTTGCTATTTGAGAACACCATGTCAGTAACTAAATTCAACGCAATGGTCTCTGGTCTATTCAAGTTGGGTAGTTCCTACGAATGGGTTGTAACTAAAAAGGCAGGGCGGTCTTCGGAATCTGATCTGCTTGCAGCAGCAGAAAGAGATTCAAAACCTTTAAGTCATCCTCAGCTCCTTAGAGGAGTTTCTGAGAGTGAGCTCACGGAGCTGAATAAGTTGAAGGAACTACAACCAGCAGCCCCTCCTGTCAAAAAGGCCAATAAGATTTACAAGAAAGAGCTGGCTCTCGCTCTTCTCCTCCTAACAGCTGCAGTTCGAAGTCTTCTATCTGCACAAGGAATTCATTTCTACTTCCTCCTCTTCCAAGGCGTAACCTTTCTTGTTGTCGGGCTTGATCTTATTGGCGAGCAAATTAGTTAATCAGATGGCAGAACCACAGGCAGAATTTGCATTTGGTTTTGGTCACTCAAGAAGTCCTTCCTCCAGAAATTATACTTGCATTGCTATGATATTAGTTGAGGTAATCCATGATAACTTTATTCTTCGTCTTTGCTAGTGGGAGGGGCGATCGCAGCTCCCACACAAATAAGGAGTTGCTCCTATTGAAGCATGGATTGGATTCTACAGTTCTCTTTTTCTCCTTTTGTTATGTATATTGTTACAAAAAATATTTTTCTCTGAAATTAATGTTGTGAAGTATAGGAAGCAGTCTTTCTTCTTCTTGCTCGAGTTTGGTGTGTTATCCATGCTCAGCACTATGTACTTGTACAAGAACAAACCAGAATCAAATAATATCGATATTGTGTAACAAGTGTCTGTATATTTTTAAATTCTTCAGTTTACTTCAAAAGT
Source organism: Typha latifolia (assembly GCF_019914945.1). Lineage (NCBI taxonomy): Eukaryota > Viridiplantae > Streptophyta > Magnoliopsida > Poales > Typhaceae > Typha > Typha latifolia. Next base: position 1,304,229 of record NC_133093.1, read on the forward strand.
ATAAAGAAAGACTTGCTTAATTGTCATCTCATTGATTTGCTTTTGCCTTTTACATTCTCTGCAGCTTATTAACTCCTATTGGTGGATTCTCCTTCCTCTGCAAAGGTTGGGGAATAAAATCATCCCTGCGACTTACTGGCTCTAAACTTACTCTAATATATTCATTTGTTTTGGCCCCTGCATAGTTCTAAGATCCTAATATATTATATAAGAATTGAATGTCAGTCATATCTAGATAAGCAGATGGAGATTAAAGTGCTTCGATTTTCTTTCTATTGTTCTTTTTCTCTCTTTGATATTTATCAATCGCATGACTTATCAATCCACTATAGTAGCTAGACTTTCTGCAAATTTGTTGCTCACGTTTAAAAAGGAAACAAATGAGTTGTTTGTTATACATGCAGATATTGTATTATAACATGCCAACAGAGTGTGCATCTATGCAATCAAACTGTATTTAACAATGTCAGACAGAGATGGTGGCTAGCATTGATAGATAATGCCTAAAACCTTTTAAATTTGTGGTTCAAATGGGGCCATCAGCCACATGATTTATAATACTTCATATACGATCTAATCCTTCCAGAATGTGAATCGCATCAATGAACAACTTCATTAACGGCTGATAACTGTCTCTCCTGAGATGAGTTTCTCTAGCAATATGCGATTTCCTTGAATTTGCACTAGTTTTACTTAGTATAAACAGTCTGTTGACATATTTTACACATTGAGTTGAAGCTGTGACAAAGGTTACAAATAAATGTTAATAGTATACAACATACAACTCATGTTTTGAAGCTTCAAACCTCATCTACACCAAAATAGAAAAGAAATACTGGACCAACATATGAACTACAGCAGTTGTTTGCCAGAAAAGTAGGCCTTTCCTTCACAAAACCAGGGTAGAATTGGTGAAGTGCCCTCTTGTAGAAGATGATACATTGGCCTTCAGCAGTCCTTTTTCTTTGATTGGAATCCAGCAGTCATTTTAAGGTCAAACCACTCTTAATTATGCAGTATTTGTCTATATGGCACAGGTACATTTGATTGTTTGGATGAAGAGCTAACATTCATGAATAACATAGGAAGAACTTCTAAGCACACTTGTGTCTGAATCTCTGAATCATGTTGTGTGAGGCTAGAATTGGCAGTAGTTGAAATGAATGCAAGATACTAATCAAAATGATCCTCAGAGAAATCTGGTTCATCCGGCTTTTGTAACCTGGCTATATTTGTATCACTAGTCAGAAATCTTCTTGAAACTGATCCAATGTTGGGCATGGGAACTATGGACCCATCAATTATAGAGCTTGAACTGGCACCTGCATTTTCTTGTGATGGCTTATGGGCCACTTCTTCATCTGACCACTGCAAATAGGATTCACACCTGCTTAGACTGTCAGACATTTTTCTTTTTTGATACTGACGCCATGCTGTCTGGATGAAGCAAGCACCCCATGTTCTCCAGTGATGGGAGTAGAAGCGGAATGTATGCTGCAGCTTCCTGCTGTGTAACCTTCTGAATTGATTGGCGACAAATTTGAGGTCCTCAGCACGTAATGCAAAGGCTTCCACTTCAGTGAGAGCTCTTACTGTCCTAGTAGAAGTGGGCAAATTAACAACTGTTTTAGGAAGCAATGCCCATGTGAGAAGCTCTTCACCACAAAAGTCACCAGGCCTTAAAATTATAGAGTTGAAGAAATTGGTTCTGCCACCATTGGTGGTACAGCTTTCCAATTTCCCACGAATTATAAAAAGCATTTCGTTCACAGGGTCTCCCTCACGAGCAATGTATGAATTCTCAGTGCACAAGGAGGAAACCAGCCGATCACATATGGCATCAAGTAGTTGATTATCCATCTCTGAGAAGAAAGGGACCTAAAGTATGGAAAAGAAGTTGGTGATAAGTGATAACTAGGAGCTTCAAGGACCTGAAGCTTTATATATATATATATATATATGTGTGTGTGTTTGTGGAAAATTCATATCAATGAACACGATGTAAACTGATCTAAAAAGAGGTAAAATGAAAAACATCAGCATAGAGTATAGACTATAAAGCCCAAACCTAATAGGTAAAATGAAAATCCCATGGAAGAGAAGCAAATGAAACACTTTCGTAAAAGTTCTCGTAGAATCAAGAATGACGTTTTCATTTTGTATTTACCAGATCATGAATTAGTAACAGCACCTAATCTCCGAAAAAAGTCCCAATTGTTTCAAACTTTTGATTTTTAAATGAGACATTCACGGAATGCCAATGAATAAGATCAAACCTTATTCCGTGATATTCCATAAGAATCCTCTTTCTTATTCTTAAGCAAGCCCTGAGAGGGCTTAGTTGATTATGATTTCGTTTCCTTTTTGTTTATTTTGATAAAGATATTGTCCGATTCTTTTTCTATTGATTCTTTTCTGGTCTCGCATTGAGATGTATAGATCCATGGATCTATGTGTCAGCTTAGGCTCACCATAGTTATCCACAATTTTTTAAGGAAGTACAGCTTCATATATTCTGCATTCAGAATTCCATATTTCTATAAACTATTTGTCTAATGTCCTTATGCATGTGGCTTGATAATAATTGCAGTCTCTACTCTCAGAAGGACTAGTGGATATACTTGGTTACAACTTACAACTTACGAGCATTTATATTGATTAACACATTCCTAATATCTGAAAGCAAGAGACCTATTACATTCGGGGAAGATGACACTGGTTTGATAATTAAACATGTGTGCTGGTACATTCTAACAGAGATAAGACAACTTTTCATAAACATTAAAGGCCTAAAGCAACCACACACACAGACACACACACAAAAGAGAGAGGATTAGATCTTAATGTTTTGAGGAAAGAATAGATTGAGTTCGTTATCATGGTTGAAGCAATACACAAGGATATAACCAATTTTCACATGCTACAAGTTAAGTCTATGATACATAGATAAAGAATAACAAAAATAGTTATAGAGAAGAAATGAATATGATCATCTGTCAAGATCCAAACTGTGAGTTTCATTTTCATTAGTAATCAAAAGTGCAAGTTTCAATTTTCATCTGTCATCAATTTGATGTGCAATGGATGATGATGTCATACTGAAAAATGAAAATTCAATATTCAATTGATTTTATCTTTTCACTTAGGGGGTTCAAATGCTATAAACCTATTTGCCCCTTTGTTACCTTTTTATATATTCCTTTACTGGTTCATAGCTTATATAGTCAATTAACAAGATGATTGCTCCAAGTATTTATGTCTACTATTGTTGCTTAAGGACTAACATGGAAGACTGTCACTGAGATATCAACTTACACGTCGAACCAGGTCCAAGCATAAGTGACGTTGTACATCTCGACGTATGTCAGCAGGCAAAGTTTGCAAAATAGTTTCTTCATCAACCCCTCGCGTTGCTAGCCACTTTACTTGAACAAACCGTCTGACTCGTTCTTGCAGATGATCAGGGAGTTGGTGATGTCTCATCCACTCTTCAGTGTCTCTTTCCCTCAGCCGCCACTCTTCAAGCCTTTTACTGATTGACTGCAGATAAGTCTACAAGAAATCCAATATGTTTCAGTGTGAAGCCAATACAATAGCACATTTGACTAAGGAAATGAAAAATAAACACAGGGTAATCGGATATGAGCTGGAAAAAGCACTGCCTGGGTTTCTAAGAGGACCACTATGAAATTTTCTTTTTTACATGTCATGGAATTAATTTAGGGGAAGATAATCTAATTAAGTGACATGATCACTCCAACTAGGACTCTAAATTCACCAAGAGAAATCTTTATATTCTCTATAATGTATATATATATATACATATTTATACCAGTGGTAGAGTCAAATGCAAACTATGACATGATATAAGAAGATAGCCCATTCTCTCTTTTTACTCTTTTTTTTTCTTCTGAGATCTGAGGTTTGACAGAAAAGATTGAGGTAAGTTAGCCTATAAACTGGGAAAAGAAGGCCAAAAAGATATCCTACATCCTGATAACATATTAAAAAAAAACTTCAAGAAATATTTTGCAGTTGAAAGTAAATTATGAACTTTGAGGTCACCTGCATTTTACCAATAAGTTGAGCAAATAATATGAGACTAACTGCACCAATTGCTATTGCAAATATATTTTCCACCATGAAAGTGCTTGTCACCAGGGGATTCCCACTAGAACTGAGAAAGAAACAATCGGTGCCTCATGAGTCTTCAATGGAATGCTAGCATCTCTCGTCCTATCAGCTAATAATAAAAGGTCAAATTATCAAAACATGATATTATGCTGTTAAGGCCAGTGTTTTTCATGTATAACAATATCCCTGGTGTTTGTTGAGGATGGAATAACATGACAAATCCAACATAACTTGCCAATACTACAGGAAGAGTAACCTGTAGAGGCACTATTGGCAACCATATATGAAACATCCAGTCATACCTTAACTGTTGCAAACCCCACCATAGACAGTAGAAGTACTTTTCATGGAACAACGTTGATAGAGCACCATTGGACAATGAGCTATTAAATATCCCATAGTTGAAGGAAATACTATAATTTCTAGCATTGCAGTTTGAAAATACATTGGTTCTAGCGGTCCAATTCTGGAAATCAGTATAACCAGTGAAGTCACAATTTAGAAATCTAAGATCACAAGGCGTGTTCGGGGAGTCATTTTCCCTCACGCATTCCATGTTCCAACATGTTATTTGCCGTTCAACTGAAAGAAGATAATATACTGCTCCTGTAATCTGCAGTCATAAGTCATTAGTTCCAGAGAGCAACTGTAATATAACGAAATAATAAAAGAACCAGTTTATTTTATTTCTAATTCTAAAAGAATCATCTTGACTGCGGAAAGGCAAGTAAGGCATCATACATGGCTAGCCAACATGTACAATAGTAGATTATATGCAGCTCCACCCCAAGCAGTCTTCGCAACAACTCCAGCAGCTTTAATAATTTGATTGCTTAATGGAACTATCAGATACATTCTAATGATGTATTGAATCAAAATAACAAGAGCAAATGTGGTATTTTTGACATTGTAGTTTGAGCTGCTTATTGAAGGCACCACTAACCAGAAGGCAATCTGCATAAAAGGAAAACAGAAATCAACAAATATTTGGAACTGAATTACTTACTATTCAAAATGATGTATAAGATTTTCAACATCTTTTCATTTTCTTTTTTATTTTTCCAATTTGTTATTTTTCATGGCAAGCTTGAGGTTTCTAGTATTACACAATACATGATATCAATTCAATCATCCAAGATTAGATTAGAAGATTCAAAACAAGAAAAAGGGGAAAAAGGTAAAAGAAGAGCTGGTACTTTGTCCTATGCAAGAGGTTCGCAATAAGAATAATGTTAGTGCAAATGGAAAATTTGAGAATTAACTTGCCTTCCTCAGATTTTTGAAAGTATGTTGATGTATTGTTAAAAAAGCGCAGATATTGGTAGTGATGAAACAGAATTAAATTTGATGAACTTAGCAGAAACTTCACATCACAAGATCATCCCCCACAAATTCTAGAGTTTATTTGCATTTCAAAATCAAATTAATTTCAAATAAATGTCTTCATTTTACCCCTAGTTATTATGTTCCTAATTTGTCCAACAGTTTTACAATTCCTGGGACAAGTAAGCTTCGTCTAGGAAACAGATATAAGCCTTATACTTTATACTTCTGGCCACAAACTGATTAGGTTATGCCATCCTAGATCATTACCAACTCAAGAGTAACTTGGTCCATTAGGAATTGATCAATTAGATGAATCCTTGATCAAAAAAATGTGACCTGATTGAACCTAAAATGGAACCGTATGACTATATCCTACAACTTCCAGTCTAAACTTGATGAAATATGTAACTCCCATAGGCAGATCAAAATAAGAGAAAAGTTATGTTTTCCCTTTTGCACCTCAATCTTTCTTGGATTTTAGAAGCAAAGTTTTTCATCAAATTTTACACATAAGTGATCTTCTATTCACAATTGATTATCACTACCATGTAGGTGTTAGTTAAGTTTAAATGCATTAGGTTGTCCATATTTCATAATACCCAATGTCATTTAGTGTTATTGCTTCCTTGCATAAATGTTCATGTTACAGTACTTTAACCTAATGTTAGACATGTTTATAACTTTATATTGCTTTATAATTTAAGTATTAGCTAATATATCCACTTTGGTGTTTTTATTGTTCATGTTATAAGCACAAATTTGGAGAAAGAACAATAAAATAAAGAATGCAAGTAATCTCCAATGACAACACAATCATGAGGTCAATGTTGGATACTGTGTACCTGTGGAAGAGGCAATGCTGCTGCTACATCTATAAAGAGTTCAGATTTAATATATCTCCTTCGTATCTCTTTAGGGTCTGTGACAAGCTCTCCCTTCCCAAGCATTCTTGTGCTTGGAGCTACATATGCAGTGAAAAACTTTATAACAATATTCAACAGATAGAATAAGTCAGCAAGTGACCGTAAGACAGTAACAGTAATGCTCAATCTCCGGTCCATTCTGACACATGAAGAAGCACTATCAACCCTAACCAAGGGTAAGTAGTAGTAAAAAGGGTCAATAAACAAAGCAAATAGGCACGAGATGAGGTAAACGCGGTTCCATGTCAATATGATACTACTTGCAGGATCTAGTACGAATCTGTTCCATTGTTCCTGACCCTCGTCCAACACCTTAGGATTGCCAAGATTTCTTTCATCTGCTCTATTAACACCTAGTCTATCAGCTCTCGTGTCCTGATAACCACGTTTAGCTTGGCCTTGGCGGTCGTCAGGAAATATCCTACACATGTAAAAGAAGAAGCGAAAAAAAAATTCAGGTATTAGCAAAAAAGAATTTTCTAGGAGTAAGAAATAATTAAGACCAACAGCAATTTGCTGGATCACTAGGGCTCATGATATAAGTTCAGTTGGTATAATTTCTTGAACATGTCAATCGAATTGAGCAATCTCAATTGCATAAAAAGAGGCCAGTATCTTACAGGAGACTATACATTTCTAAGCTCTTTGGATTAGGGACAGTTCCCTTTCTACTAGTCCAAGGATTCACACTAGTTTGTCTGCTTATGCTGGAAAGGTTTGTCATTTTTAGGTTCGGTTAAGACAAAGGACAAAATTAGAGTATATTCTATCTTCAGATGATCAAACATTGCAATATTGCAATACATCTTGAAGGAATTTTCCTCTAAAGTTGGATGTACATGGGAATCAAATGACACATAAACCCAGATTAGAATAATCTTTCAGGGGGGAAATATTGGATTTTGCTCATAATCTAAATCCAAAAGAACGCAACAAAACGTGGGTCTTTCCAATCATGGATCCCTGACAACAAATCTAGCATCAAAATCAAATCTTTTCCCCAGTTTACTTCTCTACAGGATTACATCACAAACAGAAAGAGGAAAAGGGGAACTTTTTTCCCGACCCACCTCGCGGTTCTCCTCTGCATCTCCACCCCATCTTGGACTTTGGATGCGAACATCTCCCCAAAATCGAGCCAAATCTAACTCCCAAGAAACCGAAGCGAGATCTCGATTCTCGACCCACCACAAAGATGCCCAAAAGGAAGGCTCGGATCAAAAAGGAGGCAGCTTTAAGCTTATAACCTCTCCGTAATCCTCCTCACGACAAACCCAGAGCTTACCAAGTCAAACCAAGGAGGGGATAGCCATTAGCTAATAGCTCGCCGACCCAAATCCATTTCCATTCCCGGAGGCACAAGAAGAGATGCCATGGCTTCGAGGTGGACTAATTCTTCTTGGGTATTCGCCTTTGCACGTTAGTTTTCTATGACTAGGTAACAAATGTGTGTGAGAGAGAGAGAGAGAGGGGGTAAAGATCATGTCTTTTTTATATGCTAGTGGAACTTTCCGGGACGGCGACCACAATACTTCGGACTTCGGAGTAGACTTTCTTGTCGCAATAGTGGATCGTCTGTTAACATGGTTGTCGGAATTTGGTACATTGGGCGCGGCGCTTGGTACCTAATCACTGGGTGCCAAGTACCCAACTGAAGCAAAAATCTGGCCAGGTAAGGACCCTCGTTTCATTATGATCCATTTATAGTAGATTTTTTTTCTTCTATATGTTACATAATGGCCATAATTGGCAAAAAAAAATTTCAAAATATACGGCTACTTTGTTGGAAATATCATAATTGTTACCAACTCACAATTTAGAAAAGATCATTTTATCCTTATATGAATTACTTAAAATAATCAAACTCTTTTTTTTATATGTAAGACAAAAATTATTGATAAGTATTTCACATTAATCTTCAAAAAAGAAGAAGAATATTTTAGTCACTTATATGATATTCTTTGAAGCCGAAGTATCTTTATATCAATGGAGAGTTTGATCTTTTATTCTTATTCGGTCCGTGTCTAATCTATCTAGGAAGGTTATGATTTTGACTCCAACTTCAAATAATATTATGAAAAAAATTATTTAGTGGTTTTGTGGCTTAGCTTAACAGTTCGGCAGCGCCGTATATATGGTTTAAAGCCTAGACCAGATAGTTTACTATATTGGCTAAAAAACTTGGTGAAGCCTAAGTGCTTCCGTATCTAGAGGATTGACTACCTATTGTTAGGCCTAATTTCACTTCACTCTTTATAGTTTAATTTGTGTTAATTAACTACCTTTGTGATATAGATTAAATGCAATTATTAGTTTCTTCCGCATATTAACAATAGAAAGTAATTGAGAAAGAATTACATAAATTTTCTAATGCATTCAATGATTATACCAATCTGAATTTTAAATAATAAAAATATGACAAATATATTAACTATCCGAGATCTGATCGATATTATTTTAAATACGTTGAAAAGCTTATCCAATTCTCTGCAATATTATTTTTTAAGGAGTATTTTCAAATTTGATTTGTGGTATGATCAAATATATAAAATAAAAAAATAACAGTTTTTTACTTTGGATAAAAAAACAAAACAAATAAAATTAAAAAAATTAGATATTATCTTTATACAGTAGTATAGTAAAGAAACAAACATAGGAGTACCATCCATATGTACTTGCATTTGGCCAGTGTGGCCAACAAATAGCATCATAGTTCCTTAAAGTTTGGGCCTCCCAAAAGGTATATTTGAGTACTGTCCACTGGGCTCTGGATCAAAAGATTCCGTTCAGATGTCATGTGACAAGATTTTATGTTGATATGTGGAGTTTTTAACCAAACTAGGCCTGTTTCAAAATTTTTTTTTTTGACCTGAACGATTACTCTCAAACTTATTTATCAAATAAAATCTAATTCACCGTAGTCCTAACAAAAATGCTGATCTAATTAATATTTTTTTCGTAAGTAAAAATATTGATCAGTTTAGCATTTTTATCTAGTTTTAAAACGCTGATATGTTCAGCATTTTATGTATATAAATTTTTTTAACTTATTCTTTTAGCAGTTTAGGAAAAGAATTATCTCGTGATAAAAACGCTAAACTGATTAACGTTTTTTTGTAGGGCTACAGTAAATTAGAACCCATTTAGTAAATAAGTTTGAGGGTAATCTATTTCGATAAAAAATTTTAAAACTCTAATATGTGACAAGGTTTTATGATTAAAAAAAAATCTCCACCTGTTTGGAAAGCTGTGAGCCATTTGAATGCCAACGAACATGCCAATTTGTATGAAAGAAAACCTCCCCATTAGTTTTTTGCTCTTTAGTTTTGGAATAGAAAATTTGTGTTTTTTTTTTCACTTATTTAGTCCTGATTAAAAGGGGATATTTAGATGAATACCTTGACAAATTAATATATATATATATATATATATATATATATATATATATATATTACATACATGTCATTTTTTATTAGATTTGAATGTGTATCTTATCAAAATTATAAATGTACCTTCTGTATAGTTTTTATATATAATTTTAGAACATGATAATCTTTTTTTTATATTTTGTTAGAGCTAAATAAGTGAAAATACTAACGGTGCAATGTTACTAATACTAATGTACCCAAAAATTAAAGATGAATGTATATATATATATATATATATATATATATATATATATGTTTCATTTAAAAAGAAATTTTGATCTCGGTAGATCAAAACATATGCATGTGCAAAGAATCAAATATATACCTTGAAGAACCTATTATATATATATAGGATAGTTTAGCTTGATATTATCTCTTTGGTCTAGACTAGATAATATCATATTGACAAGCAATACAGTGCATTAAAAAAGTTTGCAAAGAATTTGTTGGACATATAAGCAAGATTAATGACAAAGATCTATACATAATTACATGAGTAACATGCCTTTTCTTTTGATTTTTTTTTATAACAAAAGAGTGCTGTGACATCAGTATGAATGACCTCCTAAATATAGGGAAAAAGATATTGAAGAGAATGAATACTTTTACAACCTTTCGAAAATTATCACAAGAAATAACCAAAGTTTTCAAGTGCTCCAATTTCTGGTAGGATCCAGTCACCTTGCTGTTCTCCAATCTGAGGTATATATGGATTAAGAAGTTGCAAGATCTGAACTTTTAATCTTCAATTCTGTAGTATATAAATCAGCGCGAACTTTTAACAGTCCAAACCTGGCTTGCTTCCATAGTAAATGGCATTACTCCTGTCATTCATGTAAGAAAAATATGATCTGGAGCATAGAATAGGCACTACTGTTGGCAGAGAAGCCAGGCTCCTCTGGCTTCTGGGAACGAGGTTTCCTAAAGATTGAAGCAATCTTCGTCACCGGAAGTGAGGCCTCATCACTGATAGAACTTGAACTACGGGTTCCATCTACTTCCTCTTCTACCAATGAGAAGAATGGCTCCCATCGGCTGCTTTGATCTTTCTTCATTCTCTTTATACTATGTCGACGCCATGCAGCTTGGATGAAGCAAGCTGCCCATGTCCTCCACTGATAGGAGTAGAAACGGAATGTGTGCTGCAGCCTTTTGCTGTGCAGCCTTCTGAACTGGGCAGCGACAAACTTGAGATCCTCAGCTCGTAACGCAAAGGCCTCCAGTGCAACAAGAGTTCTCACAGTCCTTGTAGAGGAGGGATAGTTGGTGATGGAGTTTGCAAGTAATGCCCATGTAAGTAGGTCCTCGCCGCAGAAATCACCAGGTCTTAGAATTATGGAGTTGAAGAAATCTGTTCTGCCACCATCAGTGGTAGAGCTCTCTAATTTCCCCCGAATGATAAAGAGCATTTCAGTTACAGGGTCACCCTCACGGATGATATATGTCCCATCGATGCACAGGAAGGGATTCATATATTCACATAAGGCACCAAGTAGCTGATCATCCATCTCTGAGAAGAAAGGAACCTGCAAATGGTAAAGTAAAAGAAATAACAATAATATATATATATTTGTTGCAGCTTGTAACGGTGAATCTTTGATGCATTAATCCTGATAAACTACCAGACTTTACAAATCAGAAGTCAAGCTTCCAGAGGTAATTGTTGCATCTCTAAAGCAAGGCCACATACACACAAAGACTTCCAAAATATAAGAGGCACCCTTCTGTCTCATATGGTTGTGGTACCCTCTGCACTGGACATGCCGATGTTGTGCCACGCAACACAAAACCATGCCACCCTGAGATTTGAGTGGATTCCTATAGGAAAGGCCACAGATAGAATTGAAAGATTTGATGCAAGTTCTATCTTAACCAATATTAGAGAAGAAAAAGGATGACGCCCTGAGGATGTAGGGAACACCATGAGAGTTCACTGTTGCATCAGGCAGATTCAAAATTCTGGGATTTGCTGTTATTGATGTCTTAACTAGGTAAGGAACTCTTTTACTCCTTTGTTCATGATTTCTGTTAGTATGCTAGAAAAAAGAATCTAACTAGAGAGAATTTGATTTAACAAAAAATTTGGTTACTTCCTATGTGTGATGAACCATTGGATAGCTAGTTTATTACTAGCCAATTCAGTACATAAGTATGGGTCTGGATGTTAGGATGGGTGTGTTTAAATGAAGGATGGCAATGTTAGATCTTGGTAGTTAGATTGGAAGAGCAAGAAAATAAAACAAAAATAATTCAAGCTTGATACTCTGCCGTGAGCATGATAAAATTATTGAAGAGAGATATGTCCCAATATTTTCTTATACTAATTTACTTATGGTACCAGGGATCACAATGTTTTGGAACAATTTGATTAGAGATGAAACAACATAAAAATCAGAAATTTCTTAGGATTGTAGTTATTTTTGCAAATGAGTTGTTCCTATTTTACTCCTATGAAAGGTTTCTTAATTTGAAGCTCATCTTTCAGCATCAATTGTGTATTGGTATGTCCTAGCTCTGAAAATGTTATCACTACTAACTCAAATATTAGGACAATGTAAAAAAGCCACTTACACGATGAACAAGGTCTAGACATAAGTGATGTTGTATATCTCGACGAAGGTCTGCAGGTAAATCTTTCAAGATAGATTCTTCATCCACTCCTTGGGTTGCGATCCATTTGTATTGGAGAAACTGGCCAACACGTTCTTGCAACTCATGAGGAAGTTGGTGATCTTTCATCCATTCTTCATTGTCTCTTTGCTTCAGCCTCCACTCTTCACGCTTTGTGCTAATAGATCGGATGTAGATCTGCAAGCAATTCGATATTCCATTAGAACACTAAAATATTTTATCTAGAGCACTGTATGAACAATGAAACAAGGGTAAGGAATAGAAAACTTTGAAATCTAACAGACATGGAAAATCGTCCACTGAAATTTCAGTACGAGTACTATTAAGAAATAATTTTACTGATGATGGAAAACTGCACAAATGCAAGCATAACAAGTAGAAGAAATATGATGCCAAAAAAGTATTTAAATATCAAAATCAATCTTATACTAAATACATGTTGAAATATAAGAAGCATGTGATGCATCTTACTTTTGACAAGCTACAATCAATTATACTACTATTTGTGTGTTCACCATGAATGTACTGTTAAATAAAAGATATAACATATGCTTTGATTAAATGAATGGCAGCACATTTTACAAGCTTAGCGAACAGAAACTGAAGTCAAGTAGTGCAGACTGAGGAGGCCTAACTAACTAGACGTCCAACTTAGATCTTAAGTGACTCAAAAAGAAGGATTGAAAGGATAGCCTGCAAGTTTACAGAAAAATACAGTTTTAAACTCCCCAAAAATCAATTCAAGAACAAATGAAAGAAAAAGAATGGAAACAAAAAGGTAAAGAAACCTTGAAGGAAAAGGACTAAATTTCTAGTACCTGTATGCTACCAATCAACTGAGCAAACAAACCAAGACTCAGAGTAGTAAGGCCTATGGCAAATAAATTTTCACCAATGCAAGAACTTGCCATCAGAGGGTTCCCGTACGTACTGGAAAAAGAAAAAGAGATGCATCCAAAAAGAGATGCATCACAAGTGTATTAAAGAAGAGGTTCATTGACGTAGATAAGATTTTTTAAGGGATATGCAATGCCATCTTAAATCTATCAAATTTTACATGTAATAACTTACTTGTTAGTCTTAATAAAAGAATATGGATATATTATTAGCCTAGTAAAGTTGTTGAAGTACTGAAAGAAAGCAAACATGAAAACTTTTTCTTCACATCAATAGGATACACTTATATAATGTCATACCTCAACTGCTGAAACCCCCACCATAAACAATAGAAATACTTTTCTGATAATGATGTGGAAACAACACCATATTGCAATGCAAAACTATATATGCCGTAGTTGAAAGCGATACCATTGTTATTAGCATCGCAGTTTGTGAAAATACTTGTGCTATTTGCCCAAGTTTGGCCATCGCTCCATCTCAAAAAGTCACAATCAAGGTACTTAAATTCACAAGGCGTCATATCAGGGGAGCCATTTTCCAACAAGCATTGTGATTGCCAGCATGTTGTCTGTCGTTCGATTGCAAGTAGATAGTATATTGCCCCTATAACCTGCAAAGAAAGACTGTCAATCAATAGTGATTTTCTTATAATGCAATTTGAAAGATAATTTAAGAGTGTTCTAGCCCTTTTCCCATATCATAAAATGGTAACCAATGGTAAAGCAAGAAGACTAACATGGCTTGCCAACATATACAGCAGTAGATTGTACACAGTTCCTCCCCAGGCAATCTTTGCAAGAAATCCAGCAACTTTAATTATTCGGTTGCTCAAAGGAATTACAAAATATAACCTTATGGCAAACTGAATCAGAATAACAAGGAGAAAAGGAGTATCAGTACGATCAAAACCAATTGCTGGCGTTACCATCCAGATGAAAATCTGCAGAAAGAAGACGAAATGCATCAATAGACAGTCCCCTCTTGAGAGAGAAAAAGTAGATATTTGTTTTGGTTTTCTATTCCTACTCTTTATGTCTTGTATCTAACAAGCTTGAGGATTACAAAATTCCGTAAGAATTTAAAACGATAGAATGGACGATTTTACACAGATATATTGGTAATGCGAGAGCTGAAACAGAAACATAACATCAAAATTATGTAGTTTGTCACAGGTAGTTCAATAAGAGATGCTATATATAGTTAAAATCACATATGCCAGTGTTTCTCTAATTTAAGCTCTACCTCCTTTTTCTAGAAAAGTGGGGATTATAACCCACTTAGAATTTGGATAAATTTAAGCTTTACCTTCTCTTTCTCGTTAAATTATTACATCTATGATCAAAGATCATTTGTGAAATGTATCTCCAGATTGTAGGTCTTTCATGAACTTGATGTTTAGGCCTCTTCTATAGAGATAGATGCCAGCTACATATAGATTACTGATGGAGCTATATTTTATGATTTGGAAGTCTAGTCAGTATACTAATGTTAGATCAAGAGAATATAGCAAGCCAGAAGTTATCCATAAAAAATCCTACTGGTAAAAGAGCATATAGCTGCATATAGGCCAAAGCAGCTGAAATCACGATCCTCACATATTTCTATTTCCTTGATGTCACGGCAAATATTCTTCTCTTATATATAAAGTAATTCATGTATATCTTTGTTGCAAATGTCCTTGGCATGGTCATATACCTCCTTCACATACAAGAAACTATTCAGGAAAAGGAATATATTTGGTGGCAACTTTCCAAAACTTTTTCAAGAAAAGAATCCACATCACAGCATTGAAAGCGACCTTGACAGTGTCTCATCTTATATAAATGATTGGAGAGTTTCAATTCAAAAAGCAAAGAAGAAAAGTATTAGTATAGGTTATGTCAAACAAAATGAAGACAAACTATACAAAAATCATTAATTCCAAATAGTCAACTTTGGAAACTGACAAGAACCTGTGGGAAAGGCAATGCTCCAACAAGGTCTATGAGGAAACCTGATCTGATATATCTCCCACTGATCTTTCTATGATCCATCACAAGCTCTCCCTTCCCAAGAACTCTGGAGCTAGGAGATACATACACGGTGTGGAACTTTATAATGATGTGCATCATATAAAATACGTCGATAAGAGACCGCAGAGAAGTAAGGACAGTGCTCAAATTCTGGTCACTTCTAACACACGAATAATTGCCATAGTTTTCAACTAGTGGTAGGAAGAAGAATAGAGGATCTATACATATAGAAGCTAAACATGAAATCAGGAAAACCCAGTTCAACATCAACGCAACATTACCCCCTGGATCCAGTATCCATTTAATTTGCGGCTTACGGTCCTCGGGGCATCCTCTGGTCCTCCCAAGACATCTTCGGCCAACTCTTTTAGCAGAAAGATTTCCAGCTCTTGGAACTTGGTTCTTTTTATTAGGATGTTCTTGCTTCTCCTCAGGATCAAACCTATACAGAGGAACAAGGTGTGCTACAAAAGTTTCCAAAATTTAATTAAGTGCCAGCAAATAGAGCCAAAGTAATGAACATATCATCTCATGTTGATCACTTGTTGCAAAAGACTGCAATCTCGTTTCCTAGTAATTCAATCATTACCAGAAAGAACAGTTGCATCTCAAACAGTCGCAAACATTAAATCCACGCAAATAGTATAACGGGTTTTTCCCGAAATTCGACTCCAAAGCTTATGAATTGCAACAAAATCTTTTTTTTTTTTTGTTTTTTTGGATTTCTTCTTTAGAGAAATAAACAAGGGTCGGTTCCAACTCACCTTGCGGTTTTCCTCTCATTCTCCTCCTCAACTGCGACGTTCCATCCAAACATTGCTCCAAAACCTGAAGCCAAGCTCAAAGTAATCCTACTCCCCCCACTTCACAAGTTCGCACAACAATCGAAACCCATTTCATAACTCAACGAAAGGAGGCATCTTTCTACCCAAGAGCTCGCCAAGACCAACTTTGTTTTTCCTCTCCCTATGAAGAAGTTTATAGTGAGGAGAGAAGCTTCCACTATTAAGGGTAGTTTAGTTCGTAGCGAGGGGAGAAGTTGATCATCTTACTACTTGTTTAACAAATCTCACCATTTCTTAAAGATTAGTACATTATCTCGATTCACGCCAAAGTCAAATTAGTTTATATTAAGAGTTGAGATCAATTGTTTACATATTAATCTCTCTTCTCCAAGTTTAGTGCTTATATTATGCACATGAGACAAAGATCATTCCTTTCGGCATTTTATAATTTCTAGTATTGTCGACATTGATCATGCGAGTAAAATGCTAAATTCCAAGAAAGCATCAAACAAAATTTTGAATTCTTGACTAGTTATTTCGTCATATTCATTGACCAATTACTTGTTCAATAGCACTACGCTATCTTTTGTTGAGATCGAAACAAATGCTACTAAAAACGTGAGATTTTTTTTTTTAATTTTTTTTTAAGAAACCACTCAGTGGAGTGTGGAATCATCAGGTACATTGAATTTTTTCTGAAAACATTAAAGAATTCTCGGATCCCTAATTGTTTAATCTGATCATATGAACTTATGATATCAGAAAATAAATATCAGCTGTAAACAAGTTTTCCAACAGAATTTACTCATGAATCCGACCCATTTAAAATAGCAATCAGAGAAAATGACTTTGATTGTTATCTACTGAAAGAAGGAACTGAAAAAAAGAAGTCAATGTAAATACTAAAAACTCTTAATCTAAAACAAAAGGTACTAAATTAAATCCTCAAGCTCCCACAGTTTCTCTCTTAAAGAAAAGGAAATAATTACGCCTACACGTCTCAAGTATGGCCCATTTTTTCCAGAGACTCTTTATTTATTTATTTTTAGCACATTGCAATAAGTGTCATAAATAACAAATAAGCGATGATGTAAAAATGGGGGCAAAAAAAAATAAGAACTCTTCAAATTTTACTAATAGTAAAATTAAGTTCTTGCAAACTATAGTGAAAACAATCTTTCTGTAGTAAAATACACATAATTTACGAACAAACTATGCACAAAAGCCTAATCTGATTATTTAAACAAGTTAAGCGCTTTTTGGTGCACAAATACACCATACAAACTGTGTCGTAGTGCAGGCTTCTAAGTGTAATTAACTACAAAAACAAAAAATTGGCCCACAATTTTTTGGTTTGTTTTTGTTTTTGTTTTTGTTTTGTTTTCACAGAAATTATGGCCCTCGGATAAGAAAATAATACAAAAGCAAATGGTAGCTCATCACTTGGTTAAGAATACAAGGTCAATTAGCAAACACTAAGTCAATCCTTTCGTGCTTCTCTTGCAATTTCATGGCATCTTGCATGTTAAACCTCGCTTTCTTATGCAGTAGAATCAGTAAAAACAAAATCATCATATAGCCTGTATATTAAACTTCATAAGAAATTGTAGATTAGAGGTACCAGACAAATATTCCAGCGAAGTAACAATGGAACTTCAGACATTGCATGACATGAGAGCTCCATCAAAGAGATGGTAAAAGCATACATGAACAAATTATCAACTCTCAGGAGACTTTGCCTCCATATGTAAGGACAAATCGCAAAGCATAAAATTAGACGAATTCAGTGCAACCAACTTTTCCTCCTGTCAAGCATCACTGTTACTGATTCAAGAGCTTCCAAAATAGTTCAAAAGATATTTGGAGGTGCAATTCCAAGAATTATATGGAGTTTACAGGGTAGGAATAGATCTCCTAATTCTAATGACTACTAAAGTTATCAATAAATTTTTGAAGACTAAAAACACTTGAAAACAAATCTATGGAGAGGGTTCCTTCTGCAACTGAGAATATAGGGGAGATAGCACTAATGTCGACCTCATGACTAGAATTTCTTCTTCTTAACCGATTGAGATGAAAGTAATATACAACAGAACAAATAATTAGGCATACTAGCACCAATTGACTGCGTTCTCTCCACAACCCACGGAAGCATATCGGTCCAGTAATGGAGCTAGACATCAATCCCTTGTCAACGGTGTCATAACCTCCCTTATAATTCCTTCTCAATGATAAATTGGAAGACTGACACGAGGAATAAATAAAACGACGCATATCATGAGCACTTCAAACCGATATCTCATTGACAAATCCATAGAAAGATATAGCTCCCATAACGCAAGTGAAGCGGAAGCCAGATGACACTTGAACTGAGAAAGAGAGAGAGGGTTTACAATGGCTAATCAAATGACAGAGCCCTAAAAACAGTTACATCCAGGAAGTAAGAAAGCTATACCCCTTAATTGCTTTAAAAAAAAAAAAGGCGCATACCTGATCCAATGGAAGCACAAGCAGCAGCAAGAGCAGCAGTTCATCATTCCCCTCTACAAGCGCTAGATCCGTGACAGGTTTTAAGAGGTGCACCATCACATCCATAGAGTATAACAAGGGGAAGTGGACACGACGATTAGCAAAGAAGATACTCAGAAATGATTTGAAGAGCAGATGCGAGCGAGTGCAAAACACCACGAAAGTAGAAGCAATAAGCCAGTGTAGGCCAAAAGCAGCAGAGTTGCCTAGCGACTCGTGAAAGCATACCTCAACAAACAAAAAGTTACCAATTCAGTGGTATTCTAAAAGTACATAGATAAATTAAGTTCTATTTCCACAAGCCACTAAACAACAGCTGCAAAACGTATGAAGATCACAAAGCAAATCAAGGTAAAAGAGATTCATACAACGTTTAACCAGTTTAGGCAAGAGCATATACTCTGACATAACAAAGTTCAGAAGATCCAACAAAGCCAAAATCTAAGAGACAACAGGGATCTTGTTCCACACCATGCCAAGATTTCTCTCAACTCCTGCTTCGGCGCCTCTCTCTAGCAGAAGATTTTCTGATCAAAACATTGACTGTAAGTCACATATATCATGGAATCTGAAGGGTTATATTGAGCAGTAATCAAACTTGCATAATTAATTGACACACTAGAGAGAAGGAATGAGGCATGCATACCCGTTAGCATCTGGTGATTCATCACGGCCACGGTGATGAGGTGGTGACTTGCTGTAACTTCTTCTGCGAGCTGGTGATGCACTGCGGCGCCTTGGAGAATGATCGCGCGGGCTATAGCTCCTGCAGAAAGCAATTAGTACCAATACAAGGTCGGAGAAAAAAAAAGATGCAGATCTAAGTAAGCATGTAGATTAAGTCTAATTGAAATTGATGACGACACCATCTTATCTGTTCATGCTATACTGCCTTATATGCAAAAATCCCATAACAAAAGAGAACGAAGACAGAAAAAGCATAACTCAGTGTATTGCATGGTCCCTCTAATAGTAAGTTGAGTATAAAATATTCGCGAGGATATAAAGTTTCGAAGTAGGAGTATTAAGGAAGAAAGCAAGAGAACTGAAAATATAAAATCCATCTGGTAACTGACTAAATTAATAAACTTAGGATAATTCATCCCCTAAAGGAAGGATGTCTATCCACTAATATGTAGATAACAGAACCAATTACTTAACTATAGATAACACCAAGATTAACTACATAATGCCATATTCATCTATCATTGGGCATGAAGACATGTACGTGTGCCTTATGTTCCTACGTGATTATGTCTTATACTTGCATATATCTGCGCTGGTGGAGTCTGTGTGTGAATATATATACACACACACACACATGCAGATGCAATAATACAGTTCTGCATGTAAATGCAAGTTGATGTGAAAATTCCATTGATTATTATTACACAATAAAAAGTAGTAGTATTGAATTATTTAACCAGCACATGGAATTTCAGGACATGAAACTAGCTGGTAATATAGAAAATTAACCTTCTGCCATAGCTAGGACTTTTGCGGTATCTAGGACTTGGGCTACGACGTCGTCCACTGCCTAAACCTCCAGAACCAACGCGCAAACGACACTCACGAGCAAAATGTCCGGCCTCACCACATTCATAACACTTCATATCAGATCCACTAGAGCGGTCACAACCTCGACCGCCACCGCCACCGCCACCACCGCCACGACCACCGCCACCTCCCCTAGTGTTATGAGAAAGCTCAACTCTCCATCCATTTTTACCTACAAACAAACATTCAAAAATGATGCCGTCTTGAGTTAACTAATTATCAACGTATTGACAAATTTCATCCGATTAGTTAGCAGTAGTAAGAACAAAGGCAAAATATTGCTCAACACAGTCAACCAAGAATATATATAAAAAATGCACTACACAGTAGATGCTTTCTGTGCTTATTTATGCAGTGAAAATGATAAGTTGTTATATAGATATCTATGCTAAATTGCTATTATTAGAAAGACAAGGTAGGAATTTTAAGTTTTTTCCCCTTTTTTGGTTAAATAGAACTTTTAAGTAATTAACACTCTTGGACATTGCTTATGACTGTAAAACCATGTGTTATCTGATGAGTATACAATTTCCACACAACTTCCCCTTCCCCATCCTAACTACTTTTTACCACGTATAACAATTTCAGATTAAGTCATTCTACATGATACAGAGGACAAGCATGCAAGAAATTAATTGACCAAAATCTCACTCTATTACTAACTGCCTGTACTAAATAGTAAATGTTTCTACTTAATGGGCCATCATATACATGAGATGCTAATATCAAATTTTCAGTGAAAGAGGAGCAATCAATGTGAAGCCCCCTAATCATAGGCCCACCCCTAAAATGAACCTTTATGATGCAAAAAAGGAGAAATTTCATGTTAAGAAAAGGAAAATGGGTTTAATTTTTAATTCATAAGCTGAACTCTGCGAAGTGCAAACCGTAAGTATCATAGAAAAGGCAGTCAAACAATATAAAGTATGCAAATGCCACATGAAAGTACTTATGAAAAGAAATTAAATCATAACACAGTACTCTTAGATAGTTGTATCTCACAAGTTCCGGATATTGATGCTTAACAGCATTAACAGACCTTCATACTGCTATGTGTATGATTCAGATTTTCAACAAAGAATGGTTTAATAACTTTCAGTTTAGAAGAACAAAAGCAGTGAATTATTTTCAACAAATCCACATACCATCCAGTTCATGAATAGCATCTTGAGCATCTCTTCGGTCAGAAAAGTCAACAAAAGCATAGCCTGGTGGCTTCCTAGCAACCCACACACTGCATGCAGAAATAGTAAATAAGAAAAGAAACTCTAAATGAACAAATGTAACCAGCTCGGCAGTTCCTTGTTTAAAGATTGCTTAATACATTTCAAAATTCAAAGCAGAACACAACTATACCACTGTGCTTCATTGGAAGAATAATCAGCTTGACCGCACAGCATTTGGAATGATCAATTTTACATCTCTTTCATTGATGCACATGATCTTTTCACAGAGATTAGAGTATGCTTCTAGACTCTAGAGTCTCATCACACAAAACTGATGAGAACAAATGTTCTCAAATCTCAACAGGTCATAATCACAAAATATATTCAATAGATTGATAATAGGCAGTAAAACATCTCTTTATTGACTAAAGACCCTAATAAATTTGAAACCAATTTATTTGCAGAACTGCATACCTAAATCAACCTTGAAAACAGAAACAAAAACAGGAGTCTACTAGAGCTACAGAATAAAATCTAGTCTCGGGAATTCATAACTTTTCAGGGACTGGTAACCTCAATGAGTGGCAGCCAGAAGAGGAAATGAGGAGAGGATTGATAGAATAAATAGGTAGTATGGGAATGGAGATAACAAGGGAAGATCCAGACACTTGGAAATAACAAGAGAAGAATGGGAGTGACAGAAAGAGGAAAGAAAACAATCACCTGAGTGCAAAGATAGACGAGAACATAAATGGAGGACACTGAGGCGAGAAAGAAAGGAGAAAGTAGACACACTGACCCAAGCTACAAGGAGGGAAAGGAGCAAGATTTGGGATATCAAATATCATCCCTACAGCTGAGAAGAATATATCTGTGGAGTTGCCTTAACAAAGAAATTAATTCCAAAATGCTTCTCCTCTTTAGAGTTCACCAGCTATTAGTCGGACTCCTTATAACCCAAATTTGGTCAGGCATTGATCAAAATTACCTTACAAATTTCTAGTTTTCTATCTTATTCCAATTGTTGGTAGGATAGAGTGATCAGCTAGTTTCGATGGGTGATCAAGAGCTTTTGCATGTTCTTTATAATGATGTCCGTAACAGTAGAACCTGAGCAGTAATATATACTTCTAAAAAAAAAAAAAACGCTTTACCTTTGTATAACTCCAAAAGTTCGAAACTCATCCTCAAGTGCACGTTCAGTGACTCGCGAGTCCAGGTTGCCCACATAGACACGAGACATCTTTGACAAAGAAATCTAGAAGAAGAAGAAAAAAAGAAAAAGAAATCAAAACCACGGTTCTCCACTGAAAAGCTATTAACAAGATGTAGTCATAAAAATAAAGAAAAAGAAGGATCACTTACGTGTTCCACATAAAACTATAACCAAAAAATGGCATTAAAGATAGCAAAAGACAGAGCACATAGAATCTTCTCATAAGTTTGGAAATTAACACGCAAGAAAACCTCATATTCTTCTAGATCCGGAGCCCCAAATCTAAAACTAACATAGTAGGGTTTGGGATGGATCATTTAAAGAAGAAACTAGTGTAACAAACAAGTAGAAATTAGTGTAATAAACAAATAGGAATTTAAAGCATCTCAAATATACTGAAGAAGAAACTGTTGAAACAAACTAGTAGTAATTTCTTGATCAATCGACGATGCTTTCCTTTTGCAAACAATGGAAGCAGTCAAGAGGCAAAATCTTAGTAGGAATCCAGCAAGAAAACTATGAAAAATCATACAGAAAGATCTGCAAAAGGATTTCTAGGGTTTACGGCAACGAAGCAGCATCAGATCCGAAATCGCAAGAGTCATAGTAACAAGATATAGAAAGATCGAAGTGAGAGCGAGAGAGCGAGAGAGCGAGAGAGCGAGAGATCGCTTGTCACCTAAAAGCTTCTCGATTCAACGGGCGGCGATGAGACAGAGGAGCAAATGCTCGACTTCGATGTCGGAAAGGTTAGGTTAGGGACTTTTCTTTTGCAAAAATAAGTCCCGTCTCCCAAAAGTAATTAGAGAAACAGGTGACTTTAGTGCCTTCCCACGCGCTTAGTCTAATAAGTACTTTTGTAGCTCAGGTATTTTTCGAATTAGTTTAAAAACAAACCTAGTTTAGAAAGAAGACGAAGTCCATCGCCGAATTAGTCCCTCCAATATATTTACTTTCGTCTTCTTTGTTCTCCTCGATCTCGATTTTTAGGGTTTTAAATCGCAATCTCATTCCTCTCCCTCTCTCTGTGTGCGATTGAGATGGACGCTATGGACTCCGTCGTCGATCCGTTGCGAGATTTCGCCAAGGATAGCATCCGCCTCGTTAAGAGGTGCCACAAGCCCGATCGAAAAGGTTTGCCCACCGATCTATTTCTCACTCCCTTCGCCTCTCGATCTGTCGTGATCTGGTGTTCCTTTGTTCGATTCTAATGGGAATCTGATGTTGGATAGAGTTCACGAAGGTGGCGTTCCGCACGGCGATCGGGTTCGTGGTGATGGGATTCGTCGGGTTCTTCGTGAAGCTGATCTTTATCCCGATCAACAACATCATTGTTGGATCTGGTTAGGTAACGAGATCTGGATCCCTAATTGATGTCGCTATGGTTGCTGATCTCGTTAGATTTGTTGGAGAAAATTCGATTTTACATTAACTGATTTGTACTATAAACTCTTAAGCTATTGAAAGTTGTGATGAGTTGTAATGGAAATTGCAAGGATATTTTGGCCGATTGGAAGTCATTGCTAGGTTTTTGCCCTTGTTTGAACGGTATTGAGAGGGTTAAAACTTAAAATATTATCTCCCTATCTCCTAAAATGATGCTTTTTGTGTCATAAATGTCGATGCATCAACAGTTCTTTACTTATTGGCACTCTACATGAGAGTAAACACACAAATACTTTATTTTTCACTCGTCCATGAATCAATCCACAAGTGCATTAGTTTTGTTTCACATATAGGAATGCAGGATAATTATACTTTGACCCCTTCACTATAGGTGATTTTCATTTTCACCTCCTCATCTTCTTTTTTTCCTCTACAACTTGATCCCATCAACTATCAACAATTATTAGACCTCCTAACAGTGTTAACAAAAGTTATAAAATAACTATTATGCCCCTAAAATATTTGTGTAATGGGAGAGTATTTGTTAATTTGTTATGCTTAGGGTTAGCATTTGAGAGAAAGAGGAGAAGGTTAACGGGTTGAATAAGAAATAAAGTATTAGGATTTAGGGTCTATATCATGGGTTTTACAAGTGTTGTTGGCGGCGATCACGGTGGTGGTGGGATTTATATCTAAGGTTATGGTTTGGGAGAAAGTGAAAAAGGATTGGAGGGGTTGGTGATGGTAGTGAGATTTATATTTAGGATTGAGATCTGGGAGAAAGAGGAAGAGAAATAGAATGGTTGGTGATGATGATTGTGGAAGTGAGATTTATATTTAGGGTTGGAATTTTAGAGAAACATGAGAAAGAAGAGGAGAAAGAGGAAAACAAGAGGTTGAAGATGAGGACATGTTGGTCAATAATGACATCATGTGTCAAACATGTGATAGATTTCGGTTAGATAACAGAAATCCTAACGGTAAAATAACTGAAGGACCTATTTCATAATTTAAAATGGTTGAGGGGACAAGTTGTAGAAATAAAAAGATGAGGTGAAAGTGGAAATCACCTATAGTTGAGGGGTTCAAAGTGTAACTAACCCTAGGATTAACAAATTATAGTGAATATATGTACCTCATCCTGAGTATTAGATAGCTATAAAATGGTATCTTTTATTTGTTTAATAAGGAAGAGATTCTATAGCAGAAGCTTGCCTTAGGAGGTTCAATACTTCAATTCTTTCTTGTTTTTTTTATAATTTGCTCTTGTTCACATGACAAATCTGATGGTGTACAATGAGATGTGGTAAAATATCAAAGGTTGACTGTGACAGAGTTTCCCAATTGTAATCATATCTAATGAAACTTTTTCTTTGCTTGGTTTATTGACTGTGACTTTCATCTGATGGCAGACTGCAGCTAGAGAACAGCTTGTGGCCCCTCAATACTCAGTTCTGATATAGCTTTTTTGAACTTTTTTAATATTGGCCTCCCAAGGTTCCACCATCCCTGAATTAACACAGCCATGCCAGTAAGATTTTAAGGAATATCACTCCTGATAAAATTTTGCTTGGTAGACCATAGCCAGATGGGATGTAGGAAAGGTTTAAAAGTGAAAGAAAACTGAAAATGGACTCCGACATGGTTGCTTGGTCGACTATACCGACATTTGTGTACTCCTTTAAAGGAGTCAAGGCTCATTACATCTGTGGAATTTTGGGATAGTTTCTTCTGCATGGAAACTTACTTGGAAACCTTGTCATTATGACAAAATTAGAGGAACCTAAATGATCTTTGCTGAGTGACTTCGTCCTTGCATGATTTTGGATGAAGCAGATCTTTTAGCTTGTTATGGTACATTTAGTAGTTGGTCACTTGTTTGCAATAAAATAGTTGTCCAAATTGTAGTTAAGTTTTGCCAATAAACGTTTGGGTTCGTGGAAATATGATTCTGGTGTGATTGTTTCATGGTAATGCTGTCATGGCTTACTGGCTTTTTGCTAGGCTCATACAAAGTTCTCCTATATTGGCACTCTATCAGGTTCTAGATACAAATATATAAAGATTAACTTCATTTCATGGCCCTCTAATTGTCTTCTGTCGTTTTTGACAAGCAACATGAAATGTGTGACACTGGAATCTTTCTGTTTCTAAGATGTGAAACGGTTTATTAATCTAATATTTTCACTCTTGTTTGATATTTCAACTAACTAGTTGTCTTTTCCTGATGAGATGAGATCAGCATAAACAACAGATATGACAGGCTACATTATTTTGAAGTAAACCATAAGATCCTCCCTTCTTATTTAGAATGTTGATTTGTGATTGTTTAAGCTATCTATTCTTGTTCGATGCTTGTCATTATGACTTAGGTGGCCTTTTTTGAACTTTTGAGTGCAATCTTACTTTGACTGTATCTACAGTGTAGATTTTCCGTACCATCAATTAATCTCCACAAATTATTTTGCTTTTGTTGCATAATGCAGGTTAAACAGAGAGACGAAGGGATATAATAGCACAAGTTGCAGGCATAGCCACATCATCTTTTCTCATCCATAGTGGACATTGGTTTTATCCTAAAAGTTTTCATTTAAGATGCTCTATTTTGTTTCTGTGCTTCCAAATTGTACTCATAAACTTAAAACAGTGTAGTTGAATTCTGCAGTGGAATTGATAAATTGTCAGGTATCTGCAAATTATACAAGTTGTCATCTATGAAAAAATAGAAAGTTATTCCATGGGTTTTATTCTGAAAGTTCTTTCTGTTAAACAACAAACAGAGTGAAATAAATTCAGGACTAACCACTGAAGGTTAATATATAATTTCCCATTCTTTTATTACTGATTTGAATGCAGTTTTTAGATTAAGTCCTACTCGCAATACATTTATAGTACTTTTTGATGTATTGGTTTGAACAACATTACTGCTACTACTAACAAAATTGCACCAAAATATGTAACTCAACTTGCCAGATTACCTAAAATCACTTTTGCCCCATTTGGAGGTAATGGATACCCTTTCTCACAAATAATAATAATAATAATAATAATAATAATAATAATAATAACTAACTCATACATATATATATATATATATATATATATATATAAGAAAAAATGGAATTTCCATGTGCAACATCAAAAGACCATTTCAGTAAAAGCAACAATACTAGCGCTACTACTAACAGTAGCTTTAAATCATCATACAACAGCACAATACACCCAGTCGTGACTGCTTATCAAATGTCTGGCACACTAATACACTATGTCAACAGGCTAAAAGAGAACGACGTTCAAAAAGAAAGAAAGAAAATGATTAGTGGTTCATAGTGACAAACCAAGCAGCAGAGACCATCTTATCTTCCACTTCCTTGGCCGTAGAGTTACACGACCAGATGGTGTCAACAGATCAGTAGATAACATTCTATAAGACACATGACAACAAAATCCAACAGTCTCAATAGATGAGCTGCCTTAAGAAAGTTCAAAGAGGAGAGGTTAGGCGCAAAGCTAGCGCCTACTGGATATACTAAAGGAGCTGACTTTCATTGGTGTCGCTACCACCAGGGGAGCCTCGGGGGAATCTGTCACTGCAAACTTGTCATGCATGAAACGGCTGTCCACGATTGACTCCTCTTTCGGGACGATCTTGTAGCAATAGCAACTCTTCAGTCCAACCTGGTTCTGGTAGCACTCATGGGAACTGTTCTTCACTTGCTGGAAGTTCCAGATGATGCTAAATTTACCGACAGTTGCAACAAGATGCCTCTCCTGCTTACCATTCTCTGTAACCTGCAGGTTTGAACCACGAGAAGCAATCAATGGCAAAACCAAAAGGTGAGCGTTGCATGCACAAAATTTCCATAATAACTCATACCACTGCACTACTCATCTTTATGCAGCAGGAGATTTCTGGCATTAAAAAATCTCCACGGTGCCAAATTTACAGAAAACTTTAATATAAGTCCAAATAGTAACTAGGAAATCTCTTGGCTATGTAAACCCTACAATAATTACAGGCTACTAACAAAAAGAGTCCTGCTGCTTGAGAGTCCCTTCATTGTGAGATCTGTGGAGGAAAAGATGTATGCCGGATAGGCTCATCATACTTTCTAGAAGTCCATGACACCATAGTGCAGTATCAGAAGCCTTACTGGCACACTAATAAATGCTCTCTAACAATGAAGGATAGTAATAACAGTATATATGTAGAATTGTCGATGTTAGTATCGATGCAATAAAATTATACAATAGTTATGTTTGCATGACAACCCTTTGTCTTTAGAAATAGCAGCAAATATTACGTCAACAAACAACTTATGTCTGTCTATAACTTCGCAAAGCACCTAGAATAATTGGATGAGCTAGATAACAACCTCGAACCTCCTTATGTAATGCAACAACTTCTGGTTCCGATCTAAGTGCCACTGGATCAAACACCCCTTCTCCTAGAAGAAAAGAAGAGAAAACCTTCTGCCCACTTTGAGCATGTATTTACCCAGGGAAAAAATTATTGTACTAAAGAACCAGCCACCAAGATATCCATCCACAGAGTTAGACTATGGAAATTAAGTAACTCATCTTTAGGAATACAAATAGAAGAATCTTCCCAGCAGAGACAAGCTAGATGCATAAACTCAAATCAACCATCTGTGGCAACTGCGAAGTGTTGCATGCTACTTAGAACTTCTGGCTAGCTAGTTTCAAATCTTCCAATATCTTCCAAAGAGAAAATCTCACAGTGCAAATTAAAATCCATGAGATGATATTCATAAAAGTTAAGAAAATTTGCAAATTTGAAGTGAAACAACCAAACAAATGCAGTCAACAATTTTCGACATACATGCAAATCAAGGCAGCAGTCATGTCCGCAATGAAGGACATGAGGTCAAAGGTTGTGACCAAGTTTGAACAATAGGATCCAGTATTATTTACTAGATCAAGTATACCTAGTAGGTAATTACATTAGTTAAACTTGAGCAAAACAAATATTCAACCTATTTGTGGCATGATCACTTAAGGCTCCTAAGAGTTGATCCACCAAGTCTTGGTATATTCTTCACCACACACTAAGGCTTAACGTCAATACCTTATATTGGCAGTCAATTATGACAAATTGAAGCACATAAGGGGCATACCAAGGTAAAATGGCCTTAATAAGCAATGTTTTACCTGAATAATCAAAAATGCTAATAAAAAGTTAATGAACACAGACTATTTCACAAGTGAATCATAATAGAACAACAGAGAAAACCTGATCTACAAGAAGTTAACAAGGACCAACCGGAATACTGATTTCCATCTACTGACCAAAATTTAAATACTAAAAGTGAGTACACATTACCTTATATGCATAAACCATAATTAAGCAACATTTCCGCACATAAACAAAGATGTTTCTAATTAAAATATCCTCCAACAAAAAAGGGAACTGCATCTTATCTAGTAAAGTTTAAGCAAAATGTACAGCATGATCGAGTGTCCAATCAAAAAATGTAATCTGAAATTTAACTAACGTGCAATACTTACCCATGAGAATTGTCCCCCACGGAAGTTATTGTTCACTCCAGCAAGATGTGAATCAACAGGAGTAAGCTTTAGCAACCTAGGAGCAGCGATCCTGTTCCCCATCCTACCACTGAAGCCAGTCTTCTCCTTCCCATCCTTATCCTTAAAAATGGTGCATATCAGGACCAAATATGTGTCTGTTGTGCCCAAAATCCACTTTCCATCAAAAGTTACATCCACATGGGTAATTGGAGACCCTAGCCCTGGGAAGGCAGTCTTTGCCATCCTCATTGAATTCTTTGAGTATAATCGAATCTTCCCATCTAAGGACCCAATCACAATAGATCCATCACCAGTGGATGCAAAGCACTGAAAGTTAGTCCCTCTGGAGAACTGGTGCCCTTGGGTCCACTGCAATACTGGTGACTCCATGGAATTAGCAAGGTTTTGAACCATCCCTCTTCGATCCCTCATATCCCAACGGCACAACCTATTATCGTCCAAACCTAGAAAGGTGGACTCTGAGGGATCCAACTGTGCTCCCTTGCTGTCATTTGTGATGTCTCTCATAGTAATGTCTGTTCCATCCTTCTCAAACTTCCACTCCGTTACCATCTTCCCAGTCTCAATGTCAAGCTGATGCACACCGGTGGAATGTGGCTTCCCCCCATCCGCAGGGCTCATCAGCAGCATGTTGGTCTCAGCCCTCATCAGAAGTGCCTTCTTTGGAGTCGAAAACTCACTTACTCTGCTCCCATTACCAGGGAACCTCACCGAAACACCCTTTCCGTGGATCCCATGGCTAAAATTCTTGACCACCTGAATGCCAGAATTGCTCACCAAGAAGCTGTTTTCTAGTGCCCCCAATGCCAAGCTCTGGATCCCTCCCTCGCTCGCAGCCTCCTCAAACTCCTCCAGAAGGTCCTGCCTTTCCAGAATTGGTGTTGTAACTTTCCTCGGGCTTGGGCTGAGACTCTCCTCTGCGTCCTCCCAGATAGAGTCATCCGCTGCCTCTGCTTGCGCCCAGCCCAAAAATTCCTTTCCGTACACCTTCAAACGGTTTCCCTCTGTCGCCTCGAGATTATAAGTGTTCTCGAAGAGGCAGCCCTGGTACTGCTCGCAGAACCTCCGGTATCCTTCGGGGTTTAGGAATTTGAGAGCCCAGACGCCATCAGCGACGAAATCAACACGCCGCTGGTCCGGGAAGGGCTTCAACTGCAGCGCCGGACCAACTCGAGCTCGTATCCTAGAGCCAACAAACAAGAACCAGGGGGCGGCGCCGGTGCCGGGGGCGGGCGAATCGTCGTCGGAGCCGGATCCGCTGCCGGAGGAATGGCGGAAGGAGAAGGAGGTGAGCTTCTCAGAGGTGATCCAGCGAGCAGAGGGGGAATTACCTCCAATATGAAGATAAAGCTTCGCCGCGTCGATGGAATTAGGGTTAACGTTAGGGCTAGGGCTTGAAGAGGGGGAGAGAGAAGAGGGTTTGGAATACTTGAGGTGGAGGGATTGGAGCCTAAGGTCGATGGCATCGACGGAGGAAGAGGTTTTGGGATTTCGAGCTAAGGTTTCGGCAGAGGACTTGTCGTCTTCCTCAC
Source organism: Typha latifolia (assembly GCF_019914945.1). Taxonomy (NCBI): domain Eukaryota; kingdom Viridiplantae; phylum Streptophyta; class Magnoliopsida; order Poales; family Typhaceae; genus Typha; species Typha latifolia. The sequence continues at coordinate 1,335,325 of NC_133093.1, forward strand.
CACCGTACTCTTGGGAGGATTCTTCTTCCTCCTCTTCTTCCTGGTCGGATTCGGCGTCGGAGTCGGAGAGCTCCAAACCCTCGCGGCTGTGAGATCCCCCCATGGCTACGAGATCGGGGAGGAGAGGGATCGAGGAGGGAGAGGAGATCACAGTTAGGGTTAGGGTTTGGAGACGAGAGAGTAATGGGATTGGTGGGAAGAGAAGAAGTTTAAATTTTGAAAACGAAGGGAGAAGAGGCGGTGACGGGATCTGGGCGAGTAGCGTAAGTTTGACGAGGGGTAAAATGGGAAGAAACCGTGTTCGCTTTGGGACGAAGGAATGTGCAAACGTTATGGTCACCGACGGTAAAGACGTAAAGTTATATATTTTTCTGTTTTAAAAAAATAGAATAGGAAACTTATACTTTGCACCCTACATTACAGTACATTTATGATTCACATCCTACCACTTCAATATTCACATTTTGAGCCCTATCTTTGACTTTATTATCGCAAAACAGCCTCTACTAACAAATTTAATAAAAAGTCTAAAAAAAAACCCTAATTTATTAATTAGGAATCCTTATTCAAAGTTCATAGTTAAATTAACCTATTGTATGATCCTATTCTAACTTGGAGTTAAAAAATAATAATAATAAAACTTAACCATATTTAAAGTAAATATAAATATTCATCAAAATATGCCTCTTTTACAAGCATAAAAGTGCATTTTTTTTAATATTTGCCCTTAGTTAACAATCAAATAACTCCTTAGTATTTTAACCAAACACACAAAAGAAAATTTAACTATCTAACTATTTAACTTTAATTCTTTATTATTCATTTAAAACACTTCCTAACATTCCCAATTTACAAGGGAAAAAATCTATGTTATTTAAGAAATTTCCCAATCATTTTGTCTGCTAATTTTGTAATTAAGTGCTAATCTATCCTCTATTTTCTATTCTAAATCAGAGAATATATATATTTACCATCGAATCCTTATAATATTATTCTCAGAGTTTAAATTAATTATACATGCCATCTTGTTACGGACCAGATCTGGAATGATCCGTCCGAAGGATGATTATGAAAATTTAGGTGGAGGTAGCCTCGTGAGTTAGAATTCTAATGGATCTAGTTTCACCTAAATCGGAGATCATGATGAAAAGATAAAAATAAAATAGTGGAGATATGTCAGGGAGGGCAGAACGGTAATATCTGTCGTTACGGCGGTCGTCGGAGGGTAGTGGACGGCCAAGGATGGTGGTGGACGGCCATGTAGTAGGGTAGCTGCTGGATAGGAGGTGGCTAGGGTTTGGAAGCTTGAAGGGGATTTACAATTATGGTCTACTCCTATGAAGATAAAGACAATTGACTAATGTAAAAAAAGATTATCCGATTTATTTAAAATTTAAAATAAAAAGATAAAGCTAGGTAACTAATCTCTAGCGAATCGAATCCATAAGCAGATTATCCGATTTATTTGAAATTCAAAACAGAAAGATAAAACTAAGTAACTAATTTGAATCTACTCGATTTGACTCGACTTAACCTATATGGTCGGATCGTAACACATCTATTTATAATATTAGCCGACTAAAAATATGGAATGCAACTCTCAATATCAAATTGATTATCAATTATTTAGTAATTTTATTGTATAATATAGTACCTATTATGCAAACTATTGTAAAATACCCTTTATTTCTCTCATAGGTGTTAATTAATGTTGCACTATTATTATTTTTTTCTGTGGTATAGTTTTAGATGAAACAGTAGAATCTTGCTACTGACTATTTATTTTAGAAACAATGTATAATGTTGCACTGTTATTGACAATGCTAGTGCAATGAAAAAAACTATAAAAGAAATATAATGTTGCACATTAATTATGTACATGACATATTGAATAAAAAAATTGGAATGACTTCAGCACTCCAACTAATTTTGAAAACAAATAATTTATTATCAAATATAAAATTAATTCTAAATGTCATATATATTTGAGTAGAATATATAAGAGTAGGAAACAATGAGGTATTTTTCAAAAAGAAATGTTTCTTGGTACTAGAAGACAATAAGAGAATATAAATCTTAATTCTAGATTATATAAACACATTAACCAAATATATTATTATTTGATCTAATTGATCATCATAAGCCAGGAATTAAAGATAGATGGTGCACAAATCCATACAACAAACATATTTTATTTGATACAAGTCGAGATCAATATGGTAGATATATACAAGGTTGTTGTCATATTAGATTTGAATGAGTCAAAAAAAAAATCAAATAGCTTCTGAGAAATAACCAGTTAACTTAGGTAATACTATTAAATATATTACATTTGGACCTATATGTTTAGAGTTTTGAGAAACTTTGACTATAACTCAGTGTTGAATTTGGATAAGGTAGAGTAGAAATATAAAATTTAGTTTTTCTTTTGATAGAAAAGGTTATTTAGATGACCAAGTATTTATCTTGAAGCATTCAAGGCCAAAGAAAAATTTGAGGTTTTGATAAAATATTTAAAGAATACAAGGAACAAGACAGTAAATGTGCAGATGATTTGGTTCAATCTCAATCCAGACAACAAGTGTGTCATTTGTCATTTGTCATTTGTATGGGGTCTTGGTCAAGAATTTGATAATCCAAACAAGCATTGCATCATATTAAATCAGACATTAATATTTAAGTAGGTTTATGAGAAAAATTCCAGCAGGAAATTTCTTCTTGTTTCCAATGCAAGCAAAAATTGGCAAATATTAATGACTTTATAGATTTGTTTGGAAGTGATCAATGTTTTTTTGTCCATTGTTGGAGAATTTCCAACATATACTCCCCTAGGTTAACATATCGTGATCAATAACTTTTGCCAAGTCAAATTAATTTTTTTTGTTTCTATCTTTTTTCTTCTTTCCCAAATAAGAACAAGGAATTGGTAATGATAAGAGTCCGATATACAATTAAGAATTAAGCTATTTTTATAGTTTAATATTGCTAATTAACATTATTAAGAAATTTATAACAAGTTATATTTGTTGGTAAGAGATAATTTGGTACAAAATTAAATGATACAAAGTTATGGAGGAGATGATTCATTAAGGCCTAACATATATATAACAAGCTTATGTATTACAGCAAGACATGAACCATAAAAACTAAGGTAACTCTTTATCAACATGAGCAACATGAACCTCAGAAAGAGACAAGCTACTATATACAAAGCCATCTTCATGGCTCTTCTTGCACTCAGAGTAGAAGACTGTCATTATTGCCAAGGTGAACAAGTCCATTGTCTTTGCTACAAGAGCATAAAATATCGCAGACAGCAATAGTATGACTTCTTTAGAGCTAGGAGCATGAGTCAAAGTAAACTTTGCAATGGCTTGGGTGGCAATTCCAAAGGCAGTAATGAGAAGAAGAAGAAGAAACCCTTGCTTCTTCCTCCCTTTGATTAGTTCCGTCGATCGGCGAATCGCCTTCGGTCCATAACAGCCGATCTCTGCAACCGAGACTACTATGCCCAATGACCACACAAAAGTGTAGTATAGAAAGAAGCGGAGAGCCAAGAGAAGTATAAGGAATAGCAAGGTGGAGAAAATTATAGAATTCTTTAAGATGAGCAGCACAGCAGGAAAGATGGAGAGCAGTATGAAGAGAACAAAACAAGCTGAATACAAGAAGGCGACGAAGAGTTGCGTTAATATAGGTCCTTTGATGGTGTTCTTCGCCATGATGAGAACTTCGACGAGCGATAAGAGCTTCCCGCAGTAAGTCGTTACAGTTGCGTACAGTGTTATGATCATAAGGAGGGAATTGATGATAAACGCGAGGAGGAGCTCGACGGATTCCTCTACTATGAGACGCGTGACATCTTTCTTGATGGCGGCGAGGAGGAGGGCGAACTCGGGGCTCGAGCGTTCTGCGATGTGAGCTAATTCATTGGCCTTTTGGGTTAGATCAATGAGGAGAGGGAGGATGAAGATGAGGATGGAGAAGAAGAGGATGGAGGAGGAGAGGAAGGTGATGAGAAAGAGGGGGAGGAAGAGTTTTGGGTTCTGGAAAGGTAGGACAAGGGCATTCCATAGGATTTCCATGGTTGAGAGGGAGTTGCTTGAGTTAGCCATGCATGCAAATGGAATGAGGATGAATTGTAATGGTTTGAGATAGGAGGAGAATCGAAGGGTGTATTTGTATAGGAAGTGGTGATCTATTTGTAGATCAAGTGAGATGTGTTGCATTAGAAAGACCTGAAATAGTCTAACACCAATCAAATGTTATATAGTTCTTTGATTTCGTCGTCGTTTTTTTTCCCACTCCAAAGAAGAGTTGGCATAGTCTGGCCGAGTCTTGCCAATAATTAATGCATGCACTATTTTTTAATAGAAGATTTGGAAAAAATGGCTGCAAATCAACGAAGTGAGGTTAAGCTTCACAATGATGAAAGAGAAAAGATGGGAAAACATTCTCTTATATAAACTTTTCGGTGATTAATTGTTTATATATGTCATAGCTTATTGGGGTTAAGTTGGGTCATAAGTTTGGTGTGAAACTTTTAATGATATTAAGGGATATCAAGCATGACGAGCGGCTTGGGCTTGGCTTGGACTTGGCTTGGCTGATGCTCGAGTCCGACTCGGCTTGGTCAGAGTTGAGCTAAGCCCAAACCATTGAAACCGACTCAAAATTAATATCAAGCCGAGCCTGAGCTAAAGCTGGCTTGCTCAGGCTCGGCTTGACATCACCCTTACTCATCCTACCCTCATCCATCACCTTCACCCTCCCCACCATCATCCTCAATCCAGACAAGGGTGTCGTTTGTATGGGGTCTTGGTCAAGAATTTGATGATCCAAACAAGCATTGCATCATATTAAATCAGACATTAATATTTAAGTAGGTTTATGAGAAAATTTTCAGCAGGAAATTTCTTTTTGTTTCCGATGCAAGCAAAAATTGACAAATATTAATGACTTTATAGAGTTGTTTGGAAGTGATCAATGTTTTTTGTCCATAGTTGGAGAATTTCCAACTTATACTCCACTAGATTAACATATCGTGATCAATAACTTTTGCCAAGTCAAATTAAATTTTTTGTTTCTATCTTTTTTCTTCTTTCCCAAATAAGAACAAGGAATTGGTAATGATAAGAGTCAGATATACAATTAAGAATTAAGCTATTTTTATAGTTTAATATTGCCAATTAAATTATTAAGAAATTTATAACAAGTTATATTTGTTGGTAAGAGATAATTTGGTACAAAATTAAATGATACACAGTTATGGAGGAAATGATTGATTAAGGCCTAACATATATATAACAAGCTTATGTATTACAATAAGACATGAACCATAAAACTAAGGTAACTCTTTATCAACATGAGCCTCAGAAAGAGACAAGCTACTATATACAAAGCCATCTTCATGGCTCTTCTTGTACTCAGAGTAGAAGACTGTCATTATTGCCCAGGTGAACAAGCTCAGTATCTTTGCTACGAGAGCTAAAAACATCGCAGATAGCAATATTATGACTTCGTTAGAGCTAGAAGCAGGAGTCAAAGTAAACTTTGTAATGGCTTGGATGGCAATTCCAAAGGTATTAATGAGAAGAATAAGAAAAAACCCTTGTTTCTTCCTTCCTTTGATTAGTTCTGTTGATCGGTGAATTGCCTTCGGTCCATAACAGCCGATCTCTGCAACCGAGACTACTATGCTCAATGACCACACAAAACTGTAGTATAGAAACAAGCCGAGAGCCGAGAGAAGTATAAGGATTAGAAAGATGGAGAAAATTATAGAACTCCTTGAGATGAACATAGCAGCAAAGCGGGAGAGCAGTATGAAGAGAAATGAACAAGCAAAATTCAAGAAGGCGGCCAAGAGTTGCGTTAATATAGGTCCTTTGATGTTGTTCTTCGCCATGGTGAGAACTTCGACGAGCGATAAGAGCTTCCCGCAGTAAGTCGTTACAGTTGCGTACAAGGTTATGATCATAAGGAGGGAATTGATGATAAACGCGAGGAGGAGCTCGACGGATTCCTCTACTATGAGACGCGTGATCTCTTTCTTGATGGCGGCGAGGAGGAGGGCGAACTCGGGGCTCGAGCGATCTGCGATGTGATCTAATTCGTTGGCCTTTAGGATTAGATCAGTGAGGAGAGGGAAAATGAAGAAGAGGATGGAGAAGAAGAGGATGGAGGAGGAGAGGAAGGTGATGAGAAAGAGGGGGAGGAAGAGTTTTAAGTTCTTGAAGGGGAGGACAAGGGCATTCCATAGGATTTCCAAGGTTGAGAGGGAGTTGCCTGAGTTAGCCATATATGCAGATGGAATGAGGAGGAATTTGTAATGGTTTGAGATAGGAGGAGAATCGAAGGGTGGATTTCTATAGGAAGTGATGATCTATTTGTAGAGTGAGATGTGCTGCATTACAAACACTTGGAAAAGTCTACCAGTCAAATGTTGTTGGGTTCTTTAATTTTGTGGCCGACTCTTTGCGAATAATTAATGCATGCACTGTTTTTATGCAGAAGACTTGGAAAAGTATAGGATGGTTGGGTGATTAGATTGAGAATTTTTTTTGGGATTGAGAAGATAATATGAAACTTGAGTTTGTGGCCATTTACAATTTTCTTGTCCTCTTGGTCACGACAATTCTGGACAAATACCTTGCGAACAGCTTCTAGAATATTTATTTTTGTTTTTATTTTCTTTGTCAATCTTCACACTAGTTATGTTTGACTAGGATCGGTCGTGGATCGAAATCAGGTCTGGATCGAGATCGGTTGATTCGACGTACCTTAGTTAATATCCGATGGACAATAGTGTAAATATCACTTTTGAATGTAATGCTATATTAGCTTACTTTTACCGGCATTTAAATGCTAGAATCCTCAAATATATTGATATTTATAAAATGCTAATAAAATTTAAAATAATAGATGCGGATTTATATTAGGTGGATATAAGTCAACTGAATGGAGGAACTGCCCAAGTTCAAGAGATTAGTGCTTAAGAAGGTTTGCCGGGCCTTCCACACATATCTCTAATACCGGTCAACTAGTAAATGAAAAAAACAAAATCGAATCGAATTGGTTGCCCAAATCAAATTGAACTCGAACGAATTTAGTTATTTTGGATGAGTAATTTATATAAAACATATCATGGTACAAAATTAAGCGATACAAAGTTATGGATGAGATGGTTCATTAGCCCCTTACATATAACAAGCTAATGTATTACAATAAGACGTCAACCATAAAACTAAGGTAACTCTATTAGAAATATGATATATTTAACATGAATATTTTATTAACTTTGAGTTTAATTTAAGTAGAGTCTACACATTCTTAATGATAGATTAATTGTGAAATTAAAAGAGCTCAAAGAGTACTTTGATATTACGATGCAATTTGAACTAGATCGGATCATCTCGAAAAATGTTATGCTCAATGGATTGAGTCTAGTTATCTTATTTGATTATTTAGTTTAGTTAGAGCCTTAGTAGGTTATAATTTTATTTAATTAGCTAAATCCAGCTCTGTGCAGTTTTAAAAAAATATTCGCAGAATATTCTACAGATGTCTGAATAATATTAAACCAGTTGGATAAAATCGTCTGAATAATATCAAACTAGTTGGATAAGATCGCCAACCTCCAGATCTACAACTTTGGTATTCACTACTTCTCCAGATTCGGTATGAAACGAAGGGTTAATCCGAGAAGATAAGGAATATTAGTTTAGTTAAATTTGTTTAAGACTTTTTGATTTAATATCTATAAATATGGCCTTATGGCTTGTAATTAGGCATGCTTAAAATGAAAGATTAATTGGCTTTTGCCCTGTCATCTCTCTCAACTAAGTCATTGGCCTTTACATCTCTTTCCTCCTTTACTAACCAGCCACCTCTTCCGTTAGCACAGTCTCATCTAGCTTTTAATCTCTCTTTTTCGCCGATTTCTCTAGTCTCGTATGATAGGCCTAATTCTCCCCGTTCGTCTCTTTATCTTAATAACTGTCTCTACCTCCCGTATGATTTTTATCACAATGGTAGGCTAATCATAGCCTTCAATCACCTATCACATCTGCATTTGTAAACCACCACCACCGTCATCTATTGTCGAGCCACCTCCATCAACTACTCGACCTCCACTCTATCATCACCTCCATCCTATACCTAGGAATCCATGCCTCCACCCACGAATCTCAAATCTCGTGTAAATCTGAATCTCATCTGCTACGAATCGAATCAAGTCAGTTCGTAACATATTATATACTCATTTATTCAAATATATGAAGAGAATTACATAAAAATTTGTTTTAAAGTGAGTATTATGACAACAAAAAATAAAAAGAAGTGAGTTCAGTATCATATTTAATATTTGAGAAATATTATAGTGCTAAACTTCTTATGAACTTTAGGTCGATAGATATAAAATAATATTTACTTAAATTCTTGAAGGGGGCTTTTCATAGGATTTCCAAGGTTAGAGGGAGTCGTATTTTCTTCTCGTTTTCTCGTAAAGAAGACTCGGAATAGTCTGGCCGAGTCTTGCAAATAATTAATGCATGCACTGTTTCTATGTCGAAGTCTTGCAAATAATTAGATGACTAGAAAAGGACACTTATCGTTTCTTGGAGCTACGGTAAAGACCGGAGTGAATTAGGTGAGAGTGTCAGACAAGGAGAATAGATAAGCACCCAAAGCTAAAGCACATTAAGATAATTAATAATTATATCAGTTAATCACGAATAAGATCTTTAATGACCGTCAATGTTTTCACTGTTTTCAGTTTAACTATAATTTCTTTCATAAACGTTGCTAGCGAAGTGACATTTAGGCTCACAATGAAAACTTTTTCTTATATAAACTTTTGGGTGCTTATTATCTTACAGCCTATTGGGTTAAGTTGGGTCATAAATTTGGTGTGAAACCTTCTATGATACCCCGGTCTACAGGGCAAACAAGTTGACTGTTGTGGCAATGCTCTATTTTCTTTGATGCGCGTCTGCATCTTATTGGGTTCGGTTAAGTTGGGTCATAAGCCTGTCTTGGTGTCCACGACTTTCTGGAGGTTGAAACTTTTTGGAGGTTGAAGCTTTTTGGAGGTTCAAGTTATGGGCAATGTTGCTCCCAGGTTGAGACAAGTCTCTGAAACTTGAGAGAAGTTAGTGAGCTCTTTTGGGGAAGAGAAGTAATGGCTATCATCCTCGATGCTTTCGTTTCTACTTGTGCCAATAGGCTTGCCGCTCTGGTTGAGGAGCGAGTAGTCCTTGTACTCGGCGTGAAGGATGAGCTTAAGAGGCTGCAGAGAAGGATAGAGATGATCAGAGGTGTACTCGAGGATGCGGAGAGGCGGAGGATCCAAGATTCGGCCATCGACACTTGGCTGAATGAGCTGAAGAATGTCATGTACGAAGCTGATGACATTATCGACATCTGCAGGTATAAGGGTGGGAACCTGTTGGAGGATCAACCATCATCTTCATCAAACCCGCCGGTACGCTGCCTACCCCCCCTGCTCTCTTGTGTTACCACTGTTCGAGTGCGTCATGATATTGGAGGTAGAATTAAAAGACTGAATAATAGACTGGAGGAGATCCACAAGGACAAAGTAATGTTTAGCCTTAAGGATGGTGGATCCAATGACCCTCATATGACAAGGGCGAGTGCTCGTATGACATCTCCACTTCTTGATGCCGATGTTGTGGGGGATGAGATCGAAGCTGCTGCTGCGGAGCTGGTGAAGAGGACAGTTAGCAGCAAGGAAGGAAAACAACATCAAGTTGTTGCCATTGTCGGTATGGCGGGCATAGGCAAGACCACACTTGCTCAGAAAGTATACAATGATCCTAAACTGAAAAACTACTTCTCCGTCATGGTATGGACGTGTGTCTCTCAAAGCTACTCAGAGATTGAATTGCTAAAGAAGATCATTAGGAGCAGTGGAGGTGACTATGGACGGGCTGAAAGCATGGAAGAACTCCAGCAAGTTCTAAGAGTTGTTGTCGCTGGGAAGCGACTCTTTCTTGTGCTGGACAATGTTTGGCAGTCAGATGTATGGACTAATTTACTCCGAGTTCCCCTTCAAAGCGAACAAGGCAGCGGAAGGATCTTGATAACAACTAGAGACCGAAATGTTACAAAGGGAATGGGAGCAGTACACATCCATGAGGTGGCCCAATTGTCTATTAATTCTGGTTGGGAACTACTATGCAAGAGAGCTTATCTAGATAGGGAAGAAGATTTGCTCAGCTTGAGAGGTGTAGGGATTCAGATTGTAAAGAAATGTGGGGGTCTTCCTCTGGCAATCAAGACGGTTGCTGGCATCTTAGCCACAAAGGAACCAAATAAAAGAGAATGGGAAAAACTACTGGGAAGCAATGCTTGGTCCATGAAAGAGCTTCCGGAAGAACTCAGAGGAGCATTATATTTAAGTTACGAGGATCTAGCCCCAGAGCTAAAACAATGCTTCCTCTACTGCTCCCTCTATCCTGAGGATGCACTAATGAGGCGTGAACATCTTAATATTTTTTGGGTGGCCGAAGGATTTGTTAAAGCAAGAGGAGGTGACCAAACTATGGAAGATACTGCAGAAGAATATTATAATGAGTTAATTAGAAAAAGTCTTTTACAATTAGATCCTAACTATACTGATGGAGGAGGATGCAGAATGCACGATCTTTTACGATCTCTTGCCCAATATTTGTCTCGAGGCGAAAGTTTTTATGGAGACCCACAATTGTTAGATCCCATTGCATTGTCTAAGATTCATCGCCTATCCATTGCAAAGGATGGAGAGACTGTTGTTATCCCTCTTGGCATAGAAACAAAACGTCTATGCTTGAGGACTTTATTGCTTTTTAAGAGTCCTCCGATAGTTGAGAATGTTTTGTTTAGAAGGCTTGCATATCTCCGTACCTTGGTTCTTAATGGAGAAGGGATTGAGAGCATTCCGAATTCCTTGGGAGATCTAATACATTTGAGGATGCTAGATCTTGCTGCTACTAGAATATCCAAGCTACCAGATTCACTTGGTTGCCTAACAAATCTACAGAGTTTGAATTTAATGCATTGTAAGCATCTGCATGCCCTTCCAATGAGTCTTACTCGGTTGTGTAATTTAAGGCATCTTGGCATGGGTGGTACGCAGATAAATAATGTACCAAAAGGGATAGAAAGGTTGCAGTTAATTAATGCCTTAGCTGGATTTGTAGTTGCCAGTGAATATGGCAGTGGCAAGATGCAAGACGGTTGGGAGTTGAAAGAGGTAGAGCTTCTTAACCAGCTAAGATGGTTGCAAATAGTTAAGTTGGAGAAGGCAACATATGGGCTCACTCTTGAAAGGAAGCATCACCTTAGGACATTACAACTACGTTGTACGTTGCAAAAAGAGCAAGCTAGTCAGCAGCCATACTCTGTGATAGAGACAAATAGGATTGAGGAAATCTTTGAGAAATTAATTCCTCCCCAATGCTTAGAAAATCTCATCGTTACTGGTTTCTTTGGTCGTCGATATCCCACCTACATGGGAACTTCTCTTTCTAGTCTAACATCATTGCAACTTTTGCATTGCATATCTTGTCCGCACCTTCCACCACTAGGCCAACTGCCACATTTAAAGTATCTTAAAATTGAAGGGGCATTAGCAGTGGTAACCATCGGCCTAGAATTTCTCGGAAATGGGGTAAGGATAGGCTCAGCTATGGCAACAGCCTTTCCGAAGCTTGAGTTCCTATTTCTAGAGAAAATGCCAAGTTGGGAAGAGTGGTCTTTAGGTGAAGAAAATGAGGAGGAAGCTGCTTCCACCAAACGAGAGATCCCACCATCCTCTTCTCTATCTTTACTGCCTCGTCTACAGCATTTGACTCTTATAGACTGTCCAAAGTTGAGAGCTCTTCCGGAACAGTTGAAGCAGGCGACAATGCTGCAAAGATTCCACATAGAAGGAGCTGACAGCCTGAGGGCAGTAGAGAACCTCCATTCCCTAACTCAGTGGCTTCAGATCATGGAGAGCAGCAGTATACAGAAGGTCTCAAATCTTCCTCAGCTAAGGCATCTCACAGTGGCTCGATCACCTAGTCTTCTGAGTTGTGTCCAGAATTTGGATGCACTGCAATCCTTGTATCTAAAAGATGAATCAATGGACTGCCTTCCTGAGTGGGTGTCTGGACTGCTCCAGCAGCGACGACAATACCTCCATGGCGATGACCTGGAATTTGAAATGGAGTGCAATATCCGTGTGCTCGAGAGATGCCAAATGGGACGCCAGGATTGGCCCATCATCCAACAGTTCTCTAAGGTCCATGCCTACACAATCGATGGAATCGCTTATCTGGAGTACACCAAACTACCCTTCACCTGCAACACCAACATACCAGAGCTTGCAGGCAGAGGTCTATTTACTCCCCCTCTGTTCTCTTTGTTTTCCCATTTAGCTGCTACAAATCTACACTTTGACTTTCTTTTATCAAGTGTTTTATCTGAGCTATTTTAAGCACGTAGTATCTTAGGACTCTTTATAAAAAGGCTCCCAGCATTAGATCACAAATATCGATGTTTGATAGTAATATCAGCAGTAATACAATTAGTAGCCTAACTGATTGCCCCGAAAGATAGATTTTTTTTAAGAAAATAAAAACTACTTTATTTGCAAGGCAATTAGTAGCCTAATTGATTGCTCTCTGTCTATATACATATGAATACTTTTATAAATTTGAAAATTATGAGTTAGATTTAAAATATCGCCATTTCTATGTAAGAGAGTCAACCGTCTGAGAAGGTTGACTAGTACCATTAATGATGTTAACCAGCAACAGGGAATCTGACTCTATCCACTAGTTTGAAATTTCTTTGTTATATATATGCACAATAGAGCTTCTCTGAAGGCCATAGCTTTAATAAATTTGCTCTCAAAATATCCCCAAATCCCCAAACCCCCAACATTCTTCTGGGCCTTGACCAACTGAGAGATCGAGATCAAGAGAGAGTGAGAAGAAAAGAAGGGCTACACCATTGATTTCTTGCCGTCTGCTGGTTTAGCCTTGTAATTTGTTTTAATTAAAATTTTTTTTTTCGTTTTTATTGCTGAAGGTCATCTTTCTTTGTTCCTTTTGTTCTTGGAAATTAATCTTGGTTAATTCTGAAGGTTGCCGGATCGGAAGAGATGGGGAGAGGGAAGATTGCGATCGGGAGGATCGGCGTAAGGACAAGCAGGCAGGCGACGTTCATGAAGCGGCGCAGCTGTCCACTGAAGAAGGCCCCGGACCTCGCAATCCTCTGCGATCCCGAGGTCAGCGCAATCATCTTCTCCAGCACCGGCCGCCACTATGATTTCGCCAGATCTAGGTCAGCCTCGTCTCCTTTCGATTTCTTCTGTATGTTTCAACGAATTAGTTTGATTCATTGGGTTTCTCATTACTCCTGTGCAGTTTCTTACGAATTTTGCGTTGAGCGATTTGTTTTGGACCTCGTGGGGACTTGTAATTAATTAATATTAACGAAAAGAATAGATATGGATGAATGGAATTGTTAATCCTTCATTGGATTTAATTTAATTCTTTTGCTCACTGTTTCTACTACTTTCAGGTGCTTGAGCAATTGAGTCGATACACAGTGAAGTCTTTTATCATCAGGCGTAATGAGACGATTGCAAGCTAAGTTACTGTCAGGGAAGACAAGGCAATGTAAACTGAGGTAACTGCTCAATATATGGATTGTTTGTAACATTCATATATTCTCTCTAATGCTCAATTTGATAGAATCTTGGCAACTCAAGGTCTAAGTTCTTAAAAATCTTCTTTGTATTGCTACAAAAAACAAATTAAGCAACTAATAAGGTACATAGTTCTCATGATATCTTTTGCTAGAAAATTATAACTTATATATATTCGTTACATTTTTTTATGTTACCCAAGATCCTTATTCTTTGTTTCTTTTTATGTACAATAGTAGAATTCAGTAAGCTTATAATAATAATAATTATTTATTCTTGTCATGTGTTCTATACGTAACACTAAAGACTCTGTTTGGTGCAACAACTACTTCAATATATACTTTTTAAAATTCTTGTTTTAGCCTCTCCTCTTTAACTATAATGTTGAGAGATATTCACTATAAAATAATATATATGCCACTAATTAATGAGATCTTCTAATTGATATTAAAACAATTTCTTTACTATCTTGTATATAAATAATTTATATTATTATTACACATGAATAATAAAAAGTCAACAACTTAAACATGAATATTTATCAAGTGATATTATTTGAGTTATACTTTTTCTACTTTAATTAAGGCTTTTTTGTAGATTTAGATATCTTTCAATACTTATTACTTATTGTTTGTTTATGTCACGAATGTTTTATAATATATATATACTTGTATATTTTCATTTTCTTCGTATAGCAAGATTGTTGTTCAATTAAATTATGTAAATTTTTTAATTTTGATAGGTACTTCCTACTAAGAAGGTTAAAAAAGACGTGAAACATCAAACAAGGTACATCTGTGAACTTTACGTTAAAAGTTCTTGATTTTATACCCTTCAAGTATAATTATAATATAATCATGTACAGGCTGTGAAGAAGTTGTTTTAATATCAATTTTATTCAAAATTTTCAGGTCAAACCACGTTACAAGTGAAAAAACAATAGTAACATCTCAACTTTTGGATATGTTGGGGCTATTTCATCTTTAGTATTAGGAAATTTGGAATGTCTTAAAAGTACTTATTTTGGTATATAATCACTTTGGGTGGTTGTAGATCTTATATCATGTCTAATTATATGATTGTAAAACATGGCATATACTTATAACTTTTGGATGGTTGTGGATATTTGTATACTCTACAGACATTTGTATTTTCCTATGAAAAGTTTATGAAATATATTATTTAATAACTTATTGGTTGTGGATGTTTGTATACTCTATACAAATTTATATTTTCCTTTGAAAAGTTTATGAAATACATTATACCAAAGAACTTTAGCTACAGGGTCTTACTCGGATTCTACTGACGAATTCGTCTATTCCTTCATCTTGGACGGGAATAAAAAATTTAAGATTATTAGACTAACTAGTCAAGACAAGAAATCACAGTCACCAGTATCACGGAAACTAATTGTCATAAAGCTTATCCTGATAGGACTAACTATCCGCTTCTCTCATAGTCCAACATGATCCAAACAAATTGCAACCTTGAGTCCACTTTTACAAGTTGATTATATCTAGTTGTCTACCAACAATATTAATTTATCATTAACATGTTCTTAAAGTTTAAATCTTTCAAATAACGATCTACTATAGTTTCTACCAATGGAAGATCCATTCTTACTACCAATGAATTAAGGAAGGACCACACGTTAACAATAAAATGTTGACCTCACATTGTAATACCAATTACAGAAGTTCACTCTCGATTAATTTGCATTGACTACTCTTCACAATTTTAGTTAGTGTCTAGTAAGAATAAATTTGAAATGCATATTATGTCATTACTATACATCTTAGGTGATTCAAACTTCTATATATGTATTCCAATTTCTACATTATGGCAACTCCTAGTTGGTCACTAGCTAGTATCTCTTAAATACAAAATTACTAAAGGATGGTTAGCTCTTCTCTCGAAGACATTCAAGTTATATTTAATCATTTTATACTTATAACCTTGTTATCATTTTCCCATACAGTTTCAAATACTAGGCAATATCCACCCCATAATTACGTTGCAAAACAAAGAAGAAATAGTACATTTTAATAATCTTGACACGTCTTCAAAAAGACAATAGTATAACACACTTATTCTCATTATCACAAACATTATTGCCTAATAATAAGGAAAACTCAAGCATGGAATACTCAACTCTAGAAATTTAGCTATTTGCAAGACTAAAAATTCATAACTTGTAGGAAACACCATTATTGCAAAGCTTACCCCGGGCTGGGTCCACACCTAGCCAGACCTAGCACTTAGGCTGGGCCGCGCCTAACCCGATCTTGCTCTGGGGTTGGCTGCACCCATCCCGACCGCCCCCTCCTTCCTCACCTAGACCGAAAGGAGGGAGGAAGGCTGGTTGTTGGCAAACCCGGCCGACCGCACCGACACGCTCCCCTTGCAAGGAGAAGCCAGTCGAGGGAAGCCGAGCCACCCAGAGACAGTCGGTGGCGAGCACCCACCTCCGAAGGCACAGGCCATGAGGGCATTGAAGGAAGCCACCAGGGGCATCCTTACGAAAAAGGGAAGCTCCTCGGACTGGTGCGACAAGGCACAAAGCTGCCGACTGGCCGGATCATGGCAAGCCCGAGAGCGGAAAGTTTCGGAGAAAAACTCAAAAATAATTAATTAATTATAGATCTAACTTACCGGGAGGGTGAGGGGCGCTTTGATCCACATGGTCGAAACAAATTGACTGTTCTGGCAATGCTCTATTTTCTTTGATGCGTGTCTGCATCTTATTGGGTTCAGTTAAGTTGGGTCATAAGATAGTCTTGGTGTCCACGACTTTTTGGAGGTTCAAGTTGTGGGCAATGTTGCTCCCAGGCTGAGACAAGTCTCTGAAACTTGAGAGAAGAAGAAGTTAGTGAGCTCTTTTGGGGAAGAGGAGTAATGGCAACCATCCTCCATGCTTTTGCTTCTACTTGTGTCAATAGGCTTGCCACTCTGGTTGAGGAGCGAGTAGTCCTTGTACTCGGTGTGAAGGATGAGCTTAAGAGGCTGCAGAGAAGGATAGAGATGATCGAGGTGTACTCGAGGATGCGGAGAGGCGGAGGATCCAAGATTCGGCCATCGACACTTGGCTGAATGAGCCGAAGAATGTCATGTACGACGCCGATGACATTATCGACATCTGCGGTATAAGGGTGGGAACCTGTTGGAGGATCAACAATCATCTTCATCAAACCCACCGGTACGCTGCCTATCCCCCCTGCTCTCTTGTGTTACTACTGTCCGAATGCGTCATGATATTGGAGGTAGAATTAAAAGATTGAATAATAGACTAGAGGAGATCCACAAGGACAAAGTAATGTTTAGCCTTAAGGATGGCGGATCCAATGACCCTCATATGACAAGGACGAGTGCTCGTATGACATCTCCACTTCTTGATGCCGATGTTGTGGGGGATGAGATCGAAGCTGCTGCTGCGGAGATGGTGAAGAGGATAGTTAGCAGTAAGGAAGGAAAACAACATCAAGTTGTTGCCATCGTCGGTATGGGGGGCATAGGCAAGACAACACTTGCTCAGAGAGTATACAATGATCCTAAACTGAAAAACTACTTCTCTGTCATGGTATGGACGTGTGTCTCTCGAAGCTACTCAGAGATTGAATTGCTAAAGAAGATCATTAGGAGCAGTGGAGGTGACTATGGACGAGCTGAAAGCATGGAAGAACTCCAACAAGTTCTAAGAGTTGTTGTCGCTGGGAAGCGACTCTTTCTTGTGCTGGATGATGTTTGGCAGGCAGATGTTTGGACTAACTTACTTCGAGTTCCCCTTCAAAGCGAACAAGGCAGCGGAAGGATCTTGATGACAACTCGAGACCAAAATGTTGCAAAGGGAATGGGAGCAGTACACATCCATGAGGTGGCCCAATTGTCTACTAATTCTGGTTGGGAACTACTACACAAGAGAGCTTATCTAGATAGGGAAGAAGATGTGCTCAGCTTGAGAGGTGTAGGGATTCAGATTGTAAAGAAATGTGGGGGTCTTCCTCTGGCAATCAAGGCGATTGCTGGCATCTTAGCCACAAAGGAACCAAATAAAAGAGAATGGGAAAAACTACTTGGAAGTGATGCGTGGTCCATGAAAGAGCTTCCGGAAGAACTAAGAGGAGCTCTATATTTGAGCTACGAGGATCTATCCCCTGAACTTAAACAGTGCTTCCTCTACTGTTCCCTCTTTCCTGAGGATGCACTAATGAGACGTGAACATCTTAATTTTTTTTGGGTGGCCGAAGGATTTGTTAAAGTAAGAGGAGGTGACCAACTTATAGAAGATACAACAGAAGAATATTACAATGAGTTAGTTAAAAGAAGTCTGTTACAACTCGATCCTAACTATACTGATAGAGGAGCATGCAGAATGCACGATCTTTTATGGTCTCTTGCCCAATATTTGTCACGAAGTGAAAGTTTTTATGGCGACCCACAATTGTTAGATCCCAATGCATTGTCTAAGATTTATCGCTTATCAATTGCAAATGATGGAGCGCCTATTGTTATCCCTCCTATTATAGACAGAAAACATCTATGCTTGAGGACTTTGCTACTTTTTAAGAGTTCTTCTAGAGTTAAGAATGATTTATGTACAAGGCTTACATATCTCCGTGTCTTGGTTCTTAATGGAGAAGAGATTGAGAGCATTCCAGAATCCTTGGGAGATCTAATACATTTGAGGATGCTAGATCTTGTCGGTACCAGAATATCCAAGCTACCAGATTCACTTGGTCGCCTAACAAATCTACAGACTTTGAACTTAATGAATTGTAAACATCTATATGCTCTTCCAACGAGTCTTACTCGGTTGTGTAACCTAAGGCATCTTTGCATTAGTTACACGCCTATAAATGATGTGCCAAAAGGGATAGAAAGATTGCAATTACTTACTACCTTGGTAGGATTTGTAGTGGCTAGTAAATATGGCAGTGGCAAAATGCAAGACGGTTGGGAGTTGAAAGAGATAGAGTTTCTCGACCAGCTAAAAGGTCTACATATAATTAAGTTGGAGAGGGCAACATATGGGTTTAGTCTTGAAAGGAAGCATCACCTTAGATTATTAAACTTATGTTGCACGTTACAAGTGGAACGAGCTAGTCAACGGCTATACTCTGTGATGGAGACAAACAAAATTGAGGAAATCTTTGAGAAATTATCTCCACCCCTATGCTTAGAAAATCTCATCATTATTGGTTTCTTTGGTCGTAGATATCCCACCTATATGGGAACTTCTCTTTCTAGTCTAACATCATTGCAACTTTCGCATTGCATATCTTGTCCACACCTTCCGCCACTAGGCCAGTTGCCATATTTAAGAAATCTCCGAATTGAAGGGGCATTAGCAGTGGTAACCATCGGCCTAGAATTCCTTGGCAATGGGGTAAGAACAGACTTAGCTATGGCAACGGCCTTTCCCAAACTTGAGTTCCTATTTTTAAAGAAAATGCCAAACTGGGAAGAGTGGCACTTATGTGAAGAAATTGAGGAGAGAGCTACTTCCACCGGAAGAAAGAACGTACCATCCTCTTCTCTATCATTGATGCCTTGTCTACAATATTTGACTCTTATAGACTGTCCAAAGCTAAGAGCTCTTCCAGAACGGTTGAAGCACGCGAAGATGTTGCAAAGATTCCACATAGAAGGAGCTCACAGCCTGAGAGCAATAGAGAACCTGCCTAACTTAACTCAGTGGCTTCAGATCATTGAAAGCAGCAGTATACAAAGGGTCTCAAATCTTCCCCAACTAAGACACCTCACAGTGATTCGATCACCTTCTTTGAGTTGCGTCCAGAATTTGGATGCACTGCAATCCTTGTATCTAAAAGATGAGTCGATGGAGTGCCTTCCCGAGTGGGTGTCCGGACTGCTCCAGCAGCGACGCCACCTTCACGGCGACGACCTCGAATTTGAAATGGAGTGCAACATCCGTGTGCTCGAGAGATGCCAAATGGGACACCAAGATTGGCCGGTCATCCAACAGTTATCCAACGTCCACGTCTACACAAATTATCTAGAGTACACCAAACTACCCTTCAACAACTACATCAACCTACCGAAGCTTAGAGGCAGAGGTAACTGCTCTCTCTCTCTCTATATATACATATATATGCATCTTTTTGTATAGTAGAAGCTACTACTGTCTACTTATGTTGTAATTTTTTAATTTTAACTTTATTTACTTCTTGTTGAAATCGTCTACGTATGTTAATTGCCATCTTTATGCCAGTATTTATAAGCCAGAAGTTCAGATTGAATACTGTCGATGTATGTGAATGCAATCAAAATCTGTTTCGAGGAATAGTTTTGACAAGTTTCTTGCTTATCTTATCAATATTCTTGGAAAATTATTGATAGCTGTTGATCTTCCTTGTTATTGATTTCTCTGCACTTTAAGTACAGAGTCTGCCATCATGTGTTAAGAGTAAAAACCAGAGTGCTAGATGCTTTGCTTAGTTTCAGATTGTATATCTCTTCTTATCAAAGAGTAGACCTTAGTTTGGGTGATAAAATAGTAAGTACAAGTGACCTAAAGTTTGATGACGTTGTGTGCTTAATTAAATAGCTACTAATCTTTTAGATTAACCAATAATGTATATTAACTATAGATAAGAGTTATTTTTGGTTCTTAATATGATCCGTAGCTAACTTTTACTTGGCTCGGCAGCAGAAGAAGAAATGGAAGAAAGAATTGAAGAATAAAAGAAGAAGAAGAAGAAGAAGAAGAAGGAAGTAAAGAAGGAACGGAAGGAGGAGCCGACACAAGAAGATTGCTTAGTTCTCTCTTCATACTTACCAAGTTCATCTCCAGGAATTCTATCATTTTCTCCATCTTGTCATAATTATATCAATACATTGTTACTGGAGATTAAATGTTATCTAAATTTGATGAATCACTACTATTTTATGAAATTTACTTCATATGTATATGATTTGATCACATATACGATTATTGCTTAATATTAGAAATGACATAAATATTCATGATATTTTTGAGGCATCAAAAGTAAACTGCAAAAGTTAAATATCCATATGATAAGGGTTTTTGTTGATAAATTTTCTTAAACTAAGTTACTTTAATGTACAAGTGATGTTACTATTTTTATGATGATTTGCATGAAAAGCAAAAAGAAATATTATTGGTATTGTGTTAAGTGACCAAAGTACCCCCTCTGAAGACTTTTCATAATGACCGTTAGAACTTTATTTTCTATGTAATAATCATTATTAAGAATATGATTAGCTTAAAGAAGCTAACCATTCAATTACACGTCTCTCCATCTAAGCTTGTTACTTTTGATCCATGGCCTCTTTTGCACTCATAGTAGAACAAAGTGTAAGCATTGCAAGAAATATAGTGCACCAAAAGAACTAAACCGTGCCATCTCAAAGGTACTGCTTGCTTCACCAGTGTCATAGCAACCACAAGAAAGAACCCTTATGTCTTTCTCCCATTAGTGATCTCCTCAGCCCTCTCGAGCGCACCTATCCCTTCGTAACTATCTTCTATGATTGAAACCACCATGCTGATCTTGCATGCGATGTCGGAGTACGCAAACAAGATGGACCACAAACGTGACATTAGTGCCACTGAGCCTAAAACCACGAAAATTGCCATGACCACACCATCGATTAACCCTAGTAATCCTTTAAGCATCGACAAGAGGGAGGAGAATGCTACCGCATATATCTCCACATATATTAAAGTAGTAATTAGCCCTTTCCATGTATGTCGAATCATTGAGATCATCTCCTCGATCGAGAGGCGGTGGTCATAACTAATGGTTGCAGAATAGACCATGAGGGTTGCAAAGAGCTTTGAGATGATATATTTAACGGGTTCGAATCACATTAGCTTCTTGGTGTTGGAAGGAGAGTGATCTAGGATGCAAAGAAGTGTAAGGAGAAGATTGCTGAAGACGAGCACAAGGATCGTGCTTGAAACCGTGGGTTTCTTTTGTTTTGATCTACCGGACTTGTCACCGGTGAGATGGAGGATCCGGTGAATGCCGAGGGATTTCATTGGTAAAGACTAGAGATGGTTGGATCTTCCTGGGTCTACCATACTTAAGAGAGATAGAGAGAGGGGTAGAGTTTTATAGCCAAGAGTAGCTTGGTAGTAGTGGTAAAATCTGGAAAGGTTCAAATTGAGTGGGAGAGTCAACGTTTGGGAGCTCTTGTTTGACCCCAAAATCTGCTATTGGGCTGACCGTTGAGTCGTTGGAACCAACGGTTTAGTTTAAAACTAGCGCGAACTCTTTGAATTTGGTTAGAGATGAAGCCGGCACCACCTTTAAGACGTCTGCCGATATTAACATATAGAATTAAAAGAGCTTTATATAATAGCCACTAAAATATCATAATTATCATTACATTCTTCAAAATATCAAAATTGCCACTAAAATATCATAATTACCACTGAAATTATTGTGCTCTTTCAAAAATGACATTCAATTATTTAAATATAACCTATCACGATAAGAACCAAATTTGGATTAAAAAAAGTATATCATTTTTAAGCATTTACTTACTTATTAACTTTACTATTAGGACAATTCTATATGCATATTTCGTTAAAAATTAATCATAATAACAATTATGAAATAGTAAAAATAAATAGTGACAATTATGATTTTTAAAATATAGTGGCAATTGTGATATTTTAAAAATTTTAGTGGCAATTATATAAAACACCCTATAATTAATAGGGCAAATTATATTTTATCCCTGTAGTTTATCCCAAGACTATATTTTTATGAGATTAATTAAGTCTTTTCACATCCTTATTAACAATTGACTGACAATTTGGTATGTACCATAGGAGAGATTAAATGCTTAAATTTACAATCTATGGGGATAACTTGAAATCAAGTCAAATCACAGGGTATTATTGTAATTTATGATAATTTCCTGCGGTAGGGTTTGCCGAAGATCCACTCTCTAGTAGACTATTAAGCTGAACAAAAACTTACTCTAAAACCTTTATAAAGAATAAAGTGACAATTCCAATTGGTCAAACTAACAGTGTTTAACAAACAGGCAAAAATAAATAGCAAGGGGGTGCATTACTATGAATGTCAAGAATTTGGCCATATTGCAAATGAATGTGCTAATCGTGTAAAGAGAATGACCATATTGAACGTTCATCGTGGATAGCATAAAGACATTACATATACAGCTGCCTCCAAATACTTAATCTGAACGTGCACTGTGGACGCACAGCTTTCTGTTTCCTTGTTCCATTTTCACGGTTGTTTCCTGGATCGAGAAAGTTGCTAAGAGCTCTTCGGAGAAGAGAAGAAATGGCTACGATCCTCCGTGCTTTTGTTTCGACCTGCGCCAATAAGCTTGCTACTCTGATTAAGGAGAGAGTAGTCCTGGTACTCGGGGTAAAAGATGAGCTTAAGAGGCTGCAGAGAAGGATGGAGATAATCGAAGGAGTCCTCGAGGATGCGGAGAGGCAGAGGATCCAAGATTCGGCCATCGACACTTGGCTGAATGAGCTGAAGGATGTCATGTACGACGCTGATGACATCATCGACATATGCAGGTATAAGGGTGGGAACCTGTTGGAGGATCAACCATCCTCTTCATCAAACCCACTGGTACGCTGCCTATTCCCACTGCTCTCTTGCTTTAGCACTATTCGAGTGCGTCATGAGATCGGAGGCAGAATCAAAAGCCTCAATAATAGATTGGAGGAGATCCACAAGGACAAAGTAATGTTTAGCCTTAAGGATGGTGGAACCAATGACCCTCGTGTGACAAGGGCTAGTGCTATTATGACATCTCCACTTCTTGATGTCGATGTTGTGGGAACTGAGATCGAAGCTGCTGCTGCAGAGCTGGTGAAGAGGATAATTAGCAAGGAAGGAAAACAACATCAAATTATTGCTATCGTCGGTATGGGGGGTGTAGG
Source organism: Typha latifolia (assembly GCF_019914945.1). Lineage (NCBI taxonomy): Eukaryota > Viridiplantae > Streptophyta > Magnoliopsida > Poales > Typhaceae > Typha > Typha latifolia. Next base: position 1,358,943 of record NC_133093.1, read on the forward strand.
TAAGACCACACTTGCTCAGAAAGTATACAATGACCCTACAATGAAAAACCACTTCTCTGTCATAGTATGGACATGTGTCACTCGAAGCTACTCAGAGATCGAATTGTTAAAGGAGATCATTAGGAGCAGTGGAGGTGACTACGGACGGGCTGAAAGTATTGCAGAACTCCATCAAAAACTAAGAGCTGTTGTCAGTGGGAAGCGATTCTTTCTTGTGCTGGATGATGTTTGGCAATCAGATGTATGGACTAATTTATTTCGAGTTCCACTTCAAAGCGGAGAAGGCAATGGAAGGATCTTGATAACAACTAGAGACCAAAATGTTGCAAAAGGAATGGGGGCAGTACACATCCATGAGGTGAAACAATTGTCTATTAAGTTCGGTTGGCAATTACTATGCAAGAGAGCTTATCTAGAAAGGGAAGAAGATGTGCTAAGCTTGAGAGATGTAGGGATTCAGATTGTAAAGAAATGTGGGGGTCTTCCTCTTGCAATCAAGACCGTTGCTGGCATCTTAGCCACAAAGGAACCAAATAAACGAGAGTGGGAAAAACTACTTGGAAGCGATGCTTGGTCCATGAAAAAGTTTCCTCAAGATCTCACAGGAGCTTTGTATTTGAGTTATGAGGACCTATCCCCTGAGCTTAAGCAATGTTTCCTCTACTGCTCCTTTTATCCGGAGGGTGAACTATTGGTGCGTGAAAATCTCATTAGGTTTTGGATAGCCGAAGGATTTATTAAAGTAAAAAGAGGAGGTGACCAAATTATGGAAGATACAGCAGAAGAATATTATAATGAGTTAGTTAGAAGGAGTCTTCTACAACTAGATCCTGTTTATATTAATGGGAACGGATGCAGAATGCATGATCTTTTACGGTCTCTTGCTCAATATTTATCACAAAGCGAAAGTTTTTATGGAGACCCACAATATTTAGATCCCACCACTTTGTCTAAGATTCGTCGTTTGTCGATTGCAAAGGAAGGACAGACTGTTGTTATCCCTCCTGGCTTAGAAACAAAACATCTATGCTTGAGGACTTTGCTGCTTTTTAAGAGTCCTCCTAGAGTTGAGAATGATTGGTTTACAAGATTTGCATATCTCCGAGTCTTGGTTCTCACTGGAGAAGGGATCGAGAGCATTCCAGATTCCTTGGGAGATCTAATACATCTGAGGATGCTAGATCTTGCTGATACTAGAATATCCAAGCTACCAGATTCACTTGGTCACCTAACAAATCTACAGATTTTGAACCTATTAAATTGTGAGCATTTGAATGCCCTTCCGATTGGTCTCACTCGATTGTGTAATCTAAGATATCTTGGCGTTGCTTATTCGTCTTTAAATGATGTGCCAAGAGGGATAGGGAGATTGCAATTCCTTAATGACTTGCAAGGATTTATAGCCGCCGGCGAATATGGAAGTGGAGAAATGCAAGAAGGATGGGAGTTGAATGAGATAGAGTCTCTCAGCCAACTAAGATGGCTACAAATTGAAAAACTGGAGAGGGCAAAATATGGGGTTGAACTTGAAAGGAAACATCACCTTAGAATACTAGATCTAAAATGCACGCTACAAGTAGAGCGTGCTAGTCAGCAGCCATACTCTGAAGAGGAGATAAACAAGATTGAAGAAATTTTTGAGAAATTATCCCCTCCCCCGTGCTTAGAAAATCTCAGATTTGATGGTTTCTTTGGTCGCCAATATCCCACCTATATGGCAACTCTTTCTAGCCTCCGACATTTGATCCTTCTTGATTGCATATCTTGTCCGCACCTTCCGCCACTAGGCCAGTTGCCACATTTAAGATATCTTGATATTGATGGGGCATTAGCAGTGGTAACCATTGGCTTGGAATTCCTCGGCAACGGGGTAACGGCCTTTCCAAAGCTTGAATTTCTATACTTTAACAATATGCCGAATTGGGAAGAGTGGTCTATGGGTGAAGAAATTGAGGATGAAGGAGGAGCTGCTTCCACCGTAAGAGACATCACATTGCCCTTTTACGTATCATTGTTGCCTTGCCTGACGACAATGCATCTTATAGACTGTCCAAAACTGCTAGCTCTTCCAGAACAGTTGAAGCATGCGACGATGTTGCAAACATTATATATAGAAGGAGCTCACAGCCTGAGAGCAGTAGAGAATCTCCCTTCCCTAACTCAGTGGCTTCAGATCAGCAAAAGCGACAGTATACAAAGGGTCTCAAATCTTCCCCAACTAAGAATGCTCGTCCTTATTCACTTACCTGCTTTGAGTTGCGTCCAGAATTTGGATGCTTTGCAATTCTTGTATGTAGAAGATTTATTGATGGAGTGTCTTCCCGACTGGGTGTCAGGACTGCTACATCAGCGACAACACCACCTTCACGATAACAACCTCGAATTTCAAATGATGTGCAATATCCATGTCCTCGAGAGATGCCAATTGGGACACCAAGATTGGCCCATCATCCAGCAGTTTCCCAAGGTCCGTGCCCACACAATCTTTGGTTTCTTTTATCTGGAGTACACCAAACTACCCTTCACCTATAACACCAACTTACCAGAGCTCAGTGGCAGAGGTCTGTTTACTCCTCTGTGTTAAACTCTTTCTTTTTCCGTTCTCTGCATGGGCATGTCTCATGCCTGTCCAAATTTCAGGCTTAACTGGATTTAGCTACTTATACATATATACATTTTTAACATTCTTTTTTCATTGTTTTGTCCTAGCTATCTCATCTAAATTTAAGTACGTCGTACTTTTTTGCTAATTTTTAAAGATCACAGTTAGCCAAAAGTTTCAAACTGAACACTGTTGAAATATGCGTATGCAGTCGTGCGCACTGCAACTAAAATCTGTTTTGAGGAGTAGTTTTGAGAAGTTTGTTGTGCTTATCAATATTCTTAGAAAGTTACTGATAGCTGTTGATCTTTGTTTGTAAACAGATAGCTGTTGATCTTCCTTGTTATTGATTTCCACGCACTTAATTAACAAAGAAAGCTTTGAAAATGAAATACAGAGTCTGCCATGATATGTTAAAAGACTAAAACCCAGAGTTCTATATTATTTGCTTAGTTTGAGATTGTACAATTCTTATCGAAGAGTAGACATTAATTAGGGTGATAAAATATTAAGTACAAATGACACAAATTTGGATGACAATGTGTGTTATATGTAACTGAATATAGCTACTAATCTGTTGGATTAACCAACAATATTTATTAACCATAGATGACTACAGATAGAACATGAGTATTTCCATAATAGTCATCCTTTTGATTTCATTTGACCAACACATATAGTTATTTTGATCCATAACTATTTTTTGCATGGGTAAGAAGAAGAAGAAGAAGAAATAGGGATCAATGCAAGAAGAATCATGAAAGAAATGGCAGGAGTGGAATAAGTGGAGAAGGCTCAAAAGAGGAGGATAGGAAACAATTGGAACAATTCATGGAGTAAAATTATTCCCTCGCCCAGAAGGATGGAAGTATGAAAAGTGGAATCCTGCATCTCATATCACAACAAGTCAATCGTCCTTGTCTTTACTCAAATAATTGACTCACTTTGGTATATCCAGAGGCAATTGCTCTTTCTTCCAGATCTTCTGTTCACATTGAACATACTCAAGGTTGAAGCATCATAGTCCTTCCTTTTATTACTAGTGGCATGTATCCTGTAACATTGTCTATTATCTTTGTTACGGACTGAAGGCAATTCAAATCGAAGGAAGGAAGAAGCAAGGGGATTTCTACTTTTTCTTCTCATTGCTGCCTTTGGATTTGCCATCCAAGCCATACAAAAGGTTTGCTTTGACTCATGCTCCCAGCTCTAAAGAAGTAATACTAGTGCTATCTGCGATCCTTTCTGCTCTTGTAGCAAAGATACTGGAGTTGTTCACCTTGGTAATAACGACTGCCTTCTACTCCGAGAGCAAGAAGGCCATGGAGATGATGTTCATGTTTACCTTAGTTTTTTTGGTTCACTTCTTGTCTTGTTGTAATACATGAGCTTGTTATATGACAATGGTCACAAGAATATGTTATGCTAAACAGTGGAGGCTTTTGTAACTAAGAAAAAATTACTATGAATACCTTTTGATTTGATATTAAATAGGTCGGTGAGATAGATATTAAGGATAAATTAGTAATTGGGTTAATATGCGTTATATTTAATGAATATTGTTTGAATTTAGAATGAGGTTATTATGATATTTAGCTGTTATTCTAAAATAAATAAAAAATATTTCTAAAGTGAACAAGGGCTAAATTAATACCCAGTCTTCTTAGCAATAGATATTACACTTTTATCCTTATCAATTCCTTGTTCTTATTATGAAAATGATAGAGGTAGAAATAAAACTTCTAGTTTGACTTAGGTAAAATTTATATATCACTTTATGTTTACCTATTGGAATATAAGTTGAAAAACCTCCAACTATGGACAAAATAAGAGATTTTTTTAGCAAACTAGCCCTCCACTAAACTTTATATACCGAATTAGACTACATCCTAAACTTAATACCAAAAGGGATCTACTTTTATCGGGTTAGCATCCATATCAGTAAAACACTAAATTGATCGGTGTTTTATTTGAAAAATAAATTTGCTAATGATTTTAGCATCTTCCTTGTAGGTTACCTTAATAATCTTATCAATATTTTTATTGTCGTAAGTTGACACATCTGAAAAGAATTACTAAGACACGGGATTCAGTATACTTAAATCAAGTACCTAAAAAAGGAAAAAAAATATTTTAGTATTTTATTTGTTAGGAAATATTTGGACTTATTCATCTTATAAATAAAACGCTGATTAATTTGACATTTTACTATGGAGTTGATGACATGAATATTGACCTAGCAAAAGTTTGGGTGTGAATTAAGTTCGAGGGAGGCCAGTTAGTCAAAAACTCGACAAAACAATCACTTCCAAACAACTTTGCTTATAAACCTACTTAAATATTAATGGCTAATTTGATTTGATATAATGCTAATTTGGATTAGAAATTCAAATTGGATATAGAAAATATCTAAATTTGAACTCTGAAGCCATAACTAGTTTAGAACTACTCAACTTAATCAATACACCAGGCGTGTGACTCGGCTGGTTGCTGGTTCAATCCCACCTTATGCAGGAAAGAGCGGGAAACAGAAATTAGAAAACTTATTTTGATGATGGCTTGGCTCGATTTGGTTACTCTATAATACATCGATTTGGAAGAGCTTGGAGCAATAACTCGATAATGACGTACCAACTTTGAGCTTAGACTACATAATTTGATGCTTTGGGTAGGCTAAGTGAGCTTGTTTATGACTTGGTTATTGATAGACTCGGCCTAGCTTTCCAGCTCACCGTCTAATATGTTAGGAGCTTCAATGACTTTGTATAGCCTATGTCCGGCTCTTGAATGATTAAAACAATCACACAAAAATATGAAAATATATCATATTATGCTCCTATTTTATTATACTTCTTTAGGGAAATTGATCAAAAACACCGTGTGTTATATTTTTAGGGATAATTCTCTTTTCACTTTCTAAACTATCATCATTTTTTGCAATAGCCTTTTGAAGTTTTTTTTCTGGTACATAATGACTCCCTAAACTATCAAAAATATCTTATTCCATCCCTTCCGATAAGTTTTTGTTAATTATTTCCTTCCATAAATTGTCAAGTGATAATCACGCGATAAAAATATAATGTATTTACCCCTCGTATGTATGTGCAAGTCATATGCAACTCAAGAGAGAATTTTATGTGATCAAAATAGAGGGGCAATTTGGTCATTTCACTAATTACGTCTACGACGGTAAGGGAGTGATGTGTTTTTTTATAGTTCAGAGGGTCCTAGTGGTTCATGGAATAAAAAAGGAATTATCCCTTATTTTTTATTATCATTTATGCCCTACATTATTATAGTCATTTATCATTCAACCATTGCATTTTGGATTTAAATATTTAATCATCAAAACACCCCCAATGTAAGGTTTTTGAACTGAACGTAATCATATTCATTAATTAACTTAATCTAAAGTGTAAAATGATCGGAGTATCCTTGCTACCAAATAAAAAAAAAAGATAAAAAAGGGGCATGATGTCGGCCACACCATGGCTAGCTTATTATGCTAAGCTCTGGGTGAACAAAGTCCTAATGGCCTTATTCACTTGGTTATCGTGGGGAAGACATGCGCTCCCAACCGTCAGTCATGCTCCATCACCATTCTCCCTCATTCTCTGATCAAGTTGATCAAGAGATCGATCGTGGTCGTCGATGCTGTTCGCCCCTCATCTACCACCTCTCCCACCCCATCCTATACTCTAGGAACACGACATCAACGCGGTGGCATGGTGGTGTTGCACCGCCACCAGAAATGAGAGGAATACTTTCTCCTTCGATGGGAGAAAGAAGAGGACGAAAGGAAAAAAAAAAAGGACAAAAAGATATAAGAAGATTAGAAGGAGAAGAAGAAGAAGAAGAAGAAAAGAAAGAGAAGGGAAGGGTGGAGGTGGCGCGCCGGCAAAGGAAGACTAGGACAAAGGAGAGATTAGAAATGAGAGTAATTTAGGTGTTTAAATTTTAATTTTTAATTAATGAAATATTCTCTATTTTATCAACTACTCTTAAGTTAAATTTATAGTTAATTACATTGACACCCCCTTAATTATACTCGGTTTTCACAGAAATCCTTTAAACTTTTTTAGGTTAGAATGTCACTCCTAAAGTTTGGGATAAAATGAAACAAGTAATGGTAATGATGAAAAACGCGCAATGACCAATTGTACCCCTAATTAATATATCACAATATTATTAATTTAAAAGTAAATTAAAATATTAAATATCTTACTCTCTTTTCTCCCCTTATTCTCTTCCCTCTCCCATGGACTCCCCTCTCATGCTCTTCTCTCTCTTTACTCTTTTCTCTCTCCCATGGCCTCCGCTCCCATGCTCTTCTCTCTCCTTACTCTCTTCTCACTCCCATGGCCTCTTGTCCCATGCAACTTGGCAGCGAAGCTTGCCACAGCTTGCCCTTTCCACGCGCGGGGAGGTTGGCCTGCTGGTTCCTAGTTATCACAAGCCAACAGTGGAGAGGTTGGCCGGCTGGTTCCTGGCTGTCACAAGCCAACGATGGGGAGGCGATGTCAGTGGCCAGTGATGGTGGAGGGGTTGTCGATGATGGTGAAAGGAGAAGTAGGTGATGATGGACGGGGGAGGAAGACGTTTATTTTGATAATAAGTTAAATTTAAGTATAATACTATATATTCTTTTATCTTAATTTAATTAAAAGGTTTATGAGGGCATCTAGGTCATCTTGAAGAAATATGAGTGCCATGTAATTTAGGTGTTTAAATTTTAATTTTTAATTAACAACTACTATCAAGTTAAATTTAGAGTTAATTACATTGTTAATTATAAATTTAGGGTTAATTATATTGACACCCTCTTAATTATACTCAATTTTTATGAAAAACCCTTAAACTTTTTTAGATTACAATGTCACTCCTAAAGTTTAGGATAAAATGAAACAGGTAATGGTAGTGACGGAAAATGCGTAATGACCAATTGTACCCCTAATTAATATATCATAATATTATTAATTTTAAAAAATAAATTAAAATATTAACTATCTTACTCTCTTCTCTCTCCTTATTCTCTTCTCTCTCCTATGGCCTCCCCTCTCACGCTCTTCTCTCTCCATACTCTCTTCTCACTCTCGTGGCCTCCCCTCCTATGCAGCTGGGCAGCGAAGCTTGCCACGACCTAGCCTTTCGACGCGTGAGGAGGTTGGCCGGCTGGTTCCTAGTTATCACAAGCCAATAGCAGAGAGGTTGGTCGACTGGTTCCTGGCTGTCACAAGCCAACGAAGGGGAGGCGATGTTAGTGGCCAGCGATGGTGAAGGGGTTGCCGATGATGGTGAAGGGAGAAGTGGGTGATGATGGATAGGGGAGGAAGACGTTAATTTTGATAATAAGTTAAATTTAAGTATAATACTATATATTCAAATATAGTTCAGAAGGTGTCAGCGTAATTAACCCTTAAATTTAACTTAGTTTTCTAATGACTAAACGCAAAATATAAGGGTCAAATAAGAAATATCCATATAGTAGAGTATAAACGATAATAATAATAAAATATTAGTGAAGAGATTTGAGTTTAATATCCATATGCTACGAGTCTTATGAGTTTCTGGCCACAAAAGGGGTAGGTATAAAATAATATTTACTTAAGTTCTTGAAGGGGAGGACTAGAGCTTTACATAGGATTTCCAAGGTTAAGAGGGAGTTGCTTGAGTTAGCCACCATGCAAGAAGACTCGGAATAGTCTGGCAGAGTCTTGCAAGTAATTAATGCATGCGCTGTTTTTCTGTAGAAGACTTGGAAAAATAAAGTCGGGCTAAGTCTTGCAAATAATTATATGAATTAGAAAAGGATCTTATCGTTCTTGGACTTATGGTAAAGACCGGAGTGAATTAAAAAAAAAAAAAAAGACCGGAGTGAATTTGGTGAGAGTGTCGGATAAGGAGAATAGATAAGCACCCAAAGCTAAAGCACATTAAGATAATTAATAACTATATCAGCTAATCACGAATAAGATCTTTAATGACCGTCAATGTTTTCACTGTTTTCAGTTTAACTATAATTTCTTTCATAAACGTTGCTAACGAAGTGACGTTTAGGCTCACAATGAAAACTTTTTCCTATATAAACTTGTGGGTGCTTATTATCTTACAGCCTATTGGGTTAAATTGGGTCATAAATTTGGTGTGAAACCTTCTATGATACCCCGGTCTACAGGGTAAACAAATTGACTGTTTTGGCAATGCTCTATTTTCTTTGATGCGTGTCTGCATCTTATTGGGTTCATAAGATAGTCTTGGTGTCCTCGACTTTTTGGAGGTTTAAGTTGTGGGCAATGTTGCTCCCAGGCTGAGACAAGTCTCTGAAACTTGAGAGAAGAAGAAGTTAGTGAGCTCTTTTGGGGAAGAGGAGTAATGGCAACCATCCTCCATGCTTTTGCTTCTACTTGTGTCAATAGGCTTGCCACTCTGGTTGAGGAGCGAGTAGTCCTTGTACTCGGTGTGAAGGATGAGCTTAAGAGGCTGCAGAGAAGGATAGAGATGATCAGAGGTGTACTCGAGGACGCGGAGAGGCGGAGGATCCAAGATTCGGCCATCGACACTTGGCTGAATGAGCTGAAGAATGTCATGTACGACGCTGATGACATTATCGACATCTGCAGGTACATGGGTGGGAACCTGTTGGAGGATCAACCATCATCTTCATCAAACCCACCGGTACGCTGCCTATCCCCCCTGCTCTCTTGTGTTACTACTGTCCGAATGCGTCATGATATTGGAGGTAGAATTAAAAGATTGAATAATAGACTAGAGGAGATCCACAAGGACAAAGTAATGTTTAGCCTTAAGGATGGTGGATCGAATGACCCTCATATGACAAGGACGAGTGCTCGTATGACATCTCCACTTCTTGATGCTGATGTTGTGGGGGATGAGATCGAAGCTGCTGCTGCGGAGATGGTGAAGAGGATAGTTAGCAGCAAGGAAGGAAAACAACATCAAGTTGTTGCTGTAAGGTTGTTAGCAATTTAACTAAAGTTTGTTAGAGTTCTGTTAAGCTTAGCTCTATAAATAAATCTTTGTATTAGTCATTGAGAGACATATCGAAAAAAGAGGAATACAATCTCATCTTCTTCCTCATCTCTCTCTTCTCAACTCTCAAATCCCTAAACCCCAAACCTTTCAATTCTGCATGGTATCAGAGCCTAGAGCCTAGGATTATAAATCCAATCCATTTTCCCATCAGAGCCTAGAGCCTAGGATTACAAATCCAATCCATTTTTTAATTCTCCTCCATCTCCTTTGCTTGCTTCTTCTTCTTCGATCTCTCAATCCTCAAGATTCAAGATTCAAGATTCAAGATCAAGAACTATCTACAATAATGGTGAATTCTACTACAGTCTCTCTTCTTGCAAATCTCTCCAACATCATCTCTGTCAAGCTTGATGACAACAACTATACCACATGGCATTTCCAGATGTATTCTCTTCTTCGAGGTCATGGTTTGCTCAAGTTTGCTGATGGTTCATATCCTTGTCCATCTCAGTACTCCATTTCAGATGATAGTCGTCTCATAAAAAATTCCTCTGAAGATCATGATGATTGGCTAGAGCAGGATTGCAATCTCATTTCTTTGCTTACTGCAACTCTATCTCCTGAAGCTTTGTCTCATGTGGTTGGCTGTAACACAGCCTTGGAGGTATGGAATACTCTAAAAGATAGGTATGCTACTGTGTCTCGCTCTAATGTGGTTCAGCTGAAGTCTAATTTGCAATCTATTGAAAAAGGGTCAGATAGTGTTGATAAATATTTGCTTCGAGTCAAAAATGCTAGAGATCAATTGTCAGCTATTGGTATTAAGATTGAAGATGAAGATATTATGATTCTTGTTCTTAAGGGTTTACCCTCAGAATTTAGTACTGTGAGAATGATGATTAAGGCTAAACATGCTCCAATATCCATGTCTGAGCTACGTTCTTTGCTTCTTGCTGCTGAATCTGAATTGGATTGTGAGTCCAAATCTCTTGTATTGCCTTCTATGTCTGCCATGGTGGCCAAGAACAATTCTTATTCTTTAGAAAATCAAGATAAGGGAATCTTGTCAACACCTAATTACAATGGGTTATTGGCTCAAGATAATGGTCCAAGATATAATAGGGGAGGCTATAAGCATAATGGTAGACATAATGGAGGATCTAATGGTGGATTTAGACAAAATTCTGGAGGAGGTTACAAAAACCACAATGGTGGACCTAGTAACTCTGGTGGGTACAATGGTTGGAATAATAGAGGTGCAAATTCAAATAGAGGTGCAAATTCACAATTTGGGAACAATGGCAATGGATTTAATGGTGGCTTCTCTACATACAAGCCTCGAATTGTTTGTCAAATTTGCAACAAACCTGGACATTCCGCACAAATTTGTTGGCATCTCAATAAGATTCAAGGTTATGAGACATCTTCCTTTGCTATGGTGTGTCAATTATGTGGTTTAACAAATCATACTGCTGTAGATTGCAATCAGGAAACAGAATTTGCTGCTCTTCAAGGTCAACCTATAGCAATGATTGCATCTCATCAGCACACACCAAATTCTTCTCAGGAAGTATGGATCACAGACTCTGGAGCCTCTACACATATGACTTCAGATGCTCATAATCTCAACAACGTGACCACATATTCTGATGGTGCTCAAGTTCAAATTGGGGATGGTGCAGGTCTTTCTATTAAGCACATTGGCAATAGCTCTATCTTTCTTAATAAACATGCTATTCTTACATTAAAGAATATTTTACATGTTCCAAAACTTGCAGCGAAATTGCTTTCTGTATCTCAATTATGCAAGGACAACAACTGCAGAATGATCTTTGATGAGTTTTGTTTCTTTATACAGGACAAGGTGACAGGTCAGGTGCTGTTTCAAGGCCTTAGTGAGAATGGTCTCTATCCTATTCCAATGTATATGTCCAAGAACATATTCCATTCACTTCCATTACAACCTATAGCTTACATTGGCTCCAAGATATCTCAGTCTCTTTGGCATCAACGCCTTGGTCATCCATCCAATATCATTACAGCGTCCATGTTAGCAAAGTCCAAAATATGTCCTACTATAGCTTCATCTACTTCTATTTGTGAATCTTGTTTAGCTGGTAAATTTACCAAGCTACCATTTCCAAAGTCTAGTACTAGATCATCTGTACCATTTCATACTATACATTCAGATGTGTGGGGTCCTTCTCCTCATTTGTCCATTGAAGGTTTCAAATATTACCTCACCTTTATAGATGATTGTACAAGATTTTGTTGGATTTTTCCTTTGAATAATAAATCACAAGTTTGTTCCTTATTCATTGCCTTTCACTCCTTTGTTTCTAATCAGTTTTCATCTTCCATTAAAGTTCTGCAAACTGATGGAGGAGGTGAATACTTGAGTCACAAGTTTAAAGTTTTTCTTTCTCAAACTGGTATTATTCACCAAATCTCGTGCCCTTATACACCACAGCAAAATGGCCTTGCAGAAAGAAAGAATAGGCATATAGTGGAAACTGCATTAACACTTCTTCATCAAGCTCATCTTCCTCCCAAATTCTGGTTCCATGCTTGTGCTATCTCAGTCTTTCTTATAAACAGAATGCCATCACCTATATTGTCCATGTCATCTCCTTATGAGCTACTCTATTCTAAACCTCCATGTCTTGATAATCTAAGGGTTTTTGGGTGTGCTTGTTTCCCTTTGCTTAAACCATATAATTCTAACAAACTGCAAGTCAAGACATCTAAGTGCATATTTTTGGGCTATGCACTAGGGTACAAGGGTTTCCTGTGTTACAATTACTCAAGTTCTAAGTTCCTTACATCAAGACATGTTGTCTTCGATGAGTCATCATTTCCTTATCAATTTGTACCCACCCAGACAACTTTTTCTTCCCATCCATCTTATCCTCCACCTACTCAGTTTCTTCTTAGGTATCCATTTAAACATACATATATCTCCAAGACCATCCCACAGCAGCACCATACCTCACCTGTCCCTATAGCTACTAATGAGATTCCATCTGTGGTTGACACTATACAACCTCAAGCTCCACCATCTCAGTTTCAAAATGCTACAACTCCTATTGAGGTTCCGTCTTTGGTTGACACTACACAACCTCAAGCTTCATCTCAGCTTCAAAATGATATTCCTGGCTCTTCTACGAAATTTATTTTACATCCTGAAGAAGTCTATATTCCTGTATCTGATATTGAGATTAATTTGGATCCACCATCTGAGGCTACTTCTAGCATTATTTCAGCATTTCAACCTCAATCTGTGTCCACTTCTGTTGACAAAGGTACTCATCCTATGATTACAAGAAGTAAGAATGGGATATTTAAACCAAAGGCCTTTCTAGTCAATACTTTGTATGATCCTACAACTAGTGAGCCTAATTCTTACAAAAAGGCATTGCAAATACCAGTTTGGAAGGCTGCTATGCAAGAAGAATTTGATGCCTTAACCAAACAAGGAACATGGATTTTAGTTCCTCCTCAAGCTAACAAGAACATTGTCAGTTGTAAATGGATCTTCAAAGTTAAACGAAACTCAGATGACTCAATTTCAAGGCAGAAAGCACGCCTTGTAGCTCGTGGTTTTAGTCAGGAGGAGGGTATTGACTATGCAGAAACATTTAGTCCAGTTGTTCGACATACTACTGTGCGTCTTATTTTGGCTCTGGCTGCTCAGTTTGGTTGGAAGCTTCATCAATTAGATGTGAAAAATGCTTTTTTACATGGTATGTTGAAAGAGGAGGTATACATGTCACAGCCACCAGGTTTTGAGGATTCAAGGTTTCCACATCATGTTTGCAAATTGCAAAAATCCATATATGGGTTAAAGCAAGCTCCTCGTGCTTGGAATGAGAGGTTCACATCTTTCTTACCCCAACTTGGTTTCAGACCATCTATTGCAGATCCTTCCTTGTTTGTGTTTACTTCTGGATCTTACCATGTTTATCTTCTATTATATGTAGACGATATAATAATCACAGGGAATAATGCTTCTGCTATACAAAAGGTCAAAGATGCTCTTCAACAAGAGTTTGAAATGAAAGACTTAGGTCTTCTTCATTATTTTTTAATAATGAAGAAGACCTAAGTCTTTCATTTTTGATAAATTAATAATTTTAGTCTTAAAACTATTGCTAACCTCAAAGATGGTGCCTATATATAATGGTTCATATTTTCTTGTTGCCACCTTTGTTCTAATTTTCTCAAAATTATAGGACAAATTTTGTGTTTGTAGTTAACTCCCAATTGCATCATCTCATGATATCTAGTCATCAACTACCTTATAATACCCTCCACCACTATGATTATTGATTTATCCCTAATATCTTTTAAGAAGATATTAAATGTCTCACTCATGTTATTCACAATTTTGTCGCACTTACTTCTAAGGCTTTGTCTGGATCTAGCCTAACAAGCAAGGTTCTCCTTCATCAACCAATTATAGACTTCTTGATTGTGAGACTTTAACTCATCTTTTTTTTTTTCTTAAAATTCATACGTTGTGTAGGTCGATGCAACTGCCCACATCATATCTTTGTATTTTTTTTTTCTTTTGAATATCTTTGTAAAATTTGCATATAGGTATTTAGCATAATATCTATGCTCTACTCTAGGCATTAGCTCTTCAAAAGTCCATATAAAACCCTGTAATAATAGATAGAAAAAATATTAAATTCTTAATTCTTATTAGATAAAATAAATAATTGATTATACAAAGTATACATTTAGTTTATCTGAGATAAAAATCCATTCTTTATACTTAGGCCTTCCCATCATAACAAGTAGATTCTTCAAAAATCATGTTCAACTGTCCTTGCATTCTACTTTAGCTACTTGTATAGCTAATGGATACATCTAATTGTTCTTATCTATCCCTAATATATGCAATAGTTGCGCACCATATGGTTCTTTCAAGTGACAAGCATCTAACTGAATTATGGGTCTACATTCATCCAAAAATCCTCTAAATTGTGCATCATATATGGTGAAATGTCGTCTAAACACTGGCTGTGCATCCATAGTAGGCTTTATCAGCTTATAATATGGCCCTACTTCTAGGATTATGTTTTCTTAGCACTTCATACATAACTTACCATACTGCTCCACATGACTTCTTTCTATTTTTTGTAAAGCCTTTTTCTTTACCCTATAAACTTGCATTTTGATACATTTAACATCTAGTCTCTTCTAATTGTCTTCTTTATAGAATTATCTTTCTAATATGGATTGTCAATTAGTTGCTCCATATATTTCTTTTGAAAGCCATGTACTTATTGCTACTGTATTTTTAAAGACTCTTTTTCATGAATGAAACCCTTTTAGACTTTTAATTTGATAAGGTAGCATAAATGCTTGTACATTAGGAAAAGTCATACCAACAAATAATCTAGAGCTTTCTAAGTCTTTCTCACCCATATATTCTTCATAATTAGGTTGATCATTATTATTTGAGGCCCCTCTCAAACATTTTGCCTCTTGACTATTGATAGAGTCATAAAAAGCATCCAAGTTCTAGGCTCTTTTTCTTTTGATAGAAGTAGGGGTAGGTTTGAAAGAATGCAAACCACTAGCATCGAAAAATTCAACTTCACTTGATGATTCTCCTAAATATGGTTCCTCTTCACAAACGCTAGGTTGCTCATCATAACTATCATCCTACAAACTATCAAAATATACATCTATTCTATCCTTAGATACATATGTTTCTAGCTCAAAAGGTTATAGTGTTTTGGGATAAGGTACATATGTTTCTAGCTTAGTAGGTTATTCTATTAGCTTAGGTGGTTCATGTTTCGTTTTCATATGTTTTGTTAGGTTATTTTTTGTATAATAGTACCTCCTCTAATTCAGCATGCATGCCAAACATGATTAAAACATCATTATCATTAGTAATCTTCCTTAATCTACTATTCATGTTAACCTAAGGCAACTTGTAATACACCATAGCTTTAGTATAATTTTTTCTTTCAAAATACTCAACACTTCTATATAGGACATCAAATCAGGTCCACTGTTATGCATGATATAACTCCTCTAACAAAATTGACATTGGGGCCGCAAACTATCTTCTCCCATAATAAATGACCAATTTGTGATAGGCAAAAGACATCTATTTTGAGGTGAAATTAATTAGTATAAATATTACATGCAAAATATTTTGCTGCTAATCTAGGGGACAAAACTATTACAAAAGTGAAATCCAGATATCAGGTCAAACAAAACAAAGACCACAGATATAATTTTTTTACAAACAGTACCAGAAGAAAAAATATTTTTTTGGCTCACAGTCACACTAAAAATCTAACTTTTTAACTTAGATCCAGATATCAGGGACCACAAAGAGAAAAGCAATTATGTTTTTACAAGAAAAAAAATCAAACAATTCCCCAAGATAGAGACAAAAATCATATATTCCTACTAAAAATCAAATTTTTTAACTTAATCCAATAGACATTACACTACCTCCAAGATATTTGTACTTAAAAAAAATATCAAATATTAGGGTTGTTAAAGTACACCTTCAGTGTACAAGAATATACTCGTCTTCAAAGTATGACCAGTAGTTCTTCAAGTAATATAGGCGACAACAGGAGATTAGGGCACAGAGTGAGGCAGCATGCTTAGATGAGAATGAAAAGAGAAATTAAATTTCGAAATGGAGAAGAGAAAGGTAAAATTATTCTTATCTCTTCCCCAATCAAATCACATCCCATCAAAAGGTAAAGCGGGCGATCTGTATTTCTTCTAATAACAACCAACAGAAATAGAAATTAATATCACGTGGACGTGGACGTGGACATATTTTTAAAGACCTTCTTAGGCTAAGGGATACAAAGTATTATCTAAAACATCTTAATAAAAACACTAATAATTAAAATTAGCATTTTACTTAAGAAACACCGATAAGATGAGCAATTTTTTAAGTAAAATACTTAATAGTTAAGCATTTTACTAGGATAATAGTAAAATAGACTCATTTTAATATTTAAATTTATGTGTTATCTAACTTGATAAATAAATTAAAAAGTATATCTATTTCGGTAGACAACTCTGCCAAAAGGGACGTCAGAATTGGCCCATTATCCAACAGTTCTCCAAGATACATGCTCACACAAATCAACTAGAGTACGCCAAACAACCCAGCAACTGCTACATCAACCTACCTGAGCGCTTATAGGCAGAGGTTTGTCACTTGTGCAGCTACTTCATCTGTAGTTCAGTGGTGATGATTAAATAATGACCAAAATGTTCCCCTTATTTCTCCCATCATCTAAGGCTTTACGTAATTTGATTGCAAAAGGTTTTGCGGCTTTTATTTATCCTGCATTGTGCTTTCTGTTCTAGAAGTGCTTTTACCATTAAGCATAGCTACAGCAATACTAGGATTTGACGAGACTTTCTGGGCCTTGACCAACTGAGAGATCGGAGATTAAGAGAGAGTGAAAAGAAAAGAGAGGCAACAACTCATCTCCTTCTCGTTAGTTTCTTGCCATCTGCTGGTTTAGCCTCTTAATTTTTGTTTTTATTGCTGAAGGTCATCTTTCTTTGTTCCTTTTGTTCTTGGAAATTAATCTTGATATTAGTTCTGAAGGTTGCCGGACCGGAAAAAGATTGCGATCGGGAGGATCGGCAAAACGACAAGCAGGTAGGCGACGTTCTCGAAGCGGCGCAGCTGTCCATTGAAGAAGGCCCAGGACCTCGCAATCCTCTGCGATCCCGAGGTCAGCGCACTCATCTTCTCCAGCACCGGCCGCCACTATGATCTCGCCAGATCTAGGTCAGCGTCATCTCCTTTCGATTTCTTCTGTATGTTTCAACGAATTAGTTTGATTCATTGGGTTCCTCATAACTCCTGTGCAGTTTCTTACGAATTCTGCATTGAGCGATTTGTTTTGGATCTCGTGGGGGACTTGTAATTAATTAGCATTAACGAAAAGAATAGATATGGATGAATGGAATTGTTAATCCATCATTGCATTAGTTTAATTCTTTTGCTCACTGTTTCAGAGCAATTGAGTCGATACACTGTCAGGTCTTTTAGCATCAGGAGTAACGAGGCGAGTAGATTAAGAAAATTTTTTATTACGAGTTTTTATTCAAGAACGAAAGATAGTCGAGACTTCATGCATACTATATATATATATATATATATATATTGCATATAACACCCTGTATTTTAATAAAATTATAGTTTATACTCTATATTTTATTATTTATAAATTAAGTCCTATAATTTAGCGAATACATATAGAAAACACTTTGGATTAGATTTAAACTAACACTATTTTGGGCAACTGACAGTATTCCACCAAATTAAATTATTTTTGTAAAAGACCAAAATACCTTTGGGTTGGATTAGGTTATATTAGGTTGGGTTGGATTAAATTATGTTAGATTTAATTGCACCGACAGTATAGGTTGAGTAAGTATAACTTAACTGAAAATATATTTATAATCTTTTTTGTATAGTTAACTTAAGCAAGGATTTAGTTAAATTTAGCTAACAAATTCAACAACAAGATATTTTATGAACATATTTGTTAAATTATAGAGCTCAAATTATAAATATTTAAATTTACTATGTTTTTAGAACAAAAAGAGATTATAACATCTTTATATTTCTCCTAGACATAATTCTAAACCTTCGAATCCTCATCCCTCAGTTTAAAAGCAATTTTTGGATTTCCATAAATATTTAATATTATATTTTATTTCTAGAAAATAAGATGTAATATGAAATCTTTATTCTTATATATTTTATTTATAGAAAGTAGAATCTAAGAGATCTTTATAATAAAATTATTTATGATATGAGAATTTGTATGAGATCAAATATTTGATTATTTATTTATATTTTCTATACATGATTTATAATGAAGAATTGAGATATAGGATAGAGAAAATATTGATAGTGGATACTTCACGGATAAATTATATTGGGAAGCATTGGGAATAGACGAATTATAATATTTGAAATTCGAATTGATTCAGATAAATGTATATTAGTAAAAATTAGATTAATAACTCAAATTTTTTAGAGAATAATTTCCAGGAATTTTTTTTTTTTTTTTGAAATGTAATGTGACTGCATGCTGCTAAGTGACTTTGGTAGAATTAGGAAAAAAAAATTTTAATTTTTGTCGGTGTTGACTGGTAATCTATTGTGACCCTAGCATGGTCGACTATTCAGAAAATGTTTGGATGCCAATCTAATGACAATTAATATTGCGATATAGCTACGGATCAAAATACATAAAAATAGATAATAGGACATATTTATCAGTTTTTGATAGGCTTTCATAGTAAGAAATATTATCTTTTGTTATGTTGATTTATTCAATATAAAATATGAATGATTAAGAATGTAATTGTAGCATGTATTAAATTTTAAAATAAAGTAAGAGATAAGAAAATTATTTATTTTCTAAAAAATTTGCTATTTTACAGGAAATGGAGAAAGTGATTAGAGAATGACTCAAAAAAATTGGATGCACTTTTCACTTGGGCTTTAATGGTTCTCTGAGTTTTATCCTCGAGATTCAAATCATGTTCTCAAATCAGGGGTGACAAGCATCGTAGACAGCATTTCTTTTACTTGTTCCATTATCATCATTGTTTCCAGGAGAAACTGGAGAAAGGAAGTCTTTGAGCTCTTTGGAGAAAAGAAATAATGGGTACTATCCTCTTTCCTTTTGTTTCGACTTGTGTCAATATGGTTGCTACTTTGGTTGAGGAGCGAGTAGTCCTTGTACTCGGGGTGAAAGATGAGCTTAAGAGGCTGCAGAGAAGGATGGAGATGATCAAAGGTGTCCTCGAGGATGCGGAGAGGCGAATTATCCAAGACTCGGCCATTGTCACTTGGCTGAAAGAGCTAAAGGATGTCATGTATGATGCTGATGACATCATCGACCTCTGCAGATATGAGGCTGCCAACATATTGGAGGATCAACCATCCTCTTCATCAAACCCACCAGTACGCTGCCTATTCCCTTTGCTCTCTTGCTTGACCACTATTCAAATGCGTCATGAGATTGGAGGCAGAATTCGCAGCCTCAATAATAGACTGGAGGAGATCCACAAGGACAAAGTAATGTTTACTCTCGAGCATGCTCGACCCGACGAGCAATGTGTGGCAAGGGCTAGTGCTCGTATGACATCTCCACTTCTTGATGCTGATGTTGTGGGAGCGGAGATCAAAGCTGCTGCTGAGGAGCTGGTGAAGCGGATAGTTAGCAAGGAAGGAAAACAACATCAAATTCTTGCTATTGTCGGTATGGGGGGCATAGGCAAGACCACACTTGCTCAGAAAGTATACAATGACCCTGCAATAAAAAGTTATTTCTCTATCATGGTATGGACATGTGTCTCTAAAAGCTACTCAGAGATCGAATTGCTAAAGAAGATCATTAGAAGCAGTGGGGGTGACTGTGGACGAGCTGAAAGCATGGAAGAACTCCAGCAAGTTCTAAGAATTGTTGTCACTGGGAAGCGACTCTTTCTTGTGTTGGATGATGTTTGGCAAACAGATGTATGGACAAATTTCCTTAAGGTTCCCCTTCAAAGTGAACAAGGCAGTGGAAAGATCTTGATAACAACTAGAGACCAAAATGTTGCAAAGGGAATGGGGGCAGTATACATCTATCAGGTGGCGCAACTGTCTATTAATTCTGGTTGGGAACTACTACGCAAGAGAGCTTATCTAGATAGGGAAGAAGATGTGCTAAGCTTGAGAGATGTAGGAATTCAGATTGTGAGGAAATGTGGGGGCCTTCCTCTAGCAATCAAGACTGTTGCTGGCTTCTTAGCTACAAAGGAACCAGACAAAAGAGAATGGGAAAAACTAGTTGGAAATAATGCTTGGTCCATGAATGAGCTCCCTGAGGAACTCAGGGGAGCTTTGTATTTAAGTTACGAGGACTTATCCCCTGAGCTTAAACAATGCTTCCTCTATTGCTCTCTCTTTCCGGAGGATGCGATAATAGGGCGTGAAGCTCTGATTAGCTTTTGGGTGGCTGAAGGATTTATTAAAGTAAGAGGAGGTAACCAAATTATGGAAGATACAGCAGAAGAATATTATAATGAGTTAGTTAGAAGAAATCTTTTACAACTAGATCTTGTTTACAGTGTCGCTGGGGGAGGATGCAGAATGCATGATCTTTTACGGTCCCTTGCTCAGTATTTGTCACGAAGCGAAAGTTTTTATGGAGACCCACAATTATTAGATCCTACTGTTATGTCTAAGATTCGTCGCTTATCAATTGCAACAGAAGGAGAGACTATTGTCATCCTTCCTGAGAAAAAGACAAAGCATCTATGCTTGAGGACTTTGCTGCATTTTAGGAGTCCTCCAAGAGTTGAGAATGATTTCTTTACAAGTATTGCATATATTCGAGTCTTAGTTCTAAATAGAAAAGGGATTGAGAGCATTCCAGATTCCTTGGGATATCTAATACATTTGAGGATGTTAGATCTTACTGCTACTAGAATATCCAAGCTACCAAATTCACTTGGTCTCCTGACAAATCTTCAAACTTTGAACCTATTAGGTTGTAAGCATCTCTGTGCCCTTCCAAGGGGTCTCACTCAATTATGTAATCTAAGGCATCTTCGTGTCGCTGGTACGCCTTTAAATGATGTGCCGAAAGGGATAAGGAGATTGCAATTACTTAATGACTTGAGAGGATTTGTAGTGGCCAGTGAAACTGTTACCGGTGAAATGCAAAATGGTTGGGAAATGAATGAGATAGAGTCTCTTGACCAGCTACGGTGGTTGCTTATAGTAAAGTTGGAGAGGGCAACAGAGGGGGTCGTGCTTGAAAAGAAATATCACCTTAGAGCGTTAGAACTACGTTGCACATTACAAGAAGAGCGGGCTCATCAACAGCCATACTCTGAGGAGGAGACTAATAAGATTGAGAAAATCTTTGAGAAATTATCTCCTCCCTCGTGCTTAGAACATCTCTACATTGATGGTTTCTTTGGTCGCCGATATCCTACCTACATGGCATCTCCTCATTCTAGTCTAGCACAGTTGAGTCTTTCCAATTGCATATCTTGTCCGGACCTTCCGCCACTAGGCCAGTTGCCACATTTAAGATATCTTCGAATTGAAGGAGCAATAGCAGTGATAACAATCGGCCTAGAATTTCTAGGTAATGGGGTAAAGGCAAGTTTACCTATAGCAACAGCATTTCCCAAGCTTGAGTTCTTATTTTTAGAGAAAATGCCTAATTGGGAAGAGTGGTCCTTAGGTGAAGAAATTGAGGAGAGAACTTCTTCTGTCGGAAGAAAGATTGCACCGACTTTTCCTCTATCATTGCTGCCTCGTCTGAAGCAGTTGACTCTTATAGGTTGTCCAAAGTTGAGAGCTCTTCCAGACCGGTTGAGGCACGCGACTATGTTGCAAACCTTCCACATAGAAGGAGCTCACAGCTTGAGTGCAGTGGAGAACCTCCCTTTCCTTACTCAATGGCTTCAGATCATTGAAAGCAACAGTATAGAGCGGGTCTCAAATTTTCCCAAGCTAAGAGAGCTCATTGTGATTCAATCACTTGCTCTAAGTTGCATACAGAATGTGAATGCACTACAATCCTTGTATCTAGTAGATGAATCCATGGAGTGCCTTCCCGACTGGTTGCCGGGTCTGCTACAGCAGCGACAACACCTTGACAACGATGATCTTAAATTTATACTGGACTGCAATATCCGTGTTCTCCATAGATGTCAAATGGGATGCGAAGATTGGCCCATCATCCAACAATTCTCCAATGTCCGTGCCTACACAATCGATAGAATTGCTTATCTGGAGTACACCAAATTACCCTTCACTTACGATACCAATCTACCGGAGCTCAGAGGCAAAGGTCTGTTTACTCCACTGTGTTAAGTCCAAATTTTAAGGCTTACCTGGATTTATCTCAGGATTGTTTTACCA
Source organism: Typha latifolia (assembly GCF_019914945.1). Lineage (NCBI taxonomy): Eukaryota > Viridiplantae > Streptophyta > Magnoliopsida > Poales > Typhaceae > Typha > Typha latifolia. Next base: position 1,381,490 of record NC_133093.1, read on the forward strand.
AGCACTCATGAAATAGCTTTGAGGTTACCATTTTTATTACCTAATACTTACGATTGCGGTAAATTGGATTTCCTGATTTCCTGTTGTCATTTGGATTAACAAAAATAAACAGACATATGCCATTTTAAGTTCAAGGAGCTCCTACAGTTGTTTGCTCCTCATTTCGTCTTTTGCTCGTTAATTCTCTCTTTTTATTAATGTTTTTGATCATTGAAGAGTCCGTATTGTAGAAAGCTACTACTCTCTGACTATGTTGTAATTTTTAATTTTTAATTTATTTTCCTTCTTTTATAATTATTTTTGAGATACGTGCTAGGTCAAAGGCTAATCTTTTCTACTTATGTTGATACCTTCTATGCCAATATTTCATAGATCACAGATAGCTGTTGATCTTCCTTGTTATTGATTTCCACGCACTTAATCAACAAAGTAAGTTCTGAAAATGAACTACAGAGTCTGCCATGATATGTTCAAGACTTGAATCCAGAGTCCTAGATTCTTTGCTTAGTTTCAGATTGTATACTTCTTATCAAATAGTAGACCTTGGGGTGATAAGATATTAAGTACAAGTGATGTAAATTTGGATGACAACTAATCTTTTGGATTAACCTGCAGATAGGGCATGAGTATGCATGTCTGAGCAAAAATATAGCTCCCCCAATAGTCAGATTTCTTTTGATTTCACTTGACCAACACATATAGTTGTTTTGGTTCTTAATATGATCCGTAACTTATTTTCCCATTGGTCAGAAGCTGACGTAGAAACGGAAGAAGGAATGGAAGAAGAAGAAGAAGAAGAAGCAACTGGAGGAGGAATGGGAGAAGGAACTAAGGAGCAATGGAAGGAGGCTCGGAAGTGGAAGGAACTGAAGTAGGAACAAAAGAAGAAGGAACGTAAGGACTAAAGAAGAAGGCAGAGGAGTAGAAAAAGTGGAGAATAGTAAATGATTAATTGGAACAATTCATAGAGTAAAATTATTCCCTTGCTAAGAAGGATGCATGGCTCTATGACAAGTGAACCTACATCTCATGTCTCAACAAGTCAATTATCATTGTCTTTACTATAATAATTGTTCTCCTTCCAGATCTGCTTTCCAGGTTGAACATAAAGGTTGAAGCATGGTGATCCTTTGACTACTTGTGGCTTGTAATGTAACATTGTCTATTATTTTTGTATTCCTTATTTATATTGCTACTATTGGAGTGGATAGCATTTGTTTGCAACTTCTTTAACCATTATACAATGCCTATGACTACTACCGCGGTTATCTGTCTAACTTAAAATATAAGGATAATTACACTTAGATCTCTTGAACTATTTTACTTTTTCACTATCTTCTTTCCTTTAAATCACAAGGTTATATAGACTTATGTGATAACTTATAAATGAAATAAAGTAATAAAAATCTAATGGAAAGAGTGTTTAAGATATTTTCAATAATTAAGATTAGAAAAGGTAAAGAAAATAAAAATTTTAAAAATTAGGAAAGGTATATTAAAAACGGCAATAAATCAGGAAGCTAAAGTATAATCAACCTAAAAATATTGATAATTATTTTATGATAAATGTTATCAGTGTTGCATAAGGAAGTGATTTCAAATCCAATAGATAACCAAACAGAAAAAAAAAATGCACCAGGAATTCTATAATTTTCTCCATCTTGTTATAACACATTGTTACCGTAGATGTGTTAAATGTTATCTAACTTTGATGAATCACTACTATTTTATAAAACTAAATTCATATGGATATGATATCATCATATATGTGAATATTGCTTAATTTTAGAAATGACATAAATTTGTGTGCTACAAACAATGCTTTTCCAAAGACAGTTGAAATGTACGTTATATTGAGAGTCAACAACTTATAACTTGACATTTAAGGGTTCTAAGATAGTTTGAAAGTTTTAAAGTGGTAATTATGTGAAAGAAATACATCAAATTAACTCACGGTATTTTTGAGACATTAAAAGCAAAATGCAAGGGTAAAATATCCTTTGTAGAGTATAAATAATAATGAAATCAAAACATATGATGTTTTTGGTAAATTTTTCTAAATCAATTTATTTTAATGTGCAGACGATTTCATGATGATTTGCATGAAAAGCTAAAATTATTTTTGGTATTGCGTTAAGTGACCAAAGTACCCCTCTGAAGACTTTTCATAATGACCGTTAGAACTTTAGTTTCTATGTAACAATCATTATTAAGAATATGGTTAGCTTAAAGAAGCTAACCATTCCATTACACTACTCTCCAACTAAGCTTGTTGCTTTTGATCCATGACCTCTCTTGCACTCATAGTAGAACAAAGTGTAAGCATTGCAAGAAATATAGTGCACCAAAAGAAGAACTAAACCATGCCATCTCAAAGGTACTGCTTGCTCCACTAGTGTCATAGCAACCACAAGAAAGAACCCTTGTGTCTTCCTCCCCTTAGTGATCTCCTCAGCCCTCTCGATCGCGCATAACCCTTTGTAACCGTCTTCCATGATTGAAACCACCATGCTGATCTTGCATGCGATGTCGGAGTACGCAAACAAGACTGACCACAAACGTGACACTAATGCCACTGAGCCTAAAACCACGAAAATTGCCATGACCACACCATCGGTTAACCCTAGTAATCCTTTAAGCATCGACAAGAGGGAGGAGAATGCTACCGCATATATCTCCACATATATTAAAGTAGTAATTAGCCCTTTCCATGTACGCCGAATCCTTGAGATCATCTCCTCGATCGAGAGGCAGTGGTCATAACTAATGGTTGCAGAATAGACCATGAGGATTGCAAAGAGCTTTGAGATGATATATTTAACGGGTTCGAATCGCATTAGCTTCTTGGTGTTGGAAGGAGAGTGATCTAGCATGCAAAGAAGTGTAAGGACAAGATTGCTAAAGATGAGCACAAGGATCGTGCTTGAAACCACGGGTTTCTTTTCTTTTGATCTACCGGAGTTGTCACCGATGAGATAAAGGATCCGGTGAATGCCGAGGGATTTCATGGGTAAGGACTAGAGATGGTTGGATCTTCTTGGGTCTACCATACTTAAGAGAGAGAGAGAGGGGTAGGGTTTTATAGCCATGAGTAGCTTGGTAGTAGTGGTAAAATTTGGAAAGGTTCAAATTGGGTGGGTTAGTCAACGTTTGGGAGCTATTGTTTGACCGCAAAATCCGCTATTGGGCTGACCGTTGAGTCCTTGGAACCAACGGTTTCGTTTAAAACTAGCGCGAACTCTTGACTTTGGTTAGAGGTGAAGCCGGCAACACCTTTTAAGACGTCTGCCGATATTAGCATATAGAATTAAAAGAGTTCCACACAATTGCCACGAAATTATCATAATTATCATTATATTATATAAAAATATTATAATTGCTTGTTGTTCTTTCAAAAATGGCATTCCATCAGTTAAATCTAGCTTATCACAATAAGAACCAAATTTAGATTTTTTAAAATATAAATTTTAATCATTTACATGTGTCTGTCAACTATACTATTGTGACAATTTTAAAAAATTTCATTAAAAATTAATCATAAAATAGTTCAGAAAGTTTAGTGATAATTATGATATTAAAATATGCAGTGGCAATTATGATATGTTGAAAGTGTAAAACACCCTATAATTAATAGGGCAAATTACATTTTACCCCTATGGTTACTGCTAGATTTTTTTCATCTAAAACTAATGATACCTCTACTATCATCTATGCTAATATTTATTTATTTAGTTTGAGAGAAATCAACGCTAATACTTTTGCCATGAGCAAATTGCTAAATGACCAAATTATCCTTATCATCATCAAAGTATAATGTTATTTGATGGGATTAATCAAGTCTTTTCACATCCTCATTAACGATTAACTAATAGTTGTAATTTGATCTATACCATTGTGGAAGTTAAATGCTTTAACTTATAATCTATAAAAATAAGTTGAAATCGAGTCAAACCGTAAGGTAAACTGTAATTTAACCTAATTTCCTGCAATAGAGCTTACCGAGGCTCCACTCTCTAGTAGACTATTAAGCTGAACAAAAGCTAATAATTAGGCTCAGCTTATTATTATAACCAAACAAAAGGGATTTATATTAAATAAAGTGAAGTGAACAACAGAGTTTTGCGAACTTTTCTGACCCAATCTAACATTTGTAGAGCATAAGTACAGCTTTTCTTGACTGGAGACAGTCGACCAAGTCCATGAACTTATGCTAAAATGTCTGGATAGACTCATAGACAGCCCTACTTAGTGGACTTTTAGTCCCAACTTATCAAAATAATGTAAAGATCATTAACTGATTCAACAATTTCATCACAAGGAATAGTTGTTGTTTCTGTGATTAGATGAATGATGTACAAATGAATTTCATTTTATAATCACATTGGTAATACAGACCAAAGTCATGTTGCTTCCAAAAAAGCTTTATATAAACGTATGCTTTCGTGTTTTGGTTTCTATTTGCTAATGAGATTATAAAGTAAAATTATCTTGCACATCATTTGTCTTCATATTCAAGATTCCTAAAATACTTTCTAAGAATAATGAACAAATATATGCATAGATATGTTAATAATCATTAACAAGAAAGATTGATTATGGAGTATTAAGGCGGCAATAACAAAGCATTGCACTTCCAAAATTACATATAACTACAGCATGAGAGGATTTATAGACTAAAGATTGCTTTAGGAGTCACTTATCTGCCAACTCTACTTTGAGCTGAAATTTGACAACTGCAAGGTTATTATTGCTCTTCCATCTTGGATGAGCAGCTCAAAATGTAACGCAACGACCCTGTTCCTGTAAATGTGGAAAAACTAATAGTTACATCCATTTTTTAGCAACAAAGAAAGAGAAAGTAGACACCATTCTACATGTTTAAGCTCCACAAAATAGCAAGCAACAGGTGAAAGATGCAACCAAAAGGAAGAAATACCCACATTCATTCATTATCCCCAAATTCAATGACAGATAGTTTCATTTACTCAAATCTACCAATTTGTTTAATCTTAAGGAAAAGTGTGAACAGTTGCAACAGACATCCATATGTTTACAGAATCTCAGCAGGCATCACTGACATACTTCGAAATTCTCAAATAAGCTCAAGAACAGTAAAGTTGAAAACCTCCATTGAGCAAGATATTAGGACAGACTGGAAAATTGCAAACTGAAAAGAAGAGGCAACTTATGAAAAATTAGGTAAATTTGTGTCCTGATGTGAAGAAAACAAACTGAAAAATATCATATTAGATGAATCATATCAGTCCTTTTCTTTATTTAACTTCCCATTGGGAGCAAAAGAAAGCAAACCGATAAAAAGGAAAGCCATACTCTCTGATGGATAAAAAACAAGGTTCTCCATAAATTATCACAACTTGATTTAGATAAGAGTTTGAATAAACAATACAAAGGCCAATTCAAAGGAAATACAACATAAACTAGAGAGGAAATTTGGTCTCCGGTTCATTTATGGCTGAACTATCAAGGAACTGTAGCTTCAGCAAACAAAGAACAAATGCAGGTTCTGGGCATGTATTGGATAAGGTATGGAAACAAGAACTACCATTAAAGCATATCTCAAATTCCAACCAACTTCTGTCATACCATTAAGAAGTTTAAATGATAACAAAGTGCCCCTATGACAAAGTATAAAACAGTGTGAGAATATAGCTGATATTTTGAATCATGCACACAGTTATAATACAACACCAAAAGAAACACTACTCGATGAAGAAAAATAAGATGATCAGTCTCTTGCAAACTGCATATATCCATAGCCTTACTAGCATTTTTCTGAGATAGAAACATTAGCAAAAATCTAATATAAAAAGGTGTTCTAGCACACAGGGTTCCACTAATGAAGGGTCTGCCGGGGCAAAACAACGATCACATTGAAAACTTAAAGAAACCATACAGCATAGCCAAATGGTCCAGAAAGCAAATGTCTAGACTAAAGGAAAAACATCCCACTATCCACTGCAGTACTATTGCTTGATTAAATAAGTCTTAACAATACTTAAAAAGAAAAATCTAGCTTGTACTTTTTAGTGTCAAGAGTAACCATCGCAGTTTTTTTTATTAAATTATATGGCATTAAAAAAATTAGGATTAATCTTTATTTGCCTCTTTGGCTTACTAAATTGTAGCTTACAGATGAAGAGATATCCACAAATCAAAATCTGTCATCTTTCTCCCTCTTCTAGACTATTCTCATGTAGAGGTCTCATCTGATTAGTTACCATCCTACACATCACCTAGCCTTCTATAATTTTATGACAAGTCCCTCCATTGTTTATTTTTCTTTGGCAGGGAACTCGCAACTTGGCACGAAGCATAAGAAGGTCGATGTCATACTGACAAACGGCCATAAAAAAAGAAAAGAAAATAGAAACGCTTAGATGATGATGTGATGACACCAGAAAAGAGCATTCAACACAACAGATCTATAATCAAGTAAGAAGGCAATACTCACTTACTATTCGATCTTCTCTCATAATTACTGATTTACATCACTAATAACTCTTACTCATCTAGAATTCCATAATTTCTAGATGTTGCACTTTGTGAGTATGAAATTTTTTAAGACAACTATACCTCCCATGCTTCATTTATCAAAATCCTGACATGTAAAATCATGTCCAAATATTAGTACAACTGAGATAAATCTGAGATAGCTTAGTTACTGGGGAAATAAGAAAAAAGAATAACTCATGTGATGTGAACATCACTGACAAGACACGATGGCATGTGTATCAGCACAAAAGACGTCGATATTTGATGATCCCCCCCTATAGGGATCTAATTCTAATTGAGAATTCATAAAATTTTATTTATTTATTTATTTATTTATTATGTGTCATTTATAGTTATTTTACATTTTTCCTTTGTCTAGGGTGTCTTTTGCTTACTTTTATTGTAAAACTATATATAAACCCTTTGTGCTTTCTTTTGAAATTAATGAAGATTTTATAATTGCTCTTTTTAGTTAAAAAAAGAGTGTAAAACCATTGTTGAAGGTGGAGGTGTAAAATCTCATTCCTCTTCTATCTCTTTGATTCATCTCCTCTCCCAATTTTGCATCACTTTTTAAAAGCACTATTCAATTATCGTGGTAATGGATTGATTTTCTAAGTAGCGCACTTTATACCATGTTATCGAATTTTTGACTCCTCTCGAGTTACGGAACTCTATTTTGATGAAATCGTTAGGCTATACTGACTTCCAAATGCTAGATAGGGATGTGAAATTCACTAGTTTTTTGGAAAATCCTATGGCATAAGATGGGAACCAAGCTTCAGAATTCAACTGCTTTTCACTCTCAAACTGACAGACAAATTGAAGTAGTCAATAGGAGTCTACGGAACCTATTAAAGACTCTTGTTGACGAGAATTTAAAAGATTAGGACCAAATATTGCCAGCCGTTGAATTTGCCTATAATAATTCTGTTAATTAGTCGATAGGTCTAAATCCAACTAAGGCAGTGTATAATTATAAACCTAAGCAGCTCATAGATCTCATTTCTATGGCTCATTATCATAGGCTGTCTAAGTCTGCATTTATATTCGCATCATATATTCATGACCTGTATAAAGAAATCAGTAACAAAATTGCTCAAAATAATACTAATTATAAAATTCAAACTAATCTAAGAAAGAGATTCAAAAAATTTAATGTTAAAGATTATGTGATAGTCCGGATACATCTGGAATTGTTCCCTCCCGTAACTATCAAAAAGTTGCATGCACGAAGTGCCGAACCTTTTAAAATTCTTAAAAAAAGTAATGCTTATGTTCTAAAATTACCAAATAATTTTGACATCAATTATACTTTTAATATTGAGGATCTAGTCGCTTAGAAAGGTCTAGATTTTACTCCAGATAATCCACTAGCTAGTGAGCCTACCGATGAGCCTATTTATAAGAGAGCCTCTTTATCTCAACTTCCCAATATTTCACCTAACACAGCAGATGAAATTGATAAAATTTTAGATAATGAAATTATCTCAACTAGAGAAAATAGAACTCAACGGTATCTGATACGTTAGAAAGGACAACCTAAATCTGATGACACATGGCATGATCGCCATAACTTAGAGAGACACAACACTGATATCCTAGAGCAGTATGAGAGCAACAGAGAGGCACATTCGACAAAGTCGAGATCTCTCCCACTCGAGAAGAATGATGCGGACATACAGGACATGATAGCATGTGTACCAGCATAGGAAGCGGCAACATTTGATGATTCCCCCTGTAAGAATCTAGTTCTGATCGAGAGTTCATATTATCTTATTTATTTATTATGTAATGTTTATGATTAATTTTATATTTTTTATTTGTCTAGAGTATCTTTTTCTTAACCCCATTGTAAGTCTATATATAGACCCATTATGCTTTCTTTTGAGGTTAATGAAGATATTTAATTATTTTCTTTAGTGAAAAAAAGTGCGAAACAATTATTAAGGGTGGAGGTGTAAAACCACATTCCTCTTCTATCTCTTTGATTTCTCTTCTATATGCTTCTCTCCACCATGTTTTGCATTATCATATCATTTAGTAGAGTCAATAAAGAAAGCTAATAAAAATATTTGCACCATTATAGGACATGGGCCTACATAGAACAAAATAGTGAAACTCAAGCATCTGCGGTAAATTCCTTTTCAGTGTAGGATAACAAATCCTTTCATGACAAGGCATACTTCTAGAATTCCCGCACAATTGTGTCAAGAAAAATGAAATAAGATTGGTCCCTCCCTGAGAGAGTAGCATACTCCCATTAGAAGAAAAAAAAGTACTTCTATAGTTCACACTTTACATACAATAACGTCAAACAAAATTGAGTGAAAGATGGGCTATCCAGAAGAGTATAGCTGCATATTTTCATCAGTTATTATCCTTCTCCTTTTATACTGTACTGTAGTATGCTAGTATGGCCTTTCCATGTAAGAGAAGCATTTTAAAGAAACCACTCTTGACGAGGGTGATACTAGGAAACAAAGATTCATCTCATTCTTCTTTTCACTAACATCATGCAGTCCTTCAAATGTCCTTTATATTCCCTGATCATATCTCTAACCAAAACACAGCCCTTTTGAAGGTAAAATGGTAAATTATTACATACCCATTATACCCACCAAGGGACCAACTATATCACTATCTATTATTCTGAATTAAGTGTTGCCAAAAGATGCAGATTGGCCAGTCAATATAGAATCAAGAAAATTGATCATCAACTTGTCAGCATTGACTTCTCTGGTTGTCCCGTCATGCTTATGCTACTTAAGTTACAGAGATGAACCAAGACCCTAGCGCAAATAAGCCAATTGTTTGATGAAGTATTCCACTGAAATAAGATGACACCTATAAGAACCTGCTTATTCTCTCATTGGCATTGCATCAAGATCAGTACGGAATGCAAGGAACTTCACCCAGTTGTTAAGAACAATGACAGTGAGCTTTCTTGCTATAGCAGCTATCTGAAACTCTGAAAATGTAAATCATGCAAGCAGATAAGCCACAGGACTACCCAAAGAGACATATTTTTCTAACTTTGACAACAGTTCCATGCTCAGATTAATTCCTCCAATAAACAACTAAATTATTGTAGCATCTAAATATTCACTATGTTTGAGCATATATATCTGTCACTCACTAAACGGATTAGAGAAAATGAAAAGTCTCAAACTTTGCTTGATCCTATAAGTAACTCACTTCTCCTTGCAAAGTCATTCTATTACATCACTTAATAAACAAACCACAACTACTGATGAGCAATGAGCAATTTCAACTAATTCTATTTGTTTTTGGTGTTCTTTCAGGAGAATTAACATCACTGTTCCTCATTAGAAAAGCTCCATAATACCCACCCAAAATTTTATAAAAAAAATTCTCATTTGCATTATCTTAGTTTCCTCAGTTCCTACTAATTGCTTACCCAAGAAAAAGGCATTGCTCAGCTAAATTAACAAAAGAGTAATATCATTTTAATTTCTTTCTACAGGCCAATAAAACCCTAAATGCATCAACCAAACTAAGAGGTTAACTTACAGAGATATCCATCAATCCGATCGATCTCATTTCTCAACCCCGGTACGACATATCGGGCAGACTGGCGACCGCACCAACCACCGGTCGACGCATGCGGCGTGGAACACGTGCCCACATGAGGGCAGCTTCCGGAACCGCTCTTTCTGGCAGATCCCTTCGAGGCACACGGCGCAGTCCGGCGGCCACGGCGGCAAGGCGGAGCACTCGAACCAGGGGAGCTCTCGGAGATCCGCCGGCGAGAGGCCGGAAGGAGAGGCGTCCTCGCCGAGGAAAACTCTCCGACGACTGCGGAGGCGGAGGGCTCTTCCGACGACGCAGAGGTGGAGGAGGACGAGAGCAGCGACGCTGGCGAAGAGGAAGAAGAGGGCGAGCGCCACCGCCATGACGAGGGCTTGGATGATGAAGGAGAGCAGACGAGCGCCACCCTTTGGCTTCGCCGATGCGGACGCGGCCGCCGGCGACAGCGATGGGGCGGGTCCGACGAACGGAAGGTCGTCATCGAATCGGGCCATGGATTCGTTACTACTCTCTCTATCTCTGTTCGCTTTTCGAGGGGGGGGAATAAAAAGGGTGGGGGCAGAAACGTGTCGAAATTTGGGATATTCTCAGAATAGTTGTAGAATATTTTGACCAGACTAATTTTCTTTTACCAAAATAGTTTTTCCGTTCTAGCTAACGGCAGTGACGGTAATCAAATTTACAACTATTTTGCCTTTTATATTATCTTCTTTTAGAAGAATTTTAATGTCCAAACTATAAGTATGAGAAAAATTAAAATTATAAAAAGCATAAGTCTTAACACAAAAAATTATTTCTCCAATTTTTTATCTTAAAATTAATGTCTATTAGACAATCACATATACCTTATTTTAAATTTTTTTTTCAAAAGCAATGAAATATTCTCTCTTCCATAGGTTAAGATTAACTTCAGGATTTTTAGGTTATTTTTGAGGCATTAAAGGCAAAATGTAAGAATTAAGTGATTATAAAAGACAAATAAAATTTTATTTATAAAAAAAAAACAATTTATATACAAATAAAAATACTAGCAGATTTAGTTTTTATATGAGATAAATCCTTCAAAACTATTCATCCATTCTTTGGTCAGCAAGATGTTGGAAATTTCTAAGTAGCAATTAGAATAAATTTTGCCATCCTGTGTGATGATTATACTTTATAAGTTTCACAGAGCTATTTGGTTGCTAGTATCAGACTGCATTAGATGGAATATAGCTGAATCTTATGATTCATACATCTAAGGGAAAGTTTTAAAAACTTGCATCTCATGAGCTTGAGATGAACTGATGCACTACAAAACTCGCAATAAAAGTAGTGAATTAAAAGTCTGATACAATCTCATTCTATCAGATGCTGATTAGACTTTCTTTCATACATCTAATTTACTAACACACTCAGCTATATTCCAAGGACAGTAAGTAATTAGCAAATACAAGTAGTGATATCTATTAATCCAAGTAAGCAAACTATGAATCATCCACATGTAATTGACAAATACAAGCATATAGCTCTAAAAACTTAAGGGATCAAAATAGAATGGAGCAATTTCAAGAAATTTGTCTTGCAATTCTATCGCTGTTTTTAGAACTAAGATACATCATGAATTTTCGCAGAAAAACAAAATTCTTCTCTTTGTTTTAAACAGTTTAAAGGTATGTGACTATAGGAAACCACTGGTGACATTTTAGGTAGACATCAGCATATATTGAAAAGCTCATATCCCTGAACCTTTTAGGACATCTCAAAATCAAAAGCATGCACATATTAAAAAAGAAAGAAAGAAAGATGATGAGTTCCAACCCTTTGCATTTCCTGGCATTAGGAACTATAAAAGTTCATAGATGCATATTCTGAAGAGCTGCTGATATTCTCATAAATTGTCAGCAGCTGAAGAAGCTCGACATTTTTATATCAATAGCTTGTCCCAGAGTTGCATTTAGTATCCCTTTCAGGGAAGCAACTCTTACTGAACTTGAGTTATCGGAATTATTAACAGGTCCATCAATTGTACAACAGTTCTTGATACATACTAGCCAAAGCTATGGGGAAGAACATGCAGCTTCACGCATGGGAAGCCGGTGGTCATGAACTTCTTTAAGCATAATAAACCCGATAGGGTGGTCAATCGCCCTGAAAGTCAGCCATGCATTATATCACTATATAGAAAATTAAATTCTAAAGCGCATGGATAGATATTATAACATTGATTCATTGATTGAAGTAATCAATAGCAGTGCCATACAGTCCCTTAGATATTCTCACAGTAGTCTGTCCCTACTATAACAAAAGTAAAGAACTATTCAGGAAAGTGATAACGATAGAGTTCATATGCATTTAAACAACCCACAGCATTTAAGCTTAGTTTATTACTTACCAATCACTATCACATCATATAATTGTTGCTAGAAAAATGTTATTACAGAAAGCTATATCTTCTTAAATTTAAGAACTAATAAATGTAGGGAAATTAATCTCTATTGTTTCTAGATGAACCTGTTCAGCACCAGTTTGGATGTGGATTGGCATATATATGTCTACTATACTACTCTTATCTTATTTTAATTGGAACTTTGGATTGCTTAGGATTAGAAATAGTTAATTCAGTACATTTGCAGCATAAGAAGTATGGTGCTTTTATCTTAAAATATTCCCTAATTTGGAAAGGGAGGAACTTATTCAAGAACTAATGGTCATCACATATGAAAGTATGTAAGATATTTCTAACCTTTCCCTCTTTTCTCGGTATAATATCCAGCTCAGCCCTTAAAGATGAACTCTCCCTCTTATGGTTCATTCTATCCAATCTCTTCATAAAAAGCTTAGCTATTTGCAATTGGGTATTCGCTACAATCTCTGTTCTCTTGAGCTCCATTTCCCCCCTCTTGATTTCTGCCTCTGCCCTCATCCTCTCTGAGTCCTTGTACATCTCTATCCTCGCTTGTTCTATCTTCAAGAATGAATGAGCAAGCAACCTAATGCTCTCTGCCACCTCATTCTGTGAGCTCTTCTGCTTCTTCATCAGGTTACCGATCATCCCCATCTCATCACCCGTATTAGCCACCTGGTTTCCTAGGGCACCCACATCAGTATCTGTGCTTGTACTTGCCTTCTTCTTATTGTTGTCAATAATATTGTTACCGTTGTTAGCATTATTATCATTTGGCATAGTGTTCGATCCATCGTCTCGGTTGCTATCCTGCAAATGCCCCTCATCAGCATCCTCCATCTTTGGCAAGGTTTGCAGGTCGATATCGTGATTAAATTCAGATCGTGCAATGCAATTTGCAGTCCCTTTCAGAAGTCCATCCATTCGGGCATAGTACTGCCAAGACGAGGCCGAGTTAGGATCACGGGCGGCTGCCGTCTCAGCCCGGTACCTCTTCTTCATCGACTCGATCTTGTTCTTGCATTGGTTAGGAGTCTTGAGGGCCTTGGTACCAGAACACCGTGATGAAACTTCACGCGCAATGTCCTCCCAATCAGTCCCCTTCAGTTTCGCGCGGTTCCGGAGTATCCATTTGGATTCATAGACCTCCAAAAGGCACAACACTGCCCCCTCACTCCACTCATCCCTCTTCACCTTGTCCAACCCCCTCGCCACCGCCACGGCTACCGCAGAAGGATCCCCAATCCCTTGAACTCCATCCATAAGCCCCAAAAGCACCAATTAGATCCCCCGAGAGGACACAGAAGCGGCTAACTAACTATAAAACCTCTCATCTTTCACAACTTAACAGCAATTTTGCACATGGGTCCTCTTAAATTTGACGTTCTGGTTTGAAAATTCCCATTTTGGAGTGCTAAAATTCCCTCTCTTCTCCAGAGAAAATATTGCATCTTTATACAAAAGCAAGCAACTATAATTCTACGACCAAATGTCTAATTCCAAAAACAAAGCTCAGAAATGCAACTACGAGAGGTGGAATTCGAACTCATCTGTGTAGGTATCGGCGTCCACAATCTTCAAATAACTCGATGCTTCCAACTTTTGGGAACCGGAAGAGGGATTGTAGAGAAGAAGGTGAAGAGGGGAAAGCGAAGTAGAGAGAGAGAGGCAGAGAGGCGGAGCACGTCGGAACGCAATACTGCACGAGTGGAAGCTCACGTCAGCGGCGTGGATTGGGTACGAGGAGAAGTGTTCGAGAAAAATTCCAAACTCTTGAATGTATTCGGTACAGGTGTGCTTTATTGTTCGCGAGAAGTCAAATTTTGGCTGACAAATAGTGGCAACTCATCTAGTTGGGTTGGTTAGTATATCTCCTAGGTCCAACCACTTGCATAGATGATTAAAATTTTATCGAGAGTCTCTCTAGATAAAGAGGTTAGAGATTTAAATTTATCGTCACAATGAAATACATCTAGTGCAGGAGTTGAGTTGAGTTATTATAGTCTATTTCTTTATAATAGTTAATTTACTCATATGTAGAATTATTCAGAAGAGTTGGTCTTATTATCTATCAGAACTTTTGAATTATAAGATAAAATAATTAATTCCAAGAATCTGTTTGACTCTATATAATATCTTCCTTTTAATTTTTTTTTCATCATTTGGCCTAAAAATTAAAATATTTTTTGATTTTATAGTATAAGACATTTTCTGTTTTATTTTCCCAACTACTCAAAATGTGAAATTTGTAAATAATAAATAAGAAATTCTCGCATGAGAAAGTTAGCTCTTGAAAGTAAAACAAAACAAAATAATCCTTCAAAATGCTAAAGGGAATGGCCCAATTTTTTTTTAAATTTTGTATGAATATATGATATAATTTGTTAATATGATTAATTACACTTAGATCTTATAAACAATCACCTTTTTTTTTTTTTTACAAAACCCAGTCTTTTAGGTTTCCATCACATTTTAGAGAAATTTTAATTTATAAAATTTTAGCTTTTTCACTTACAGTGTCAAGGAGGTGAGATATTTTCAAAGTTCAAGCTGGCTTATGTGTCAAAAAAAATTTTTTTAAAAAAATAATAATTTATGGGGTCTAAGTATAATTATTCCATATATTATGTTACAAAGAGGAAAACAGCCCATCAGTTGAATTAGCTTTGGGCTGGGTTCAGTTTACAGGGAGGAGGCCCAAATGGATTAAACTAGGGTTGCATTCTTTGCAAGTATATACTATGCTCACTTGTAAGGTATAATAAATATCAAAAATAAAATAAAAAGTTATAAGTACTAGGACTAGAGAGAACCATGTCTCAATTGTGACATAAGATGGCAAGAAATTATCAACCCATATGGCTCAACAAACTCAAGTTGGTAAACAGAACAACCAACCTTAGGCCAGGATAAAATCCCTTTCAGTCTCAATCACTCAACAATTCTGCATCTATTGCATATCTCAATGGCTAGTCTTTACAAAGGTTTCAATGATTAAAATGAACAATTTGGAACTAACTAATAGAAAATTTTATAAAAAAATATGTCGTTAGTTCGCCGTAAAGATGAGTTAAATTAACTATAAATATGGAAGAAAAAAAAAAGAGAACATCTTAATACAGAGAAGAGCCAGTCTTTATTGGAAGTAGAACATAAGGTGATAAATTTCCATTAAATTTAACCTCTAAGTTAAAAGCAAATTATAAGGTTAAAAGTCTAACAAGATATAGACATGAAGACAGGGATAATAACTACATGGGACTCCAAGAAATTAATTTAAGAGTTACAGATTGCACCTATTTCCACTACCTAATCTCAACTGATTTCTGGGACCCCTCTTTCAATATATTTTGTTTTCTTTGTTTTTAAAAATGACCAATCTCTAGCTACTCATCAGACTGCTTCAATTTGCCAGAAACTCCCCCAGTTGTACATTGGGCATGGAAATTAAGGCCTGGCATTAATTCCCTTGGAAATTATTGAGTAATGCTATGCTTACACACACCTTGTACTAACTACTGTTTGGAAAGAGAATTACTTGGTAACTCATCAACTCTAAGTTGGTAGTTTCTCTTCAATTCATAACCACCTCTATTTTTCCGTACAAGATGATATCTTCAATTTCTCTTTAATTCACAATCACATATTATAAACGTGATTGATGTAGTGCCCACCGGGGGTGAAAACTGATTGGATACGGATCGGATAATGTTTAAATCATATATGAAATCATAATTTTTATCCGAATAGTAAAATTTTAAATAAAAAAGAATATAGATAATTTTTGGATAAAAGATTAAATCTTGAACGGATTCATTTAGAGATGAAGCACAAAAATATTAAAAGTTTTTTATTTAAATAATATAGAGCATATTATTAGTAATAATATCAATATTCATCATTTAAATAAGCAAACTGAAAATGTAAATTATTTGTAAAATATGTGGGTAAATGAATATCATATATCTATATCTAAAAAATTATATCCGACTCGTATTCAAATCTGTATCCGAATTGGACAAGAATTTTTTATTCGAATTCGATCTGAATCGAATCGGAGTTAATCCAACAGTAAACCCCAAACAAAATGAGACCAAACCAAGACTCACTAACTACCAAATCCAAGTAAACTAGTAATTTCTCTCTTCATCTCACAATCACCTCTATTTGATGTACAAATAACACCATGTCTACATAATTTATATTCGTCACGAATCACCTCCTCGCTCTAATCCCGTGGAACTTTTTGTGTTTGTATTTTGAAGATGATCGTAATCATCAAATATATACTATCGATACATTGATACACATTCGATGACCAGTTCAAATAGACTTAGACCGAGGGGTCGGCCCATGTCGAAACCTCTCACATTAAAAATGATACTTGATGTTTTGTTGCAAGTATATATCATAATCTTTAGTTGCTAGAACATTGAAGTTGAATTGGCATCCCAAGTTTTACTGCTATGAATGATCCCACATAGAAGCATCTCTCCTATGAATCAAGTTGCAATTGACCACTTACCCCTCCACTATCCCCTTCCCCTGGATCTGCAGCACTCTCTGACATTTTTCCTGGCCCCAACCAACAAGCCAAGCTTTTATGTGCCTCGGACCACTTTTTGCCACTGAAACCTCCAGTAACACTCACCCTTCTTGGATTCCATTTGGCTTTCCATACTTCCAATTAGGGTTTGTAAACGGATCGGATACAAATCGGATCGTAATCAAATTATCCAATCTTTATATTCTTCTTCTCACTACGGATTGAATTAGGATGGTAAATATATTTGCTTAGTATTGATACAGATGCAGATTTGAATATCGAATAATTACAAATTATATTATATTTTATACCAGATTTCCGATCCTTATAGTGTTGTTAATTGCTAATAAAATCTAGGAAAAATATATATATTTTACCAATTTGTCATTTACTTTTTGAATTTTTATTTGAGTCTCTTTGACAAACTTATGGTTCTATCTTATATACAAACTCCCTATCATACTTACTTTTGATATGAAAAAAAAAAAGAAGTAATCAAAATGCTCTTTTTGTTTCACAACAAACAGATAAAAACTAGATTCTAACAATTTTATTTGAGTCTTTCTCACTTTTGAATTTTGGGCATTTCAAATCTAAAAGACAAAAATGTCAAAAGTTCTAACAGTTTTATCATAAAGTAACTTTTTATTTTTTGTTATCATTAACAGTATGAAATAGTGAATGATCTACTAGTTGGACAAATAGTTCTTAATGCCCAAGTTTATAATCCTAATTGGTGAAAACTTCTCCCAAATCTATCTTAATCTGACCAACTAGTTGAATTATAGTTGACAATTTTTATCAACTTTACCAAATTATGCACTACACCAACCAACCTCTTCCAAGAGAACAAAAAGGGCGTTGAGAGCTGCACGCTGTCTGAATCCTTGGACATGGCTGCTGGAAAATGGGGTCATGGTCATGATCTGATAAAGGATTCTATGCAATGAATTTTTTTTTTTTTTTTTGGGTAAAAAAATGTCTATAAAATTCTCACCATAATAGAATAATCAATAATGCTTGGGGGCACTCACAATGTACCCAAAATATTATTGATCGAGTAGTCCGACAAATAATTATAAATTCGGAAATTACTATTAGCCTAGTGGACTTTCGGAATGCAGGGTTTGGGCATGTTGTGATCCATTTCTTAAGAACGTTATTTGTCTGTAGAGTCGTCCATCTACGTGGAGACATAGTTTAAGAAAAAGGAAGAAAAAAATTATAATTTTAGAATATTATACTTCACACTCTATGTTTTTATGAATTTAACACCAACATTTTAGGTATTTAGAAGATTCACGGCACTGCCCAAGTAATTGAGTTGGCTCGAGTTTGGTTCGAAAATGAGCTGATTCAAGTTTGCTATGCAAAACAGGCTCGAAATAAATTTCGAATCAAACTTGATCATAAACCAGCTTGATTAAACTTGGCTTAATAAAACCAAAAAATAATAATACAATATCTAAATATAATATAATATATATATATATATATATATATATATATATGATTAATATGAATCTTTAGATTAAGATCTAAAGGTTAATAATATTATTGGCTCATTAAAATTACTTACTAATTGGCTCATTTAAGCTCAAACTCAAAATTAATTTAAAATATACTCACATTTAAATAATTTGAATTTAAGATTGATTTTATTTGGCACAGAAATAATTTTAATTCAAGCATGATCAGAGGTCTCGGGTCCATTAGTCTCCTAATTATTATTATTACTAATTAGATATAAATTAAAAAATATCTATGTGAAAGGACTCTATTTATGGAAATATGAGACTTCAAAAGCACAAATTGATTTATAAAAAATATAATTTATCCTTTTATAGTTTGCTTATTTTAACCCTTTGACGTTAGCCAAACCACAAGAAAAGTGTGTATCTAAGCCTAATATAAACGCTAAATTAATAAAAATATATGATGTGAAAAAAAAAATTATACCAACCAACTTTAGAAGAGTTAGTAAATAATTCTCATCCAATCACTTATATCTATGGCCGACTCTAACCCTAAACAAGTACTGTGGCTCGATGCCGTTAACTAGCCTTCCAAATCTATCGTCCAAAAGCTAAATTCAGGCTCACCAAATCATCGAGCAATTTTTATTCACAATAAATACTTATGATTGGAGTCGATCATACAACCTCCTTAGTTACTAAAAGTTATAATGAGTCGGAGTTTGTCGATCTAGTATTAAAGGCAAAATTATATGAAGTGAAATATAATTTTATATTTCAAGTCATGAAAAGTAATTAGTGGGTACATTCCAGGTGTGCCAAGAATTTACCCAAAGATTAAAAAAAAAGGGCACTTGGGTGGGTCCCTTGCTCTTCCAATCATGGCGACATGCTTTTCTTGTGGGTTTGGGAGTATCGCCGTTAAATAGGAGAAAGTTTCAAATAAGACCATCTACTTTTATTATTTTTTTATTATACCCAAATTCTCCTTCTTTTCTTATAATTTTTATATAATACTCTGAGTTAATTTAATCCAACAATTTTCAAATAAAAATAATATTAATTAATTGATATTTGAAACTTTTTCCGTAAAATAGAGTGTTAATTAGAAAAGAGGGCGATTAGAGGTTAAAAAGAGTTCTGTTAGATTGGGTCAGTAAAATAGAGTGTTGATTAGAAAATAATAAAAATATAAGGTGTTATTTGAAACTTTTTCCGTAAGAAAAATAAAAACTAAATTAAAAGGATTCCGGAAGCAAATGGCTCCCGTGTCCTCTTCTTCCTGTGCGCCACTTCTAGTCCTTTTCCCTTCCCGTATAAAAGTATTGTTCCGCCACAAGAAAACGTTACAAATATTCCATCTTTGCTCTAAATTTCCAATTTTTTTATGATTCGCAAGCGTTGCTTTCGCTGCTCTCCCTCTGCTCATCTGCGTGGGCTTTGTCTTCGTCCCCGTCTGCTCCCTGTTTCCTTGGTGTCCTGTTGTTTTTGAACAGGAGGCACCAGATCACACGCTTCCTTACAGCTTATTCCGATCTGGGTGCCGACAAATTCATCGTAAGAACAAGTTTTGAGAGATGGGTCTTCGTCGTGCGGAGGAATCACGGGAGATTTAGCCCTGGTTCTCGATTTCTCAGCGCAAACTTAGGAGGTTTGTGGAGAAAAGTAGACTTTTTTTTTCCTTTTGTGGACTAGTTCTTCTTGACTTCTATTGTTGGGTTATTGGTATTAGTAGTTGTGTTGTCTACCCTTGGAGAAAGAGATAGACGACGACCTTCCTGGGCATTCGATCGAATTCTCCCTCTTTTGGCGTAGAGAAGGAGATTTAGCGCAGAAAGGCATCATTTTTATTTATTTTTGCCTTGTTGAGACCATGGGTGTCTTCAGCATTATGGGCGATTCTTTTGGGTGTTCGTCTACGGGAGAGCGGCTAGTCTCCGCTGCCAGAGATGGAGACGTCCAAGAAGCCCAGGCCATTTTGGAATACAATCCGCGGCTCGCCAAGTATTCGACGTTTGGCGTGCGGAATTCTCCTCTGCATTATTCTGCAGCTCATGGCCACCACGAGGTGATTCTTGATTGATCTATTCATTTTCTGTTTTATCCAAATTTTGTTTAGTTTATGTTTGTGAATCTTGATTCCTTGACGAATAAAGAGGGCTAGCTATGATATTTGTTTCTCCAGGTTGTTTCTCTCCTGATCGAGTCTGGTGTTGATATTAATCTCAGAAACTACAGAGGGCAGGTAGGATTTATTCCATAACCGATTTTCATTTTGTTCGATAGAATTGTTATGCCATTATAAAATCTTTTTGATCCTCGAATATCGTTGTATTACCCTTTGATTAATATCTAAATGATTAAATTGATGAAAGTTAGAGCTTGAGTTCTTTCATAAGTATCTCGATCTAATTGTGTTTTAATGCATTCTGATGTGTCAACAGACCGCTCTAATGCAAGCTTGTCTATATGGTCACTGGAAGGTTGCTCAGATTCTCTTACTTCTCAAAGCCAATGTAAGGCTATAGTTGACTGGCTTGTGCTTGTATCTTTTCTTAGGGGTTGCATTTTGATATTATCTCTGAGACGAAAGTTTGTATATGGAATTTTAGATCCACAGGACAGATTATATCAGTGGTGGAACAGCTCTTCACTTTGCAGCTCTGAATGGCCACACCCGCTGCATGCGCCTCCTCTTTACTGATTATATACCCAGTATACCTGAGTTTTGGAATATAATGAGGAGGAAATCAACCAGAGAAGCATTGACAGTGGACCTTGATGAGGTGTACGTTGAATTCTCATCTGCAGGCTTTCTTGATATCATTGCTTGACGACTATCACAAGTTTTTGCGGTTCTTATTTGTCTTCCATTAGGGCTATCTCTAAGATAGTGAACAAAAGGGCCGATGGGGGAGTCACTGCACTTCACTTGGCAGCGCTTAATGGACACGATGAGAGCATGCAGTTACTCTTGGATTTAGGAGCTTGTATTTCTGAGGTTACTGTAGAGGATGGATCGACAATTGATTTGATAGGTGATGTGCTTACCTCCTCAGTATTTAATTTCTCTGTTGCTGTTTGTTTATGCACTAGTATGCTATATGTTTTTTGTTTTGTTTCCATGATTTTGTACTCTCTCATTGATTCTAGGCAGTTGATCCCCTTTTATGCATCACATTTCTGATTTCAACTTTTCGAGCTGAAAAAGAGTTTCTGGAGAATTTGTGAACTTTATAAGAATATATGCACAATATTCAGAATATATCCTACTGTTGGTTGCAGTATTCTTGTTTGGAGTCGGAGTAGAAGGTAGAAACTTTACATTTTAACACTTTTACAGCCCTTGGTTGTGCCTTGGGATTGTAAAACACTTATGCCTTGGTTAGAAAGGTTTAATAATTTCCCGAAGTTTTAAAGTAAAATTTTGAGTCCAGCTCTGTGTGTGTGTGTGCATACATACACACACAGATATATATATATATATATATATATAATCATAGGATAGATTTTGTATCTGATTATGTGATGTTTGCTCAAAAATTGAATTATGAACTTGAAAAGATTTTGTTCTCCCTTGCAACAAAGAAAGCTATAGTCTTCTTTCGGGTATAGGAAACATCACAATCTTGGGCACTAGCAATTATGGGAATTTTACCTTGGTTAGTGCTGCATTACTATAGATATATAGCAACTAAAACATTGGGTGATCAGTTTGCAGGGGTGAAATTGGCTGATATAGAAATAATATTTTCATAATTTCTATCTTTACTTTGTTTGAAATATTTGATGAAAGGAGATGGAGAGTCTGGCATGAAGCTAATGGTCTGATCAGCTCAATTTGATGTCCTTTTTTATCTTAGAAAATCTTGCATTCTTGGTTTTCCATATAAATAGTAAAGAAGAAAATTTGATGTTTTCTTCTATCATTCTACCGGAGGATATTTCTATTACGAACCAGATCTAGAATGATTCGGACATAAGAAAATTATGAAAATTTAAGTGATGGTAGCCTCACGAGATAGGGTTCTAATGGCTTTGGTTCATGTCAATCGGATATCTGGATGGAAAGATATAATTAAAATAGTGGAGCAAGATCAAAACGGGGCAGAATAGTAAATATTCGACGTTGCGACGGTCGTCAAAGGGTGGCGGACAACCAAGGGTGGTGGTGGACGACCGTAGGGTAGGGTGGCTGCTGAAGGTGATGGTAGCCATGGGTTGGAAGTAGAATTTAGGTTTCTAACTTAGATCTACTCTTAGGAAAATAAAGACGCTATAATGGCTATGATAAAAACGGTAAATGCGATAATAAGAAAATAACTAAACTCAATTAATTCTCAATGCTTGGATTATTGGATGAATAATAAAGAAGCTTTGCCCTTCTATTTATAGAGGTGGAGTACAATGAGTCATACTCGAATTAGTCCTAAATGCTTATACGACTCGAACTAGGACTTGACTTAGAGACTTACATGACTTAATTGAATTGTCTTAGTGGTTTACATGACTTAACTAGACTTGCTTTAAGTGTTTAAATAAGCGATAAATATGACCTAGAGATAAACATGATTTAGCTAAATCAACTTTCATTATCCTTCTTTGAATGTTTCTTCGTTCTGCCACAGATAAAGTTCTAATCTGGAGAAACCTTGAATACGAAAGTTGTAGATCAGGACGTTTTCGATCTTTTCCAAGTGGTTTCATAATATTTGGTTGACTGATGAATATCTAAAGAATATTTTTCTGAAACTGCGCAGAAGTTAACTGAACTGAACTTAGCTAATTAAATAAATTCTAACCTACTTAGACTCTACCTAAACTACATAAACAAAATAAATAAGATAACTAAATTCGGCCCATCGAGCCTAATGTTTCTATGATGTGATCCGATTTGACCCGGATCGCATCAATTTCTTACCAAACTAATGGATAATTAATTACTAGCGAAGATTTATTGATGGATGGACACTCTTAGTTGTGCGGGTATAGAAAGCAACAAAGAAAGCAGGTTTTTGGATTTTTAAGAAAGTCTATTATGTGGACCGTTCCAAACTCTGTTATATGGATGAGCTCTATGTAGTAATTCTCTTCTTGCTCTCAATATAGAGTGCTATCTGCATCAATGTAACATGAATAATGCAATTCTTTCTTTTCCACATGCTGAGGGGATAGAGAAGCTTAACAAAATGGAAAGGGTAGTTGCTGCCTAAATGTACTGGAAAGATTTTATTTTCCATCTTCAATTGCATCACATACCCCTTTTCATTCGTATTAGGACTTAGGAGGCATTTACTGATAAACTATTATCCTTTCACAATTTCACACATTTCTTTAAAAGTTGTTCTTCATTTTTGTTTCACAGGAGCTGGAAGCACACCCCTTCACTATGCTGCTTGTGGTGGAAATGCAACATGCTGTCAAGTATGTAACCTTGTTTTTAGTTTGTTGAATATCTGAAAACATTTATGACAACCTTAATAACTGTTGCAATGCAGCTTCTTATTGCAGAAGGAGCTAGCTTGACTGCTAAGAATGCAAACGGGTATGCATTTTCTCTTTTAAACCGGACTGCCTAAGGAAGTAGGAAATGCTCAATTGAATGATCCTGTTGGAACATTAAAAATATCGTCATCGTTATAGTTGGTTTAAGAAGATAGGCATTGAGTTACTACTTGATGACCAAAGTATGATTCTGGTGTTGTCTCTCTGAGTTTGCAAAAAGTTCTGGAGAAATGTTAACTTTCTGTATAGTTCAATGTTTTGAAAGATAGTTGCAGTTTGTGGGCGTTCAGTTGATCACCCCATTGCATAGCATCTAGGCAGCATGCGGTCGCCTTGGCGGCCACTGAGGTGGTCTAACATTCTTAATTCATAAAAGTAGAATATATATATATATATATGATACTAACATAGTATATATAAATTTTTAATAGTCCACTACACCAAAATATGAAATTTCATAATCATAATTCACAACCACGGCCTCAAGTTTACAACCATTGTTAATGTAATATGACCAAAACTATGAGCTGACACAATTTAGTGGTAAAATAGAACATAAACCAAAAAGGGCAATATAACAAATAATATGTTCACATCCATTATGTCCCACGTGTCCAACACGTGAGATTGATGAAGTTAAGTGAAGATTGGTCCAACATGTGTTTAAGTGAAGAAGAGTTTTGCCGAGAATGAGGGAGTTGATAAGTAGGGCAATCTGGTAAACTCGCTTGCCCCTTTCTTTTGGATGCAGACGCTAGAGAGAGAGAGAGAGAGAGAGAGAGAGAGACTTTAATGACATTGGCATATGTCTCTTGCACGTCTTTGGTGAAACTTACTGACCCTTAATGACATTGTAGAAATTACAACCTAGAGAGAGAGAGAGAGAGAGCCTTTAATGACATTGGCACAAGTCTCTTGCACGTCTTTGGTGAAACTTACTGACCCTTAATGACATTGTAGAAATTACAACCTCTTTTTAAACTTACATAACTTGAATTGTTATTGAATTCTGTGTTTAATCGCATTAGAACTACATGATTGCAGTTGGACTCCTTTGATGGTGGCTCGATCATGGCATAAGTACTGGCTTGAGGGTCTTCTAAGTAAACAACCAGATGGTCGGATGCATGTTGTTCCTTCCCCTTATCTCTCTCTTCCCCTTATGAGCATCGTGAAAATTGCTCGGTGAGTTCTATACATATCTAGCTATAGCTGGAGTTATACAAATATTTTGTTTACTTATCTTCTCTTATTTGAGTTAGTTTTTTAATTATATTTCATCTTTTATAAGTTTCCAACAGGCTTTTTATGCTCATGATTTGACGGCTGATGTAGGACATGCTTGCATTCCTCTTTATGACTTTCTGCACTATGTCTACGGGATCTATTCTTTAACATTTCCTTGTGTTGCTGACCATGTCTTAATTAGCATTCACATGTGAGTTCTGGTAGTTAGAGGATATCTTCTCAAACATTAAGATGGCATTTACATTACAGGAGATCTTGTTGTATTCCACAATTAGAAAGATCATTCTATTTTGGAAGATGATGGCTATTACTAACATAATGTTGTAGCATTTATATAGCAATCCATCTTGAATATAATAAACTACTTGACCCAGATTTCTCTGTCAAAAAGAAAAAAGAAAAATGGGAGAAACAGATCTTGTTGCACTGTGCTAATGTGACATTAGAATGAATAATAAGTTTAAAGAGAATGTTTGGCATGGAATTTAAAGGAGATTGTTAAAGCATCACTTCTAGTCATATTAGGTGTAATTTCCCACTGGGGGTTGTTTTGAGAGTTGAGATGCATGATGGATGTCCATGCTTCACAAAGTGCAGACTGCTTCTTACTTAATATGATTACATACTTACAATGGCACATTCAGTTGCTTAGTAGGAGTTCTGAGATCTATTAGCTTTTAAATTGTACCTCAATTTTTGTTTACTGAGCAGTGTGTCATTCTTCTTATTCTTTTATGCTGGAGTACTTGAAAAAGGAGGGAAATCTGGGTATACAACATGAAGCCTTTCCTCAATGAGGAAAGTTCTTGGTTACAGAAACCATTCCTGAACTATTTTTATCCTCTGCAGAGAATGTGGTTGGAGAAAGAGAACACAGTCACCTGCTTGTGTTGATCCATGTGTTATTTGCTTGGAAATGAAGTGCATGGTTGCTGCAGAAGGTACATAGTTCTTGAACATGCATTGTCTTCTCCTTGTGTAAGATTCTTGAAGCAGTTCATTTAGACCTACTTACATTGTCAAAAGAGAATCCCATTATCAATTATCCTACAAGTATATGTGTACTTCTTATGAACTTGGTCCTTTAAAAAGAATTCATGTGATGTGAACACTCTTGCAAGGTTGTTTAACGAGGGTTGCATCTAGCTGAACTAAAGCTCTCATGGTATTAACTCTTGACTGCAGTCTGTTTTGATTGCTCTGCATTTCCTGTCTTCATCATGCTTACCACATCCACTATTTCTGGAGTTCCTAGCCATTCTTTTCCTATTAGTGTCTTACAATTTTGTGAACTCACCTAGGATGCTTTTTGTCCATCTATTAAATTACTCTCCCTGGATGATCTTCTTTGACTATAATTTTCATTGCATCCTAGACACAAAATTTGAAATCGTAAACAACTAGATCAGATGGATGAATAGCTTTTCTTTATTCAGCTTCTCCACACTCTATCCAAGTTCTTGATCTTCTTTCCCCCACTGTTAGGATGATCATATCAAAGCTCAGTGGTTT
Source organism: Typha latifolia (assembly GCF_019914945.1). NCBI lineage: Eukaryota > Viridiplantae > Streptophyta > Magnoliopsida > Poales > Typhaceae > Typha > Typha latifolia. Next base: position 1,408,227 of record NC_133093.1, read on the forward strand.
AGACAGACAATACTGGTGCTGCTCATGGGATTTTTTATGTCACAGGTTGCGGCCATGAGTTCTGCACCAGGTGTGCACTGTACTTGTGCTCTAATTGCACCTCAACTGGTGTACGTGGCCCACCAGGCTCAATAGCTTGCCCTCTTTGTCGTCACTCGATCGTCTCATTTGTCAAGCTCCCAGGTACCACACCTATTAAGGAGCTTCCATGGACAAGTATGTCCTTAGCTCTATGCTCCAGTGGGTCAACCATAGCTTCAGGACATACCAACTCAGTCGGCTGCCGGCCCCATAGATCCAACTTCCGGTCCTCAGATGTCCAACTAGGTTGCTCTTCCTTCAGGTCACTCAGCTCCAGAAAGCTACCATCGATAAAGCTCAATTCCACACTATGTATGGGAGGTGATGAGACGAGTCAATGTCTTGTGAGGCGTTTGAGACGTTCATCTTCTCACAGGGAGAGCAGTAGACGGTCATAGCTTTCTAATGACCTTAATCAATTTGTACATAACAATTGCTGGTAGTCCATTCTTTTTTTCTCTTCGTCTCATTTTCCTGTTTTCATATTCTTCTCCTTATTTTCGAAATCAGTTTCTATCATTTATATTGAAGCTTCAGGTTTTTAATTAGACACATGATTGAATTGTCATGATGAAACTTGTAAATACATGATACTGTTTTTGTGTTACTGAAAGACATCAGATATCTTTCTGTGAGTATATATGTAGTGCTGTCGACTGCTTTGCTTGTGATTAGTACTGAGTATTACTGATCAAATTATGTTTAGCTACTGTATGTTCTATTAGTAAAAAGGGAAGGTAACTGTCTAGGTAGCATTTAGAATATGTCTTGATGTTAGTCTACAACTGCAAGGAGAGAGAAGAGAATCATAGAATTTGCCTTCATTCCCTGCAAAGGAGAGAATCATAAGGAGTGATATTTTCCCTATCATTTCTCTTTCATTCCCTTCATTTCTTTTCCGACGTTTCCAAATCTTTTATTTCTATAATGATTTATTATCACTGTTATCTCAGCAACTACTCAGAAAATCTTAGACTATTAGAGAATGGCTCTTTTGAATACTTATTCTCACATTGGCCTAAGAAGTGGAATTGACTTTAATTGACCGTCTTTTGCTGTTTAAAATTTAATTGACAATGTCTCCGCAGTCTTGCTTCGGTATCATGTAAACTTATCAATTATTTTTATAAGCTTAAACTGTTAAAAAATGGTAGTTTTTAACTTTTATATTCTAATAGTTACAAACAAAAAGATAATAGTTTGAAGTCCCAGTTTTGCGTCTAAATCCTCCCTCAGTAGGAGAAGCAGTTCACATGGACTATGAGAGTCCAAATGGATAAAATTCTTGGGTATCATGTGAATTAAAGGCCCCCTTGTCCCTCCAATGCATGTGAATAATAAAAAGATAGAGACAAGGAAAGTTCTTAGCATGGGAACAGAGCATACTGAAGAGATGTCTTACAAATTCACAGAACCAGAGTGCAACTTGCATTCACCTGCACATGCGCCAGTTTAAATTTGTACAGTAGCAAGAAAGAAAAATAAATAAATAAAAGGAAGAGAGGATTGAAATCCATCTCTACAATTATGCATTCAGAAGTAGAAACATGCGAGTCATTGTCCTGTTTTTTTTTTTCATTGTCTCTTGCATGAAAAAGAACAGGACCAAGACAGAAGAACTCTGAAAAGTTAGAATGATTTTTTTGTGTTTAATCTTCTCGGGTTATGTTTAAGAAAGAATAGTGATGATTTGGATCGTATTTTTATAACTGTGTGTATCAAGTGATGAATTGCGATAGATTTACCGTATTGATTAGTAAACATAAACATTAGAGGATTTGAATCTATCTCTGCAACTACACATTCAGAAGTAGAACACATGGCGAGTCATTGTCCTGTTTCTTTTTCATTGTCTCTTGCATGAAAAGGAACAGGATTAAGACAGAACTCTGAAAGGTGAAAATGATTTTTTTTTTTTTTTTATGTTTAATCTTCTCATGTTACATTTAGGAAAGAAGAGTGATGATTTCGATCATGTTTTTATAACTGTGTATATTAAGTGACGAATTGCGATAGATTTACCATATTGATTAGTAAACATAAACGTTATAGCACAATGTCACTATGACAGTTTGGTGATATATAGGTAGTGGCATAGTTATAGTTATTTTACAAAGATAAATTATTACAAGCTGAATAGAGTAATAGTAATATAAATATCTGTAGGAATGCATGTATAGTTGATGCTAAATTGGACATTAAAATTTTCAATATGATCTGACTCAATATGTTATTGGAATAATGAGTGCTTACATTAATTAATGATGAATTAGCACTTGGTTTTCTTTGATGATACTTAGTCCCTGCCTATTTATATCCTCTCTCTTGAGTATAACAACCCCCCATCCCTTGTGTTATGTTTCTTGCATGACAACGCATCTAAAGATGAGTAAGAGAATTAGAGGAGTGGTGACATCTAGGAAGAAGAAGAAGAAGACCACTCCTTTTCTGGTACAAAGGAAACTTACAAAGCTCAAGAGGATCATTCCGACATGCCAAGATGTGAGCGTCGAAACATTGCTTTGCAAGACGGCGGAGTACATCGCCTTTTTAGAAATGCAAGTTAATGTTTTAAAGAATCTCTCTGATATTTATGGTTTATAATATAAGCCTCTCTTCCTTTCCATCTCTTGAAGTTCTTTTAGTTGGAGTATCTTATTGTACATACTCATAAAATCAGTGAGAGATGCAACTGAATGTAAAGAACTTGGCTTTCTTCTTCATGTCCTTGTGGTCTAGATTCTGTTTTGCTTGATGAGATGTCATTACAAGTATGATCAAGAAGGGGGGAATAGGATTGTATCTTTATATCCTTTTGTTTTCTTGATACTTTGTGATAATTAATGTAGGAGAGTTCTTAATTACTCAGATCTTATGAGATAGATTCACCTTCTAGGCTACTAAAGTGTTGTGGTTAAGAGTTAGAAAATGCAATTGGAAAATATGTATGAAAAGATCTTATTGAGTACTTGTATCTTACATTATATTCTCATAATCATATCAAAGCATTGAATTGGGCGATAACTGCAATCAATAGTTTACTAATGATAAAAAAAACTAAATGAAGGGATAATATTACTATAAATTTGAATGGCTTATTCTCAATGTTAAAAACAATATTATCACCTAGAGCAGTAAAAGGAGCACTAAAATTATTGAGAGAGAATGGTATAGAAACTTCTAAGCCTCAGGGAAATGATCTGATCTTTTTGTGGGGAGATGGAATCATATGTCAGTTTGCTTAGATAGATGTTGTCCCAATTGGCAGGACTGGGCTAACTCTGAAGAGGTTCTGACATATAGTATATAGTCTTATAATTCCATAGGATGTTATATTTTCTACTGTTAGGCATAGTCTAGTTAAGGACACATAAACAAACAATAGATGAAAGAGACAATGGAAACATATCTAAGACAACAAGGTTGCATGGTTTTATTTGGCAAGGAAAGAATCTGACAAGCTTCCCCATGTCTCAAGATAGAAGAGAAGAACACTATAATGAGTATAATTAAATAACCAACCTGTTTGAAATCAATACCATGATTCAAGGGTTAATTACATATAGTCTTCCTCATTTAATTTTCTTGTAACACTTTATCCTCCTCAGCTATCTAATATCTCCCCCACCCACCTCCTGACGGTGTAGATAGTAAAATATCAAATGACCATTATACTCAAAATTAATCATGCAAAATTTTCTCAATGGAAAAATCAAACGAAGCATTCGAGAACAACTAATGGAAAGGCATTCGAGAGGTTTTACATAGTTAAAAAGATCAATATGTTAGAAATAGTTCTGGCGGTCTAGATGTAATTATCCCTAAAAATAATAACAAACAAAAAAATTTTATCCAAGCAAATATCTAGGTTTAATTTAAATAAAATTCCTATGAGGGTCCAAATTTTGGGTACCATTAATCTCTCTCATAATGTGAACTTGGAGGAATTGCATAGCTTTGGTGAGACAGGAGGAGCCCATTCATGTGTAACTAAGTGACTGCATATTCTTGGCAACCTCAAAATTCAAATAGGACATGTGATTCTTGGGGCAGGCCCATGAAAACATAATAGTACAATAAAATAGTTAGCATTCAAGAAGGGGACCATTTATTTAAGCATGGGATTGATCAAAAAATATTCTTTAGGGATTATGTACAGATCAAGGGGGCAATTGAATTCTAAGGGGATTTATTAGAAAATATATATACAATACCATACTTCTTTTTTTCCATTTATTTTATCAATCGACCTTACTTGATCGATGATTACTATATTGATGAGTTAAATTAATTGTATTCACATAATGATTATAATAATCCCTTGTGTAAGCAAAACTATCTCACTCCTCCGCAGACGTAGACAATTGCCGAATCATGTAAATTTATTTTATGTGCATTTTTAATTTCCTTAATTTTTACTATTTTTCTCTATTCCAAACATTGGATAATATTCATTATTGTGGTGGTACTTAATAAAGAACTACACATAGCCAAACAATACCAAAGGCATAGATGGGCAAAGTCTCCCTCTCCCTCTCCCTCTCCCTCTAATGACATGATTGCTAAAAGAAGTGGAACTTATAACCTATGAATCCATCTATACCACAATAATGTAACAAGTCACATGATGCCATGATAGCAGTACTAGTTACAGGATTGGGGTTACCTTAGTTGTAAGGATTATATCAATTATAATACACTTTTCTTCTTCTTCTTCTTCTTCTACCACTACTACTACTTCTTCTCCTCCTTTGACATTAACATTTAAACACCAGCCTATTATACTAGTAACAATGGAGATGTGAGAGAATCCAGGGTGTGAGGACAAGTGTACTTGAGACCATGATAAAAGGAAAGGGAGAAGGCAATGAGAGATCATGTGGAGCTCCAAAGGTTGAAGAAGAAACACCCATGTGGATACCATGTGAAGTAACAATTTTTTCCTTTTGCTAAAGCCGACTAGGGGTTGAAGAAAAAGGGTTTTGCCACCACGCCACCATTACCATGTTTCCCGGATCCTGCCATCCCACTTTTCCCACCACTGACAATTATTAGGCCACTACAATAATCATAGAGATTATACATAGACTAAGCATGAGGATTAGTTATGAATCGAAAGCATAATAGAGGCGACTCTAAGACCAGGCCAGGCCGACTTTTCAGAAAAACTTAAACTGTTAGAGAACGATAATTTTTTCTTCTTTTTTATATCTAACCCTTTCGAGGCTATATATATAACCTTAATCTTCATGATGTTATTATCTAGTATTGTTGTTGATTACATGACTTGCTTCTATTCCTTTAGATATTTGATAATAAAAAAAAAGCTAGTAAGGGGGTCATGTTATGTACAAGACACATGCATGGAGATGAGGTCATTGTTATTTGTATGTGAGTGGGGATTGGGTAGCATGTGCATGCATGTGGTCTGTCTCTTCCCATAAGGGCCCATGACCCAAAGTGAATTGGTTCTCTACTCATTTCTTCTCTTCCAAACTCCTTAAGATTTCTCTCTCTCTCTCTCTCTCTCTCTCTCTCTCTCTCTCCTCCTTCCCCCTAGTACTAATTTCTTGGTTGCTGATCCCATTATTGTACTAGTGCTTTGAAAGCCTATCTAAACTCAAGAAGGACACTAGATTATATAATCTAACTTCACTTTGTAACATATTGAGGACAAGCTTACTATTCTGATGACCTTGATCAAGCAATGTATAGAGGTAGTCTTGTCTCTTCTCACTCCACAACTTAATTATGAGAAAAATTAAGGAAGAATACAAACAAAACAAAAATAAAAAAGTAAGACAATACATTACAAAATGAGAAAAAGTAATGGACCATGGTTGTAATTGGCTCACATGCAATGCTAAGGTCACATGCCATGCTTTTGGAGTAGAATTCGCCTTCATATATATCCATATAACTAGCACAAACCTTAGCATCCCTTCCTAGCTTTCTCAATCACTCACCCACACACACCCACCATGCAAGATCCTAACTCATTCAAGCAAGCTTTCGTCAAGTACATGCTCATGGGCCTCCAAGCATCTCGTGTTTCATCCAAGAGCATGAGCTTACAGGAGAGAAAGGAAGCCATCAAGTCCTCTGCGGACATCGCCATGGCCTTCGCGAGAGGCGGCGCAAACTGGACCAATGCACTCATCACAAGCCTCTCCAAGAAGGAGCAGTCTCATGCACTCTTGAGAAGCATCACAGGGAAGCAGTATGAGAGGTTAACCAAGTCATGCTACCTATCATGCAATGTGCAAAGGAGTAAGAAGATCTTGAGAAGATCTTATCGGATTTGTTCGTCCAGGAGGAGTAAAGCTCGACATGTGCCGCCCCGTAGGTTAGAAGCAAATGTTCTTGCTAGGAGTATGGCGAAGAAGAGGACTCGAGTTCTTAAGAAGATGATACCAGGGGGTGAGTTCTTAGATGGACTCTCTTTGTTAAATGAAGCCTTCGATTATGTTAGTCATCTTAGAGCGCAAGTTGATCTCTTGCAATGCCTTTCAAGAGCCACAGAAGTATCAAAGCTCAGGTATTTTTTGCTTAGCTAATCTATCTATCTATTAATCCATTATATCTTCTCATTTCCTTTTTCTCAGTTTTGATTTGTGAACTTAGGGCCTGTTCTGAATGCACACTGAAAGAAATGGAAGCTCCAAATGTTAATAATTGAGAGCTTTTTCTTTCCCAGCAGAAGAAAGGAAAGTTTTCCAGACAAGGCAAGGCTTCAAATGGCATTGAATCTACCAGGAGAGATTAATGGTGATGAATTGAATGCCATTAGCCTACAAACTTGAGGAAATTAGTGTCTGAAGCCAATTCCAAATTATTAAGGTTTCTGTAAGATATTAATCTACTGGCAGGAAAGAGGTTAGGGTTTCCAACAACTGAAGAAACCACCTCATGTATGAAGAATTGTAGTCTATTTCTTATTAACACATATATATTTGGTATGCTAAGAGTAACCATCAATTAGCTAGGCCATTAATCAATATACTAATTAGTGGCACAAAGTTCATTTCAACTTATAAAATTCATTGGTTTCTTTCCCAGTATATTTTGCAATAAAATATAAGAAAAGCTCACTAGACAAACCTTAAAGATTCATAGATTTTCTAGAAAGATTGAAAACTTGGTGTGTGTGTGTGTGTGTGTGTGTGCAAACTTATCACCTCTATGCAATAAATCTATATGTTTACTATAATGATCAATTCAGATATCAGAAATTAGACCTCTATTTTTTTCTCAAATTTTTTACTCTAATTAGTACTAGATTATTCTTCTTTCATTGCTCTTAATTAAATAAATCTATGCTGTAAGAGTTAGTAATTACTCTCTTAAAAGAAAGATCTACTTTCCTGCGAACTGGCTCAAACTTTTAGATGCTTGATTGGCAAAAATGTTTACAAATTTCTCGAGATAATTAATTAATTCTTGGGCAAGATATTAAAGATAAAGAGTATGAAATCTTCTTTTCCTCATGAACAGTAACATCACTATTTGGTTTTTTTCTTTCTTTCATTAGATCGTTATGAGCATGATTTATAATAAAGAAAGATATCAAGGCATAGATTAATTTCAATATGATATTATTCCAACTATTATTCTAGTTCTTTATAAAGGCTGATAGCTGGGTATATATATATATATATATATGAAGAACAATGTTGGGCTTCAATTGGGCCGGCCTACATTTTACCTTTATTATCGTTTACACCTTGTTATATGGATATTTGTCATTTAACCCCTGTATTTTACTTAAAATGACTCAAAAATATGCTGCCATTAGTTTTTAAAATTGTAAGTTACTAAATAGATGAGTTAAAATAACTATAGATATAAAATGACCTTACTACCCTGGAATAAGTTTTTTATAGTCCTTTTAAATTATAGGGAAATTTATTAGAAACGCCCTACTTTTATCTTTATTAACATTCACATACTAACATATGGATATTTGTCATTTACCCCCTGCATTTTACTTAAATGACTCAAAAGTATTCTGCCATTAGTTTTCTTAATTGTCGGTTACTATATATGAGTTAAAATAACTATAGATATAAAATGACATTAATATCCTTGAATAAAACTAAATGGAAAGCTATATTTTAAAGTCAAATAAGGGGAATTTTAATTTTATAAAAGGGTCAATTTGTCTAAAAAAAAAAGCCCCTAGTTATGATATTGATAGTTTGAGGCTTTTACTTTTTTAATAGCAAATTTAGGTATTTCACTCATTTAGTTTTTATTGAAAGTATACATCTAAATGCCTCGGCAAAATAAAAAAAAAAAGTTTATATACTCTTTGCATATAAAATTTCTGTCCTTTTTTTTACTATATTTGAATGTGTAATTTAACAAAAATAAAAAAGCGTACTTTATATATAGTATTTACGTATAATTTTAGCATACGGCAGTCTTTTTATTTTACTTTACTAGGGCTAAGTGGTGAAAGAAATCCGAAAACATAATTTGAAAATTGATGAGCTTAAAATTGTTAATACAATAACCAAACGGTCTTTTTCATGCAAACTGCCCAATCACCGTGTGATTTGTGCACCAAACTTCTCTGTACTTTTTAACTTAAGCACTTAACTTCTTTGTGATTCATATTAAAGTCCATTAATGGACAAGGATATCTTCTTCGTATAAATATGGTCTTATAAAAAAGTTGGCGAGAGAAGTTGATTAATAATTGATACCATCAAATACTTGAGTAGAAAGTCCATAGCGGGTGCAATTAGGCCAAACTATGATGAATAAAAATGTAATTTTCTCTAAAGATAAAATATTTATACAATGGATTGCGAATGATAATAAAAGCAAAATGTACAATGTTTTAAATAAATTCGCCTCGATTTTATTCGATTAATCTAGTCAATATTATGAAATGCCAGAGCAATAGCACAACTAAGTTCCATGTTAATTATTGCACCAGTGGATTTGTGTAACACCCAATGCATGTATATAGTTTCATGTCATTGTCCTTGAAGGTTACATGATATGTTCATAATGCAACGGCTAACCGTTGGGATTGCATGCATGCAGGTGAGATATCCAAAATAGAGATCGTAATTGTTTCATAGTTGCTTAGGTTCCTGCATGATTAGTTCTCATACTCTTGTTTTGATTACTAATTAATTGGATTAATTTGAATGTTGATCATCATTGTAGGGTAAGGAGTGATATACATTGAATCAAGATGGGTGTAACGATGTCCATGGGATTAATCGATAATGAATCTGATCAAATTTGTCTAAAAATAATGAACTTGTTTTAAGTCTTTAAAATTGTCTTGAGTTGCAAAACTGATCAACGTATTTGCTGCTGTACACTTGGGATTCTAGTATAAGCCTCCTTATATTAGTATAGTAAGCAAATAACTACTTATCTTAATACTAATTTGTTAATACTTATCCTTCATTTGTCTTATCTTATACCACCAAATTAATAGAAAAAGTTATATATTTGTCCTCTGGAGGACAAATTATATTCATTTCTTTCTTTCAAAGTCATGTCAAATATACTCTCATCTCTCTCTTTTTGAAAGTAATCACACTGTAATTTTTTTTCTCTCTTTAATTTTCTTTACCATTGCAAACAAATATGCCTACAAAAATATACTCGCAATTATGTCCGCACATATATGCAAAAAAAATTGTCTGCAATGCAAGGAAACAAGTGCACACTATATGATAAATAGTCTGCAATATCTATATAAGTTTGCATTACATTTAATATGCATGATAATTTATCTATAATATAAGAAAATATGTCAACATTGCATCGTTAAAAGCGTTCTAAAATAATGCAGAGTAATTTATTCACGGTGCAAGAAAACATCCTCGAATTGCATGGTAAAAAGCTTGCATTGCCTATATAAGTCCGCATTATATTTAAATATAATCTTTAAAACTTTTAAAATGCATATTTTACATATATTACCTATAAAATCTTTATTTTAAAAATATTTAAATATAAAAGATAAAAAAAATAATTTTATTCTAGCTTTTATATATTTATCTTAGTTAAAATGTATCTTTATCTTTTTTCTATTAATTTATTGAGACTTGAACTTAAAAAAAATCCAAGAGCATATCTATAGAAATAACATACGTATTTAAGAGGTATACATACAAATATCAACTTTAATAGGCGCAAAAACAAATAAATAATTTTTTTAAGAGCATACACGCCAAATAAAAACTTCTTATCTAAGTCCTCTGATTGATCCATTTATATCTTTTAACAATTAAGTTGAAAAGTTTGCAGCCCAAAGACACAAGATATATATATATATATATATATATATATATATATATATATATATATATATATATATATATATATTATTGTGGTCCTACTGAATTAAGACATGCATGCATGCAGTTGGAGTTCTTCATGTCAATGGAAAGTTGTGCATTCCCTAATAGCAAGTAGCCTTTATCTTTTAGGGTTGGTGGTTTCCATGGGGGTGTGTATGTGATGCTTTGAAGTAAATGCAAATGTTATCACTATGAGTGCGAATCCCTTTATATAGCATGAAACATATGAAGAAGAAGAAGCTAAACAGGAGATTTCTGATGATGGATAATAGTTAATGTTATACTTTAAAAAAAGAAGGAAAAATAGAAAAAGAATAAGTAGTTAGCGGTGTTTCACATGTAATGTCTATCGAGGTGATCATAAGTTATAACTCACCATTTTTTTTCTAAAAGCTTAAGCTGACAAAGATGGAGCGATAGCTTCAGTCATTTATTATTTAGCACTCCTTCCTAAATCTAAGTTTGAGACATTTTAATACGTTGAACTCAATTAAGACCTTCGATCTGTTCTAAAACAGTGATATTATACCATCTCTTCTGAAAGCTTAAATTAATTAATAACAAGTATCCTTCTGTTAATCCACTTAACTAATAATTACTATATAGATAAGTTGAAATATATGCACAATGATCATAATGCCCCAACTGTTATAAACCAGATGTGAAATTTAGGTGGTGATAGTCTCATGAGTTAGAGTTCTAATGGCTTTAGCTTCATCTAATTCGGAAGTTGGGATTAAAAGTTAAAAATAAAATAGTAGACATAGGTAATATCCGACGTTGACAGTCGTCAGAGGTAGGGTGGCTGCTGGAGGTAGGAGGTGGCTAGGGTTTGGAGGATCGGGATACTTCTACGGCTATAATATACTCTTAGAAAGATAAAGCAATCGCTATATCTACTCCTAGAAAAATAAAGCGATCTAACGGCTACAATAAAAGATAAGGACGAAAATAATAACTTGGCTCAACTTAGATTCATTCCATTCAATGATTATCATTAACATATATCCACTCCTATTTATAGAAGTAAAAATCCTTAGCAGATCAAATACACATGCGGATTATTCGATTTATTTGAAATTTAAACAATAAGATAAAGCTAACTAACTTGACTAAATCAGCCTTCCTTATCTTTATTCAGATTAATCATTCATTTCACCAAAGATTGATTCCAAATCTGGAGAAGTTGTGAATACCAAAGTTGTAGATCTGAAGGTTTGAGATCTTATCCAGCTGGTTTGATATTATTTCGACATTTATAAAATATTCTACAATATTTTATCAAAACTGGGCAGAGCTGAATTAGTTTAACTAACAAATTCTAGCCTAAAAGACTTTAATTTAAAGCAAATAAGCAGATAAGATAAGTAGACTCAATCCATTGAGATTGAGTCTAATCTCCCCTTGATATGATCCGATCTGATCCAGTTCGCATCACCTACTTAAGTTAACTCATCTGAATTATTCCCTCGGGTAAACAATTTTACTGAAGGGTAAATATTTTTATTTTTATTTTTAAAAATAATAAAATATTTTCTATTATGTTAGTAGTAGTTGAGTTAGATTTAACTTAAAAGATGTTTTGATGTAATAAAAGTAAAATGCAGGAATCGATTTAACTCATAGAATCCTCAAGCCAACAATGACTTTATAAGTAATATAACTTTGGCAATTCCTCCTAGGTCCTTAGAAAAATCAACAACGATTTGGTAGGATCTCTAAAATAGTTACATTAATTTCTTTGTATTACAACCATCACAGATTAGTGTTGTAATTAAAAATCTTTACATTGGTATGGTGGGAAAAGGAAAATCTATTTATAGATCAATGGCCGAGATAGACGCCTGCTCTTTTCTGGGAGGTTCTTTTAAAATTACCAATGTGTAAAATGGCTTTTAGCTAGGATATTTTCATTTTCACTTTTTTTTATGATAACTTCCTAAACATTTTTTTTGTACATAATAACTCCCCAAACTTTTATAAATACCTCGCTTGGACCCATCCATTAGGGATCTATTATATATTTCAAAACCCAAAAGATGTCACGTGATAAATATATGACAATTGTACCCCTCATACATGTGCAAGTCACATGTAAGTCATGAGAAAATTTTAGGTGGACAAAAATACCCCTCTTCATTCTCTCCCTCCATAGCTACGGTCCAATTCTTACTTAGCTCCCCACCCTAGCCGCCGCCTCCATGGCATTGATCGTTGTCGCCTCCTCCGCAGCTCAATGTTAGTCGGGAGCGGCGTGCTCAAGCTTAAACTCTAATCCACTGTGCTCGTCTTCCACAGCTTCGAGATCATGAGCAAGATTTGCATCCTCTTCGATTTACAATTCCGTCAAGGTCCCCGTCAAAGTTATATCCTGGACCAGCGTAGTTTCAGTAGCTATACCACCGCCTCCAGCAACTACGGCCAATTAAGGCGAGACAGATCCGCCCACTTCTCCAAGACCTGATGGCCATCACAGGCAAGGCTATGGAGGCCAACATCGCCACCCTGGAGCCCCTTGTCCTCCCTCTCAACAAGCAGCTCCTCAACCACTTCTACATCCAATGCAGCAGCTGCGCTGTCATCAATGATTTGGAGAAGAACCTGTAGCTGCTCACCGTCCATGTCGACCTTCATGATGACCCTCCACCAATTTGGGAATACCTCCTTGAGCTCTATCTAGTATGAGCTCGCCTACATCGAGACCAAGGGCCGCATGTGAAGAGGGCACAAGATCTTGTAGATCACCATAGGGAGTGACTTCAAATGCAACAGCGGGGTTGATTGAGGTGAGTTGGCGGCCACGACGATCGGCATGGTGAGTGGATGGAGTCAGGGAGGTGTTGTTGTCAATGGACATCGAGGTCGAGGGAGTTGTAGATTGTTATTAGCGGTAGCAGCAGCTAAAAGTTGAGGGGGTCGAGGCTGGTGGGTTGGGGCGACAAGAGGGAGGAGGCACCTCGAAACTATTAGGGGAGGAGATGGGCCTGTTTGAGGTAGGCTGGTAGCGACGACGACCGACATGACGAGTGGGGAACTAGAGAGGAGAGGAAGAGAAGTGGAGTGGCACAAGGGTAATGAAGGAATTAAAAATTTTAATATTAACCAAGCTACTTAACTATCCCATGAGGGGCAATTTGATCAATTCACCAATTCTACCAACGACGTTGGGAGAGTGATGCATTTCTAATAGTTACGGGGGTCATTATATACCAAAAAAAATTAGGAGGTTATTGTGAAAAAAATATAATAATTCGAGAGGTGAAAAAGAAATTATCTCTTTTTAGTAAGTTTATAACTAAGGATACAGTTTAATTTATATAACTACTAAAAATCATTATCTTTCTAGCATTTGGCTATTTAAGGTCTACCTCTAATTTTTTTTATGCATCTATTACACTTCAAAATTAATATGAAAATTTTAAAACTATCAAAATAATTATCAAATATTAATTATATATATATATATATATATCGCTTTTTAGTTGAACAGTTTATACTTTATCGCTATTTGGTATCTATCAAAAAAACTCATCCTTTTATGTTTTACACTTATCTCTATTAATATCTATCATCTTTTAATCTAGAAAATCTTATACATCACTGCTCAATAGCATTTTAAGGACACTACAAGGCCCAACTAACATTGGTATAATCGAATTTGGGTCATAAATGAGTTCACTAGAATCAATCTATTTAAAATTAGAATAATCATATAAAACGATAATCTATTTACAACCTATATAATATGTTTTAATAAACAGTTCGTATTTATCTTAGCTTGAACTCAATTTAACCATATCCTACCACATAGCTACCTCTAGAACTTGTTTATCTGACCTAATTATTGGAGAAGGATGACCTTATTGTCCAGCATAGTACACCACCCTCTTAAATGATCAAGAAAACTAATAGGCCATTACAAATGTAGCCGAGTGGTTGACTTTCTAGAAGATCAATTGCAAGTCTAATCCTTTTTATTAAACCCTAACTTCCAACTCTAACCTAACCCACCTCTACCTTTAAATTGGGTTGGTAATCAATCTTGGCCCATGCCTAACAAGAGAACAAGGATGGGAGTAAATGGCACGCAGTTGATGTGACCATGCATGTCATGTAGTCGAATATATTCCTCTTGTCTAAATATTCCAAATGCTCTCATGTTAGTGGCGTCATTCATACCTACATGCATCGGCAATTCAGCACCACCATGGATTAGCAACAGTACTAATCTTTCAGCATCCAAAAATTAATTACAATCCTCAGCTGGCCGTATATGGTTGTACAAGGATTTTTTACATAATTGCCGTTGAAATCATTGTGATTCTTTTATTTAAAGATGTCATTTCGTTTGAGACATAACTTTGATCTAACGAGTATTTTATCTTTATATAAATTATTAAAAATAATTTAAAATTAAGTTATTCAATATTATTGTACTCAATACAATAGTACAATGAAATATATATATTTATAAATATTTTACACGATCAACTTATAAGGAAGAGGTATTTTAGTCAGTTGTATATATTTATTAACTTTAATAATAATTTTTTAGAAATATTATGTCAAAAATTAACTATAATGACAATTCTAAAAGAGCCAAAAGATTTTAATAATAATTATAATATTTTAAAGAATGTAGCGGTTAATTATGATATTTTAAATAATGCGGTAATAATTATAATATTTTGAAAGAGTTTTCCATGGTCATTATATGAAATTTCATAAATATTAAGGAAAGTTGAAAAAGAAAAGAAAAAAAAAATGAAGAAGCAAAGATAATATGAAAAAAAAGAGAGTCAAGGGTATGATATTTGTTATCGAATTATAAGATATTATTATCTAACATTACATGAGAGCCATAAGTCTTTCTACCAGCTATATATAACATTAAAAAGTAAAAAAAAAAAAAAATTGAAGTTCAGCTGCATCCAAAATTCAGGAATTGATTTACAAATTAAATCTATTTAAAACCCATATTATTTGCATATAATATCTGCTCATATAAACACATTGCGTACAAGTAACATCTGTTTTAGTCCATATTTGCTAGTGTGATTAATCATAACATGAAATTATCTTACGAGAATTATTCCAAAAAATAATATTATGCATCATTGTTTGTATACAGGATCAAAACCAACATAGATTCATAGCGGGTGCCGACCACCTTTCATTTCCTTTTTCTAGTTGGTTGTCTTTCAACATCATGTCATATATTTTCCTTGAAGACTAGCAAGTAAACAACAACGATATATATATGAATGAGGATTAATGGAGAGGTATTTAAGAGCAGCATGTGTCCTCCTGAGGTGAGCAGTGGAGCTTAATTTGCATACGACTTCTCTTCTTCTCTTCTTCGTTATTTCAACTCATTCATTTTGTTCATTTATTGGGTCTAAGATAGTACAGATGACAGCTCCAACAACACATTGCCACCTACTCTGCCTCATTTAAAGCTAAGCTCTTGATGCAACCCATCAGGACTCCTCTCTCTCGCTCTCTCAGCCTCTCTCTATCTTTATCTTTTGATTCTCAACATCCTATTCAATTAAATGCAAGCAGTTGCTTCTTCTTCTCTCTCTCTCTCTCTCTCTCTCTCTCTCTCTCTCTATATATATATATATATATATATATCTTGTTTTCTTTTCTTTTCTTTTGTGAGGAAAATATAAGCTTTAGCTCCTGATGCAACTCACCAAGGCTTTCTCTCTCACTCTCTATCTATCTATTAATATCTTCTGATTCTCTACATCCTATTCATTTGAATGCAGGCGGTTGCTTCTTCTTAAATATTTTTTTTTCTTTTGTGAGGAAAATTTAAGTGGTTGTTTTACTTGTGATAATTAATGATCGCTCAAAAATGTGGATGTACCCTGGAAGTTGTCAGGTGTTATATAATAGACCAGTAATATATGTCATATTTTTAAAAATATTCTTCACATAGGACCCTATATACTGCGACATAGATAGATAAAAAAATAATAAAATATACGATACTTCACACCGCTAGGCACATATAAATAGTGGAAGATAGAGATCAAAATGGATTAAACTAGGTTTGAACTCATCATCCATCTCTAAAACTTGCTCGACTGCAATAAGCAAATAAATAGGTAAAATCTTTGAAAAGTTACAACCAGATATACTATTTACAAAAGTATTGCTTGCTAGTTTTCATATAAGTGAATATATTTCATGGTTCACTCGTACATAAAATGGTCCCATTCAAATTGAAGTGCTAATAAAAGGAAAGAAAGATACATACTTGATACCAAGATTAGAAAACAACATAGATTGATATAGTAAAAATTTGATGTTATTATTGTCGAAAATGCAAAGCAAATTGGAGTAAATATTGCTTTACAAATCCGGATAGTTGCTAGGTTTTGAGTGTACTTAAAAGGACTTTTTTCTCGATACTTTGTTGCAGTTCTTCGAGCTTCTAAGTTTGTCTTGCTGATTCTCATTTCCCTTAAAAACAGTTGGAAGAAAGCTTTTTTCTTTCTTTTTTCTTTCTTTTTTTTTTCTTTTCTCGGAGCATTTTCCCGAACTTGATGTTTCCTTTTCAAACATTAAGTCTTATTTTGATGCTGGTATGTGTCAACTTCACAATATGGCATAATAAATATCTCATTAATTCTAAGTTCATAGTCGGTAATGAAAGAGAATTTATGCCTGCCACAAAACAAAACTATTTCTTAAAATCCTCGCAAAACTTTCTTACATCCCATTGATTTCACCTCACATGCATCATACAATTGAATAAGAACTATTGTTTACAAATTTTTGAGCTATGTTATAATGTTAGTTAAAATTATATTTGACACTTCTCTTTTGGTTTTATTATCGTTTACGCTACGCATTTTTAACATGCTTTATTTAACCTTCATATTTTCTCTTTATTGCCTCAAAAACATTACGAGTTAACTAGTAACAACACTTAGTGACAAATTAGTATAAAAGTTATAATATTTTGTTTTCTTGGGTATCTACCATTAGGGTAAAATAATAGTAGAGAAAATATGGAAATAAAAACAAATGAAAAGTATAAGCTTATCTCTTATAAATCAAATACAATTTTTTATATCCTACTGATTCGGATCAAGAGAAAATACAAGGAGTAGAGAATACAAAGAAGTCATAGTATTTGAGTAAGTATTATTTATATGATATTCTCCCACCATTTCGTGTGGGATCGGCCTCTACATAGTCCCAAATTAGGGTAGATAAGATTCATGTATGTTAGAAGTTGTATATATGTAGAGTCACTAGTTGACCAATGTATGTGCAGTGTCAGTCACATTAATGGATTAGGTTCCTACGTTAAATCTTCAACCCATTAAACTACGAGACACCCAATTGACCCATTCTTATACAAGTCAAAATTGGTCCACTCTTCTTTCTTCTTTTTTTTCTGTCCTAAAACAATATCATAAATTATAAGAATCAATGTGTTCAAAGTTGTATGTCCGGCAGTTTACATGATCGTAGTTTGGAGTTGGTGGGTTATTACTTTCTTGGCAGAAATAGGTCTCTTTTACTTTATTGGTTTGGGCCAGCCAAATTTATTTTTTTTTTTTCACCTCCATTAAGTGTAAAAAAATTTATAATCATATTCCTAAAATGCTTTTCCCAACTTCTACTGTAAATTTTTTGAAAATGGATTTTAGAAGTTAAACATATTAAATTTTGACTTTTAACATATAATATATACTCCTTCGCCTACCTAGGTTGAAACCAAGATGGTGTTACTTAATCAAACCTCCCGTTTTCTCTAATTGTGATATTGTTTAAGGGAGAACATAAAAGAAAGAGTTAAATACAATTTACTCTCATACATTGTAAATTAACTTTAGATTTTTCATCCAAAGATAATAGTGCTTGCGCTTTTTTTACTCTCCTAATCTTTTGTTTTGTATCATTCAACCAATATTTATTAATGTTTTAAAGAAATATAAAAGCTCAAGGAGGTAAAAAAACATTTATATCCAAATTACAGGATAAAATATATTTAATTAACCTAAATGCAAGCTAATCAAATGATCAGTTTACTGTAAGCCAAGAATTTTGAGTACTGTCAAAGACTACAGAAAATGGAACTTAACCACTTAATTAACTTATACATTCATATCATCCAAGTCGGTATGCAATTAAAGAAGAACTTTCTTATACTCCAGTGATCATAATAGCAATCATGAACATTTGATCCTTTTAGTACTTTTGCATAGATGTATAGCTCCTTGGATATGAACAACATAGTACAAATGGTTGTACTGTCATTTAATCTTGATTAAGCTCAATTAAGATCAAATCAAATTTAAATTAATTTTAAGCCGAGCTTCAAAGGTAATCGGCTCAAACAAGCTTGACTCCTTAAGTTTCGTAATTTCTACGTACATATTTTCTAGGGAAATTTATTAAAAATACCTTACATTTAGCTTGTGTTATATAAATTAATTTTTTTAAAATAAAAATCTGACAATACTTGAAATACTCTTTACTGGACGTTAAAGACCGAATTATTTTGCATTTGCAGTTACTTTAACTCATACATATAATAATTATCTATTAAGCGAAGCTGCCATGAGTTGAGTAATAAAATTTCATTTGGTAGAGTGTAAATAATACTAAAAGAAGAACGTAGAGTGTTGTTAATATATATATATATATATATTTTTTTTTTTTTCTATATAATACAAAATTTATTTCGAGGACTATATTTAAGCTTGGTATATTCAAATTTGATGATCGAACTCAGATTAACTTGAATCAGATAGTTGAATTGAACTCACTTCCAAGTCAAGTCAAGCTTGAAACTAATCTGATCTAATTGCTATAATCAAGTGGCTGGTTATAGCTAGAGTTTAGAATTAGACAAGGCAAGGTTGATCACCAATCCTTGGTATTAAACAACATATAAGTCCGATAAGATAGGATTCGGACTCATTTGATCTAAAACTATTTTTAACCCGTTGTTGGTCATATTTATTTTTTCTTAATTTATCAACATGGATGGTTATAATATCCCTCTCATGACATTAATACTAAGTGTCCAAACAGCCATGGAAGACCAGACCACAGGAGACAGCTGTGGGGATGATGCGTGGTATAATTGGAGTGCTCTGAATCCATGGCCATGATGGTTGGATGCCCCTCGTGATGTGCTTGACAAAATCTCAGCACCAGAGTATTGATTAGGAGGTGCAACTGCTCATGGCTGTGTTCTTAAATTTTAGCCTTTATGGATGCGTGGGCCCACCTATACCCATCTCATAGAGAGAGGAAAGAGGAGAGAGGAGAGAAAGAGATTTGGCTTCCTAGCAACTTCTAAAGTGAAATTTAATTAAGTTGCTATAGAAAATGATCATATAGCTAAGCCAACTAAGATCTACTACTAAACTTCCCCATCACTTTATCTCTTTCTCTACCTTACCTCTTGTTATATATAGACACAAGAGTGTCCTTAACTTAGATAAGCAACCCTCTCTTTATCCCCCGCTCCACCTCTCTTTCTCCTTCTCTCGATCCAAGGTGTGATAGGAAATGGGTGCTCCCTTGTCTTCTTGGCCATGGGCTAACATGGGTTCATACAAGGCATGGATCTTAATCTCTCCCTACTCCTCCTTTCATGTACATGAATAGTGTGTTTTTATGTTCAGATACTAATAATAAGATCATGATGTGTGGTTCTCTCGTGCAGTATGTCATTTATGGGCCTCTCATCGCCAAGGCCATGCATTCATGGTCACAAGGAAGACTAGACTCATGGTGGCTTCACCTCTTTGTCCTCTATGCCCTAAGAGCCCTCGTCCACCAGCTTTGGTTCTCCTTCAGCAGCATGCTCTTCTTCACCCGGCGGCGGAGGGTGGTCAGAGACGGCATCAACTTCAAGCAGATCGACGAGCAATGGCAATGGTCAGTACTTAACACAAACATATTAACATACCATCAGAGCAGTAGATCATGAGTTCGAACTAACTTTTTTTTTTCTTCTTCTTCTTCTTCTTATTTCTTTCACCAACTCTTTGCCAGGGATGACTTTCTTATTCTCCAAGCTCTGATTGGATCCATGCTCTTCAACACACTCCCACCCATGAAGGAGCTGCCACTGTGGGATTTGAGAGGTTCTTTCATTGCTTTGGTGATCCATGTAGGCTTATCAGAGCCAGTGTTCTATTGGGTGCACAGGTGCTTGCATAGTAACGGCTTTCTCTTCTCCCAATACCATTCAGCCCATCACTCGTTTGTAGTCACCCAACCCTACACAGGTACAACTTGCAAACAGTGATAATTTAATGCATGAGGAAATGAAACCACTTACCTTTCTTTGGACCAGTTTGTCTTCTTCCACTCCTCCCTCTTTAAGGGGGCATAGGGGTATTAAATATTGCTGCTTTGTAAACTTGTTTTTTTTTTTTTTCCCTTCTCCCTTTTTTTGTTTCTTTTCCTCTTTGGATCAGCTGGATTTGCCACACCTTTGGAGCACCTTGTGTTGACATTGGCAATGGGAGGACCAATTCTTGGGGCGTTTTTGCTGGGATCTGGCTCCATTGGGTTGATCTATGGCCACATCTTCATGTTTGATTTCCTAAGGTGCATGGGATACTCCAATGTAGAGGTGTTTCCTCACAAACTATTTCAGGCTATCCCCTTGCTTAGATACCTCATTTATACTCCCACGTAAGTCTTTTTACCCCCTTTTAATTACTTTTTACGTTTTGTTCTTTGATGTTATAGCAGTAACTTAAAAGTCAAAGGTAAAGGTAAAGTTCTCGTGTAATGACAGTCTAAGATGGCATTGCCTCCAATGGGCTACAAGTAGGATGTTACCTAGAAACTTTAGTACTGCTGACTTAAATGAATGTCATGTAGCACAATACCTTAAAACTAGTAACCCACACTAGTAACCCAAACCTCCCTTTAATATTTTCATGCACAAACTCTAAGTACAGTGAAAAAATTAAGACATAAGATTAGGTAATTTCCATGGGATAAGTTTTTCCAAAGTATAAGAAATAATCATGTGTAGTTGTTACAAAAGTACTCAAAGAAGATACATATATTACCTAAGCGTAGTTCCTTTACAAACTGAAATCCGCATATTTAGTACTAGGAATGGAATGTGAGTAATTAGTTGTGATGGGAAAGTTTCATATATAATGAGTTGGAGAATCTCACATGCTGCCTCATTAATTAGCTAAGCAAACATTCTTTCAGTTCAAAACTTTAACTTGTACCCTTCACCAAGGTCTTAATTGATCTTCTTATTATAGCTAACGGCCAAAACTATGATAATTAGTGCCCCAATTAATCCATTCTGATATGCTGTCTAGTTCTACCAGCCTGTTATTCGGTGTCATGCCACCAAATAAGCTTAATTGATGAAAATGACTCATTTGGTACAGCATGCATGTTAGGAGAACCTTCAATTTAATTCCCCTAAACACCTTTGAAAATATTTAGTCTTGACTTTTGCCCGCAAGTAGTAAAGTTTACTGTGATATCAATAATTTCTCAAGTCAATTATACAGAATTATTAGTTGTGCATATTTGTTCTCATCTGATGGGGGACCAAAACCTCATAATATTGATAGTGGATCTCGGTGAAAGTTATCATGTCTTACTCCTTGAAGGCCGATCCAATTACCTCTTCCTATTTAATTTACTACAATTAATATCATTCATTTATGGCCCAAAAGAAGCTCAAATGGAGTGTACCTTTTTAAATTTATTTATGCAGGTATTACAGCTTACACAACATAGAGAAGAGCTCAAATTTCTGCCTCTTTATGCCTCTGTTTGATTTAATAGGAGGAACACTAAATACCAACTCCTGGGAGTTGCAGAAGGAGATAAGTTCAGGTACCAGTGCATCCTCCCTAGCTAGTAGAAAGTGTACGAACTAGTATAGATGAATCAAATAAGAAAAACTATTTACATGCTATTTTATTTTATTTTTACCCACTTGGTACTATCAATTCCTATTTGAAACAAGCAGTGGGGTACAGTGCTTAATTATGGGCACAAAGTGATTACTAGTATTGAACATTGTTGATAGCCAATGCAAGGCGCATGTCCAGTAGTTGCAAGTGCTAATAAAATTAAGTTCTCAGTAAGATAGTGGCAGATAGATGCATCTCCCAAATGGAGTACTTACTATGCATGAGATATAGGAATAGTTTTGCCTTGGGCCATCACATGACAATTTATTTGTACAAAGTTTTGGGTGTTTGGTGCTGGCCCAGAACTAGTCTTTTCTGAACTTAAAGCACTTTTGCTTTTATGGCTTTGCCTGCCACATGACAAGGTAACTTGCACTATCTTACTGCAACTTTTTTTTCAATTTGATCTTGTCTTCTTTTACTGATGAATAAAGAACTCGCATGCCACAGCAGTTTGAATATCAAAAGATTAAAACTAGGGAATTTACTGAGTATATATATATATATTATTCCAAAGTCTATTCTTATTGGTTCTTTTGTGGTTATTATTCAGATTGTTCTAAGAAAGTGTTTGAAGAATATACATATGAAATAATATTAAAGCTATCATTCTCTGTTAGCTTAATCTTTTATTTTAAGTAGCCGATAAATTGACATCCTATTGGTGATTTCTATTCGATTCTGCAGGGAAGAATGACCAAGTTCCAGACTTCGTCTTCCTCGTGCATGTGGTGGACGTGATCTCCTCCATGCACGTAGCTTTTGGTTTCCGTGCTGTTAGCTCGAAGCCCTTCGCGTTTAATCCCCTCTTTCTGCCTCTTTGGCCTCTGGCCTTCCTGGCAATGGTGGCGATGTGGATTTGGTCCAAGACTTTCTTGGTCAGCTTCTACAACCTCAGGGGTCGACTCCACCAAACGTGGGCTGTTCCAAGATACGGATTCCAGGTCTACTTTTCTTTTTCTCACGGTTGTTTTAAACTCTTGTTTCTAGAGTTTAAAGATGATCATTTTACCCTAGTAGAAATTGCTTACTTCATAAAAAAGAAGAGTAATTTAATCATTTTATATGCATCTATCACTATCAGCTTAAGCTTTTAGAACAGTTATTAAGTTATATGATTTTGAATGCATGCAGTACTTCTTACCGTTTGCGAAAGATGGCATCAATAAGCAGATTGAGCTAGCAATACTAAGGGCAGATAAGATGGGAGTGAAGGTGCTAAGCCTTGCTGCACTGAACAAGGTTAGTTTTATCTTACCTTTTAATATCTATCCCTGGATAACTCCTCCTTACAGAGAACCATGTGGAGGCATTTATGAGCGGTGTGGTCCTAAGGAGTTAATTATTTCTGGTACCAAACTAATGGATCCCTTAGATTAATTGAGTTGGTATAAGAGCTTACAGATAAAGGATCCAATGGGACCTAATGCTTTTTTCCAGGGCCACATTAGTACTTTCTTGTTAAACTTTTTATTTCTCTACTTATGGTGTAGCTCTCTATTGACTTAGATTAATTTATTTGTTAGGAGACTTCATAGTAGTTAGAACATAAAAGAAAGTTTTGAGAGTAATTGATGAGCTAACATAGTAGCAAATCAGAAGAAGTTAAGTTCAAATTCAATCCCTCGAGCCTTAGTAACTGGTAAAATTTTATAAATTTAATTGTTAAAAGACAGAAGTGCCGATATTCTTGTTTATATGTATAGCGGTACTCGAAAATTTATTCTGTTTTGTTTTCTCCTGTTTGTTCTAGAATGAAGCTCTAAATGGAGGTGGAACACTGTTTGTAAGCAAGCATCCAGATCTGAGAGTGAGAGTTGTGCATGGCAACACACTAACAGCAGCAGTGATCCTAAATGAAATTCCCAACAATGTGAAGGAGGTCTTCCTCACTGGAGCTACATCTAAGCTTGGAAGAGCAATAGCTCTATACCTCTGCAGGAAAAAAATTCGAGTCCTGGTATATATATATATATATAATTATAATATATTTCATCATAAGAATTCTCTAGTAAATTTAACTAATTAAAATGAAGTAATTTTTCTCTCTGTTTCTGTTATTTTTTCGCAGATGCTTACTCTATCAACTGAAAGGTTCTTAAAAATTCAGAGGGAAGCCCCTCCAGAGTTCCAACACTACCTTGTTCAAGTCACCAAATACCAAGCAGCTCAAAATTGCAAGGTAACAAATACTAGGCTTTTATTTATTTATTTAGGGTTTAGGGTTTATGTCGAATTAAAAGTAATGAAAAGATAAGAGTGTAAACTGCAATAAACGCATATTAATATAGAGTGCGAAAGCGAAGAAAAGAATCCCTATATGTTAATATGTTATTTTTACAGACGTGGCTCGTCGGAAAATGGTTGTCGCCGAGAGAACAAAGATGGGCGCCGTCGGGCACGCACTTCCACCAATTCGTTGTCCCCCCAATCATTAGCTTCAGGAGAGACTGTACCTATGGAAAGTTGGCTGCCATGAGGCTTCCTAAGGATGTGCAAGGGTTAGGAGTTTGCGAGGTAAGCTTTAGTACTCATTTCATGTATAAGTTTTAAGTTCTGCATGTTTTTCTACAACAGAGTAATAGTACGATTTCATCATGAAACAAACAGTACACAATGGAGAGAGGAATAGTTCATGCCTGCCACGCCGGCGGCGTCGTCCACCATTTAGAAGGCTGGACTCATCACGAGGTCGGCGCCATCGACGTCGACCGGATCGACGTCGTCTGGAAAGCTGCATTGAAGCATGGCCTATCACCTGCCTGAGGTTAAGAAGTGCCATAACATAATAACATAATGTATTCATCTCTCTTTATGGCCTCTATTTCCTCTCTCTCTCTCTCTCTCTCTCTCTCTCTCTCTCTCTCTCTCTCTCTCTCTCTCTCTCTCTCTCTCTCTCTCTCTCTCTCTCTCTCTCTCTCTATCTCGCTCTTGTTCAATGTAACAGAAATTGAGAAGCATAGCTCTCTCACATATATATGAACACATGTTTGCCATAGGGATGTGTCGATGATCAACCTTGCTTAATGCATGCATGCATGCATGCACCAAGATGTTAATCTTTTGTATGTGGATGTGGATGGCCTTGTCCATGTAATTAGAGGGCTTCACTACTTTAGTTGAGTAGTAATTAGGTATGATGGAGATTGGATACTGAGAATAATTGCATAGATATTTGCTGAACATGACATTTTTTTTTACAGGAAAGAGGTATTTAGGAAGTTATATATATATATATATATATATATATATATCAATGTACTACTAAAAAATAAGCGAGTCTAGGAAAAATTTATCAAAAATTTAAATACCCTTATATGAATATTTAAAGATTCAAAATACCATGCCATTATTTTTCTTCGTAGATAATTAATGCAATTAAGATTTAACGCCTATATTTTCATTATTTGCAAGTTGAGCTCTATAATTTAACGAATATTATGTGCAGAAAACACTATGAGTTAAATTTGAACTAATTATTTGAATAGATGAAAATATTCTGTCAAATTAATTTTTTTAAATGACTAAAATATATTTAAATATATGTTGGGTAAGTATAATTTAACTGAGCGTATTTTTGTAATCTTTCTACTATAGTTAACTTAGTTTAGGTGTTTGGTTAAGTTTAACTAACAGATTTAACGGTAGGGTGTTTTCTGCACATATTTAAATCATAATGCATGATTTATAAATAGTAAAAATATATGGTGCAAACCGCAATTTTGTCATAAGATAGAATGTCACATGCAAATTTTCCTCGGTCAAAATAAGGAGTATTTTTAAAAGTAATAAAATATTTTCTATTTTATAATTTATTGGTAGGTTAAAATTAACTCAATATATTTTTGAGATATTAAAAATTAAATATATAAATATCCATATATATATATTTATTTATTTATTTATAAGAAGAGGCAGAACCTAGTCTTAAAAATTTTCAAATAATACCCTACAGTTTAGTGGTTTTATTATTAGCACCATACATCTCTTCGAGGCATTTGTATCTTAACCTCTCTTTTTCTATCTATAATTCTCATAGGACACCTTGCAGCTATAACTGTTATTAACTCTATATTATGATTTATATAGGAAGTTTTTTTTAAGAAAAAAAGAACACTAACCCATGCAAACAAAATTTACTCTAACATACCCTTAAGAAGAAGATTAATTCTTGACAAAGTTTTGCTTTTATAATGGTACTTTTATGCTAAGATATTTTAGAGGTTAAGGAAAAGTTAAACTTAGCATCCCTGCTCAAATATTCATATTCTGATGCCATTTTTTTAGAGATAAGTTAGAATAAATTAGCCGAGTATTATATGCAACCTAAATGGGTCATATTACAAATTATCTTAAAGATAAGGTGCTAATCACATATTACAATAATACAGTGTTATTTGATAAAAAAAAAATAGTAAGTCTTTACGAAATAGACTGAAATAAAAGAAGCAATGCTGTATCTAGGCGTTGATAACTCCACAACAGAGCTTGTGCAGTGTCATTCAAATCCTCTCGCTCAAGAGCAGCTCTCCACGCCCCTACTTCTCGTCTTTTACTCAGCTGACCACCTACTGCTTTCGCCATGAAAGGAGATTTACCTAGCTTTTGCACGATTTGCTTCCCTATCTTCTCTAACTCCTCTTGTTGATACGAGTCATTTAATTTAGTCTCGCCAAAAGCATGATGCATGAAAAGTGAGATGAACTCATCCTCTCTTAGATCTTTTAATCGCATAATGTTTTTAGGGCACAAAGCCATTGGCATATTCTCTGTTCTTGTAGTCACTAGCATCTTGCTTTCATTATCTCCAACAGCTAGAGGAGCAACAAGTTGTTCCCATTCTGTCTCATTCATTGACTCATCGCACGAAACATCATCGAACACTACCAATACTTTCTTTGATCTTATCATTTTCATAAGCACACCTTGCAACGCGTCAAGATTCTCGAGAAGTGGGCACTCCTTCTTAGAAGCGGACTCGATCATCTCTCTCGTGTGCTTGAAGACATCGACCTCACGAGAGACGCAGACCCAAATCCTAACATCAAAATGCTCAACTACTCTTTCATCGTTGTAGACTAACTGTGCAACAGTGGTCTTACCAGCACCTGCGATGCCAACAATGGCGACGGCCGAGAAGCCTCTTTTACTAAGTAAATATTTATTTATTATCTCTTCGCGTTCATCATCTCGCCCAAACACTCGTTGTGGAGGTATGGAGGTGGTCATATTTGGTCGTCTATTAGATAGTTCATGGAATGTATTACCTTCAAAAGCAATCTTCTCAAACTTATTTAGACTTCTTCTAATCTTGTTACTCTTTTGAAGGGCCAAATGGGACATTCCTATGTTCAACTTTCTCACAAGTTTCTTCATCGGTTTCTCTTTATGAAGCTGGCGATCATACAAGTCCACCATGTCCGCTGCCTCATAAAGAGCATCTTTGAGCTTCTTCAGCCATAGCTCCAGCTCTCTCCTATGCTCGCAGCTCTTTTCGACAGCCTCGATCATAAGTTGGAACTGGGGGAGGATGGTGGTCTCCAGATCTCGTAGCATAGTTGAGATTATAGTTTGAGATGATTATTTGCTTCTATTAGACAATCAATTGAGCAAAAATTAAGCTATTAAGTAACGAATAAATAATATATATCATACATTTAAACATTTATCGAGGCTAGGCGAAGTTCGAAATTATCATTACAAAAATCAAGCCTTCATATTATGTTAAATAAACAATTGATATAAAAGATTAATTTGCTAGATAACAACCAAAAGTGTAAATATATATCATACCTTATAAGAATGGCAAAGAAGTTGGAAGATGGAAGCAGAGAGTAGAGATGGAGAGAGCCAAGCAGAACAAAGGGGTGGGTTAAAAAGAGGAGAATGGCAAGTAGAGGAAGAAAAGTACAATTTGTATTCTTTCATGGTGATGGATGGATCAGTAAGGAATAATATGGCCAACAAAAAAGTAAGGAATAATATAGCTAACCAAAAGTGAGGAATAATATATAGCCAAAGGAGAAGAACCAGATGCCTTCTTTCAAAGAGAGCAACTTGTAGCAAAATAAAGTCCTTTTACCTCAAAGTTAGTAATGATATAGTTTTATTATTAAGCAAATATTTCTTCAACCCTTTCTCGTGACCAAGGAGATTATGGGTTCGACTCCAAACCCAAATAATATTGTGGAGAAATTATTTGGTGATTTAGTAGCTTGGCTTGATTCGGTTGATGACTCGGCAATGCAGTTAGTTTGGATGAGCAGCTCGACAACACGACGGCTTTGAGTATGACTCAGCGGTGCTTGGTTTAGAGCAATTGTTCGATGACGCATATGGCTTGAAACTTAGACTAGACGAGTTGCGCGATGGCTTGAAGCAAGTCTTGGCGGCGTTTGGTTTAAAGTAATTGTTCGGCGACGCATATAGCTTGAAGCTTAAACTAGACAGTTAAAATGTTGGTGGGCCTAAGTGCTTCTGTATCTAAGGAGTACTGGCCCTTTGTCTAGCCATATCTAGCCTTCGGGCTCATGAATGATAAAAAAATTAGAAAAAAAATATTTCTTCGTACTTTTGTTCTTAGCTTTATAGTTAAATAAGAATTACACTCTCTAAAGTATAACCTATTTATTATTATTATTATTATTATTATTATTATTATTATTATTATTATTATTATATATGACTTATTTTTAGTGGCACATTGATTTTATTAACTATGGAAAACATCCAAAATGCTCATTTCTTTAGTTGTTTGTTTGTTTTTTCTCTTATAAAAATATAATGGGATCAATTTAAATATTCTAGATATCATTTTAACTTTATTTTAATTAAAAAATAAAAAAAATGTAAAATTGCACTAAAGTTTGGTGGGCATAAGTGTGTTACGATTCAACCACATGGGTTAAATAGAATCAAATCGAGTCGAGTCAAGTTAATTATTTAGCTTTATCTTATTATTTTGAATTTTAAATAAATCGAATAATTCACATGTGGATCTGATCCGCTAGAGATTTTATTGGTGTAAATAGGGGTAGACATGGGTTGATAATTATTATTGGAAGAAATCTGAGTTTAGTCAGATTTTCGTCCTTATCTTTTATCTAGTTGTTAGATTGTTTTATCTTTCTAAGAGTATATCATAGCCGTACCTCCAGCAGTCATCCTACAATACGGCCATCCACCACTACCCTTAGCTGTTCGCCACCCTCCGACGACCGCTACAACATCAGATGTTTACAATTCTACCATGTTCTAACCTATCTCGACTGTTTTATTTTTAACTTTTCAACCCGGCCTCCGATTTAGGTGAAACGAGAGCCGATAGAACCCTATCTCACGATGCTACCTCCACTTAAGTTTTAATAATTTTCACATATCTAGTTCTTAAGAAAGTGACTCTATATCTATGAAGAGTTGGCCTTCAAGCTCATGAATAATAATAATAAAAAGGACTCTAGGTGTAACTAATTCTAATTAAATTATAGTTTTAGCATTAGCAACTTATTATTCCGATCGATAAATTAATTTTCTTGCATTAGGTACTTCTCAATTATATTTTTTAAAAATACACTGTTGTGCTGTAAGATGCATTTAGCGTGATTTCCGAGGCACGTTGTTTTTGCTCGTTTTCTAATTAAATTATAGTTCTAGCGTTAGCAACTTATTATTCCCATCAATTAATTAATTTTCTAGCATTAGGTACTTCTCAATTAAATCCAAAAAAAATATTACACTTTGTCGTTTGGGTAATAAGATGTGTTTAGCGCGATTTCCGAGGCGCAATTTCTACTCACAATAGGATAACTAGTTTTTTTTAACCACGTCAACGTTTTCATTTCCTCTAATCCAATAAGATTAGAAGATTAAGTTAGATGAGATTATTGGTGAAACTCCTTTTCGTAACCAATATTAATTAAGATTCATGACCAAGGTATCAAAGACTCCGTTGGTTTAATAATAATAATAATAAGCAATTATAAAAATTGATCATATTCTAGTACAATTTTATTTTATTTTTGGGAGGGTTATAATCTCAAATATGGAGGTAAACTTAGGAATCAAAGTGTCCAAGTTTTGAGGATTTAAAATTAAAAAAGACATCATAGTCTTCTTTGATTCAAAAAATGAATTAAATTTATCAAAGCCTTTGCTCTCTTCTTCTCTTTGACCTACTTCTACTCTTCCAACCAAACAAAAGTTTCACCATCTACTACCTCCATATTTTTCTAGGTCTTGGGAATATCTATTATTTTAAGTGCAGATGGCAAATAATTGAGATCACCAAGACTATAGCGTTACTTGTTTTCATAATTAATTATTTATTTGATAGTGGGTTGTTAAGTTTTGGGATTTGTTAAGCAATCAATTAATGCTTGCATTAGAAAGAGCCAAAAAAAAAAAAATTAATGGGAAGTGGTTTATAATGAAAGTTTACCTACCATAAGTACTTGTGTGGTTAAAAATAATAATTATATTTTTATTTTAAAAATAAATATTCTTAGATTAAAATTTTTATTTTAAAAATAATAAATAAAAATACCTATGAATTTAGAAAAGCTAATAATTATAATTTAGCCTAAATCATCTAACAAGAACTTGTTTTAACAAATAATTATACATTCGTTTTATTATATATATAATATCATTTTATATATTATATATCGAGCCTATTCGAGCCGACCTCGAGCAAGCTGACTCTAGCTCGACTCAGCTAAATTAACCTTTTAATCTCAAAATTCTAGCTTGGCCCTGGAAGCGAGTGAGCTTTTTTGACAGCCCTACTCACAAGTTTAAGCGGTTGAAAGCATACTTTTTTTTTGTGGAAGAAATTAAAATGAATTGCTTCTGGATTCAGCTATCTATAATTAGCCTATATTGCATTATATTCCAAAATTCCACCCTAATGAAGCAATTATGTAATTAAAGAGTATAATTAAATGTTACTAGTCAATTGTACAGTGTGTTCATGGTTAAACATGCTCATGTATATGATTGTTTTCAAGTTCTAATTCTAATAGCACTGGTTTAATTAAGACCATCAAGTATCCCCTTCTCTCTAGAAAAAAGAAAAAGAAAAAAAGAAGAAGAAAGAAATGGATATTACTAAGCTTATAAGTAAATCCAACTACATGGTGTCGTAAACCAAAGCCAAATTAGGTACATAAAATTAACACCATCATCCTAAACGGATAATCCACTCTTTATCCTCGTTTCCTCCCCGGATAAGAATTATCGGCCTCTTATTCTTGGACGCAAAGCTATCAGCCGAATAGACGACGATGAGAAAGATGAGGAGGATAACATTAGCAACTGCAAACTTCTTCCACTCGTTCTTCAACGTAGCAACTACCCCTGCCTTGCAAGATTGGCACTCAAAACAGAGGGCGTTCTGGTCATTTGACCATGTTTTGCAATCTCGGTTAAAAGTAGAGGAGTTAAACCCTGCAGGTTTAATCCATACTGTTGGATTCTGGTAGGTGAAGTTGCAAGCAATTGGAGGCTTGCAGCACCCGGACTGCAATGTAATCATAAAAAGAGATGGATTAGTGTAGGATTAATCCATGAATAGGAGTAATTTTTTCTTAGTTATTCTCATCCCTAGTTTTACTACCACCTCACAGAGGTCACTAGTTAAAATCCAATATCATTCCACTAAATATCAAAAACTCTTATACAATATAAGCACTTTTAACCATCTCAATGTTATCTATTGATAAAAATCTTTTATAAAGTTGTCTAGTTTCTTAATCTAATATATTTGTCGAGAAGAACTAACCTTTTATTTCTGAGCTAATAATCGTATGTATACTTTTCTAAAATCTCTTATTTATGTGCGAATGCGTATATCCTTCTAAATTTTAAATTTATCTTTCAAAACACTTAGATTTTTATATGGATGCCCTTAAAAAGCATTTAAATTTTGATTTATTAAGTAGAAAGACAAATACTACTCTTAATTAAGGGCCCAAAAAAATTTAAAAGAAATTAAGAGTAAATATATTAACCCAACTCGATCACCTGAATGAGAGAGAGATGACTGCCTCTGTGACAAACCTTCCCTTCCTGCATGCAGCTCTTGATCTTCCCCCAGTTCTCGCCATCCTCGACCCTCTTCTGAAGCCAGAGGAGGAAGAGGACGAGGAGGTAGAGCCAGAGGAGGCACGAAGCACCGGCGTTAACGTAGGAGCTGCATGCGCCGACGAGGCCCGCGACGGAGACGACGAGGAGGAAGGCGCCGAGCAAGACGACGGGGCGGTGGAGGAACTTTTCGCACTCGGTGGCGGCACGGCGGCGAAGGCCGAGGGACGAGCCGGAGAAGAGGATGCCGATGGAGAGGAGGAGGAGAAGGAGGTTTAGGATGGTGAGGAGTTTATTGCTGAAGCGAGCCATTTGTAATTAGTGGAGAGAAGAGAGAAGAGAGAAGAGAAAACTATTATATATATAAACATACCAACTACGAGGGAAGGAGGGTAAAGTCCAAGGCAATTTACTCTATTACCCCTGTTCTTCAGAATATTTTCCCTTTCAAAAAAATCAAATACCTAAAATACCCCTCGAGAAAAGCACGGATGCAATAATAAATGTTAATAATAATAAAATAATTTTATAAATCACACTTTATATTTTTACTTATTTTTGTAATTCAAACTATGTCTTTTAAAATTTTCTAATATGATTATAATTATCATTTAATACCCTGACGTTATTTTGACTAATTATCGCGAACCAAATTACTAAAATTAAAAGTAATAGAAAAATAGAATAAGTTAATATAAATAAAACTATAAAGTTTTTTAATATAGTAATACTTTAAATAAATATAAAATACAAATACTACTAAAAAGATTAGAAAATAAAATTAAAATTTGGGTAATATTTTATATTTTATATAAAACACAAAATACTAGTAATAGTTTGTTAATAGATGCTAATCTATCCCTAATATCTTCTATTATTTTCGTATCAAAGACAGAGGATAAGTGATCAAATCTATACAAACATACCATTAATTTATATGTGTCTAAGAGTAGCCTAACACTCTAAGTAAAACCATTAATTTTTATTTTTTTTAAGGGTATACATGCACACAAAAAGAACATTTTAATAATAACGCTAAAAACTTAGGGTAATTAATTAAAAACCTCAGTACAAGATTCTCTATAAATAAAATATTCCAGAGTCAATTAGGAGACTAAAAAAAGTGCTCCAAGTTGTTGAAGTTGTTGAAGGGAAAAAGATTGAGTTAATACAAACAAAGGTTACCCTTGGAAGATTAAAAAATAATGTGGTGGAAGAATATTTACTATAGTCTATAGATAATTGATAAAGTTATAGTTAATATTTTCTGATCATATGTCACACTAATTTGTTTGTTAATATTAGACCCAGAAAGTATAATCTATTAACAGGAGCAAAAGGGATAAAAGTATATGCTTGTATGCCATCTTGCAGCCCAATGAAACTGTGGGATCTTCATCCATGTTTAATGTCTAAGTTTTTATATCATTAGGCACTTGTCATTAACTTCAAACCAGAAGAAAAGAAAAGAAAATTAAATTAAAGTGATGTTGTTTGGCTTCTAGGTGTGATTTCAGAGAGTTGACTTGATTTAAAAGGCATTTTTCCACTCTCAATTAGGTTGGTTGTTAGTTAAGCTATTAATTTCCTTTCCACTAATCTAATGATATTAGAAGTCATAAGCATTTTGACTAAATGTAATAAGAATCAAAATGATTTGAAGAGGACAAGAGAAAGAAATAAAACCCTTTATTTTTATCCTCTTTTTGTTTATCATTCACATGGATATTTAACACTAATTGACACTGATCATATAGACAAAATTAAATTAGTTTTAAATACAAAATAACTTTAAAACATTTTAAAACCTTTTTCAAGTATTATGTATTTTACCTTTTTATTTTTAAAAAAAAATCTATTTAATTAGCTGTTATTAGTGCAATGTTAAAAGTATATGAGTTAAATAATAAATATCTATAAGATAAGATATGAATTATAATAGAAGTAAAACATAAGACGTTTTTAATGAAATTTCCAAAAGATAAAGTCCCAGAAATGATTATTTTAGTCAGAATCCATAGGCTCATAAGATTTAAGGGCATATGCCTTACTTTGGATACATAGATGGTGATTTATTTCCCAAAGCAAGGATTACTTAAAGGCTCAACCACAAAATTGGCCCTAATCAATTATGCCCACCATTCGACCCAAAGTGATATCCTGAGCCATATCCACCACCAAACCCTTGTCCAGACCCAAACCCTCTACCAAAATTAGACCATGATCCAGAGTTTGAACCTGAGAATGAACCAGATCCAGAGTTCAAACCACCTGATGTGGTGTATGATCTCCCATTTGAACTTGACCACCCACCGGTGCCTGAGCTAGATCCAGATGATGCAGTTGAGCTTGAACCAGAGTTGGCACCAAAACCCGAGCCCATGGCGGTAGTCGATGCACCTGATTCAGCTTCTGAGCTTGATCCAGATGATGAACCCGAGTTGGAGTTAGACCATGCACCCGAGTTTGAATTTGAACCCGAATTTGTGCCATAACTCGGGCCTGTGATGGTAGTTGATGAGCCTAAGCCAGCTCCCGAGCCAGCGCCAGATGATGCCGAGTTGGATCCTGAGTTAGAGTTAGACCATGCATCGGAGTTCGAATTCGAACCTGAGTAGACACTTGAACCCGAGTGCGATGTCGTAGTCGATGCACCTGAGCCAGATGATGCCGAGTTGAATCCTGAGTTAGAGTTAGACCATGCATTGGAGTTTGAATTTGAACCTGAGTCTGGACCTAAACTCGGGTGCGTTGTGGTAGTCGATGCACCTGAGTCGGCTTCCGAGCCTGAGCCAGATGATGCTGAGTTGGATCCTGAATTAGAGTTAGACCATGCACCTAAGTTTGAACTTGAACCAGAGTTAGCACCAAAATCCGAGCCTCTACTGGTACTGGATGCACCTGAGCCAGCTTCTGAGCTTGAGCCGGATGATGCTACATTGGATCCTGAATTAGAGCCGGACCATGCACCTAAGGTTGAACCAGATGAGGGATTGGCATTTGATGCACCAAAAGATCCTGGACCTAAAAGATGTGGCTCATTGTTTAGTTCATGCTAGAAGTTACTACTGTTAGGACTCAATTGAAAAAAAATTAAGTTGTTACCTAAAGTTGAGCCTGACCCACGATTGGAACCAGCACCATAAGCGCAATGTGTGTCCTCTTTATGAGTCGTAGTCGTAGAAGATCCTCCGGTGGAGCCAAACGATGCGCCCGAGTTCGAACTAGAACCGTAACCATTGCTTGAGCCTGAACTGGATCCATAAGCCGATCGAGAACCATAATTGGACGATGAGGCTCCACCCGATCCAGCATAAGTCCCCCCACCGAAGCCTGAACCAGAGTTCGAGCCAGAACCATAACCATAGCTTGAGCCTGAGCCTGAGCCTGAGCCTTGTGTTGAGCCATAACCATAATTTGAGCCTCCACTTGACCCAGTGTAAGATCCCCCGCCAAAACCCGAACCATAGTTTGAATCAGAACCGCCAAAATTAGATGATGCTCCCGAGCCCGAGCCATACCCCGATCCTTGACCGGAAGCAACATAAGAACCTCCTTGAGGACCAGACCAAGCACCAAAGCCTGATCCCTGGCCTGAGCTCGAGGCAAAAGCAGAACCAGAACCAGAACCATAGCCTAGCCCAACACCTGAGCCATCAAGCCCTAGTCCAACCCCCAACCTTACTCCTATCCCACCACCCAAGCCCACACCCAAGTCCTTTCTCATTGTTCTACCCTTTGCACCACCCAAACAAAGCGAAAGCACAACAAGTGCAACAACTAGTGCTCTATCGGACGCCATTGATGCCATTCCTTCTTTCTCCAATGATGTTAATGAAGAATTAGCAAGTGATTTATATAGGCATAAATGACATAGTTAAGCACTAACACGAACATGTGATGCTGAGTAAGTTCACATGACAGTGCTGTTAAAAGCTCCCAAAGGCCACGTCCGCATGCTCTCGGATTTGGCCGCACGTATGCAAAGTGATTGGATTCCATGTGGGTCTCACCTAATCTTTTGGAGATTAACATTTGGTTCCACTTAAACTAGGAGTATCTCACGTTAGATTACCTCCAGATTCGTGCTCCAAAGTTCGTCGTAGAAGTTTCTAGAATTGGTGGACCTCTAAGCGTTGGGCTGATCTTTCTTTAGATGCTATATGTTATCGTTCTACTGTAGTTTTCAAACCATCAATTAAAAACTCGGTAAAACTTCCATGCATATTATCCATTTATCCATTCGAGTATATATGTCTATCCATCTTTACCCATAGAAATTTATCCAAATTATAAGCAATACAATAAAAATACAATAGGCTCTAATTACATTTGCGTCCATAGTTAATTATTGTTTACATGAACATATATTCAATCATATACATCTGTTTACAAGTTTACTGTGAACAGAGGTCAATTATTGTTTACATGAACTAAGAGCAGATATACAATGCTACATGACTTACTACCTACAAGACCTCTCCAGAATGAGAAAAAAGAAGCGATGCTGCTGAAGAAATCAGAAGATGAACATGATTAAGCATTTGATTCTGCAGCAAGAACATATGGCTTGTCTCTGATTGTATCTCAACTTTGTGAACAGAGCTCTCCTATTTCGCTAAAAATAAAGTGAATTTACACAAGATCTGCTGCATGAACTTCTTGGGCCTGCATTACTAGATTCTACTTCTAAGGCTTGAGATTCTTAGCCTCGAATCCTTTCTTGCTGAGCATTCTAGTAAGATTATCATGTAGGTCTGAAGTAACTCTTAGTTTATGATCTGGCAGAGAATAATTCTTCTCCAGGGCAGTCTCCAGCTGCTGAATTTAATGTAGATAGCTCACCATCATCAGAAGGCAAAGATGTTTCAGCATTAGTTACTTCATTTGATTCAGAATGAAGTCTACCAATGTTACTTGGTCCAGAAGAAGGCAAATATGTTGCAGGATTTGTTTCACTTTTATGTAAAGCTGAATCCTACCCAAAAGTTACTTGTGTTAGTGAAGTCTTATGTATAGATTGCCATAATCAAGCAACAGCTAGGTTCACCTGAAAGATTGCCATATAGTTTCTATCACTGTGAAGTCCTCACAATCTACATCCAATTCTTCATTCCTGAATCAAGAAAGCTTTTGAGTGTTGAAATTTTGCAGGGACTAGCTTCCATAATAAACCAGCAGAAAGAATAGAGTGAAATGCCCAGAGACATACTCAGAAACTCTTCCTTCTCAACTCTTTCACATATACACCTGTATATGTGGGTATCTTACTGAAGCAAGTTATATTGGATCTCCAAATGAACCAGGCAGAAAATAAGTTGAGGATAATTATCTCCATAGATAGTTTACCTCATTATTATAACACAGTATTGGAGATATAGACAAGTAAATCACAGAAAAATAAGTTGAAGATTCAACTATCCATTTACACTACAATACGATGAAAAGCAAAGAGGACATATATAGTTGCTCAAAATAGGTAGAAGTCATTGCAATAATTGCTACGTTGTTGAGAAAGAGAAAGGTTACATGCCGGAGAAATTCTGAATCAAATAGGAATAAATTTTGTATATTCTTGTTGTAAATAACAATCAGAAAGTAAAACAATAATATTAAGCGACAAAAGGCATTATTTTCTTTCTATCACTATTAGGAAGTTCTAGGACCAGAAGCTGAAACCATTTGTTATAATAGAGAAACCATCTCTATTAAGTTCAGGAAAGTACAAACTAAGTTTACATGGAGAAAAAAGGAAACCCTACGAGATATATACCAGCCATATCGGAGAACTGATGATGAACTTCTGTGAGAGTCTAGCTATGATCAACAAGTACAACTTCGTCAACAGTCTGAGACTCCTGCACTCCTGCTGCATCCTTATTTTAATTGTATATACTTACATATAAATATAAATATTATAAAATTCTTAATAATATATATTTAATTTGATAGTAATAAATTATATTATTATTAAAATAAGTTTTGTATGTACTAATAAGATCAAAAATATAATATTAAATAAACCAATATTCTATCAAATTAAATATTTATTCATAGATAAAACATTTACTATTAGACTTTTTTTTTATTTTTTACTATAAAATATAATAATATTTAGGATAATATTTGTATACCTAGAACTATTAAGAAGAGGGCTAATACTAGTATAAGCTATTGTAATGTTTAGATCAATACTAGTATAAGGTGTAATAATTACATTTGATGTGATATAAAATTAATATTAAAATAATGAAATTGAATTGGGAATTGGTGATGTTTTAAACCCAATGACGAAAATATTCTTAATTATATGTTAAATAGTAAATAGTATGAGGCATTTTTACTGCGGACTTCTCCATATTGTGCAAGGTTATATAGTACACGATTATAACCCCGCACTCCGGTGTGTAGGGTATTACCATGCACTATGCAGGGTTATAACCCCGCATTCAGGTGTTCATTGATGCTACTTGGTGAGGGCGTTAGAGCGATCGTGGGTGAGAGTGGAGATGTTACCCCACCATAGGGAGACACAGTCGAGGAGGGACGGGGAGGCATGACAAAGGAGGACGAGATCGTCGCAGGCGAGGACAGCAGTGAGGCGAAAGGATGGGGAAGGGGAGGTCAATGCGGTGGTGAGGGTGACGTGGGAGTTGGAGAGGAGGCGAGGGAGAAGAGAATGTAGAGGGTCGCGGTGGAGACCTTAGGTTGGGGGAGGAGAGATCGGATCGAAGGCCGAAGATGAGCATGTCATAGAGGTCAAAGGTAAGGTTGAGCGAGCGAAAAAGGTTGAACGCGAGTTTCTTGTAGATGACAGAGAAGGGGGAGCCGATGATCTCATCGCAAATGGTCTTGACGATGGTGGAGATGTCGTGGCCGACGGTGGAATGCTGGAGGGCTTGGAGGAGCGCGCTTAATTGCTTGAGAGCATTGGTTACTCCACACCGTGCGGAATAATACCCCGCACTATGTGAGTATACGAGGCTGCCTTTGGAGATAAGAGAGAGAGGAGATAGCAACTGTAGCTTATATGACTAATGTGTTGTCATCTCAAAGGGCAAATTATAATCTTAGGTATTTAATAAATAATTTTAGAAATTTTTATAGAATAAGATGAGAGAGAATATTGAAATAGTATACTAGAATAAGATAAGATGTTGTTTAGTTACTACACTAGAATACGCCTATTCATATTCCACAAGTGAACAGAGGCTTAGTTAACATTGCAACTATATTGGCATTGCACATTTACCTTAGCATTCTATACTTAGTTATACATCATCTGTTCCATCAATTTACTTCGTATCAAATCGAAAGATATTTCAGTAACTTTTCTTTTTTACCTTCACTTTATATCACATAAAAAAAATTAATTATTACACATTTATTTCATAATAAAAGTGAACAGAAATAATTATTCCTAGAATAAAACTTAAATTTTGGTAATAACAAATAGGAATCGATATTTCCATTTGAACCTTATTCCATATGTGAAAGAAGCTTAAAATTAACGCCATCATCTTAAACGGATAATCCACTCTTTATCCTCGTTTCCTCCCCGGATAAGAATTATCCGCCTCTTATTCTTGAACACAAAGCTATCAGCCGAATAGACGATGATGAGAAAGATGAGGAGGATAACATGAGCAACTGCAAACTTCTTCCACTCGTTCTTCAAGGTAGTAACTACACCTGCCTTGCAAGATTGGCAGTCAAAACAGAGGGCATTCTGGTCATTTGACCATGTTTTGCAATCTCGGTTAAAAGTAGAGGAGTTAAACCCTGCAGGTTTAATCCATACTGTTGGATTCCGGTAGGTGAAGTTGCAAGCAATTGGAGGCTTGCAGCATCCGGACTGCAATGTAATCATAAAAAGAGATGGATTAGCGTAGGATTAATCCTTGAATAGGAGTATTTTGAAGAAGATTATAGTAGTAGTATTCATTTTCTTAGACATTCTCATCCCCCGTTTTGCTACCGCCACGAAGGTCATGAGTTAAAATCCTGTATAAACATTTGTTCTAGAGAAATGAGAACTTAATATCATTTCACTAAATATCAATGCCGTTAATATTTGAACTCAAAAATTTTTATACAACATGAGCCTCTTTATCGATGGACAAAAATCTTTTATAAAGTTGTCTAATCTATATGTCTTGCAATCCATTGTAGCTCATTTCTTACGAGGACGAGGACCGAGTAAGCTATTTAGTCTATTTGTCGGGAAAAAAAACTTACATTTTATTTACTAGCTAATAATCTATCAACAATGAAAATAAAGATCAGAAAGAAACGTGTTTTTATATGTTTAATTTTCTAAAGTCTCTTGTCTATGTGTATACCCCTCTAAAGTTGATATTTAATTATCTTTTAGAACACTTGAATTTCATATGAATGGCCCCCAAAAATCCTTGTTTTGCATAGATATCAATATAAGTTAACTAACATTTAAATTTTGATCCATTAAGTAGAAAGACAAGCATTACTCTTAATTAAGGGTTAAATATATTAACCCAACTCGATCACCTGAATGAGAGAGAGATGACTGCCTCTGTGACAAACCTTCCCTTCCTGCATGCAGCTCTTGATCTTCCTCCAATTCTCGCCATCATCGACCCTCTTCTGAAGCCAGAGGAGGAAGAGGACGAGGAGGTAGAGCCAGAGGAGGCACGAAGCACCGGCGTTAACGTAGGAGCTGCATGCGCCGACGAGGCCCGCGACGGAGACGACGAGGAGGAAAACGCCGAGCAAGGCGACGGGGCGGTGGAGGAACTTTTCGCATTCGGTGGCGGCACGGCGGCGAAGGCCGAGGGAAGAGCCGGAGAAGAGGATGCCGATGGAGAGGAGGAGGAGGAGGTTTAGGATGGTGAAGAGTTTATTGCTGAAGCGAGCCATTTGTAATTAGTGAAGAGAAAACTATATCTCTATACATATTTATATAAACATACCTCTATATATATTTATATATATCTCTATATATATTTATATAAATTAAGAGGGAAGGAGGGTGGAAGTGTAATTTTGAGCTCTAAGGTCTACATATAATAATCTAGTGGAATTTACTTTATTACTCATGTTCTTTCCAAAATAAATAAATAAATAAAATATCGCAAGTAAACTTACACAGGAGTATTATAATAAAAATAAAATGTGAGGATGGAATAATAAATAATAGAGATTTTTATGAATTACACTTTATATTTTATCTATTTTGTGATCCATACCCGGTCTTTGCAGATTTTGTAAACAGATGCCTCATTTTCTCCTATAATTCTCATTTAACATCGTGACGTTATTTTAACTAACTAACATCGACCAAATTACTAAAATACCCTCACTATTCTCTCTCATTTTCGATATCCCTCCACCATCTTCCTCACCTACCTCCTCTACCTTAGTCCTCACCGCCACCACTTTTCTATTTTCTCTTTTTCTCTCCTCCCATCTTCTCCTCCTTTTCTTTTTCTTCTTCTTCTCTTGGGAAGAGAAAAAGAGGATGAAAAAGACATAGATAATTTAAGTATTTATAAATTATTTTATATATTATAATAAAATATTTATTTTCTCGTACCATTTAAGTTAACACAGGGTGTTAAATTAGAATTATAGAGAAAATCGAGATGTTGAGTTATAAAATTTTCAAAGACCGGTGGGTGGGGTGTTAATCACAAAATAGGTAAAATATATAATATAATTTATAAAATACCTAAATATTAATATAATAAAGTAATAATAATAATAATAATAATAAAAAGCATAATATATGATAATTTATAATAATTTCAAGTTGGCTCCTTTTGACTATATTTGAAAAAGGAAAAAAAAAAAGCACCAATTAGTTCATAAGGAATACCCTAGGTTTTTTTTTATATCTAAAATGTCCTCCCTTCCTTTTGTCCACTTGTGTAAAACAAACAAAAGAATTGAGTCAAATAAAGAAACATCATTACAACTGAATTGGTGGTGATTTTTGTAAATATACAGAGAAAAGGAGAGTTTTTTTTTTTTTTTGTAAGGGTTATTTTTGCATGTATAACCTTTTATTTTATTTTTTTTGCATGTAAGTATATCCCTCCATATATATTCCTCAAAACATTAATTTTTGCATACCTCTTTAAATTCTTTTTGTTTTTGTTGTATGGATAGCTCTCAGACATAACTCACTGTTAAGATTTCGTCAAGTTAATCATAAATTTTTTTAAAAAAAATTCAGTAAAAAGATATCTATGCTTAAATTAGTATATTTTTAGAGGTCGTTTAGTTGTAGAATTCGATAAGAGGGATTAAATTATCCTTAGGTTTATTGAGATTATTCATTTTATATTTTTATTTTAATCTAATATTTGATTTATAGAAGATTACATATATGAGATAATTAAATAAACAATAAAGAAAATTAATAACATCAATTACTATAATAAATTAATGTTGATTATCTCAAACTTAAATTCTAGAAAAATTTGCATATAACAACCTGTCTTTTAATGGAATTATGGTTTACACCCTACATTTTCACTATTTGTAAATTGAGTTTTTTGATTTAGTAAATATGTGTAGAAAACACCCTGTCATTAGATCAGTTAGTTAAATTTAACTAAATTTTTGAGTTAACTATACTAAGAAGATTATAAAAATACCCTCAACGAAGCCATACTAAGGGTATTTTAGTCATTTTAGAAATAAAATATCTCTACTTAACAGAATATTCTCACGGTATTATTTCAAATCTAACCTATGGTATTTTCTGTGCATATTCACAAAATCATAAAACTCGATTTACAAATAGTGAAAATATAGGGTGTAAGCCACAATTATATTATAAAGCAGGATGTTATATACAAATTTCTCTAAATTATATTATGTTAACTATCAAAATTAACCAGGTTCAATTTAAAACAATTAATAGAAATAATAGAATAGAGTCAATATAAAATACTAATAAAAATTAAAATAAAATTTGAATAATTAAGATTGTTAGTTTGTTATTTATATATTTAAATTTATTATTTCTTATATAACGATAATATAGTAATAAGACTCTTATCTCTCCACATCCCTTTTTCTTTGAGATGTGGCACCCTATAAGACTCCTAATCTCGTTTATTATCCACGGGATAACTAATCTAATCTCATATTATATCCTCTAAACAAACGCATTAATAATTTATGTGTCAAAAGTAAGCTCGAGGATGTTGAAATCCACACATAGATATGAAATCAAGGTAGTAGACACGATAATTAAGAAACATTTGGAGAGGTATACATACACACAAAAGGAACGTTTCTAATAATAAGGTTAAAAAAATAGGGTAATTATTTTAAAATATAGATACAAGATTCTCTATAACTATAAAACATTCTCCAAGTTGTTGAAGGAAAGATTGTGGACAGCACCATCTTTTGAGTATTAGCAAAAAGATATCATTAGAGTTAATACAACAAAGGTTTTCCTTGGAAGATTAAAAAAAAAATATATGGTGGAAGAATATTTACTTTAGATAATTGATAAGGTTATAGTAATTTTCCTTAATTATGTCATATTTATTTGAGAGTATAATCCATTAATAGTGAAAGCAAAAGGGATACAAAGTATATGCTTGTATGCCATCTTGCAGCTCAATAAAACTATGGAAAGATTTTATAGCATTAAATGTGATGTTGTTTGGGTAGAAAGGTGTGGTTTAAGAGTTGACTTGATTTAAAAGGATTTTCCCACTCTCAATTGGGTTGGTTGTTAGTTAAGCCATTAATTTCCTTTCTACTAATCTAATGATGTTAGAAGTTATAAGCAGTTTGACTAAATACAATAAGAATCAAATATTGTTTAAGATTATTAAAAAAAAAAAGATTTGAAGAGGTCAAGAGAGAGAAACAACACCCTTTATTTTATCATTGTTATCATTCACATGGGAATATTTATTATCATATTGATGAATTAAATTAATTTTAAATAAAAAATAACTTAACATTTCAAAAACCTTTTTAAGACTAAGATAAAGGTCAAATGAGCCATATTTTAGGTATTTTATCTTTTTAATTTTTAAAATAATAAATATTTTGTATTCTATTAATCGTTGTTAGTATAATGTTAAAATATTTATATGATAAAAGTAAAATATCATACGTTTTTTTATAAAATTTTCAAAAGATAACCATTGCTTGAGCCTAAACTGGATTCATAAACTGATCGAGAACCATAATTGGACAGTGAGGCTCCAAAACCGAACGATGAACCTTGACTCGACTTGAAGCCTGAACTAGAATTCGAACCAAAATCATGTGAGGTCCGCCGCCAAAATTAGATGATGTGCCCAAGCCCGTTCCAGAGCTTGAGCCCTGTGTCGAGCCATAACCATAATA
Source organism: Typha latifolia (assembly GCF_019914945.1). Classification (NCBI taxonomy): domain Eukaryota; kingdom Viridiplantae; phylum Streptophyta; class Magnoliopsida; order Poales; family Typhaceae; genus Typha; species Typha latifolia. Next base: position 1,453,024 of record NC_133093.1, read on the forward strand.
ATTTGAGCCTCCACTTGACCTAGTGTAAGATCCCCCGCCGAAACCCGAACCATAGTTCGAATTAGGTGATGCTCCCGAGCTCGAGCCATGCCCCCCATGCCTTGACCAGAAGCAACATCAGAACCTCCTTTAGGACCGGGACCAAGCACCAAAGCCTGATCCCTGGTTTGAGCTCGAGAGTCGAGTCAAAAGCAGAACCAGAACTAGAAGTCTAGAACCATAACCTAGCCCAACACTCGAGCCACCAAGCCCTAGTCCAACCCCTAATCCTACTCCTGTCCCACCACCCAAAGTAAAGCGAAATCACTGCAAGTGCAACAACTAGTGCTCTATAGGATGCCATTGATGTGATTTCCTTCTTTCTCCCATGATGTCAATGACATCGTTAAGTACTAACACGACCATGTGATGCTGACTGAGTAAGTTCACATGATACTGCTGTTAAAAGCTTGCAAAGGCCACGTCCGCATGCTCTCGGATTTGGCCGCACGTATGCAAAGTGATTGGAGATTAACATTTGGTTCCACTTGAACTAGGAGTATCTCACGTTAGATTACCTCCAGATTCGTACTACAGAGTTGGTCGTAGTTCATAACTTTGGTCCGGGCTCTCTTTACATGCAATATCATTCTACTGTAGTTTTCAAACTATTTATTAAAATACCATAGCTGCTGTCGTATAAGCACCACGTCAACAAATGAGAGTCCAAGTAAAGTGGTAAACAGATGACTAGAAAGTCGGTTTTTGCGTCAATGATTTGAATAGTGATACAGCTTAAATCCAAATATATTCAATCATATACATCTGTTTACGAGTTTACTGTGAACAGAGGTCAATTATTGTTTACATGAACTAAGAGCAGATATACAATGCTACATGACTTACGACCTACAAGACCTCTCCAGAATGAGAAAAAAGAAGCAATGCTGCTGAAGAAATCAGAAGATGAACATGATTAAGCATTTGATTCTGCAGCAAGAACATATGGCTTGTCTCTGGTTGTATCTCAACTTTGTGAACAGAGCTCTCCTATTTCGCTAAAAATAAAGTGAATTTACACAAGATCTGCTGCATGAACTGCTTGGACCTGCATTACTAGATTCTGCATCGAAGTTTTCCTCTAAGGCAAGAGATTCTTAGCCTTTAATCCTTTCTTGTTGAACATTTTAGTAAGATTATCATGTAGGTCTGATGTAACTCTTAGTTTATGATCTGGCAGAGAATAATTCTTCTCCAGGGTAGTCTCCAGCTGCTGAATCCAATGTAGATAGCTCATCATCATCAGAAGGCAAAGATGTTTCAGCATTAGTTACTTCATTTGATTCAGAATGAAGTCTACCAATGTTACTTGGTCCAGAAGAAGGCAAATATGTTGCAGGATTTGTTTCACTTTTATGTAAAGCTGAATCCTACCCAAAAGTTACTTGTGTTAGTGAAGTCTTATGTATAGATTGCCATAAAGATGTTTGTCTACAACAGGTAATCAAGGAACAGCTAGGTTCACCTGAAGAGATTGCCATATAGCTTCTATCACCATGAAGTCCTCACAACCTACATCCAATCCTTCATTCCTGCATCAAGAAAGCTTTGAACATTAAAAAAATTCTTCCAAGAAAAATATTCTTTTCATTTTGAAGCATTCAAATAATATTAATCAGTTTAATTGTAAAAGAACCTGGAACATGTGCATTGCATGTGAGTCAAGGGAGGAGTTTTTTCTTCTTCTAAATACATGAAGAGAAATCTTAGTGATTCTTTCTTTACTTTTCATAGGAATAAATTTTGTATATTATTAACCAGCATATTACCTTGGTTTTAATTGTATAACAAAACCTTTGATTCTATTGATATAAAGGCCGTTATGCATGTTCTTGTTGTAAATAACAATTAGAAAGTAAAACGATAATATTAAGCGACAAAAGGCATTATTTTCTTTATATCACTATTAGGAAGTTCTAGGACCTGAAGCTGAAACCATTTGTAACAGAGAAATCATCTCTATTAATAGGCTTTTGCAGTAGTGAGGCTCTTGGACCAAAAACATCTGAACCATCACTGGGACCTACAATCAATTTAAACCAAGAAAACAACTTAAATACACTAAGTTCAGGAAAGTGCAAACTCAATTTACATGGAGAAAAAAGGAAACCATATAAGATATATACCAGCCATATCTGAGAACTGATGATGAACTTCTGCGAGAGTTCTGGTATGATCAACAATTACAACTTCATCAACAGTCTGAGACTCCTTCTGCATCCTTATTTTCGCCTCAATTACTTTCTGCTCCTCCTGTGCAATCACATAACAAGACATTATCAATGAGAAACTGACAAACTGAGCATGAGCTTGTGCAGCTGTTATAGTTCCTTTCGAGAGGGGATGATAAATGCCTGTTCAGTGTTAAAACTGAAACAGTAAAACACCTTTTCTGAGGTGCTGCTATCTCAGGGAGATCTTGGGGAAGATGAAATCCTTATTTGGCAATACAAGGGATCCTAAAAGCACTACGGAGATATGGAGAGAAACCGCTAAGCTGAATCCGGATGGCAGCACTAACTTGTTCTATTTGGTTTGAGCATAGTAATCACATATTTACTCAACACAAAGGAAAGAATTGGGGGTGTTTATTCTTTAGTACAAACTCTTTAATCCTTTGTTGGGCAGGTATCGGAGGTGATGAAGCTCAGAGAAAGGGAAGAATCTTTCTTCAGGGAAGTAGGAAAGGCAGCTCCAAGAAGTAGACGTTGAAAACTTATGATATGTTTTCAGGTTTTGTTTTGTTTCAGATAGATGTTCTTATGTTGATTATGATGGTATGTAAGTGAAATGGTTTGGAGATGGTATATTTGTATTGATATTTTATCCAAAAAAAAAAGAAAAGAAATCCCCTCTAGACAATTAATTAATCTTACTACATAGTTAAATAACAGAACTCTGAAAAAAAATTCTTACTGCTAGCTCGAATTCCTTCTCCTTCGCAGTCCTGGAGCCATAGTACTCAACTGCATATGAGCAAGTTTTGCAGAATGGGCATCTTTACTTGTTAAGTATTTCAATCAATTCAAGTTTCCGAAAAAGTTGAGCCAGAAAAGGCATTCAATTCACATTTTCGTTATGACAAAGAACAATTGCATGGGAGGATTAGAGGATACTGCACAGATTGGGATGTCTCCGAAGGCATCATCTGCAAGAAGCACTCTACAAACACAGGAAAGAAAAAAATTCAATTACCGAAAGATGAATCAGAAAGAAGAAAGTAGATCCCAACAAGCAAAATACCAGTGCAAATCCGTTTACCGCAGCACTTGGATCGATTCAGACTTGGATAGAACTACCAAAATTCCCCCCGAGAAAAAAACTACTATTAATCATACCAAGATATGGAAAGGAGCAAACACAGATTAAAATATAAAGATTGGATTTTTATGACAGGGGACAATACAAAGAAGCAGATGGGGCACTCCTCGAGGTCACAGGGATCGAATTGGGCATCGTCAATGGCGTCAAAGCATGGCGCGAGCTTGTGTGAGCGAATGAGGCGGCGAAGCTTCTGGTAGTCCACGTCGGACGTCTGCCGGAGGAGTCGGCGCGGTCGCGTGAGCCGATCCTCCACCGACCGCCGCCGTCCGACGCACATCCTATTGCCCATTCCCAATTCCCAACTCCCCGTGTCCAGGATTAAGGTAGGGTTATACGATTTGGAAGAGGAGAAGAGAGAAGAGAGAAAAGAGAAAGAGTTGGTCGCTTTTTAATTTGAGGAGGGAAAGGAAAAGTGAGGAGAAAGGAGGAAGGAGAAGTAGCAAGCAAACGGAAAAGGAGGGTGTGACGAAAATACCCTCAAAGTTCTTTAGAATAATCTAAGCAGTGGCAACGGCTGACCCGGTAACCCGATTAGCTGAACCCGGATCCTTTCCTTATCGGGTTTGGGTACAAAGGTTGCATAATATATCAGGGTTTCTTACATAATTGCTACTAAAAACTCTTAAAATATTATAATTATCTCTACATTTTTATTAAATTTTATAATTATCACTAAACTCTTTTAATTCTAAACTTTACAATTATAGTTAGGTTTCCGATAGAGTATTTATAAAAATATTTCTAACAAGTAGTTGCTACGACGAACAAAAATATATAAATGATTAGAATATTTTTTTCTTGAATTTTAAAGCATAAAATATATAATTTTCGACATAGCCCTCTAATTTTTTTTATCCGCATAAATCCCTGAATTAATAAAATACATAACTAAATGGACTCCCTAAATAAAGAACTTTTTTAGTTCAGGTGAATTAAAAAAAATGTTAAGATGGGATATTTAACTCTTATTTTAAGCAATAATATGAGGCAAAATTAGTTTTTTTTTATATATATAAATCATGACTAATTAAATTTAACTAAAGGGATGGCAATTTTGAAAATTTTCAAAAATTTTAATTATAAATTGTGATATCCCGAAGTATTATTATCATGATATTTTGAAAGTTTTAGGTGTAATTATGTTAAAATCCAAAATATATTAAGGTTTAACTATATATTTTTCCCATATTTTTACATTTCAAGCATCAATTTTATTCTCAGAAAATACGAGGCAAACGCAAGGTATCAGAAAAATAATAATAAATAAAATTAAATAAAAAACATCGTATCTTTTGATTTTATTATCACTCATACCATACTGTACAGATATTTATTATTTAACTCCTATAATTTCTTTTTAATGCCTCAAAAAGTATCGTGTTTAATTTTAGCCAGCAATTAAACAAATAAAATATAATTTTTCTGAAATACTCCTCATTTGGGTTTAAAATCTAGATCTCCATTTAATTTAATCTTTAACCTAAAAAAACTTATTCAAGGGTGTTGCAATCATTTTGCATCTATAATTATCTTAATCTACTTATATAGTAACTTATGGTTAACAAAACTAATGATCGAGTATTTTTTAGATATTTTAGGCAAAAACATAAGTATTAAATGATAAATATATATACGGTAGGATGTAAACAATTATAAAAGCAAAAGGTATAGTGCTGTTGAAAAATTTCCTAAGAAAAATTATTCTATTAGAATCAAATTAGGTTCTTCTAAAATTATCCTATTAAAGGAGAGGGTATTTAAAAAAAAAATCATATTTTATTTTAACATATTATATTTGTATCATTAGCACCCAATTATATGGATATCTATCGACCATACTAATTATTTAAAAAAAAATATTAAATGTATTTTATATTTTATTTTTTTTATTATTCACATTATGCCATATGCATATAGATGAGTCGAAGACTCTATAAATACAACATTATTTTATTGAATAAGTTTTTCTAGGTTAAGGTAAAATTTAATAGAGATTTCTATTTTAAAGTCAAATGAGGGGTATGTTAGGTATTTTCTAGTTTTGAAGAATAATTGATTATTTTTTATTCTGTTAGCTGTTGTTAGGATAAAATTAACTAATTAAAATTTTGATAGTGTGTGAATTATAATAAAAATAAAAGCTAGGATTTTTTTGATAAAGTATTATTCTTTACTTTTATTATCAAAAAAACGTTATTAGTACTCATGTAAATTATATATTATGACTGCAATATCGTGATATAAGTTAATTTTTCTCACTCACCCGTGACAAAGTGCTACTAGATAGACAACCTTGTTAAGAATTTTTTTTAATAGGTTTTTTATATTTTGACTTTTAAAAGAAAGATATAAGTCAAATGACGAATATTCATATGATAGGAATTTTCTGATAATAAAAGAAAACATAGGGTGTGAAATGTAAATGTTTCTTTCATTTTTGCAATAAATTATATCCGATTTCCAACCAAGATATTATCGGATCGGATGCGGATCTATATCAAACCCGGATCCAGAACCAGTTGCCATTACCTCGCTATCGTCGTCCTCCCGTAACCTGGGGAACTTATTAATGCTTCCAAAAACTTCCAGCTTGGTCGTAACGGCTCCTCTCTCTCTCTCTCTCTCTCTCTCTCTCCCTTTGTTCATATCTATATCCATATACAAATCCCTTCTCTCTCTTCGATCCATTTGGATCGCATCATTCCTCGTCTTCTTCGCATTTCTCCACGCGCATATCTTTGATTGCGCTGGATTTGTCCCTTTCCCGAGGTACGTAAAACCCTAACTTTATCTCTTTCAAGCCCTAGTTTGATCCATCTATCAACGAGTTTATGGTTTCTCTAACTAGTTTCGGTATTTTGAGGTAGATTTTGTTTTTTTAATGCATCGTAGTGATTCTGTGGCATATCATCTCCTTTTTTTTATGCCTCCAATTTTTATTTTACCCATCATCAAAATGAAAAGAACCGAATCAAAATGGAACAGCGAGTAGAAGAAATTTAGGTTCATATTGTGATGTATCAATTGATAGAAGAGAGCTTTGAAAGGGTTGCTGTTTTCTAGCTTTCTTCTGGAAAACGAATAATTGTCCTCCAAATTAATTTCTCATGTATCGTCCTTCGTGTTCTATATACGAATTTGTTTCCAGGAGCAAAGAACCAACTGTTAATAGGATCAGTAAAGATGATAAAAGAAAACAGAAAAATGCCTTATCTGTGCTTACGGTTATGAGAAGCACAACTCATGTCATATTTTTAACTGGTTAACTAGTAAACAGCTTAGTGGCACATTTGTTTCATATCTTGCATCAGAAATAAATTACATCTTGCTCTTCAATCCAATAGCTTTCAAAATTCACTTAACTGAGCAATTATTGTACATTCGACTCATTGATGACTGTCTTATTTAACCTTTCTGCCTTCAGACAGCCATACTTGGATATACGGGTGCCTTACTGAGTAATTGTCGATTTGGAGTTATTTATGTAAAAATTCTTCCAGAGAATTTCAAGGTAACATGGCTGTGGGTGGTAGTACTCAGCAGAGCATCAGGAAAGCTCTTGGAGCTTTAAAAGATTCCACTACAGTTGGATTAGCAAAAGTGAACAGTTATTACAAGGTTCCTTCATCTTATGGTCATTCTTTGCCTTTTCTCGATTTTTGTGAAGTCTGATGGTGATCCACTTGAAGAAGCAATTTTGAACTTTTTTTTCTCTTAGGAACTGGATGTCGCTATTGTCAAGGCTACTAATCATGTAGAGCAATTGTCTAAGGAGAAGCACATATGCAGTCAGTACCAACTCTTTTCCTGCCTATTACTGGGAATTCTTTTTCCTGCTGTAACTAATCATCTTTTGGGCTCAGAAATTCGAAAATGTGCTACAGAAACCACAGCTTTGATCAGATTGATTCTGACTAGAGACATGATATATTTAAGTCTTGATCTAGTAAACTTTACCGGACTTCAGATTTCAATCAAATTTTGATGAGAATCTAACTTCTTGTCAGTCTTGATCAAGAGATTCAATACGTAAAATTTAATCACTTCAGGTTGAAAGAGGGATTAATTCAAATATGATCTTGAAACCAGTTTAAACTTAATTCAGTCATCCTAATACGATAAAAGCACAAGGTGGCAGTACTTGCAAGGCAGAAAACTCTATTGAAATAGCAAAATTCAAAAAGGACAATAGTACCCCTCTAAAGGGATGTTGGAGTAGGGGCTATTAAGAAATAAAGTCAAGATTTATTTGTTATTAATTTTAAATGGCCTGTTTTTTCTGTCAAATTTTTTTTTTTGTTCTGTAATTTCCCACTAAAGATACAAAGTTTCTTATTATGCAATATTTAGATGCAAGCGTATAGCTAGAGCAGTATGGGTCAAGAAGTTGGAAGTCCCTTCGCTATCCTTTCTTGGATTGTGGTAGTTATATTATTGTGTAAATAATGTATAGAAGCTACATAAATGTAATAGAATGAAATTGATAATTTACTCATAGAAGATACAAATACAAGATACTATTGTTGAAACTCTTTTTCTAAGGTAAATATGAAATATTTGAGAGAATCTCTGAACTAAGAATCACAATTACGTATGTATAAGTTCGAATGTCACATATTATATGCATATATAAATGTTGCTTGTTTGTTTGTTTGCACATATGTATGCTTGTATTTAGGAATACATCAGAGCTTTACCATATATCAATTTGTCATAGGATCTTGAGGATGCTAAACCATATCAGGCATATTTAGTAATTGATGCCACTTTTGAGTTTTGAGATCCATATCCGTGTTTATAGGATCTTGGACTGGATAACCAATAGGTACCAAATCCTATTGCAGCCATTATAAAAATTAAAAAGCATTTTAATGCTGAACTTTTGTATGTTAGAAGTAATGCTTCTATTTAAGGAAATTAGTTTGATTTTCTTGCAATGTTTATGACATTTTTTCTTTCTTTTTAACAGCTATTTTTGATGCTGTCTCAGCATCAAGACCTCGTGCTGATGTTACATACTGCACTAATGCTCTTGCTAAACGGCTCACCAGGACGCACAATTGGGCTGTATGTCTGCTAAGTAGTTTTTCTTCTTTCTCTATGCAAAGTTGCAAACTAGCTTTTTGTTAAAAAGAGTTTAGTTTATGGAACATCTGTGCATAAAACTTTAGCTCCTTGCCATCTCTAATGTTACTCAGATCTTCACTTTAAGACATTCTGTTAGCCCATTACCAGGACAGAATTCAAATTCTTGTTTTATTGGTTGAAGATCACATCTACCAGGTGTGTAAAAACTGACCAATTGGTTGAAGTTATGTTCAAAATGGCAGTCTGAAATCTGGAATGGAATCTAGTCTCACAATATCATATACTTACTTGGGTCATGTTAAAGATTAAACTGTGATAATTGGCAAATGCACAGTGCACATTTCATAATTTAGCATTATGGTATATTGTGGGTTTTTTCTCTGTATATCGGTTTATCTAGAGTGATGAGTTCAACTAGATACCATACAAATTAAGTGCATGATGTTCAAATATTTCTGTGATGTTTTTTTATGTTAACTTGCCTACATTTGAGTTATATTTATTTCAATAGTTGTCGCTTTCTGGCTTGAACATTAATGCCAGGACTGGAGAGTAGCTTGCTTGAAAGTTGTGTTGCTGTGTGTAAACCCCCTTGTCCAAATGCAAGCATCAAGAAATCTCTCTATGATTATACCATAGACGCAGATATAGTAACTAAGTTTATGCTTTGATATCGTCAAGTATTGAAAAGTTGATTGCTTATGAGAAATCTTGAGCAATGTTCTGATGTACGTGGTGCCATGTTAGTTTTTTTTCCTACTTTATTTGCAATCAGCTGACTGTCCCATACTTCATTAGGTAGCCTTGAAAACCTTGATCGTAATACATCGGGGTCTGAGAGAAGTTGACCCTACATTCCATGAAGAGATCATCAATTATAGCCGGACCAGAGGCAGTATGCTGAATTTATCACATTTCAAGGATGATTCTAGTCCATCTGGTACTAGCTTCTTCAATTTATAAATATAGTCCTTAACTCCTCTGTAAAACTGATCATGTACCTTTTTCCTATTTGACTCAAAAGCTGACTTAGCATTGTTTTCATAATTGCATGTGTTACTTAACTGAGGTTCTTTTTGACAAGGTGGACGTGCAATGCAAGTTCGATATCTTAGTAGTCACAAAAGAACACTACTGTTTGTGGGAGAAAAAAATTTCTAATGCCTTTCTATTGCTTGTTTTTTTTTATCTCCAGCCTGGGATTATTCTGCTTGGGTTCGAACATATGCTCTGTTTCTAGAGGAGCGGTTAGAATGCTTTCGAATACTGAAGTATGATATCATGAAAGAACAATCAGTAAGCATTTCAGTTTCATACTATATTTCTCATTTCAAGTTTCCTCTTATTTCTTGTTGTACTTCTTTGTGCTTTTTGACTATTTAGATCTTAATTTCATGCATTTATCTTTGAGTTGAACAATACTCATGACTGTCGTCAGTCAACATGATATTCAAAAATAGTTTTTTAATCAACTTTTTGTTGCTGATATCGATCATGATTTCAATTGATTTTAGTTCGTGTTTCATTTATAGAGAATAGCGGAAGTTGACACAGTTGACTTGCTTGAGCAGTTACCTGCTTTGCAGCAGCTGCTTTTCCGCCTGCTCGGTTGCCAGGTAATGAAATGGAATACGTTTCACAGTTCTTTTCCTATACTTTATCCTCATTCTTTTCTTCTCCCTCTTTTTCCTTCTTTCTTCTGTTTAGTGCAATATTGTGAAATACTTCTTGTAGAAAAATATTCTCATTTCCTGTTTCTGCAGCCAGAAGGGGCAACCATGTATAATAACATTATCAGACATGCACTTTCAATTGTAAGTGGTGTATGGAAGCATAAAAGTTCGTACATTAGTTAGTTGCACTTAGCCAGATAGTGATTATGACATTATCTGTGACATGACTTCTTTCTCAGGTAGCTTCTGAAAGTATTAAGATCTACAGTGCAATTAATGCTGGTATTCTTAATTTAGTTGAGAAGGCAAGTGTCATGCTTTTTAAGTAGATTTGCTCTTTCTGAATGTACAAATTACAAAGTAATTAGTTTTACTCCTTCGATATAGTTCTTTGAGATGCAGCGCCATGATGCACTTAGGGCATTGGAGATTTACCGCAAGGCAGGGCATCAGGTAATGTCAACATTTCCCTCATATGTGCCGCTTATGTTATTTACTTTTTTTCCATATTTTCCTGATGATTATTACATAGTTCCTGAGGAAAAGAAAAATCTAAACTTGGTTGTCTTGTAGGCAGAGAGACTATCTGACTTCTATGAGATCTGCAAGGGCCTCAATCTTGGGCGAATGGAAAACATTGTTAAAATTGAACAGGTTTATATTATTCTCTCTCTTTTTTTCTGATTCTTCTTCCTTTTAAATATAATGTCAAAATCTAAGTACTTCCCAGATCTATGCTCTTTTCTTATCGGTCCACTTCTTTTTGTATTGGTTGATTTATCTGCAGCCACCTGCATCATTCGTTGCAGCAATGGAAGAGTATGTGAAGGATGCTCCACGTGCTTTATCCTCCAACCAGATTGTGGTACACATGCCAAGCACTCAGTGAAGTAAATTGTTATGGTTTTTTTATCATAAGAAAGTAAGCTTGTAGACTTGTCAACTGATCGTTATAATGATCACTACTTTTTATATGCATTCTCTTGCTAGATTAAAGTACCTTCTTTTGTTTGTATATGATCTCTTAAATAGGTTGGTACTACCTTTTGAGTTAAGAAATATAAATTACTTTCTCGTGTTTCCTGCAGAACTTGATGTTTAGTAACATAGGATAACATAGAGACTGTCCTTTTCTGCTACTCTTGTTAGTGTATCTTTTAGTTCAGCATCAAGCTATCTACACCTTCTCTTTAGTTTATTCTTTTCACTTCTGTTGCATTGTTTTTAGACCACGGGCATCCTTTCTCTTCTTCTATAAACAGGGCATGCCTGTTTGCCTGAGGATTCAATATATCATTGCAGGTGGAAAGTGACAGACATATAGCCCCCAGAGCCATTTTAGCCATTGAAAATCAGAAGGTGAATGATGATCCTGAAAACATAGAAGCAGCTCTGGCACCACAGCCAACATCTCCTGTACTACTTGTATTGGAGACCTCTGAAGCTTCAGTTCAACATTTAGCTCAAACTCCAGTTACTGATCTTTTGGTAGGAGTTAAAATGCTCAAGGTTTTAAGATTTTTCTTAAAAGGTTCTAGATGCCCGCTTTTGTCTGCTTTGCTTATCCACATTCTGCATACAGCGCTTGGATTTCGATCAGAGTGCTACTGAGATGGAAGAGAAAAATGCCCTAGCACTTGATATCATTGCTGATGGTGAACTTCATTGACCTTAGCAATTAAACTACCAGAAAAACGATTTCCTTCTCACTAGTTTCTCTTCTGTTTATACAGATAATCTTGTAAATGGTACACAAATGCCTAATTTAACAACTGGGAGTACAGGGTGGGAGCTAGAACTTGTTGGTGCATCAAGTTCCAATCAAAGTGCCCTTGCTGAGAGCAAACTGGTAGAGATGATTTGCTGCTGATATTCTTTTATTCTTTTCACTTTTTCTCTTTTAAGTTTTAGGCACACATGTTGCATACATCATCAATTGCTGCAAGATTAGCTGTATAAGTGTCAAAATGTTCCTAAAATGGGTCCCGCAACTTTTTGAGTTTTCTATTTCAAGTATCAGGTTTTCTTTATCAACAAGTATCAGGTAAGTTTTGGCATTCTGCTGATATAATCTAACATCTTGTACACAATACCACATCATTGCTTGCAGGCTGGTGGACTGGACAAATTGACATTAGACAGTCTGTATGATGATGCAATGGCAAGAAGATCAAATCCTAATAGGGGTTATCACATGGGTCAGGTGGCACCAAATCCCTTTGAGGTGGTTCAATATTCTCAAGACCCGTTTTCTGCCTCCAACAGTATAGCTCCAACTAGCAGTGTGCAGATGGCTGCGACGATGCAGCAGCAAGCACTAATGATGCAACAGCAACAGCAACAGCAAGCTATGGGTCAGGGAAGCACCAATCCCTTTGGAAATCCATATAACCCATACACTGGATACACCTAAGGTTTCATTTAACTAGATATTCTGCTCAGTGACGATGGCTGCGTCATGCATCCTGAAGGAATGGAAATATAAGACATGTAAATAGGCAGTTACTCCCTTTTCCTTCCACATTCTTCTATTTGTGCATCATCTCAAGTTTGGCAAGCCACTAGGTGATAGTTAAATCCAGTCTTGCAGTATTAAATCTGTCCGGAGCTGTAGGTTGATGTTGCTTATTCTCTTATCAGAAAAATATGGATGCAAATATGATGCTGCTCAAGTTTTAGACTTGATTAGATATGTTTAGTCAGATGGATAACATACAACACTAATTGTTAGCAATAATGATTGGTTAACTCTTTCTTTTTTCTCTAAATGTTACAGCAGAAAAGTGGGCTAATTATTCATTATTATTATTTTTTTATCAAAAGAGCTCGCATTTATTGAGTATTTTCTCTTTGACATCTGTTCTGTCGATCACCAACTGTAAAGTGTTAGCTTACTCTTTTTATTTACTTGAATTAGCATTGTGGTTATCTGGTTCCATGAATACTTGTAGAGTCTAGTTCCTTATGGAGTGCTTTCTGGATCCTTGTATCCACTTAGTTTTCCTATAAATCCTATATATGTGGGTATGGTTGCCTGTTACTATTAGAGTTCTATGATCATAATTTCATAAAGGAAAGGTAACGAAAAAATTATTTTTGATCTCTTTACCCATTATATTTCAGTGTTTGAGAATTGGTAAACTCCAAGCCAGCTCAAGCTCACTCGTTTGCAGAAAACTTTGAAAATTATATAAGTCAGCAAGATTTGCAGCAAAGTTGTAGATCATCTGGACTCAAAGTCTTAGAAAATATGTAGGAATTTCTGTCTTTTATTTCGATTATACTTTGTTGAAAGGAAAATGCCTATACTACCACTTGGCAACTTGAGGAATATGTAACATTTTAAACTCTCTTTCAACCTTATTAGAAGCATGATTGAGTTTTCATACTATTTGGAGGAATAGGTAAAGAAATAATTTACTCTCTGATGTTCTCCAATTGTAGCATATGTATAGAAAAATGCAAATAAGAGGAAATCACTTTGTGAAAAAAATAATAATAATTCTTTAACCCTTAAACAAAACTATCATAGGCTCGTAGCTCACAATCTAAGCCAGTCTAACTACTGGAAATCATGTTTATAAAGAATTGACTGATCCATCTAAGCTTTTGGCATGTAATCCTAATACAATGTAATTTTGTAAAATAAGGTACAATTCTTATAAAATAGTATTTTAGGCCATTCACTATAGCACAATAGTCAGGTCTTTTGTTATGGATTTGAATCCCCATGTAGCCTATATGTATATACATGATTAGTCTACTGAGTTCTTATCAAACAAGAAAAAAAAAAAGAAATTGGTATTTACAAAGCAAAGATTTTTGGACTCCTATAATTATTATTTTGAAAATATTATTCTGTACTAAATAATATGTTTTTGCTCCGTATAAATATCATTTCGCAAAAAATAAAAAAAATAAAAAAAATAAAAAAAAATCCTTTTAATCTTATCCAGCCTTTTGAAACGGCTCGGATATCTTGGAAAATATCCACCCACGTATAAGAATAGGTTTTAACGTATGCCGCCTTTTCCTCCTATGTGGCGCGCTCTTTTCTCCTTATAAATCTCCCACCCCGATATATTCTCGGACTCTCCTCTCTCCCTCCCTCCCTCTTCTCGAACTACGACTCCGTAGCTCTCCTAAAGTAGATCGCATTTCGTCTTCTGTTTCTTGATCGAGCTGCGGGTTTTGTGTTAGGGTTTTGAGTAGATTCCAAGGAGGAGGAGGACGAGGAGGACGAGTGGTGGTGGTGATGGAGAGGAGGAAGTATCCGAGCTGGGCCGAGGATTACAACCTGCTTCAAATCATCGGGGAGGGAGCCACTGCTATTGTCCATCGTGCGCTTTGCGTTCCGCTTAATGAGATCGTCGCGATCAAGATCCTCGATTTTGAGCGGCCCAAGAATGATCTGGTAATTTCTTGTTCTTTTGATGCTTATGGATAGTCTGGTGAGAATGCGACTGCAAAATCGTTTCTTTTATCGTTTTATTGGCAATTTCCGTGAGATGATGTGAAGTGATGAAGAGCTGGAGAGGTTATTTTGAATTGATTTCAGGTCATGAGGATTTAGTTGAATAATTGAATTTAATCAGAGATGAATTTTTTTCCTGCTTGGAATAAAATGAAATTGAATTGAATTACACTAGAATATGCTGTTTGCAAAGAGATGAGAGTTCATTATAATGTGCTGGTTTTTCTGCTTTAGACTTACTGGTGCAGGTGGTCGGCTTGTTAGCACAGCCGACCACCAACTCCATGAGCCACATAACCATATCATGCTACTTGTATTTTCATTTTTCCTCCAACTATTATAGGTGTGAAGCAGCTTCTTCATTTAGTTTAGTGAGATGCCAATATAGATTTTTTGTGTTTATCTTGAATTGAGATGCAAATTCATCTTGAGTAGTATAAAGGTATGGGTCTAAGTACATCATGAAAGTGTAGTGCATCGACATACTTTTAAATTACTACAAGGAATAAAGTGATAGCTACACAACTTGTTTTCTATTCTTTTGAATCTGTACTTTATTTGGTTACTATACTATATAACTGAGAAATATAGAATCATGTTGGTATGCGTATTAGAGGATCTGAGATAGATGGTTCTGATTCTTATTCTGGTTTGTGTTAGACAATTATGGTAGATTATCAGTATTACTCAATACAGGAACATTGTTTGCTAAAAGGAGATATAATATGGATATTCCAATATGCTACCCAGTCACACCCAAATAGTTCATAGATGGATCTGGAGCTAGTATCTAATATGTCTTTTTCTACACTAAAGTTAGTGGTATGATGGTAAGGCTTGCCTGCATCTAAGAGGTTATGGATTCAAGTCTTTGAAGCAGCATCCTAAAAAATGAGGGTAAGGCTGCATATCCCTCTCTAGATCCTGCATAAACGGGAGCCTCCTGCACTTGGACAGCCTTTTTTTGCACTAATATTAGTGACTTAATTATAATCAAATTCCATCAAATGATAAACCTACAAAAAGCAAAATGCCAAGTAATTACCTAAAACCAGAATTATTAGGTTTTCTGGGCTCTGTAAATGCACACATATGTTCTGTAAGTGCCATCTTTTCACAATTTATAGAACAACCCTATGACTACTGAGTCTCATAAGGTAAATCTGCCAAACAGATGCGTTCTATTTGAAGCTTCTTTTTTATCTATCATGTATGTTGGTACAGGAAAATGTAATGTTTGAAGAAACTTACTGGTGAAACTGAAGGATATCTTTTATGTATTTTCTGCAGACTAATATCTCACGTGAAGCAAAGATGATGCTTTTAATCAACCATCCTAATGTTCTTAGTGCACATTGCTCCTTCGTAAACGATCACAGTTTGTGGGTTGTCATGCCTTACATGGCGGGTGGTTCTTGTCTTCATATAATGAAATCCGCCTATCCACGTGGATTTGAGGAGGTTTTTATTGCAACTGTACTGCGTGAAACATTAAAAGGTCTAGAGTATCTGCACCAACACGGGCATATACATCGTGACGTGAAGGTACTCACTATTTAGTAATGTGATAATTGTTGTGGATTATTTCTATCAAAAGTTTGAAACTATACAAGGACATCCTCATTTATGTACATGTACTCTAGGGAATGCATTTCTCTAATAATTGACATGAAACATATTCAGATCCCCTTCAGGTTTACTTGCCTTCAGGTTTGCTTTGATAACACATTCCTTTATAATGTATTATAGTGTTCAATTTTGGTAACTTTCTATGGAAAACTATATTTCTATTTTGTTTCTCAAAAGTCGGAGTTGATAATGCATTTGTTGTGATCTTGTTCGTATGATGCAGGCTGGTAATATCCTAGTTGATGCACGTCATGGAGTGAAGCTTGGAGATTTTGGGGTTTCTGCATGCCTTTTTGATTCTGGCGATAGGCAACGCACAAGGACTACTTTTGTTGGGACACCATGCTGGTTGAGCTTTTCCATATATTATTTTTTGTTACTTTTGGCAATGATGATACTGATCACAATACCTTGATGTATTACTATATTTCTAACTGTAGAACTTTCTTGCCCTTGCAGGATGGCACCTGAGGTTATGGAGAGAAAGGAATATGATTTCAAGTCTGGCTATCTTCCTTTTTGCCTTTTTATTCTTGCTTTCTTTAGAGTTTTCTTTTATGCAAAATAAGCACTTTGCAGGGCAGACATCTGGTCTTTTGGGATAACTGCTTTGGAGCTTGCTCATGGTCATGCTCCTTTTTCATCTCATCCTCCGTCAAAGGTACTTTGTATGAATATCCAGTCCATCGCTTGCAGCTATATGCAATTCTGTCAATGTTTTAAGCAGAGTATATTAGAGCTGTTGTAGAGAGAATGAGGAGGATTGCGGAATGTTTGTGGTTATAGGTTTACAGCAATGAAACTACATAAGCATGTGTCCAAGCAAGAAATTTCTGATGAAAATTAACTTGGCAGGTCTTGCTTATGACACTGCAACATGCTCCCCCCTCCCTTCATAATAGAAGTGATAAGAAGTTTTCAAGAGTACGTCTTCCATTTTGCCAAATCAATTCTGTCACATTACTCTATCAATATCTTTTCCTCATAAATTATGTTTCTTCTTAGTATTTTAAGCAAATGATTGCTATGTGCTTGGTGAAAAATCCTTTGAGAAGGCCATCAGCACAGAAGCTATTAAAACAGCCATTCTTCAAGCAAGCCAAATCAAATGATTACATTGTTCGGGAGATACTGAACAGATTGCCCTGTCTAGATGATCGTCTTCAAGCACTGAAGGTAGCAGGTGTTCATAATTTCGACCTTTCCATAGTGTATCCGTTTAGATATCCATATGAATATATGATCATTTTAACAGGAAAGGGAAGCTAAGCTGCTTGCAGAAAAGAAGCTTCTAGATGTGCAGAAGGAGGAAATGTCACAGGTTTGATTTTTGTTTATTCCTAACATCCCTATTAATATCTTCTGAAAGGAATTCAGGCCTTATATGCATATTAAATTAGCTGTTACCCTGTGGAAGGATCATAAAGTTGCATATATTTTGACAAGTTTCCATAAGAAAAAAGTCAAACAAGAATTTATCATGAGATATGAAAGATATAGAGGCGAGCATCAACTTTGTGAAACATAAATGACAGCCTTCAGGCAGCAACACATCAGCTTTGAAGAAGTTAGTCTTTGGGCATGCTAGCAAAACAACATACATTGATGCCATATCTTTTCGAGTGGACAAATATGGATATTGTCTGTCTGATCCTGCTTGCTTTCCGAGTTTGGCTGGATAGGGATAGCCATGGAGTGTTATCTTTAAAACCATATTGGGTAAATAACTAAATATTTTTTCATCAATCCAAACATCCTATATTTGAAGCTCAAGTACTCGGAAAAACAACTGGTAGAATTTTAGTATCTATGTTCTTACTGTTCTTCCACTCAATTAGCAACTTACTTGTCCTATACGTTCTCTAATCTAATAATCATACATATTGAATATCATCACACATACCACATGTACGAATATTAAGCAAATATGGATAGAATGGATATCCAATCCATATCAGAACTGTAGTGAACAGATAATAGACAGTTTTGGTGGGAATTATAAATGGATATAGATGTTTATTCATAAACACTTAACCTCCTTCTGATTTGGACTAAAGTGCAACTGTTAGTCTATCATTAATAGAATGATAAAATAAAAATTTTGCCCTTATGTGAAGTTACAGTGAATAGTGTTTTCCTTATGGCATGAGTGGTATTTTCGTTACATAAATATTGTTTTATGATGAGAGAAGTTGGTCAATAGTTGGTATCATGATGAAAAAAATAATGATTGCACTTTGGTCAAAAGTCAAATCCACGGAAGATGCGAGGAGTTAAGTACTTTAGTTAAAAGTATATGGAGATTTCATACAAACAATATGCGAGTAAAATGCAATTATCCTTTTTTAATTATCAACACAAAGGCAAGACATGTACCTCGAGAAGTCGGACTGGGGATCCAA
This sequence comes from Typha latifolia, assembly GCF_019914945.1. NCBI lineage: Eukaryota > Viridiplantae > Streptophyta > Magnoliopsida > Poales > Typhaceae > Typha > Typha latifolia. The sequence continues at coordinate 1,471,653 of NC_133093.1, forward strand.
CAATCGTCGTTGCCTCCTATGTACATGACAATTTATTGATCACCAAAGTGAACATTATAGTGGTTATCATGTCTTCCTTTCCCAACACAATTTAGCCTCCAAAATTATCTTGTCAAAGTTATTCTCTCTAGCAATCTATTGGTATTCATTATCCAATGTCCAGACCTAAGTGACATTTTGGTATTTGTGTTACAAATCTTTTAAACATTATTTAGTTCTTCTCTTGAATTTCTCATGAGACATATTATGTATCTAATGGAATCTTCACCTTATGTAGAATGAATATAGAAGGGGAATTAGCAGTTGGAACTTTGACATTGGAAACCTGAAAGCTCAAGCTTCAATGGTATACAAAATCTTCCAAGTTCCAAGTATTCTTTTCGAATTATCCTTTTAGCATCTTTAATGTCTCCAATGATACTGCATGCTCTTCAGATCCCAGAAAATGAGGATAATCTTCCAGCCAGAAATCCAGATGGATTCTCAAATTCTGTGTTTGAGCTTGTCACTGTGCATGAAACTGTGCCACTAGAGCCTAGTCCTACCAAAAGTTCCTCTGTAAACCATTACATTGATGAGGTCAGCTTATAATTCAATAAAAAATACTTGAGTTAAGTGCAATATTTATGAATTTCTGACAGCATGTCATTTTGGCAGGAGAATGATTGGACTTTGCTGAAGGACGTAAATGGCTCATTAGAAGATCAAACAGAACTAGTCCAAAGGTTCTATTATTTGACCTGCATGAACCTTCTAGTGATTCATATTTCCATTTTATTCTAGGTTTCTGACTTTCAGTGCAGTGACTGATTCCACTCCCATCTTTTCTGTTTGGCTAGCATTTTATATTATTTGTGTTCTCTCATTTTCTGATAGTTAGAACTTAGATCACAACTTTCAAAGCATGCCTGGATATTTTCTCATGAGGGTTCTAAAAGAGTACTTGCATCTTGAGTGCTTTCATCATTGCTTCTGACTAAAGAGGAATTTGGTATCTCTTCTCCTTTGTTGCAGGGTCAGAGCTGACTTTTCTGAAGATGAACCTAGAGTCACTGATGAACATGACCACAATGTCATGCAGGAATTAACATTTCATTCAAATTGTGGTTCAAAGACCATAGAAAAGAATCCCAACAGTGTCTCTTGTCATGAACTAGAGGCTTCAACAAGTTTGAGCTCATTAAAAGATCTTTCATTGTTAAAAGGAGAGAGGTACAATTTCTTTAATTATTATTAAATTGGTAATAGAAGTGGTAGAAATGTTGTTAGATATCATTCACCTATTTTGAATTAATTGTTCTCTACGTGCATCAGAAATTTGATAGGTTTATACGGTACCAAACTGATAGGCTCTGATACCAATGATAGGTCACGGAACAATTCCTTTAAGATCTGGATTATTTGTAGGAAGCAGTCCTTACAATCGAGGAAAAATATTCACCAAATATTCTTCTGTAGTCAGAAAATTACAAAACCAAGTGGTAACTCCCTGATCTACGTTTTTCGTATTTATACCCTTCACAGATTCGAATTACAACTAGGACGACATTACGATTTAGTGCGAATGATGGTAGTGGTGACGGGTGGAGTGGAAGTTAGGGTTTTGGATGATAATGGAGATGAGAGTGGATGGGTGTTGTTGTTTAAGGGATAAAGACGAAGGGGAAGAAGTGGTCGAAATCCCAAAAAAGAGGGAGGACTCGACAGACGAGGGAGATTAGAAGTTAGGAGAGACCTTGCTAACGATAGAGATGGTAAGTTGGTGAAGAGGGAGGAGGGAGATTAGGGTAGAAAGAATGGAGAGAAGATAGGAGGCAAGAAATCAATAATCCCAGTAACATAATGAATTTGGCTGCCATCCACACCTTTATAGAGGCTAGCCAACAAGCCCTAATAACAATAACTAATCCTAATCCTAGTGAAATCCTGCCAATCGCATTCCAACGCACCCGATCGTGTTCGAACGCACAAAAGACGTTCTCTGTATGTGTAAATGCGATGCAGGCGTTCGAACGCCCCCGACTGCGTTCAAACGCACATTTTACGTTCTCTATTTTTGCGAACCTGATGCAGGCGTTCGCAAGTGCGTGACCCCTTCCGCATTCGAACGCGGCCTACATGAATTTTATTTTAATAAAAATAAACAACTAATGCAATAAAAAAAGACTCTAACAGGGTGTATCAGCCCACCACGCTTCCCCCACCTTGCCCTCAAGATGTAAAGTCGGGAAAACGCTCCGAGATGTCCGTCTTCAACTCCCATGTAGCCTCATCGGATGGCTTGCCAAGCCACTCAACTAGAATCTCCATCTCTAATCTGGTACCATGACGTCATCGGCGCCTAGCAAGTACTCAAACTGGCTCTACAATCTCTGTCTTCTCCAATGGTTTCAGTATAACCGATCCAATAACATCATGATCACCAACCCGCTACCTCAGCAATAAAATATGGAAGACAGAATGCACTCTTGACCCCTCCGGCAGCTCCAAACGATATGCAACCGGATCGATACGCTCCAACACCCGAAATGAACCAAAGTAGCGATGTGCTAACTTTTGGTTACGCATCGGACACAAAGTCACCTGTCGATACGGTTGTACTCTCACAAACACCCAACTGCCGTTGTCGAATTCCTGCTCCCGATGGTTACGATCATAAACTTGCTTCATGCGGTTTTGAACAAGTTTAAAATGAGCACGCAACCTCTTCAATATGGCGTCTCTATCCATCAAAGCTAAGTCCACTTCCGTTCGATCTGCATATGCCACTAGATTATAAGCGCGTAATGTCGGAGCTGTGCGCCCATATACCACCTCGAATGAAGTCATGTCAATACTGCTGTAGTAGGCGGTGTTGTAAGACCACTCTGTCTACGGTAATAACTCCAACCATTGTCTCCGCATCTCTCCAATAAAGTATCTCAAGTACTGCTCAACAACGATGGCCGTGCGACCACCGGCCCGGCACGACACGGCACATGCCGCGGCACTTGCCGACCGTGTTGAAAGAGAAGAGAAAAAAAAAATAGATACTCACCTTCGCAGTCGTCGCTCGCCGATCGCCGTCGCCGCTTGCCGCTCTTTGATCGCCATCGCCATCGCCGTCGCCGTCGAGTGCCCTAGCCCGAGGGAGAAGAGACTGAGAGAGAGTGAGAGAGAAACTGAGAGAGAGAGATCGAGAGAGAGAGAGATCGGTTAAAACTTAAGTTGCGGATCCGGATCTCCGATCTCTCTCTCTCTTTCTCTTAGTTTCTCTCTCACTCACTCTCGGTCTCTTCTTCTCCCTCGAGCTAGGGCACCCGACGGCGACGGCGATCGGCAACGAGGTCAACGTCGAGCGGCGGAACTATTAGAAGGGGTGCCGTGAGGCACCCCTCGTGCCATGTGTCGGTACGCCACCGGTACGCCCCGTGCCGGTCGGCACGGCCATCCTTGCTGCTCAATTCCTCAATTGACCACTTGTTTGGCCGTCCGTCTCTGGATGGTAGGCCGAACTGAAGTTCAATTGAGTCCCCTGCAATTTGAAAAACTCCGTCCAAAAGTCGCTCATAAATACACGATCCGAGACAATCGTGGTGGCATGCCATGTAACTGAGCAACATCTCTAACAAAAATTTCAGCCACTGTCTTGGCTGAAAATGGATGTGACAATGCAGAAAAGTGCGCATACTTGCTCAATCTGTCAACCACCACAAAAATAACGAAATAACCATATACCAGCGGAAGACCTATGAAATCCATAAAAATGTCTTTCCAAACACGATTCGGTATAGGTAAAGGTTGTAGTAATCCGATCGGTTTTAATGTGGTTGCCTTAGCTCTTTGATAGACTTCGTAATCACGGACAAAACTCATATCTCGCCTCAATCCTGGCCACGTCCAACTCTGAGATATCCTCCTATAAGTTCTTAAGACACCCTCATGACCAGCCTCTGGAGTTTGGTGAAAGTGCTCCAGCAATTTCTGCCGCAATCCATCATTTGCGGGCACCTGAATGCAACCGCGGTCCAGCAGCAAACCGCCTTGATTCTCCAACTCTAGATGGCGCTCCGGATCATCCAACACCTCGTGTAACAATCTCAAAACATCTGGGTTAGATGTACATGCATATCTCAGCTCGTTAAGTAAGGGAAAGGTAGGAGAAGAATAGGATGCGACCTCGGTGGTATCGGGTTGGCGCGATAGTGCATCCGCCGCTCTATTTTCTATTCCCTTATTGTATTGGATTTCATAATCATACCCCAGCAATTTGGTGACCCATCTCTGCTGTGCCAGAGTGTTTATATGCTATCCCATAAAGTATTTAATGCATCTTTGATCAGTTCGGATAATGAATCGCCTACCGATCAAATAAGACCTCTATTTTGTCACCGCACGCAGAATTGCCAACATCTCTCTCTCGTAAGTCGATAATTGCTGATTTTTTTGTGATAATGCCTTACTAAGAAAGGCTATGAGACGTCCTTATATTAGTACAACTCCTATGTCAACTCCTGACGTATCACATTCCACAATGAACTCTTTGGTGAAGTCCGGTAAAGCTAGAACGGGCGCCATTGTCATTGCTATTTTCAATTTTTCAAAAGTTGTAGTGGCTTCATCCGTCCATCTAAAAGAATCCTTCTTCAATAAAGAAGTGAGAGGAGCAGCGATCTTGCTATACCCGGCGATAAAGCGGCGATAATATCTGGTCAGCCCCAAAAATCCTCGCAATCCTGTGGTGGTAGTAGGAATAGGCCAAGCGGTCATGCATGCCACCTTTTGAGGATCCACCGCTACACCTTCCACTGAGATGATGTAGCCTAAATACTCCACTTATGGTACTCCCCATAGGCACTTAGACTTCTTGATCTTCAACTGGTTTTGCTTCAACAAATTCAGCACATCTTTCAAATGCCGCCAATGCTTCAATTCAGTCATGCTATACACCAAAATATCATTAAAGAATACCAAGACATACCTTCGCAGTAGAGGCCGAAAAATATCATTCATGAGGCCTTGAAATATAGCTGGAGCATTAGTAAGACCAAAGGGCATCACTCGGAACTCGTAGTGCCCGTTTGGAGTTCGAAATGCAGTTTTGTGCACATCCGCCGTGAAACACCAAAACCTCCAAATACACGTGTAAACCGCGTGGGTAAATCCCCCCACGCGGTGTATCACATGACCTGTCAGTACAAGGATTTCACAAGGCACATAACAACACAATTTCACCATAAATAAACTCAATTATAAGAGTCCGGATACAAGTCCACAGGCCACAACAAGCCTTCCAAATATATATCCAAAATACAATGCTAAAGTCCAAAATACAACATCGTCATCATGCCCTCGCAGGGGCTTAACCAACCAACAAACCTACTGGAAATGAAAAGCAGCTACTCCTCGCTACCCGTACCTACGTCCCCTAGCTCTAAAAATAATACCACCACGAGGTGGTGAGCTTACAGCCCAGCGAGTAGAATCCATACAATCTAAAAAAATAATGAAAACACATGTGTATATCCAATGTATGCCTATACTTGCTAACGATAACGACATGCTTACTGAAAAGACTTACCACAATTTACTGAATCAATGCAGTCGATAAAGATTACCAGTCACTATCCTGGAACATGCTAGTTCCTAAACGTATCATGATAAGTTCACACAGATATATAGCTTGATACAATCTCTTATTCGTACACATCTCAATCATAGGTTTTACATATTATGCATAGCAATAAAATAGCAGTTTAGTCATCTCAGGCCTACCAAAGCATAAATCATACTTATCATCACTCACTGAGCTATTCATCACACAGGGTAAATACTCTCAAGAAATAATCATCCATCATATAATCATCCTTTGAGGGGGGATATATACACATCTAGCGGTAATGTCACATACACGTATATGGCGACACTACATGTGACCGGTTGTCTGTGGCCATCAGACTAAGGACCCCAGTCGTAAGCCCGTATCTCACTCTCTCTAAATCATCACCGCTCTCAGCGGGAGAATCAGGAGCCCTTGGCTCATCCACAGACGCCCTAACCCTGCGTCGTCGGGTACCGCTAGAGTTATATCTCCGCCTCACAATCATATTCTTCTATCATCATAATCTAGTCCTAACTATGCAGTATAACTACCTAAATGCCATACAGGCTTCCCGACCTCAGGTATAGGCCGCTAATAGTATAGTTATATAAGATACACTCTACCCTTAACCCTGGGCTGAGTGAGTAAGGGTACTGCATAGTCAGAATTCGACTACTAATAATAGGTGGAAGTGGTGCAGTGTCTATGAGTGTATAAAGCATGTTATAGTCATCATGATCATTACATTCTATATTCACAGCAATCATACATCTATGCAATAGTATACCATACAGGACACATGTAAAGCATTATCGCACTAATGTTTATGCTACATTAACATTCTCATAATGTTATGATGAGCAAGTTATCAATAACCACATATGCAAGGATATAACATGGTGTACTAACTGCATGCATTAATACTGACATTTCCTACAGTGTCATGACATGTATAATGACTGTAATTATGTTATTCTAGATTTGTATAACTCTACTCGCCTGGGGGGTGTCTCCACAGTATGGTATCAGTTAGCCGACTCCTCCGGAAGCCCAAAATCCTCCTCACGCGGTGTCGAACTAATAGAATTAATTATCTTACTAGCGTATTTATGGTTGGCAATTACATGAGTCAAGGGTTTCCTAGGGCGAGTCTTATGTTATCCTAAAATTCACATGATACTAAATTATCATTACGAGGGATCAGGCTAATTAAATCAGGTGAAAAAGATAAACAGGGTTATAGGGTCCAAATGGCCCCAAATGGGCTAGGCTAGAGGCAATGGGTAGGCTCAAACCCAACCCAAAAAGCAAAAGGGCCTTGGTGGGCTGGGTGCCCAGCCACAGCCCACCAAGGTTGGGATAGTGGGCTGCAGACTACAGCCCACCCAACATTGGGCTAATGGGCTGCAGCCTGCAGCCCACTCGAGTCTAGGTGGGCTGCGGCCTGCAGCCCACCCAGACCGAGCTGGTGGGCTGCGGTCTGCAGCCCACCCGAGTCCAAGACCAGGTGGGCTGCGGCCTGCAACCCACCCGAAACCACTCCAGGTGGGCTGCGGCCTGCAGCCCACCCGAAACCACACTAGGTGGGCTGCGGCCTACAGCCCACCAACACCTATCTCCCACCCTCATTTCTTTCGGGGGAGGGAGACAGAAGGGAGGCGGAAAGCCCGAGGGGCTGCGATGCTGGCGGCGCGGCACGAGGCCGACGATGCCGGCAGCACAGCACGGGGCCGGCGGTGGCGCAGCACGAGGCCGAGGAGAGGAAGAAAAAGGCGAGAAAGGAAGGAGGGGAGGAAGGCTTACCGGAGGAGCGGGGGGGGCAAGCTTGAAGGCTCTCGGTCCGGGCTCCGTCGGCACCAGCATCGGCAACCCGAGAGAGAAAAGGAAGAGGGGTAGTGAGGTGGAGAAGAGAATGAAGGGGGCTGCGGGATGCGGGATGGCTGCGGTGAGGGGGAAGAGATGAGAGAGATGGGGAAGGTGGCGTGCACGGCAAAGGAGAGGGAAGAAGAAGGAGAAGGGAAGACGGGGTGCGCAGGCTTCCGTGACGCACGCGCTCGGCGCGTGCGTCGGGATTTTTTTTTTTTTTTTGGGTGTTACACGCCGGGTGAACTCTAATTTGATGATATCCGGCCATCAAATCAAGCTTGTTGAATATGGTCACCCCTACAAGCTCGTCCAATAGCTCCTCTATAATTGGAATAGAATATCGGTCCTTTACGGTAATAGCGTTTAGTGCCCGATAGTCGACACAAAAATGCCATGTCTCGTCTTTCTTTCGCACCAATAGCACGGGCGATGAGTAAGAGCTATGACTTGGTTGTAGGAGGTCTTGCTCCAATATTTCGACTACCATTTTGGAGATAACTTCATTTTGCACATGTGGATACCGATATGGCCTCATGTTCGTCGGTGCAGCCCCAGGCACAATCTCTATGCGATGGTCCGTCGTTCGCCTTAGTGGCAATGATACCATATTGGAGATAACTCCTTGTTGATGTCATCTTTCTTGTTTCCACCATTAATGGAGGTCTGAGGTTCGTTCGACTCTGATACCAATGATAGGTTTCTCTAGTACCAAACTGATAGGCTCTGATACCAATGATAGGTCACAGAACAATTCCTTTAAGATCTGGATTATTTGTAGGAAGCATCCGCACAATCGAGGGAAAATATTCACCAAATATTCTCTCATAGTCAGAAAATTATGAAACCAAGTGGAATCAATCCGTAACTCCCTGATCTACGTTTTTCATATTTAACCCTTCGCAGATTCGAATTATAACTGGAATGAAAGTACGATTTAGTGCGGATAATGGTGGTGGTGACGGGTGGAGTGGAAGTTAGGGTTTTGGATGATAATGGAGATGAGGGTAGATGGGTGGTGTTGTTTAAGGGATATAGACGAAGGGGAAGAAGTGATCGAAATCCCAAAAAAGAGGGAGGATTCAATAGACGAAGGAGATTAGAAGTTATGAGAGACTTTGCCAATGGTAGAGGTGGTAGGTTGGTGAAGAGGGAGGAGAAAGATTAGGGTAGAGAGAATAGAGAGAAGATAGGAGGCAAGAAATCAATAATCCCAATAGCATAATAAATTTGGTTATCATCCATACCTTTATAGAGGCTAGCCAACAAGCCCTAATAACAATAACTAATCTAATCCTAGTGGAATCCCGCCGATCGCGTTCGTACGCGCCCGATCACGTTCGAACGCATATTTTGCGTTCTCTGTTTTGTGAACCCTGATGCAGGCGTTCGCAAGTGTGTTCGAACACGACTCCTTCCGCGTTTGAATGCGACTTATAGAAATTTTATTTTAATAAAAATAAACAACTAATGCAATAAGAAAACACCTTGTTAGAACAAGGTGTATCAAAATTATATCTGCTGAAACAACTAATGCAATAAGAAAACACCTTGTTAGAACAAGGTGTATCAAAATTATATCTGCCCAACTGGATGATTTGATTTCAAGAAAATTTTGTTTATTTTGATTTCCTTCTTTGTAAATCACATACCTGTGAACTTAAATAGAATAATAGCTGATGAACTTTAATTATGTTGCTGTTCTGATAAATCATGATTACATACTTTTCATAGTTCATGAGACATATCCTCCAATGGTATTTAAAAAGTACTTAAATTGTCATAAAACAAGAGGAGCATATGACAAAATACAAGGGAAAATGGTGGAAGTAGAAGAGAAAGGAAAATTAGGGAAATGTAAGAAGCTACTTAGCTAATCTCATGGCAACAATAGTAATACACTTGCAAGTCATATTGCCCAGGCCATCCATCACCTCTGTAGATGATGGACTCTTCAATGTATGCAAGTATTCTTAGCAATAGAATGGATTGTCAGAGCCTTGTCACTAGGTGCACTCCCAAAATCAAGGTAGCTGTAGTCACTTATGAGTTGTGACTGGCTGTTAGACTAGAAGTACGTACAGAAACTAAAGCATGAGCAGGCAGCAATCTATGAGGGCCATCAGAGGCAGTGATAGCAGATCTGCAACAGCAACTGCCCCTACCATTTTGGATATAGCAACAAGCCAACAATAGCCACAGACAGTGCCACCACCACCTCATGAAGGGAAAGAAGACATGAATAATAATAAAAACAAAAATCCAGCCTCTTAGTAAGAGTTCACAACCATTACGTGTTGTATCCATCATGAAGATTTGTGCATTAGAAGCACTCCCTCTTCTAGCAAAGAATTCTAAAAGCTATCTATATCATTGCAAATGCTCATTAGTGTGTTTTTTATAGTATAGAGATTGAACCTCCATAGCTGAAAGCACTGTAAAAGTACTATTCAGCTAATTTAAGAGATATCATTGAGTATCCATTTGCGTAATTTGGTCTTTAATGAATCAAATAGATGAAAAGTAGGACATAGTTGTATCTTTCCTGAGGAGAAGAAAATAACTCATCTCTTTTCTGATCCACTAGCTGTTTTGTGGAAAGCAAGAAAAATTACATAAAGAAGTACTGGACTAATACAAGGAATTTCTGATACATGTTTTAAATTGGTAACACCATGATGCACCTAATATGGAATGTCCCAATGAAGTTTCAGTTTGTTATGAAATAAAAATGTGATATGTTGCCTTAAGAGAGGAAAGCCCATCGCTTTCTTCCTTTGAATCATTTTTTTCCACATGTTGTAGTAAAGACTTGAGAGCAGTGAGTCATCCTCTTATCTGTTTTCGTAGGATTTCTATGCAGAGATAGATGATTCCAGTAAAATATGTCATGTTTTCTTCTATACTTCTTCCTTCATATGTCATATTAATACTCCAGGTCTTGGGAAACAAATGAAGTGTTCGATCTTTGTTGTTATCATCCTGTTAAATCAAATTTCTTTTTCCTAATTTGCTTCTTTGTGTGATGACGATGATGAAGAAAATCTGCAATTTGCTAAAGGCATCTTAAAGTTTGCTTGTTTTGATCTTATCCTAGCTCCCATACCTGTTTGAAGATGCTAGGATAAGTGGATAACTTCTTCTTTGACAGTGGGAAGCAGCAGGATCAACTCCAAATTACAAAATGTGCTGACTGTTCTGACTCCGCTCATGCATCAGCAGGCTTTCCTATTAAAGCAATATCTAGAACATTCATGGCAACAGGCATGTGCGAGAAAGTATCTTATTCAAAAATCATAAGTTCTTAAAGTTGGCTTTCTTTTTGTCTCTGACCTTGAATCTTTGCTTTGGTTCTTATGGTTGTTCCCAGTTAGGTTGAGTTAAAGTTGGCTTTCTTTTTGTCTCTGACCTTGAATCTTTGTTTCAGTTCTTATGGGTGTTCCCAGTTAGGTTGAGTTAAAGTTGGCTTTCTTTTTGTCTCTGACCTTGAATCTTTGTTTCGGTTCTTATGGCTGTTCCCAGTTAGGTTGAGTCTCAGCTAAACACTCGCTAGAAATATTCAACAAAGTTATAAAATTAGTTAGATTGGGAAAGCAAGAAAGATTTTTCTTTCTCGTGATGTTTCTGTTATTCATTTTTGGTTTACTGTTCCTTGTATTTCCACAGGGCAAGGCCATAAAAAACCGGCATTTAGAAAAACCTATTACATTATTCAATAGAATGCAATCTCTTTCCATTTTGAGTGCTGCTGGAGTAGGATACATGTTTAAATATGTATGCATCTGTATTATGATGAAAATATAGGTGGTGGGTTTATAAAATCTTAAGTGGAGAATGGAATTTATTGTGAGGTTAAAATACTAAATCAATCTCTGTGGTTTGAATCTTTTTAAAATTGGTCCTGCGGTTTAATTTTTATAATGTCAACCTTGTGGTATGCAATTTAACTCCTTGAGGTTTCATTTTTGTAGAAGTGTTCCTTGGGATGTCCAATATGTTTTGACTTTTGAGTTAGTCCTTGTGTTCTTTATAGGTTAAGGTTAAAGTTAAGGTTAATGGGTGTGATTTAGATTTTTGAAAAGGTAGCAAACCAGAAGAATTTATTTTATACTATGCTAAATCATAGGGATCTTTTGCAGATATTAAACCATAGGGATCTAATCTATAAAGTTCAAGACAACAAGGGCCTTTTTTATAAAATTGAAAGTATATGGATTGATTTTATAAACTTGAAGGCCACAGGGGCTTATTTAGTATTTTCCAATTATTGTGACTACCAAAACTATTGTTATTGCTACTAGTATTAAAATGGAAAAGTATGGAAGCATGCTACACGTATCCATGAAGTATCCAATGACTATTTGATCTAAGGATACACCTATTGTCACAACCCAAAATAGGGATCATGACCGGCCATGCATCTCAATATGCTTGAGATACACGAAGCCTTATTAGTACTTTCTACGTGTACGATGGCAAAATAAATAAATAAAATAAAATTCTGCTTTATTAAATTTAAACTAATTATAATAAACATAAAACAATGTTAATGTTTTATAGTCTCTAAATAAAATAAATAAAACTTTTAATCTAAAGCATAAAATCCAAAATAGCGAAAAAGTAAATAGGTGAATCCTAAGTGGAGGTGGAGTCTGAGTACATCTCGCTCAGTCGCCCCGCTGGCTATTACCTGAGATAGATAAATAAATACAAAAAAAAGAATCCATGAGCCAACAACTATAGCTCAGTGAGTGGAATCCACTCGAAAACTAAATAAATTTTTAATCATAATAATACTGAATAAAATTAAACTAAAAATAACAATATCCATAACAATATGTAATAGGCATGCTCTTTAAATAATAACAATGATAATAATAGAGAGAGTCACGATTTGTAATCTTGCACGGTTTCAACATATTAACATCTTTTCAATATTTATACTGTCATATGTCTCAATGGGTCTAAACCTTGTGGATCCACATCAACTAGAAGTCACCTCGAGATGATGCTTGGGACTTTTCTTCATAGCTGATCTGGTTAGGGTTATCAGATGGTATCACTATGTAATCAGCACACTCTATCTTTTCCACTTACCGTTAAGAGAAGTTAGAGTCACCTAGGAAATTTTTCATTCATCCTAGGACTGTTCCTTAACCCCGCCAGAGTCACCTAAGAAAGTCCCCGCAGTGATCTAATTTAAGACTTTCCCCTGAACTTCCAGATAAACTTGAGTCACCACAGAAAATCGCAAGTTATTTATACCGGGACTGTTCTCTAAGTCGTACCAATACTAGTCTCATTTTTTTTCTTTTCACAAATTTCAATATTTGCACGAAGTATGGTGATGCACTGAGTATAATAATTAAATGCACACAGAAAATATAATAATTAAATTTACGCACGTACCGATGAAATAAATAGATTTGCACACAGAAATTATAACAATTAAATTTTTGCACATAAGGGTGAAATAAATAATTTGCACACAGAAAATTTACATGGTCTGACAAAGGTACGAAAATATAATAAAATAAATATGTGAGTGAACCCACTCACCTGAATCTAGGCAAGACAACCAAAATTTCAAATCTCTAGCTCACGTACTAAAAATCACCACCTTAAATAATAAATAATAATAAAAAATTTAATTTGAATAATATCAATATTTTTAAAAATTTTAAAAACTAAAAAGAACTAAAATGGGTTTAATTTACCCATTGGATTGGGCTAGGCTACTGCTGGCCCGGCCCATTCCAAAAAATGAAGCTAATCGAGCTGGGCCAAAGCCCAGCCAAAAGAAACTAATCGGGCTAGGCCAAGGCCTAGCCGAGAAGATAGATTAGGCTGCAGTTTAGCCCGCAGCCCATCCAATTTAATTGGTTCGAGTCGGGTCTATAGTTCCGAAATCCAAACCCGAACCCAAATTTAAAAGAAAAAGGGGTTGGCTCGGGTTAAACCCGAGCCCAACCCACTCCTTTTTCTCCCTTCTCTCGTCCAACGCGAGGAAGGGAAGAAAATTAGAGAGAGTGGCTGCCGGTGACTCTGCTGGCGGCGGGTCACGACCGGCCCCCCTCTCTCTCTCTCTCTCTCTCTCTCTTTCTCTCTATTTCGTAGTCCTCACGAGGTGGAGAATTCACCACCGACGGCCAACGCTGAGGCCGACGTCGATTGGAGCCACGAGGGCTCCCTAGAAGACATTACTGACCTGGGCTTGGAGCACGAAGCTTCCGGTGACGATGCGGTTGCGACCCGAAGCTGCCGGCCGGCCTGATTTGCCGACGAAGCCGAATTCCACGAATTAGGTATTTCTAATTTACCTCTTTAAATTTAAATTAAACTAGAGGGGGCTCACCGGGGAGGAGTGTGGTGGTCCCAATTTCCTCCGGCGATGCTCCGACGGGCCGAACCCTTGTCGCGATTCCGACGGTGAGAAAAGAAAGAAAACGAAGGAGGAGAAGAAGAAAGCTGGGGGGTTAAGGAGAGAGAGAGAATTAGGATTTAATTTATAGATTAGAAGATGATCAAATCTAATCCGATTCGGATTAGATGAAATCCTTTTCTACGCCTCGTTGCGTGCCGGAGAGGGAGAGGGGAGGGGCTGCACGTGCAGAGCACGTGCACCCTCCTCTCTTAACCCCCAAATATATTTTTTTCTGGTTCTGACACCTATAGTATAGTTGTGCTTCCTAGGAGCTATCTCCTTGACATCACCTTGGTTTTTCTTACTGGTGATTTGTAAGTTTCCATTCATTTTTCATTTTAATTTGCTAACTCTGGGTAGCTCAGTGGAGGTCATGAGATAGGTTAGGATGTTACGATCCAACCACATGGGTTAAGTCGAGTCGAGTCGAGTCTATTTATTTTTTAATTATTTCATGATGTAAGCCTTTTAGGAAAGTCTAATTTAGTCATGTGAGTCATTAAAATAAGTCTGAATAAGTCATAACAACCCTTAAGGCAAGTCTAGTTAAGGCAAGTCTAAATAAGTCACAACAACTATTAAGGCAAGTCTAATTAAGTCAAGTAAGCCTTTAAAGCAAGTCCAATTAAGTCATGTAAGTCTTTAAGGCAAGTACAATTAAGTCATGTAAGTCTTTAAGGCAAGTACAATTAAGTCATGTAAGTCTTTAAGGCAAGTCCTAATTCGAGTTGGGTTAGTCTTTAAGGCTAAGTTCGAGTATGACTCATTATACCCCACCTCTATATATAGAGGACAAAACTTTTTTTGTTATTTATCGAAAAATCCAAGTATCCAAGCATTGAGAATTAATTGAGTTTAGTTATTTTCTTATTACCGTATTTACTGTTTTATCGTAGTTGTTAGATCGTTTTACCTTTCTAGGGGTAGATCATAGTCGTAGATCCGCTAAAGCTTCCAAACCCTAACCACCTCCTACCTCCAGCAGCCACCCTACAATATGGCTATCCACCACCATCCTTGGCCATCCGCCACCTTTCGACGACCGCCACAACGTTGGGTATTTACCATTCTGCCCTCTCTGATTTATCTCTATTATTTTATTTTTAACTTTTCATCCCGACCTTCAATTTAGGTGAAACTATATCCATTAGAACCCTAACTCACGAAGCTATCTCTATATAAATTTTCATAATCATTCTACAGACGGATCGTTCGAAATCTCGTCTGTAACAATGAACAATGGAGGGGGAGGAAAACGAAATGGGTAATATAATCACTTCTTGAGCCTTATGTAAGTGGAACTCTTTTCACTGTCAATATTTTAGAAAAGTTTAATGCAAAAAGGAAGTTGCGAAAATAACAGCTCAATGAGGCAGTCAAAAGTTTTTCCTTCTCCAGATTCTATTTTTATGATAAATAGAAAATGGAAAAAGTACTGATGTGAATCCATCTTAAGTTGACCTATATCATCGGAACCTAAGATTGTAAATTCATCCAAATCTTTATTTAAGTTTATAATAGTAAAATCATTTTGTTAAATTTGTTGCCCTAAATAAATTACAAAATAAAGTAGCCTGTCATGGTTAGCTACTGTCTGCTGAAGCTATGAATTCACCATTATTTTAATCTGATTACTAAGATTGAGATATTCAAGTTTGAATCCTGATTATGGGTTAGTTCCTGTATAAAAGTAAAAGTCTTCGTATTTTGGTTTTGGAGTTCCAAACTTTAAGCATAATTTCATAATGTTTAGTTAATAAATTATTTATGTTAATGAACAAGAAAACATTATTGACTCAGTCATTTAATTTGAATTAGCTAGTCCAGCTTCCAATGGTAATATTCTGGATGAAAATGTACAAGCTCCAGTGGTACATCAAAAAGGGTGCTTTAAAGTGACAGCCAAGAATGATGAGTTACACCAGGTAAGCTTCATACTATGATTTCACTTATAATTTATGTGATAATGATTTTATTCTTTTCCATTAAGACTCATTCATCCAGCAGTTTACCAACAAAGTCATTGTATGTATTCTTGTTATACATTATCATGTACTTCAGATTTCCCAGCTGTACGTGGAATTTGCTATTTTTCTTTCTATGACTGCAAGCATTACTGACATTAGTTGTGAGCATGAAGTGTGGAGTAACTACTATAAGATGGATCTGGAGAGAGGAGATGTGTCCAATCTTACCCTCGTTCCCATTTTCCAAGGAAGATGCTTCCAATAATTGAAACCGTGACCTCTTGGATGAGAGGCCTTACTGTCAATTAATGCAATAGGGATATAATTCATGAATTTGTGTGTGTGGGTGCAATTTATATTATATAGAGGTATGGACCAAACTCACCCACTGCTACCTCTAATGGCAGTATTGCAGAAAAGGAATTGTTTAGTTAGTATGTATAATTGCAGAACATTTTAATTGTACATACTTTTTCATATAATGTGGTGCAAAAGGTGCGCTGATCAATTTCAGACTTTTGATATGCACAACATCTGCTTTTTTCTTTGCACTTTCTCTCTGATATAGCATCATCAAAAACATGCAATGAGAACATTCATAAAAAGTTTCACTGTTCTTTGTACAGATGGAAAAATCAGACAGAAGTGAAATGGAACTATTGAAGGATATTGCTGATCTGCAGTGGAGGTTAATACTTAGTATGATGAACTTAGTCATGTTCATTTAGTTTGTAAAGTTTCATACCTGACAGTTTATATTCTTCATAGGCTCCTTTGTGCCCAAGAAGAATTGGAGAGGCTTAAAGTAAAAAATGCTCAGGTAAATATTTCTAGGGAAATTTATTAAAAATATCATTTCGTCTTTCTTTTCATTAGCACCTTGCAATTTATTTATTTGTCATTCGACTCTG
Source organism: Typha latifolia (assembly GCF_019914945.1). NCBI lineage: Eukaryota > Viridiplantae > Streptophyta > Magnoliopsida > Poales > Typhaceae > Typha > Typha latifolia. The sequence goes on from NC_133093.1 coordinate 1,488,399, forward strand.
CATTTTGCTTTTAATGCCTTAAGAACACCATATAGATTAAAAATACCATTTTAGTTCTCTTCTCAGATAGACACCATATAGATTAGTTAAATTAACTATATAGATGCAACAATAGCATTACTGTCCCTGAGCATGCTTTTTAAAGTTTAGATAAAAGTAGAAAGGGAACATGTTTTAAAGTCAAATAGGGGTATTTTAGATATTTTTGTTTTCTCTGTTTGAAAATAACAGAATATTTTCTTTTTCGCTAGCTATTGTTAGGTTAAAAGTTAACTCAAAAGTCACGATGTTTTGGAGGCATTAAAAGTAAAATGCAGGGTTCAAACTGAATGAAAAATATCCATATGGTAGGGTGATAATAATAATAAAGACAAAAGTTAGCGCATCTTTAATAAATTTCCCAAATTTCTATTATCTTCCCTCTCATTAGTTCTGATACAGAAGAAGTGATGCTGCAATTCAGGTATAAAACAGGCGTTGTCATTTAGTTCTAGTTTGTTATACACCTTCAATAAAAGCAGGATAATATCATGGAAGCAGCAGAACGAAAGGCGCAAGGGTAAACAAAATAGAGGGATTTGAAGAAATTTATGTAAATAGAAATTGCACGTAGATAGGGTGTAGCAAAGCTATTGCTTGCCCTAGTGGATTCATTAATTTGCAAGACACTGTGGTAGTTGCCCTTAATGATGCATAAAGATCACGGTTGACATTCCTGCAATAAAATTGGCTGCTGATCGGTAGTAAATATTTTCCGAGTTGCCTTGTTTGTTTTAGTTTCGCTTAATTATTCTCAAATGAAAATAGGATGCATTTCTGAAATAGAAATAGTGGCTATATGAGTGGTTCAAGGCCAGCTGCCTAAATGCATCGATCTCCTCGAAAAATAAAAGGGATAATTTTCTTCTCAATCCTCTGAACTACCATCCATGAACTATCATCTATTTCCACACTGACCTCTGAACTTTTTTTTATACACTGGCCCCCTAAACTTTCACTCCTTCCGTTAGAGTTCTATTATATATTTTTATCAATAAATTGTTGTGTGATAGTCATGTGACAATAATACGACGAAAATAATGTGTAAGTCATGAACAACTAAGAATTTTTTTTATGATGATAAAACTACCATTTTTATATAGCCTCTTTTCCTATCCGCTAACTCCTAAGACTAGCTCCACCCAAATCGCCACTACCCACACCTCCTCCTAAGCCACCACCAGTACCAAACCCTCCACTTGTCATTGCCACTGCTAAATCCTCCGGCAGATCTGATAGAGTGGTGTTCCACTTCCACACACCTGACTCCACGACCTCAAAAAGGGGCTTACTCCCTCCTCGTCCACATCAGCACCGCTTGCTTGCCTCAAGGCTCATCGACCACAGCTTCCCCCTCGGCCTCGACAAGGCCCACAACACCGAGCTCGACAAGCTCATGCACAACCTTGAGACCGTCGCCCCCCAGCCTTCACCAACCTCATCCATTGTGTTGCATCAAAAAATAATATGGTTAATATTAGGTAAGCCACTTAATTATCTCGTTATTATAAGTGGAGGGGTAATTTAGTCCGTCAATCAATTCTGTCAACGACAGTGGAAATGGATGATAGTTTGGAGGGCGAAAAAAAAATTCTCCCAAAATAAAACTCATGCTCTCTGATCATTAAAAGTTCATATTATATGAGTATTTTTTAATTAATTCTAAGAGAATCGATTCCAGCTGGTTTTGCCCCTTTTTCTGGTACCCTTGGATGAAAAATTGTACCATAGCAAAGTCATAAAATAAAAGTTTGGGTAAAAGTTTAATTTTAGTAATTAAACAAAAACAAAAGGATTACAAGTGGTATACCCACGTAGATTTTTTACATTTTTGGGGTTTTTTTACATGTATACTCTCCAAAAATTTATTATTTGCATGTCTTGATATTAGCATATATCCTGCTATTTTTTCAAGTTAAATTTTAATAATTTAATAAATATAAATAAAAATATCTCTACCTAAAAAAATTTATAAAATCTAAAATAATAATAGTTTCATCTTTTTATATCTAAATTGTGCGAATATTAACGATTAATTAACTTCAAGAGATAGCAATGCAAAAGATAAGAGTTTTAAAAAGTATATATATAAAAACTGTGTTTTAAAATTTATATATATATAAATATTAAATTTAGAGGGGTATACAAGGCTACAATATGTATGGCGAAAAGAAACAATCTTATTTTCTCTTTGCATCATAATGTCCACTGAAGTAGATATTTTAATATAAGGGGAAAAAGAAAAGACTTAAGTTCATGAAGACACTAAGTAGCATTTGAGGCAGCAGTTATCATTTCACTCTTTAACGAGTCATTGAGCCATAACATTTCTCAAGAAAAAGAAAAACATGTAACATTTATGCTTGTAAAGCTTTGTTCACAAAATGTTACAACAGCAAAGTTGCCTTCTTTTGGATCTTTCAATTTGAATTCAGTCTGTCCACCAGCTATGTTAGAAGAGAAGGCTGTCGGCTTCAATCAAGAATCTGGATGTAAGAATATCAATGAGAAGCAGACAGACATTAAGGAACAGCAGAAGCTAATCTCGTTTTCTTCTTGATGCAATCTCTGATGCCCAAGCTTTCCCTATATCTGTTTGGAATTTCCCTGCCGATAAAAAAGATGTCAGTTGAAAGAGATTCTTTTCTCCCTAAGAATACAATAATCAGTTGGAGCGGCTTCTGCGAGTGCTCCAAGAGACTAGGCTGCATGAAGGGAAACACATATTCATGAGACTATCTCTTTTATGTGATATGCCATGTTGATTGATGCTCCAACTGCAGTGACCAGTGATTATAATGGATCCCTAAGGTTCTTTTTTTTTTTTTGGAGTGATCTAAGGTTCTAATCGTTTGAAGACTAACTCCTAAACCTTAAGACCAATTTCTCCATATTAAAAAAATAAAAATCAAGATTGAGCATTTAGCCAAGTTTCAAACTCGGCAACTTCCATAAGGAGTGCCAAAATGTAGCATGGGAGTGCTGTCCAAAATATTTTCATGGAAAAAGTGGCAATGCCACTAAAGAGACCAAGTGGCCAGCATGTCCAATTTCAACAAAGCCAAGTTCTCTGGTGTTCTTGCAAACAAAGGATCTGAAAATATTATACTAATCATTCTGTGAAAAATACTGGGATTTTGTGTGCAACTTGCAGCTTTTCTAGTGCATGGTATGAATTGGCCTAATGGAAAGTGTATAACAGATTAATGCTAAGGTCACCCAAGAACCCTGTTGATGAGTAGGATTTCCTCCATCACAAGGTAAGAGTGTAATACATAGGAAGGTGATGGAAACAAGTTACATTTACAGATTTAACCCCAGCGAGGTAAATCCTATCATCAAGAGTATTATCATGCACGTTCTCACATACCCAAGCATTTTCCTTGTGCAATATACTAATTGGAAATAATAACTACTACAACTTAAATCAGGAAAATATCTGGAGTGAAGTAGATCAAATGAACTAACTAGACCAGAAAACACTGCACTAATACAAGGAGAGAGCCAAAAGCAGACATGTAAAGGAAATGAAACTACTTTGTTTTTTCTTTTCTGAGGTTGCATATAGGTCATCTAATAATCAAATGTAATCACTATGTATATATGGGGGACCAAAAGGAAATTGAATTTAACAAAATCTTTGTCACATTGGGGCTTTAAGCAATCAGAGCCGGCATACAGCATAGCTTCAATTAATACCTGCTGTTGACTGGAAGAACTCATCCAAATCCATTCCTTGTTCTGCACAAGATAATAAACTACATCTTAATCAAAACAGATCAAAGAAAGGGTGGTCATAGTACACTATGACGCAATAATAACATAAATAGACATCAAACTTTTATACAGATTATCAAAGCTAATACATACTCAGAAGTGAGAAATACACTCTTCTCTTAACCAAGCAATGGAGAAAAAAAAAATTGCATGGCAAACTTGTTTCACCTTGAATGCCTAATCAAGCTCCAATGGTTTCAGATGATTTACAAAATCACTTATGTTTGAAACATAACAAAAAAGGGAATACTGGACTATCTGGTATCTATTTCCAGGATCATTCATTTCTTATGATCTAAACATGCAAAGTAACTTTCCATTTAGTTCTGACACAAGTTGATAATTCAATCAATCAGAAGCAATCTATATCTGCAAACATTCACTGAAGGCACATGGTGATACATAACAAAAAGGCAAACACTCTTTTAAAGGTAACGATACTAAAGAATGCGTGCAAATATGATATAATCTCTTCATATGAATCATAAGTAATATTTTAATGTTCAATGTTCTATACAACAAAATTACAATTGGAATAAAGTATGTTGTAGGCACCAATGTATTGGCCAAATGCCTAGGCAAAACAGACCAGATATTTATGCTCCCAATAACAACAATACCTTTCACCATAAAAATGCAATATAGACAACAATCAATCTGTAATCTCACCATTTTCATATTCCAGTGCTTGAAGTATCATTTCAACCTGAAATTATAAATGAAATTAAGACTGTACTAACTAAAATAGGAGCAGTTAAATGCAAATCTGATGAATGTGTGGCAAATAAATTCGACAAGAAGTTCTGTAGGGCAGCATCAATTGCAAGTTTGCAACTAGAACAGCATAAACCTTAAATGTAAAAATAACCAATATGCAGTATAATATACCCATATTGAGTAAGAGACAGCAAGATCATGCACTATGAGGCATTTGTACATGATATCATTAATGCAATGAAAGATTGTTTACCATAACAAGTTGGAGAGAGTATTAGAGATCCTTGACTTTTCCGGCCAATAATGTTGGCAGCACAACCATTCATTATACTCCATATGTCTCAGATTCTTAATAGATAACTGGCCATAATCGTAGTACCCTAAACTTACTTCCTATTATGATGATCACAACATATTATATATTATAACAGTGAGATAATTGTTCAGTTATAAACTTCTAAGAACTAGCTGCATGAGTAACTCAAGCAGCTCTTTGAATATATGAAATCTTATATCCCACCTTTCATGATGTAGGTGATGTCAAACTTTTTTGTGAAATGACAATAACACATTTATATATTATTAGCAAATGTACCAGCTATCTCTACTTCTCATCTTGCATTTTGTGAAAATCACAAACTACATGAAAGTGAAAAGCATAACGCATAGAACCTTGATATAAAGAAATCTAATCAGTTTATAGTCTAACGTGCATGTAGTCATTCTGATGGCTGTTCAGAAAATTTACTGACACTTTTAGCAGCCATCTTAACATTCAGTTGTGGCTCTTGATTCAGCACTAAAGGTGGAATTCTCACAAGTCATGAAATAAGGATTCTCATGGAGAAATCATTATAAGGTTAACTTGCATTAACATTTGTATTGTATGAATATCTTCATCTTTATATGAAAGACATTAATTAAGTTTACAGGAATGTAACTAATAAGCACTTCACCAGTAGATGATTATCGCATGAGATGACTAAACAAAACTACAAACATTATATCTAATCAAGATGGTTCATAAAAGATATACCTTGTCAAAATCCTTGACAACCTTTGCTTCCATAGAGGAATTCTCTTCATACTCCATCCATAGCTCATGTATTTCTTTCGCTGCAGGAGAATTAGCAGAAGCAAAACACTGAAGGTTAAGGACAAGCACATCAGAGCACAACAGCACTAAAAGAATGATAAGAATGACCTTCATCACCATACCTCTTTCTGTTCATCTCCAACAAAAAAGAGAAGGAACAAATAGCCAACAGGAAAAGGTTATTCAGCAGAAAAGTTCGCCAATTGGCTATAGAATGGGAATTTCTAGAACTTCCTAAATGATCAATACCTTAATATCACTTTGCACTATTAAATTAGTTGGAATGTACATCGGACTGCAAGGTATGATCTAATGATATATTTGGATATTAGCATAATATTTAATGATGTAAAATGTCATCAAGCTCTTTGCGTGCCTATACTTGAGCACACATGCACAACAAATGAAAATTAATATCTTGTTAAGTAACATAATAAAGTTTTGGTACATTATTTGTTTCTAACAACACATCACAAAAAGGCATACAGGTTTGTACATGGAACAACAACCTAGGGCTTATAAGTTGGAAAAATGAAGTGTCCAGAGGTGCTTGTAGAAACTTTTGACAGACATACATTCAGGATTGTCACCTGTTATCGTCACGCTAAATGTATCCGTACAGAGAGCAGAAGCCATTTTAATACGATGAAAAGAGACCATTATCAACCTTTAACATTGCCTTTGCATTTAGGCAGCATTTATCTACTTACGAGTACAACTTGCATCATTGGCTTTATTAACAAGGGTTAATGGAGTTTATTCCATCAGAAAATATTGTCTGCAAGTGAAGGATCATATCTAATTATGTTTTGAATGGCCTTGCTTTTTTATTTCTCTTTTAATTTGTATATAAATTTTGTTTCTTATAAACAATTTCCTGTATGATTAGTTATTGGCTGTGACTAGTGAAATGACAATAGAGTATCTCTAAGCTCCCCTAGTAATGGCAAGATCAAACCAGCCTAAAATCTGTATTAATGTTCCAGACCAAGGCTAATAACCTTTATCAAATGTAATCTTTAATAGATAAATCAGACCAAAGTTGACAAGAAACCATCAAAAAATTTACTGTTCTGCCCTCTCTGACCTATCTCCACTTTTTATTTTTAACTTTTTATCCCGAACTCCGATTTAGGTGAAATCAGAGCCATTAGAATCTAATTCACGAGGCTACCTTCACTTAAATTTTTATAATTTTCTTACGTCCGGATCAGTTCAAATCTGGTTCGTAACAAAGCTCCTCTAGTAATGGCAAGATCAAACCAGGCTTAAAATCTGTATTAATGTTCCAGACCAAGGCTAATAACCTTTATCAAATGTAATCTTTAGTAGACAAATCAGACCAAAGTTGACAAGAAACCATCAAAATATTTAATATGCAAGCAAGCTAGATAACAACAAAAATAATGGTTTACAAGGAAAATGAAGAGCTTGGGCCTAATACCACCAATGTAAGTTTTGAGTTTAACCCACAATGTAAGTTTTGAGTTTAACCCACATCATGTGAACCAATTGATTGAGCTATTGCTTGACCTTAGTAGTACACTTTCTTAAAACATAGATTTCATGATTTTTCACATAGTGAACAAAGAGCAGAAATTTGAAAAATCATACGAACTTGTAAACACATCCTGAAGTATTCAGAAGGAAATGGTAATGTACTAATTGATTTACCTCTACATCCTCCACCAAGTAATTTGCACATATGATCAAGTGCTTCTTTCTCCATTCGACTCTTTTCCAACTTCGGCACACCATCAGAAGGAGTAATATCACCTACAATGGCTGCAAAACAACATGAATATGAGATGCAAGTATAAGCCACAAATATAGACAAAATAATTGCAAGTTTAGTGGAAACAAGTGACATAAATAACTAGCTAAACACAAAAATTTATATGCTTTGGAACCATGCCAATCAAAGACTTTAAACAAGACTGACCTTTTATGCATTTATTTCCTTTTATTCTCTCCACATGACTGACCTTTTGATACCCATCAATTTTATATTTTTTGTGCAAGTAAGATTACTTAAACTCTCAAAGTCCTCTCAACTGATGCCAATTCATTATTCCTTTATATTGACTTATGCAATGAATATTTTCATCTTTGCACCATCCACTACTAACTCTAGTTTGAGTTCTGCATTTTTCATGTTCAAGTAACACCCAAACGGTAATATAGATGGTAGGCTATAACCTTAATGTTGGTTAGCATAACAATACTAACCAAATTATTAGCATACCCTGATTTAACTCAACATAAATCAGATGATGATCAAACTAGGCCCATCCATCAAAGAGACTCCAAACATTATTTGAAGAAAACTTAGAATAACGGTGGATACATAGAAATTTAGGGATTATACATATTTACATTCAAAAGGTATAATATTCCCTTTCTAACAGAGCCGACTTGGGCCCAAGGAAAGTTGGGCGGTCACCTAGGTTTCCCCAAACGTAATAACACTAATTTTTGGGGGCCCAAATAGACCAGACCTCAAGTAGTCGGGTCCCAAAGTCTACTCCCAAGTCAATATAGGTGGGCCCTAAACAATTAAATTTCTTGCCTGACTAGTACAAAGGTTTCCATTTAGGAATCTACATTCCCATTTTGAAGTTTTCAAATTCTCCCTCCTATTTTCTATCCTCTCACTCCATGCTTTCCTTCTCTGAGTCCATATAGATCTGCATCCCACACTTCCCTAATTCCAGCGATTACTGGCATCAACAACTAAGCTACCTTTAACGCTTGCATTATGTCCACCATTACTTAATAGATTTTGTATATAGTTCTTGTTCATTTTTTTATTAGGTAGGTATATTCACAAAACATCTAGCAACTCTATTATTAATGATAAAGTCATTTCAATTTCCTAGTAATCTTTAAATACTTTGTTTGCTTGGGCATGGTTAGGGTCTAGAATGAGTCATATAACTCTTACTTTTTTTATAGCTTGTTAAAGGGCCCCACTTTTAACTTTTGCCTAGACCTCAATTTACATTGAGTCTTTCTAAGACCTTTCCATAATAAGCTGCTAAATGTTACTTGACTAGGGATGCAAATTTAACGTTTAGAATAATCAAGAGACAGAATAAGTCAAACATTACAGAGTATGAAGTAATAATTATTAATGCAACATCTTATTTATTATTCTCTTCCTATTATTCATTCAATTTGGACTTTTATACACGTCTAGCAAATACATTTCCTAAGGATATAAGAGAAAATGCAAAGAAAGCTTTCACGTTTTATTTTTTTACAACGATGAAATCAAGAGAATGTTTAAAGCAAAATGCTACAAGTCACAGACGATGAAAAGCATCTACGATCTCACCTTCAGCGATATCATGCACGATCGCCATCTTGACACACCTAAAATCCACCAAGAACCAGCTCAAAGGGTCAGAACCGACATCAAGATTCGCGCACAACGTCGCCCAAGGAAAGATCGAAGAGCCCAAACCTGTCCCGATCAACTCCGGGGATGTCGGCGGCGACAAGCGCCATGACGCCCATCCGGTACATGTGGTCCGCCACCGACTCCGGTTCCTGCACTCCCCGCCGCACCCACCCCGCCCTCTTCGTCGTCTGAATCCACCGCAAGAGTTAACCAAATGAAGAAGCCCTATAAACCAAGCAGGAGATCGCTAGAGAGAGAAAGCGAAGTCGACCTTGAGGCGGTGGCAGAGAGAGAGGAAATCGATGGCCGAGGCAGCGGCGGAGGAGGAAGAGGAGGGAGAGGAAGAGGAAGAGGAAGGAGGGGAAGATGACGACATCCTGACCGTTGATTTGGCGATCCGACGGTGGGGACGGAAGGAGAGCAGCGAAGGGAGAAGGAGAGAGGATTTGGTGAAGAGAGGAGAAGTGAGCAGCACTCGGCTCCCACTCATTTCCCTTCCTTCTTTTTTTGGGGCTTAAACTTTTGCGATTTGGGAAGTCGCCGTACATATGGGACTATTCTTATACGGTACGCGAAATCCCCAAATTGCCACTTGGCTTCATATCGATCCCCAAACGTGTGGGTCGAGTCTATAAACATTTGACTAGATAAGTAAAAAGGTAGTCGTAAGTGCCGGATACCGCGACGTATTAATGCGGTCTTTATACCTATAAACTTTGAATCATCTCTCTCTCTCTCTCTCTCTCTCTCTCGTGTATCTGCTAGGGTTTCTCTCTACCGCTTCTTGGAAGCGAAGAATCCCATCGAAAACCTAGCGACACACCGATCGATCAGCCACGATGAAGCTTACGGTGAAGACGCTCAAGGGCTCCCACTTCGAGATCCAAGTGCAGCCCTCCGATACCGTGAGTCCTCCTTTTTCTTCATTCCTCTTTCGGTTATTTGATTAGTCTTGTTCGGGTTGAGTTTCTGGAACAAATTTTTGAAGCTATTCTAGGATTTCGTTATTTAGCGAACAGAACTTTAGGGCAAAGTGACGATTTTTCCGATGTTGTCGAATGTTTAATTGAGTTTGATTTTGTATATTCTTTATTTAGTCGTTAAAATATTAAAAAAAAAGTTAGGTTGGATTCAAAGAACGAGCTTTTATAGACAATATAGAGTGTAGATGCTAGCAAGATTGGAATAGAGGATAAGCGCCGCTTCCAATTTCCGAGGTATCTCCAAGAGTTGGGAAATGGAATAATGATCCATGTTAGTATATTTGCCATCTTTAGATAGAATTATTAAGATGGTTGAGTCGGTCTAAGGAATAGAGCTTGCCTTTCTGTTGGAAAAGATAGATTGTTTGACCGTGGCAAGGGTCAATCCCATGTGAGGAGTTATATGACTGGCTGTTTTGAACCAGAAGCATTATTAATTGTCACATATGCTGTGATTAGGATGTAGGAAGGCTCCAATGCTATACAAATTGAGTATTCAGTGTAAATAATAGTATACTATATGCGTGCAAGTATATGTATTAATTAGCAATATGATTGTAAACATAATAATTAAGGTAGTATTTTTGACTGGTGGATAGATGACTACATCTATTAGAGGCATGTCTAGATGTCATTAAGAAGATCAAAATGTTGGTATTTTCTTGAAGTCTCATGTTTTTTTAGTCCTAATCTGTTGCTGCAGTAATAATATATCTGATTTCTCAATGAATTTGAAGGATAATGCTTGTGAATTCTAATATACAATTACAATGTCATTTGCATCATTATGTTGCATACTTGCATGTTTGCTTGGATTCTTGGACCATTGATTGGTCAAACTACTTGAATAACAGTATGTTAGTATAGTTGGTTGAATCCCGTTCTATCAGTGTTTGGTTTTATCTTCAGGTCAGTAAACTTGGACGTGTTGGATCTTTGTATCATTGGGTCATTAGGTGAGGCTATGATACACTATGAGATTTGGGAGTAGTTTTACAAGTTCTTTTAGATCTAAGGTTCTAAAATTCGGTATCGGAATCGGAATCGGCCATCCGAAAAAACGATACGTATTGATTGTGCAGCCGCCCATATCGGATTGAATCATTTTTTAATTATAGAAATTCTAAATATTATTTAAAAGTACAGAAAATTTTCTAAAAATTTAGAAAAATAATAAGAAAATAATAATTATTCACATATGAAGTCTAAAACCTAAAAATTACATTAACTTATTCAAAATTTTGATGAATACCGAGTTGGCTCTCCCTTCTCTCTCTTTTCCTCCCTTTCTCTATTACTGCCAAGATAAATTTATTTTTTTCTAATTTTCTTTCGTTTCTTCGCTCTATCTTTTCTCTCTTATTGCCCCAAGGCAATTTTTTTGTTTTTTTATTTCTTCTCTCTCCCTCCTCTTTCTCTCTCTCAATCTCTCTTGCTCCCTCTCAATAGATTCCTCTCTCTCTCTCTCTCTCTCTCTCTCTCTCTCTCTCTCTCTCTCTCTCTCTCTCTCTCTCTCTCTCTCTCTCTCTCTCTCTCTCTCTCTCTCTCTCTCGTCTCTTTATCACTCTCTATTATTGCAGCAGATTTTCTGCTGCAGTAACAGAGATTGAAGGAGAGAGGGTGGAGAAAAGAAAGAGAGGAAGAAGAGAGAGAGACGCTAGAGGGAGAGAGTAGAGAAAAATGAGAGTGATGGGGCACCGATGAGAGAAGAAATAAAAAAAAATAGAGAGAGAAGAGAGATGGAGTGAGAGAAGAGAGAGGGAGAGCCTGTATCGGCGGGATCGACCGAAACTTGGAACCATGCTTAGATCCTCAAGCAAAGAAAGGACTAAGGAGCGCCACAGTTTTGATGGCATAAAATGTCATTTGTAGATATGTAGGTAAATATACGCGAGCTTGTCTATATTGATTTGCAGGTACACTAGCTTTTAGATAGAATCATGGCAAGTAGAAACAATTCATCTTCTGTATTGTGGATGGTGAATGTTTTTGTTTTTGTTTTTCTTGTTAAGATTCACTAAGATTGCTATGTTCATAAACTACCACATCAAGAGGATAAATCTCTATTTGATGGATATTCATCTATGGAAGAATGTTTATTAACATATTGGTTGAGTAAATGCGTATATTGATAGAGTAGAACAAATTTTAATTTAGATAAGGTACAAAGTGAGATAGATAAGCACACAATTTTGATGTTCAAGCAAGTGTACCATTAATTTTTAACAGTAAGTACTTGTGTCTCTATGGGATTTTCTAGTTCTTTGTTAATAAAGCCCTCAAAAACTGCTTGTACAACTGAGTTTGGTTACAACAATCTAACTTAAGTAGATATATGGGAGTAGGAACTGCCTTGTTACTTTGTGTATGTGCTAAGAGGATTTCATTTTAACTGTAACCTATCTAGATGAGAATTAAACAATTGGCATATTCATCATGCTTTAGCTTTCCACAACCTGCATCAACTGTCCAAAATGGAGAGCTTATGTGTCAATTACCATTTTGGACTGACTACCTTTGAATGAATTAAAAAAAAAAATCCACACATACCGGTATGGACGTGCTCAAAAAAAAAGAAGGAAACTGACTAATTAAATGGTTAAAAGAAATAGAATGAAGTTCTCCTTGAAGAGGATTATGGTTGATTATAACCATGCAATCCTTCTAGTTATGTTAGGATGTTACCTTAGAAAAAAAAAGCGGTCATGTTTAGTAATTAGAACCATGCTTAATATTTTGCATTGTCAGTGATGCATTGTTGATTTCCAATTTACTACCAGCATGATATGATTAATTGCTTGATTTAAGACAAACTCGTATTATCAATTTACTTGTTGATATTGATTATCCTTGCCACTATTGTTAGTATTTAATTCTGCCAATATAACTGTATATTAAGATTCAGTCATTCATTTATTGCTTATTACCATTACTATGAAATGATTGTGAGGCATGCTTTCCTTTGTAATGTTATATTGTATCTATTTGCAAGTTATCTAGTCACTGACAATTTTCTAGTTCCCTGAATTTTTCAGATTATTGCTGTGAAGAAGAACATCGAAGATGTACAAGGAAAGGATAGTTACCCATGGGGGCAACAACTCTTGATTCACAGTGGGAAAGTTTTGAAAGATGAAAGTACATTAGAAGAGAATAACGTTAGCGAGAATGGTTTTCTTGTTGTCATGCTCAGTAAGGTATATCTCTGCGGCTCTGCACTAAACCAGATAGATAATAGGCATTTAGGCATAATATGCCACATTTCATATTTAGCCTTTGCTTGCTTCATATTTTGTAATGCATATTATACGTCCAATTTCTGTAATTTTGTGAATGTAAGGATTTTATATCTTGAAATTCTTACAAAAGTAAATGCATCTACAGAAGGAGACAGCTTTTTCAAATTTTCCTGACTATGGGACAGAAAATATATTAACATACAGCATTCTTTTCCTGTCTTGTCATGCCTAAAAGGGCAGCTTGCTAGATTAATCAGTCTCAAAGATACTTTTAAGCACACTGAAGAAGAAAACATCCAGAGGAAGTTGATTTTAATCAAAGTAATGGATATCATATTTGTGTAGGTCTTTCAGTGCATCCCTCATATTTGTGTAGGTCTTTCAGTGTGTATCCCTCAAATCTTTTGCAAATGTTGATAAATATTTGAATTAAGAAAGCTATACTACATGTCGAACTTGAGAAATGGTTTTCATACTAAGTTGTATTCCTCGCATTATGGCTAATTATTTTATTGCTGCCTCGTCGCAAGTCCTGATTTTGTTTCTGTATGTAATACGTAAGATATATTGCATATCTCGTGAGTCCAAACTCTGTTGTTTGCTTAGTCAATCTTGTTGGGCATTTAGTTTCTTTATTCGTCTCTCTTGTTCATTATTCTTGCTGTCAAGGCACTGATTGCTTGTGGTATCTCCACAGAGCAAAAGTTCAGGTACCAGTGGAGCTTCATCTGGCCAGGTTACTTTCATTGCATAATAAAAAGTTTGTGTACTCAGATATCTTCTTATAGATTCTAACTCAACTTCTACAATTGATAGCCGTCAGCAGCCCCTGTAGTCAAGCAACCTGCTACTCCAGAGGCTCCACCACAAGCTCCGTGAGTTCAACTAAGTTGCTTCATTTGCTTTCACTCTTTTCCCCTAATTTTAATTAGCTTGCTCATATTCGCTATTCTTTTGTTCTTTTTGTAGTGAATCAAATCCTGCAGCTGGATCTGAAAGACCAAATGCAGAGTATGATGCTTGTTTGTAAATTAGCACTTTGTTCATATTATCAGCTTAAATATCTTGTTTACCTTTTCGATGTCTGTGAAGTATAGCATTTAACTGGGGTTCCTTCTTTGGTTGGGTTGGGAGGGATTACCACTGGTTACTTCAATCAACTATTATACCTTTCTCTGTAACCACTTGTGAATTTCATCTAAGCAGATCTCCACTAGCTTCATTAACAAATGTTGCATTTATTTTATATGCTAGTCAGTGATAAAGTGTATTGAGGTCTTTATATTAACTTGCTTGTTTCGACAAATACTACTAAGTTTCATGTACATATAGATGTATTTTAGTATTTACTAGATTTATGCATGGAAAAATGTACTTGTGTACAAGACTACAAGGTTAATATTTATGGAATTCTGTTCTGCTGGACTCTTTCCAGCTTCACACAGGTTCCCACGATAAACTCTTTCGTCCACAACACTTTGAAATGTTTTCCAGGTCCAGAGTATAGTCTCTCTACTTGGCGATGAGCTTACTAGGTTTCTTTGCAAGTACCTATCCTGCCTGAATTGTTCTAGAGGATCTTGTATCAGTTCATAGGGTTGATGTCCTTAGATTGTTACCTCAAAGGAATTGGCTAATTCTTCATTTTGAGTATTGTCAACTGTAGATATATGCTCTGTCATGTACTTTACATCAGTGGAAAAAGGCTTTGAAAATGATGGTATTATTGGTTTTATATGAGTCATTTTCTTTCATTAGGACATGTGCAGATGTTAGGTGTAGTCCATATTCAAGTGTCTGACTTAGGGAAACAAAACAATATGACACGTACAGAAGCATAATAAAATAATATTTTAGTATGTTATGCTTGTTAATCTTGAAGAAAAGAATGCAAATGTAATTTTGACTTATCTTGTTTCTTGGTAGGGTTTCTGCTGATGCATATGGTCAAGCAGCATCCAATGTAGTTGCAGGCAGTAACCTTGACCAGACAATCAACCAATTGATGGAAATGGGTGGTGGTAATTGGGACAGAGAGACAGTTCATCGGGCGCTCCGTGCTGCCTATAACAACCCCGAGCGAGCTGTGGAATATTTATATTCTGTATATAAATTTTATCTTCAGTTAGAAGTTGATGTATTGACCTAAATGCTGGTAGACAATGATTTTCCTTTTCATGTTAGGGTATTCCAGTAACAGCAGATGCTGCTGTTCCAGCTGCTTCTTTCCCTTCACCTCAAGCTTCTGGTCAGGTGGCAAACACGAGGGAAACTGGTTCTGCAGGGGTGCCAACTCTCTCTGGAATACCAAATTCCTCTCCTTTGAATATGTTCCCACAGGTTCAGCTCTCTTCCGGTTGTGTTCATTTGTCCTGCAATTGGGGTGGCATTTAACCCATGCTTAATATTGTATCAGGGGTCTCCGAGTACAGGAGTGAGTGCTGGAGGTGGATCTCTTGATTTTCTAAGAAACAACCAGCAGGTTCTTTATTTTTGATGATCTTTCCTCTTCACTTTATGGTTTTCCCTAGTAATGTCTTGTAGCATTAGGGGTCATTTTCTAAGATCCTCTTTTTCTTTTCCCATCATGAACTTGGAAAATAAGAAGTTATGCTTGTGCTAGTTATCATTCAGTAAATGCTGCATTTATTTATGCTGTAAATTTCAATTTTTTCCATGTTGATCATTTGAAAACGAGTATCATTAAAACCACAACATGGTGCAAATTTAAAATTGGATTTATACCACTAAACGCAAGTATAACAGTAAGAGTAAGTTGAATCCATAGAGAGAAAATGACAATGCATCCAAATTAAAGATCATTGATAAAATATATGAAAATATTTCAACTACGTGAATAATAGCGAGTGATTTAAACTAATCGCGAAATATACTAGAATACTTGAGAGAAAACAATTTAAGAAATTCTTGGGTTTATAATCCACCTAAGTCTGTCTTGTAATCATGGAATCATGCGAAGTATTTCACTCACCCATGCATATTCCATCTACCGAAATGCAACACAGTGACAATGAAGCAAAAATAAATTAATACATGACAATTTATGTCCTAGGCATAAGTTATCTCCAGAATACTATGAGTTTTTAAAGGCTTAACTTATCTCGGATTCAATCAAGCATGATATTGTAATTTGGAAATAAAGAAAAAGAGTTTTGGTAGATGTGTGGCCTCCTTTAGAGACCTTGAATGGCCATCTTTCATTCCTTTTCTTCCTTTGATTTGTTGAAATATTTTCTTGGTAATAATAGTAATCAATAACCTTAAAGGAAAGGTTTGTCTGCTAACTCTGGCTTCTTCACATAATAGTCTTCACACCTATTTTGGCCCCTAACTTAAACCCCTTCCCAAATTAACGGTTAATTACCTGGCGATTGGACTAGGATGGTCCAAAAAGGGAAAAGCTATATTCATTTTTTGGGTGGAACATTATTTTTGGGAGGACCTAGAACTTTTATATATGTGCCCTGATCAAATGGTTAGGCGTTGCGTCCCTGAGAGTGAGTTTCATAGTATTTTTTGCTTTTTGCCACACTCGGTTGTGTAGGATGCTTTTCAGGGAAGAAGACTGCAATAAAAGTGTTGCAATATGGAGTCTACTGGCCTTCACTCTTCAAAGATGCACAAACCTTCTGTCGATCTTGTGAGGGATGTCAATCTGTCAGGAACATGTCATGAGGAGACATGATGTCTCTTTTCCTCATTTTTGTTGAATTTTTTGATGTGTGGGGGATTGATTTCATAGGTCTCTTTTCCGCCTTTGTTTTAATTATGACTACATTCTGGTGGCGATTGACTATGTTTTCAAGTGGATAGAAGTAGTGACTATCCAAACCAATACGTATCGTTTTTTCGAAAGACCGTTTCCGATCCCAATTTTTCGAACCTTGATTTTATCAGTCTCTTTTGTTCTACAAAATTGAATGACCCAATAAATAAGTCATTGATTTTGAACAGATTTGTGCATGTAACCCAAATTTTATAAGGAATTGACAAAGTAGATGAATAATTTATTATTTTGATTTCCATATAGAAGTGTACAAAATATATGAATTCTACCCTCCAACTTAGTCGTTGAAAGTCCATTAGTAATTATAACAAAAGAATCTAAGCTACACCCAACTCACTTTCACCTGAGTCGTGATTACACTTAGTACTTCCAACAAGTTTTTTAACCCCTAGATCACCCTAATGGACGAGTTTGTAGTGCTGTTACCCACAAACATCAATGTTACATTTGCTTCATTCAAATAAGAATACTTAGTGAAAGCAAGTAACACTTAATCAAAGAATTACTAGAATGAATCATTAAGGTATTAATCTCATTCGCTAGCATGGATAACAAGAGAGGGCAAGATTTTCCTATGGTAATTAGCACCCACTTTTCATTTCTTTTCCCCAACATGCCACAAGCCAAGCGATAGTGTCACTAACATCACACAAGTCATTTATTATTATTTTGTTGGTATGTGCAATGCCTGATCCGTTAAGCTTTCTAGCTGATCCATGTAGTGAGCGTTGAGTCAATGATTCCCAAGCCAGAAGGTTTAAAGTCACTAGGTGTAGAACACCTTATAGATTTATGAATTCTCATATGCTTCATTATAGAGTTTCTCCGGCTCATTAGGTTGAAGTCTACGAGTCGAGCTAGTCAAAATTAAATTTCTTCATTGCGCAATATGTGCGATGTTCTAGTTCTATTGGGAGGTCACATGCCTTCTTGAACACCAACTGGTAAGGTGACATTCCAATGGGAAATATTGTTATTAACTTGAGTTTGTCCTTTAATGAGAAAGGAAAGTGAGCCTAAGTGCATCACCTAAGAAATTTTAATTTTTAATAGTGGGACACACTTTTATAAATTCATCTAGATGTTTGTAGGGATCCTCAACTGTAAGTCCATAAAATAAAAGCAAGAGTTGAGTTACACTGGACTTAATTTCATATTGGTCTGCACCCATATTAGGTACACGGATGCAAGAAGTTGTGGTATAGATGAAAGGAGTAAAATACTCCATGGGGCATGCAGTTAGAATGTCTTTAACCATTCTTGGAAATGGTGGTGTCTTAGATCTAAGGATTCTTTTGGGCTCAGGATTAAAGGGATTTTTTTTATGATTATGAGATTGACAACCAGATACATCAGCTTAACCACTCCTCCTTTTCTTTTCCCATCATGAGCTTGGAAAATAAGAAGCTATGCTTGTGGTACTTATCATTCGGTAAATGCTGCATATAATTATTTTGTCAAATTCAATTCTTTCCATGTTACTCATTTGAAAATGGGAGTCATTAATAATGCAAAACGATTCAAATTCAGAATTGGATTTGTGCTACTAAATACGAGTACAGCAGCGAGACCAAGTTGAATTTACAGAAAGATGACAATTGCATTCAAATTAAAGATCATTTGATAAATCATATCAGGATTTTAACTATACTAGTAGTAACAAGTGATCTAAACTAACGCGGAATTTACTGAAATACTTTAGAGAAAACAATCTTAGAAAATCTTAGGTTTAGAATCCACCTAAGTCTGGCTTGAAATCACGGAACCTTGGTATCATGCAAAATACTTCACTTATCACGCATATTTTGTAGCCAGCAGCCCCCCTTCTTCTTCTTCCACTAATTTGTAGCCAGCAGCCTCACATTTGGGGAAGTCTTGGTTTATTTGAGCACCATTGTAGGATTGTAGGAACTTTTTTGGTGGATAAGTAGCTTCCTTTATAGACTTTGAATATTTTCCTTCCTTTTCCTTCTTTGATTTGTTGGAAGTTTGTATTGATAATAACAACAATCAATGGTCTTAAAGGGTAGGGCTGCAAATCTGCTAAATTAGTCTTTTTTCACATTAACTGTCTTCATACCTATTTTTTGCCCCTTATACATCCAAATTCTGAAATAGCTATTAGAACATAGTTTTGTAGCCCTTTAACGTAGCTTTCTAATGCCACTTGAATAAAATCAATAAGAGATTTGCTGAAAAAGTTACAGTCAAAATACCAAGCAAGTGTCTATGGGACTTGAATGAGATTTCCATTTGGCTGCCAATCAATTTATCATTCTTTAATCACCCATATCAGTTCTGATCATGATTTTGTTCCATTTTCTTCACCCATCAGATATTTCGGGGAAAGTTTCATCTGGCTCCTTTGTTCTGCAAAATTGAATGAAAGCCTATTAAATCAGTTATTGCATTTAAACCCTGACTTCATTATTTTTCACATGTTCATATAACCCAAATTTTATAAGGAATTAACAAATTAGACCAATAATTCATAAATTTGGCACGAAACAACATATAAAGTATGCAAAATATATGAATTATCACATGTATGGTTGAATGGTTAGCTTTTCAAATCCCATTTGTGTGAATCCATCATCAGATGATGTTTTATTGTTTTCCTGGTTCAGCCTGAGCAAATCAGAAAGTTGTTACATAATTAATATTTATGTACTATTTTTTATAAGTTCATTTTCTTAAAGATTTCTTAACGTCATGATTATGTTGATGATGCCTCAGTTTATAGCTTTGCGAGCAATGGTCCAAGCAAATCCACAAATTTTGCAGGTCTGTTTCTCCTTAGATGCTTGAAAGCTACTGCCAATTCTGTTTATCCTTAGATGCTCGAAAGTTATTGCCAATTACAGATTTCACTGAATTGCTACTTTATTCCAGCCAATGCTCCAGGAATTAAGCAAGCAAAATCCTCAACTTTTGAGATTAATTCAGGAGCATCATTCTGAGTTTCTTCAGCTAATAAATGAACCTATCGAAGGTCTTGAAGGGTAAGCTTTCTGCATGCATGTTTAACAGTATTCATATATGTCATTTGTGAGTTCTCTTTTATGTACATCACCTATGGATAGAAGACTGCTTTCAAGTAGATCACTTGTCTTCATTTCCTTTTTCTAAGATGACATTGGATTTTTCTTTTTACTTTAGTATGTTGAATCTTTGATTGTACCGAGGAAGTTGGTTTAGATTAAGCAACAGCAGAATTTGTGTAGTCAAGTTTCATTTGTCAAGAAACATATGTTGTTTCTTACAAGAAGCCAGTATATACCTATAATTACTCACACTGGGATCAGTATTTACACTACCGGTCATGCTATAAGGGCCTTTTGAGTTGTAATTATGTTGGGCATTTTTTATTTATTTGGGTCTATTGTTTTGTTATTAATTGGAGATCATAAAGTTGCCTCAGATAGACATTATTTAAGTACTCTTGTTCAGGTAGGTGGGTTCTCGCTGTCTGTTTCACACAATGGAACTTTTCTTTCCTAGGTCTCTAGCAGCATGCCTTTTCTTGTGTCCCACCTAACTACCACACAAAACTTGTAATATTTATGGGAAAAGTACTAAACTTTCTAATTCAGTTTCTTGCTGTAACTATTCTATTGAATTTTCTGACTTCCATTTTCTGTTCCCGTTTTTGGCTACATTTGCTTGTTGCAGTTATTAGTTTCTCTTCATTTTCGTTTTTTAAGGTTCATCCATGAAACTGAAGCCTTTGATGTTTTTGGAGGAACAGAAACATTTTATATCTATATCCTTTCTCCTCCTCCACTCTGCATTTTGTACTACTTTATTGTGTTTCCTGGTACTGTTGTTGTTCAGGGATCTGTTCGATCAGCCTGAGGAGGATGAGATGCATCATCCCATCAGTATCACACCCGAAGAGGAGGCGATTATTGAAAGAGTATGCTTCCTGTCATTTATTTTGAAATAATTTAATCACTGGCTAATGAATGTGTTTCCTCAGCTTGAAGCACTGGGATTCGAACGAGGACGTGTTCTCGAGGCATTCTTACTCTGTGACAGGAATGAGCAGCTGGCGGCAAATTATCTATTGGAACATGCGGGTGACGAAGATTAGAGATCAAAGTGCGCACTTCTGCTTGAGGTCCATTAGTCAGGGCCTTTTTTGTTTAATTCACTGCCCTTGTGCTGTTCTACGCCATTCTCAGTCCATATTAGATGTCTGGACTCTGGAGAAGAGCGCAGCTTTTCATGAGCTGCTCTAGCTTGGTTTCTTGGCTATGTCAGTTTGTAGCTAAACAAGTCAAGCTTTGTGACTTCATCCGGAGTAACCAAGATTCAACCGATGCAATAAATAAGTGAATCTTGGATCTGTGCTTTTTAAGCTGGTCCAAGTATAAAACGTGTTAAGCTTGGAAAAAAAATTAAGAGTTCAAGTTTAATTTTAGCCTTGAGAATGGCATAGAACTGTTGGCAAAATTGGAAATTAGGATATGGTCTCGTCAGCCATGAGAAGCATATATATATACACACACACACACTTCGCTGTATTATCTAACTGTAGAGTGACAAACATTCCCTGCCCGCACATAGGAGCGACCAGGTGAGGCACCACTACCTTTAGTACCACTTAACAGTATTAAGGTTCCATGGAGGAATTGAGCAAATTCTTTTATAATCAGTTTTGGACTTTGATGTGAAACCTCTGAGGTTACAGGTCCTGGTTCCAGTACCCGCAAAAAAAAAAGGGGCGCTGGTGAAAAAAACTATCATTTGATTTAGTTTTAGCCATGAAAACAGTCCTGCTGGGTGTAATATACTGTCAATTTTGGAAGCTAAGAAGATCTTCCATGTGCTAGAGATGTAATGATATAATTTAATCATATCTTGTGAAAATTAAACCTGTTTGTTAACATTTCAAGGTCAAGCAACAATACCTATGTATCAAGTATTAATGACATATGAGGATCCAAAGTACTCCATGCTAAAATGGATTTTTTTGTGACAAGTATGCTTTGATGTTCTCTGAGCAAATTGTATCTTCAAATAATCAGCCAGTAATTCTTCTAACTGAAAGCTTCAGTATTGTTACCATTAGTGAAAAGATTTCATCTCATTGCCTTCACATGCTTTGATTTGAATTGCATCCTAAGGAGGATAAATTTTGTGTCAAGCAATTATCAAGCCTGTATTGTCATTAACATAATATGGCTTATTGCAGGCAGCAGCGAATACTTGGCGAAGTTGATTTGACTTATTCAAGAACGTCATGGATTGTCTCAGTTTTTTAAGAGACTTCAGGACTGAAGGCAGGTCTTTCATTCTTTTCTGACGGCAAGACGGTATTGTCACCTGGTCAATGACCCTTTTAGTTCTCATCTTGGTATCCTGTTATTGAGTGATGACATATGATAGATAATGATTCTTTTGGAGGTTCATATTTGGATGCTAAATGGCAATCTTGGACTACTCTTCTCTGTGTTCACTAAATAACTGGTTTCTCTTACAGGTGGAGATGCTTAATTTAGTACTTTTTGGTACATACGTATCTATAAGTTATCTAAGATCGTGGCATACAAGTCAATTTGTTCGGTTGCCCTTGTGGAAAAAGTATACATATTTAGTGATGTATTTGAGCTGTATAAATGTCAAAAAGTGCAGGCTGTCCATGAGCAGGGAACTATGTGATAAATTTGAGCCCCTGTTATTTTTTTCCTAAAGTTTCATCTGCACCTATTTCACTCCAGAGACTAGTTTTCTGTAGCTAATACCCATCATCTTCCCATGTATTAGTTTGCCAATTGCCATATAGGAAAAGTTGGTCATCAAGGGCTAAAGTGGATTCTGTTAGAAATCCTAGCATTACCAATTCTGATATGCTAACTTGATTCTCTTTTCTCTCCCTCTTTCTCCCTTCTCTCTTCTTTCACCAGTTTCATTTCCCTCTATTAATTATAGCTAGATCTCATGACCTTAGTGGTGGGCTCGATCAGTTTGTTTCCCATGTTTTGCTGCTCTTTTCTAGACCAGACTCCACCTTTCATATCATCTCCATCTTCCTTTTCGTCGCAACAATGCAAGTCTATGTCGTCGGGTTTTAACGGTGCCTCAGGATGGCGATTCTTTGTCTTCTTGCCTTTTCTTAAGCCTCTTGTGCTTCTCGGCAATGTTGCTTTATTTTCACAAGTGCTTGTTGTATCCATTCTTATTTACTTGATACTGTGTTATGTGATCAACCAAGTGAGGCTTGTATTGAGTGCTGTCACCCTTCCTCCCATTTCTTTCTAGTCTATTAAATTGTAACCATTTACTTAAAAGCTATAAATACATTATCAATCTATATGTAATTTCTCCAGAAGAAAAGGTAGACTGCAAAAGGCAAATAACTACATGACCCAAAATAAAAAATAAAAAATAAAAAAACCTACTGTAAAACGCCAAATAGAAAATATCTACATGACTTTAATTCATATTTTCTGATTTAAATAGGCAATTCAAGAAGCTAAAAAAAGGCAATGTACATTGCAATCTGTTCCTAAAATATCCAAAACCGCGTTTCCCGGATGGACCCATCTCTCTCTCTCTCTCGTTCTATTCTTTCGAAGGCCACAAGTCCAGAG
This sequence comes from Typha latifolia, assembly GCF_019914945.1. Lineage (NCBI taxonomy): Eukaryota > Viridiplantae > Streptophyta > Magnoliopsida > Poales > Typhaceae > Typha > Typha latifolia. The sequence continues at coordinate 1,512,057 of NC_133093.1, forward strand.
TGTGCACCTAAGAATAGAATAGAATACATATAACTGCGAAACGAGTGACCTCTCTCTCTCTCTCTCTCTCTCTCTCTCTCTCTCTCTCTCTCGGAATTGCGATTCAATCTTTCCTCTCAGAGTCTCAGGCGACGATAATACGGCGGCCTAAGAAGTTTATCCTTCGATTTATCCCCCTCTCTCGCCGGTGGTACATCATAGATTTCAAACCCTTCTTTCATTCATTTCTTAAACGTATATTTTGATTCTTTTTAGAAATTTTTTTTTTTTGGGGTTCGATCTCAGATCTAAGAATCTGTGGTCATTGGTGCTTTCCATGTGAGATTTAGTGGAATTTCCTCAAGAAAGTAGGAAATTTTGGGCTCCCTGTTGTAGGGAATTTGGTTTTTGCGGAAATCAACCAGTGCCGTATTAAAAATCCTTTTATTTTCATTTTAGGAAGTGAGTTAACATTGTTTTACTGTGAGAGAAATTTCTGCGTGTAAAATTTGTGGAACTTTATTGGATCAGCCTGTTAACCTAAAAAATAGAACTATTGTTTGGAACCGATCATTAGGGCAGTGTGTGTGCTGCCATTCGATGGGTAGCCAGGATTATGATGTGTGTTTATATTCATTTTCTTGATGTTTCTTTATCTAGGATACAATACGCCGAGGTTATGTAGCTCATATAGATAACATATATGAATTAGTGAACTTCAGTGCTTCCAGTTTCTTAATTGATGAATTCTGTATTATTTTTGTGTGTGATAGTTTATATAAGGCGATCTTCTTTTAATTTATTAAGAGAACTATCATTCATAACAAAGAACTAGTATTATGTAGCATATTACTAACTAAGATGTAAGGTAAACAAGCAATTCAATCTATAAATCAAAAGAAATTGGTTGTTGACTCAGATGTTAATTATCTCCTGTACATTGCATTTTTAAGATATCATAAAGGTGAACAATTATATGGAGAGTACGAAGAAGGGAATCTTTTGAAATACTATTACTGGAGTAGTATTCCATTTGCAATAATGTTGTGTTACCATCAGTTGTTTGCCTATTTTGAAATCCTATTAACACACTAGTTTATCATTTGTGTAAACTGTAAACCGTATGATTGCGGTACTGCTATGTACCGTCATTCTTTTTGTACATGATATAAACAACAGTTTGCACACGTTACTGAATATGCAAATATGCATTTGTTAATAAATTAGTTTTTATATTTGTATCCTGGAATATAGGCATCATAATAAAGATGTCACATCAGATGCAAATTATCCCTAATAAAGAGAACTTCCTGCATAATTATGTGGTCGTGAATAATAAGTGTCAAGGACAAGTCTTGCTCTTCTCATCTAACTCATCTGTTATTCTCATATATATTATGTAGTTACATGTCTTTTAGCATGGTTATACTTTGTGCGAATGTCTTCTTTTATAGCATGTCAACAATATCTTTTACTCGCAAGCAAGAGCTTTGTAAATTATTTAGGAAATTGCTACAGAGATATATCAGAGAAAGTTAAACTGCAAGAGTATGAGTCGGCCTGCTGGATGCAACTATGTACATATTGAACCCGGAATAGCTTTCTTTACAATCATGTTTAAGATGCATTATTGGAATATAAAGGGATGAATTCATAGTTAATGTAGCATAGTTACTACTTACTAACAAATGGTACAGTAGTAGCTATTCCTATCTTGTTCAGTGATTAGCAATAGTTTATCCTTCTTGGTTGGTTGTTTTCTGAAAGATTGACAAGAATATTGCGTAGGTTATCTCCATGTCTTAATGTAATTAGGTTTAGATATCTTAGGGACAAATTGAATTTCTTATAGAAGGCTAATCTTTGTTGAAATCTGCTGAACACAGTAGCGTTCATGCAACAGCACTGGCATCTCCTCTACTAACCCCAGTAGAGCACTCTTGCCTTCTTCCTTTCTCCCCTTGCGCACCTGTGTAACATAAAAACAGAGTTTTAATGCTGTGAGTCATACCTGCCATGTACTTCCCTTGTAACCATAGATGATACGGAAATTCTTCTCAAGCCAAACAATCCACAGATATGCCATTACCCATGTGTCACTATTATGCACCTGTTTTTAATCTTCCCCTTTCTTCATCACAAAAATATGTTGAGCATATCCCACTTGCTTTAGTCTCTGTTTGTGGTGACATAAGTTCAATGCCCCGTCGCGTATTTAAGTCGTCTGCAAAGGATTCTGCCCGCCGCCCGTGGGGAATTGAACTTCAAGGCGGCCGCCCGCGGCTGATCCGCCGCGGGGGCTTGGCCAATGGCACGGGCCCGTGGGGGCGGATGCCCCTACTTAACAACTTAATTTTATGCTTAAAACTCTTCCTGGTAATATGTTCAAAGGACGCATTTGCTCATTTATGAATTTAGTTACTGCAAATTAAAGTTCAACAGGAATTTGGTTGATGAGTTAGCCACTATATACTTGGTACCATTTATTACTTGTTTACTACTTACTAACCATGCCTTTGCCCTTACCCAGCTCAATGAAGTTTATGAATTCAAACCATGTTGCCTCCTTGCATTGTGTCACCAAAGAATGAGTATTTTTACATGCCATTCTTTTTAGTTTTTGAACATGCTAGTTTGCCTTCCCATGTCATACAAAATTGAGCTGCTTTTTCTTGTTGGTGCAGGATATAGACCAGTCCGCTTCGAACAAACATGGTACTTGATTCATTATCATCGCCTCACAGGAGATCTCAGAGCACATTATTTTCACCATCATCCAAGAAGCAGTTGGGTCGTGATGAATTTGGCAGTTGGTCTACTCTTATCCAGCGGCACCGGTTCCTTCTCACTATGGTGGTATTATTAGCATTTCTATGCACCATCTATTTGTACTTTGCGGTTACACTGGGGATGACAGATTCCTGCTCGGGTCTATCAGAAGCTGAAAGGGCAATTTGCCTGGCAAAATCTTCTTTGCACAGGGGGAAATTGAAGTTCTTCTAACTGGAGATTTCGTAATTAATCTTGCCAAAAAAAAAAGGATGTCAAGGTTAAAAACCCTGTGTGTCTAGATGCTGTTATGATTCTCCATTATTCAAGAACATATAGATATTACTCCCAATGTATTCTCATGTGGTAATATTTATTCAAGTCTATATATTACTGCTTTTTGTGGCCATAGTATACTTCATTTTCAAAGTCTGGTGATCTATGGTAACCATTTAACCCATTTTTTCCTCGGTTATCCTAATAGTTGCTCCAAATAGGGGTAATGGAGAATTTAGATTTGCTATTTTATAATTTTTTATCTTTAGAGTGAAGATTAGTTCCTTTTTTATGTTTTGCATGAGACCCCTTGTATTTATTGGATATAGTTAGAAATAGTGAAGGTGAAGCTTTATTTAATGTTGCCTAAGGATTTTCTCAGCTTAAAAAGACTAAATCCAGCTTCTTAATATCATATACTACCAATAACAAAATTCCACATTGCTCATGCCATGAGTTCACTACACTTTGGGGTGTCAATTTTATTACCCTTAACTCATAAGGATATATATATATATATATATATATATTACTTTTTATTTAAACTAACCTCTGGATATGATATGATCATATATATTACTGTTGCTTAATTTTAGAAATGACATAAATTTGGGTGCTTATCACTTTTCTAGAGACAGCTGGGAAGTAATAATCATATTATTCTTCGCGAAAAAAATTAATGTTGCAGCTCATCAAACCTCTGTTGAAAAAAATTGGAGACAAGGATCAAACTTTTGGCGAAGATGTAGCAGCAGCTCATTGAACCTCCAACAAAAAGTCAGTAACTCATCAAACCTCTGGCGAAGACATTGGAGACAAAGGATCAAAACTCTGGCAAAGATCTCATAGTTCATCGAACCTCCTACAAATCTCATTGAAACTTTGAAGATAGACATCAGAGATCCAGTAAAGATATCATAGCTCATCAAACCTCCTTCACATTATGCCATCAAAGATTCTGCAAAGTTTCATGGCCGTTGCCTAATTATAGAAAAAGGCAGAATTATTAAAACTTGGGACATTTGCATTAAAAAAAATTAAATTTTAGATAACAAGATTGGGCTTTTAGAAACTTAGTGCGTTTATTTTCTACACTAGACGCATAATTTCTTGTAACATGGTGTATAATTTATATACACACAAAAGCTCAATCCTATTATTACTAAAATTTAAGAACTTTTTGATGTAAATAGCCCCCCTCAAACTTACATAATCTCATTTTCTTTCTTTATAATCAATAGATACGTTCCCGTTCTTCTCTTATTTTCTTTAGAATGTACGTTATATTGAGAGACACAACATATAAGTTCAAGTTTAAAGGGTTCTATTAAGTCCTTGAAGTAAGTCACAATAGAAGGTACATCATATTTCAGGCCTTGCATGGCTACAATGATCATCATTTATTTTAGTCTAGCCATCACTCTAACATATGGAGCTCATCTCTACTCCTCATTTTTCTGGCACAATTATAGTGCGAGAAAATTTTAAATATATATATAATATAATTAAGTAATCAGTTTTAGAGGTATTTTTTTTCAAATGACTGAAATGTATTAAAGTCAAACAAAAGCTCCATCCTTTCAACAATTGCTACTAAAGATGTAATGATATTTAGAAAAATATCACTAATTATTTGTTGTTTACTCATTTGTAAAACTTTTAATTGGCAATCGAAAACGCCGCTAAAAGCTCCGTAAATGCCGCTATTTATATATATATACATATCATTGATAAAAATATCGATGTTGACTAACATCGACAAGACTTTAAGAAACATTTTTTGTGTTGATCTACAGTAGCATTAAATGCCAAAGATCTTGGGCAACCAATCCGACGAGAACTTCTTTGGCATCAATGCCGTATAAATAAGATTAATACATTTAATCTTATTTATATACATGAAGCCACGAAGGTTATCCATGCAAATGCAAAGATCCATGGATTTTGAAGGGTGTATATAGAAATAAAAAACTTTGGAGGGGTGGACATGCAAAAAAAAAACCATGAATAGTAGAACTCCGACTTCCACGTTCGGCAATGCCGATTTCCAAATATCTCCATTCTTTTCTTTTTTTAAAAAAAAAATTTAGAAATTTATTAGACACAAGACAAGAAGCCAAAAAAATTACAACCCATTTTCCGCACCTCAACAACGTGTAAATAGCCTCTTTACATAAAATTAAAGTGAACTCAGAGACGTCTTGAAAATGAGTCTGAACGTTGATCGTGTATGGTTGGTGGTGGTGGTTAGCCTGTCGACTGCTAGGTTAGCTTCTCTATAATTATGATCGATTACGTATATATTCTCAAGCTCTTGGCTTGTAGTAAAGCCTCTCTCAGAGCACATAATTCTGCCTTGTTAGGACTACCATAGTTAACCGACACCCCTCTTGCCAATAAAATATTACGGTCAGAATCTCTAAATATCCAACCCCTCCAGCCTTTCCAGTCATCTGGTCCACTAAACCATCACAATTAAGTTTAACCCAACCATAATTAGGCGGGGTCCGACCAACAGCAGGTGATGAGCGACGTGACATACCTCCATTGATCAATTACAAACACAAAAGGGACGTGTCATTGGTAGATGCCATTAATTAATAAACTCCGACAATAAAGACAGTCTTTACGTCTGTCTCAAGGGGCATCACCTCCTGCTGTAGAGCACCCATCTCTTCTGGAAGGGTGACAAGCTCGTCGTAGCATGTCAACAAACACAACTTCTGTCGCTATGACACTCGTCGGAAGGCCAACATAGACACTGTCGTCGGCGGGACGTTATCGTCTCTTGCTGCTGGTCCCTCGCCGGCCGGCAGGAGGAGCTCGGTGGGACTTTCCTCTCGGCTCACTCGCTATTACGAATTCTATCTCCAGCTAGACGACCATATTATTTAATGCAAAGAAGGTTTAATTAGACAAACAACAAGCTTTGGTGCCTGTTAACTATTGGCTTGTTCATTACTAATTAAACTACGTCGTGAAGTTTGCAGGTAAGAATAAGCATCACAGAATCTTAAATAGTAACAAGTAAGTAACATCCAACGATGAGATTTTAAGGCACAGCTAGCTATAGATTGGAGATATAAGATATGTGATCAAAGAAGTTAAAACAAAGAAAGAAGAAAAAAAAATAACAGTGTATATATATATAAATTGTTGGAAAGAGAGTTTCATACATGTTTATTATGTGTGCGGATTACATAAACCTATCTATGGTCTGAAACAAGGTCGAAGGGTTTTATTTATATAGATGATTTAATTGTTACAAGTAACAAATCATCTATTGTCTTCGCATTAATTACTAGACTACAACAAGAGAGTTGTCTTACTTCCTTCCTTGGGATTCAAGTTCGCCGAGGCAAAAACAGTCTTCATCAAATCAAATCAAAGTATATTAGTAATCTTCTACATAGCTCAAATATACACAGGATATATCCCTTTCTGTGGTTATGCGGAATAATTACTAGACTACAACGAGAAAGAAGAAAACATACACAGCCAAAGAGATCTTCCACTAATGACAAATAAAACTAGCTTTTTTTTCTTAATTAACAAAAAGACCCACATTCCGAAGTCTTGTCCCCTTGCTCTTGCTGACGACTGTGACACAATATTCTAGACAAAAGGAATATAGGGTGGCTGTTGTTGGTCGGATACCGTTTTAGATTATGCTTTACGTATCTCTCTTAGATTGTGTTTGCTCACAGTGTCAGAGCACGGGATTATAGAAGACTAGGAAGTAAAGTTCTAGCTTTTTGGAGACAAAAATGGCTATGATCCTGGATGCTTTTGTTTCGATTTGTGCCAGCAGGCTTGCTACTCTGGTTGAGGAGCGAGTAGTCGTTGTACTCGGGGTGAAGGATGAGCTTAAGAGGCTACAGAGAAGGATGGAGATGATCAAAACCGTCCTCCAGTATGCTGAGAGGAAGAGGATCCAAGATCCGGCCATCGACAATTGGTTGAACGAGCTGAAGGACGTCATGTACGACGCTGATGACATCATCGACCTCTGCAGATATGAGGCTGCCAACCTATTGGAGGACCACGACCAACCATCCTCTTCGTCGACCCTGCTGCCCGTACGCTGCAAAATCCCCCTGCTCTCAGCTTGCTTTACTAGTATCCGAGTGCGTCATGAGATTGGAGGTAGAATTAAAAGTTTGAACAATAGGCTGGAGGAGATCCACAAGGACAAAGTAATGTTTAGCCTCAAGGATGGTGGATCCAATGACCCTCGTGTGACAAGGGTGGCTAGTTCTCGTATGACATCTCCACTTCTTGATGCCGATGTCGTGGGGGATGAGATCAAAACTGCTGCTGAGGAGTTGGTGAAGAGGATAGTTAGCAGCAAGGAAGGGAAACAACAACATCAAATTTTTGCTATCATCGGTATGGGGGGCATAGGTAAGACCACACTTGCTCAGAAAGTATACAATGACCCTGCAATAAAAAACTACTTCTCTGTCATGGTATGGACGTGCGTATCGAAAAGCTATTCTGAGGTCGAATTGTTGAAAGAGATCATTAGGAGCAGCGGGGGTGACTACGGACGGGCTGAAAGCATTGCAGAACTCCATCAGAAACTAAGGGATGTTGTTGGTGGGAAGAGATTCCTCTTGGTGCTGGATGATGTTTGGCAATCAGAGGTGTGGAATAATTTACTTCAAGTTCCGCTTCAAAATGGAGAAGGCAGTAAAAGGATCTTGATTACAACTAGAGACCAAAATGTTGCAAAGGGAATGGGGGCAGTACACATCCATGAGATGGAACAGTTGTCTATTAATTCTGGTTGGGAACTGCTAAGCAAGAGAGCTTATCTAGATAGGGAAGGAGATGTTCTGAGCTTGAGAGATGTAGGGATTCAACTAGTGAAGAAATGTGGGGGTCTTCCCCTGGCAATCAAGACTATTGCTGGGATCTTGGCCACAAAAGAACCAAATAAAAGAGAATGGGAAAAACTACTCGGAAACGATGCTTGGTCCATAAAAGAGCTTCCTGCAGAACTCAGGGGAGCTCTATATTTGAGTTACGAGGATTTATCACCTGAGCTTAAACAGTGCTTCCTTTGTTTCTCTCTTTGTCCGGAGGATAAAGCAATAGATCGTAAAGATCTTATTAGCTTTTGGGTGGCCGAAGGATTTATTAAAGTAAGAGGACGTCATCAAGTTATGGAAGATACAGCAGAAGAATATTATAATGAGTTAGTTAGAAGGAGTCTCCTACAACTAAAACCTGAATATGCTGACCAAAGCAGATGCATAATGCATGATCTTTTACGGTCTCTTGCTCAGTATTTGTCACAAAGCGAAAGTTTTTATGGAGATCCTCAGTTGTTAGATCCCACTGCTCTGTCAAAGATTCGTCGCCTATCAATTGCAAAGGAAGGAGAAATTGTTGTTATCCCTCCTAGCCTAGAAACAAAATATCTATGCTTGAGGACTTTGCTGCTTTTCAGGAGCCCTCCTAGAGTTGAGAATGATTTGTTTATAAGACTTGCATATCTTCGAGTCTTAGTTCTTAACGGAGAAGGGATCGAGAGCATTCCAGATTCATTAGGAGATCTAATACATTTGAGGGTTCTAGATCTTGCTGATACTAGAATATCCAAGCTACCAAATTCACTTGGTCGCCTAACAAATCTGCAGACTTTGGACTTAAAGCGTTGTAAGCAACTACAAGCCCTTCCAAGAGGTCTCACTCGGTTGTGTAATTTAAGGTATCTTGACATCGATGATACGCTTCTAAATTACGTGCCAGAAAGGATAGGGAGATTGCAATCGCTTAATACCTTGGGAGGATTTGTAGTGGCCAGTGAATGTGCGAATGGCGACATGCAAGACGGTTGGGAGTTAAAAGAGTTAGAGTCTCTCAACCAGCTAAGATGGTTGCGTATAGTTAAGTTGGAGAGGGCAATAGATGGGGTCTTGCTTGAAAGAAAACACCACCTTAGAATGTTAGAGCTACGCTGCACACTACGAGCAAAGCAGGCTAGTCAGCAACCATACTCCAAGGAAGAGACATATAAGATTGAAGAAATCTTTGAGAAATTATCCCCTCCCTCATGCTTAGAAAATCTCATCATTGATGGTTTCTTTGGTCGTCGATATCCCACCTACATGGCAACTTATCTTCCTAGTCTAACATCATTGAAGCTTTTGAATTGCATATCTTGTCCGCACCTTCCGCCACTAGGCCAGTTGCCACATTTAAGATCTCTTACAATTGAAGGGGCCTTATCGGTGGTGATGGTCGGCCTAGAATTCCTTGGCAATAGGGTGAGGATGGGCTTAGCTATAGCAACCGTCTTTCCCAAGCTTGAGTTCCTCTCTTTAGAGAAAATGCCTAATTGGGAAGAGTGGTCCTTAGGCGAAGAAATTGAAGAGGGAGCTCAATCATTGTTGCCTCGTCTGAAGAAGTTAAATCTTATAAATTGTCTAAAGCTACGAGCTCTCCCAGAACAACTGAAGCATGCGACTATGCTGCAAACATTACACATAGAAGGAGCTCACAGCCTGAGAGCAGTAGAGAACCTCCCTTCCCTAACTCAGTGGCTTCGGATCATTGAAAGCAACAACATAGAAAGGGTCTCAAATCTTCCTCAACTGAGAGAGTTCATCCTGGAGCGATTACCAGCTTTGAGTTGCGTCCAGAATTTAGATGCGTTGCAATCCTTGTATCTAGAAGATGAATCGATGGAGGGCCTTCCTGAGTGGATGTCAGGACTGCTCCAGCAGCGACAACACCTTCACGATGACGACCTCAAATTTGAAATGAAGTGCAACATTCGTGTGCTTGAGAGATGTCAAGTGGGACGACAAGATTGGCCCATCATCCAGCAGTTTCCAAAGGTCCGTGCCAACACAATCGATAGAAGTGCTTACCTGGAGTATACCAAACTACCCTTCACCTGCAACACTAACCTTCCGGAGCTCAGAGGCAGAGGTCTGGCTTACTCCTCTGTGTAATAACTCTTTCTTTTTCCCATTCTCTGCATGGGCATGTCTCATGCCTGTCCAAGTTTGAGGCTTAACTAGATTTAGGTGACAGGAAAGCATATCCATTTGGGTGGCCACCAACTTGTAGCTAATCCATTGTGATAGTTGACTCATGGTGATTAAATAATGACCAAAATGTTCTCCTTGTTCCTCCCATTGTCTAAGGCTTCCATAATTTAATTTCTGTCTTACTAAAAGTTTTGTTGTTTTTATCCTGCAATGAGTTTTCTGTTCTAGATGTGCTTAACTTTTTCTTTTTCTTTTTTCATTAAGCAGAGCAAGTGACAAATTATGTTCTAAAATCCTTCGAGGGAGGGAGGTGCTAGATCAAAGGCTAATCATTTATTGGTGTAACCCATCACTACAATTAAAATCTGTTTCGAGGAATAGTTTTGAGAAGTTTGTTGTGCTTATCTTATCAAGATTCTTGGAAAGTTATTTAGTTTCTCCATCTTTGCTTGTGAACAGATAGCTGTTGATCCGAAGAAGAAGAAGAAGAAGAAGAAGAAGAAGAAGAAGAAGAAGAAGAAGAAGAAGAAGAAAAGTTCAAAAGAGGAGGATAGTAAATGATGATTCATGGAGTAAAATTATTCCCTTGCTAAGAAGGATGGATCCATGAAAAGTGAAAATCCCACATCTCATGTGATCACAAGAAGAGTCAATTGTCATTGTCTTTACAAAAGTAATTGCCTCACTTTGATATATGCTTTTTAGGTTGAACATACTCGAGGTTGATGCATTGTAATCCTTTCTTTTGTTACTAGTGCCATGTATCTTGTAACATTGTCTACTATATTTGTACTGCTTACTTACTATTGGAGTGGATATGACATGTAAAGCCTTTTTTTTTTTTTGCAACTACTATATTGCCTAATCCTAATAGAGCTCATATTCCAGGTCCTACTAGGCTTTAACCTCTTATTCCTATTGCATTTGGATATAAACACAAAGGAATAACTCTTATAGTATTTGTTCCAACTATAGCAAACCCACACAAGTAGGAAACCCTTTTCCTAAGCCTATTTGCATTCAAGCGTCAATTGCAACAATCTCCACCTTGATGTTTGTATCCAAAATCAACTTGAGAAACTTTGAAGAGATATCTTGCTACCGCCGTAGATCTGCACCTTCAGTAAGATGCGCACCCCCACGCTCAAGTTCTACTAATCTTTAACGATGCAAAAGTTTGAACTTTTTCGTTGTCACCGGCTTTGTAGGCACATCCATTGTATTATCTTTTGTGTTTACTTTAACCAAATTTATCTTGCTTTCCTCAATCCATCCTAATGACATGATACCAATCCTAGTTTATTAATTATGTCAACCACAAAGCCTCCTTGACCGCTTCCACTATCGCGATGTGCTTTGCTTCAGTTATGGATAACCCAAGAGTTAGACTAAAATATAACTTCACCATGACTTAAGCAAGTAATCAACATATTATCAACATAAAAAATATCAAAATAATAAAGGAGCCATCGTGAAGCATCTTATAATAAGCATAATTATCATACTTGCTTCTTACATTATAAAAACATATCACCAAGGAATCAAATCTCCTATATCATTGCCTAATAGATTGTTTTAGTCCATAGAAATTTGTCTAGCTTGTGTATCATATTTTCTTTACTTTGCTCCATGTATATGTCCTCTTCAATCTCACTATAAAGAAAGTCAGCCTTGACATCCAAATATTCAAGCTCCATGTCATGCATCACCACCATAGCTAATCATAGTATGAATTGATGTATGCTTCACCATAGGAGAAAATATTTCTTTTGTAATCAACACCATCCTCTAGTTTGTATGCCTTTACTACAAGACAGCTTTGTACTTTGATCCTTCCTTATCTTAAATTCTTTCGCCCTATTTTGATCCACTTGCAACCAATTACTTTTTTATTCTATCTTTTTGCACAAGTTCCCAAGTGTGTTCTTGTCATTAAAATAAAATGTGTTTTCATTATCCATGATTGCAAACGCCAACATATCCTCAAAACCATGCCTACCTAAAGTTTTGTAGCCTAGAATTCCTAGGCAATAGAATTCCTCAGCAATGAGTTAAATGTCTTTCTATACTCTGAGAAAATGCCTAACAGGGAAGTCTTGTCCTTTCTCTTGCTAACAACTAGCCTTGGGCTATAAACACTTCAACCCCGAACAATATAAATCAAGTTTTATGTACCCTGGTATTATTCTAAAACTTGATGTTAGAGTCCGATTTTGAACTAAAAACCATGGGAAAACATATATATATATATATATATATATATATATATATAAACCTCCACATTTGATAGAGTCCTAGTAGAATATCACACGCCATTGTTTAGATTAATAAAAACCTCTTGATCTTTCTGCAACCCAACTATATAAAAGATATTGTGAGAATAAATATTGTGAGAATAATAATGAAAAAGAAAAATCTATAATCTTACAAAAATGAAAGAACTAGAGCCTATGAATGTAGAAAGTAATACAAAATGATGATGTTGATATGTGATCGTTGCATAATTTTATAAAACAACTGCTGCCAGTGAGGTTTGCATAATTTTAACTCCATGGAGACATTTCTGATTTGTTGCTCGATCAACTGGTGTGGAACCTCGTCTTTTTTTTACCACCTTGGTTCAAAGCTTGCATATATTTGTTGCTCTAGATGTAACGTTAAGTGCCATATATTAGTTAAATCTTGATTCATTTCACCACAACTTTGCATGGTTTGATAAGCAAAAGAACCTTCATTGACTTCAGAATTTAATGTTAGTTTTCTTTTTATTTTTCCTATCCCACCTTCCCATCCTGCAATATAAGGGCGTGGTCTATTTTTCTATCCTTTTATTTATTCAATACAGCTGCCTCCAAATTTTTAATTTTGAAGACAGCTAGCTTTTGCTTCCTTGTTCCAGTCTCACCGTTGCTTTCAGAAATAATTGAGGTTCAAGTCCTGGAGGAAGTTTCTGAGCTTTGAAACTTGAGAGAAGAAGAAGAAGAAGAAGTTATTGAGCTCTTTTGGAGAAGAGAAGAAATGGCGATGATCCTGGATGCTTTTGTTTCCAGTTGCACCAGTAGGCTTGGCACTCTGGTTGAGGAGCGAGTAGTCCTTATACTCGGGGTGAAGGATGAGCTTAAGAGGCTGCAGAGAAGGATGGAGAGGATCAAAGGAGTCCTCCAGTATGCGGAGAAACGGAGGATCCAAGAACCAGCCATCAACACTTGGCTGAACGAGCTGAAGGATGTCATGTACGACGCTGATGATATCATCGACCTCTGCAGATATGAGGCTGCCAACCTACTGATGGATCAACCATCATCCTCTTCGTCAAACCCACCGGTATGCTGTAAACTCCCCTTGCTCTCATCTTGCTTTACTGGTATGCGTGTGCGTCATGAGATTGGAGGCAGAATTGAAAGCCTCAATAATAGATTGGAAGAGATCCACAAGGACAAAGTAATGTTTAGCCTTAAGGATGCCGGATCCAATGACCCTCATGTGACAACGGCGGCTAGTGCTCGAATGACATCTCCACTTCTTGATGCCGACGTTGTGGGGGATGAGATCAAAGCTGCTGCTGCGGAGGTGGTGGAGATAATAGTTAGCAGCAAGGAAGGAAAACAGCATCAAGTTTTTGCCATTGTCGGTATGGGGGGCATAGGTAAGACCACACTTGCTCAGAAAGTATACAATGACGCTGCAATAAGAAACTACTTCTCTGTCATGGTATGGACATGCGTCTCTCAAAGCTACTCAGAGATCGAGTTGTTAAAAGAGATCATCAGGAGTAGCGGAGGCGACTACGGACGGGCTGAAAGCGTTGCAGAACTCCATCAGAAACTAAGAGCCGTCGTCGCTGGGAAACGACTCTTTCTTGTGCTCGATGATGTTTGGCAGTCAGATGTATGGACTAATTTACTCCGAGTTCCCCTTCAAAGCGAACAAGGCAGTGGAAGGATCTTGATAACAACTAGAGACCAAAATGTTGCAAAGGGAATGGGAGCAGTACACATCCATGAGGTGGCCCAATTGTCTATTAATTCTGGTTGGGAACTACTACGCACGAGAGCTTATCTAGATAGGGAAGATGATGTGCTCAGCTTGAGAGACGTTGGGATTCAGATTGTGAGGAAATGTGGGCGTCTTCCTCTGGCGATCGAGATGGTTGCTGGCATCTTAGCTACAAAGGAACCAAATAAAGGAGAATGGGAACAACTACTTAAAAGCGATGCCTGGTCCATGAGAGGGCTTCCTGAAGAACTCCAGGGAGCTCTATACCTGAGCTACGATGTCTTGTCCCCAGAGCTTAAGCAGTGCTTTCTCTACTGCTCCCTTTATCCAGAGGATAAACTAATGCAGCGTGATGATCTTGTTAGGTTTTGGATTGCCGAAGGATTTATTAAAATAGGAGGAGAAGATAAAATTACAGAAGCTACAGCAGAAGATTATTATAATGAGTTAGTCAGAAGGAGCCTCCTACAACTAGATCTTCATATCAGCATTACTGGGAAGGTATGCAAAATGCACGATCTTTTACGATCTCTTGCTCAGCATTTGTCACAAAGCGAAAGTTTTTACGGAGACCCTAAATTGTTAAATCCCATCGCTTTATCTAAGATTCGTCGCCTGTCAATTGCAAATAAAGGAGAGACCATTGTTATCCCTCCTGGTCTAGAAACAGAACGATTATGCTTGAGGGCCTTGCTGCTTTTTGATGGCCCTCCAAGAGTTGAGAATGATTTGTTTACAAGATTTGCATATCTCCGAGTCTTAGTTCTTAAAGGGATTGAGAGTATGCCTGATTCTTTGGGAAATCTAATACATTTGAGGATGCTTGATCTTGCTAAAACAAGAATATCTGAGCTACCAAATTCACTTGATCGCCTAACTAACCTACAGAGTTTGAACTTAACAGATTGTAAGCAATTGCATGCCCTTCCAAGGGGCCTCACTCAATTATGTAATCTAAGATATCTTGGCATCAGTAATATGTCTCTAAATAATGTGCCAAAAGGGATAGGGAGATTGCAATCACTTACTAACTTAGAAGGGTTTATAGTGGCCGGTGAATGTGGCAGCAGTGAAATGCAAGACGGTTGGGAGTTGAAAGAGGTAGAGTCTCTCGATCAGCTAAGAGAACTATCTATAGTTAAGTTGGAGAGGGCAACAGATGGAGTCATGCTTGACAAGAAACATCATCTTAGAACGTTAGAACTACGCTGGACACCACAGGCAAAATGGGCTAGTCATCGACCATATTCTGAGGAGGAGACAAACAAAATCGAGGAAATTTTTGAGAAATTGTCCCCTCCCCCCGGCTTAGAAATTCTCACCGTTGATGGTTTCTTTGGTCGCCGATATCCCATCTACATGGCAACTTCTCTTTCTAGTCTAATATCATTGCACCTTTTGAATTGCATATATTGTCCGCACCTTCCCCCGCTCGGCCAATTGCCACATTTAAAATATCTTAGAATTGCTAATGCATCAGCAGTGGTAACCATCGGCCAAGAGTTCCTCGGCAATGGGTTAAATGCCTTTCCCAAGCTCGAACTTCTATACTTTAAGGAAATGCTTAACTGGGAAGAGTGGTCCTTGGGTGAAAAAATTGAAGAGGAAGAGGAGGGAGCTGCTACCGCTGGAGGAGAGATTGTACCATCCTCTTCTCTATCATTGATGCTTCGTCTGCAAAGGTTGACTCTTGTAGACTGTCCAAAGTTAAGAGCTCTTCCAGAACGGTTGAAGCACGCGACTATGTTGCAAAGCTTCCACATAGAAGGAGCTCGCAGCTTGAGAGCAGTAGAGAACCTCCCTTCCCTAACTAAGTGGCTTCAGATCGTTGACAGCAACAGTATAGAAAGAGTCTCAAATCTTCCGCAACTAAGAAAACTCCTTGTGATTCATTCACCTGCTCTAAGTTGTGTCCAGAATTTGGATGCGCTGCAATCTTTGTCTCTAGTAGATGAATCGATGGAGTGTCTTCCCGACTGGGTGTCAAGATTGCTACAGCAGCGACGACCCCACCTCCATGAATTAATAATGTTCTGCGATATCCGTGTGCTCGAGAAATGCCAGGTGGGATGCCAAGATTGGCCCATCATCCAGCAGTTCTCCAAGGTCCATGCCTTCACAATCAATGGAATCGCTTATCTGGAGTACACCAAACTACCCTTCACCTACAACACCAACCTACCGGAGCTCAGAGCCAGAGGTCTGTTTACTCCTCTCTCTCTCTCTCTTTCTTTCTTTCCATTCTCTGCATGGATATGTCTCATGCCTGTCCAAATTTGAGCCTTAACTGGATTTAGCTGTAATACATATACATTTTAACTTTCTTTTTTTCATTGTTTTGTCCCAGCTATTTCATCTAAATTTAAGTACGTAGCATCTTTTATGCTAATATTTAAAGATCACCGAAGCCAAAAGTTTAATCTGAATACTGCTGAAATATATCTATGCAATAGAAGCTTGTTATGCTTATCAATATTCTTAGAAAGCTATCGATAGCTGTTGATCTTTCTTGTTATTGATTTCCACGCACTTAATCAACAAAGAGAGTTCTGAAAACGAAATACGTATTATCAAAGAGTAGACCTTAATTAGGGTGATAAAATATCAAGTACAAATGGCCTAAATTTGGATGAGAGAGTGTGTTATATGTAACTGAATGTAGCTACTAATCTTTTGGATTAACCAACAATATTTATTAACTATAGATGACTACAGATGGAGCATGTTTGATATCATTTGATCAACGCATATAGTTATTTCGGTTCTTAATATAATCTGTAGCTAATTTTTGCATGAATTAGAAAAAGGAAAAGTAGCAGCAGCTGAGGGATAAATGCAAGAAGAAGGGAGAGGAGTGGAACAAGTGGAGAAGACTCAAAAGAGGAGGATAGGAAATAACAAATTGGAACAATTCATGGTGTAAAATTATTGCCTTGCCAAGAAGGATGGATGTCTGAAAAGTGAAATCCTGCATATATATCTCATGTCACACAACAAGTCAATTGTCATTGTCTTTACTAAAATAATTACCTCACTTTGATATATCCAGAGGTAATTTGCTCTTCTTCCACAAAACTTTGATATAATCCAGCCATTTATTACCCAGTGGCATGTATCTTGTAACATTTTCCATTATCTTTGTATGCCTTGTTTGTATTGCTTACTTACTATTGGAGTGGATATGACATGTAGAGAATTTGTTTGCAACTTCTTTTAACTCCTATGACTACTACTGCTGCAGTTATCTGTCAACTTAAAATATACTAATGTTTGATTTTATGATAAATATACTTAAAACATCTTAGATTGCAAATCCTTCTTTCACTCATTTACTACATATATTTTGATTCTTTTTAGTTTGTTGTTTGCGTTCGATCTCAGATCTAAGAATTTGTGGCCTGTTTGCATTCGATCTCAGATCCACCAGCGACGTATTAAAAATCATACATTTATCAATATTGTTTTGCTATGACAGAATTATACAAGCTTCTCAAGCATAATCAATATTGTCTCTAACGTCTCATAAAACTACTATTTTGATATTAAAAAAATTAGAAAATATTCAAATTTTTGGATAAGAATGCTAGCTTTCCCTTTGTCAATTACTACACTTAACTAACTATTACAATCGTTATCAGTTACCAAAAAATGAATCAAACGGCAAACAACAGTAAGTTAGCCGTCGTTTTACACCTAGTTGAACAGCTAGAGGGTTGCAATTTACAGCGAGCAACAAAGCTTGGAGTCAATGGATGCTAAGCATAAGCAAAATGCATGGTAGCCAGTCAAAGGATATCTGCAAATATGTAGATTTATCAAGAAACATTCTAAATAGAAACATAATTTCTCTTCTCTTTTGATGGTCAATTGATTGTTTACCTGAAGTCCATTACATACTTTGACTTTCCTATTCTTCCGAGCTGTAAGATTGTTTGTCTTCCTTTCTCCTGTTTGACATAAGAAAAGATATTGATACATAACCAACAATTTATTCTTTCGATGCACTTGCATATCGACTCCATTTGCAGGTTTCAGAAGGAACATCCTCAATATTTTTCATGCAAAATGCCCTTCATTTCCAGGAACATTTTAATAAAAATAAGAAAGAATAAACAAAATTGTTATGCAATAGTCTAGTTTGAAAGCCAATACTCAGATAAAAATTTAAAGAAAACTCTTTGAATCATTGTCTCAGCACTGATAGATGAAAAGATACTAATATACTACCTCCATTGTCAGCTGAAAATTCTTCACTGATGTCTGCACTTTGTGGCCTGCTCTTCCTGCCCTTTCTCTGAAATCTAGTTCATAACGCTTAGTTACCTGATAAAATATTAATTAAATTTCCATCTTTTGTAATTAGAGTACAGATCACTAATCCATCTTTCTTCTGAATTTGCTTACATGATTGTAGTATGGGACCCTTGAAAAGAGCTGGTGGGATCTATTCCTCTTTTCCTCCCAGTCTTTAGGAAGTCCATTGATGTGTTGAATCTGTAATGCTCGTTATGTAACACCAGAAAAGAATGCATTCATATAACATTTCTACAATTCAACCAGTCTCAGTTTCACCTGAGTAGTGTTTGTGTTCTTTATCTGCATGGATTGTTGCTTGGGTATCCATGCTCTTATGCTTCTAAAACTCCCTGTAAGAGTAGTTATGGTAGGAATAAACCTGCCACAAGTTGAATACAATCTCATGAACATAATGAAACCTTTTTTACAGAGATAGAATTGTCTGTGTCTGTCTTATGAGAAAGGTATAAGAAAAATTGTCTTACACTGCAACACCGAGAAGTCGCTTCGAGTGATTCTTCGACGAATCAAGATGCCCCTACAAGCATCAAAGATTTCCTCAGTCATCTAATTGAAGCACCACAATGAATGCTTCTAACTCTATTTTATTAAACAAAGACTTTTTAGTTAAACCTGATCCCATATTTGGTACTTTGACCCCATGAGATTAGCTGACATAGTCCCCAAGAAACTCTCATCTGAGGTAGAAAATATCCCTTGTGGATTCTGAGCTATAATGAACTCTGATCTTCCCTTCCTCCTCCTATGCCGCGCAACGGCGAGTTTTCGATCTTGCCGGCCCTGACCCTCCTGTTAAATAGTTACTAGCTATAAAAATTAAATGGCAGCCAAGTTCACTGGAGGTTGCTCAAACTGCTTGAAGCAAAATTTTAGTTTAAATTGAGGTGGCTTCTCCATTATCAAGTAATGTAAGATGATAATTTCATCCATAATTTCCTCACCACTTTATTATCCAAATATTACTGAACTTGAACATAAAAAGTATAAGCTAAGAGTTAAACAACAGAATGGCCACCAAGTTCACTGGAGGTTTCTCAAACTGCTTGAAGAAAAACTTTTAGTATAAATTAAGGCGGCTTCTCCATTATCAAGTAGTGTAAGATGATAATTTCATCCATAATTTCCTCACCACTTTATTATCCAAATATTACTGAACTTGAACATGAAATCTATAAGCTAAGAATTAAACAACAGTATACTGAACACAAGTGTTTCCTGCACACTTAAAACAAAACATTGCAATGCTATGTGATGTGATGTCTTGGCAAAATATCAAACTTCTTGAAAACTTGGTTGTTGTAAGTAGTGATGGTTTGCATTTTGGTCACAGAATTGCATATGATTTCCAAGGATGTTAGTAATAAGAATGCATAATATTATGACATTGGTATAGTATTTCTCTTACATTGGTATAAAGAGAATAGATAGCCACCCCACGAATCTCATTTGATTTCTCCTTAGCTATAATGCAAGTACACCTCCCTACGTCCAAAGGAAGAGGCCTGCACAACAATGACCTGAAACAACCAAACGATTATACTCCACTCCATTAAAATTCCAAAGTGTACACTAAATATCTAGCCCAATTTAATCCCAAGAATAGAAAATGAGAAGAACCAAAATCATGAACCTATTGGGGAGAGTAGACCAGGAAGAAGCCGGCGCAGACTCCGAATCGGAGAACTCCCAGACGTCGGACGACGACGACGAAGGAAGTGGGTCCCAAGAACTCTTGAATGCCACTTTGTTGAGGTTGGTCTTGCCCAAATTGGATTGCAGCTTCTTCCCCTTCCAAGGAGCAGAGGCAAAGACATGGCCATTGCCGCAGCCGGCCGGCGCGACCGAGATGACGAAATTCTCCTTATCCGCAGTTGGGTCAAGATTGGGGCGTTGGTGAGGAGGTGACGGGGTGGAAGAATTGGAGTTGTGAGGAAGTAGAGGAGTTCTCTTAAGACCAGTCATTGGTAAAGTGTGTAGTAGTAAGTATATTGAGAACAAATACTCGGCTTGGCTACCTTCTTATTCTACTGAGCTTGGATTTCAAATTTGAATTGGGTGCATTGGAAATCGTGCTTGATCCGATGTTTTCAACGGTCATATTTCTCGGGAATTGGATGGGTTTTGGACTTCTTTTTGATGGTTTATTGGTGGGTAGCAGAGCGGGAAGAGGGCTTCTATTTGAATAGTGGTGTGGTGTGCCGCGGAGCACCGTAATTCTCGGGCCTGCTGAAAAAGGAGGTGATGAGGGGATTGGGGTTTATACTTTTATTGGATAGTAGTCGTAGGGTATTGGATAGAGTAGAATGAAGCAGAGGTATAAGTTAGTGGGTTTGTGTTAAACTAATTAATAGAGTTGGCGTAACGCAGACGCATCAATAAATTGTCATTAGCTTTTTTATATGATGTAAGTTAGTGGATCTCATCGACTAATTCGGAGGATCATGACCGTTGGATCTTAGAATAGGGCGATAGACCATTTGACACAAGCATCACTCTTGATTACAATCATAAAACAATACTGCAATTGAAGATAAAAATATCAAACTTTAGGGCACAAATATTATACAACACAAAGCACCACCTTAAAAGATTCACGGAGCAAAAGATCTAAAATTAGCATATGGCTTCGTCGCGATTCAGTAGTCAAAGACACAGTCTTGCAAAACTTTGAAAGACCAAAGAAGAGAGTATCTTCAATCTACAATACCAACAGAAAATCAACACTCTGAGCGACTACTTCCCATCAGAAAGCCAAATTAGAGAGAAAGAGCAAAAGATCTTCCTCGGCCAGCACCACACTCATGGAGTTCATTCTAATGGAGGCATGGGTCATGAAAAAAAGTCACAAATCCTACAAAAGCAAAGGGAAGAAAACATGGTGACAATCATATACCCCAACACTAGTGTGATCGTGCCTTTGTATGGCGATGGTGATCATGGTACTGCGGTGGCCGCGACAACGACAATAACTACTGTGACAACGATAATGACAACAACTACTGTGGTGGTCGCGACAATGACAATAGGGCGCTATTGACCATAGTGAGTAAGGAAAAAAAAGAGCCAACATAGAAGTGAGAAGAGGCCAGGGAAGAGAGAAGGAAAGACGCGAGGAAAAAGAAAACAGAGAAGAAACGGAAGGAAAGAAGAGGGGTGGAGGAGAGAAATAAGAGAAAAAGAGAAGGAAAAGAAAAAAAAAATTCATATGAGAGAGGAGGACTCCTCCTAGCTAAAGTGGCTAAAGGGAGGGAGACAAAAGCACCGGTTGAGAGAGCCCCTAGAGGTGGAAGAAAAAAAATTCTAAAATTCTAAGAAATCTCTACCGGGTCAACAGCCGGTAACACTTGTTGGTAAAAAATAGATTATTTACTATTAGAACAAAAAATTCTTATTTTAACGTAAGTCTAAAGGGTTTTTAACTAAATTGTTTCTTTTCACAATTTATTTATCCAAATGGTCCATCTTCCAAACTTATAATATAAATGGTCTATTTTTTATGCGTCCCTGAAAAAAAAAACACAAAGGTTCACTGTTGATTTTAATATAAGAGGTAAAATGTTGATTTCATCGATCATTTATATAAAAAAAATGTACAAATATAAAAATATAAGAAAAAAGTGAGAAAATTTAAGGATTTGATTTAATCGAATGTTTATATAAATATGTTAATAAATAATCTTTTCACTCTCTATATTTATCATTAATTGGAACAAAACACCAATGCGATTGACATGTCATGCTTAGAAGTTAGAATAAAATACTGACTATGAGGCAGCAGTTGACCTTCTTTAAAATAGAGTCTGTTGATATTAAATTTGAGAAGTAAACCATTTTAATAAATAAATTTATGAGGAGGTTTAATTTCGAAATAAATAGGGGATCCGATTCGTTGTATCACGTTACACATCATGTCACCTCACGAATTGGATGATTGGATCTCAAGTTATGGAAAACACGTAAAGAGATATAAGCTCTTTAACTCCTTTTTTTTTTTAAATTTTTTTTGACAACGATAACTTGCTTATTAAACGGATTTTGTTCATATATTGTTTCAATCCTTCCAATTTATAAATATTAAGTTGAGTAAATTATTTATCGTGTTCTGATAACTTAATTATAATTTAAATAACTTATATAAATATAACAACTAGTTTAATAAATAAGTTATATTGGTTTATTTGGTTTTAACTTTACAAATCACATTGTATATATTTATCTATTTTGTGGCTCATATTTTATCTTTGAATATTTTGTAATTAAACCCTCATTTTTTTTCTATAACTTTTATTTAATATCCTAGTGTTATTTTGACTAACTAATATTAACAAAATTATTAAAATACCCTCACCGCCCCTCCCCTCCTCTCTGCCTCTTTAAGGAAAATTACATCTTAGATTTTTATGATTTGGCTCAATTGCATGAGACTCTTTGTCTTATCAATTTAAACACTTAATCCTCATGTCGTCTCGACTAAAATACAATAATTACTTTTTTATCATATTTAACTAATCTAAAATAATATCGATTGAGTTTTAAATAATAAAAATATGACAAATATATTGAAGAGATGTATGATTTTGTCATATATTTATTATCTGAAATTTGATCGACATTATATTAGATATATTAGAAAGCTTATCTGATCTTTTACAACTTGGTCTTTAACGAGCATCTTCAAATTCGACGTTTAGAGTCACATATGATGAAAAAAATTATTCTATTTTAATTTAGACTATACAGGGTTTCAACATTTCGGACATTTTAGCCAAACTAAGACGAGGTTTGAATACATATTTATGCAAGAAAAATATGATCATTTAAATTATTTTATCATCTGTATTAACGACATTTATAGCTATAGTTTAGACAAAATTTTATTAAAAAAACAAAGTTGAACAGTTCACTAATGGGACAATTACATTTTAAGTCTCCTTAAAAAAACTATCACATTTTTTCACATATCTTTTATGAACTTACTTTTGTAACACCCTAATATCTAATATCGTAGATAGATAAGCTAAAAACTCTTGATATGTTAACGATTTGAGGATTTATGTATCGCTACAAAAAAAAAAAAAAAAAAAAAAAAATCCAACGAAGGTAAATAGAAAAAAGAAGAAGTAATCTAAGTATAATTAGCCATAAGATAATTTTAATTTAAAAAAAAAAAAGGTTAAAGAGGGTAAAATAATGTGGTACTAGGGACCATTTCAAACACCTTCCAAAATGTGGTCATTGGCACAGTTTGTCCAATGTGAGCATGTGACCCAGACAAAGAATGTTATCCATAAGATGTGGTGAATGTGTGTGTTTGGTAGGATATCGCCATCACTATCAAGTAAATTAATATGTTTGACATTAATAAATGTACAAGGTTTTCTAATCTCTTAAGTACAAAATAAAAATATATTACAAGCACTTAGTTTTTCTTCTTCTTCGTCTTCCTTTTTCCAAAGCACTTGGTTTTTTGTTCCTTTAAAACACTTCAAGTTTTTTTTAATAGATGTCAATACGTTAGATACAAAGATTATTTTTTTTTCTCAATATATTGATTAGAAAATTAAATTATGTGTTTTCTTTAAAAAAGAAAGATAAACTAACCACAGTATGCATTAATAAATAATATCTTATCACTGAACTATGAACTACAGTAGCAACCTTCGTCGTTGTCAATTTAATGGCAAAGTTGCAACATCTGTCTCTTTTTTCATATCATTTGAACTTCAAATGGTATTGAGACCGTACAAGAAATAGTTGGCAGTTTGTCGTTGACTATGTACCATTAAAGTTACTTTACCTCATCACGATGTATCTATTTCTTTTTAACACTGTTCATAACTTAATAGTAACTGTTATAAACATCTCAACTAAGTCTATTTAAACAAAATTGAGGGCAGTATTAATATTATATGGTAGAGATATATAAGAGCTTTAGACCTAGTAGGATTTCGTCGGTGTTATTTGAGCCTCTACTTTAAAGTTTAGGAGATATTAAGATCACTACTTTGAGAAAGTCCACTGAGATCACTCTTTTTTAACTCGAAGGTCACTGACATGAAACATCAATCTCCAAGTTTACTGAGCTCAATCATAAAAACTAGTACATCAAAATTCAAATGGGTACAACATTGTAGATTTAGTTGTAGGTATTGATAGACAGTATTAACCAACTCTAAAGTAATAGAATTGACTCAATGGTGATATAGTGTCTTGGCTCAATGGCTCAATTCAGTTGATAGTTCGGCGATGCGCTTGGCTAGAAGGAATAGCTTGACAACACGATAATTTGAAGCAAGTCTTAGCGGCGTTTAGTTCAGAGCAATTGTTCGACGAATCTGCGATGTATATGACTTGAAGCTTAAATTAGACAGCTTGGTGAGATCTAAATACCTTTGTATCTACGAAAGACTAACTTTTTATACAGCCTATATTTAGCCTTCGAATTCATAAATAATAAAAAAAATTAGTTACAAAAACTTAAGTCCATCTTATAGCAATCGGTGATTCTTTTACTTAGCTTTAGAAAAAAAATGATATAAAATTACGTGTGTTTATGGTTGCCTATTGATACTATAGCACGCGCTTGTGTTTTTTTCACTTCCGAATAGCTTTTATTGGGAAAAGAATCAGTTCATTACTACGTATAAAGTCAACTTTTGTTGCTTAATAGTACTAAAAAGTAGCTAAAATAAGAGTGATTATGATTATTAATTTTTTATTTTTAATTTATATAGGTGTGTTATTTAGTAAGGGTATTTCTGTCATTTTATAAGTGTACTTATGGAAGCCTAAGTATCGGGTCGGGCTTAATTTGCTAACGGGTTTCGTATCTCAACTGATAACCTCCCCCCCCCAACTTCTGTATAAATCCAGCTGTACTCCTCCTACTCGGCGATCTCTAACCAGCCTCGCTTATTCCTCGCGTCCAACCTCTTCCTTCTCTCACACACTTTAGAGAGAGAGAGAGAGAGAGAGAGAGAGAGAGAGAGAGATATCAAACTAACCCGATCGTCTCGGATCTCGAATCATCGCCGGCGGCTGCGGCGGCGATGGCGTCATCGGAGGTGGATCTTCGCCGGAGGCGGCGTAGCCCGGCGAGGAGCGGCGACACGACCTGCCCGGCGGAGGATGGGAAGTGTCGCCGGCGACGCCTCGTGAGCTACGAGGAGCTGCCGGATTACCTCCAAGACAACGAGTACATCCGCGATCACTACCGATCGGAGTGGCCGATCCGCGACGCCCTCCTCAGCGCCTTCGCCTGGCACAACGAGACCCTCAACATCTGGACGTAAGCGTCCGCCGCCGGATTTGCTGCCGTGATCGTCGGATCCCCGTCCGGTAGCGTTGGTGCGGTTACATACTTTCCTTCTTATGATTCTTATTTCTTTTTTGCAGGCATTTGGGAGGGTTTTTGTTGTTCTTGGGGTTGGCCGCGGCGGGTTCCAGAGATGCGATCGAGGAGGTGGTGGGGTCGGGCTTGCCAAGGTGGGTCTCTCTCCTCTTTTGAGAAAATTTCTTGGGTTTCTTTCACCTAATTTGATAAGATTTATTTCTTTTCTTTTTTTTAATTTTTATGGCAGTTTTGTGGTGAAATCGTTGGACGCAACTTGGGGCAGGAATTACTCGGTAATGAAATAAAAATTTCAAATTTAAAACTTGGGGCGTTCTTTTATGAATATATTTGCGTTTGATTTACTTATAAGAAGTGGAAGATGCCGCCGTCTCTTATCTTGATATAAATATCTGAAGGTAGCCTGGACATAGTTTAGACTTTAGAGTCATACGAAGAATCCGTGCACATTTTCAAATATAGAAAAATTCAACTCCTAGATGAGAGACTCTTCGGTCACGATGAGCCTTTGATTACTTATTTTTATCAGAGTTAAATAATATGATAAAGTAATACATATTTTTTAAACAAAATTAGCATACTTATTTATAATTTGTAATTAAATATAAATTTTGCATAAATTTATCTAAAGTAATAATTATATTTTACAAGTGAATAAAATATAAATATAATTAAAAGGTGTGTATAAAACTATATTCACGAACTAAAATACGCGTATAAACTTTTCTTGTGAATCTTTTGCCCAGAGTCAAATTTGAGCTCTAATTGTTGGCACGATTGCCAAACAGGCTTTAGTTTGTTGCTCTTCTAATTGATGGGCTCTTTGTTTATAACCATATTACATGAGAATTAATTATATTTTATTTTTATTTAATTTTTTTTTGGCAGACAAGGTTGAATGTAAACTTTTCATGAAAAGGGTAGAAATTGTGATAATTGAGTCATCGCCGATAATAGACTCGTAGTAGAGTGGATTGAGCTTCGTTGTGATCGTTTATTGGCACGCATCAACATACTCATCTGGGATTTAATATATATATATATATATATATATAATTTTTTTTTCTCTTGTAGGAATCTCAAATCTTGCCCTCGTCCTCCACCGTCTCCGGCAACAATAACTCCATCCCAAGATGGCCGCGCCTCGTCTTCCTCGTTGGCGCGATGTCGTGCCTCGCCGTCAGCGCCGTCTCACACCTCCTCGCCTGCCACTCCCGCCGCCTCAACCTCTTCTTCTGGCGCCTCGACTACGCCGGCATCTCCCTCATGATCGTCTCCTCCTTCGTCCCCCCTATCTACTACGCCTTCCTCTGCCAACCCCTCGCCCGCCTCGCCTACCTCTCTGCCATCTCCTTCCTCGGCCTCCTCGCCATCGTTACGCTCCTCGCTCCTAGCCTCTCTTCCCCCCGCTTCCGCCCCTTCCGCGCCACCCTCTTCCTCGCCATGGGCTTCTCGGGGGTCATCCCCGCCGTCCACGCGCTGTGGATCAACTGGGGCCACCGGGCCTGCTACGTGGCGCTGGCCCTGGAGGTGGCGATGGCGGCGGCATACGCCACAGGCGCCGGGTTTTACGTCAGCCGCGTGCCAGAGAAGTGGCGGCCGGGGGGGTTCGATATAGTCGGGCATAGCCATCAGATATTCCACGCGCTCGTGCTCGTCGGAGCGCTGACGCATTACGCAGCCACGTCGGTGCTGCTCGACTGGCGCGACGGGTTTGCGAACTCCTGCGGCGTTTGATGAACTGGCGGAGCTCGAGAGTAATGGGGAATTATGGTGCGTAGAAGCTGTTTGTGATGATGCCCCAACATACAAATTGAAAGGTGTGGTGCATTCATTTTTATCTCCAATGCGTCTGATTTAAGTGTAATATGTTTATTCTCTAAACAACTGTTTGTGATATTGCGGTTTTTATTATAATAAGAAAACTACATTTTAACCCCAATATGGTTTGCCCTAAATTTATTTTATCTTTTTTGTAATTTTATTTGTGTCACTTTATTCTCTTATTATTATATTTAAATTATAATTATAATTTTTGTAAGTTGAATTAAAAATATTCATTAGAGACAAATTGTAGATATTTGAATAAGCTTTCTAATGTATTTAAAATAATACCGATTGAATTTTAGATTATAAATATATAATTATATATATCTTTGTAATCTGAAATTTAGTCAGTATTATTTTAAATACGTTGAAAAAATTATCTAATTATTTATAATATCTAATGAGTATTTTTAAATTTAGCTTATAAAATCGATCATATGATTAAAAAATAGTTGTTTTAGTTTGAATATAACATTATTTAAAATGACACAAGTAAAATTGAATGATTAGATAAATAATTTCCTCCCTTAATCCTCCCTTAACATTAATAATTAGATAAATAACTTCCTCCCTTAATAAATATATGATTATATATATATTTTGAACATTTTGTAAAGAGACGTTCTATCGGCATTCATGGACTTCTAAGTTATTGAAAACCTCGTAAATATCTGATGATTAACAATTACATTTTCTATCCATAGTGAGCAATAATATAATATTTTTTATAACATTTAAAAATATATTTAATGGTTCAAAATTATATTAGGAGTCATAATATTTAAAAATAATAATTTGATGATTATTAAATAGAAACTCTGAGAAGTGTCTCCTACTTTGGAGCCTCGAATCAAGCCTTGTCCATATCCAAACCGGCTTAACCCTATAGCGTCTGACCCATCCATTAGAGTCTATAGGTAATGACTCATCCATTGCGATCTAGTTTATTTGCATACAATTGACTCGGTCATATTTATTAGATTTAAATTTCTTAAATTCTTAAATTTTTTTTTTACCACATTCTTTAACGAAAGCACCCAATACTAAAGGCATGTAATTATATGAGGTTTGAAATTAATTGAGATTTAGCTCATCCATCAGGCCTAGCCAAGCCATATGCTCGTAATTAGCCCACAAATCATATACATTAACAAAACTATGTTAGAAAACTTAAAACTCGGCCCAAAATTATTAATTGGAGACTGAACTGAGCATGACCTTGTTTAGTTTAGACTTAATTTTTTCTTCTTTTTTTAAGAATTTTTTTTTTTTTTAACTGAGCTAAGTTCGACTACTAAGTCCACGATCACAACTCGTGCTCGACTCCTTACAATAGTGTGAACGTCCACCAATGACCAACCCCTAATACGCACAAATGAAGTATTGCCACCTCATTTCCTTTGGGTAGCATTCCCTATGGCTAAGGTGCAGAGGACCCCCGCAACAATCAAAGTAGCCATTAGATTAACTATCAGCGACTAGATTTCGTCCTCATCTATAATACATTCATCGTCGGCAGTGGGGTTTTGTGATCAAATTAACCCCCCAAATATCGTATTTTTGCACCATCTAATATAGTTTAAACTTTAAGTACGAGATTAGATGAGGTAAAAAGTTACTATCTGCATCAATAACTTATATAATTAGCTATTTTTAAATCTTCATATAAATCAGGGTAGAAATCTTTGAATTTTGTATTTAAATTTTAAGGTGAAATAGACTGCAAAAAGAAAAAAAGAAAAAGAAAAAGAGAGAGAGAGAGAGAGAGAGAGAGAGAGAGAGAGAGTTAAATAGTAAAAAAGAAAAACTCTCGACAAGGCCTTAGTGTTGTTTTCGTCATCATTACCGCCGGTGAGCCACTTCGCCGGACCGGTAAATGAGCTTTATCGAGCCGAGCCCGAGCTAAGGTTCCTCAGCACGATTCGATCTCGAGTCGAGCACTCGAGCTCGAGCTTACACTGTTTTATAATTTCTAGCCGAGCTCATTCGTGGCCAAATTTCCCGCCAACTCTTCTTTTCCCGCCTCTCTTTCTACTTTTTATCTGCCGCCCTCGACCTTCTAGCGTCGTCGTCGTCTTCTTCTTCTCAAAACTCTGATAACCGACACCTCATCGGAGCCGGGCGAAACCCTAGATTGGATCAAGAGAAGACGAGGACGTGGGCGAAATGTTCTACTCTCACACGTTCCTCGCGAAGAAAAGCCCTCTCGGGACGGTTTGGATCGCGGCTCACTTGGAGAGGAAGATCAAGAAGCCTCAGATCGAAGTCATCGACATCCCCTCCTATGCAGGTGTGTTGATTGCTTGATCACGCTCTTAGAATACTAACTTACGCTAGATTTGAGAAAAAAAGTTGCAATCTTTATAGGAAAGATTGGATCTTGATTTTAATTTCCGTTTCTGCTTTATGAAATTCTTGCACAATTCCTTTATGGATTGCGAGAACATTGCCAAATTTCCAATCTTTTCGTGAAATCTCATGCATGGTGTCTTGCTTTGTGCTTCGACAGAATCTATAATGTTTCCCGAAGTCCCGCTTGCTCTGAGACTGTCGGGGCATCTTCTTCTGGGTCTTGTTCGGATATACTCGTGGAAGGTGAACTACCTCTTCCAGGATTGCAACAGGATGCTCACCGATATAAGGACAGCATTTGCTGCAGTACAAATTGATTTGCCGATTGAAGCAGACCGTGCTCCGTTTGAGTTCGTGACTCTCCCGGATACTTTTGAGCTCGATGCATTGGAGTTGGATGATGCTGTCAACCAGATAGAGTAAGTTTTCCTTTGGTAGCTTTTTTGGACCTCCTGAGAGCCTTTTTTAAGTCATTTCCACATCTCATTCTGTTATATTGATGCTAGCAGTGGCTTGGATAATCACTGCAAATCTTATGATCAAATCACAATGACAGGTCTTAGTTCTATCCCTTTTCATTCAGATGGTCAAATTTGTTTGGTTGTATTTTTGCTTAAACTAATAGGTTACTGTGGTCGCAGATGAAATATCTGGCGGAGGGGATCAATATATTGCTTTCCTTATCAATGAGGTCTCTATTTATTTGTCTGATGCTTGCTTGTTTGCTCTTTCCTGAACCTTCATAGTTCAAATACTGACAAATATTTTTTTGTGTGCTTTGACTATAAAGGATAGCCGGTCTGGTTCATTTTCTCAGCGAGGAAACTCAAGTCCAGGAGTTGGATCAATAAATGAAGAGTATGGTCCTTTTCATGTTTGAAGCTCCTGTCGGAAGTATCTGTTTTGATCTTTATTTGATAATCTATCTTTCTAGTGTATTGCCTCCATTTGAGGCTGGCTTGGAAGCAATCGCCACACCTATTCTCAGTACCAAAGGTTTGAGAGAGCCTGGTCCTAGTAATCTAGCAGAAGATTCCACCAGTTTTAATCAGACCCATTTTTCCCAAGAGGTTCCTGAGATTGAAATTATGCGCGAGGCTGTACAATCTTTTGAGCCACGAAATCTTCTAGGGTGGGATGATGCCAACATGGAGACAGATGTACTACATGAAGGTTCTTTTCCTTCAACGAAAAGAAAAGACAGTCTTTCTCCAATAATGGAAGGTGTATCGGTTTCTGGAGGTATACATTTGGCAATGCCATCCCGTGCAAATGCACCAAGTGTTGCATCTGCAGATGACCTTGACATTCTTAACACCGGAATATCTTTAGGTTGGTTTCTTCTTCTAATTGTTTGTTATAATATGTGCTTCAAGTTGATCATCTGATTATTATTATTTCTTCAGCACTCCTTAGTTTAAGTACTCATCACTCTTGTTACTCATCTCTGCATGGATGGTGTCTTGACCCATGCGTGCAGTGCATACTATCAAAGATTTGAAACACACATATGAGAGTGACCTGACATCCCCTTGTATTGAGGATATAAA
Source organism: Typha latifolia (assembly GCF_019914945.1). Lineage (NCBI taxonomy): Eukaryota > Viridiplantae > Streptophyta > Magnoliopsida > Poales > Typhaceae > Typha > Typha latifolia. The sequence goes on from NC_133093.1 coordinate 1,543,478, forward strand.
CCTTTCTGTCTTTCATTGACTCGTGACTTGCACACTGACTCTTGCTATGATAGCAATCCTTGCATCTAACAAATATCAAGGTCCATAAAATGCCTTACAAGTTTTGTTTATGGATGTTTGATGTCATAGGCCATCAGGTACCAGATTTAGAGCTTCGACCATCTCCTCTGGTCAAAGAGAAAAAGACAAAGAAGAGGAAGAAAAAACAGTTTTTTGATGAATCTTTGGTACTGACTAATGGGTATGTATCTTTCTCTCTTATTTTCCTTTACCTTCTGAATTTTGATATCTATTGTATTTGAGATTTCACAAATAAGTTTAAGAAAGTAATTTAAACATAAGCTAATCTTGTTTAATCAAAAGGCATCAGTTGGTTGAAGTCATGTCATCTTCTGTTGGTTTTCATTTGATAGATTCCCTTTCTTAGTGCTTTCTGTATCTTGGGCTCATGATGAGTCCAAATTTTACACTTCTTTAATAGAGAGATTGAATATTACAACTTCACGACCTTTAAGGATATGGTTGTCCTGCATGGATGTGTTGAATCCTTTTCTTAGGCAGTCTTAAGGATTAAGGGAATTTACCCATTGATCAGTTTTACTCAACAACTATATATCATTTATAGTTACTTGCAATGTTGCTGTTTTTATCAATGATTTGATTGAATGTGTTTCATTTAGGGAAATGAAGAAACAGCTTGAAGACACCTCTAAATTATTATCCAAGAGAAGGAAGCTTCCTTGCTCAGCTCTGCGTGCTTGGAAATTCTGCAGGACTCTTCAAAATGAAGTCATTCTCCATGAGCCATTGCTCTCCGGTAATCTTATCCTCCTGTAGCTTTCACAGCTATGCTTTTGCTTGAAGGAACTATCCATAAGACAATCTGTTTTTCTGCAGGCATGTGTAACAATCTCAAAGAAACCTTTAAGAAAAGCATTCCTCTCTCAAGTGTTGATTCTTCCCACTTAGAGGCTTCTCCTGGGCTTGCACATGTGTCTTCTCAAGGTGCAATGCCTGACTTAGATATGGAGCCTGAACTACCTCGATTTGATACACATGTTGAAGCAAACCAACCTGACATAGTGCCGTCTCCATCTGGAAGAGAGGAGCTTACTCCTTTTAGAACTAGTGATGTGAATTTAAATTCTGGTATGGGAAAGACTTTTGATACTGAGGTATTATCAACATTTGAAAGCCTGGAGTCGGCTGGACGGGTAGGCCCTGAGCCTGAAGTTTCTTTGTTTCCTTTGGAGGAAGAACAACCTTTTCTTTATAGAGATTCTCCAGAAATTCCTGGGCTACTGAATTCTGCTGATGGTGAAGTAAGGGAACTAGTCCTTTATTTCATTTCATTAAAATTTTCTGTTTCATGTGTTGTTGTCTTCTTTATGTTTGAATAAGATACCCATCTTATTGCAATTCGGTTCTGTTTCCTGAATTGGAATTTTCTGTAGGACTTGAATTTTCTGGAAGCAAGTAACACATCATTCGGTGAGCTCCAAGCACTCTACCTATTTTCACAAACATGTGATATATAACAATAGTATAATTTTGTCGCCGTGCAATTTACAAAGTCTGAGCTACTTACGCAGGTTCTGAAGCACTAGAAGTAGGCAACTTGTCTGCTAGGACTAGGTAACTGTCCGCCACAAACCATACAAATGCTATTGTTTGTGGGCTAAAAAAGTTATAGTTCATATTTAGTCATTCAAGTCTGTTCTCTATTATCATTTGCATTCTAACTAATGATTTTTGTCACAGGGCTGTGGCACAATATTTAAAAGAACATTCTCCATCAACTCCCTCTTCAAAAGATCAATCAGGAACTATCAGTTTGAATAGAATTTTGGAAGGCAAAACAAGAAAACAATGTGCAAGGATGTTCTTTGAAACTTTGGTAACTGTTACTTCTGCACTTCTTTTAAACTCAGATTTTCAATCTGAAAAGCTTTTGAAGTCCTTTTGACTTAGCCTCATTCCTTCTGCTTCAGTTAAAGCATAAAAAGAGAAGTGGGAATGTACAGTCAGTTAACTAAGCCTTGCAAGTAGTTTTTTACTTTTTTGGGCACTAAAAAAGGTAGGTTTTCACATATCAGGTCTTTGCACAATGACCATACTGGAGGACTAATATTAATCTATCTTGATATGTTAAAAAGGCTAGAACAAAACCTGTTTCTGTTTTCTTTGAAATTAGTGTTAATATCCTCTTCCTCTGCATGTAGAAGGAATAAAAGAAATTGAGCAAATATGAAAAGCCTCATAAGGTGCTAATTTGGGGAGTTAAACTTCCATTTGTCCAGATTTCTAAGAAAAGTATCTCTCACTTTTCATACCCATTTCCATAAACACTATGATTCGCTTTTCAAATGGCTTTACATCAACCAGCCTTAGTCCTTCGTCTCTAAAATTTTCGAGCCGCAATTTCTTTTTTGTATCTATAACATTAATGATGAAAAATTGGTTTCCCTTCAGCTTCCAGAAGGATGTACAATTGCTTATCTACATATTAATGGAAGTTCAAACATACATGCATTAGAGTTTTAATAATATACAATAATATTCATGGTAATACCAAGAGAACTTAGAAGTATTAATTTGCCAACAAGATTTTTCCAGAGGTTCATATTTTAACTCATTATTACTTTAGAAGTTTAAGCTTTTAGAGAACGGTGGTTTTTATATTTTATATTCTAACACTCACCCTCATTTCTGGCTTAATAAATTTAGATAAGCTCAAGAAGTAGATTTAGTTTAAATGGATGGAATTTTATATTTCAGGCAAGGATGGGCATGATAGGTACCCATCACTTGTGGCTCTGGCACATCTCAAGCTCAGCTTTTTGCATTTTTCATGTTGCTTATTATAAATGATTTTTGCTTTTAGGTTTTGAAGAGTTACGGATTAGTTGATGTACAACAAGAAGAAGACTATGGTGGCATTCTAATCTCGACTAAGCCTGCACTATCAACTGTCAAATTCTGAATGGATTTCTTCAAGTATTCTGATATCCTTGTACAAAAGGTAGAACTCTGACTGCATGCTATAACTATAGAAATTGATATCTAATCTTTTCAAACTCATATTCTTGAGGATTAAATGCTTGATCATGTCCTTATTAAATCCAAATTAGAATGCAGACAAACTTGGCTTGGAGTTTTCATTGTGATTACTCGTTAGTTGTTATAGCAACAATATATATATATATGTGTGTGTGTGTGCGTGTTTTGGGTGTTTGTGTTGTATCTGTGTGAATGAGTGTAGTTAGATATTTATATATGTATGCTTGCATGTGCAAATCTTTCCAGCCCAGTGATTATGGATTTAACTTATGTGTTGGGAAGAGTAAATTTATTAAAACTCAAGAAAGCAGAAAGACAATATTGCCTGCCATCCTTTAAAATTGAAAGGTTCATGAAGAGAAACTTTGACAATGTGGATTGTGGAACCATCATATTCATTTATCTTATTTCTGTTATTCTATCATCCATCAGTACCTACATATAGGAGAATATGACTTTTTTGGGGTCTTTTTTTAACCTGGATGAGAGTTCCGTAGATCTTTGTTGCAAATGAAGGTTGATTACCTTTTAGTCCATATAATCTTGGTACAGTAGAATACAATATACTTTTGAGAATCTTGTTTTTAACCCTGTTCTGGATTAAAAAAAGTGATCTATTAAAAAGTTCCAGAATCAGAATGTATCGTTTTCATCTTTTGTGCATATTTTCTTATAAGCAAATATATAATCACATTGAACAGTCTTGCACTACTGTTCTTTAAGTGCTTTTGTCTGAGCACTTATTTATGATAAATTTTCCACATTATAATAGTTTTCTAAGTTGTTATAACATTTAGATTCTCAAAATATGATATGACTAATGATGACTGATATCTGCAATTTTTGCAGTTCCTCCAAGGATGAGCACCTTAGATGCCTCAGTACTCAATTAACTTCAAGATGCTGATAAGAGGCTCTATACTGTGTATATTCTATCACACCACTAATTATGAGTAATTATTGTAAATACCAGCTAGTTATCCTTTGGAAGGGAGGGAAGGGTGGGGGTTTGGAGGTGACAAGGATTTATTTCTGTAAATTAGTTTTTGATTTTAGTCCTTATTGATTCAGTTTAACAAATTCAATACTTGTATTTTTCTCCAAAAGAAAGGAAAAGGAAGAAGCATGTTCCCTCCTATAGTATTTTGCACTTGAATGAGCCTCATGTATCTCAATCCCTTGTGAAATAGGGCTTCAATGATGTGTTACAACTTGCATATCATGGAAGTTGTTCAAATCTATGTGGTAAGAAATGAAATGAATAAATGCTTTAGAAGTTGATGTGGTAGTTGAAAATTAATTTACTATAATTTTCTAACAAGTTCCAAAGATATCTCCTATTGGGTCCTTCCCATTCTTGTTACTCAATAATGACTATAGCTAAACTTACGGTTATACACCTAGTTTGCATCAAATTCCTCAGATAATATAAAGTATATCCTAATTTAGATGCTGTACGCAGATGAATGCTCATTTACTCTTTATAAATATCTAGATTTTGGACTCAAATTTGATGATTCTCTTCTGTTAAACTGCAAATTGTCTCATTTCTTAATAGTATATTGGTTCTGCAGGTTCTACAAATCTTGCCCAAATAGAAAGTTGATAAAACAGTAAAAAAATCACAAGGAATTATGTCATAAAGAAGAGAAACAAAATTCCATTCAATCAGATCTGAAAGCCTCATGATACACAATGCACAAGGATATATATTATTAGGTGTTGGCAATGAGCGATGACTGCTCGATATCATCTGCTTCATTTTCCATAGGTTCAGCTTTGATGAAGCTATCAACCTTCAGAATGCTACTTCTTTTTGGCACCAAATGCAGCAAAGCAAGCGGCACAATCCTTAACACATTACGGATCAATATAGCGATCCATAGGTTATCGAATTCGGTTCGAGAAACCTTCAAGGCTTGCAGCAGTAGGCCACCCCCCCATGACGAGATGAGCATGCCTATATGATCAATTGACATGAGCAATGCAAAGAAAGTGCCTTCTATTCCAGAAGGACAAAGCTGCGCACTTAGCACGAGAAGTGGCATCCATCTGATACGACCGATCATTTGCGAGACACTCTCGTCGATCATGACAAAGAGTCGGTCTGGCATGTTCAGCTTCAAGTTCAAGCGCAGGACCAACACAAGATCTAGCATTCCTGAGATACTTGAGATCATTTGGCTCCAGAAGAGCAAGCCTCTGAAAGGATACTCTTTGAGGAAGTTTTGGTAGAGCATGACACCCAGAAGAGAGCCCACAGAGCCAATGGAATAGATGAAGCTAATAGTTCCCTGCATGGAATGGAGAATGATATAGACAGTGGCTTTGAAGGTAGGGTTGTTTAATGTATACTATATTTTGTTAGTATACCTGGGAGAAGGATGGTCCAGTTTTTGTATCTGTATACCAGTAGAACATTCCTTCTTGGATGCTTAAACTTAATGCAAGTGATGTGAACATAAAGATGCATGGCCTCCAGACATCAGAGCGCTTCAATGTAGCCCACATTGTGTGATTTACTTTCAGTAATTTGCCGCAGATCTGATCAGAATAAGAAGCTAAGAAGCTAATTTGTATGTCATTGCTATGCTATTCGAATACGATTTGCGAGCTTGGGAAGGTTTTATTTACCTGTTTGTGCGAAAAAATCGGTACCTTGATCTCTTTCAGCAGCATTCCAACTGAAAGTACCAGTGTGGCTGGTATGCTTAATAGGCCAAGAACCCCCTTCAAGAACAAAACAATGTGAATTCTTCTGAGAAAATATACAAAATTTACAAGATTATACATAAATAGGTTTCTTTATTTGTCAATATTCAATAGATTGCAAGTCCTTGTAAATTATGCTTCAGTTGTGACACATATCCTCAGAACCTAACCTTTGAACCAAACTCATTCATAAGTTGGCCACTGATAGAGAACCCCAGGAGTCCTCCAATGGATGAACTTATTCCACACAGGCTTTGCATATCAGCGGCGAGAGATGGATTACTTATGCTGTTTTCGGCGATGCAGGCGTCGATCGTCACGTCTGCCATCGCCATCCCCGCACTTCCTGCAGTCATCAGCAACAATGCAAGAAGAGGGCCCAACTCCTTTGGCAGCCACAGTATAAACATAGATATAGCTCCCAGAAGACCTGAATTTGAAAGAAATTTGTTCAAGTATACAAGATGAACTCTTAAATTCATCCACAAAGGGGAAAAAAGGGAAAAAGTTTCAAACAATCAAGGGGATGAAACAATCCAAATTATGCAAATTTGAATTGAAGCAGTGGAGATTACTCTTCTGTTAGGCTATCTGAACTTAAGATCTTTTGCTCTGATACCATGTTAACTCACTCAACTTAAGAATTGATGGATTTAGTCTTCTATTCCAACATTTGGCTAACTACTTTCATATCAGAGCAAATTTGGGCACAAAGGATTTGGCCAACTATCTGAAACAGTATAACTGAAATAACTGTAACATAACATCAGATAGTTAGAAGCAATAAGATTTACCTGCTAGAATAAAGTAGGGCCTTCTCCTGTATCCAGCCACAGGAATAACATCAGTTAGAAGACCCCAGAATGGCTTCACTATCCATGGCAGAGAAGTGATCCCCTGATACACCTGGGCCTCCGACGGCTGCAATCTTTGCACATCCTTCCAGTAGTAATCGGACGCCACTCGGCAAATGGCGCCGCCGAGACCTTGGCTGATGCCGTTGACGATGACGACGCCGTAAACGAAGCTCCAATGCATCTCCTTTGCTAGCATCTGAAACCACTGCAAGGGGGAGCATAGAAAGGCACGAGCTCCATGCCTTTGCCTTCCTTCTTCTTGCAGTAAACACTCAGCCATAGAGTTTTCAGAAGGTGGCGGGGATTCCATTCAGATTCTCAAATGGGTCTGCGGTGTTTTGCTAAAATTTTAACTTGGACATGCGATTTTGGCTCAAAGATTGGAATCACAAACACTTTGAGTGACAGTGTGGCCTTTTAAGAGCCATGTCAGAACACAACCAAAATCTAAGTTCCAAGAAATTGAACGAATGCTATAAGCTAGATATCTTGCTGTGAATGTTCGAGGAAATGCTTCTCGGCATCAGTAGGAAGCAAGGAAGAAGGTGGCATTTCGTCGAACCGTTTTGATCCACTTGCATTGTGCTTAGTTATTTGCATGTAAAACGCGAGGCATATTTTTCCTGGTATTCACGGATTTCGTTGTACAGGCAACATCACAGTGCTACTTTTTACGTACCTTTACCGTCTTGATGCAAGTGGCAGTCAATCTGGGCCATTTATTCGCTATGATTCACAAATTATGGTAGAAAGTATCATAAGATGGATTGGTATATACATCTATATGATGATAGTGGAATGCTGAATGTACTCTCAAGAGTTTATTATGCATCGTTCTCGGGTACGGGGTATCTCAAGAGTGTTCTTAATCATATGTGACATACATACTTTACTCTCCAATTAATTACATTTATCATACACAAAGTCGAGGCCAACTCCACAAGGTTCGATCAAGTTTGGCTCGTAATGTAGAGTCAGGGATATCAAATACAAAGTATGATCGAGCCCAGCTCAACAAGCGACAAGGTTTGATCAAGCTTGGCTCGTAACATAGAGTTAGGGTTATGAAACACAAAGTCTGCTCGGGGCTAGCTCGACAAGGTTCGATCAAGTTTGGCTCGTAATATGGAGTTAGGGATATCAAATACAAAGTTTGCTCGAGCTCAATAAGGTTCGATCAAGCTTGGCTTGTAACATAGAGTTAGGGTTACCAAATACAAAATCTGCTCGAGTCTAACTCAATAAGGTTCGATCAAGCTTGGCTTGTAACATAGAGTTAGGGTTACCAAATACAAAATCTGCTCGAGTCTAACTCAATAAGGTTCGATCAAGCTTGGCTCGTATTCAAAACAGAGTCAAGCTTGACGGATCTAAGTTTGATTTGAGCTTGATTCACTCTTGATTTTAAAATAATACTTGAATACACTTATCAAACGGTTTGATATAGACTTAGGGTCAGCAATAGCATCCCACATTATATATTCCTTTTAATATCTCAAAAAAAGGTTAAAATTCTATATTTAATTTAATTAATTTTTCTTAATGTGTGAAAGAGGAATACGTCGTTACATTTTTAAGGTACTAAAAGCAAGACATTGAGTCAAAATGATAAAATATCTAAATGGTGGCTGAGTGTAAATAATAATAAAAATAATATTAAAAACAGCGGGCTTATGAAATAGAGAATATTTCATTATTTTTTAAAATAAAAATATAATTATCCCTTATTTAATCTTAAAGGACTTATTTGAGAGTATTAATATTTTTTTTATCTACAGTTAATTTTACTCATCTATATGCTAAAGATATATCAAGAAAATTAATGTCAAAAATATTCTTGAGGCATTAAAATGATAAAAACCTTCCTGCACTTTCATCCAAAATTAGAGTATTTTTTATTCAAAAATTCTTTATTGATTTAAAAGTAAAATTTTTTTTTGGTGTGTTTATATACAAAAAAAAGCAGAAAAGACTAAAATACCCCTACAAGAAAGATAAGGGTATTTTCGTAAATAATTTCTCTCTTAATTTTTTTTAAAAAAAATATTATTTACATGGCTTGCAAATGACAACTTACATATGGAAAAGTAATAAAAATATAACGAAATAAATATTTGAAAAGTATGTGAAAATTAGTGGTAGTTCACTGTAAACTTTTTTTTTAAACATATTTTTTGACAAATCTAGGGCTATTAATAATGTTTGTAAAATGATTCCGGGGAGGGGGTAAAACGTATTTTTACCTAAACGATAAATATCTATCGATAGGACCTGAACGATAATAAAGATAAAATATAGGGTGTTTTTTTTAATTAAATTTTCTAATATTCTAATATATATATTAAAGTCGTCCGTCTTCCCTTGTGCAACCCCATCGTTATCCAAATCGGCGTGCCTCGCAGCCGCCTCTCTCCCACCCGCGCACTCATCTCCCTCCACGCGTCCACTTCCAGTGAACTAACGGCTACGATTCGTTGGTGGCGGGGCCCAGGAGATTCTTTTACCCGGTCTCCCTTTGGGCACGTGCCTGGTGGTCCCCACCCCACCCCATCCAATGCCGACATACCCGCGCCTATATTCTTCTCCCAACCAGATACATGAAATGACTAATTTGCCATCGTATTTACTAAGCTTGAATTAAACGATAATTAAGTGGATTAATTTTAGTGTTTTACCATAAGCAACTGCACTAAGAGCTATAATAGCGAAAATATAATTATTTTTTTCTTAAAAATTAATATTATGCTTTCATTAATTTACTTATCATATACTATTATTCAAATTTTAAACAAGATGTTAAATCTAAGATTATAAGTAATTATTAATACCATAGGGGGTATATAGTTAATATTTTGGTATTAGTCTAAGAGCAATGATTCAATTAGTTATAAAAATAATTTTTTATCTATTTACAAATTAAAGGGTAAGATATTTTACATATATGACTAGATTAACTGATAACAAAAAAAGAATTTAAGTATTTTCTTATTGCTTATCCTTATAACTATTTTCTTAATAATAGGAGTGCCCACTACTACCAATTTATTATTATTTTTATTTTTTATAAAAAAAATAGATAGTTAAGAGAGAGAAATAAAATATGACTAATTTATTTTTATAATTTAGAAAAGTGACCGGTACTTCCGATTAATTTTATTTAGTATTATTTAATTTTAATCGTTCGATTAGGAGAGAGAAATTAATAGTTAATTTGTAATTTAGGCTAATATGAATAAAACGAAGTCTTAGGTGATTTGGGTCCCAAAGAGAAGAAAATAACACCGATATTAAGGGTAAAATGGTAATTCCCGAATTATAGAAGCCCATGCGTTGTCACTCGCTTGGCACGTGTAAGCACTACTAGACAGCTCGGCAGAAGACGACAAAAGATGTCAGCCTTCTAAATATTATTATGTAATCCAATTTCACTATTCAATTCCAGAAACGGAAACGGAAAGGAGACGACTTCTTACCACCGCCGCCTTCTCCTCCCCACCGCCGAAGATCGTCGCTGATTCCAGTTAGGGTTTCGACGCAGTCGCCCGTTACGCTAGAGGTGTTCCGATGGTTCAGTTGCCAAGTATGGGGAAGATGCGGTCGGATTCCGAGCTGCCGAGAAAGGCGGCGGCAGGGCCGCCTCCGACGGCGGTGAAGTTGGAGATTGAGGATCAGTTGGACGACGAGCACGGGCCGTTCAATAAGAGATCCAAGCTTGCCTTTCATCTTCAGGAGGTAGATTTTTCTTCCTCTCTAATTGCTGCGAAGGTATCTAATTCCTGACCTTGAATGGAAATAAATTTCAACGGTTTGCTCGGTTTTGGTAGATCTGTCGTAGAAAAGTATTGCCTTTTTTTGGATAGTTTGAGGTGCAATTTCTTTTTCTTGCAATATTGATTGTTAATAGAAGTGAAAGCATATTTACTTTGGTTCGAATTGTGAACATTTGATGGCACGTTCTAAGTTTTACTGCTAAAAGCTATAATTCCGAGTCTTCTGTTTGTTTCTAGGTTGAGTTGAGTTGTAATAGAAAATGTATTTCTTGGATTGTTTGGAGTGAGATATCCTTTTTCTTGCAGTTTTGGTTGTCGATAGAAGGACCCATATTTATATTTCAGCCAGAATGGTTCTCTTCTCTATGGAAATTAGCAAATAGAAGATTTGGCCTCAAAGTGTGTCTGTTTTAATATGTATTATTTTTACAGAGAGCTTAATGGCGCATACCAATATTTTGGTTCTGTATGATTTAATTTGCCTTGTGATTCCTTTTAGAAACTTATGTAGTAATCCGATTGCAGGACTTGGGGACAAGTATAATCTCTTCACAGGAGCTTCTCTATGATTTTCTGGATGAACCAAGTCCATTGGGTTTACGGCTGAGGAAGAGCCCATCGTTGGTGGATTTAATTCAAATGAGGCTTTCTCAAACGAATTCTGCTTCTACAAGTGAGGATCTTGAAACTGGAAAAAAGAAGGATGGTAGGACCTCCAGCGGTTCGGGCACTTCTGATAAACTGAAAGCTTCAAACTTTCCTGCTTCTCTCTTGAGAATAGGGGATTGGGAGGTATAATTATGTTTGATGGCTTTACTTTTATAGTTTACGTGGCAATAATATTGGACTATTTAGACATGGTCGGGAATCTTAAGTGTTGTTTACTTTGTCTTGATGCATGACTGTATAGAAACATTCATTTTTTTGTTATTATTTATATGCACCTCAGACAGGAGTTGATTGAAATTTTGAGAGGTTAGTCGTACCATCAGCACATTCATTTCTGGGAAGCTATTGATGTTTAAGTGTTAGGCTTTTACTTTTTTGTGAGGTGTCCTGCTGGTTTGTTTTCTCTAATCTAGCTTGATTGCCAATCTTTTCATGCGGATTATGTGAGAAGAAATCAAATTAACTTCATGCTAATTTAGATTTAGTATAATATAAAAGGTACACAATTTACTTCCTTTCCAAGTTAATAATCAGTAGTGTAGGATTCTGCATGACTAACTGAGATCTTTTCCCTAACAGCGCATATCAAGGTATGAAGGTGATTTGGTAGCAAAGTGCTACTTTGCAAAGCATAAACTTGTGTGGGAAGTTCTTGATGGAGGTCTCAAAAGCAAGATCGAGATACAATGGTCGGATATCAGTGCTTTGAATGCAACTTGCCCAGAAAATGGGCATGGAACCTTGGATATAGTGGTAATTCATAATTTGAGTACATGACACTACGAATTCTTGGATATATATATATATATATTTTCTCTGATGTCCTTCTTCTTGTTCTGGTAAGTTGGCTAGGCAGCCGCTTTTCTTTAGAGAGACCAATCCACAGCCTAGGAAGCACACCTTGTGGCAGGCAACTTCAGATTTTACTGGCCAGCAAGCAAGCATACACAGGTAATTCCATCATGTTATCTTAGTCAATTTGTACCCTTGATGATGATGCAAAAGTATCCAGAAGTTGTTATGTGAAAATATGTTTTTCAAATAAGAGTACCCCAACCACATACCAAGATCCATCAGTTAGATCTGTTCATTTATGCTTTTATGTTACGGGTTTTGATTTGTTGGTCAATAGTATATTTTTGGAGATTTAAGTGATCACAGATATATGATTTCCTCTGCCATGCTGTAATATGTTGATTGTATGTCACTCGGCTTGACCTTTTCTTTTAATCTAAATAAATTTATGTATTGTGCTTATCTAAGTTATTTTGCTCTTTACCTTGTCAAATAAGTCTGCTTCATCAACTAGTTATTGTTTTTGTGGGAGCTGAGATGCAGTTTATATAACTGCTAGGCGCAGTGAAGGAAAATCTGCCACTAAACTTTTCAGCAACTTCTGATATTTGAACTTCAATATAGCTTCCACATTTTTCACGTGTATACAGTTAAAAAATGTGTCCAAACCCTGCGAAGCCCAATTAAAATCTAACTTCAATTTTGTTATGCATCTATTTATGTCTGCCTCCTCTTTGCACTGTTTGATGTAATTTAGCCTTAATAAGTGCAATCCATGGTATAATAACAATTGTGAGATGACTGTTTTTAGGAGGCATCATCTGCAGTGTCCACAAGGTCTACTAAGCAAGCATTTCGAGAAGCTTATCCAATGTGATCCACGTCTATATTCACTGAGTCGACAACCGGATTTTGTCTCGGAGAATCCATACTTTGAATCACAGTGCTCTGTTTTTGAAGACCAAGAGGAATCCAAGTGCCTTGGCTTTCATAAAATCAATGATGGTTACGACTTGCAAAACCAAGGATTGGGGGACTCCGAATCACTTCGTTCTGGTTCATCAAGATGCTCAAAGACTGAAGGAAAGGATTGTAGTAATTGGGCACTGGATGTTGTAGGACAAACATATTCACCTAGCTCAGGTACTCGGACAAACTCCTCAGATCAGTTCATGACTGGTTGCCTTCTATACTTTTGATAGTATGAATATTTGAAGAGTACTTTTCACATTATTGTATGTTTTTAAATGAATGCAAATTATTGTATGTTTCCATTATGTGGCTAGGACTTGTAGTCTCACCTTCGTTAGCCTTTTGCACTGTATTCCATCATCGCTTCTTTTGCTACTTTCACATGATTGGCATGAAAGATTTATTGCATTTTAGCTTCCATAGTTCCTTTAGCCGCCAGTACAGCTGACTGTACAGCATTTTGTTAGATGGAATTTTCTCTACTAGTCCTATGCTCAAATCATTTGAAGTTTGAAATTCTTGATGCTCTTTTGCCTTCTCTTTTGTAACTTTCTTGGTGCTATTGTTTTGATCAACTTTCTGTATTTTTATCAGCATTTGATCTGTTCTTCGTCTTCTTTTGATTTCAGTAATGGACAGCCAGGAGATTGAAGAAAATGCTTCTGGTGAGACCAAGGTACTAAAAGATCTTGGCCTCCCGGGAAGACCTTCCACATCTGTAGGCAATTTCACGAACCACTTGGGACATCGCCCCTCCGGAAAGATCAATTCTGGAAATCCACTAGCATTTTCTGAATACTTACTGAACAAAAAAACGCTGAAAGAGCTATCTCAGTACCTTTTTAGTGATTCCCTGATCTCATTACCCTCAGATGAGAAGTCCCTTATGTCGAGGGTTAATTCTCTCTGCTGTTTGCTTCAGAAAGATCCTTCCACATTTCAAAATCTGCAGGTAGAAACTAGTGATGGTGCAGCAAGTGGAGATAGCATGGATACTGATATATCCGAGAGGAAACCAGTGATTAATCCGGTCGTTACGGCAAACGAAGCTAATGATTCCTTCGAATTCAAGCATACAGGGAGCATTGCCCGAAAGGAATCATTTGGAGAGCTACTGATGCATCTTCCACGCATTGCTTCACTCCCTCAGTTCATGTACAATATTGATGAAGATACTGAAAACCAGAGAAGATAAGTTAGTGTGAATACATAATGTAAAATGACGTTAAGGGGATCACCCTTCTCTTCTCTTCTTCTAACTGTATATTAGTGTATAGTATAAAATATAAGTTCAAGCTTTGTTAAATTTGATAACCGGGCATATTATGCCATTATGTTTGATTGCACAATAAGGGTCCTCTTTTGTAAATCGAAGGTCTAGTGTTTGTCAAGAGCAAGTAATGAGACAGCCTTTCTTTTCTACTCTCTCAAAACTTATCATAAACGTTTTTGTACGACAAATGATAATAATGTCGACCGAAGAATGTAGCAATTTAAATGGTTGATATAAACTATTGGGTCATTTAGATTGGATTGACTTCTTAAGTTTTCTATCGCAGAAGATAAAATCCTTTCAATGGACCTCTCATTCTTAGTGTTGCACCCCTTTTAAATAGATGTTTCTTTTTATCAAATCCTATATAGTGAGTAATATCATACTCACGAGTGTGGCAATATTAAATTTATTGAACTTAATTTTCAAACTAGATTACTACCTCAAACTTTATCCATAAAAATAGAACACGAATCGTCCAAAATAACAAACTTTAAAATGACAGCCGGAAGTTATTGAGGTTATAGTACATGGTTGACAGCCACATTGCTGTCACTTAATCTAAGAAAATTCCAGCCAATCCATCAACCAAAGTAAGAAATATGTGTAGTGTTTACGAACATTTTCTCTTCTCCCAGCTGTTTAAGAGAGAATTTTCCAGAGAAACAAGAAATTACAAGCTCCTGCCTGAGAATAATATAACCACAAAAAAACCAAGTGATTATTAAGAATATTCACATTTCAGAGTCTGATAACATCAGAAGTTTACCTATATACAAAGTGAAACAGATCATATGTACAAGATAACCCCCACCAAAGTGGTCTATATTCTATATGTACAGTTAAATTCTCCCTTCATTTCGGCCACAGGCAGGATCAGGAAGGATTTGAATGAATGGTGTCAGGTAGCATAGCAACTGTTACCACAAAGTATTCACAACCAGCAGGAAGATTGTATGGGTTGGAGGCAGCCCCATATCCTGACCGCCTGCCGCTACTATCAGAACTTGAAGCTTCTATCTGGTCGGCTCGCAGGGACAGCAGTGCCCTAACAGTTCGACGCTCAATGTGCACAATTTGGCCAATGATGTAATCTGGTCGGCTTGGATGATGTTCTGTAAACAGAGCAACAGATTCCTCGGAAAGGTAATAGTTTGAACAGTTCCTGTTAATTGCCTCATAATGCCCAGCAGAGTTTTCAACAAATGCTGCAAGTTCATGGACTTCGAAACGACCGAAGGATATCTTTTCTTTACTTGCCTGCTCAAAGAATTTGCCTCAGTGGATATGGCACCAAATAAAAGAACAGGAATACGGAAGATAAACAGAAAACCCTAATACTTGGAAGTAATTGGCCAATTGTCATGCAGCATATAAAGAAAGTGACTTTAAAGGGCTCAATTCAAAGTTCAAACAATTAAAAAAGATTAAATTGCAGTGTGTATTACAGGTTCAATTGCTTATATGTCATTCTAGAAACTTTGACTCGTAAGTTGCAACTATCTGCATTGGCTAAAAGATTAATTTAGTTACATGAGCTTTTCCACAAGTCAAGAATAAGGAGTTTGGCTCATCTTCAAATAATTTTTTTTTGAGTATTTTATAAGTTCTGATTAGGTTAAGGGGTTTCAAGTTTTGACCACCCATATCATCATTCCTTTTGTCTTATTGTAATATAAATATATAATTATGAATTTAGAAAAAACCTATCTGATTTGTGTCCCTTGAAAAAGAATTCCAGTATTTACTAACCTACATAAAAAATTAGGAACTTTTACTTAACCCAGCACAATGCAAGCAGGTAAAAGATGACACTCTTTGATACTAGTAAGTCTCTAAACACCTTCTCTGAGACTAAAAGTCATCGATATGAATTGTTTTCATTGCTGAGGTGATGCAATTGGTGGTAATAATGTCAACATCAATCAATTATTGTTCAAAAATCTAACTAAATGTAGATTCCGTAGAAGATAAGGGAGAGCATACTTATTTCTAAAGTAAAAGATGCATGTGGATGGGCACCAAAATTACAAGATATTCATGTTTAGAAGAAAATGTAGGAACAACAAACCTAATTCTTTGAGAGATAATTTAAGGGCACTAAAAACTTTTACGGTAGATCTTTTGAAAAGAATTTAACAATTCAGTAGCTCTTGAATGTGGCTCGAGATCCAAAAAAACTCATCCCAAGGAAGAAAAAAGTGAGTGCTTCTTTTCTCCACCTTGGGACAAAATTTTATGATCCTGAGGCATAACCAAATGCAAATAGATTTGTTAAAACTTTCTCCAAATATTTCAGGTAAAATATGTAGTCCATCGCATGATATATTAAAGCAAATGCTACTTGTCTAGAAGTTCAAAATGACTTAAGAAACAGACCTGTTTTTCTAGCTGGTGTTTAGTATATAAGTTTTTAATTAACTCTTTCTTCTCTTCCAATTCTCTTATAAGATGTGCATGTGCAGATTCCATCCTAGAAGAACGGTCTAACAGCTCAACATTCTGCCGGGACAAGAAACCAACTTTGTCTGCCAGGATCTTGATGCACTGTTGGAACTCAACACTACCATCACCTTCATCCTTCTTAACGGAACTGAGAAAGGTGGAAAGAAAGATGAGAGTACTGTGAGATAAGAGAAAAATTAAGATATCATGAAACCCTGCATAGACAGAAAAATCAAGAGATCATAAAACCCTGCATAAAATGTAGATAAAGCAGAATCCATAAACGGAGTGCCAATTAGCATTTAGGGCTCTCACAAACATACCCACTGCAAAATGACTGTTAGCTTACCTACTCTTGAAAAATAATATCGCATTGGTGTGTAATTAATTAATTATATATCTTTTGGAAGACAAGCCTATCAAGATCAGCAAATCTATAAGCTACAGAATCAGCAGTGTGGAGCACAATGTATCTAAATTCCTGCTATTTGTACAGTTGTTATTTTTCACCTAATATCTAAATTCCTGCTATTCGTACAGTTATTATTTTTCAACCTAACATCTAGCTATACAATTCACCTTATGTTGCAGCCTTTATCAGCGCCAGGTTTTACAGTTAGCATGTAGAATGGAAATTAAAGTACCAATCATCCACAAAATTATCCCTGTTCAAAAACTATGTTTAAGATAGCATAATTTAGCGTCCTAAAGTAGCATCTACAAAACTCATTGGACTCTTGCAAGTTACCATGTATTGTACAAGACTACCACCATAGTAGAACATCACAAGCACTTGTGACAAACAGCACTAGTATGTATACTTTTGTTCTTGGAATTGGTTATGTATATTATGCCAACAACATGGAATAGGTTTGAATCCTCCTATAAAAATAAACAAGTTAGACCTGTGAAATGTTAGCTGATCCCATAAAATCATCTGGACCATCACTAACTGGAGGTGTACAATCCCTAAAAATGTTATATTGCTACTTACACTACACTTTCATATGTGTGTAGGAATATGCAATGTATATATCTCTTTATGAGCTAACCAAGCTGAAAGTACAGATAATTACACTGCAAGAACTTGATCCTACTGACCAATACGACCAAAAAAACTTAACATACATCAGATTTTGTAGGTAGTAGGGAGTAAAATGGAGAAATGATTTCAACCCGGAAGCTCAAATCTGTCACTTCTTCCCGACATGTACATATCTCTGATACAATCTATTACTGAAAAGGTGTTCTAATGCACCAGGCTCATAAAAGTGGGGTCCAGGGATGCCAAGAGATACACCAGGAAGCAGTATTGAACCTTAACCGCAATAACACACTTAAATATATCTAGCTCTTTAAAACTGTACTATAGATGTAATAAAAAATGCTTCAGAATTTTAGTTTTAAGAAATATAGATTTTAACAATATCAAAGTCCGATAAAAAAGGATAATGCTCGGCACAAGAAATACTTTTAAAAGACGAGAGAGTGCTTGAATACCTAGCTAAAGAAACAGCTAGAGAGCGGAGAGTCTCTGCAAACCCAGACACACCAGGAGCTGTGACACAGCTACGAAGCCTCTCAAACAGACTATGTATTTTAAGAGCAGACGATCGCAAAGCATCATACTCAGAGGCCCTTCTCTCAGCTGCACATTTATTGGTACGAGCTTCTTCTCTTGCCTCATGTAGGCAATTCTCCAGATGTACACAATTCATCTGTTTTGAATTGTTGCAAACAAAAGAATATCAATAATTGTACATCAAATAAACCTATAAATGAGAGGACAAGCACGGCAATCCACATCTGAATTATTAAATGCATGTTCTACAGAAAATAGAAATACCAACATAGAAGATTGTCAAAAAGCTAATATTTCCTCAAATAGTTCAAAGCTCAAAGTTGCAAAGGTCCAGAGAGCATTACTAAGTTCTTACCACAAGCTATCAACATGAAATGATTTAGCCAGAACAAGATAATACAAGAAATGAGTTTTACCAACCGTCTATAGTGCTAGTAAGCAATATCAGGCATGATTTCAATAAATTCATGAAGCATTTAAGAATAGGATAAAAGAATGATACAGTCACATTCTTGGGGAAAACTGAAACCATAGAAAAATCTATTTAGCAATTCTATAAAAATCCTCTGAATATGGGTGGAGGCACAGAGCCATATACATCTCTTGGGGGGGTATTGAAGTCTCTTACTCTTTACAGTAAGACCGAGAGTAATAGACAGCGATATTATGTTTTTAACCAACATGGTGTGAGAATATGAGTGAAAACTGAATTTATAACACTTTTTGAGAAACTAACAAACTAGTAGATTCATGACTAACCTAGAAACCAGGGAGATATAAGTATGAGAAATCATGACATCTTTACAGAAAGAAAAACACAATAGGAAAGAAAAG
The DNA here is from genome assembly GCF_019914945.1 of Typha latifolia. Taxonomy (NCBI): domain Eukaryota; kingdom Viridiplantae; phylum Streptophyta; class Magnoliopsida; order Poales; family Typhaceae; genus Typha; species Typha latifolia. The sequence continues at coordinate 1,562,447 of NC_133093.1, forward strand.
GACAACTTTGTAGACTTCATTAACGCAAGATCATGAAAAGATCCATAGCACTTTAATCACTTCAATTATCTGCAGCCACAACTAGTCTGAGGTTAAAGCAGTAGATGACTGGTGATAAGTGACAGACTTCATCAATTGTCTCCTGGAAGTTTAATTCCCTCTTATCTCATGTGCCTCTGGTGGTAAGTGTTAACGGTTAACAACATTATAACAAGATAAAGTAGATGACTGGATGAACTAGAAAAAAGTTTAGTAGCTTATACCTAGGATATAACATTACAACAGTACAAGGATGACTAGGATTACCAGGTAGATTTAGGTGGGAAGTACGCATACAAATGATCAAAGCTCACCACTAATTTAGAGGACTTCATGCAGATGAGAAGATTTAAAATTTCCAAATAGCAGAACAAAGAACAAAAATGTTATATGAGCTACCATTAAGCACAAATTTAACATCACTGTTCACTAGAAAATAAAGCTTATATCCCTTTTACCTGAGATTCATCAAGAAGGTTTCGACTGTGTTCAAGTTCTCTTCTGAGAGAGGTAACATCCTCCATAACATTTCTAAGCTTTGATTCAGTTTCATCCAATTGTTTCGACTTCTCTGCCAAGGAATTTTGCAGGTCCAATATAAGCAAATCCTTTGATTTCACGTCAAAAGCAAGTTGATCATTAGTTCCACAAGGTAAAATGTTCAAAGGATCCTCCTCCTTGGAGACATCAGAAGTATTATTTGATACAACCAATTCTGGAGCCATCATTTTCCCTTCCTCATTGATACAACCAACTTGATGTTCATCATGTGGTGGTTCCAACATAGACGCATCCATGGAATTGCGAGTGGAATCCACTGACTGCATATTAAGTGTGCCTGAAAGATCTGTCATGTTTTCATCTCCACCTTCTCCATCTTTATTTGGTTGTCCAGCAATCTTGTCCAATTTTGGTTCCATTGATGCAGATGTAGAAGAAACCTCGTCCATAAGAATATTTGATGAATAAGGTAATTGAGCTTGCCCATCACCAAATATATCCAGATTACAGTCATTTGCCTTAAAAGTTGAAAGCACAGAATCAGATGCATCTTTACTAGCTGCAAGCTTTTGCCCTTGCAAATACTGATCTGACAGTCTTTGCTCAAGCTCTTGAATACGCTTTTCATAGGACAAACACTGCTCCTGCTTCTTGTTTAACATTAATTGAAGATGACTGGCATATTCATCCTTCAAATGAAGAGCTTCAGCTGTTTTTTCCTTCATCGATTTCAGTGCATCATTGATTTGTCCTTCATCTACAGAGTCATATCCAATTTCAGCACCAAAACTACAGATTATTGCAATTGCTGAAGCAAGTTCAGCTTTTAACCTAGCATTCTCAACTTCCATTCTGCTTGTTCCAGCAATATCTGCAGTATCACAACCCTCAAAAAGTTCTTGGAGGTCAATTTTCTCACCAGTATGCAAAGAGCTTTCTTCAGATTTTGCTGAATTACAACTAGTGGATGTATCTGGGAAAGTCTTAGGTATTCCAGATCTCTCAGATTTAAAAGGCAATCCTACTAGAGATGGTGGGGCAAGACGGTCTACATCAACCAAATCAATTTGCAGCAAATTGGCATCAAAAGGAGCTATACTAACGTCACACTGGCTTGGAGAATCAAACAATCCCATGGTCGCCAAGATATCATGAGGAATATATTTACTCCAAGTCCTGAAGAAGCCCTCCCTTCTTCTAATCTCAGCTTCTCTCTCCGTTGCAAGCCTTTCAGCCAACTGTCCAGCCAAGCCCATGTACAATTTCAAAGAAGACTTTCTTCTTACTACTTCAGCAAGACAGGCCCTATATGCATGACCTATTCCACTGACAAATTTTAGATTCTCAAACTCTCTGTCTTGATGTCCCATTACTTCTTGGAAAGCATGTAGCTCGTTCATCATATCTTTGATACTAAATTGAGCAGACTTGACCTTTTGCATACTGACATGAACCAACAGATTCATCTCATTTTTCTTACCCCTAGACCTATCAAGTAACTTTGATATTGCATGGTCACAATTATGCAAATTGGTAAGCTGATCTTTCTCGTGAACATCATATATACGTCCAACAGCTGAAACTGCATCATGAGGGCGGAGAGAGGCAGTAACTTGGGGATTTGAAGAATCATCAACAAGCTTTTTTGCAGTACTGACATCTTTACTGCAGGAGATCAACATGTTCGTACATCAACTATCAATACACTAGGATTAAAATTACACAAAGAGTAGAAGGAAAGACAAACTGCCAATTCTAGACCAATCATCTGGATTAGTGCGGCATTCTCTAAAGACAATGCACAATGGTTTGACATCTCAGTGGACGACTACACGAGACTCGCCAATGTGAGGTTTGGGTGGGACAAGATGAACACAGCCTTGTCTTACCTCCATAATTGGAGAGGCTATTTGCAATTTTGCATAATTTAATTCCATGAGTATCTAAGTGCAATTTTGCATGGATGGAACCCATGAACATTTAAGTGCAAGGATACAAGCTGCCATAACATAATGGCACCCTCTAACAAACCATAATATTGAAATCATTAATAGAATAACAATATGTTAGATGTGAAATATTGTGTACATTTTGATATGATATTGCACCTAGATAGCTCTTCCATTCCAAGTTGACATCACATACAACAAGTAGATTTTTTCTTAAGAAGAAATCATTTACTGAAATCATGAATGTCCCTATGCATACAATCACAACCTATAAACATACACAGATACACAAATATACAGATAACTTCAACAAGATTCATAATCAAACTAGAGCCAGTATCAAAGTTTAGTATACTGTTCATAAACTCATTTCTTGCATTATACTACATAACACAAGACTTGAACTCATGACTCTCATGTTATATACATGCAAATGAAAAGTCAGAAGCCAAAAGGATGGATCATATCCAATGATACATATATCCCTAAAAATTCTGTCAGTGCACGAAAATGCAGGGATGAGTTGCCTTCATTACTGAAGAGCTTCTGCCATGATTTGAAAACATAGCCACCAAGACCTACCATTATGGTGAATCCAAGTCTTCTTAAAAGCAACCATGACAGTCATTATGGAGGATCTAACATCCCAACGACATGCCAAAGCCAATGTGGTGCTATGTACCTTGGTACTAAAGATTAGGTACAACTTTAGTGGGCTTAAAAGCTCATAAGTTGTTATCCGAATGTGAACTTAAGTGTTCGAAACATCCAATGAGTGGCTAAATTAGGAAAAAATGACTTCTCTTTCGGCCGCCAACCAAAGATTGCAACTAACCCAACATGAAGTTGATATAAGACTTCTGCTTGGATCAGGCAGATTTTTTAGTTTAAAACTTAGCAGAAATGAAGAACAAGAGAAAACAAAGTTTGACAAAAGTAAAAAGAAGCAGGTAATCAAGCAGGAACAAACTTAGGTGAAGAAGTCAGATCAAAGATAGGTTCAGGGGCTCAAATTCTAAGGAAAGGCTCCATTCTGTTCACTCTTATTTGAGCTAACAACCCAAACAAAGTCGCTAACACGGTTATGCTTGTTGATTCGTCTTGCAAGTTGCAACATTTGCTCTTTTATATTTTAAGAGTTTTGTGCATTTGCTGCTAAGTTCTTAAAACAGATCTCCTTTTACACTCGAGCAATTACCAATAAAAAGACAAATCGGGCAAGGGAACATGTTGTTCAACTTGAACGTTTTTCCAATGGAAGCAAATGTCACCCTAGTCACAAATTTAAGCTAAATTCTAATGATTACCCATTATGTATTCAACTGAGTCAAAAGGTCATTTCCATTAATATCATAATATCATACTACAATATTACATATTCAAGTTAACATAATAGTTTCAGATAACTACATAGAGCTTTTACATGAAGAGGAAGAAAATTAAAACTCCAATTAATACATGTGCTTTTACTTCAAGCCTTTAGTGAACATTCAATATTGTACTCAGTGAATACTGTCCACATGTATTTTACAATAGGAGATCAATCTTCTACTTCAAGCATTCTGGTCAATCAATATCCTTTTGATCAGATAGAAGTGGAATTTTAAGAGAATTGTGAGCAAGCCAGAGATTTTTCTTTGCTAATGTTTTGATTTCTACTGTAGGTCACTCCTTCAAGCTATCATTCTTATGATTGAAAGACAAGAATATAAGTTCTGAGGATGTTATGAAGTACATGGTAGTACACTAATAATTTATGAAGGAAAGGAATGCGTGTATAGATGAGCGATGAAATAATGGGGTATTCTCGTTCAGATAATCATAGAACATGCCAAACTGTCTCAAATAATTCATGCTCTTCCTTTTCTTGGTTATCACTGTAAGTGTTATCTTGTATTCGCTATCTGCTTCTATATAGTAAATTCATGTTCTTCCTTTTCTTGGTTATCACGGTAAGAGTTATCTTATATTTGCTATCTGCTTCTATATAATAATAATTCATGTTCTTCCTTTTCTTGGTTATCACTGTAAGAGTTATCTTATATTCGCTATCTGTTTCTATATAATAACACTAGATCACTTGCATGCTCCCTAAAAATAAATGAATCTAAAATAAATAACTAAAAGAGAAGACTTAATCTTAAATAAGCAAATATCTAGTATTGCAAAGATGACAACGCAAAGAACATGAAACAAATAAAGGATGTACAAATTGTAGCAAGTACCAATGTAGACAAAAAGAACAATATCGAAAAGATGGTTCATAGGCTAACCTTAAGCTCTGCATTATACTTTTCTGGTCATTAAGGATTTTATGATGGTCCTTTATTGAAAGCTCTAAATCCTTGCTACCAGCTGAGTTCATAGCAACAATCAAATTCTCCACCTTTCTCTTCAGCTCCCCAAAATTTGACTTCAATTGTGAAACCTTAACTTCAAACTGCCTATGAGAATTAAAGCAAATATCAGCCCACTTCCGCAGGTCAGCCTCCTTCACTAGATCGATCAAACATTTGCGACCATCAGACTGAAGTGCTGGGTGGAGCTTCAGAACCCGCAACCTCTCCACATCTCTCTCAAAATTAGCCAACAGATCATTGTGACTCCGGTGCTGCTGTGAGAAACACCTAATGAACTCTGTATACCTCTGATGCAACTTCCGGAATGTATGATCCAGATTACCACGAGCCGTTTCCAATGCCCTCTCCTGCACCTGCTGCTCCCGCAGTAGCCTTTTGCAGACCTCAAATTTCACTCGGGTACAATCATATACGGCATTGGCAAGCTGGAAATGGTATCGAAACTGGTGCTCGTAGGAAATCAAAGCCTTGAGAGCAGGGTCAGTTGCCCTATCAAGGGAGTGAGGATCCTGTGAAGGAGGAGGAGGCACCACAGCCTCAGGTACGTCGATGGCTTCAGGGGGCGGGCGAGGTGAATCTGTATGAAGTTTTGCCTTGTTGTAAAGGAAAACTTCGCGATCATCCTGCGGTAGCTTGTAGTACGACAATGGATGCTGCGAGTCCAGCGAGGTGTTGCGGCACAGGAGAAGCTGATCACCGATATGGACGCGGCACAACGACTCTATCGACCGTTGAATTGCCTCGACGGTCGTGGAGCCATCGCACTCGAACTCGAAGCTATGCCCATTCTCCGCCACATGGACCAGAAGCTTCCGGCCAAGGACGAAGTCGTCGTTGGTGGTGACAGTTGAGCCGGAGCTCATCTTTCCCCTCACCGTCTCCTCCCCCAAAACCAGTACCTTACGGAATAAAAATCCCAACTCTAAACCAATTAAATAGTTACTTTTCCTTCTTTTTTCCCCCCTAATCCGCTCAAATCCAAACAGGGAGAACCACTAAACAAACAGAAATTTCCCCACAATCCACCGAAAGAAACCCTGATTCACATCAACAGAGGGCCCAAGATCGCGCCTTTTTAGGATTTCCGACACCAGCGAGGAAAACCCACAAAGTATCGACAACTTCTCTGCCGGATTAGATCGTTCAACGAAGATCGAGCGAAGAAAACCAACAAATTCAAGCGAACAAAGAAGGGTATTTCTTGCGGAGAAGAGAGAAGGAATTCCCGACGCAACCAATGGTGAAGTAAAACCCTGATCACGTTTAACAATTGGGGGAGGGGGAGGAACCTTCCGATGCACGCAAGGGGAGGAAGTCGCCCCGTAGGCGGAGGTCGTTCACCTCTCTCGCAAGGGGGAGAGAGAGAGAGAGAGAGAGAGAGTCCGGAAATTAAACAACACAGCTAAGAAGGTATAGATAAATATTTATAGATGATATATCTCATCAAATAATATAATCTATTAGTTGGTTATTTTAAATCTATCACAAATTCTATTCTATTTTAATTTTTTAAAACAACTTAGGTTTGATCTCCACTACAATTTCATTTTGTAAAAAACACCCGTTATTTTAATATTTTATAGAATTAGTCCCTATGATTTTATCGTAGAATCAATTTGCCAATTTTCACTTATTAAATCTCTTCGTTTACCTTTTTAGTGGCTCTAAATATAACTATTCAAAATTATTTATGAAATTAACTTTCTTTCTCCGAAAACACCACAAATTAAATTATTTAAAGACAAGTCTCTTTCAGAGATCCCTATATTTATATGGCCTCATACAATATAAAATTAGTCCTCGCAGTTTAGAATATTTTGAATAATGACCTCTAGAATGGTAGAGACGACAAGGACCGATACATGAAATTGGAAAACATTGGGTACCTCTTTTATGAGATTAAGACAATATGGACCAATTTTAACCAAACTTTTTCTCGTTTAATTGGATTAATTTAAGATAGTTATTATCCTGCATGATTGCTGTGTTTTATAAGGAATTGCCTTCCAACAAAAGTTAGTAATAAAATTGGACTTGGTATCTGATTAGTGATAGGATACGGTACGGGTTGTGTGAATATGGTCCAACCCGGCCCAGTACCTATAAATATATATATATATATATATATATATATATATATATATATATATATATATATATATTTTCAATATTTGGGTGATGTATTGGGGTCCGTGTGATGTACTGCCATAATGTCATCATCAGATCCAATTTGATTTGATGTAGGGTTGGAAGCATGAAACTTTTCATTTATTAGCAGGGATTTTTATGTATGACAGCCTATATTTTATTTATTTTGTGATTCACACCTATTTTTAAGAATTTTACAATCTGATCTTTTTATTTTTTTTCCAATAATTCTCATTTAACACCCTAGATTTAACTTACACGGTACTAAAAAATTAATATTCTATTATAATATATAAAATAATTTATAAATATCTAAATTACTTCTATTTTTTTCATCGTCATTTTCTCTTTCAAATAAACGAAAAGGAAGAAAATAAGGAGGAGGGAGAGGGAGCGAAGACCAAGAAAGAGAGATTGGGTTATAAAATCATCAAAGATGAAATGCCAATCATAATATAGGTGAAATATAGGGTGTCATTTGTAAAAATCACTTATTACAAATTTCTAATTCAAACCCTCTTCTTTATTATTTTGTACCATACTCTTTTCTTCTTTTCTTTTCTTTTAGCCTCTCTAAATTGATTCAATATTCCCATAATTATTATCTAGAATATCACATAGAGATCCTATAACTAGCATATAGTGTGTGCTTGTTTGAAATTCTACCTCGTAAATTAAGAGGTTGGCCAAGATCTTGAAACATAAAATCTCATAGATAGGTTATCAACTGGCACAAGTTATTTAAATTTGTATGAATTATTTGAGATATAAATATGTTTATTAGGGTTGTAAATAGATTTTTTTTTTAATTATAAATAGATTAGTTAAATCATAAATAAATTATTATGTCATAAACAGGTTAATGGGTTAGGTTGTAAACATGTAATAAATATGAGCATGACTCATTTAATAATCAAGTTAAACATATTAACCCATTTACTATCCGAATTCGATTAAACTAAACTCAAATCTATTTAAAGCCGAGTTATCATATTAGATTATTAAATTAGGTCAAAATTTTGTTTCCCGTGTACCTGTACCTTCGAGTCATCTCTCTTGTGGTATTTATAACTTGTAATTATCTTTTTTTTCCTACTCTTTGGAATCTTTTACTACTTAGAAGTAGATATTTTTAAAAGGAAGAAAAAAAATTTATTCATTAGGCTCTAGAATTATCTGGGCTAATCAAAATAACTAGTCACTTGAAGTTATCTCTATAGCATTCTATTGTATAAAATATAGCCCATAAAAGTAGGGATACAATTGGAAATAATGCTAAATGGGAGGGGGTGAAATAGAAAAGTTTCCTATGATTAAATTGCCTGGTTCTAAAATCACAATCAAGTGGACATCTTCTAGGGTTATAAAGATAGATGGCTTTTTGTCCCTATTCCCCTATAAACAAGTTATTCCTGTCATTGGAATAACAAAATTAAATGCAATCAAGGTCACCCAATTGTAGCATTGAGAGAATTTTAATGATGTGGGCCTAAAAGTTCAAGCTGCAAATTATTTTTATTTTTATTTTTTGTTGAGTTTTTGATTACTTTAAGTCTGCCTCTTAATTATTTTTACACATCTAATTTATATGAAACTATGTGAATTTTAAAATAGTTGTTCTATTTAGCGACTTTAAACACGTCAAATGATTTATATAGAAATTTTAAAATTAGTTAAAATATTATTAAGTTTGTGAGAAATTTTTTTTCCGTTAAGTGATTTTCGTATATATCGTTGATTCAAAAGCTTCTTATTATTTCACTTATATCCATACCTAAAAAAGTGAGAGTTTTTGTGAACCCTAATTAATAAATATCACTTTCGGATTACACTTTTATCTCGACTAATATCCACCGGCAAATCATAAGTGATGTGGATCAAAGGGGCAATTAGTAAACTAGCAAGAAATTTCCAAATGGCAGTAGAACAGCATTGATAGAGTTGATGAGGACATTGTGTATTTCAGTCCAAAGCTCCAGTATGAACTACCAAGAAGTTTCACAAAGTCCAGAATTAGTCATTTTGTTACATCAACTCAGTCTCTTTCTTCTAATCAAATTCAGATAGATGGATATCAGATGTGAACAAATACCAACCAACCCAGTTAAGGCATTAAGGAATTAATAAAAGAACACTCTATTTATTTATTTATTATTCAACCCCTATAATAATAATTTTAAGGTAATAAATATGAATATCAAATGTACTACATCATCATTCATGGAATTCTAAAAATAAAATGTGATATTATAAATGATGGTTCTAAAAGAAAAGAAAGAGACTGCTGCTATTAGTCTCTATCTTTTAATCAATTCCAGATGGGTATCAACTGTGAACAATTCCAACCCAGTTGGGTCAATCTTTAAATCTTTGCAACATCATTCTGGAATATATTAATGGAGTAAGGATTTCAATAAAAATTATATAAAACCTGAGAATAATTTATTAAAAACACTTTACTTCTTTTTTTTTTCTTTTATTATCATCAACACCCTGCGATACAAGTATTTTTATTATTCAATAATAAATATCCATATGAACGGTGATAATAAAAATTCTAGAAATAGGGGTGAAAAATAACTGAAAATGGATCGGATAATTGTAATATCATATACATATATATATATATATATATATATTTTTTTTTTTTTTTTCAAGATACAGAGTACTAAGATACAAATATAGATATGAATATCTATATGAGTATTTGGTTTTTGAATCTATAAGAACTTATTAAGATATTACTAAAATTTATAACACATTTAGTAACTATATATGGAGAGAGAGTTAAAGTTTTCACATAAAATATAAAAATAATCTCTTATCTCACTATTTTTACAATACTTTAAACTATATTGATATCTGAATATTTATAAGCAATACTTATTTTTTATTTGCATAAACTATTCCAATATCAAATATCAAAAGATGAATAGGAGAATCTTAACCCTACCTGCCATGATTCTTTCCAGAAACTGAATAGCTACCTCAGTTTTATGTTCACCTTGATGCTCATGTAGTATAGAAACTAATTTCAGTAAGATCCATACAAAAATTTGATGACTTTATTCACAACCACAACTTTTTTTTTCATAAAAACTTTCTCAAAAGTAGTTTTGTTCATAGAAACTACTCTCTTCTTCCTCTCAAGGACATACAACTATATTACAAAAACAAAAGAATGTGGTTCCCGGATTCTATTGGTCATGATGACTATAGTTGAAATTGAATTAAGCTAGAAATTAGTCAGTCACATAGCCAGGCAAAACCGCTGCAAGATATTCGCTGCTGAATGGTCCAGAACTCGCTAACTGTAGAATACTATCCAATCTGTGGATTGCCTTCTTCATTTCAGTAATCCAAACCAACCTCTCTGAAACTTCCAGTTCTGATCTCACAGGGACCAAGTATTATACTCCCAAACTGCCACTGCTTGTAGCATTGTATGTGGAAGACCAACATGAGCAATAGTAGCTTGAAAATGTTGCAGAACTATCCAAGCACCTAAGTTGCTTAGCCAATGGTGGAACTTCGTATACTCTGGTTAGATATCAGCTTTTTCTGTACATGTCTATTTCTATGTACCGCTGAACATGCACGTTGTGGCTGCTTCATCTGCAACATCGTGCACTTCAACCAGGAGTCAGTAGCAAATGATGGCAGAACTTTGTATGAGATTATTTTTAACTCAATTGAAAAAGTAAGGAGACTCGAGAACTTCTGTTAGGTCAAAGTCGCCTCGTTCTGGAAGAGGAGGAAATGTTAATGTTGGGAAGGATGTTTGGAAGCCCTCTAGCAACTGAATGTAGCAAACAGAACAAGAGAAAACTTATCAGCAAAGAAGTTATCATTTTATTTCAAGAAAAGATAATGCTTTCATTTTATCGATATTAGAAAAAGACAGTCAGGATGCTAAAGGAGAAGCATGCTCGTGAGTTGCTTACGTTCTCGAGAATGGGAATATTGTAAAGATCAACAAATTGCTCTCTCAAGATTTGGTTCATTCTGTCAACATCACATGCATGTGTCCAAAAAGAGTCGTGCACTCCTGCATTCAAAAAATTCATTAAGAAAATAGCAGATATAATAATGTCAGAGAAACTTAGGTCTACAGTTTCTGTCAAACCAATCATCAGACATGGCTATATAACTTACAGATGAGTAGCACTAAATAGAAAGAAGGTTCCTTATTCACACTAGAGGCAAATTTCAATCATCAGGATTACTGAATTTCTGATTTCTCAAAAGTAGAAGAAACAGAATTGTAGGCCAAACAAATTAAGGGTGACAAACTTATGATGATAGTACACCATTATTCAACCTAAGATACACAAATTGCATGTGCTCTTCTACTTAAGTACAGATTATTTATTGGTCCTCTACACCATGTTATTTCTCGAGCATTCTTCTACTTACAAACCTGAACCCTCACATTCACTTATTCTCAGTTTAGAGGAACAACCAGACAATGAACTAAATTTGCTTCGGAAATCTGCTTATATGCAAAAGGAAAGTTGAGGTAACAGAAGTGATGATGCTGGCTGGCATATGGTTTTCTTAAGCGCATAAGCTTCTTTCTTCTGAAGCAGACAGTAATGAAAGTTCAAATATTACATATAGCTCAACAGCAAGCAGTAAAGATGTCTTCAGGGCAAAAATTATAATGAATGATAATTGCAATTTTGCAATGTAGTTCTTAACTAAAACTCTCTTTGAATCTTCCAGTACAATTAAGGACAGAGTTTAGATCATCTGTGTCACTAAAAGAAAGATAGAAAACTCAAATGTTTTCTAATGTGAAGGCAATGAGAAGAAAATGTCTTCGTCTGGAGAGATGGTAGAACTTGTACCTCGTTCTAATTAAATCACTAACTTATCATAACATATATAAAGAAATAAGATAAAATGTTCACAGAAGGATATGTTTACCACATGGTATAGATAATTACAAAGAATATGTTTGATGAAGCCATGACAAGTATGTAACTTGAGGAATGGTGAAATACAGAGGCCATTTCTCTGGCTTTCCTTTAAAACTTTCTGCATCATTTGAGTTGCTTTTTTGCACGACAGTTGTGAGAACAAGGGTGGAATAACAAGATTGAATCTTGCGAAGCATGGGGCATGGGATTGAAAATAAAAAATTGACCTCATCTCTACTTTAAATATGTTTTTGTTTCCAAATTTCAAGATCTGCTATTCTATATTCAACATAGGATATTTTCGAATTTTGAGCTCATATATGCTCTAAATATGTGCTCAATTCCAAAGTCTTCCTTCTAATTATATGAATGCCACAATATTCTTCTCCATTTCCTTAAAGATCTGACATCAGAAAAGCAATCAACTAATTGGTCTTCCAAATTTAGCATGAAATTGTAAATAATATGAAAAGCCCAAAATAACATAATATTCAGGAACAAGGTTCTTATGACAGCAAGATTACAACTGATGTGTAAAATATTCCATACAATTGTTCTCTCTCCTACTTCCTGATTTTTCTCAGTTTATTACTTTATTTTATTTTCTCATAGGACCTTGAAACTGACTAAAAATGTCGAGAATGTGAGAATTTCTAGCCAGAAAACAAGTACAAGTGATACCAAAACTTAAGGTGTCCCACTTAATGAGATTCCCACTAATGCAAGGTCTAGTAGAACAAGATGTGTGCAGTTGTGTCCCCCCTATTGTAAGAGCCATCTCCACAACTTAAAGGCAGAACCACTTGGCTGAAAGAAGCCAGGCCTTATCATCAATCTACCTGATGCTCTCTCAATCTAAACTTCACTTCGCAATTTCAATGGAATGAGATTGTTACAAATGAACTTCACTTCAGAATTTCACGGAAAGAGATTGTTACAAATGTAAGTTACTTTTACAAGATATACAAGCAAGGTTGAATGCAAACTTGGCATGTCACGCTATGAAGATGAAGATTAGTAGGAGAGGCACCATTTAGTCAAAATAACTAAATGGATCACAGAGTTCGACAGCTAAAAGATTATAACAAAATAAAATGAGCAAGGAGGTACAACTGTAGGTAAACTAACACAGAAGAGTGTAGAAAGTTCATCAAATTGCGGTGAAATGGCAGATAAACAAGATTTAATACTGTGAATGCAAAATGATTATGCTTCAACAAACAAGGCATCTTGGATTAGCATTGATGACGTGAAATAGGGAAGGTAGATACTGGAGATAATATAGTAAAATGTGTGTGGACATTTAGGAAAACGTAATTTTGATCATGACAACGACCAAGATGCAATCTAAGAGATTTTTTTTTGTAATTTGAACTATCAAGTAAAGGCAATTGACAGTTTATAAGCTTATATTACCTTATTTCAGGCAAGATAAGAGAACTGAATGTGGCTCAAACAGAATCAGAACATACCTGCAAACTGTAAGCCAGAATTTTTGCAGGCAATGGCAGTCATCATCATATGTGAACCATCAAGAGAGTGTACAAAATTTGGTGGGAAAGCTGTCTTCTGCCGTTTAACTGAAACCTGGAATTAGGAAGAGCACAATCAAGTGAATTGCAAACATTCTGATAAATAAAAACATTTAGAAGCATTTAAGGCTCACCGTATGGCCCTCTCGTTGTAAGGCCAGAACCTGAAGGGAAGTTCGTATCTGAATATCAAGAAAGCAAGCTCAAAATGTCAATAAAATGAAATTAAAACAATATATAAACCAAAAAAGTTTATCAAACAAGTGTAGAGTAGAGAAATCAAAGTTAGAAGAAGTCAGTTTACTTGCAGGAAGATTTTGCTAATTAGTGCCTTGTTTATATCATAGAAAAATTAGCACAAACTTTGTATTACTCCCCTGGCTCTTCAAATTGACTAATTGAGTCAACAACAACAGTCCTTACTATTGGTCTATAATCACATAAAAGTAAAGTTCATCACTTCATCCTTGTTACTGATTTAGAGTAGTATTATCTGACATACTTTCTGACCAAGAAGCAACAATTTACTACTGCAATTCTTGTTTAAAATTCAGTCAGCAAGCATTTTCTCATACAACATCATACTGGAGTACTTCGATGAAAATGAAAGTTTCATTATCAAATACTGCCAATCAATGTTGCTTTTCCTTTACATCCATAAGTTAAGATGAAACAAAGTAAAATCTTATAATTACTGTTGCAAGTTCATATATATGACAAGCAAATGAGCTTATATTTACTATAATCCTGAGTATGAGTGCTCTCAACTACAGATGAGAGAAAATTGTCAAGCATCCAATATAAATAAATTTAGTAACTCACAAGATGCCTCTCATAGTTCCTGTATGGCTGAACAACTGGAAGACCAAGAGGAGTAGTCCATCTGACAGGCTGATTCTCCGAAGCGATCACCTGTTCAAAAAACAAAATATCACAGCTGAGGCGTGAAAGTGGTGTATTCCATTAATTGAAAATCTTGGCAAAATAGATAATTTAAATTATTAAGCTTGACTTAGTCTGATCTGGAAAAGTCTAATGGTTCAGTCTTCTAAATACTAATCAGGAAGATAGTAGAAGAAAACAAACCTTTGCACAATCAGCAAGCCATTTCATGATGCTACGTGCCGCTTGGAACATCTCTCCTAGAGCATCCAATGTCACCTTTATCAAAAGGCCACTTATGTCAGTAAGCCGTATTCACAAATGCATTATCAAACGGTAATATTTGAAGATGACACATTTAAACAGATAGTAAGAGAGCATCTACCTTAGCAGCATAGCAAGATGCACTGAACAGCAACCTCTCGTCTGTAATCAGCCCCTTCTCTGCTAGTCTCCTCTTGATCTGCTCACGAGCACCAACATAAGTCACACCATAAACTGATGTCATCACTGTCTGCTTTACAAGTTTCCGATCCACCTGAAAGCTACCAAGATCAAATAAGATTCAACTGCAATGTTAGAAATCACAACAATAGAATATCTCTTCTAGAAATCAGAAAAGTAGCATGATTACATTGCCGGTATAGAATCCACGAAAGCTAACCTGATCAACTAAGACCTTGGCCAATGAAGCAGTTGGATCAGTAGCAGGATCTTTTTTAGAGTCTTCTCTCATAAGATCCACAACCCTTCAGTTTGCACATGCAGGATAATGAAATATAGTCACATGACTCCAAACTTTTAAGAGAACAAATACTACAGGCAAAGGTTATAAAAGAGATAATTATGTAAATTAAATAGTGCCACCCCAAACATTTCTGAAAAAAATTAAAAACTTGACCCAAAATATAAATCTCTTAACTTCGTGGTGAAAGCCTCACTTCTCAGAGATACAAAATTCCATGCTTGTGTCTTGAAAATGAACAGAAGATAGTGCATGCGCCCCATAATAAAGCCAAATAAGCTAAGCCACAGAAAATAGTATTACCTAGCAGCTATTCCTGAGTAAACATCTGCAGGTTTCTCTCCAGCAACCAAATTGACAGCAGCTGCCTCTAACTGAGAATTAAGAATAATCAATCATTACCTGTTCTATATCTGTACAACTAAAGAGTATAAAAGAAATTTTGAGCATATCCAACTATCAAATAACTACCGTGGAATGTGAACTGGACAAGGCTACTACTTGAGTAAAAAATAACCCATCTGGAAATGAGAAACTCATACAGAAGAGCATTGATTCTAAACTACATACCCAGTGCAATAGTCATGTCTTAATCTTAAGATTTCTTATATTATTGACTGTCATTTATCCATGTCAATATCATGTGTATGTTTACAAATGCTGATCTACACAATGGAACGAAGACAATATCTGTGTTTGTGCAAGAATGAGTGGGAAGGGAGTAATTGAACTCAGCAGCTCATGTCCTGTCAAACTAGCCTTTCTATATCTGTCCTACAGTTTCTTGAACTCCTTGGAGTTATAATGTCCAAATCTTGGGCAAAGCAGCATCACAACAGAGAATTACACTTCCAATCAAGCAAACATGACCAATAAATTCAAGATACCAACAATTAATTTTACTATGTTATGAAAGATTAAGGTTAAAAACATCCAGATATTGCGTTATCAGAAGGTAACTTATAACCTTCTAGATAAAATTTCACCCAAAAAAGAAGTGAATAAGCTGGGAGTTAAATGAGAATGAGTTTCTCCAATAAACTTAACCATCAGTGCTAGCCTGAAAGTATCATAACTATCAGTTATTCACAAAGCAGATAGTTATAGAGCATATAGGAAACTGTTGTAAAACAACAAAGCAGAATAAGTGAAAAGACCAACAGTGGCTTACACTGTCTCTTCCTAAAGCCGCATAGTGCTGCAACCCATTGCATGAACCATCCTGTAAAGAACCAGCAGCAGGTCAGACAACTAAGGTGCATCTGAAATACCAAATTGTTCAAAGTGATATTGTTTTATGCAAAAGCCAGAGCAAAGCAAAGTGAATATATTCACTATAATATCTATACAATAGAAAAGGTGAGTTGAATAGATGGAGACATAGGGTAATGCAACATCATTTATCCTATTCTTCTGATCTTACTAAGCCTGTTCGTAGATGACATGATTCAGCTATCACCATAGAAAATAGTCCCAATTATTAATTTTTAATAGAACAAAGCATACATTTCTGCAAATATACCTACTACATAGTCATTATGGTATATGAATGAAAGGAGTGCTACACAATCAAGATAACCAGAAACATGAAGATTCTACCTTTCAAAAACAAACTGAGACTAGAAGGACAAGAGGTTGCATGGAGATTGTGGAGATTGAATAAACTAAAGTTTAAAAGTTAAAGTCGCAACATTAGACAAGATCTAGAAGCATTGTCAGTTTATAGTATCTTTTCTAAATCCAATAATGGGAAATCTACATTCTGGTCATTGAAAGATACATCAAATTATTCAATGTTAAGTTGAATAAACTAGTATGGAATAAAAGCAAGATTATCTAAACTGAACAACTGCTTCTACTTGTTTATGGTCATCGCTGCTTTGCATATCAAAACAACAACGTCATAACATTCACAGACCAAGCAATGTCTTACAATTCTATAAGGTGGTGAGAAAACAAGAAATACAGTTCCAGATGGGCTCTCAAGAAAATATAGGAAAGACAATATCGTATATGTAAGGATCAGGATATAATACAAGAAAACTATAAAAATGTTTTAGTCATGTGCAAACTACATAGTGCACCTCCAATCAGCAGATTAAGTGTCAATGCCTTCCAGAATAGGAATAGCACCCCCTGCCACTCTCATTACCCAGTACTGATTCAAAAGGCATTATTCAGTGAGGGTTTAGAATCTTTAGATGGCACAAATGAATGGTCCCGCTTGCTAAACTGTGCTATTTGGAACAGAGCTGCCATTAATTCACCAGCTTGGTTGCAACATAGATAAGTCAACATAGATAAGTGAATGGTCTCACTTGCTAAACTGTGCTATTTGGAACAGAGCTGCCATTAATTCACCAGCTTGGTTGCAACATAGATAAGTCAACCTTGGTTCAATTAAACTTAAAGAGACCATATGAAGAGGAAGCCAAGAAAGACTTAGATAGAAATATTGAATAGCATACTGTTGTCAATGAAGGATATCCACCAAGGTAGAGCAAAATGGAGAACATGAGCTATGAAATTTAAAATCTTAGGTCGTTGACAACTAACAACTTCCAAACTATGAACCGATATGCACAGAGAGGGAAAGAGAAGAGCTTGATGATTCATGATAATAAAAGCTAAAGTTCTAATTTACGCGAGCAATGTGGTTTGTCAGGTAAATAATGAAAAACTGTTTCAGCATATTCCAGGAGAAAATATTCTTTTTTCTTAACAATCCTTCATCTATCTGTGTCGGATGTAACAAGTGTTCTGATGGAACAATAATGTTTGTGCAAACTGGCCCAAAACCATCAAGGATCTAATAAAAATTACTTCAATTGTTTGGTCATTGATTTAGAGCCCACCTTCAAACTTTTTAATTATCAAGATTGCTGTTAGAAAATTATATATCAGCTAATAGAGTTCAAATTTCATAAATAACTAATTTTCCCAATTTTGCACATCTTTTCTTTGCAGTAGTCAGTAGAAGATCAAAGAAATATTCATATGCAAATCTTCCTTCATGTGTCTTCCTTGAAATTTTCGTCTAGACAGACGAACCAAGAAGGATGTGCATGATGCAGCTTAAATTTTTTAGGGTACTTAAAATCTGGTCTTCTATGAGTAAGATGAAATGGTCACCTGATGGATGGGTAGGTGGGAGACAGCATTGTGTGGTGATGAGCTTTTCAGGGCATCGGTAAGATCAATACATGCAGCTAAGCACTGGAAAGGATCTTCAGCATTTATCCACCAGCACTTTCCATCAATAGGATTTGCTGCTGAATCAAAAATATCCTGCAAGTTATTCTCCACAAAGTCCAACCTCTCCTGATATGAAAGCTTTTCAACACCACCACCAAAGATGTTCGCTAAATGTATTTTCAGCCAATGTAAACCAGACTTCCCCAATCGCCGTCCTTCAGCAAATTCCAGAACTCCTCGACAAAGATCTGAACTTAAATGATTCAAGTGTGAATGCATAGGGTAGGCACGACCACGGAAATCTAGATTATGAGGATAGTGAAATCCATCCTCATCTCTCATTTTACGGGCAACCTGTTTCGAATTGAATGCTATCAGCACTTATTGAGAGATTAAATATATGAAAACCTTAAGATATGCAACAAATTGAAAGAAGGAAAGAATGAAGTATATGACTAAATGGGACAGTACAGAAAGTTTAAGCTCTGTATCACATCGTTGAGCATGCATCTCATTGTTAGCCTTTTTTGCTTTTCTGACACTCCATCTCCATTTCTGGATTTCAACTGGATCATCTGAGTCGGGTCTTTCTGTTAAAGGAATCTGCAAAGGAAGAGGGAACCATAAATGGTTATCCTACCTATAAACCATTCTATTGAAATAAATCTAAATGGACCTAACAGGTCAAACTTCCAAATAATCGGATTAAAATAAAATAGTATCCTTACAAATGAGTTGGCTTGTACTCACATCTTGACGATCAACTAGTCCTGCGATACCTCCACCTTTACTCCAAATGCTCTCTACAACATTAAGTATTCTTCTGTTTATCCTCCATTTGGTACATCCCAGGGTATCAAGCGCCTGGGAGAAATCAGCAAAGATGGAATGCCATGAAACCTTGTACTACCTCAGAAAAGCACAAGGAAAAAGAGAAAACTAGAGAAGTGCTTGGTTGATCTTTGGAAGTACAAATTGAGGACATTCCAAGACCTTAATTTGTTGGGGACAGCTCAGAAGAAAGAAAAGCAGAAGTAATTGAACTCAAAAGTTTTAAATGAGCAACACCGTATGAGAAGATTGGGGTGACTTCGCCATATAACATGATTGGCGAACCAGCATGTTTAGGCTTTAAACTAAATAGTATGAAAAATTGAATTTACTAGAAAATTTTAGAGCAGATTTACTTGCAAAAAAATTAATTATATGAATATAATTACGTTAAAGAACAAAATATAAGCAAAATGCACCAACCAAATCATAAAGATATCAATTAAGAGAATTACTACTTGACTACTTTACAGAGCAACATTTAGCAGAGCAGTTTCCTATACTTTAGAAATGTTAGTATCTCCTGTTCTTGTATTCCCTCCCACATTTGCATCAATAAATTCATGCAATTCATGGAAATTTTTTAAGTGAACAACATATTAAGTTTCTTTACATTTGACTCTTTTAAAGCATATGTCTGACAGAGACTACCTACTAACAGATGGAGCTCCATATACAAAAGGAGATAATATTTAGGTACTTACACTAAATGTACGATCTGCAGTTCCAGTAAGAAAGAATGCTAACTGACCATATTAGCAGGTAAGCATAACAAGAAGGAACTTAGAGAAAGAAGGCATCTAGCAATAAGGAACTAGATTGGAAGAGTCCTAAAAGGAGTGCCTGGACAAGTGAAAAGATATGTGCATATGAGATACAACTGAACTCTCACACAAGCTGTCAATCCAGAGGCACTCAAAAATAGACTAAAAGTTAGCCTGCTGTAAACAACGGAGTAAATGCTTGGGCACGTAGAAGTATAGTCCAACATTGCAATAATAATAAAAGATGTGATACCTTTAAACCCAAAGAAACTTAGGTCAAACAGAAAGGTATCTTCAATAATTTCTTTATTTTCTTAATTAGCCCCTAGCAAATGAGCTTCTTTATTTAGTTTTAGCTTTTTCCTTGGTTGATGCTGGAGTCAGAGAGTAATGCTGGTATAGTCTCCAGAAAGTAGAGCAGATAGATCATGATTTACAAGCTTAAAGTTTTCTTAGAGTTTGTTATCAAGTAAAGCATTCCTCGTTCATCAGAAAAGTGAAGGCATATTAATAGAAACTTGGTAACTAATAAACTCTGTTATATTGTTAAATGAAAAAAAAGTTCAATTCAGTTAATATTGTTGATAAAAGATGACAGATCGAGACCTCAAATACTTTCTGCAGCTGTTTTCTTGGAACACTTCGAATTGCATCTTGTTGATCCTTCGCGCCATGTGTCCGCATAATGTAGGAGGGTAGAAACAAATGTCCACCTTTATCATATCTGAACAGGAAAATACTGGTGAATAGCTACCAATTATAATAGAGATGAACAAAACAATTTTTTCTACAAAGCATGAGATTAAATACATTATCCTCAAATAACCAAGAATATAACAGTATGCTAACATTCTTTCACTGATATGCATTAATCACAAGCAACAAAATGCAGTTCCATAGGAATAGTATCTCAAGATCCTCTTTACACGGATTACAAATAACAAAAAATAGTAACTTAGTAAGCATAGAGGCACCTAATGACATTCAAATTTCCATCAAAATCATACCCCTTCCAACTTTTGGGTGGGATAAGCATCGGAAGGTATGGAATCACCATATGCCTAGCCTGCAGAATAAACAAATGTAAATAGACATAATGTTTCTGTTTATAAAAACAATGAGCATATGTGATAATATAATATGCCTCATGGAAGGAGAAAAGAACAAAAAAGATAGAAGGGAATAAATGAGAGTTATCAAACTATACAGATCCATAAGATATACTATAGTATGATAACAGTCTCTCATACGTCTTACAATAAAATCAGAGAAGCAAAAGCAGAAAACTATGAGTTGATGCCTAGTATTAGAATTTACAATATTTCCTAGTAAAAGCTGATCATATACAGTTTGTAATTGGAGGGAACCAAGACATACACAGCAATACTAACTAAGTAAACAAGCATTTCCTACTTGGGCGAGTATTAAGCAAGACAAGAATTGATATTTTGAATAGAAACATGCAATCAGAATCCATAACCATTTCTTCTGTGATAGTAAAATAAATTTAAGCTGAAAAAACTTACGGTGCTATCAAGCCCTTTGTGGACAAGAGGATCACAATCAATCACCCCATACCTGTTCCTTAGTTTCCTGACAGGATAAAACAAAAATTACTCACCATTATAGTACGAGGATTATCACTAGATGATGAAGAAAAGGATCTTCTGTTATACCCCTCTTCCTTAGCAGCAATTCTGAAAGTATGTCGAAATGCAGGATGAATTTCTGGCAGGTCATCTGCCAATTGGCTAGGGGGTGGTTGGACAAATGCTGAATCTATTAGTAGTTCTATTAAGCGACTTCCCAACTGCAAACACAGAAGGGGCATAAGTTTCAGAGTATATAGACAACAGCTAGGAACTTGAAAGAGACCACGAACCTTTGCTTGGGCATCCCTACCCCAAGGCTCTATCTCAATCTCAGTTTTTATTAGCTTTTGTACCTCACTCAACTTTTTCATTTTTACTAAATTCATTAGACGCTTCCGAAGGTTCTCCTGTTCTTTGCTTTCGTTTTTATTTTCTTCACCTTGATTTTTTCTCTTTCCTGATCTCTTAGTCTTCTGGAGATATGCATGGATCTTAAACTGCATTCCATAAGTAATTTGCAGTAAGAACATATACACAATTACATGAATGCAGATAGACAAAACTCAACAAAAAAGGTTAATTAAGTCGGGCACAAAAAAATCACATTACCACAAATATGTGAATAGTTAAAAAGATACCAAGTCAAACCAGAAACCAAAGAGTTTCATAATATAAATCAAGGATGGTCGTGCCGGTGATGGCACGGCACCTGGCACACCCCCGTGCTGAGCCATGCCTGTTCGGTATGGGAGCATGCCGACCCGTGCCAATGTGGAGTCTTTTTTTTTACTTTTTTTTTAATTTCCATCAACATCAAACAACTTTAGTGTTATTCTTGTATCGGCAAATGAAGTCATTATCATCAATATGATTAAAGATTATCAACAATATATAACGTAACATTTTTGTGTTATATTTGTGTCAGCAAATGAAATCTTTGATCCTCCCCATCATTCTATGTTCAACTAAATATTAATTTTAATTATTAAATTATTATCAATTAATATTATATGTTGAATGTTATTATAGAATGTTCAATCATTAATATAAGTTTTAATAAATGTATTCAATCAAATTATGTGTTAAATAATATGACCATTGTTATATCTTTAATAAAATAGTCATTTATGAAAATAATCTAAAGATAAAATATTATCATGTATATTTTAATATATATATATATATATATATATATATATATATTCAAACCAAAAACCAAAGATCGATGCGTTGAAGACCTAAAAACATCTTTAAATATTCTGAATTTATTATAAAAAATATTTTAATGAGTACCAATGGCATGCAGGGCCACGCCACTAGCATATAGAGGCGTCCGGCGTAGGCACGAGTTGCTGATGGTGGCACGACACAGCACGTGCCTTTAACACGGCCATTGTTGATATAAATATCAAACTTCAAAGTTTAAAACATTTCAAGAAGTTAGTACAACAGTTATGCAATTTTAGCTTGAGAGTGCCTTCCTATTTGCATAAGAAGTTTGCAATGTATATCCAATTTGTTAAATCGCCAACTGCTTTACAAATAAGTTGTTCCAATGGTTCTTATTTTTTTTATATTCTCGCACAAATAAATGCATTTTACATGTTAAGGATGTCCTAATATCCATCTGGTTTTATCATGCTTGAGCAACACTCTCTTCAACAATTAAATATGTTATAGCTTCATTCTATCAAGATTAGATAATGTTTTCCTTCTGAGTTGGCATTTAAAGATAATTCATTCACTTGTTGTCATTTACTTGTGTGCTTCACTGACCATCTCAATCTAGATTAACAGTAAGCTATGATCATAAATCAAATTGACATACTTTAAGTCTTTAACTTAGATAATAGATCAAGTAAAGTTGATTAAAATCAATGTTTTAAAAGGCATTTGCGGTTTGTGGGTGGTCAACCCCACTACACAACACCTAGGAGGTATGCAGTGCCAAGATAGTGCCAGGTAGTCTAGCACTTTTAATATATAAAAATTAAAAATAATTATATAATAAATTATAATATATGGATGTGAAATAATTTGATCGTTAGAATTCTAGGAACAATGATGGTGAAAGAAAGAGAAAAAGAATAGGGTTTCACACATCCATTCTCAATAAGAATTTCATACCCAAAACTCACATTGGAGATCTCAAAAAAAAATTTATTTCTTCATTAACTCTGATTGAGTAAAAAGTTGGCTTATATATAGACCTTACAAATGATAATAAGCAAATAACACCTTAAACAATTGCAAAAAAGTAAATATAACTCTAAACACCATAAATAACAAATGTATAATAAAATAATTTACTAAGACTAATTTCCTGAATTAGGAACTGCACTGATACATGCGCCTGTGTAATATGTCACTGATGTCCGCATCATACTCCTCGAGTGGAATAGAACTCGACTTTGTCGAGTTTGTCCCCGGCAGCATTCAGATTGCTCTAGTCTAACAGTTTTCTGACACTTCAAGTTACTTCAGTTAAGCCAAATATCATCATATTTAGGGATAAGTTTCACACCTCTACCCTCAAGAAAAAGTTTCATACCCAAATTTTTCTAATGATAAGACTTGTCCTTAGTGACTTCGAGCAGTGGACTGAGATTTTTCTCATACTGCTTTAGTCTGTCGGGCTCTTACCATTCTTAGTCAAGCCAAATATCATCATGCTTAGGGATAGATTTCACACTTTCACCCTCAAGCTAGGGTTTCATACCCAAATCTTCATGATGTTAAGATTTGTCCTCAGTTTTAGAAAGGGCACTGATCATGGGGATGAGAGAAGAAGTCGATAGGGACGCGACAGCGATGGATAGGGGTTGGCAGCTATAAGCAGGTGACGGTAGGCAGCGGAGTTCAAAGAAGATGGCGTTAGTGGTGGCGAAGAATGGGGATGGCGATGCCGACATTGGTGGAGAGACTCACCGGTGATGACAGCATTAGTGGAGAGCACTACTAACAGTGACAACGTTGGTGAAGAAGTTGCTAGCTATGGGGAATTTGGTAAAAGAAGGAACTGGGGTGAGATTAAAATAGGTTTAAATATGCTGAGGTCGAAGATGATTTAAGGCTAAGGTGGAAATGGGGTTGGGGTTAAGGCTAATGGGTCGTATTGGGTTAGGTGCTAACAGATATGGATAGGGTTGAGTTGGTAAGCTAATTTGGTTTGGGTTCAAATGAGTTTGAGTTTAATAGGTTGGTGAAGGTGAGAGAATTTTGGTATTTTGGGGCAAAGTTAAAATTCGAAATTTTGGTAGATACAATAAGAAAGAAAAGAAAGGGAATTTTGATATTTAAAATTCAAACTTTGGAATAGGCTTTGGTAGTTGTTGGATAGTTAGAATTTGTTAAGAGGGTTAAGGAAAAAGAAGATTTGTTGAAATCTCAAAGAAAGGATAAGCAACTAGAATTTGAAATTCAAAAATTCAAAAATTCAAAATTCAAAATACACGAAAATTTGAAATCTGAAAATTCTCAAAATTTGAAAATTTGAAAATTCAAAATTCTTTCGAATGTGATTTTTTTTCTGTTCACTTATGGCAAAGAAGAAGGTTGATTTAGGTCATGATGGACCATTGGATGATGCACAAACAC
This sequence comes from Typha latifolia, assembly GCF_019914945.1. Classification (NCBI taxonomy): domain Eukaryota; kingdom Viridiplantae; phylum Streptophyta; class Magnoliopsida; order Poales; family Typhaceae; genus Typha; species Typha latifolia. The sequence goes on from NC_133093.1 coordinate 1,587,504, forward strand.
TCCACTTTGGGTCAGATCTTACTTCGCAATTCCGGAATGATTGATTCTTCTCATTCCTCCACAACAACCTCTTCATGCGCTAATGATTCAATATTCGTAATGCAAGTGTTGAACGAAGGCAGACCGTCTATAAACGGCGGAACTGGTGATAAAGGTTGAGGAAGATGGCTAGCACGGGTAAGTTAATGGGTGACGGAGATAGAAAATATGGTTTGGAGAAAATTTAAATCCTAAAAAACCATTGCTTTGATACCAAAATGATGACAACAATTGGATCGTTGGGATTCTAGGAACGATGATAGTGAAAGAAAGAGAAAAAGAATGGAGTTTCACACCTTCATTCTCAACAAGAATTTTACACCCAAAACTCACATTGGAGATTTCAAAAAAAAATTATTTCTTCCTTAATCCCAATTGAGTAAAAAACTGACTTATATACAGACCTTACAAATGATAATAAGCAAATAACACCCTAAACAATTGCGAAAAAGTAAACGTAACTCTAGACACCATAAATAGCAAATGTATAATAAAAATAATTGACTTAAAGACTAATTTTCTGAAAGAGGAACTGCACTGATACATGCGCATGTGTAATATGTCACTGATATCCACATTATATAGATTATATGAAAAATTAACAATAATTCCTCTAGCAAAACTGCAACTAATTCACAAACAGTAATCACAACTTTTTGTAGCAACCATGGAAATTTCCAACATTCAGGGTCGGAGGGCTAAAGAAATTTTCTACATTGATGGTTGCAGGGCTATAGAAGGTTGCAGGGCTATAGAAGGTTGTAGGGTTGAAGTGATGAGGAGGCCTACCTTTCTACATGTGGCCTTTACATGGCTACTATTGCCAAGTCGCAACATTATGTGACTTGACAGAGATAATGGTTCTCACTTCCCACCTATTAGTGAATATTATAATGTTGGGTATATGTTTATTTTCCAACATCGGACTTCACCTTCAAAACCTCCACTGAGAGACAAAACCAACAATAGCGGCGAGAAGGGAGAGAGAGAGGACAAAATAATTTGACGGGGGAGAATGAGAATTAAGGCTCATAAAACCCTCCCTCGTGCTGCCATTCGCCATCAAATAAGAGCTCAAAGGAGAGGTGAGGACTAGGGCTCATCAGTTCGAAGGGTGAGGAGACGAGAAGTAGGGCTTGGTTTAGAAACAAGTAGCATGAATTTTTATTTTAAACCTATCATTAGAATCATCTGACCTACTAAGTTAGCTCGCTAGGCACCAAGGCGGCTCGCCAGCCTTTGGGAGGCTGGCTTCTTTGTTTACAAAGCAGCCGGTGAACCACCCTGCCATGACAAGCGCCTTTCAATACATGATTAAAACTAGAATGCAATTTGAGAATGTCTACCTTAATCCAAGACAATCAATAGTAACTCATTGCTCACTTAGTAAAACATACTTTGTAAGTCATTTTCCAGTGGGATAAAGCCAAGCAACTAACAACATATACCACTGATATGTAGAACAGACAACTAAAACTTAGTTTTATAAGCTGTAGTAGAATATGTTCTATAAAAATTGTGCTAAAATATGATCACTAAACAGGAATTTTTGAATATTTTAAGTTTGCTATGATTTTTTTTTCTGTCTCATTCACTTCGAAAATTATATATGAGACTAGGTGAATTTCACCATGTTAGCAAAACCGTTGAACCGGATATTGATTTTCAAATATAGGTCGCTTTCCAATTCAGCGACTTATAAAAAAATTTAAAAATTGCTAAGTAAACTACCTAAGTCTTAGGAGGTAAAATTTTCATACAAATCACTTTCCTATTTAGCATTGAATAAGAAAACAACTTATATGAAAATTTATCTTCCTAAGATTTGATAGTTTACTTAGCAATTTCAATTTTCACATAAGTTATTGAACCAAAAAGGGACTTATATTTAGAGTCGTTGTTTGGCTCAATAGTTTTGCTGATGTGATAAAACTCACATAATCTTATATCTAAGTTTTCAAGTGTACTAGATGCATAAAAAAAGTTTGTGAGGCCTAGTTTGGTCAAAAACTTAATTGAGCAACCCCTTAAATATAGTCATATTCATAAGAAATGAGTCATTGCCTGTGAGGCTGAGTTTTCCAAATTGTCAAAAGCTATAATATATTCTGAAGTCTAAACTAGGAATAGTATAATAGTTTAAGCATCCTTCACATGTTCATAAGGCAGTGGCTCATGATCTAAATCAGGAAGTAGGTAAATATTGGATACTTTACGAGAGAGATCTCCATTCTTGCATTACCATTCATTGACTTAGCATAAACTAATACCTTTTCATCATAAACATGTTGTTATGTTTGTAGTCATAAGTTCTATGTCAACTCCAAAATATGCAAACAATGGAGCCATTTTGACCTCAGAATTCCCACAATATAGCAAATTGTTGCATTATGTTATGCATGACCAAAAACTAAAACAACAGTCATATTTGAACTCCACCAGACAGCTAGTCCCAACTATTCAAGGTTGGCTCTATAATCTTTTTGGGAAGAGGTAGTCATAAAAAAAATCTCTTACCTCTCTCTCTCTCTTTCCCATAGGAAGGGAGATTTTCTTTTAGTCCCTTGATTACTGGCTGACTGGGGCTGGGAAGAGCTTGGGCTATCCTAAGGTAACAGAAGAAAGATGGAATTGGGATTGTGATAGGGCTTAGGGTTTGGAGAAGTGACTAAAGAAAGAAGGAATTGGGTGATTGGGATTGCTGTTAGGAAGGGAACTGAGTTTTGGCAAATTAACAGGAGGAAGGAAAATAGATTGGGATTAGGATTTGGATGAAGCTTGGACTTTGAGAAAGTAAGGGGAAGAGAATGGGATCAGGATTGCGATTGGATAGGAATAGAGCTGGGTTTTGGCAAATTAGGAGGAAGGAAAATAGAGTTTGCGATTTGGATAGGACTTGGGTTTGGGTATCTCATCATTGCACTCAGTTCGGAGGCCATGGTGGAGACATGGATAATATGGTTATTTAGCATCTTTGTTAGCGGCCATCAAACAGTTAATCTAGACCATAGGGGGGTTAAATACCTAAGTTGAAAATATAAGGAATGTAATTATAAATCACGCTTAACCATAATCTTTTTCCTATAGTCAGCACTATTCGGTGTGGAATCCTCTTAGGTGGGATACGAGTCCCTCTTCCTTTCCCTACCTTCTCCAACAATAATTTATTCTGTAAATAGCTTTCCCTAGCCGGTTTACCAAAATTATAATTGGTACCATAACTGGCAAACATACTAAGCAAAATCACCGCCACTTACCTCTTGTTCAATAGCCTCCCCAATATGAATTGCAGCTTGAATCACCCGAACACAGCCCTCTTCCTGGCCCATCATCAAGAGACCCATCATTTTATGCATCACAATAACCGCCATCTTATCCGCCGGTAACAACCCAATGTGAGACGCATAAGCCGCCTTTTGCCTCTTTGCCTTCTGAAACCTTTGCTCTTTCTCAATAGCATCTTTCAAAGGCTCGAACCATCCCAAAAACAGAGATTTCACATAAGGCAAACTAGGGGCCAGCTTCTTCTCAAGCATCACTCTCTCCAACTCCTTGTACTCCTCAGCCGCCTTCTCCCACGCCTCCGTCTCCGCCTTAATCTGCCTCCTCCGCAACGCGTTATACTTCGCCTTCTCCTTCTTAAGAGCACGCGACGCCTCTGCAACCTTCGCCGCATTTGGCCCGTCGGAATAATCCAGCGAAGTCCAATCCGGGTCTTCCCAAAATGCTCTTTTTAAGGATTGTCTGGACGAATCAAGAGAAACCCCATAGCCAAACCACGGAAACCTCATCAACCCATCGACGTAATCCATGCCACCATCGTCAACACCGATATCCCCATCTGGGTCGACCAAAATAGGAGATTGGAGAGAACCCAACTGCGAGAACACCACCGGAAACGTGTCGTCAGGATCCGGCAGGTCGGGCGCAAGCGAGAAGGGGGAAGAACGACGCGAACTGCGAGACACCCAGCTGGGAACTGGGCAAGAAGAGCTCGAAGGAGAGGGGAACGAGGGGGTCAGAAGGGAGTTCTTTGATGGCTTCTCTTCTCGTAGGAATCTTGCTCTTCGGATCTCGTGGGTACCCCATAGAGGGATTGGGAGCAAGGAAGCGGAGGAAGCCAGTGGATTCGATTGGGGATGGGAAGAAGGGAGAGGTGGGGGGATTTGGGGAATGGATAGAGAGAGAGCCTTTAAACCTCTGCAGAACCCTCAAAGGAGAAGGTTTTGGAATTGGATTTGGGGGATATTTTCTTCCTTTAATTTTGGGGCCGGGATTTGCCATATGGGCCTGGCCCTAAGCCCATCCATATCTTGGACTAACCTATTTAAGGTTCTGGCCACATATGACCCAAATATTGGTGATTGTCTTTTAACCCTATATTTTTATTATTTATAAATCAAGCCATATAATTTAATGAATATATGCTGAAAATAAACCGCCTTTATATCTGAGTTAAATTAACATATACTAAAAATTATAAAAATATCCCCAACCAAGTCGTACTAAGAACATTTTAGTCATTTTAGAAATAAAACATTTATATTTAATGGAATATTATTATGGTATTAGTTTTTATTCTAATCCAGGATGTTTTCTATACATATTAACTAATCATCAAGATTCTATTTGCAAATAATAAAAATATAAAACCTAAATTGCAAATGTCATGTTGATGTATAAATAGATAAAATTTTATATTATCATTATTTTTCTTATAGATATTTAAGATTGATTCAGTTAAGATTACTCTCGGCTCTTTCTCATAATTTTTTTCTTCTCTTTATATATTTATTAATTTTCTCATAGATATTTATTAATTCTCTTTAGATATTTATTATATTATCATTAATTCTCTTTAGATATTTATTAATTTTCTTATAGATATTTAATGTTGAGAGAATAGAGGAGAAAGGGAGTTTAATTTTTTTTTTTCTTCTCTTTATATAAATTATATTTCTACAGTTTCATAGATAGAGGTTTAAGCATACCTACACTATGTGTTAAAACTTCTTCCAAATTCTTAACATAAAGTTTGTAGTTAATGTATGCATATATATATATATATATATATATATATATATATATATATATATATATATATATATTGGGGTTGGGTGAGTCAACTACAAATTTTCACCTCAAGATTTGGAAAATATGATCTTTGGCATCATTCTTAATCTTTTGACCTTTGATTAGTTTTGGAGTTAAAAGTACAAACTTTTGACCTCAAGATTTGGAAAAGCTAATCTTTAGCTGAACTAATGTGGCTTCATTCTTCATCTTTTATCCTTGATTAAACACTGGTCAAAAACGTGTTAGCATTTTCATTAAAATTTTAACACAAAGTCATTGCAATGGCCATTATATATTGCAACTGCAAGGTGGGTGAAAGACTTGAAACTTTTCAAGTCATTGCAATGAGCATTATAAATTGTTAACACCATTCTTTAATGCATTCTTTCTAATTTTGCACATGTGCCCACTTACATTATGCATGCACTAACACACAAATTTATGTTGATCACCACAGCCAACTTTTAAAAATTAATAATTTTTTATGCAGAAAATTATTTGCATTATCTGGTAGAATCTCCATAAATGCTATGTTTCACTGTCAAGAGTTAGTGAGGAATCTTATAATGGATTTGCAATTGCTTATATTATGATCCACCACAAAGAATTATGATCATGAAGTAACTTAAAATAACTTTGAGATAACGAAGCACACAATAACATGTTGCGAACGCTAATCAAACTATTTATGCTTCGGATTAGTAGCAATTCATATATTTTCAGCGAGCATAATAGCTAATTTTATCACTGTATACTTGAGCAATAGGGGGAACTCCTGTGAGAAATTTTAAAGATCAAGAAACACAATTTTAGCAATATTATATTCTTCAATTCAATCAAATCAAGAAGCTGAAAACATAAGCATGTTTGAAATGTCAGCATACATCCAGAACAAGAAATGTCAGCAGAAGTGATCAAAACCAGATAGTTTAGGCAGTATTGCATTAGAAAGAATGATGAGGTTTTCCAACATCTACCATGTTTGAAAAGGCTAAGAGATAAGGATATGAAAGAGTGGACCTACTTGAGGTGCATTAGCCTGTTCTCCCACTTCTGGCATAATCCTCTCTAATTAATTAACATAGGTTGCTTCAAAAAGAAAAAGAAGAACAATTAATATATTGTTATGACCTAAGACTAAGCCTAGCCTCCAACTATAAGATTTCTTTCTTTCGACTATCCTACTTACCTTTATCTCTGCATTGCCTCACTGTTTCAGCAATCTGATTAACGTAGTCTTGTCAGCGTTGCTCGAATAGTAGCACATTGCTCCTCCTATCAGATAGGATTGTCCGTTAAAAATGGGGTGTTTCACCATTCTATTAGCCCAACTCTCTCTCCTCTCTTATCTTCTTCTTCCTTCTCATGCCTGCTATTCAGATGGCACGAACAATTCAGACAAGGCAGCACTCTTGGTGTTTAAGGAAGGCATATACAATTCGATGAATGCTCTCAGCAACTGGAATGAAACGACTCATGTCTGCGAGTGGGAAGGTGTTTCTTGCGAAAATGGAAGAGTGTATAAACTTGCTTTGTCTTGCATTTCTCTGCAAGGGAAAATCTCGCCATTCCTGTCGAATCTTTCATGCCTTAGATATCTTGATCTGTCTGAAAATTCTCTTCAAGGACCCATTCCTGTGGACCTTGGATTGTTATCTAGCCTTACTGCACTTATACTTTATGATAATAGGCTACAATATGAGATACCTGAGAGCCTTGGCATGCTTAAAGACCTCGTATACCTTAACCTTGCACGTAACCATCTTCGAGGCAGTCTTCCTATGTCTTTGTTTTACAATTGCACTATGTTATTTGGTGTAGATCTTTCTAATAATTCCCTCTATGGTTCAATTCCTCCTCACATAGGAAGCCATCTTCTTTATATGCAAGATCTTCTTCTTCCTTTTAATCATTTGATGGGCAGCATTCCAGCTTCTCTCACAGATATTAGGATGATAGATCTTGAAGGAAATTCTCTTACTGGTCCATTACCTTCTGATATCGTAGTTCATATGCCACAACTGCAGTACTTGTATCTTTCTTACAACAACCTCTCTAGTGATGGAGAATATTCAAGTCTCACCCATTTCTTTAGCTCCATTTCAAATCTGACACATCTCCAGGGGCTTGGGTTGGCAGCGAATGGCCTTAAAGGTAAACTGCCCTCAACTATAGGTCTTCTTCATGTCAATCTTTCGCAAGTTTTTCTGGAAGAAAACTCCATATATGGTGCAATTCCTTCGAATATATCAAACCTTTCCAATCTAGTAACACTGAGTCTAGGTGGCAACCTTCTGAGTGGAGCTATTCCATCAGAACTAATTCATCTTCCCAAGTTAGAGAGGATGTGGATCCCTAACAATTTTCTGGAAGGTGAAATTCCTTCACCAGATAATTCAACAAATCTAGGACTATTAGACCTATCATGGAACAAAATTTCTGGACATATCCCAGAATTGCTATCCAATCTTAATCAGCTCAGGTATCTGCAACTCAGCGGAAACTTGCTCACCGGATCCATACCATCAAGTATTGGAAGTATGAAGTTAGAGTCCCTGGACTTGTCTCATAACCAACTCACAGGAGCAATACAAACAGAAAGAACAACCCTAAGAACAACAATTAGATTCTTTGATCTCTCTGACAATTCATTGGAAGGGTCTCTCCCGCTGGAGCTGAGCAAAATGGACCACGTTCAGACAATTGATCTTTCAGCAAATAACTTCAGTGGTCTTATTCCTCCCAGTATAGGAAGCTGCATTGAAGTTGAGCTACTTAACCTATCTCATAATTCTCTCCGAGGACCACTTCCAGGAACTCTTGGCAATCTCAGGAACCTTCAAAAGTTGGATGTCTCCTCGAATTTACTTTCTGGTGAAGTCCCAGACTCACTTCAGAAGTGCACCAACCTTCAGATGCTTAATCTCTCATTCAACAATTTCAGTGGACCACTGCCGGCACGTGGTATTTTTCCCTCTCTAACATATGAATCACTTGACGGAAATGAATTCTGTGGAGTAGAAGGGTTTCCAACTTGCCGTATAAAGCACAAGAGCATACTGCATTCACATAAATCCTTAGTCTTGCTCATCTGCATTGTTTCAGTGTTACTTTTCCTACTCACAGTTGGTTGTGTAATTAGACTTATCAAAAGTGCAGCAAATCAAAGTATTGATGGCGGATCGAGAATGGATGAATTGAATTTAGTAAGAAGTCACCAAAGAATAACTCATAGAGAGCTTTCAGAAGCTACAAGAGGCTTTAATCATAACAATCTGATAGGTTCTGGTGGCTTTGGAAGTATCTACAGAGGTGAACTAAGTGATGGCAGCTTGGTTGCAATAAAAGTACTAAAACTGCAATCAGGAAACTCTACCAGAACTTTCAACAGAGAATGCCAAGTACTGAAGAGGATTCGCCATCGAAACTTGATGAAGATCATAACTACTTGTGTGCTTCCAGATTTTAAAGCACTGGTGCTCCCTTACATGGCCAATGGAAGCTTGGAAAGCCATCTACATGAAGGATCTACATTCTTGAGCTTGATGCAAAGAGTAAATATATGCAGTGATGTCGCCGAAGGGATGGCATACCTTCATCACCATTCTCCTTTTCAGGTCATCCATTGTGACCTAAAGCCTAGTAATATTCTCCTCAGTGATGACATGGCTGCTATGGTTTCAGACTTTGGAATAGCCAGATTGATTACTACAGTGGCTGAAGGAAATGCAAATGAAGATGCAACAAGTTCAACAGGCAATTTGCTTTGTGGGTCACTTGGATATGTTGCTCCAGGTACAACTTACCTCAATTGAAATATATATATATATATATATATATATATATTATGATCTGAAAACTAATCATTGCTTGCTATTATCTGTTATGATTCCAATCAGCATTTTCATGAATTTACTCTTCGAGCCCCATTTTTGCATCTATTCTCACAAAATACACTAAGTTAACCATGACTAAGGGAAAGGTACCAATGGTAGAATATTATGTTCGATTTTATGAAAATACATCTCTCTGAAATGGACTCCTCCTGAAAAATATGAGGGTAACTTTGGAAAATCAAGTTTGATTTTGACGGAATATTCTACTTTATTTACCTTTCTATATAACGGAGGGTGTCTTTTTATTAATAAAGACCAAAATATGGGGCTCAAAGTGGTCTCTATTAGAGTATGCCAAAAAAATTTCTATTCTACTCTAAACTTCAAGAAAGAAGGATATTTTAGGCTCAGTTTAACAACCATATGACATGAATATTCTATTAATATTTTATCAAAATGAACTGTAATAGCAAATTCCAAAAGAGAAAATATTTCATCCACAAGTATGTAAAAAATCCTGTTATGATTTCAATATTACATTAAATATTTTTACGGCAATGAATAATAAAATTTTCTTATGTCTTCACAAATACCTTTCAGAATATGGGTATGGCAGTAGTGCTTCAGCAAAGGGTGATGTCTATAGCTTTGGCATTGTAGTTCTGGAAATGCTTACAAGAAGAAGACCAACAGATGACATGTTCAAAGACAGCCAAAGCTTAGCAAAGTGGGTAAAGAACAAGTACCACAGCCAATTGGAGAAGATCATAGACCCAGATCTGATGACAGATCTATTAGAAAAGAAACCAGAGATCAAAGCTATGTGGAAGGTAGTAATTTTGGATTTGCTTGAACTGGGGATTCTTTGTACTCAAGAAGCTCCTTCCAATAGACCCTACATGATTGATGCTGCTGATGATTTGAACAAGATGAAGGAGTATCTAACTGGTGATGGTAATACAACTGCAGCCTTCACATCCTCACATGGAATCTAAAGGAGAAGATTATTGATAGATCAGCAGTTCTTGCTTGTTTGCTTGCTTCTTTTCCATTTTAGAGTTCTATTAATGTAAACAAATAAGAAACATACCTATTGGTGTATTTATTGCTGCGAGAGAAAAGAGAGAACCCACATCACACAAGCCCTTCTTCCAAGTTATGCTAAAGTTATTCTCTAACGATGAGTATCGCATCTGAGAGTTTTGTCCACTATAAGAAAGAACGCAAATTTGACAATAAAAAGTGCAAGAACTTATGTAGTCTTGGGCTCTCACTTAATGGGAAGCTTTTGGATCAAGCTGGGTTTCCAAGTTTGTGCCAAATCCTGTTTTAGCTTAACTAGGACTTTCTCTATCATCTAACAATTAGTATCAAAGCTGATAGTTTGGTGATCCTAGAGTTAGTTTGGTGCACCCAATTTGATTGCTCTAGTGTACATGCAACTAGCGAAACTAGGCGCCAGGCCCTATGATTGGCCTCACGCACATGGGATTTGCGTACAAACTCGGTTACACTCAAATAGAGTGAGATACCTAATCTTATATAGAGTTTTTGACCAAACTAGCATTCTTTTAAATTTATTTACCTAAATAAATCATACCTCAAACTTAATATCAAAATGGATCCATTTACTGTAGTTCCAAATAAAATGTTGATAAGTTCAACTTTTTTTTTTCAGATGGATACACCAAAAAATTCTTTTTATGAAACACTAAATTGTTTAGCGTTTTGCGATTTAGAAAACATTGAACAGTTGAGCGCTTTATCAGAAGAAGATGGAAAAAAAAATTAAAACTAAAATTTCAAGGAGCTAACATCTTTTTTTGTGATTCTAAGCGTAGTCGGTTGCGGGGAATGATTGCCTAATTCCACCCCATAGATTTTTTTTCATATCTTCACAATGATATATTTTATGATTGAAATGGATAACTGAGCACAAAATTACGACGCTACAAACTTTTTCTTTATGTTTTTACTGATATCTTTCTCGTTTGAGGTCCGATTAAACTTCGACTAAAATCATTATATTCATTTTTCTTTTATCTTCATATTAACATATTATATGTCCAAAATAGACTATTAGTTAAACAATTATAATCTGTGAAACTAAGAAATTCAGTGCCATATCAGTTAAAATGGTATGATCTGCAAAACTGAGCAATAAGGCGCTGAATTGTTTAGCATTTCTAACAATAAGACACTTAACTGTTCAACTTTCTATAAGTATCTTTATTTTTCTAGTAAAATATTTCAATAAAAACGCCGATACGATTAGAGTATGAGTCTTTCTAGCCTAGAATTTGACCCTTTTACTGCAACTTCAGATATTAACAAGTGAAAAATAAATCTAGCTTAAAGGGAATTGGTAACAATAAAGCTGCAACTAATACAAATGGTCCATCTGAAATACTTAAATGGTATAAGCAATGTATCAGAAATTTTTAAAAAAAATCCATTACAATAATTTCAGTTAGGAGTATATGCATAAATCATTCTCAATATGATATTTAATGCAAGATATCAAATCATTAACATGGAAATATCTAGTTCTCAAGAAAGCACTGACATTTGCATCTCTTTAGGAAACTAATTCACACCTCAATCATAAATCCACCACTAGGATACATAATTAAGGACAGAGAAAAACCCAAATCGCAGAACAATAAATCGAGCACGAATCACTTGGCATTACGCAAGGGGCACGAAGTAATCCCTCCGGTACCGATCCGGGTTGACCGCGACGATAACGTAGATGGCGTAGATGATCCCAGGGATATAGCCCAAGATGGTAAGCAGTAGAGAGATGCAGAATTCGAGCTGTTAATGTCAAAAGACAAAGATTACCAATTTGGTTAGAAGAGGAGGAAAGAAAAAGGGCTTTGGATGGAAGGTCGGGAGTAGGAGAATCGTGCGTACGCTGCAGCAGCCGTAGTGGAGGAAGACGCCGAGAGGTGGGAGGATGATGGCGATGAGGATCTCCAGGAAGAGGCAGCATCGATCCGAAGCCATTTCTCGATTTCCTCTCTCGGTCTCCCCCGATCTCTTCTCTCTCTCTCTCTCTCTCTCGCTCGCTATAAGGTCGAAGGCTTTTGCAAATAACCACCTACCATTTCGGATTTATTGCGACGTAGCTCCTCTATTTTAGAATTTTGCAAATTACCTCCTTCTTTATGGGTATGTATCCAAAAAAAATGACGACCTCCCTAGCCTTTAGCCCTTTATTAGGGGATGGGGATTTGGTGCTGATTGGTCCACGCTATTTATATAATTTTATTATATTTAGTGCGACTTTTTAGCAAAAACACCCTTCTAAAGATTTATTCACAAGTGAGAAAGGATACGAGAAACAGGTGGTTATTTGAGCAGTAAATTTGGAGAAGATGGTCGTTATGATAAAATGGAAATGTAGGGAGTAATTTGCAAATGGAAAAACAAAAAACAAATAAGCATCAGGGGACGAAGTCAAACACAAATTAGTTGCGGTGGCAACGTATACACCAAAAATGATGCATGTGGTCTACATGTCTACAGCTCATCGTGATTAATTTTTTAGGATATTTTATAAATTACGCCTTATATTTTTATCTATTTATAATTCTCATCTCATTTATAAGATTTTTATAATTCAACCCTATGTTCCGTAAAAAAAACTATTTTATTATAATATATAAAATAATATCTAAATATCTAAATTTTTTAATGACCGTATTTTTAAGATCAATCGAAAAAAAAAATTAAAATCAATGATTTTATCTGAAGGAAGAAAGGAGATCAAAATGCATGATTATTATTATATTTTAATTTAATTTTTAAAAAGTTTAAGAGATAAATTACGCGTTTTAGATCAATTAGAGCCAAGTTGGATTGATCTATCTCATTCAAATAAATTAAAATCTCGTTTGAAGGACTTTCCAACAGAATTCATGTGATGTGATAGACACTATTTTTAAAATAAAAATACTTTTTTTATTATTTAAAAAATATTATTATTATTATTTTATTTTTTTTGAAATGGAGAGTTATATTAAGCTTTGCTTCTCAACCAACTAAGTTGGTGGGGAGTCAAGAAGGAGAATTTTACATATATTTTGGCCCAATGAACGTATAATTTGTTCCAAGTGACCCTTGGCTGGCTGCTCAGTCAGCCGCCCGATTTGCCTCTCGAAACACATGCAAAATGCTAATCTTTCTGAGTCCTCTTAAGATACCGATACATTCCTCCATAATATTTCTAATTTTTCACGGACTAGTTTCTTCTTCTCGGAGAATTCACATCAGGTCTACGGAGCCTGTTTTCGGGATGACATTCTTATTTGTGCCTTACTAGGGCCGGGGATTCTATGCAGGCCAACCATCTATCTAGTAGATTGAGGCATGTCACTAGAAGAGTGCCAAACAAACGATCGTGTGCATCCTACATACTCGATCGTGCCAAAAAATTGAATATAAAAAGCTAATAGAAAATGAAACAGTCGGATGCGCGCGCTTGATGGTATTGGAGCTCATCTAATGCGTGTCCAAATCGATCTACATAGCTAGCGATCAAACCATATAGAATGAGTTGAATTCAATCTAGTCGAAGTAAACATTGTGCTCAAGTTTAGCCAATAAAATAGTACTTAGATAGTTTAAAAGGGGCTTCCAGTATATATGTCTTCGAGAGTTTAAATCTTAATTGCATCGGTTTAATTGGGACATCATTAAATTTTTATTTTTATTTTTTTTCGTTCAAATTTAGTCAGCTTATGATACTGTAAAACATAATAATGGATTCAGATATTAAATTAATTCGTCATAAAATTAAAACGGATTGATTATAAACATCATGACAAAGATCCAAACTTAGATATTTGATGTCATGTCAACAAATTAATAACAAAATAAGTGATTGAAACCATGTCATTTCCACGTCAGCTCATTGATTGCACTAAGATAGACAATAATAAAATGATCAGATTTTGTCAAGGAAATAATTAATATAAGAAATTCGAGTCACTCTGATATAAATATAATGATTGAGGTGGAGATTTTGAGTCCAAAAAATTAAAAAGTATTTAGTGAACAATGTATTTGTTTTTATTTGTTTTTATTTTGTGATCGTTAATTTATCAAATATATTGACTTCTATAGTTCTATTTAATTTCATATTTCTTGCTAGTAAACTATGTTACAGGAATTGATCAATATAAGTTTTAAAAATTGCTAAATATAAATATTAGTTAAAAATGGCTAAGTAATAAAAGACATATGACTATCTATATATTATTTAAGTATTTTAAGTAATAAAAGACATATGACTATCACTATTGAACCAATAATCTAACGACGATCTCTAATCAAGTCAACGTTCGATCCGGTTCTAATAACTATGATAATAATAGTAGGAATAACTGTGAACCCACATCTCTCTCTAGTGGGCATGAATGAAATTTAGTTGTTTGTTGGACAAATATGGCCGTAAATAAATAAGATAGTATTTGGTTTGTCGTTTGTGCATAAATAAGATACTCTTTATGTAAAACTAATGATTTCATTAATAGAATATTTAAAATTAATAAAATACACCCACAATATTTATCACACATTAATATATTAGAACAAAAGGGTTTTTATTTAAATAACAACACCCCTCACTTCTTCTAAATTTAATTAGAGGTGAATTATAACCCATTCCTTAGTTTATATATAATAATATGGGGTATTTTGGAAATGGTAGTAGGTCTATTATTTTTTAAAAGTCTTAGGTGTTGGCATCCTTAGGTGAAAAACTTAATAATTTTATATTAGTCCTAAGTAGATAGTGGTTAATTAATATAAAATAAAGTAGAGAGCTTTCTTAGAGAGTTATAATTGCCTTGTGATAGCCGAATGCTTATGTATTTAGCCGGCTATAGTGATTGAACTTTATTAGTTAGTTGTGTTAAGCTGTTAGCTGAATGTGTTTGCCTTGTATTGTCACTATTTTATCTTCATCCCTAATCTCGGTGATTTCCTCCTTCTCTCTATGTTTTCTTTTAGTTTTAGATGCTGCAGATTACCACGTTGGATCTTCTGTGATCACGGTGAATTATTGACTCTCTAAATCTTACATTCTGTGATCAACTCTTTTATAACTGTGGGGTAGACGGTGACGACGGCGACAACGATAATAGATGAGGTAGATGGAGAAAATGGTAAAGAGATATAAAACAATGAGAGGAAATAGTGAGGGTATTTAATAATTTAGTCGATGTTAGTTAATCAAAATAACGTCAGGGTGTTAAATGAGAATTATAGAAAAAAAAATAAAAAGTCAAATTATAAAATCATCGAGATATGGTGTGAATCATAAAATAGATAAAATATAGTATACGATTTGTAAAATTCCTAGGTGGACTTTCCCTTAAAAAAGAAAATAAATAAATAAAACTTATCTTCTCCCATTTGTCTAAAATATGAAGATCATTTTTCCGAGTTTTTGACCAACCTAGTTCTCTTACAATATATTTTTTTAATTTATCGTTAAATAAAAATGATAATTTTATCAGCAATTTATAGAATTTTTTAGATAAATAATTGAGACAGTTCAGTATGAAGACTTATATATCTACATTTAAACAAATACTTTTTATATTAAATATATGATATAGAATGGTAATTAATTCCCACATTAACATCGAACGTGTCGACCACTCATTGGTTCACTGCCATGATATGATGGTTTGGTAATCCGTAGCTCATCATCTCATGCGCCTAACGGAGTAATTATATATAATCTCCGACAAACGAACGAAGTAGAAGCGGAGAGAGAGAGAGAGAGAGAGGGAGAGAGAGAGAGAATAGAGCTGAGGATCCAAGCAATTGTCTCGAATCTCTGTATGCCTTCTTCTCCATCTGGATCTCTGCCTTCCTTCCTCTTCGTTAGAACGCACCTGGGCTCCGCACGCTTATCTTTCGTGAATTTTCCCTGATTCTCTCGTTTCTTTCTCAAATGGGATTGTTTGGTCGCGTATTCCTGTGTTGTGCTGTGGAATTAGTGATCAAAATTGGATTTTGGGATGTAGTTTTTTGTTTTTAATGTGGCGGATTATGAATTGGGCGTTGTTGGGTTTTGTTTGATTGATTGTTTTCGTTACTTGTTTCGAAGTTCTTTGGGTTTTGGTTATGGTTTCACATGATTAGAGATACTGGTCCTCTAGTTGGACTTAGTTGGAAAGGATTGTGTTCGGGATGTCATTGAATTCTTGTTCGTGATAGAAGGGCGAGTTAATTTACACTCAAGGGTTTGCTTGATTCTATTATATATGTCCCGCAGGCCGCAGCCTCGTTGAAATGGAAAGAAAGAGAGAAAGTAAACCAAAAGATACTTCAAAAGAAAAGAAAAAGAATAAAGTTCCATATGTTTGAAGATATTCAGATTGTTATCGACATCTCAAAACTTGTTGGATTGGATAAAATTGTAGCACCCCATCGATAATAACTTTTTTGAATACACATGCTCTGCAACCAGTCTTATCTACAGATAGAAGAAGTAAGTCCACGGTCATATTTCAAATGATGACCACAGGTATTGGTTCCCATGACTTAGTTTCCTCCAAACTTGCTTTAGAGCAAGCACAATGGAGAAATTGCCAGAACTTTCTGCTGGAAATTAACCAGATCGCCAATATTGAGGAAACATTTGGGACTTGAAGCTCCTGTTTTTGGTTTGGAGGTGGTTACAGAGAATTAATGGAGTCTGCTATTTAGTTAGGAATGAGAGATACAGTTTCTAGCTTTCTATTCAGGGAGGATATTTTTAATGGTCAATATCTCTTTGAGGTAAGTTGGTTTGTGGTCAATAACCTAAGGACAGATTTTCAAGCTTTCTAATAATCTCCGTTCCTTATATATTAATTAATAGAATTGGTTGGTATAAAAAATCTTTAGGCCTGTTAAACTGGCCAATTGTTGCCCTTCAGATATTGGAAAGCTGAAGACCGATTCTTTTCCTTGCTCACTAAAGGTTATAATTGGGAAAATCAAAAGGGTGTCATTCTCGCTATGTGGCAGTTTTACCTATCTACTGCACAATCTAGTCCTAATGGTCAAACGTTCCTAATTTATTTATTATCTTGCAAAGAGTTGCTCAAACTTTAAAGCTATATGAGAATTTTTAATTTGTAAAACACTCTCGTGCTGAAATGGAGCAATGTCTGTGTTTAATTAGGTGCATGTGTCCATAGTTTCTTTTGCTATTTTAAAGTTCTTCAGGTGCCTATTTCTTAGAACTCTTATTCATTAGTGGCCTCTCTGAATTTAAGATTCGTTTCATGATAATTACCTACTAAATATTCTAGTGTGCACTTAATTTGTCAGATTTATCTTTTAGAAAGTAGTGTTATCATGTAAAAACATCCTACGTATCTAGTGAGGTAATATTATAATTTGGTCCCAGTCTGTCCCTTGATGCCTTCAGAGTTGTGGCAATTGTAAACTAAGCCAGCATTTTTAAGCAATGCAGAATTACTGCAATAGTATATATCATTCATTCCGGACTGGAAAGTTATGATCTCATAGCTGGGCAACTAGGCAGCCAGTAAAGAAAGATCAAGAATTCAACAAGTATGATTGATGTATTTTCTCACACGATTAATTGGTTATTGCTAACTACTTTTCAATTAGGTGATCTTTTATAACTCGATATGCACCACAAATATATAATCTTTGCTGAATTTGTAGAAGGTGGCAGAAAATATCTGGACAAATTGGTTAGTGAATATCAGGGATATTGTTGTACCTGCGATTAAGCTCTCTTTATAATGTTGTAGCCTTGTTTTCTTATATCTGTTCTAAGTAGTCTTGACAAATGTAACACAAGATAGTTTAGATTTTTTATTTTACCTCAGCAGATGATGAAAAGTTTGACTATTAGATCATTAAATGTAGACAATCATTTATATTTTTATACTAGCAGTTGGAACATGTTGCTAAATGACGGTTTTTTGGCTGTCAAGCAGCTTTTGATGATTGTCTCTGTGGCGCAGCTAGAAGTTTATGTGCTTGACAAAATCCAGTAATGATAAATGCTGATCTAGATTCTGGTGGTTACTTTTCTGGGCTCCAAGCCTCAGGTTTGAGTGTACCTTTTTTAACAGAAGACTAAATTGGTTTCCTTAACTGGTTGGAATTTCTTACTCTTATAGAGTAGGATTAAGCCTTTTTCTTTCCTCTGATATTAGGAAAACAAGAACATTTTGATACAATTTCATTAAGTTATTTCTTCTTGATGGGTTAACTATTGAGGCTGATTGCTTGTTCTGTAATAGATAATTATATTAATGGCTTGTTTTGATTTAGACTGCTGAGCCTTCTTATTTGCAAAGAATAACTCTGAGGGAGCAGTTTTGGATTTACCTGTTTGGGTGGAGCATTGTACTAGTGTTCTCTGTATCTTAATTCGTAATTTCTGGTATGCTCCTCATGCCATTATGACTTTTTTAACTTTGTAATGCAAGGAAAATTCTGTCTTATGAGATTTCACATTTTCAGCTGTGCCTGGTACAAATGGGAGTATATCTTAGCACTCCGAAGACTGAGAAGTTTTCCGAGGATGGTGAGAATGACAGGCTAAAGTTTGGTCTTTCTTCAATGCAAGGATGGCGTGCAACTATGGAAGATGCTGTGAGTTTCTCTCTTTCTTCAACTTTATCGTTGTCGTAAATCCAATGATGTGAAGCTTAAGTACTTTCTGGAAGATTCTGTGAACTAAAGATGTAACATCAATTTTGTATATATGTGTGTCATAACTAGATGATCAAGGGAGAAAATTATGAATGTAATTTCATAATGCAATCATTTTATGGTAAACTTGATGCAGAACGATAGTATCAACTCTTGGAATCCACCAACAAAAGAAAAAAAAAGATAATCTCAAAATCTCCAAATTTCATTAACCTCAAATAGTAACATAACAAGCCTTTATATAGGCAAACCCTAAAAAGGGTAAAAAATTAAAATGCCATTCAAGCAAAAGAGTAAAATCTCCTCATGTGAAAATCTCTCCCTCTCGACTCATCGCCCAACTAAAGTGTCACTGGATGAGCCGCCCTTTAACGTCTGCGTGAGTACACATGCTTGAATGTGGTGTCCGCACTAACTCTCCCGGGTTGGGAGAAACTCGGCTCTGTCGAGTGGGGCTAAGGGCGGCTCTAGTAAAAATCCTAGAGATCATGATCTATCTGCCGAAGCTTCTCGTGCATGATCTACGTGCTATCAGAATTCTAGGCAGTGTCTCTATTAGACTAGGAATCAGTGAACTCCTCTATCAACATTAGATGTGATCTATTAATCTAAAATAGCATCTATCTTTTCTTTTTGTGTGGGTGGAGGAAGGTAAGTGGCAAGGTTTAAAGCATGTATATCTGGAGGGGTGAAAAATAGTTGTATCATAAGGATCATCAGGGTTGCTTACGGGAGGTTTATAGGCTACTAAATCTTCGATATTAAAAGTGGAACTAATGCCATAATTAGAGAGAATATCTATAGCATAAGTATTAGGTCTTACACATTTCAATATCTGAAAAGGTCTAGCACTATGGGCTTGCAATTTCCTTGTGGTGCCCAAAGGAAACCATTTGGGTCTAATATGAACCATGACATAATATCCAATATGAAATTCCTTAGCATGTCAATGCAAATCGCCCTATTGTTTATATTGAAGATTACTAGCTTTGATTCACTTACTTATCTTTTGATGTAATGAATGGATGCGATATGCAACTGCTTTTGCAGATTCTAAGACTCTAGAATGAAGAGACATAGAAAGAAGGTCTACATGTTTATGAGCTTTATGTGCACAGACAACCTTAGATGGACTCATGGCCAACAATGGTCGTGCCACAGGCATAGACTGTGTCATAAGAGAAGGAGAGAAAAAGTTAAGGGATACTCACCTTCGCTGTTGCCGTCGCCGATCGCCTTCGCGTGAGCTCGCGTCGGGCAACGGTGATCGGCGACGAGTAGCTTGACGACGAGGTCGATGGCGAGCGGCGAAGCTATTAGGAGGGGTGCCGTGTAGCACCTCTCATGCCACGTGCCGGTACAACAAGTGCCGACCGGCCACGCCATCCATGCTCATACTTATAGGCATATTAATAGAGTTGTTATATGCAAATTGTGCTATAGGAAGAGTGAAATCTCAGTTTCTATTATGATCACCTACAGTTCAATATAAAAGATTTCCTAGGCTACAGTTGATGACCTCTGTTTGTGTCACGACTCGAAATAGGAATCATGACTGGCCATGCACCTCAATATGCTTGAGATACACAAAGCCTTATTAATACTTTTTAAGTGTACGATGGCAAAAATAAAGAAACGAAGAAGATCTGCTTCATTAAATTTAACTAATTGCAATAATTATAAAACAATGTCATTGTTTTATGAATCTCTAAACGAAATAAATTTAACTTCTAATCTAAATAAGATCTAAAAGTGCGAAAAAATAAATAGGTGGATCCTAAGTGGAGGTGGAGTCCGGGTACGTCTCACTCAGTCGCCACGCTGACTATTATTTGAGATAGATAAATAAATAAAAAAAAGAAATTCATAAGCCAACAACTATAGCTTAGTGAATGGAATCCACTCGAAAATTAAATAAATTAAAAAAAAACTAAAATCAACAATATACATAACAATTTGCAATAGGCATATTCTTTAAATAATAATAATGATAACAATAGAGAGTCACAACTTTTAACCTTGCACAGTTTCAACATATTAACATCTTTCCAATATTTATACTATCATATGTCTCAATGGGTCTAAACCCTGTGGATTCACATCAACTAGAAGTCACCTCGAGATGACGCTCGAGACTTTCTTCATAGCTGATCCGGTTAGGGTCATCAGATGGTATCACTATGTGATCAACACACTCTGATCTTTTCCACTAACCGTTGAGAGAAGTTAGAGTCACCTAGGAATTTCTCATTCATCCTATGACTGTTTCCTAACCCCGCCAGAGTCACCTAAGAAAGTCACCTAAGAAAGTCATCTCAGTGATCTGATTTAGAATTTTCTCCTGAACTTCTAGATAGACTTGAGTCACCACGGAAAATCGCAAGCAATTTATACCGGGACTGTTCTCTAAGTCGTACCAATACTAATCTCATTTTTCTTTTCACTAAATTTAATATTTGCATAAAATATGGTGATGCACTGAGTATAATGATTAAATGTACACAGAAAATGTAACAATTAAATTTTTGCACGTAAGGATGAAATAAATAAATTTGCACACAAAAAATTTACATGGTCTGACAAAGGTACGAAATATAATAAAAATAAATATGTGAGTGAACCCACTCACCTGAGTCTAGACAAGATAACTGAAATCTCAAATCTTTAGCTCACGTACTAAAAATCACCACCTTTAATAATAAATAATAATAAAATTTTCAATTTGAATAATATCAATATTTTTAAAATTAAAAAAAAAACTAAAAAGAACTAAAATGGGTTAAATTTACCCATTGGATTGGGCTAGGCTACTGCTGGCCTGGCCCATTCTAAAAATAGAACTAATTGGGCTGGGCCAAGGCCCAGCAAAAATAATGGATTGGGCTACGGGCTAACCCGCAGCCCATCTAATTTAATTGGTTCAGGTTGGATCTTTGGATCCGAAATCCAAACTCGAACCCGAACCCGAACTTATAAGGAAAAGGGGTTGGCTAGGGTTAAACCCGAGCCCAACCAAATCCCTTTTCTTTTCTTTTTTTTTTCTCGCGAATGACGCGAGGAAGAGAAGAATCGAGGGAGAGTGTGACCGCTGGCGACCCCGCCGGAGGCGGTTCACGACCACCCTCAAGCCTCTCTACTCTCTCTCTCTTTCTCTCTCGCGACTTCGTCGTCCTCACGAGGTGGAGGAGAACTCGCGTACGATGATCGACTTCATGGCCGACGGCGATCGGAGCCACGAGGGCTCCAAAGGTGAACGCCCACGGCACAAGGCCAACGGCAAGACGCTTCCAGTGATGGAGCGGCAGTGACCAGAAGCCGTCGGCCGGCGTGAGTTACCGGCGAAGCCAAAATCCCACAAATCAGGTATTTTTGTTCTAACCTATTAAACTAAAATTAAAATGGAGGGGTGGGAGAGGGCTTACCAAGGAGTCATGTGGTGGTCTCCGATGGCTTCGGCGGGACTTTGGCAGGCCGATTCCATTGCGTGACTCCGACGGTGAGAAAGAAGAAAGTGAAGGAGGAGAAGAAGAAGAGAGAAGGGGGCTGAGGGGAATTAAGGGGAGAGAAAAATTTTAGGGTTTAATTTATAGAGCAAAGATCCCAAATCTGAATTGGATTTGGATTTGGCAAGATTTTCTACGATTGCCTCGTCGCGTGCCGGAGAGGGAGAGGGGAGAGGGTTGCACGTGCACCCTCCTCTCTCAACCATTTTTTTTTCTGGTTCTTACAGTTTGACTGTCAGTTTGGGGATGATAACTTATTGAAAATTCAATTTTGTGCCTATTGTATGTGATAAAGCTTTCCAGAAGTAATTCATAAATTGAACATCCCGATTAGACACAATAGTTTTTTGGGTATATCATATAGTTTGATTATATGGTCAAAATAAAGCTTCGCAATGTTCAAAGCATCAGATGTTTTAGTGCACAGAATGAAATGAGCCATTTTGAAAAAAAAATTGTCTACAACCACAAAGACAGGGTCGTGCTTGCAAAAAGTAAGTGGTAAACCAAGTACAAAATCCTTACTCACACAAGCAATTTGGTACAGAAAGTGGAGTGTATAGACCTGTGTTTTATAGAAAATCTCCTCATGTGAAAATCTCTCCCTCACGACTCATCGCCCAACTAAAGTTTCATTGGATGGGCTGCCCTCCTGCATATGCGTGAGTACACATGCCTGAATGTGGTGTTTGCACCAAAAGTATTTTGACTTTTCTCCCTTTCAACTAAAAAGATGAGGTTGGAAATTAATATGATCTCCTTTTTTCCATTTTCTTTGCTTTGGAAAAATCATTAGAAAGTATAATTACTGTAATAAGGAAAATTTGCTTTCGTGGACGTAATATTTCTAAATGACCAGTATAATGGAAAAATGATGGTACTCTATCAGTCAAATCAAAGGCTGAATAAAAATGTAATTTGAGTACAATGTCAGAAACTCTGAACTTTTTCAGACAAGGAGGGCATGGGGTTCCTCCAAAAGATGGTTATTCTGTTGACTAAAAGTACTTAGTTTGTAGCATGTCCATTCCAGAAGATAAGAGAAATATTCGTTTGACATCTATGCGTGACTCATTTAAGTTTGTAACCCAGCGAAAACAGAAAACAAACTTGACTCGTCAAACCTTCTCATCTGTCACTCATGAGAATGGACTCTTATTATATTGGCAGTTTAATCTTCTTGCTAATAAACTTTGTGGAACTAGGGTGATAACAATAACTGGATAGATATATTATAATTCATTCTGCATCATTATTTTAATATACATTAATCTTCCTTAAGCATGTATCTAAGACATACTGTGTTGCAGCATGCAGCACTGCCAGATCTTGATAAAATCAACAGCACATCATTCTTTGGTGTTTATGATGGCCATGGAGGTAAGCTTGCTTAAAAATTCTTTGTTGTATTACTTCTCTTTTCCCTAAAATCGATACTCGAATTATTCATGTCTAGCGTTTTCTTATTGCATCTTAAACCATTTGATGTGTCCCTCATTTTCTTTTAATCAGTATTCCTTGTGCAGTTTGTGCAACCTGTATAAGGGGCAAATACTTGTCTTTTTCTCTTTTAAAAATTTGGTTTTCCAGGGGTTTGTTTGGCAGAAATATTTATTCAACTTTCAATTGCATTTCATATTGACATGAGTGGCAAATCTGCTTTTGTTATTGATTTGTTTGCTTGAGAATATGTTTCTGATTCTGTTCTGAACTTTGAATTTAAAAACATAAAACATGTTCGAATCAGATTCCATCCCAAAAATGGAAACGCGGACGGGTCACCGTTGTAAAGTGTTGCCTTTGATCCAGGGGAATAATGGTGCCAGAAAGGGTGTTATTGAGGGAAAAAGATTGGAGAGGGCAAGGGTATTGAATTCCCAGTCAGGAGAGAGGATAATCAATCCTTACATTTATTGACCTCTGCTCACTTCCAACTGAATTCAAATATTTGGCATCAGAAGGTAATTTTATTGAAAGAAATCATAAAATTGATACAAGACATACACCGTTGTAATAGTGGTTTTGGAATCGAAATCAGAGAAACTGATATTGAGAGTTTGTCATGCGGATGTGAAACTACATTAATCTGGTTGAAGTTGGCTCAAGAAATTGTCTCAGCAGGTCATCTAGGTGATTACACTGAAAGGGTTAATATTTAATTTGGAGAGTCATCCTCATCAAGGCAGAAAACAACTAAAATGATGGTTTGACCATGTATCTTAACTCTTCAAATTTTTAGTACTTGTAGAAACATGAATATGATTGTATGCCGAAATATGTATGGCCAGAATAGTTCAATCGGGGAGCTGACTTTGACTGCAATTTAGTTTTACCTTTTCCAAGGAACAATATGCACTTAACTAAGGTGAATAGAAATGCTAACATTCTTCATCCAGTAGCATGTTGCTTTTTTCTTTGTTAAAGTTTTCTCCAACAAATATTCCTAAATGAGCATTTATCTTGTCATATGTATCATAATCTCTAGAGGAAAATCCTTGAAATGATAAGAATGAAGTTCTCTGTACTTTGTAGTACTTTCCTGCATGTCTTACAATGTTTAACAAAGTGTCTGGTGTTGTAATCTTATGCCAATAACAAGCTCACCAATATTAAATTATGAAGTTCTCTATTAGTATAATATGGCATTTAAATAGCCTTATAGATTTTGTTCCATATGATGGACAATTCCGAAATTTTATGCATAATTTGTACATTTTGTCGATAAGGGTGTCCTGAAATTACAGTACCTGCTTTACAGTAATATTTGCTTTATTCTTTCAGGAAAGGTTGTCGCTAAGTTCTGTGCAAAGTATCTACACACTCAGGTTCTCATGAATGAAGCTTATTCAACTGGTGATTTAGGTAGTTCTGTTCAAAGAGCTTTTTTCAGGTGCATAATCTATCTGTCCGAGGCATCGAGAGCTTTAGCATTGCTTTTGAAGAATTAAGCATTATTTTAGCTCATAATTACACTTCGTATACTTTCATTGCTTCAGAATGGATGAGATGATGCAAGGGCAGAGAGGGTGGAGAGAACTATCTGTACTGGGAGATAAGATAAACAAGTTCACTGGTATGATAGAAGGCTTAATCTGGTCTCCAAAAGGAAGCGACACAAATGAGGTGGAAGATGGATGGGCTTTTGAGGAGGTAGTGATGCAATTCATGTAGTGTTCATGAACTTTTAAAGTACTGCCTAATTGACATTAATGACACTGTGGGTGGTTAGTCAGGAAGAGATACTAAGCATATTAAGATTTTCACTTTAAAGTAGGAAAAAATGTATTGTTATGTATATCATTGTCATATACAAGCTACGATGTTGTTATGATACAGGAACATATGGATGAGAATATCGTTGAATTGAAATCTGTGAAGAATAGCCTTAAAGCAAGTACTCCAGCTGCAAACAAAGAGCAGCATTGGCTGGATGATGGACCGGAATTGTTTGAAGCATTTATAACTTAAAGAATTGCTGTTTCCAAGAGTGTCTTCTGATAGATTTCTGCATATCTGTTAAGCCCATAGACATGAAGGAACTGCTTTTCGAATTATCATTTGTTAAGGATCCTTGATGGTCCAGTGGAATACTTCCAAATACAGTATGGTCTTGTAGAGATTTTCATTTAAATTGTTCCTGCCAAGTGTTAATAGTTCTCTAGGAGACCCTTCTGCCTTCTTTTTTTTTTTTCCTAGCCAAGAGATTGTAGAAGTTAAGAAGCAGCATCTTATCATATTTTACTTTCTAATATAAGGGTTTTAGATTATCCAAGGATTGCCATGCTGACCGGCATAGGGTGTGCCTATCGGCACTTGCTATGCTGGCACAGAATCATTGCGAAGCCTCACCATTACTGTCACCGCCACCCTTGCCTTAGTGCCGCTGTTGCATCACCGTCACCTATGTCTTCAGCCTGTCGTCGCCCCGCCATCGTCTCTCCTTCGCCCTAGCTACGGGAGGTAGAGGCAGATTGAGGGCAGGGCTATGGCGGCACGGTATCTCTCTCCTCTATCTTTCTTCTTCTCTCTCCTTTTCTTTTCTTCTCCTCTTTCTTCTTAGCCATGCCGGCCATGCCGTCCGTGTCGTGCGTCAGCACGTGCCAATGTCAAGGGAATCCTTGAGATTACCTGTGCATCAATATATTTGCAGGAAATTTGTCCTATTATTTTTGAAGTCGACATCTCAATGCACTACTGGTGTCAAAATTTTTATATATTTGAATTTTATCATGTGGAACCAACCTTATGATAATTCAAACTAGTCTCACAAGGAATTTCTCACCAGGGACCCCACTCTGATTTCTCTGGGCCAACATCTGGGTGCACTGCTTGTGTGGCAATCATAAGAAACAACCAACTCATTGTTGCAAATGCTGGTGATTCTCGTTGTGTTATCTCAAGGAAGGGTCAGGTATGCTATGATCATTGAATGAAGAGTGTTGTTTTTCTTTTTAATTTTTCTGTAATTTAAGCTAAGCACCAATTACATGTGAAGCTTTGTTGTATCTCTTGTAATAGGCATACAATTTATCAAGAGATCACAAACCAGAGCTTGAGGTAGAAAGAGAAAGGATACTGAAAGCAGGGGGTTTCATCCATGCAGGACGAGTTAATGGAAGTTTGAATCTTTCAAGAGCTATTGGTACCTCACTATTTCTGGCAAGGGAATTTTTGTAATGTTATTTTCCACCTCTTTGCATGTCTTATAACTTGTAGTTCCTATAGGGGATATGGAATTCAAGCAGAACAAGTTTTTGCCTCCTGAAAAGCAAATTGTGACCGCCAACCCTGACATAAACATTGTAAGTAATAATTGAGATTGCCAAACTTGTAGTTGAATTGTTCATATCCATTGCAAGCCTTTCTGTTTTTTCTTTTTTTTCAAACAAATGACTTCTGACTTATAGCTTCTGTTATTTATTAGGTGGAGCTTTGTGATGATGATGAATTTATCGTTCTGGCATGTGATGGCATTTGGTATGGCTTTTTCTGTAATCCATTCTATAAATTGTTTGTGGATACTTTCATATTTTTTCATGTAAATAATCTTGATATGCAGCATATCTTTATTATACCTTCATTCATATTAAATCATTGTATACAATACATATTTGCTTGTATTTGCTAGAATTTGAAAGGGAATGACCATTTGATTAGACCTGTCAAAAGCTAGTGTTTTAAACTTACTGATTCATTGATTCCCCTTAAACTCCAATATGCAAACATTTGAAATTCTTGTTAATTCATGTACTGTAATTGTAAGTTGGAAAGATTCTTGCATATAAAATA
Source organism: Typha latifolia (assembly GCF_019914945.1). Lineage (NCBI taxonomy): Eukaryota > Viridiplantae > Streptophyta > Magnoliopsida > Poales > Typhaceae > Typha > Typha latifolia. Next base: position 1,614,949 of record NC_133093.1, read on the forward strand.
ATACAATCTCTATAATTCTCAGAGCGCCTCTTTTACCAGCTCAAGCACACATACACCCATGTCATGTTGTCCTATGTGCAAGTATTATTGTTTCGGTGTTCCACTTAACCACAATATATAATTTGAGGGTAAAATTTGTTTCATCACAATGAAATCAATTACATGCATATTGTCAACCATGGTTGGAATTTCCCTCTTTGCTTAACAAAAAGTGAAAAGTTCTTCATTGTCTAAGGGAAGGAGAAATTTTGACATGTTCAGAAGACAATCAGGAAAGCAATGAAATATCTATTTTGTACCAAATGATGTAGTAATTGCTGTCCTCATAATTGCATTCAAAATGTCTGACCTGAAGCAGCTGAGTCGTTGGAATCTCAATAGCATGGAATTGGTACTGAGACTTTATAAACTCATCTTTAGGGGCATCTTATATTGGACTTGCCAGTCATCCTTCCAGTTAAAATTCCTCCTATTTCCTAGTTTGTCCTTCATGAATTTGATGCTCATGATGTGACTGTCAACTAGGGGTGTAATCGAGCTGAGCTCGACCAAGCTCGAATTGAAATTAATTTTGAGCCTATTTATAGAATCAAGCTTGAATTGAAATAATCTCAATCCAAGCCTATTTCAAGCCAAGGTCGAGTCTAAACTAGCTGATCAATAATCAATTTCAAGTCTGAACCAATTCAAGCCTAAATCGAACCTGATCAAGCTTGATTCAGGATTGAATCAAGGTTAAAACAAGGTATGATTCAATAGTGAAGGCATAAGAACTAAATATTATATTAATATTTTTTAGCCTTATTGAGCCAAGCTTGATCGAGCCGGCCCATGATCAAGTTTGGTTCGAAGTTAATTTCAAGCCTATTCTACGAATCAAGCTTGAATTGGCTCACTTTCGAGATGTGCTTGATCGAGCCTTAGCGAGTTGAACTCTTAATTTCGAGCCTGTCCTGCAGATCAAGCTTGCATAGGCTCGTTTTCGAGACGAGCTTTATTGAGCCTTAGTGAGCTGAACTCTTATTTTTGAGCTTGTTCCACGTATCAAGCTTGAATCAGCTCACTTTCGCATGAGCTTGATCGAGCTTTAGCGAGCTGAACTCGAGCGAGTTCAAGCTGGCTCGATTATTTTGACAGCCCTACTAATCAACATAGTACGGTTGAGTGGTTGTCAACAAAAACTCTTAAGTAATGAACTTTCTTCCAGTATGCAACTTAGGGTACTAGAAACTGTAAGTAATGAATTTGCATACAACTTACGGCACTAGAAACTTGGTCGAACAAATGGTTTATGAGCAATATAGTGGTTAAATGAGCATATTAGGGAAGCTGGCAGAATCCTTTTGTTAACATTTGTTGGGTGAAAGTGGAAATTCTGTGTTATACTCGCCTTCTGGACCATTTTGTTTCTTTGTGTTTATTTTCTTTAGAAGCTTATAAAGAGATTTCCCCGAAACTCATTAAGCTATCATAAATTATATTTCCTGTGAGCATAAGATTCAAACTGCGACATCCTTAGGAGTAATTTGTTACATTCCCATTGTTCCTAACAACTTTAGTAAGTGACGATCCCTAATTATGTCTTCTGCCAGGGACTGCATGTCAAGTCAGCAAGTGGTGGATTTTGTCCGCGAACACATAAGCTCGGTTAGTAGTGTCTCCTATGACTTAGCAGTCCTAATGTTCTAAGATTGTTGTGGTTGACAATAGTTTTTGTTTTCTTCATTGATGCATGAATATCTGTCACAATCTTTAGTTAATTTCAAAAGATGGCGATCAAAAGTTGTGCTTCTTTCAACTGAAAATCCTATTTGCAGGAGATTCGCCTGTCTGCCGTGTGTGAGAGAGTACTTGACAGGTGTTTGGCACCATCAACAATTGGCGAGGGATGTGATAACATGACGATGATTTTGGTGCAGTTTAAAAAGCCAACTGACTTGGCTACTTCTTCTGCTTCTGACCACTCAAGACAGCCTGCAGCAGGGAAACAGATGAAGTAAGTCCTCTGCCATCCGAAGTCCAAATATTCCAATTTCATACTGTGAACAATTCCTTTTTGACCAGTGACCAGCATTGAGTAAAATGGATCCTGAAAGCCACAGCTGAAGTGTCTAATTGCAATCATTTAGCAGGGGAGGTGCTAAGGAAATGTAAATGTATATTGCCATTAACTTGTCTGAGATGCTTTGCTCTTTTTGTTGGTCCTGGTGTCTCATAACAAGTAGGTCGGAGCAATGTTATCTTGTCCAAAGTCACTAAATAATTTAGCTGTATGAAGTTGTTTTGCAAGGTAAATCCATTTGTATGCCATCCTGTAAGTTCTCTTTTGCTTCTTTTAAAAATGTAAAGTGCTCATACTTGCTCTGATGATTATGTAACATAGTTCTGTGAAGTGCTTGTCTTTCTGACCATATTGTTGAGTTTATGCAATTGTTTCGCACAATATAGTAGTTTTTCTTTTAGAGAAGTGGGAATTTAATAGTGTCCTAGATAAATCGGTGACGTTGAGATATGAACTTGGGTACACTCATTCAACATGAATTCTTTTAGCCATTCAAGTATTATCGTATCGGTTAGCACTATATAGTAGTTGCATGTACCATTTGTTCAGCGCACTGTGAAAGTGCTCTCATGGGTGAAGCGCTTGCTCTTCCGACGGCCTTAAAAAGGAGCTTCGCACGACCCAAATGTCGTCAAGCTGCTGGATCTTTTTAGTCTAGCTATTAAAGAATATGTTTGTAAAGATTTGATACATCTTGTAACTTTACTTCTCTTTGCGAATTCTATGTCTACAGATTTTTTATATAAAAAAAATATATGGGATTTTTGACTCAAATATTTTGACTCTTTAGAATTGCTACTATGGTTAAGTTTTAATGGAATATTTGTAAAATATTGTTGTTAAAATGACTAAATTACCTATTTTTCAAGTTTAGAGTGTAAAGTATTTATCAATTTTTTTCTTGTACTGTAATACTGTACTACTTTTTAACCATTTCTAAATAATTTATGCAGGGGTAAAAAAAAATCTTTTGCAATCTAAGTTCAGTTTTAATTGTAATTAGTTAAATTTAACTAACATAATGATATTTTAAAAGAGCACAATAATTTCGATGGTGATTATAATATTTTAAAAATTGCATTTTTATCCATATGGCAACCGAAAGAAAGGTAGATACTTCGCCACTCTCGGATCCGGATCTGGACCCGGATCCGTATCCCATCATTTTTCACCTATAACGGTCCTCTCAGAGTAAATTTACCAAAAAGGACTTTTGGATCGTCGTTCATATATTTTTCCCGCGCTCGTCTTCTCTCTCCCTCTCATTCACTCGGCGACGCTTCCTCTTTCCCAATCTTTTGTTAGTCCAATCAATCAAGAGTATCACCTTCTCCGTCCAAAATCCTAACCCTAACCCTAATCCGCCATCGCTTCTCCTTCCAAAGCTCTCTCTCCTTTGCCGCTCTTATGGAATTCCGGTTCCGATCCGGCGACGGGAGGCATCCTTCGTTCCCTTCGTCCTCCTCCTCCCAAGCCTTCTTTGCCGCACATCCAACGCGAGGTAAAAACTTTGGATTTTTCCTTTTTTGATCTTGAATCCGTTAATGGATTTGGGGAGCAGCAGGTTCGGCTAGGGAAGTGCTGCGAAGAGAGATCAGGGAGGTGATTCGGGACGAGATACTGAGAGAGGAGGTGAGGAGGGAGTTGGAAAGCGAGGGTTTGGTTTCTGCCAGACGAATGAGAGTGGAGAAATTGCATGCGCCAATGGCGGCGGTACCATTTGCCCCTGAAGCTATGGCTAGAAATGGCCTTGGATTCGGTACGGCGACTGCGAGTCATCTAGTGGAACTTGGCTTGGATGGAAGTTTTCCTCTTAATTCTTGCCGCAGAATTAGGGATATTGAGTTGCGATCAGAGGTGCTCGCATAGTCTTCACATTCTGATTTAATTTCTTTTTGCCTGTTTCATTTTGTTTTACCTGAGATAATTTCTTATCTAGATTCAAAATGTAGTTCTGTTCTTACTAGATAATTAGGAGTAGCACTCAATCGATCTGTAACTGTTCGTATTGCTTATTGGTGCCATTACTTGGATAAGGAATGATATTGATAGCTTGAAATTAATGTAATTTATTGATAATTTCACTGTGGAGAACAACTCTCATAGTGAAAGTCTCATTGTTATGCATGTTTACAGTTCCACACCTTCTTTGTCTGCCATTTTGATGATCAAGATCACTTGTCAGGTTTATCAGATTACATGTGTAGCAGTTTGGATAATAGAATTACAAATGTAAATAGCTACGGAATCTAACTCATCGTTTAGGTGAATACATTTGTCTATGAAGCTGTCTCAATATTTGAATTACATTAGATAGATAGCCTTGATATAGAACGTAATGTCAGTTAGATGGACTATATACTTGAATTTTTACATACTAACTTGCAGGTGTCTGGAACCAAGAGGAAAGCAGTTGTAAATCCAAGGAGTAGCAAGCACCAGAAGCCATCTGAGGAGGAATGGTCCTGTGCTATCTGTCAGGTGACCGCAACCAGTGAAGCTTCGCTAAACGACCACCTCCAAGGTAAGAAACATGAGGTGAAGCTTGCAAACTGCAGGGTCAATGTAGCTACAGCCAAGAACAACTGCATGATCAATGCAACACCACAGGCAGAGTATGAGGCAGAACTCATGCCTGTCAAGGGTCAGAAGAAAATAACTTTGCGAGTGGATGGAAAGATGCACGAGGTGCTACACAAAAAGAAGCTCCTATGGTGTGAGAGATGTAAGGTTAAATGCCATAATGCCGTCATGATGGCTGCTCACCTTAGAGGGAAGAGACATAATTCCCAGCCTGAGGAGGTGGAAGAGGAGCATCCAACTTGAGAAGCAAAAGAAGTTCGTGCTGAAGTGGAGAAATATGTGCATGCAAGAAAAATCTGTAAGTGCTCTCATTCTTTGATGAGATACAGACGTGCAGTTCTATTTATTTCCTTATTTTTAGCTTGATTAGGCTGGATTTAATTTCTAGTACTAGATGCTATGAAGTATTAGCAAATGACTTGGATTCTTGGCAAAATTTACTCCTTTGTCGATCTTAGTAATTTTGTTGATAGACAATTATACAAACCTCGCTATATGATTGATATCCATATAGTACTCGAATTGCATAATATAGCCATTTACACAGTTACATTCATGTTCTCTGTTTTAAATGACATTTATGTGGTTTTGGATAAAGAGTGATGTGGTGTTTCAAGCATATTTTGTTCTATTATTGCAGATTTATTAACCATCAGTTGTTTGATTGGTTTGATTATTTTATGAAATATAGAACATAAATTAAACTTTTAATTCTTCTCCTCCATGGATTAATACAATGTCGGTCTAATGGTGGGAATTAGGAGAGTGAAAGAAAAGTAATTTGGAAATTGCAAATATATTTCATTTGAAAACAAAAGAGTTTCCTTGTCAATAGCTTCTTTTAGGAATTATTAGGTTAGTAATCCCAAGGTGTTATATGATCTATGTCATGGAAATAAAGAATTAACTTGGAAATAGAGAAACCGCTGTCTTTCTTCTTCTTTTTTTGTTTAAACACATGCTGCAAGATGAAAAATTCCAAATTATATTTATTTTTCTCTATGTGTAGCCTGCTAAGATTTTTATTTGGATTTAAGCAGGGGTTTTCAATATAGCTCTTTTTTGGCTTGAAATTTTGTTCCACTCTTGATCTCGAAATATAATGAGCCAAATACAAGCTAGACTTAGCTCGTTGCTTAGCTTGATATATATGTATATATATATATGCTTAAATAGTCTTTGGATTTAAATCAAATGGTTGAAAATTAATGTTAATATGTATTCTAGGCACAATTTGAGCTAGGTGAATCTTTTAACTTTTGGCAATGAAGAACTATTAAATATCAACATAGCACTTAACCTTTTGGCTCAACTCGACATCTACGGTCGCTCTTTCTTTTCTTCAAACTTGCTAATTTGATCGTATAGCAATTTAGTTATGATCGAACGTATTGGCAACTAATGATAATAGGGATAGTTTAGTCAGTTGTTATAAATTAATTTGGATGGAAAATTTAATAGTTATAATTCGATCTAAACTTCGTAAGATTATGCTTAAGTTTAAAGTACCTAATTGTAAGTTAAAATTAGGGCAAACTAGGTGGGTTTAAATTATAATTTGCTTTTTTATTTAGGGAATTTACATATAATACTCTTTTTTTTAATAAAATTATAGTTTACACTCTATATTTTTTTGATTTATAAGTAGAGTTTTATAATTTAACGAGTATATGTAGAAAATATCCTACTATTAGATCGGTTAATTAAACTTAACTAAACATCTAGATTAAGTTAATTATATTAAAAAAATATTCTCAACTAAGTCATACTAAGAACAATTTAGTTATTTTTAGAAATAAGAGTATTTTATTTATTTTAGAAAGAAAATATCTCTACTTAATAAAATATTTTTACGATGTTAGTTTAAATCTAACTTAAGGTATTTTCTGTATATATTTGCTAAATCATAGAGCGTAAACTGCAATCTTATTAAAACGGAGTATTTTATATGCAAATTATTCTTTTATTCATGTTTCTCATAGCATAACATGAACTAAAGTATGAAGATTTAACTTTAAAATTCGTTAATTGTTACCTAGCCTAGAAGTGAAATGACTTTCACCATCTAAGCTCAGTTTCTACTTAGAAGTTTGAATACGTCTTAATAAATAAACTATTTTTTAAATAATAAATAATAAATAAAAACCCTAGTAAAGGATGTGACAGACATTAATCAAACATTTTATGGATGCCTATCGCCAATTCCAACAAATCAAATCTTGACTTATGTTCGACGGCATATAAAAGCCGGTCGACTCGGAGTTAATCTGACCGGTTTCACTCCCCCCTCTACCTACCTGAATCACATAGAGTTAAACGCTTAAATTTAAAGTATAAAAAATTAAAATTAATCACAAGGAGTTAAATATAATTTGCTCGTTCATGTAAGCAGCGGACACGGATTGTAATTTTATTAGGTTCAAAAGTTTTAAATGAGTCTTTTGCTATTCATTATACATAATGATAATAAATTAAAAAAATGTTAATCAATAAGAATATATATATATATATATTTTTTTTTTTTTAAAGTAGTAAAGAATGTGACAGGCGTTAATCAAACCTAGCAACAAACATCTTCAAGTCCCAATCCAAGATTTATTTTTTATTAATAAACAAATCAAATCGTGAGTAATCTTCCACGACATTTCTAGAGACTAGAGAGAGACATAAAGAATTTTCTTGTTAGAAATAATAATAAGGATGGGTCCTTTTCTCACCTTATTTGTTGTATTTGATGATGACAAGCACTTTGAGTGGAAGAAAAGGGAGTTGCCCTTAATATTAAAAAAATTATGATAAATTTATAAGGAACTAGTAAAATTTTATTTATTTTTAATCTTAATCTAAAAAAATATATATAGAGGAAGATCATTTTGCATCTATATTCACTTTAAATAAATAATTTGTTTGCTCTTCAAGTATCTTAGACGTAATGACAATAACTTGAACACTTCTTAATCCATAATTTGAAAAATAAGAAAATTTGTATATAATACCCTGCTTTATAATATAACTATAGTTTACACCCTATATTTTTATTATTTACAAATCGAGTCATCTGATTTAAAAAATATTTTAGGTTAGATTTGAACTGATATTGTCAGAATATTCCGTTAAGTAGATATATTTTATTTTTAAAATAACTAAAATACTCTTAGTATGACTTGGTTAAGAATATTTTTATAATTTTTTTAGTTTAGTTAACTTAACTCAGAGATTTGATTAAGTTTAACTAACTGATCTAACGGTCGAGTATTTTTTTACACATATTCGTTAAATCATAAGGACTCGATTTATAAATAGTAAAAATATAGAATGTAAATTATAATTTTATTAAAAAATAAACAGGGTGTTATATACAAATTTCCTTAAGAAAAAAAAAAAAAAGAATTAGTAAAGGATGTGGCAGGCATTAATCAAACCTAGCAACAGACATCTTCAAATCTCAATCCAAAATCTAAGGAACAAATCAAACCGTGAGTGATCTTCCACGGCATTTCTGGGGAGGAGACAAAAGAGGTTTCTTAATTAAGGATATTATAATAATTAATAAGGATGACTCCTAATCTACGTTATTAGGAGCTCATCGCCGTGCTTAATTTATATTTAGGTTAACATTTATCATACATGTATATTTAAAGAAATAGATCTTGTATTTAAAGAAATTTATTCTTTAACTATGCCTTCCAATTAATTAATCTTTATTCTTAATGGTATTCAAATTTGAAATTTTGCATACTTTTCAACCTTTTGAATCATTCTTTTGATTATTGATGTCTTTAATTTTAGCACTTGTGCTGAATCAATTGTTTTGGCATTCCTTCAAACTTTATGATGAAGGAAACAAAACAAAACATAATAACTAATTGAAACATATATGCTCGATTTATAAATAGTAAAAATTATAGGATGCAAATTATAATTTTATTAAAAGACAGAGTGTTATATGCAAATTTTCTTAATTCAGGGGTGACGTGATAGAGATAAAATTTCAATACATGCTAAATCTAATAATAATATCCCCTATATAGTTCTTCCAATAGATTTAATACATGCTAAAAATTATCCGGACTCTCTTGTTAGTGAACGGCTTAAAAACAGGGTCAAAAATTCCCTTGACTATTCGGGTCCTAGTTGAAGATATAAAAATCCTAACTAGCAATTTTCAAGATTACGAAGTTATTCATATATGTGCTGTTGGTTTGCTAAGCGGGATAGAACCGTAGGTTATGGTTGTACTTGGACTAAGTCCTTCCCCTGATCTTCTATAGTTTTTAGCTTCTGACTCTAACGGAGCTTTTTATAACTATGAAAGTTAATAAATCTCCTCTTTTTTTTTTAAAAGAAAGATTTAATACCTAAATAAGTATGTATTTTATTTTCTACACTGATAGAAAAAATGCTAAACTATTTAGTATTTATTAAAATAACAATCTCAATGATTTAGTCTAAACTAAACCGTTAATATATTACCGTTTTATATCTAGACTTGATGCGGATAAGATTAATATTTTATATAATAAGTAAGAAGATGCTGACGTGTTCAAAATAGACAGCTTTAGATATTAAATTGTTTGGATAAATAAAAATAGGAAAATTATAATTGTAGCACGGCACGTGTCAAAACCGGAGAAACACGTGCCGGACGTTAACAACCGGGAGTTCTAAAACCACACGCCTTTTATCTCCTCATGTATGGATAACCTTATCCACTTATCCCCGAAAAGTAGGAATAAAAACTACGAATAGGTAAAGTAAAACCCGGATAAGATAGAAGCCATACACGTGTAAAGGACGCTTGCGGGATCCACGTACGCATCCGTCAACGACCCGTTATAACGGATCGGGTACTCGACCCGATCCGCAACAATGAGACGAGTCCACGAGAAGAAAACCCACCAGACCCAGTCTTTATAATTTACTAGGAATTTTACGATTTACACCCTAATTAATATTTAAAACTTTTCAAATAAATATCATCACATCGATTACAATTAACTAATTACTGTTAAAACTAAATTTATATTTTTAAAAGACTATTTTATCTTTGTATAAATTGTTCAAAATATTTCTAAAGCTATCTAAAATTGCTCGACATCATTGTATATTTTATATTTATATTGTAAACTTTAATAAATAATTTGGTACGAATATTTTATAAAATTTTGTTAAAAATGAACCCTAACGGTAAATTTTTTAAAAGTAAAAAAATTTCAGTGGAAATTATGTAAACAAAATATTTTTTAATGTCTTTTAATTGTAATACGAGCAAAAGTGAGGGTGTAAATTATAAACTGTAAAATTACTAGTTTCTCCTATTTTATAGAGAGGGAAAGGATAAGGACGAGGCTCTCGTGACCTCGTCCTCTCACGTGCGCCACGCCAGCATCGGATCCGCGTCCTAAATCCGCATCCGATAGAAGCCTTTCTCCTCCCTCCTTTTTGCTATATAAACACCATGGAGATGGGCGTTCTCGATTGCAATAACTATTCTTTCTTTTCCTAAGCTAGAAAGAAATCTTCGATTAAAGGGATTTCGTAATCCATGGCGATGTCGATGGGATTGGTGGGTTCGGTTGGATTGGACGGGAGGAGGTGGAGGAGGAAGGCGGCAGAGAGGGGTTCTGGTGTGAGGTGCTCCGCCGCCGCGGCCGGGAGCTTAACGGATCAGTATCGGATGCTTAGGATCCAACCGGGAGCGACGGAGAAGGAGGTGAAGAAGGCGTTCCGGCAGCTCGCGCTTCAGGTTGGTCTTCCGCTGTTGCTTAATCTTTGCATAGAGTTCGATGGTTTTTGGTATTGGCTGAGTTTTGAGGTGGGGGAAAGATTGGATTTTGGGTGGTTAAATAAGCTTAAATTGTCTACGGAATCATTCTCAAATCAAAATAAAAAAAAAAGTTGGATCGATGTGAGAGTTCCCAATATTTTTTTTTAAAATTTTTTTTACTGCTTGGGGAAATTATATTTTGGGGGATATGGCAGGTCTTTTAGGATACAATAATCGAATTCTGAATTTTGAAAATTTTTTTTCTTCAAAAAATTGAGTATATCTCGAAACTTTAGGGTCTTTTGTGCAAACTTACTTGAAGATTTTTAGCTTGGGGATTCTGAGAACTTTAATTTGGTTCAGACTTCACAAATTTACGTTCCTAAAGTTAAAATCTTTTTTTCTCAACCAATCCTCTTGGCAGTATCATCCGGATGTTTGTAAAGGGAGCAATTGTGGCGTCCAATTCCATCGGATCAACGACGCATACGATGTGAGTTTTAGCTATGCCTATAACCTGTTTGTCAAAATGACCAACTGCCCACAAACTTAGCACCTGAGCTGATCATTGCAATGGTTGTCATGCTTGCAGACGATAATGGACAGATTGCGGCAAGCGGAGGACGACGCCGGCGAGCAATGGCAGTCACAAGAATGGAGCGCCGCCGGCGGCGACGACTACGACGAGCAGATGAGGGGGATGTATGACCCTGCATGGGACTTGTGGGAGGAATGGATGGGATGGGAGGGGGCTGGCATTAGAGACTACTCCTCACACATCAACCCCTACATCTGATGATGGGCTTCTCTTTCTCTTTTCTCTTCTCTTCTCTCATGAGACAATGCACATAGATTTCTTTTGGATTTGTGTACATATGTGACTATTGTGGCATTTCCCCCTTGTAAGTGTTCTAACCAATTGTAAAGTCAAAGAGACTAAAAATAAAAACAAATATTATATAATTTATAATAAGTCCTCATTGTCCTAATATATTTCCTCTCTTATGGGTTGATTTTGGAGCTTGATTCTTCCTGTGTTCTTCTGCTTTGTTTATGTTATTTTTATTTTATTTTAGCCTGACCACTTAATTAGAATCCTACTCGATCCGACTATAGACTGAATCCAAGCCAGCCTCTTCAAAGATAATCTCTAAAAACCAACCTAGAAAAGGGATGAACCATTATATCAGCATTTATGTAACATTATTTCTAGTTTGATGTTGGGTTTAGTTAATAGCCTACATAATTTGTTGATAGTGATCATCATCCTGAGTTTGTACCTCTCCTTCTTTGAATTGCACTTATAATGTTGGATCTCTTGCCCCTCCAATTTGTAACTCATCTTCTGATAATAGTAAAAAATAAGTCGGATTGTATTAAGTATACAGTAAGATTCTTTTTTTAATTGACTATCGAGAATAAAATTGAAAGAAAAATATAGAAAAAAAAGATCGATCACAAGAGACTCTCTTTTTTTCCTCCATTCTCTCTTTAAAAGCGAAAGAGAATATTCAAGGAAGGTATCAAATATAATGCAAATTTTTGCAAGGCAACTAATTTAATTTTATTTCTTCGGCCGTTTGTTTGTTTTATTATAATAATTTTATTTTTAAATATAAATAATATTTATCAAAATTAAAATTAATATCATATATCAACCTAATTACTATTTTATCTTATTATATATCAAATTAAAAAGCATTCATAGTAATTTTATAAAAATTAAAATATTTCTTTCTCATCTTTTACTTCACTTTATATCACATAAAAAATCACCATTATTCTAATTAATAAAGAGACTATTTTGAGGAATGTCTATTCTACAATTAATTTTATTCAAAAGTATTATTACACCTTTTTTTTTCTGAAAAAGAAAAAAAGAAGAAGCCAAATGTCACGTGTCAACACTCGAGGAACACGTGCCGCGTAGCATAAGAACCGGGCTCCCTTCCTCAGACCAGACGCTTTTATCTCTCGATAACTCATAAACGGATAAGCTTATCTAGTTATCCCCAAAAAGTAGGGATAGAAACCTATCACTCGAATTAAAACCTGGATAAAATTTCAGCCAACCACGTGTAAAGCGATGTGCCACGGATCTCGGCCTCCACGAGTCAGTACGAATGGACTTAACCCCACAAGACGTAGGAAGGGCAAAAGATTCCCAAGACACAATATTCAAATAAACCCCTTATATTATTAACAATCTTTACTTATTAAGAAAAACTAACTTTACGGAGTAAAAAATGATAAATACTTAAGAAATTAGGTTGGAAATGACGAAATTATTAAAGTTACGGGGCTTCCTGTGTAAATTAAATAGTGGAATGGATAAGGACGAGCCTTTTCTCCTCGTAGGCGCCACGCCAGCATCGATTTCGGATCCTAATTATCCGGGATCCGATAGAGGACCTCTCCCCGATTTCTACATAAACGCCATGGAATTGGGCTTCTTCGCCATCTCGCTTTCGCTTCTCTATTGGAGCTAGAAAGTAGTCTTCGATTAGGGTTTTGCAGTCCATGGCGATGCCGATGGGGATGGTGCGTTCGGTTGGGTCGGATTCGCTGGTCGGGAGGAGGTGGAGGAAGGCGGCGAAGAAGGGTGGTGGAGTGAGATGCTCCGCCGCCGCCACAGTCGGGAGCTTGACGGATCAGTATCAGATGCTTAGGATCCGACCCGAGGCGACGGAGAAGGAGGTGAAGAAGGCGTTCCGGCAGCTCGCGCTTCAGGTTGGTGGTTGAATGAATATTCCTTGAATCTTTCCATTGTGCATGACTTTTGGGGATATTGTGGAGATAAAAAAAGAAGAAGAGTTTTTGGGATAATTATTTGATTCAAAATCTCCTAAATTTCGTTTCTCTTCGGCAGTATCATCCCGACGTTTGCAAAGGAAGCAATTGCGGTGTTCAATTCCATCGAATCAACGAAGCCTATGATGTGAGTTTAGCTATGTCTGTTACCTGTTTTGTCAAAATGACTTCCGCCCACAAACTTAAAAACTGATCATCAACAATGGTGTTATTATATTCGCAGACGATAATGAACAGATTGCGGCAAGCGGAGGACGACGCCGACGAACAATGGCCGCCGCAAGAATGGAGCAGCGACGGCGACGACGAGCATATGAGGGGGATGTATGACCCCACATGGGACTTGTGGGAGGAATGGATGGGATGGGAAGGGGCTGGCATTCGAGACTACTCCTCACACATCAACCCCTACATTTGATCGAGATGGGCCTTTGACCTTTGTCATGAGACAATGTACATCAATTTGTCAACAAGCAAGTGTATATATAAGCTTTTCTGCAACTCTTCGTTGCCTTTCCCCATTTTTGGTGAGAAAGGTGTGCAATCAAAGCCAGTTCTATCCTCTTTCTTCACCTAATTTGTGGAAAGTGGATATATGTCATTGAAATCTTTTCACCTAATTCAGTTTTTATTTTCGCAGATCATAAATCTTTCTAAGTATTTATTCTAATACTTATGAAAGAAATTGGAAAAAAATATTAAATATTAACTTCAATTTGGAGGGGAAAAATTAAATCTATGTAATGAAGTAAAAGATAAGTAGATAAGGTTTGAGCTAATATCATTTTGGGGCATGAATTAATTTTATACAATAAAGATACCATCATAAATAGAACATTTTCTCTCTCTCTCTATATATATTATCAAATGTTATCAAGTAACATTATAAAGTTTTACATGAATCTAATTTTAAATATGTGGCATAATAATTCATCATAAAGTAGATAATGCATCCTTTTATCTCAATTAATAATTTCTCTTTATTTCCCCGGTATAAAAGGGGTTTTATTTGAATCCTTTTATTTCTCTAGGATAACGAAAGTTTAATTTTAAGATTTGAAATTTAAAAAATAGAAAAAAAGGAAAAAAAAGAGAGAGAAGAAAAATGGACGTATACATCCCTAGATTATCTAATTGTTTTGCTCTACCTCCTCCATAAATTCTGTTAAATAATTATTAGAAAATTAACTAAATAATTAGATGGATAAAAACTTTATTACGTTTGAATTTGCCATGAAGGCAACTAAGAGAGAGAAGAAGAAAGAAGGAATAATAGAGTTTAGGGTTTAGGTTCGTCAAAAAGTTACAAATTATTTATACTAGAATTTGTAACGAAATATTAACGAAGAGACTTAGTGGTATATATGTATATATTTTAATAGTTGAGGGGTTAATATGTAACTAATCCCAACATTTTATTTAGGCTTGGGTTACGAGGCCAACTGGGATTTTCGCATTTCGACCCCTAAAAAGTAAAAATAGTGAAAGATGAGGGTAAAAATCGCAATAAACATACAATGCAGGGTGTAAAATGTAGAGGTGATACAATCCATCCAGACTTCAAGAGCTATGACGCTAATCGGGAGCAATTCTATCCTCAAAAAAGTTTCTCCTTTACCTCACCTTTGGCTTCTCTCCAATGGCGTCTACGAGTGCTCTTGCCGCCCAAGTATCAAACTCGATCCGGCCTATTGCCCTAAAAGACTCCTTCTCTCCCTCGTCTTCCCTCAGTGAGTGATTCTTCTCAAACCCAGCCCGATAATTAGGTTTTTACCTGACGTGAATGTTTGTTCTCTATTTCTTCAATTTGGTTTTATGGCATGGGTCTACGTTTCTGTTCATCTATTTGTAAATTTATGAGTATAATTGTTTAAACCCTTTATAGGATCGGATTACAAGGTTGTACTAAGTTTTCTGGCTGGGGGGCAGATGCCCTAAATTGCTTATTTGATAGCAAAATCTGAAATTGTAATCAATTTTTTATGTTAGAAATTTAGTTCAATTTGCACTTCTTTCTCCCGCTATCCGCATTCGAAGTAGAAATCCATCAAGAAGTGGTACTTGAATTCTGATAAAAAGATGTTCCGTTAGATAGAAATAGGTAGTTGATTTAAAATTAATTCTTTCCATGTTTACATGGAGGGTTTGTAGTTTGTGTTATTCTCTTCAATAATGTGCATGTTTTAAAGTGGGATCCAAGTTACCTGAGCTGACGAGTATTGAAGGTTCATCCAATAGATTGTCAAATAATAATCTCATGCTGTGATCACATTGTCATAAATTCTAGCTCAACCTGAAGTTGAATGTGGTTTAGTAAGGAGCACCTAAATTTACTGCTTTCTCAATAATAGCTTAAAAAAGGAAGCAACTTTCTTACCTTTGCCAACTAGAGGACATACGATTATGTTACCCATGAGGCAAATGTAAGGGGATGGAAGAATGAAAAGAGTGGAGGAGTTCAGATGTCCACCCCCCTTTTTCATACTAATTGCTTGAGCATTATTAGCTGTAGATTAACACATTTCTAGTCTTGTTTCTACCTCTCTCTCTCTTTTCCTTCTTCCAGTAACATCCATAGTGCCTTCCAGGGTAACTGGGAAAATATGAAACCAGTTAAGTAATTTAGTATTCATCTATATCACGGTGGAACTCCTCCCACTACCCAAGAACAAAAAGAAACAAAATATAAAGAACCCTAATCTTTATGATGTCAATGACCTTACATCTAGGAGACTATAACAATTTGCTGCTATGCAGTTTTTTCTTGTTTAATGGATTTTTCTGTTAGAACTACAGATGCACGTCATGTATTTAATATAGCTATTTAGCTGTGTATAACAGAGAATGTGCTTTTTATGCATGCAATTTCAAGTTGCAGGATTTTAGAGCTTTTTGTTAATTTATTGATTGTTTTAGTTAAATTTGGATCTTTCTCTTAAGGTGTGTTTAGTTGCTGGGAAGTATAGGGGTAGTGAAGTGGTTACTCTCTATTGCGTGGTTGTAAGAAGTGAATAGAAGTGATTTTTCATTTTTCTGATCTCTAAATTATTAAACTTTTTTGGTTTTGGCCCAATCCATTTTCTCTCCGAAGGAGAGAGAGTAATACTTCCCAACTCTAGTTACCAGTCACATATTTTGTATGCGACTATTAAGTTCCTAAAAGACTTTATGTTTCAACCCATATTATATTCTTTTTGAGTTTTTTTTCTACATGTATACCCTTCTAAAATATCTTATTTACATTTATACCCCTCTAAATTTAATATTTATTTTAAACATTTTAAAATTTTGGTTTTTGCATGAATACTTTTTAAAACCTTTCTTTTTGCATGGATATCTCTTAAACCTAACTAACCATTAAAATTTCACCAATTTGATTATAAACAGACAAAAATACCCTTATTATTGTTCTCATACAGTTCTTTCAGTATGAGTATATATGTCTTTTTTTTTAATATTTAAAGTATTAAAGATTTTACCTTGTAATCTTTCAGAAGTAATCTGAAGAGTATCCATGCAAAAACTATGGCTTTTAAGGAATATACACACAATTCTTTTCTTACCGCTACGGACAAAGAATGGAGTCCTTTTTTCTTTCCTTCTTGATCATAACTAAGAAAGATGGGTATAGACGTAATTTGTTTTGAAGTTCTAATTTCTATTTTACACTTCCCCAACCAAACAATGAGTAAGAAACTAAGTTTCAATCTCACACTCTCTGTCCTGACTAAACATTATGAAGTTATAAATTTGTTAAGAAGTTCCTAGTAACTTTTACTTCTCAAGATTATTTCAGTTCCCAACAATCAAACACGTCCTTAGCTAATTTTCTTTTAAATGATTCTTTTGGTACACTTGGTTACTATTACATATCTATATGCATGTCTATATGCTTATGTTCATTTAAATGTTCATCCATCCTCTTGTTTTCTTTTGGTTTGAGGATTGGAGCATTTCAAAACTGAATATGATCTATTTCTGCATGATTTTCAGGTTATAAGCTAAATAAAAGTAGTGGACTATTTTTTCCATGCTCTGTTGGAAAAAGAGCACATATACGGAAGTCTCTCCATGTATATAGTTTATTTGGAGGAAAGAAGGAGAAGAGTGAGGGTAGTGATGATGCTCCATCAAAGGTGAGCATGCTAATTATTTATTCTTCTTTAACAAATTAATTCTATAATGTTTCTTTTGTGCCACATTCACCTATGGCTAATTTGGCTTAAAATTGAGCTGAGCTGATCCATATATTAGATTTATCTGGCTTGTCTTGGCTGCTATAGTATCTTCATCTTGACCAACTTAGGCTGAACTCAAACATGTGTTCTACGGTCGGAGCTTAAGTTTGACTCTTTTCCCATTAGCTTAGGTGAACCTAGGTAACCTATCAAAGTCTATTTGATCGTCAAGCATCTCTATTGCTCAAGCTATTGTTTGTCAAAAATCGTTAATCCAGAGTTTTATTTTTCTTTTCCTGATGTGAAGTAAGCTGACATTTCAATTGTGAGCCTTTCATTGCCTTTTATCTTTGGAAGGGTTCTTTTTCGGTTTTCCCCAATATTCAACAAGTACTGATGTTTCAAATTTTATCCTATATTTCTAGTTTACTCTATATATGCACCTAGGAAACAAGAGTTACGAACTTGTCATTGATGAACGCCTATTACCATGTAAATGAAATAACTTTGTGGAAGGACCTTCAAGGATTACTATTTATTGCATGAGAATGAAGCACAGAAATGCTTATAGTTTTAGGTGCATGAGAGCCTTCATTGCTTAATATGTTCATTTGCAAATCTGACAACTAATAGGCCATCAGTCTGCAAACAAATTTTCAAATAACCAGCCCCTTTACTCTCCCATAGTTCCCATGTAAGGCTTAATCAAGAAAAAGCTTAATGCTTCTATCCTACTGCTACATCTCCGTTATTCTTAAAAAAATGTTATGGCAAGCCATGATGGCCCGCCATCCACTAAGCACTACAAACCGCCATACATCTGTCAAATGTTTTTTGAAACATTCTACAAGAAGGAAAAAGTTAGTAAATGGGTCTGGTTACTGCAGTATTTAGAACATGTAACACTATACATTAGCACCCATGCTACCATTTAACTGTTGTATATATTGAAGCTACATTTCTGTTCCAAAATCCTTATTGATTTGTCGTATAACTCTAGCCAATTTTTGTCTAAACCAATGATAAATATGCTTCTTCTTTATGATATTCTTGTTTGTGACCCTCCTTATGTTAAACTTTGATACTTATTACTCATCCTTTCTGGCCTCTGAACGAGGGAGGAACTGATCTTTGATTTTTTTGTTGCATCAACTTGTATAACCTTGATGCTTATTCCTTCTCATGGAAACAATCTCTTCTATATTGAGGTAAGGCACTAAGGCTTCTCATCCTGCCAACCCACCACTCATATGACTCTAGTGGCAGGAGCCTCCTGCATTGTTGTTTCGTTCTTTTTTTCCCCCTTTTTTTCATGTAAGTGATATAAATGCTTTCATCTTATCATAGTTTGTACATACCCACTACCCAAATGAAATGGATAAATTATCTTTCTATTTTTTAGAGAGACTAAATTTACTTTTCTCATTCTTCTTAATGCATTTAGGCAGGGATTTTAGGAAACATGCAAAATCTTTATGAGACTGTTAAGAAGGCCCAGATGGTGGTCCAAGTTGAAGCTGTGCGCGTACAAAAGGAGCTCGAAGTGTATGCTTTAACGGATTTCTAGATATAATCTTCTTGCTCACCTATCATAAGACAAGCTTTAGATAAATTTCTCTTCTTTTACAGTGCGGAGTTTGATGGCTACTGCGAAGGTGAGCTAATCAAGGTATGATATGCATGATCTTAACCATATCCACATTAATGCCTAATGGGGTTAACCAAAAAAATCCATGTATTTCACTGTTCTTTTATTTTTTTTTCATATCCATATGTTTTGTTCACAGTTTCTATTTCTTGATCAGATTTATATGATATTCTGCTCTATTTTGTGGAGTCTCTTATGGAACTTAAACTACCTACTGGGTATCAGTATCTGCAGAAATTACGATAGATATATACTTTATATGATAATTGATTGCCTGTATCCACAATAATGTCGTAACTATTTGGTTTACCACCAAGAGAAATTTCCTTTAGCTGAGAATCTGTGTCCATATACAAGAGAAATCTCAGATGAACTCATATACAAAATGTACTTGGTGTTGGATATCCATCAAAGATCTCCAACATAATTTTTGGGGCGATCTCTTTCCACAATTGGCATGGCAACAATCTATTAACAGAACAAGAGCTTTCTAGAAACTGTTTGTGCACTCGTCGCCAAAGCAGTGATAAGGAAATAAGAGTGAATAGTGAGATCATCAATAAAAGTATTTAGATGTTGGATCCATTTGGAGGATCCAAAGTGTGATTTGTATTTTTCTGCACCCAGGGGAGCACTTGTAATAAGTGAATTAATACACAACGCATGACAGACTTGGCGGTTCGCAAAGTTTAATGTTGAAAAGGAGGGACAATCCAATGGTTGGCAAGGACCTTCAGCAAATTGGCTTAAACTTTACACACACCTCTAGAACTAGATGTGTCACCTGCTGGGTTGGGGTTTATCTGTACTGATTGTACTTGTAGACCATTGTATGTTGTGACTGAGCTATAACTGGTACAGAGCATCATGGTACTACATCTCCACATTGTAAGGAATGGGATTAGCTGGGAAAGACAACCTAGTGCTTGCAAGATATGGTTTGATGGGCAAGGCAGTGCTTGCAAATATGGTTGAATCTGACAGTAGAATTATGCAAAGGTTCTTAATAGACTGGGCCTTATACTTGGCTCCTTTGGTGGACAAAGTTTGCACGTTGCTGGATTTTGATACCCAAAAGTAACACATCATGAAAGGCTAATTTGTAAGCAAATCTAGCTAGCTGCTAGACCACATGCTTAAGTTAGTAATGAGCTGTGTGACAAGAAGTGATGATGTTAGCAGAAGATGTATGTATTATTACATGCTTACAATGTAAATTAGAATCCTTGTTCTTGTGTTAGCTAAGTATGTGTGAGACAACCCACTTGAAGTGTATCCATGACATCAAAACCATAATTGACATGCATATGCTCTTTTAAGTGTCCTCTTCGAGAAGAGCATGTACTCGTTTTTTGTTTTTCCATATTTGACTACACATTTGTAGTATTAGATCTGAGGTATTTATTTTACTCAGTGAGACAAGTGAAAATTTCTATTTTCTTCATAAATTTTCATAAGTTTACAGAAATTAATAGTTAATATAAGTATGTCTCATTTTTTCACCCAGTGGATCTCCTAGAGAAGTTTCACCAAATCTATATTGCTTTCCATTCTAATCCCTGTGAGTCCTCATATATGGAGTTACATGTTCAGAGATTATATATATGATGCCAAATTACACTACTGTCGTATAGTTGATAGGAATTCTGTTTTAAACCATGCTTTGTTAATGTAATTCAATCTTGCTAACAAATATGTATTCGGATATACATGTCTATACTTGGTACTCAGTATATGTGTGGGAAGTGTGTTTTGCACCTTTCCAATTTTCTAATCTGTGTTCTTAGACAGTCATGGGTTTGTTTCATGTATTCAGAGAAAACTTCAAATGTTATTTTGAGTGACCTTTATTCTTTTGGTAGGTAACACTTTCTGGTAACCAGCAACCTGTACGAACTGAAATCACTGAAGCTGCAATGGAGTTGGGCCCTGAAGTTAGTACTACTCTTGAATGTGCTTGGTAACTTTAGAGTACAGAATGTGACCTAATCTCAATTTAACCCTGCCTTGATGGTTCAATAAATTGTAATATGTTAATGTACCATAACTTTGAAGGAAAATAGTGGGAGAAGTTTTGTTTTTGGTATCCCACCTATGTATACATGTTCTTAGTTATTCTTTTAGACTTGAATCCATTTTGAGATTCTGACTCAGCCTAATGTTTCGGAGCCAATTTTCTTGACCAGGATCTTGTCTTGTATGATGTCAAGTTGTGCCTTAATTTTGACTCCTAGATAGGAAAAACTTAGAGCACAATATGATTGTTGGACGAGCTTATTTCAACTGGCCTCTATCTATGCATTGGAAATTCCAACCCTCCAATTTCCCGTTCATAGTTTGCATTTTTGCTTCTTTAGTCTAAAAATAG
Organism: Typha latifolia; assembly: GCF_019914945.1. Classification (NCBI taxonomy): domain Eukaryota; kingdom Viridiplantae; phylum Streptophyta; class Magnoliopsida; order Poales; family Typhaceae; genus Typha; species Typha latifolia. The sequence continues at coordinate 1,636,366 of NC_133093.1, forward strand.
TTGCTCATTTTTTCCCTCTGCAGAAGCTCTCTTTATTGGTGACAGAAGCATACAAGGATGCACACCAGAAAAGTGTCCAGGTGAGAACTGCTTCCTTATGATGTAAGTAATTATTTTCTCATATGCTAAGCCAATAATTTTCATACTCTAACACCTTACAGGCCATGAAAGAGAGAATGAGCAATCTTGCCCAAAGCTTAGGAATGCCGCCAGGCCTCAACAATGAAGGACTCAAGTGATGGAAGTGCCAACTCTCAGCATTTTAGCAGCACTTCAATTTTGTATACTATGTCAGCCGTTTTTAAGTCCCTTCATAGTTTCATGAGAAGTTGGATCAAATACTTTAAGCAGTGGTTGTTTTCGCTTTTTATGATCATACCAGTTTTACTGAGGCAAATTCCTGTATTACAGTTGAGTAATCATCACTTTACATTTTAATTTTTATGCCGAAAGAGAAGGCCTTCTTATATGGAGAAGATGACAGGTTTAATTCTCTCTACAAAACTAAATGCCAGGTAGAAGAAGCCTAGCTGAACAACAAGATCAAGAAGGTTATAGGTTTGACCCCAAATAGAAGAGTACGAGGGGAAAATGCTTTGATGTTGTGGGTGACTCTGCTCGACTTGGTTCGGCGGTGCTATGTCTTGGAGCACAAGCACAGATATTTCATAATAGAAGAAAAGCTATGAACTGAAAAAAAAGGAGCAATCACATTATGTAGTGGTCAATTATGAAATAAAATAACATCATGTAATGTACTTAGACCTCTTTCCAAGCACAGGTAGTGTTTTGACTTTGTTATTCTTTCTCATCAACACTAATACAAATGAGAACCTTACTATCAAACAAAACGGACGTTCATGTTTAACAAAAAATAATCAACAGTAGCCTTGCAACATAGAGAAAATCTAACATCCTAGTATCAAGTCAACGTCTCCGAGAATATTGGAACATGCACATGTAAGGTGGCGCAAAATTGCCTCTTTATTTGAGAGGAGATTGACCAGAAGAGAGCCGCTCGCTCCTTGCCTTGTTAGCTTTTTCCATGTAATCTTGGTGAGATTGATGCTTTGATCCTGTAAGATGCCAAAAAGAGCTGAGGGTCTGAGCAAAAGAAGCTACACCAGATATCAAGCCCAAAGAGAAGCACAGCAATAGCAAACTTTCTGTTTTAAAATTCCTTAAAACCAACTATATTGTGTTAGAAAACATAAAAAGCAATTACTGAACATGCCATGCATGATTTGTGCATAATTCATTGTACAAACTTAACAGCAATTAAAAGTTAAGACTGTCAAGAGATATGGATATATCTTTCCCTGAACTATTCCATGACTTGACTACAAACCAAAGTAGCTTGACATTATTCAATGATGTTTGTCAGGCAATACACCAATACTGATATATAGTTTCCGATTCGAATTTATGCAGGTTACAGTATTCGATTAATAAGAGAATAAGATTGCCACATAAAGAAATTCAGAGATGGAATCAAACTTATGAATAATGGTCAGTGGTAAGAGGGGAGCGGGAGCGTGCAGGAAGCTCATCGATTTTCTCTAGATTACGATCCTACGGTTTTAGTAGATCTTTTCACCCTAGATACTCGAATGTATGTTTTGAAGCATCAAGAAACTGCAAAACATATATCTGAACAACCCTAATGGACAACTTCCTGGAGTTAAAACTTATTTCGATAGAATGGTCTAAATAGTAAATAGTTTTCTGGCTTAAATAGCATGAAATTTGTCAATCCAAATAGTTTTACATTAGGGCTGTTCAGATATATGTTTTGCAGTTTCAGAGAGTTCCAAAGAATGGCCATCGAAATTGACTAAGAAATAGGTACTAGGGAAAACCTAATACAAGATATCATAGTGGGTGTCATTTCATCCAACTCTAAACAAGTGAGATGAGGATCCTCTTGTTTAAACAGGATAAGAGTTGGGTCATCCTCATCGAGATTTCTTACAGAGCTATTGTGATAGAACCTGAACACTCAACCTGACCTACTACCGTACTTGGATATCGCAAACAATATAACATGTACTGATGCATACATACAGGGTCTTCTAAGAAGTCTATGTTGACATGTCTTCTCATGTCATCATCATTAAAAGTATAAAACACATCAAATTTGAGCACAAGCAAAGTTATTTCAGATATATTGTACCACTTTTTGAATGAGAAAGAAAAAAAAAAGAATGAGACAAAAATTATTTGAGGAAGAGGTTTTCTTTCAAATGAAAGAGAGGAGTAAATGATCAAGGGAACAGCTAAAAGTACAACAAATGCATGAATACTAAATGTAGATAAGAAATAGTTCAGGTGACCCCAAATCATTTATTTATTTCCCCTACTTTGTTTAGCCACAAGAGTCTAGAGTCTCGAATTTGTACCTTACAAATATTAGGATAGAAATGAACTCAGAAGAGTGGATATTACTATATAAGAATCTATATTTACAAGAATATGCATCCTGACCAGGATCCCACATAGCATGTGCAAAATCTACATTATGATTCATAAGATTAGCTATATTTATCTTCCTACCTCCATCTGCAGTTAATCATCCTCTTCTATTATAATATAAGTTACATTAATAAAAACAGGCTCTCTCCTACGCAAGGGTCTGAGGATGGAGAATGTACGAAAATTTACCATCATTTCCAAGGTTGCTGTTTCTAAGACTTAAATCCATGACCTCTTGAATGTAAAGGAAAAGGTGTACGGTCACACTAAGTGACAAGATCAATACAATTTACACTAGTATGCATTCAAATTAACTCTTCTATGAAGCCCAAGCAATATTGTCAATGATTTATGTTCCATGATGAATGGCTCTAATAAACAAATGTTCCATGTATCTTCTATTGAATATTGCTGAAGGAGTGATAAGGACCTCCCTCCAACTGACTTTGAGCAACAGATATCTAGTTTATAGTGAAGACATCAATTCTACAACGAGATAACATGACACCAAAAACAAGATTGCTCCCTGGAATCTGCCCATCTTTTTTGAAACTTTTGACCATATTGAACATTAATATAATCCTCAGTTTACTTAACCTCTCCTTCAATCCTTTACATGAACCAAAACCGATCAACTTGCTGAGTCTGTATGATACAAAAAGGAAAAATCAACAATCCAAGGTTCTCCAATTTTCTCAATCCTACAGTATGGAAACTAATACTTTCGGATCGAATCTCCATGACTATGACATTCTATTTGAGATCTTCCTCCTCTCTGTAAAATAGACAGTCATCTATCTATACGCAAAATGAAGATACCCGATTAATCCCAATAAAAAGGACCAAGATCCCAGTTTTCTCAACCATCACCAAGCTAGAAATAAGACTCCCCAAAAGTTCCACACAAAGTTCCCACTGATGCAATGGAAACTAAAACGCTCACGCTAATTTCTTGCTTCCCGACTCCACCATCACGAATTTTATGAGAAAACAGAAAAGGATTGAAGCAATTGGAGCAGCTCCTAAGATCTAACCAAATAAATTAACCAACAAAAACCCCTTCTGCGATCAAAACATAGGTTTGAAAAACTTGAGTTCTTCTGAGTTTTAGAGAGAGAGAGAGAGTAATACCTCGATTCATGAGGAACCACGGGAGGCCGAAGACGGCGGAGACGATGGCGATGCCGGCGAACACGTGCTTCTTGTCGCCGCTGTAGAGGAAGTGCTCGATTCGGGACCTGAATCCGCTGTTAGCTTCGCCGCCGCCCATTTCTACTCTGCGAGGCTTCTCTCTCTACTTTTGCATCCTTCTCTGTAGCTAGATTATTCATTCCATTACTATGTTTTAATTAATTTAGGGGTTCACATGATTGGATTTTGTGGCTCGGATCCATCTGCGTCACCAAATGGGCTTAAATCTCAGTCCAATCAACTAAAACTGGGCCGGGTTCGGGCGGTAATAATCGAGCCAAATTTGGGCCTACCCTAACCCGTAGCGGAACTGAAGGTAGTTCGGGTTTGGTCTTGGAGAGAAGAGGCGAGGGGTAGGGTTCGCTATGGGCCGGGTTCGAGCCGAAATAATTGGGCCAACTTTCGGCCTACTCTAGCCCATAGTGGAACCAAAGGTAGTTCAACTCGGGTTTTGAAGAGGAGAGACAGTAATGGAGGTCGAGGAAGAGAAGATTGGACAAGCTTCGAGCTGGTGGGGCTAATTGAACATCCCTAACTTTCTTTCAATACGTGGAACCTTAACATTGTTAATTTTTTCCTTGGATATGAACTTAAAAGTCTCTAAATAGTTTTAATTTAGTATAATCGGTTCAGATCATATGTATGATTTAATCAACTAAACTTGATGTATTTTTATTTGTTCTTTCTACTCATGTAAGGTAAAATTGTGGGATCAACTAAATTCCTGATGTTCCTAATAATTAGAAAGTTATCAGGTACGTTATTTTTCTCCTAGAATGCCTAATATTCCTAATAATTCTTACGATGTTAATCCCCTTTAATGTAATATATTATGACCTTAATATCAGACCGTTGGATTTCGCATCAAAGTAATCGAATTGTCGACCGTTGGACCCAGCATATTAAATCCCGGTCAGCTGAGAATCCGACCTCAAATCCTAACAACTACTACTTTCCCTCTCTTCCCGCTCTCTCTCCCTCTCTCTCTCTCTCTCTCTCTCTCTCTCTCTCTCTCATGGCGTCAAAATCCTCCGTTTCCCTCTTCTTCCTCAACTTTCCTCACCATCATTAGCTCCGAGGCCAAGGACTTCTTGGTCGGAGGCAGCATCAATGCCTGGACAATCCAATGGGCAGAGACAAATCGTTTCCAAATCGGCGACTCCCTTGGTAAACAAACTATACTTCTTCTATTTCTTCACAAAGATCACACCACCCACTTAATCCTTTCCTCTCAATTAGTATGGAGGTATGATGGCGAAAAAGACACGGTTCTACAAGTCTCCGAAAAGGACTACTTGAGTTGCAATACGTCGAGCCCGATCGTTGCGCACAAGGACGGGCCCACTGTCGTGAAGTTTCGGCGCTCCGGCGCGTACTATTTCATCGGCGGGGCCGAACCAGAAGGGGTAGAAGATGGTTGTGGTGGTGATGTCGGAGAAGCATGGGCTTCGTGGGTTCTCGTCGGCAGCGGGTCCGGGGGCCTACGATGGCCCTGCCGTTGCTCCCTCTAGTGGTGGTGCTCATGAGATGGTTGTGGACAAGGGCCTCTTGCGTGCTCTTTGATATCCTGGGGATGGTTCTCTAAGTAGAATAATTGGGGGGGAGATTAGAATAGCCTCCTTTTTTTTGTTCCTATATTCTTTTAATTGTGTTGCAAATGTGAGGGATAAATTATTTATATGCTGATGATTTATTAAGAGGAGTAGTCATTTATTTGTTGTTCTGATACTGTTTTGAGACTTTTCACTTTCTTTCTTTGCTTGTTTGGGTTGGGAGAAAACATGACAAGAAAGCATTCTACTAAGCGTGAGAGAAAAGTGATAACAAAGAGAGAACAAGTACAAGTTCTCCAAAGTGTTAGAAAAAACATTTTACCCTCCCCTTACTTTTATATGCCTAAAATCACTGCAATCCCCTTAATAATTTGTTGTACCAGTCTTTATACTAAAGTAAAACTGTTCAAGTTTCCGTTCTAATAAACAAAATCCTCGGTCAGTTTGTTTATAAAGGAGTATTTTGATAATTTAGATAAAGTAGTATTAATTTGGACGGAAATGATTATAAGTAAGCAATTTTAGGCATTAATAAGGAAGGGAGTCTTTAATGATAACAATAACATCAGCAATATTATAACTTGGATAAGTTTTCCAGGGTGCCCTTGAACATGTAGTAGTAGTGATTCTATCTCAATTCTCCGCAACTACTAAAATTTTATCAGGTTTATGTAAGGCTGTCAACAGGGGACAATCAGCGTTTCAACTAACAAATTGTTGTTCCAAGTGAGTTTTCAAATGAAGGAGTACAAAGATTAATGCAAGAAAAAGAGAAAATAAGAACAGTGTATATGAACCCTTCTTGATCATTAAAGCATGAAAAATAAAAAATGATTTAAAGTGATATATTAATCTAATTAATGCCTGGAATAGGAAATAGTATATCCCGACCTCACACTAACAACAAAGCCTTAGAACTCAAAAGCTGCTGACAAAATATGCCACACTTCCGGGGTTGAGATTTGGCCTGCTGACTTGATCCTAGCTTCCAACTTTGCACTTAGTCGATCTTTACGGACGAGTAAATCAACCTTGTGAACAAGAAGCAAGCAAAGAAACCGATCGTACCCGTCAGCACGAAGAAGGAGTAAGAGGCAATAAGCATGTAGCCAAAGTACAAAATGCCGGATACGGGCTTCGTGATCTCCAGCTTTGTGAAGAAGTAAAAGGTTGCATAGAGGAAGAGGTAAAGAGCAGAAGATCCTGAGGTCAGATAAGACCTCCACCACCACAGATAATCCTCACTGCACAGCTGGAAATAGCAGAGCACAATTGTGATCTCAGCACAGGTGACGATAAGAATGATGAACACAAGGAAGAGGAATCCGAAGATGTAGTAAAACTGGTGCAGCCATATGGAAGTGAGGATGAAGAAGAGCTCGATGAAAACAGCTCCAAATGGAAGAATGCCTCCAATTAGTATCGAGAAGAGAGGATTCATGTACCAAGCCTGTTCGGGAATCTGCCTTGGTATTTTGTTCGTCTTCACAGGATCCTCAATTGCAGGTTTCTTGAACCCAAGATAACTTCCCACAAATACTAGTGGCACTGAGATTCCGAACCAAAGCAATACAAGAGCAAACATTGTTGTGAAAGGCACAGCGCCAGAAGACTTCTCACCCCAGATAAGGGTATTCAAGACGAAGAAAATAGCAAAAACAGTACCAGGGAATGTGAAAGCTGTCCTAAGAGTGATCTTCTTCCACTCTGAACCCTTAAACATTTTGTAGAGTCGTGCAGACGAATAGCCAGCAAACGATCCCATGAAGACCCAAAGTAGTAGCATGGCTGTCATCAATCCTCCTCGGTTTGATGGAGAAAGAAAGCCGAGAACTGCAAACATCATGGTAACAAGTAACATACCAAAGAACTGGACACCTGTTCCAACATACACACAGAGTAAATCGGAGCTAGCAGGAGGTCTGAAGACATCGCCATGGACAAGTTTCCATCCTGTCTCTTCTTGGGCTTCTTCCTGTGTTTCCAGCTGGTTGTAATTTGAGATATCTCTGTATAGTGTCCGAAGCATAATCATTGCAACCATCCCAGAGAGGAACAGGACAATCATAAGAGAATTAACAATTGAAAACCAGTGGATTTGGTCATCTGCCATCAAAAGATAGGTATCCCAGCGAGATGCCCACTTGATCTCACTATCCTGCAAGTTAAGAGAGAACATAGAAACTTCAAAAACAAAATTACTTACTGCATTCATAACGCGTGAACTTTGTATTAGAAGCTGTTACTGAAAATATTCCACTCCATCATACACAATTCTATGAATATTTTACCTGAAATTCAACATCATATGTGAATATTATATCCTTGTTGGCTTCAACCTCCTGGGGAGAATCAGAGTTCATAACTGAACGTTTTGCATGAGGATCACAGGTACTTAGGCGAGTCTTCTTACCATTCCAATCACCTTCATACTCATGCTTTACACTGCAAAACAGAACCATCCACATCAGACGCAAGATAAGAAAAAGGTTAGGGCAGTTACAGACAATTTGATAGATATAACAAATATCAAAGTCATGAAGTTTGTATTTAACCTGTATGGTTTAACCTCAAAACCCACTATCCTAGCAACATCCAGTTCTGTATCCTTGTGATACTTCACTAGAAATGACAAATGATTGTGGATAAAATGGTTCTCATCCTTGCTCTGCAGAAACATCCCTTAGGTAAGAATACTGTAAACTTTATGAATTAAATCAAAAATGGATAATTGTATAGCAGATGCACTTACTCCAGAATATTGGCCTTTAACACCAATGTGAAAGCCATGCTGATAAACATAAGCCGAATCCTGAGCCAGCCTTTTAATAGGAACAACTAGTGGAAGATTGTCGAGAATCCTGTTAACCATCTCAACTACATTACAATTGGATCTCATCTACATTTTTAATTGAAAGAACCAGCAATTGTATTCTTACATGTTGACTCGATATTCATCCTCTATCTTTTCCTTCAGATCTTTGGCTTCTTTGTCATTAAGAGAAATTTTGCAGACAATCTTACACATCTGAGGCTCTCTCATTTCAAACTGACGTTGGGAATAATATCATAAATAGTTAGAGACAACTAAGCTGTTAGAAACTTTTAAAAAAAAAAGAGCACCATCAAATATCAGGGAGGTACAAACCACATATGGAGAGTTCTCAATACGATCACCACGAAGAACTTCCCCGAGGTTTTCTGCACTGTCAACAATAGTATCTGGCCGGCAAAACGGAAGAGAGTAATAGGAGTACGGAAGCTGGGTCTTTATAGAAGTCAGCTTGTTCACCTTCACCGGAAGTGGATCTTTCTGCAGACACAGAATTGCCAATAATAAGATTTATCACTATAAATAGATGAAGCTTCTTATTACAAAATAGATACACCAATGCACCATGCAAAGAGAAAAGAATTAAGAAATTCTTGAGAAGCCAAAATTTTCCCAAAAGATACTTATATAGGAAAATGTATAGTATATTCAGGGACATCATATGCGCCCAATCAAATCATGACACAATAGAGATGGTGCAAAAGAGAAACAAATCCTATATCATCTCACAAAGACTTCTTTCCAGCAGTATGTTCGGTCAGGGCAAATCTCATGATTTTCTAGAGCACATCTTAGACAATAGGATTTTTCACAAGACCCAATAAGATTAAGTTTGACTGAACATATCAAGAAAAGTATTAGGAAATGATGTATGTCTGCTGCAAGAGTAGCTAGCAAGCTTGTGTAAAGATAGCAAGAAAAAGAGAGAGTTATGCATTCAAATCAACCTCTACGTTGCCAAAATATGACAAAGGAAGAGAAGAGGGAGAAGAGGGATCAGGAAAAAGAAAAGGCAGCAACTTCCTTGAATTATCCAAGCAAAAAAGTACTTTTTCTATGTTCAGTCCTTTTTCCATTGTTCTATAAAATGGTTGTGGTGGCCACAATGACAATCTACTGCTGAGTTTAGACACTCCTCATTTTGGTCCCTGTCAAATGGCATCGAAGTTCACATCTGGTTCTGTATTGAGGCAATGATGGCCAATTTATCTAGTGTTCAGAAAATGGAAAACAAGCATCAAATCTAGCAGCTAGTTTGTTGATAGGTCTTCTTTCATAGGTTGGGTTTGCTTTCTTGATGATGTTACCTCTCTATGTAATGTTCTTAACTTCTTTCTCCAGCTATCAGCATCTTTGCAAATTTTCTTTTCACTTCATTCGAAACTAGATGAGATAGACATCTTCTACTTGAAGAAAATATGTTGCAATTAAGTAGCTAGGAATTACATCTAATAGAATATGTTGCTGAATATAATTTTCTACATCAAAGGCATCAACCATGGAGCCCACCAATCATTGAAAGTTGTATTCAAAGATGTCCACCTTAGGCTCAACGCATCTACCATGGAGCACACCAATCATTGAGCACTACGCCAATTTATCTCTGGGTAACAATCAAGTGCTTTTGTAACATTGTCCGTCAGTCTCCGAACCTCTTAAGTTGTCAGCCCTTACTTCTACAGACCTCAATAGAAGACATGAAAGGGAAAAAGAAGAGGAACTCTAAAAGAAATAGTAGAGTGAGAAGAGACGCAAGGGGAGAAAAAAGAGAGTAAAAAAGTATCAGTGACACTACATGTAACCTCATATCTTTGTGCCCTAAATGGGAATCCGTAAATAGAGGGAAAGAACCCTATTCTGGCAGAGTGAACTTGTCAACTCAAGAGCTGACTCTGACATGCTCTTTATTACCTAAGTTTCTCCAACATAACAGTAGGTGCCATCCGAAGACATAAAATTGGAAAACTAATAGCTCAATCCCCTGATTAGCTCGAAGAATTTTATCTTGACATCAATGTCTATCCATGTATTATTCTCTCACTAGAAAACTTAAAAGTAGAAGGAAGTGGAACAAAAAAAGAAATATATATTGCAGCAAACAATATAAAAATTCTAAATTAATCAATTGGAGCTAGTTACTAGTTCTCCTCAAAAGCATGACTTGCACATAGTTGGAGTCAATTATAGAGCACACTTTGAAACCTTGCAAATGCCAATCTTCAATGCCAGATCTAGAATATGCAGAGCTAACTATCATATTTCATAAAGATCGACGCAGGACTAAGTTCGAGTACGCATGCAAGTTACCACTTAGTTCCTTTTATGCAAGATAAGACATATGGAAGCATTTCATTGTACTACTAGTGAGACCTGAACAGTAACTTGTCATGCATGAGGTCAACGACATCCACCGACAGAACTAATTGACCTTTAGATCCAACATCACACATTCCAGAAACAAGGAACATCCAAATCAAACTGTCAAGAAAGTAAGATCCAATCTTGAAAACCTACATAGCATTATTCGAAAAGCAAAACACCAAATATAGTCCAAAAGAAATCAAGCTTTGCGCAAATCCAAAAGGAAAAAAAAAAGGGTAAAAGAGGAAAATGGAACGAGATCTAGAAGAGAGAAGAACGCTGAGATCCAAGAAATCCGCACCGAGGGAATCAAAGCTAAACAGCCCGCTAAACCTAAGGGATGAGATCGAGAGGTGATTCCAATTTCTCACATTCTGGAAATCGGCAGGGGCAACACCGGGGAGGTAGAAGGAGTCGGCAACGACGGCGGCAAAGGCCACGACCGCGAGAGCGATCCATGGGAGGAACCCCATCGGTCGCGAGATCTCCATGGAAGAGAAGAGAGGAGAGGTCCAACAAGGGGGGGTGGTGAAAGAACGAAGGAGGAGATCTGAGAGACGACGAAGAAATCGGGATCTGCTCAATATAAGCACTTAGAATCTCATTTTTAATCTTGGAGAATTTTCCATATAACACCCTGGATTTAAAACAAATTGCGGTTCGCCACCAAATGGACAATATACAACCTGTGGTAGCTTAACTTTTTTCTAATTTTCTATTTTTATATTCTGATTAAACTTAATAAACATATTATAAATCCATAATCATTAGAAAGTGCAAATTCTCTTAATAGTAGGGTGTTATGTGTAAATTTCCTTTTATTATTATTACTTATCGTAGGTCCGGTAGGTAGGATAGTCAAACTTTGCTTTGATTAGTGCAAGTTTCGGATCCAGTCCGATTTACTAATGGATCCGAATCAGATTAGATCCGGAATAAATCTATAATTTGGAATTAGCACGTAGTGATTTAATATTATATTTAATGGGCTACTAAGGAAAATAAGCAAGTTAAATTATTTTATAATTCATTTATTACTAGTTTGGAATACCAATAAAGATTTTGACTTCTAACTTCAAAACATTAGACCAAATAATAATATTTGAAATGGTCACTACTTCAAAGCATTCTAAATTTTATATTAAGTTTTTTTTTTACATAATTGCCTTTGTAAACTTTAAAATATCATAAATGCCCCTTATATTTTCTCTTACATATAAAAGATTTCAAATCATTTAATAATTTATATAAAGGCAAGTCTCTTTTTTCTAATCTAGCTCAATTTATACATCATTTTTGAAAGATGGTAAATATGATATTTTAAATGATTTCAGTGGCAATTATATAAACATAGTCAAATTAAGAGCCTAATGAGTGGACTATTCAATTAGGCATGCATCATGCATAATGCATAGAGATCAAGCATGATCACAATTGACATGGGATATATATATATATATATATATATATATATATATGTATGTATATCAAATTATATCTCCATAAATGAATTAAGTTGGATGGTCATGGGATTGGCACATTGGAGGAGGAGAGATTAAATATGTGGAATAAATTGGTAGTAGTAACGTGAGCACTATCATGCATGTCACGTTGTTTAGGTACGTTATGTTATGGTTGTTATGCATGCCAGCCGCATCAAGGACAGCCTGATTGTTAGTATATATATATATATATATATAGAGAGAGAGAGAGAGAGAGAGAGAGAGAGAGAGAGAGAGAGAGAGAGAGAGAGAGAGAGAGAGAGAGAGTTTTTGACTCATTTTATTAATAATTTCGTTTAGGGTACCAAGAAAAATGTTTTCTCTATAAATTAAATATCTACATTTGAAATTAAAAAAAAATCTTCTCTTAGAATAAGAAAAAATAGAATTAATTCAACTGTGGATGGCCGTGACACGGCATCCCTCCTAATAGCTTCGCTATTTGCCATTGACTTCGTTGTTGAGCTATCCATCGCCGATCGCCTTCGTCGTCGTTGCCTGAGCTTACATGAGTGCCCAGTTTAAGAGGAAGAAAGAGAGAGATAGAGAGGGCTATTGGTTAAAAATTTAAGTTGTGAATTCAGATCGGGGTGAGCAACGATTGACGATGGCGAAGACGAAAATAAGTATTTTTTACTTTTTTTTCTCTTTTTCTCTTATGGCACGATCGGCAAGTGCTGTTGCATGAGTAGTGGGCTATGGTTGAAATCAACAATTATTCTTTTTTCCAGTATAATTAGAAAAAGTAAAGAAAAAAAAGAAGGCATTGCTTAATGCTTATCCGACCTCCTCCACACATTCAAATCCCAACGTCTACTTCCCCAACCCAACCAATTCCAACCCCCAAAAATCCCCCCGCCCCCTCATGGCTTCCTCTCATCACCTCCTCCCCAACCCCATCTCCTCCTTCCTCCCGCCTCCCACCACACTTCCCAAAACTCACTTCCCTACTCCCTTCCAATCCCCTAAAAGGCCCACCTTTGCCCCCTTCACCACCTTCGCCAAGAAGAAGAACCCATGGCTCGACCCCTTCGACGACGGCGCGGACCCGGACATGGAGTACACCTCCCTCTTCGCCGGCGGCAAGCAGGACGAGGACCCGAGACCCCCCGAGGACCCCGACAACCCCTACGGCTTCCTCAAGTTCCCGCAGGGCTACAATGTCGAGCTCGACTCTCTGGCTTCAAAGGTGAGGGGCGACGTGAGGAGATGCTGCTGCGTTGTGTCTGGGGGTGTGTATGAGAACTTGCTCTTCTTCCCCACCATCCAGTTGATCAAGGATCGGTACCCCGGTGTCTTGGTGGATGTGATTGCGTCGGCGAGAGGGAAGCAGACGTACGAGCTGAACAAGAATGTGAGGTGGGCGGATGCGTATGATCCGGATGAGGATTTCCCCGATCCCATGGAGTACACCGACATGATTGGGCTGCTCAAGGTTTGTTTTTTTTCTCTATCTCTCTCTCTCTCTCTCTCTCTCTCAAATTTCTGGAATTGGAAGGAAGGATAAACTCATAGACTTAGAATCACACTTATAGGATTGATAAGATATATAATTCTGGAATCAAAACTGCAATACACGCGAAAATTGGTAATAATATAGGAGCAATTTTTAAAAAAAAATAATTTTATCCCCAACTTGTTCATACACAAATTCTGACTATATTCTTCTTTTGCCTAAAGTGTCCTTTCCCTCCATTTTCCCGCTTTTGCGACAAATAGGTCGAAGGACATAATCAGAACATGAAAAATGCTGATAACATTCTATACATGTTCAAAAAGGAGGAAACAAGTTGTAATATGTGGAGCTGAATGTAGTTTGTGATATGTGAACACTCTATACATAAGGATCTTTCTCATTCCAGTCCCTTAGATATCACTAAGATTCTATCTTATGTTTTGTAACAATCATAACTTTGTGGGCTTTAAAATTCAATACTAATTAGATTCAAAACTGGGGCTATAACCAATTAAAGTGTAATTTCTCCCAAGAGTAATCAGTATTCAGTACTCAGATGGGTTTTCAGTTATTTTTTCTAATGACAGAATAGATACTATGATATGATCTTGTCAACGAAACTTGCCGGGTTTGGGCACGCAGCATTTCTCTTTATGACATCTTCTCGCGACAGGATAAGCTATGTCTATCCAAATGTGAATGCAGCAGGTGCTGGGCTTTTCCTAACAGAGACATTCACCCCACCTAATTTGAATCTTTCAGAGGGTGGATACAATATGTAAGTCCTTTGTTAAGTAAATCGTTTTGGTTCTTTGAGCTCCTACACTGCTGTTAATTAGTACATCAAGGATCAAACTTTATAGAATGTCAGAGTTCTTCTGCTAATAGTGCTATTGTGAGAATTCATGGCAGGTACAGTGAGATGATCGAATGGTTGGGCCGACCGGCCTGTAATGTCCCACAGCAGCCTGTGCCTCCGCTTAAAGTATCGATCTCGAAGAAGCTAAGGGCATATGTTGAAGAGAAATATACCAAAGCAGGTGTGGAGAAAGGGAAGTATATTGTGATTCATGGAATAAAGTCCGATTCAGTTGCGTCAATGCAATCCAAAGGGGACAGTGATAGTTTACTACCAATCCAATTTTGGGCTGAAATAGCAAAGGAGATAAGGTATACATTATTAAAGTAATGAATTTAGGATCATATTGTTACTTCTTATCCTGAGGAAAGGAAGGAAGATATATTCATCCTAAGAGCTCAAATCTTCTTTTCTTTCCTTATAGCTTTCAAGCATATGGTTATACACTTTGTTTACAGTTAAGTCACTTAAAAGAGAAAGCGAGAAAGGGAAGAGATTTATCAAGCTAATGGCCATCTGTTTGTAGTTAGGTCGAGAATATACTACATCCATGGCACTTTCTTCTGTATTAAGTAGACAAGAGGAATTGAAACAGTTCTGCTAAAGGCTCCAAATTATGGAAAAGCTAGATTATCTTAATATACTGTATAGTTTATTATATCCTGAGCTATGACAATCATTTGATCCCAGTTTGGCTTGGAGTTGTTACCTGTCACAATTAGGAAGAAAAATATTTTCAGTTCAAAATGCTTGTTAATTGTCTACTTTTGATGTCAATAAATACTCCTTTAGGGTCCAGTCTATGTTGCATCTTGTGGTGGTATTTGGTTCTCAACTGAGAAATCAACTCCCTTTGCTGGCCTCTCAATTATCAACATGGACACATGGAAGACAAAACTATTGTGCATGACCTCTATATGATAGTTGAAATAGGGTGCTTCTTTAAGTAATACATTTACTTCTGCATTACAGTAACATCGGCATCAAGCCTCTCTTTGTCATTCCACATGAGAAAGAGAGGGAAGATGTAGAAGAAATAGTTGGAGAAGACTCCAGTATTTTATTCATAACCACGCCAGGCCAGGTTTTGTCCACAATCCACATCTACTCTCTGCTATTTCCTTATTTTGGTCTTATGAATACGAGTTAAAATTTCCTCACCCCTTGGTTTCATCACTTTGCCATCAGCTAGCAGCTCTCATCAATGACTCAGCTGGAGTAATTTGCACTAACACTGCAGCAGTCCAACTCACGAATGCCCGTGACAAGCCAAGGTTCTTCATTTGTCTCTCCAATTATGCATCTCTCGGTTTATTATATTTACAAGCTGATGCCTGAGTTATGATGAACATTTTGGAAATATTGATATTTCTTCCATTCTTTCTTGCAGTGTGGCATTGTTTTCTTCTAAAGAAAAGGGTAAGCTTTTTGTTCCTAATGCAGAAGAAAAGAATTGTGTGATCATTTCGTCAAGAACAGGAAGCCTAATAGATGTTGATGTTGAGGCTGCGAAGAATGCAGTGAAAATGTTTGAAAGGTCTCCAGTTTTTGCTTAAAGAAAGGAGACTACACCTTTTGACCTTCATCTTTTATTCTATTGTAGATAAGATATCTATGCAGTGCAATTATCTTAATTGTAAATGTTGCTAAAAAAGCTAATCAAATGATTCAATTTTTTAGCATGTACTTGCTTGTATTGTTCCAAAATTTCATGGTGGTACTTTGATCAGTTTATGAAACAGTTGAAATTTAAAAAAAAAAATTGTGTTCCTCCAACAGGAACACCTCTTGAGATCAGAACATGCTTCAGAGAGAGTTCTCCAGGTTCTCCAGGACTGGTACATTGCATTATTATCAGCTTACTCAAACTGTTTCATTCTTAGGCAAAATCCCATACCAATCGCAAGTTAAATTGTTCGACTTGTAAAAATGATCATTTGCAAGTGATCTCAAGGTTTTGACAAAACTATTCAAATAATCTCACTTTGCTAGTTAAATCTTTTTTAGGTGGTTGAGCCCCTTGAATTCAAGGAGTCTTCCACTTTCCTAGATACACTCAGCATTCTTCAGAGTTCATTCTTTGTCAGCTTTAACTTCAACATCTCATTTCTATCATGATTTTGCTCTCTATCGAGCAAATATATTATTGAATCGACATATAATCGATGTTGCATTTATCGAAAGAAAGAAGACAATTCACACTATCAACTTCCACAAAAGTGAATCATGCTGTAAATGTTGGATTCAGTAAAGCGTAATTGTACTCAAATGAATCCCTCTTTCTTCCAATTAGTTCAGTATTCATATAAAGAAAATTTACAAGTTCTCATAATCTTCTCAACAGGACTGATGAATTGGATATTAATCCTCTTACTGCTAGAACATTCAAAATAAAAATATATACAAAAAATCTATACTTATTAGTTTTTTTTATATAAAAAATGGTGGACAAAATTAAGCCATATTGCATCGCCAACTATAAGATAGGTTTGTGGTCACTAAGTCATAGGCAGTATAAAAGAATCTTATCTCATATCGTCGAAAAGAAGATATCTCTTTCACAATCTATCTCTAGAATCATAATAAAATTCTGCAGATGAAGGAAATCCATAGAAAAAAACAAGAAAATGATGATATTCTCTTCAACTTGTCTTTTGAAGCGCAAGTGGCAAAGATTCTTTTTTTGTTTTCGACAAGGTATATATCGTTATAGTGATCATAAGCTAATCAAGTTACCAACTAGTTAACGACGATCATATTATCAAGAACAATGACAACAACTATTTTTTTCTTCTTCCTGTTAATTTAATTTATGTAGTACTATATTTATCAGGAAGTCAATTGTATTGCTATATATAATTTTCTTTTCTTACACATCACTACCCATAGTTTTGCCTTATTTTAAAAATATCCTTTGTTTAACAAATTTTCAATAAAATAAAAGTTAAATTTTCAAACAACTATCTTTTTTTCATAATTTTTATATGGCATCTAACTTTTTTTTACCTTTGGTGATGAAGACGTTTTTGACTTGGTACGTTGGATTAGAATAAAATATATCAATGTAAAAAAAATATTCAAAAGTAGTTTAGTAAAGTTACATAGATAATAGACGAGGATTAATTGTAGTTAGTTAAAAGATGAGTGTTAATAAAATATAATGAAAATATAGGATGTTATTTAAAAAATTTCTTACATAAAAGAAATCGGATAATAACTTTCAAATATAAATTATTTTTCAATTCAATTATTTACGAGAAAATTTTAAACTTAAAATTTTTAAACATTTCACAAATTTAAAATAGTAAAAAATTTCTAGAATAATTCCCCAATTTATTTAATGATTTACTTTTGCTAAATAATATGTATATAAATTATATAAAAAGGAGTATACTAGTAGGCTAGTAGCCGCAGCTGGGAATAAAGAGAAGACCTCTTCAAGAAGACTCTCTCTCTCTCTCTCTCTCTCTCCCCTTTGGGAATCCCCAATCCAAATCGAGATCGAGAAGGGCGGAGACGATGCAGATCTTCGTGAAAACCCTAACCGGGAAGACCATCACCCTCGAGGTCGAGAGCAGCGACACCATCGACAACGTCAAGGCCAAGATCCAGGTATAATATTTCACCATCAGGCCCTCAAATTTGTAGTCTTTTTCTTCGGTTAGGCGAACCTTGCCTCCTCGATGTCTCTCCATTTCTTGATAGCAGATCGGGTTACTTGAATTGTTGTAGGTTTGTGCGAGATATGATTGTCGTCAATATGAACTTTGCATCAAGATTTTGGATTTATTATTACTCACCTGATGGTGGAGTTTATCTCAGTATATGCGTTCCTTTTGGGGTTATATTGGTAATAAAGAAGAGGTAGCGCGATAACTTTATGCAAGAAGCTAAAATGGCTATGTATTTGTGTAGTTCACATGCAACGTAGTAGTGGCGTTACTAGCAAGCTGGCATTCTTTTCCCTTGGATACTTCAAATGATGAATGGGTCTATTGAGTCATTTGGGGCCTGTTCAGATTTTCTATGTCTTGCTGAGCTTGGCCTCAAATTTTGGGACATAAGTCCTAACATTTATACCCTTCCTGTTCCTAAGTTTATCAATAATGACAATAGCATTTTTAAGTTCAACTTTGATCTCTATTGGACTCAAAAAATTGTGTATAAAGTTAGCTGCAGATGATTGCAAAAATGTAGAAAAATCAATCTTGACTTTGCAAGATTTTAAATTGCATTTGCAATTTCTACCTACAATTTGGTTGGACAAAACTTCCAAATATGTGAATTATCTTCTTTTGTCCAAAGCTCTTTGCTAAGTGCATGATGGAAGTTCCTAGTACTTGATGATATAAGCCAATAATTTTGCTTCCACGATATGATATTCAGAAGTTTGGACCAGTGTGAAATTATTATCATCAATGTGCTCGAATTGTTGTGCACAAAAGTTCCTTGAACCATTCGGATGTCCATCGATCAACTTGGCTCTGCTTGATTTTTCTTGGACCCCAGGCATGTAAGGTATAATGTGGAAATGAGGGGATGAAGTTCAGGCATGTGAAGCTTGGTTTATAGTGGGTTTTATTCTGAACTTACAATTGGGCTCAAGCCTAGTGGCCCCCAAGCTAACTGGTTCTGAGCCTTTTATTTCCTGGCTTTATTGTTAATTCATTAAATTTAGAGAAAAAGCAAACAAATTTGTGATTACTTTATGTGAATCTAATTGCATGTAGCATCCCCGATTGTTTTTTACATATATAAATATAAGCGAAAGAAGGCAATCAAACTTGATTGTTTAGTTTGTGGAAGGATGATCTACCTTTGTTGGCCTCACTTAAGCGATGAATAATTAACATAGAAATCTAACTAAAGAGATTATGTTTCTTTTACTAGTGTTAGTATAAAGGATTGTCGTTCCTGTGACATAATATGTGCTAACCAGCTGCCATTTTGAGAGAAGTAAGGGTTCCATGGGTCTCATGTATGTCAACCTCTTGTCTATTTCTGCAATTCTAGGGGTACACATAGTTCCCATTTCCCAACCCTTACATCTACCACCCAATTCTCCAAAATATCGTTTTCTAGGAGCATATGCCCACAAGGCCTTGCATAGTAACCCTTGTGATAAGTAAGGTCCAAATATCGGGATTGACAACAGTATGTATCAGCCGAATTGAGAGTATCGGTTGTTTTAGTCCACTGTATCAATTTTTCAGTATCGAACTATTTTTAATTATGTAAAAATTCTAAAAATTATTCTAAAATAGAGGAAAAATCTTAAAATATAAAAATATAAATTACTCATATAAAATCTAAATTTAAAAAAAATACTCACATAATATCTCTTAATCTCTCTCTCACTCTCTCTTTCCTCTCACACAGATTAAAATATCCCCTCTCCTCTCTCTTGCTCATTCTTTTCCTCTTACACAAATAAAATGCCTTCTTTCTTTCTCCCACTCATTCTTTTCCTCTTACACAAATAAAATGCCTTCTTTGTCTCTCCCACTCACTCTCTCTCACACTCTCCTTCTCCATATTTTCCTCTTTATCGTATTATCCCACTCCTCTCTCTTTCCATGATTGTTGTAGTAACAAAGAGTTAAGAGAGAAAGAGTGAGGGAGAGGGAGGAAGAGCGGAAGAGAGGGAGATGATAGAGGAGGGGGCTGAGAGAGAGAGAGAGAGAGAGAGAGAGAGATGGTGGGAAGTCGAATAGAGAGTAAAAGAAAAGAAAACTAGAAAATAGAAAGAAAGATTACATAACCGAGGTCGCTGGTAGGGGTGTAATCAGATCCAAATTATTCATTACCAAATTCGATTAACTCATATTTGGATCTCAATTTTTTGATCCATATAATAAACAAGTCGGATTTGGGTTGATTATTGTTGGATCCTACTAGATTCAAGTTTGGATATCCATCAGAGCTCCGATTGATAAGTTTTGTTTTTAAAGTTCGTAAACAATGGTTATGTAGTCCAATACTTAAATTTTGTAAATAGAAGTCTTAGAATACTCTAATTCTTATAATATAAGTAATCTCGGGTCTCAAAAAAATAATCTTCATACTTCTATTATGTTTGCTATATATTAAACTTGTGCAATTTCTAGTGAGATAATTAAAATATTGTGCTCTAATTTTTATCTACTAAACTATCATAATTGAGTGTCAAAAATTGTGACTTGTTGCTTTAAAAAAAGATTATTGTATTTTTTATTTCATAGTGTACCAGTTATTCTTGAGGAATCCAAATCCGATTATCCAATTGAATTTGAATTCTTTTCGAGTCCGACATGATTCGATAATAAATGGATCAGATATGCATATTACAATTACCTATCCATTTAAAATTTGATTTGAATATGGATATGGATCCAATCTTTATACAAATCTGTCCAAATCTGATTCGATTGCACCCCTAGTGTTGGATGAAGGAGTCGAATCTTCATCAGAGGAGCTCGCCGGACGCCGTCAGAGGCCGAATCTTTAGACGGCAGCATGCTTGCTTGAGAGAGAGAGAGAGAGAGAGAGAGAGAGAGAGAGAGAGAGAGAGAGAGAGAGACTTTGAAGTGCTGGGCTTGGGGACATCAAATAATCAATGTTACTGAGTTGGTTACGGGCCGGATCCCTTATGGATCTGACCCGTTTAACTTAAAAGACCCGTATCGAGTAATTTTGGCTGAAATGACCAAAACCAACTTGATATTGATCAAGTATCAGTCAAGCAGGCTGATACTATACCAACGTCACCTGACTGGTTTCTAGGCAGGATCTGTTTTGAGATTGGCGGAAACGCTTAATTACAAGGTCATAAATCACTTTGGAAGATAATCTATATCTTATTAACATCATGCCATGGCTAAAGAGAACATTGACTAAATTAGTCCGAGCAACAGGTAGATGTGATGGGTCTTGTTTTCAGTTGGCAAGAGAGGATGCTGACATAGCAAGAGTTTACTCTAAGGACCTTTTTCCTAACTAAATGTACTATAAGATTTGATAGTTTCAGGCTTTTAGTTCACCCTATAAGTGGGAAAACTTTGGGTGCCTCTATAACTCAAGCCACAAATCCACATAAGCAATGTAAAGAATATTAGTTTTGTAGCATGCATTATTATATTTATTGTTGTAAGATTACATATACTTTGAACCAACAATTTCTTAAGATAGTAAAGAAAATGTTTGCACAGAAACAGTTATTAAAATGCTCTTCAAGTTTAAAGGATGTTCATCTATCTTTGTTTTATGAAACAACAATTTACTTGCAGGACAAGGAGGGTATTCCCCCAGATCAACAACGACTAATTTTTGCTGGAAAGCAGTTGGAAGATGGACGAACTTTAGCTGATTACAACATTCAGAAAGAGTCAACACTCCATCTTGTTCTGA
This sequence comes from Typha latifolia, assembly GCF_019914945.1. Lineage (NCBI taxonomy): Eukaryota > Viridiplantae > Streptophyta > Magnoliopsida > Poales > Typhaceae > Typha > Typha latifolia. The sequence continues at coordinate 1,657,979 of NC_133093.1, forward strand.
GGCTCAGGGGTGGAATGATGATTAAGGTAAAGACTCTTACTGGGAAGGAGATAGAGATTGACATTGAGCCTACTGATACTATCGATAGGATCAAGGAGCGGGTTGAGGAGAAAGAGGGTATTCCACCTGTCCAGCAAAGGTACTTCTTTGCTTTCAGTTTTTCAGATATGAGCTTTTATTGGCAAACCTGGACTGCTCTACGTTTTATCCTTCTATTCTGTCATTATTCTTTTTCATGTTGGAACTTCTGATCGTAATCTTTAAGTCACTGTCTTTTGCAAAACTTGTTAGATCAGTATGTGATCATCTACTTTCTTACTTTAGAATCTTTCATCTCTTTTGTTTTGATGCACTAGCAAACAATTTAATGTTATAGCCTATCCTTTTCCTGGCAAGATGAGAAGCCTTAAAAGAATTGCCATATTTTTCTTAATATGCATCAACTGGCTAGAAATTGGTACCATATTGATAGCCTACACAAAAACACTGAAAATGAGGAACTTACAATAAGGCCTGTAATAAAGTTCTTGACAGCACTCATACTATTGTTGAGCAACCCTCAAGTTATTCTAGTCTGGTGAATTCTTTGGATTAGGGAGAAAGATGAATATTGTTTGAGAAAAGAAGAGATATTTTGTTGTTAATCAGACCAGGGTCACGTCATGTTTTTGTTTATTGTAATCTTGCTTCTATTGTAGACTTTCACAAGTTTCAGACAGCTAAAATGACTATGGATCAGTCTTTCTAATTTGCCAGTTTTGCCACTTCTGGTTAGTTTATGTGGGTGTTAGAATCTAATATTGTACTTTTAAGTTTTAACTTTGGTTTATTCTGCATTTCTAATTCAGCAGGCCACCTAACTATTAGAATGAGAAGCAAGCTCTGAGTTAGTTGGTTAAAATCTTCTTAATTTACTACCACTTAGTTCTGGTTGAACTTGCCAAGCTTCATGAACCTTGGGAGCAATTCAGTTGAATGGTATAATCCTGAGATAATTATACCTACAATAAGGGCAAAAAGGAAGAAAGTTTCAGTTGCAAGTCTATTTTGTGGTTCAAATTTCAAAGTCAAAATCAGTTCAAATTGTATGATGCATGACAGCTAAATATTTGTATTGTTAACGTGAATGCACATAAGTAAAGATTGAGACATTGCAAAAGTATTTTAGGCTTTTACTTATTTAGATTGACATAACTCTTTAACTCTGGTAATGTTAGTTTGTATGACTTGCATTGTTATAGATAGTATCTGTTGCATCTAAATTCTTAAATAAATGGTGTAAAAGCTAGGTTTCACATGTTCTTTTGAAATTTTAAATGATTTCTCAGATGTATCTTTAGACTGTATATTATGTATATAACGTAAATGGCTGTTTCTATTTTTGCGTTGAACATACTGTGTGCTTGTTTTCTTCAACAAGTAGTAGACATGTAATTGAAGTGGAAGAGAGCATTTGTTAAACAAATTTGATTACATTATGACTGATTCTACCTTGGTTATATTAGATGAAATAAAAGTTTTACCACTTTAGCCTTTTCTTTTTTTTTTGTTTTGGTTTGTGCATGTGTATAGATAGATAGGTACAGAGGGAGGAAGTACTTTTTCTCTGTACCTTGCGATTAGCCTTTTACGATCACAATGTGCAATCAGTGGTCAGGGTATGCTAAACTTCTCTCAAACATTTAAAAGTTTCTCGTCCAACTATATATATGTATATTTATATCATGGTCATTCAGCCAGTTTACGGCATGTATTAACTTAAAAAAGAGTACCTTTTTTTTTGGTTAAGGTAGTAGTTTTAAAGGAGACACACTAGCTCATTTCACTGTCCACCCTTCCCTTGCTGCATGTATTATATAAACATCAATGGCAGTTTGTACTCCCATTTCGCTGAATCTCGGCATTATCATTTCTTGTTCAGGCTCATTTATGCAGGGAAGCAGCTCGCTGATGATAAAACTGCCAAGGATTATAACATTGAAGGTGGTTCGGTCCTCCATCTTGTCCTTGCTCTGAGGGGTGGTCAGTAGTAACAACTTTTGTATATATCATATCCTCCAAGGAAAAGCAACTTTGCTTTGCTCTGTTTTTGCAAAGTTCATGTCTATGGTTATTGCAGCCATACTATCAATGGTGGATTATTGTGCTACAATCAAAGGCACGCCTTTAATTTATGCTGCCATATGAAGTAACAAGAAAGCACAAACTCACTGAACTTATCCCTAAGTTTATTCCTGAGCTTTCGTTGTTTCAAGCTATTGTTCTGTTGAACTTTCTTTGCTTTCAATTTTCTTCCTGATGTCTTGAGACCAAAATATTTTCCATATACTATGAATACTATCTTCGTGTCATTATAGATTCCGGATGTTACTTGTAATTGTTTGGGAGGAAAAAGCTACTGGCAAGCAGGTTTTTGGATAATATCGTGTTGCTAGGAAATTTAAATAGGTTTATACTTCATAGTAGTGGTTTCTGTCTAATAAAAAAGTGGAGGCTTTGTAATTTGCTCCTGATTTCAAAATGGGTGTTCGAAAGATGATGCCCAGGGTTGTGGAAAATTTGACCATAGAATGCTCTAATGAAATCATCTTTTAATTAGGCAGTCAACTAGTTTAGGTTATTATAATCAGATCATAGAATGTTTGGTATTCTCTTAATTTATCTCCTGTCTACTATTTAGGCAAGCAAGGATTGAAATTCGTTGTCTCATTAGTTCAAATCCACTTCAGAGCAGGGGCATTTTAGTGATGGTGACATAGGAACTTTTCGATCATATTTGGTCAAATAGCGATCAAAATCTGAGTTTGATCCTGGTTTGAAAGGAAAGCAGTCGAATTGTATGGTCTACTCCCTTTGGTACATTGGAAAGGATGCCTGAAGATTTTACACGTAATATACAATAGATACATTTCTTTTGGATTAAAACTACATTCTCGAATCTTCTGGTTGAAATTTGATTATAAAACAACAACCGTCTTTGTTCTTAGAACTAGCCAGCAGCATTTAGCTTTGTAGTCCGCATTAGTGAAATCAAGTCATGCGAATGCAATTTAGAAACAACTATCAGTGTTTGAAGAATTTTTTTGTTATTACTAAAATGAGGGATCTATTCTAGAATTATGTTTATTAGTATTCTGAAATAAAGGTATAATAATTACTTTTGTTGTGATATAAAGTGAAAAAAATAAGAAAAAAATATTTTTTTTATTTTTTATAAAATTATAATAAATAGTTTTTGATTTGATATGAAGTAGATTGATGTGATAGATATCAAGAGTAAATTAGTAATTGAGTTAGTGTGTAGTATAAGATATAATTATAATGAATATTATGGAATATGACTATTGTGGTATTTAGCTGTAATTATTAAGTACAATTTTTTATTTTAAAGTAAGAAAAAAATTATTCCTAAAATGAATGAATACCTGAAATCCTTAAGTGCTCAGATTTATGTTGGGACAGACAAGAAGTGAACTAGATACTCTTGTTTGTTGGTTAGGACTTAGGAGTGCTATTTTGATTGGAAGATTTGAACCCTTTTGGCCAATGCCTTAGCGGATAGGGACTAAATGCTCAATAAGATTTAGACACAAGCTAGTCACTTTTTGGAGGTGAATATTATTGGTAGGTTTGGACCACATAAGGAGCATCAACTACAGTATAGTGCTTTATGCTTTTTAAGCCGAATTGTGAGATGCTCTTATGGATTTGATCTGTTTGCTTTCTTCCCTCTATATAAAAACAGGAGTGAGATTGCATAGGATTTGATGCCTTTTCATTTTCTTCATACTAACATATTTTGTTAAGCCCATTTGTCTTGTTGCTGATTATGAAAGTCATGTACTTATAGCCAAATGAATCATCACATACTTGGGATAGATCACCAGTGATCCAATGAACAGTGGAGTTAGAAACACTAAATAGTTGGTGTAGATTTTGATTTTTTACTACTAGAAATTAACTTAACAAGGATAATATATATACATATGTATATGTATGGGCTTCAATGCAACTTATCTTAAACACTTTTGAGTTACTTGAATATTTGAGAATATTATCAGTTCTTGCATATATGTGCCAACATGGAACAATTGTTTGTGAAAACATTGATCTTTCTGGTTTCCTATTGGTGTGCAGAAAAATAAAGGTTTCCCAATTAAAAATCAGCATTAACCATTTTGGACTGACAAAGGTCCCATTTAATAGCAAAAGTGCTTGAATCATTCCTCCTTTCTATTCCTCTTTGTGGATTTCTTCTTGCCTTTTGTTTAAGTGGCTCATAACATGCAACAGAACATTGACTAATCCTTTCTTACATTGTGATGCGTCAACAGCTTTCTATTAGATGCAATTGCATTATTGAGTCTCATATTTATCCATATCTGTATGCAATAATAAGTAATTGAAGATATGATATATTCTTCCCCTACTTTAAATTCTGGCATCTTATCTCTGTTATATTTTATGCTCTGCATCTTAGCTTGAGTTTTTGCCTCGACTAATCCTTTCTTACATTCTGATGCATCAACAGCTTTCTATTAGATGCAATCTCATAGTATGCAATAATAAGAAATTGAACATAAGATATATTCTCCCCCTGCTTTAAATTCTGGCATCTTCTTATCTCTGTTGTATTTTATATTCTGCATCTTACCTTGAGTTTTCACTTCTTCCTGGTGGTTTCCACTGTAACTTTTGTTACTTTTCTACCTTTATGCTGGTTATCTTAGTAGTTCTGATGGATAAAGGTGAGGATTCTTTCAGAGTTCTTTCAAGCCAAGGAATAACCAACTAATTTAACTGTCTTAATGGGATGCCATATTCCATTGCATTATATTTTAGAGCTCCAAACTTCTTTTACTTTTTATTCTTTTTAGTTCCTCCTGGGGTTTATGCAAGCTGGATTTTGAATAATACCTAAACATATCTTGAACTTCTTTTTTTGCATGTTTACATCTCATGGCCATTATAGGTTGCCTTCAAGGAATTATCAATGTATGAGTAAATTTTCTGCTTCATTAGTAGTTTACTTTGGTAAGCTGAACAAGTTATGATGATTATGGTAATCCGGCAGCGACTCGATGATCTCTATTAGCAGCTTAAGGAATATTATTAGGAAGAAATTTATACAAACTGTTTACTGTTTGGAATATTGCTAGAATTACATGCTTGTTATGAACTTGCAGAGAAAAGATATCACTATGTCATGTAATTTTATGAGGAAGTGTCCCACCAGTCCACCACTATGATGACAACAATAAATAGGGTTGGTTACATAAATGTTTCTGTTCAGATCTACCTTGGAAGTGTCTCCTAATAGTAATGGCAATATAATAATCTTGATGTTTTCAAGTAGGTAAAAGACAACATGTACGATGAGTTCACTGTAGTAGTTCTAAGATATGTTCACAAGAAAGGCAAAATTGTAGTTACTTACATATGGCACAGTATGCATCATAAAAGATAAGGAGGAGAGGAGATGAGAGGAGATGAGAGGAGAGACTCATGTGTTGGGAACCCTTTCTCTGTGTTTTTTTTTCTCTCAGAAAAAGTAATAGCTCAAGTTTATTGAAATCAAGTAATAGGAATCATAGTTATCAGAACCGAATTAGACCGAATAATTAGATCAATGAACTAATAAACTAATCACCAAGCCGGTTTAGTTTTGTTATCGGATCAGCAATACAATTGACTTGGTAAAAGTTGACTGTTCAATCATGTAGCCCGATTAGATTTGTATGAATCGATTAGGTTATTCATCTTTTTTTTAAAAAAAAATTATCTAGTTATCCTTAATTCAACTAGTAGTCCTAAAATTAAAATAATTATATTTTTTAAAATTTAATTAAGATATAATTTTGTACCGGCCATATGATTTAACGTACTTAAATCAAAATATTAGTTAGAAATAGCTAAATAATGGAAGAAATACAATTCTATCATTTCTATTGGATTTTTTTAGTTTTTAGAATTATTTAGAACTGCAGGTATATATTTAAATATTTAAAAATAATTTTAAATCTTTGAATAGTCATATAAGGTTCTCTGATTGGGTCAACATCCAGTTTGGTACTATGGAGAAGATCAATAAATCATTATAAGATTTTAGAAAAATAAGTTATCACCAACTCTGCCCCCAACAACATGTATTCAGAAAAAATTTCAGGTAATGATTATATCTAATCCTTCACAAACTTTTTTGTTGGCTTATGGGCTATTAAGTATCTATTTAATTACTGAATTTGTTCTTTTGAGTTGGTATTGATAAAAAAAAAATCAACTTAGAAATTGGAGTCCTTGGAGGACCACATTAGAGTTCAAGTGTGAAACTACTCCCATGTATGCATTTCTTTCTAGCAAAGAATGAAGGAGAAACTTTAACTCTCAAAAAGAATGAAGGAGAGAGGGCAAGATTATTTGTTGGATTCTTTGTTTTTGTATTAAGCATATCTTTTTTCTAAGATAAAAGAGGATAAACTTTGATGGTTATTAACTTTTTTTGGGGGGATTTGAACTATAAACCAAGAGTAGTTTATGTTTTTACACTCTTACAGTTCTACTTTTACTTAACAGTTTTTTAAAATATCAAATTTACCTTTGCACCAAATTTCAGTGTATCTCGTTGCATTAAATGAATAGAGATCTCATAACCTTTATAAAATATAAAACAAATATTTTTTCTTTCTACTCCTCTCCTTTCTGTATTAAACATTAAGAGATCTTGAATTCCAAGTGATAATAAAATGAAATTTGCCATCTTCTCAAAATCCCTTATTTCTTCTCCACAATCTTAATTTTTTTTGCCTCTTCGATGAAAAGAAGCTCAAGCATGCTCCATTAGGACCTTGTAAGGCTCGACCTTCTCTATTGTTAACCTTCTCCCATCTTCTTTTGTCGTCGGTAAGAAAATTAGGTTTTACTTATTTGTTTTTATTCTATCATATTGAAGCAATCTTCAAATAAAATATTCGAACAAAGAGATCAAGGTTTTTCAGAGCTAGCATTTATTGCTATTCAAACATATTTGTTTATAGTTTTATTATTACCATCTAGGTGGATGAAAATTAATAATCACGCTTTTCTTAGATTTTGAGATATAATTCATGTGGATGACTTGTTTACTTATTTGAAAATTATTTATAGTAATCCACAATGATAATAGTCAGAATAAATTTCTAATATTTTCTTGTATTTATACTTTATTATTCTTTTATGCTGGTAATTTATGTGAAAGTATTTGTTTTATGCTAGTCATATTTTTTTTTCAGTTTATAACAAGATCTGTAATGTGGATGTAGAACTACATTTTAATATAATGTGTAATGACTATATAATACTAATTTTTACTAGGTATAAATGCACTATAACTTATTAAATGATGTCAAATATAGAAACGTATTTTCAGCATATGCTTAACTAGATAGATAATATTTTTGTAATCCATAGATATATTGGTGAAATTCATAGATACATACTCATGATCTATAATTACTCATAAATATTATATAGGCACAATGGGTAAACGACCAGATGTGGATTATGTGTGGTACCAGTTGTTTATTACCCATCCGAAGAATCTTCAATTGGTTATGATAATCAATCTCATGACTGGGCATTTAAGAAGTTATCTTTATCCAAAAACAATATGGATCATAAAAAAAAATTACTCAAATGTTTATTTGCTTATCAATATATTCTGAATTGCAGCATTCTTCGTATGGAATATAAGAATTAGCTACAAAAGTGTCACACCAATGAAATTCTCACAAGATAATATGATTGCCTCATGTAGAAGTTATAGTAAAAATTATAAATGATGGAGTCAAAAGAAGAAATAACTATTGTAAGACGTTAAGAAAGTGAGAGAATCTAATCAAAGTTACAATCATCCTAAGTAGAGCTATTCTACCAAGATAACCAATGTCTTACTTGATAACTCTTCTATGATTGAGAAATACTAGGGAGTTGTTTGATTGAGAGCTTTTCTAGATGCTGTATTAATAGATGTAGTATCTAATTCATAAATTATTATTTGGTTTGGTGCACCAAATCTAAAAAAATAATATTTTAAAAAACTAATTAGACTCAAATACAGCCCTTTGACATCCATTTGATCGAGGTGGATGTCAAAAGACAACATCTAGCCATCATAACCTAACCCATATTTCTCCTCTCATTTTGATCACAACCCAACCCCAACACATCTTCCTACTCTCGTTTCGATCCTAACCAACTCTTAACCCCTCTCTCTCCTCTCATCTCATTTCCATAGCCGATCCTAACTCATATTTTCTCTCCTCTCTTCTATTCTCCTTGAATTAAATACTTATTTACTAAATACGCCATTATGAAATATAACTAACAAAATATATGTTTAACAAAATACAACGCTATGTAATATAATGAACCAAATAAATTATTTGTTTCTCTAGATACAACATCTAGAGAAATATGTATCACTTAATACACATGTATTTCTAAATACAAGAAACCAAACGACTCCTAAAGGAATCAAGACCACGTACAAGTTTGTTGTAATGAAAGCTAATTTTGTGGAATAATGAAATTATATTTGGAACAATTTAAATTTTGAAATATGTGCAACAATGAAATTTTATTTTGACATACAACACTAAAGTATTTAAAATGCAGATCAATATATATTTCTTTTTGTACAACATCGGCGGAGTATTTTAAAATATAACTTATATAATTCATAGATGTTATTATATAAAAAATTTATGTATAGCAACAAAGTATTGACATACAATCTATATAATTCTAGATATAATTCTAGAGTTAGTATCTTTCGAATTTCATATATACTGACTCTAGATTCTAAAAAATACTAATGTTGAATTCTATAATTACTAATTATAGAATTTACAATCCAATGCTGCTTTAGCTCGGATTATATAAACAGCTTTTGCTGCTATTTCTACTTAAAAATTTATAAACATCTCAATTTGCGACGTATATTATAAACCCTAGAAACGAAAGGCGAAAACTACTTGAACCAAGGGCATCAAATTTAGTAATTAAAGCACAAAGAAACCTAGAAATGCACTTGATGATGATTAAGATGTTGCACGAGAATTGCAAACTATACCTATTAACCAACATTAAACAAAAAGGATAAAAGTAGCAATGTTCCTATTGTGGAATGGAAGTAACAATGGACTGAAAGGATTGGGTAATTGAAGCTTCCCCAACTTTGATCTACCCAAAGCTTGCATGATTGGTAGGTTAACAATAATAGGTTGAAACGTGAAACTTCCTCAAAAGTTTCCACCCTTTTAAGCCCCAGTTCATAGATAACTCCAAAAGAGGTAGTAGCCGTATAGGAGGAATCCATCATCTACTAGTAATAAAAGAAGGGGTGGGCTCTATAAAGATCTCTTACTCCCTCTCCCTCTCCCTCTCCCTCTCCCTCTCCCCCCCCCGCCCTCTCCCTCCTGCAATTAATTTGACCAGAGAATCAGAGAAGAGAGAGAGAGACATCTACAGCCATAAGCGTGCACAACTCTCTCTCTCTCTCTCTCTCTCTCTCTCTCTCTGTGAGAGTTGCCACGAGGGTCCAACCAGTGGGAAATAGAAGCCGACATTGCCACGTCACCTGTGTCTGGGACGTGGCCAGACCCTATTGATCGAGAAGCCAGCTAAAATCTAAGTTGTCAGTGGGGTTAGTGAGACTAGATCCTCCCCCTCTCTCCTTCCCCTCTCTCTCCCTCTCTCTGATTGGCTCTGTCCGATGTCTGACCATGATGGGATGCATGAGGAAGGCATGTGAGGCCAAATTCCACACTAGAAAACAAACCAATCTCTGTATCTCAAGATATTATTATTCTTTTCTTCTCCTCTTAGTGCTGAACTGAGTTCTTTTTAACTATTTCAAGTCTATCAAAACCTTTTTTTTTTTTTTTTTACATTTCGAAATTCAAATAGGAGATTAGATAACTTGTAAAATTTTTAAATATAAATTATTGACTGGGTTGGCGATTTATATCAAAATTTTAAAAATAGTTTAAAAAATACTGTCTTAAAGAGAAATTTTTATATAAATTATAAATCTCTTTTAACACTTAATAATTTTATTAGCGATTTTTAAATATCTATATAAGTCGATGACTTAATTAGTAATTTATATTTAGAATTCGCTGTCTGAATTAATGATTTTGTTGACATGGCAAAATTCACTCAGTTCAGTATTTAAAATTTTAAAATGTAGTTGATGCCTAAAAAAAATGGGAGAGCTAGTTTGGTCAAAACCTCCCTATTAGTAATAACATTTATATATTATTAATTTAAAAAAGATAAGCATCAAAATATGATCCAAAATTAGAAATGCTAAGGATTTAATTAATCAATGGTGTAATGCCTGTGTGTAGTGCTTTGTTTTCAATGCACAATCTTATTAGAATACTAACTACTTATTAAGATCCCTAAACAATTTTCATAATTATGTCAATTACATCATTGATTTGGCCAAACTGTGGTTTATTCAACTAAGTTCATTTTATAATGGTTAATAGGGATTGATATCCTCAATCATGAATTAATTTATTTTACATGTTCAATAATGACTTCATTAATTGTTCAACTAAATGATAATCTTAGAAAAAATAATCTAATATTAGGGGAGGTTGGATAGTTTATATAGATTAATGCATTATTATAATTTATTATTTAAGACAATAAGTTGAAATTTAGCATTTGATATTGATGGATGTTAATCAATGTACTGCAAAATTGTGTTTCCATAGTAGCACAATGATAAAAAAAAGTATATATTATGAAATCTCGAGATAATGACTGCAAATTAAAATATTTTTAAAACAAAATAATAATCTGAATCACCTTCTTTTAGTTAATTTTTTTTTTTGAATCACATAACTAATAATTAGTAATTACTATTAAAATAGGCATTATAGGAGCACATAGAGAAAATGTAAAACTATTAGTCTGCCCTTCTTTTATATAGAAAAATATATTAAAAAAAACGACAAGAATTCTTCTTGAACTTAAGGTGGATCTAAATTTGAGTCTGTCCAACAAAATAAAATGACACTATAGAAGAGAACATATTAAATGAGATACCGACTATTTGTCGGTCAAGCAATTATAAGTGATGAACAAATTGACAATCAAACAGGACTTTTTTTAAAAAGTTTTATGAAATACGAGATTGCAAGTAGTTGGAATATATAATAAACTTGTTGTCCCAATATAAGCATAGGAATAGAGAACATTAATTATGTGAGAGTTAATTATTAATGATAGAATTAAGTAAGACATTTATTGATCAATGCTAAAAAAATAATCTTCTTATTAATATTTATTAAGAATGAAGGGAAAGATAAGAGTATAGGAAAGAAGCTTTCAATTAAGATCCTTATACTTTACTCTTCTCTCCTATGTTGACTCCAGGGAGGGAATTCTCATAGGGAGGAATAAAAGGTATACAATCTAATAACAAATTGGACCGAGACACAAAAGAGACCCAGTTATAATAATATTATTATTCATAATAATAATAATAATAATAATAATCAATCTAGAATCAATAAAAAAATAAAATAACTGAAGGAGCAACTTGTGAAACATTTCTCCGAGATTAAGCAATAAAATCATCTGAAGAATAAGCATCGATTAACTTTTATGTCGAATAAGTACTTGTTATCCAGAGTGATAATTGAATTATTAGAAATATGCATATATATATATATATATATATATATGTCATGATAAATTCACATATATACTTCACCATGTTAAATTAAGAGGCTAATCAATTGTGAGTGGCCTGCCTCATATATCTAAGCTGTAGGAAATCTCTACACTCTGGGTTGTAGCATCTTCTTCCAATCATTCTAACCAAAGGATATTTAACCAACTTGAAAGTTCTATGTCTTTCCTATTTGTATATACAACTAGTATTCTAAACATTTATCTTTAATTGTGGTATTTACTTTTTCACTAGCATTATTTTTGTCTCCACATCTCAATCTCACTAGTATAAATTTGCCACTTGAGCTCTAAGAGAGAGAGAGAGAGAGAAGTTCGAGAGAAAGAGATGGTTATGAAGGAGGAGGAAAAGGAGAAAGAGATGATAAGAGTTAGAGAGTTCGACATGGAGAGGGATTTGGCGGCGGTCGAGGAACTCGAGAGGCGGTGCGAGGTCGGCCCGACAACTGCAGCCGCCGCCGCCGCCGCCGACGACGACGACGACAACCAGAACAAGAACAAGAAGAAGAAGAAGAAGAATAAGAACAAGAGAGCCATCTCACTCTACGTGGACCAATTAGGTGACCCGTTGTCTCGAGTCCGGCATGCGCCGGAATATGTCATGCTGGTATACATATGATCATAACCTTTCATTCTCTCTCTCTCTCTCTCTCTCTCTCTCTCTATATATATATATGTATATCAATGCAAACTTTATACTTAGAATTTATAGTTTTATATTTATATATCTTATATGTTAACGCATGTGTAGGTGGCGGAGTATGGGGAGAAGAAGGAGATGGTGGGGGTTATAAGGGCTTGCATTAAGATGGTGAGCAGTGGGAGGCCATCAACAAGTCCATTAATGGCCTATGTGAAGGTGGCTTACATTCTTGGCCTCAGAGTCTCCCCTTCTCATAGGTAGGTCTTAAGTTCATTCAATATATAGTAGTACTCTTCTTGTCTTCCTCTTTTGGCTTCTCTATCTGTACGAGACTAAAAAACTAAAAATAAAAGGTTAGATAGAGATGGGATTTTATGAGTTAGTTCATCACCTCCAAGTGCAGTAGAACTTTGCTAGCGGCGTAGCCTAGCATGAATGTACTGGATGAAATTAACCTACGCTGGGTGGTCACATGTCCAGTGCTTGCCATGTGGATGCCAAAGCTTTTTGCTCTTAATAAATCTTCTTAATGCTTCAAATAATTCTATAGATTATTTTCCTCTATATGTATATATTTATTATGATATAGTTGCATTATATATATTTTTTATTCTAATTAATATTTACAATCTTCTCATATATATATATATATATACATATTATTAACCCTCACTATCTTCTCGTATATTATTGGTCAGATGCCTCGGCATCGCGACGATGCTGGTGGAGGACGCAGAGCGGTGGTGCTCCGCCGCCGGCGCAGCCTACGCCTACATGGCCACCACCGCCTCCAACTCCGCCTCCCTGTCCCTCTTCACTCGCCGCCTCTCCTACGCCCCGTTCCGCCGCCCGGTCCTCCTCGGCCACCCCGTCCATGCCCACCTTCTCCCCCTCCGCATCCCCCACCACTCCATCCTCCGTCTCCCCCCTCCCCTCGCCGCCGCCCTCTACAGCCACCTCCTCCCCTCCTCCGCCGTCGAGCTCCTCCCCTCCGACCTCCCTTCCCTCCTCTCTCACAAGTACACCGTCGGCACCTACCTCACCCTCTCCACCTCCTCCTCTCCCCCCTCCTTCGCCATCCTCAGCGTCTGGGACTCCACCCACATCCTTAGCTTCCGCGTCGCCGGGTCCTCCGCCGCCACCCGCGCCGCCGTCTCCCTCCTCCGAGCCGCCGACACCTTCGCCCCGTGGCTCCACCTCCCGTCAATCCCGAACGTCTTCCTCCCCTTCGGCGCCTACGTCCTCTACGGTCTCCACATGTCCGGCCCCGACGGCCCCCACCTCCTCCGCTCCCTCTGCCGCTTCGCCCACAACCTCGCCGTCCGTAACCCCTCCTGCGGCGTCGTCGTCGCCGAGGTCGCCCCCGCCGATCCCGTCCGCGCCGCCATCCCGCACTGGCGCCGCTTCTCCTGCGACGAGGACGTCTGGTGCATCAAGCCACTCCGCAGTAATCCCATCGGCGATGACGACGTCGACGGCTGGCTGGCGTCACCGCCGTCGACGTCCAACAAAGTCATGTTCGTCGACCCCCGAGATTTTTGACGTCATATGATCACACCACAAATTACTGCAGCCTTTGTGGCTTCCTTTTTGTGTAATTTAATGAGTAGATGTGGTGTGGAATGCAAATGTAATCATGTATATATACCATGCATGCTAAATAGTAAGCATAATTAAGAAGAACTCTTTCTTCTTCTAGTGAAAAATATTACTTCCTTCTACTTTAAATAATACATACATACACACATACATATATATATATATATATATATAGTTATTTTAATCCTGAAGCTATGATGATAAGGTCAAAGGGGGATCCTGCACAGATGAATTAAAGAACTCATATTATATTAGTATTCTCTTATATTGACTCACATTCAACATTTAGAGGCATAAAATACTATACTAATACTTATGACTAAATACTTTAGAGTTTGAAAAATATATTAAAAATAAAAGAAGACAAAAGAATCCAAGTCCTTGTTGTCAGGAGGAGCAATCAATCATCAAATGTTCCAATTTTGACTGGGCAATTAGGGGAGCCAATTGTACTTCACAAATATTGCATGGGAGCAACTGCAACATTACCAGTTTTTGACTGCTAGGTTCTGCACACCAAATAATATTGTATATTGTAACTAAAATAAGTGACTTGCAAACTGATTTTTAGTCTACATGAGTGTCATATAAATATATAAAATATTATGGCTTTCTAAAATAGTGATTTTAAACAATATTAATAGCTAATAACACATTTGGAGTGAATCTATGAATAGCTTATTGACACTTGTAAATAAATTTAAAAGCTCTGATTGAAAATTGAGATAATTATACTTAGACTCTCTATAAACTCATTTTTTGAACTCATGTATAAAATTAAAAGGTAACAGAAACCTTGATGAAAGAGATAATATTTGAGACATTTTTAATAGTTTATGTATGGTGAAAAATGGTGACATTTGGAGTGATTTAAGTATAACTAATGCTTAAAAATTTAATAAATATTTTTTTTTTGAAAAGAATAGGGGGGGGAAAAGAGAAAAAAGAAGAAGAGAGATCCAAGTCCTTGTTGTCAGGGGGAGCAATCAATCAGATGGTGTTCCAATTTTGACCAGGAAATTAGGGGGTCAAATGGGGTCCCACAAATCTCTTTATAGGGTCGGGTCACGTGTGCCCCCTGACACACCCTCTTAACCTACTCTACTCCGTACGGACGCAGTTGATGCACAGCCTCGTCGAGTCGTCGAGTTTCCCTCTCCTAACCGCATCGTAATTCGTGCTACTAATTTAGAAAAAATATATATAATATAATTACCGCTTAAAACTTTTATAATATTATAACTGCTGTGAAAATATTTAGTGTTAAATAAAAATTATAGAAAAAAGTAAGGGTCATATTACAAAATTTCTAGAGAGAATGTAGAGTGTGAATAAAATTTTTTTATAACATTCTCAATATTATCACTGTAATATTTCAATTATATCATTTCCTTAGTTACAGTCTAAGGTTAGAAAGGATAACATACTAATGATATATATGTCACATATTGTGGGTACAGTAATACTAAGATTAAACAATGTATATCATGTCTTTGACATTAAAGGTAAATGTATGAAATATTCTTTGTTTGTTTTCTAGTATAAAGTTAAATTTTAACTTTGAGTTAAGTATATTTTATTATTATAAATTTATGTGCAAAATTATTTTACTATCAAATTTAAATAAGCACCATTGTTATTTTAGTTATTAGTATGATAGGAGTACTCTAATCATTTTGACGTCATTAAGTTAAATTTAATAAGAAAACTAATAATTTTACTTTAATTAGAAGTATATTAACGGATGTGAAACTTTTAAAGTATAGAGGGATAAAATAATTTTGAACGTAAATATAAGATAGTAAAATATATATACCTTTAGAAATAAATTGCATAGGATGAATGCTAATTAGTGTAAGTGACTTTATACAGTAAGTGGAAGCACAAAGTGCTTGAATCTCTCAATGATTTATTTGAAGTCCACTTATGATCTAAAGGTAACATATAATGTATATCATGCTTTTTATAACAGAAATAATGTCTTAGTGCACTAGCTTCAATTTAATTATTGATCTAAGATTGTTTTCATGACTCAAAAAGTTACACACCTCATTGTCACAACCACTCAAATTGGGAATAATTTAAATGATTCTTCACTAAATTGTGTAATAACTATTCATCTAGATTAATTAGCCATGGCAACTTATGAATTTAATCATATTCACAAGCAAGCAAATTAATAAATATACAACAAGTGCAAGGTATGCATCTCCTGCATTTGGGGCTTTAAGTAATTGTTTTGCTGGTTTGGCATCTCCCTTTCTATCATCAAATCATCCTCTTTGGGTATCAATCCTCTTTGGTGTTGTACTGATCATATTAAAAGCCAAAAAAAAAAAAAACTCAAACTATTTAAACTATATATCTCCAAAGATTATTAGCTTGTAAGCTAATTATACATATATAACGCTCCGATAGTAAAATCACTAAATATCAACTCTAATGTTATCATAATTTCTATTACGCGCTAATCGCAATATAAAGATTAGTAAACGATGCTTCACATGCATTACATTACATCACAGGGAAAGAGAGAAACTTATAAAATCATTATCTTCTTCAACTAGTTCACTTTCATGGTCATCACTGTTATCTCAGTGACGATCTCAAACATTTGATGTGCTAAGATACGGCAATATCTTAATCTTATTCCCCCTCCCCTACTTTGTTTAATCTAATCCCTCCTCCCCAAACAAAGGTTCTAACCTTTCGGCTCTAAATAAAGAGGAGCAAAAGCAAAGCAAAGTAATTAATAAGTAATTAAGCAATTAAGCATAAAAGGGAGAGAGCCATGTGTTAGCATTAGCTTAGCTCTTAGCTTCTCATCACCTTCCTCTCTTCACAGACGTGTCCACCTCTCACCATTGGCTTTAATCCTCCCCTTAAAACGTAGGGCTTAGGGCTGAAGTCAGAGCCTGTGTGATGTGCCAAAAGGGGCACAAAAGCCACAAAAAGGGCAATGGGAATTTGGATAGGGAATAACTTGTGCCATTGGCTCACTAGGGTATCTTCTCATCTGGGTATCTTGTAGTAGAACTAATAAAAGGAGATTAGATGGGAATATTAAGGGAAATTTATCTTTACAATCCTATCTCTATCTCACGTTACCTAATTACGCGGTTTACACTCTGTATTTTTACGATTTACAACTTTACGCCCTGGATTATACTAAATACTTATAAACCGCATGTCAGATTAGATTAACACTAACACTTTTTGGACAAATGGCATAAAATAAAAATAGTTGGGAGAAAAAAAATTAGAAGCGCTCTTAGGAAGAAGCTACATCCCATTTAAACTTCTTAAAACATATATTTTAGCCTTTTGAAATTAAATTAATTAGATAAAACTCATATGTCTAGTACTAGACTCCATTTGTTTGTTGTTCTACTGATTAATAATTATTAATTTGGTGATGTTCTTAGTGTACTTAGCTTAATTTAAGAGTTAATAGATCTACCGAAAGCACGATAAAAATAAAAGATAGGACGTTAAATGCAAATTTTCCTCCGTTGTAGTATAACTTAGGATTAAATTTTAATTTTGTGGGGTTGGAATGCACAAAAGATGCATAAAAAAGGAGCAAGGTGGGCTCAATGAGGAGATTAAGAAAAGAGTGAAGGTTGGATTTGGTTAGGAGGCACATATCCTCTTGAGAGTAGAATATTATGTGAGAAAGAATCAAATGAGGATGAGTAATTAAGGAGTGTTAAAGGCCATCTTTGGGAGCATGTGATTGCCATATTGAAATCAATTATAGTTGTCTATGTCCATCCAACTTGTTTAGTTTTTAAGATATTCTACTTATGACTTGGAACTTGTTAGGGAAAATGGATTATTTTTCCCAAGGCCCACCCACCCCAATAACAAGGTAGCCCTTTAGGAAGGGACCCCAACAATTTGATAAATCTAGAGGTTATTTCTAATAGTGTAAGCCTGCTGTCCAATGTGTGCCAATGTTCCTATCACGATTCTACTCATGTTGGAAGAGAAATACTAGATAACAGATGTAATTAAAACTGTCGGATATGTATAATTAATGCGTTAGCACGTAACTAATAGTATGTTCACACATAGAATCTCCAACGCATTAAACATTTGGATTTTTAGTAAAGTCTTCTCTCTCTCTCTCTCTTTTCTATCAAAAAAAAGAATAGTAGTGATTGACTCCCTACAAAAAGAAGAAAGAAAGAGCTACTGCTCACTAGAAAACCCTATTCAAATAGCAATATCATATGATATTACATGTTAGTTGTTTTCTTTTTCCTCTTTCTATTTTGAACTTTTCTATATGTGAGAGTTCATTGGGCATGATTTCTCTTTCTCACATTATAATTTTATTGCCTCAAAAATATAAAAACAAAACATTGTAATTTTCTCTTCCTCTGAGCAATTTCGACGCTTCACTTCGAAAGTAAAAGTTAGTAAAAATAAAATAAAATATTATTATTTGAAATAAATTTAACAATGTCTGAAGTCTAATGCTAAATTTGAATGAACTAACTTCAATTTTTTTTTCAACAAAAAGAAAATTTAAGAGACACAATTGCCATAAGAAACATCTCAGCTCCATGCAAATTGAATGTCTCAAAATTTCTTAACAATTATTGGGCTGGGCCGGCCCGGCCCATGATTTAACTATCTGAACATAGTTATCTCAAAACTTTTTAACAATTATTTGTCTTTCTAAATACATTCAATAAAAGTGCAATATATGAGAAGCTAATAGTTATAATTTCACTTAGACTTTTTAAACCGTCACTATTTTTTGGGTACTCTATGAGTATTTTTACTACCACGTATACCCTCTGAACTAAGAAAAATATTCACATATATTTTTTAAACGAAGAAAAATAAGTAACCATATGGACATCTAGACTAAAAAAAACTTAGTTAAAAGGGACGAAGATGTATATAGTAAAAAGAAGTTTAAAAAATATACGTGAAAAATGGTGATAATTTAGGAGTTCTAAATAAAATTATATTTTGTTTAAACTAATAATTATTTATAAATTTACCACGTAGGACATCCAAAACCCTAGCGGATACCGATTCAATTTGAATTGAGATCTAGATGGCCTTAACTCTTCAATCAAAACCTTTCTTCCACTCTGCTCGTTTCTTATTTGTAAAATTGATTGTCTGGTATAAGGAAATGATATCTCTGGCTTGACATGGATTGATTCATTTGGATCATAAGTTATTAATGACTAGGATTTTATATAAACTTAAGTGAGATTATGGTCAAAAGTCATGACTACATTTATAGCTTGAGTAATATTATGGCACATTTAGAGTATCCGTTATTATAATACATGAGTAATGGTATGCTTATGGGTTACAACTTATAAATATTCTATAAGCATATATTGATGGGGAATTTAATATAGTAGCTAAACATATCGACACAGAGAATATTCCATAAGTTCGACAAGCTAATTGTGCTCCTATTTTTGTATGGCCACACCGTGGGTGCTGTGAGAGAGACGCTTCTATTCTTAATAAGAGATATTATTGTATAAAAGGCGGTAGTAAGCTTACTTAGTTAGTAAAGGCTATAGTTAATAATATCAAAAATTTTATTTATAATTATTAAAATTGTAAAGTTTATTATATTTTTAGGGACCTAATTATCCTGCTAATTGGCTTACTAATTTGATAGAACTATCGATTAGCTTTTTATAACTGCGGTGTTCCTTTTTCTTTATAAAAAAAGAAGAAGATTAACGGCACGTTTCTAAATTTCAAGCTCATTCTCTTATCCTCTCTATACCCCCCCTGTAAAAATAAAAATTGCAATTCGCCCCCTCTTCCCTCCCATTGAGAAACAAAGCAATTTACAAATGAACCCCTCCTCCTTCCTCCTCTCCCTCTTTCTCCTCCTCCTCGCTGTGTGGTCGCCGCCCATCAACTCCGCCTCCCCTCCTCCGCCCTCTTGCAAGGCATGGCTCGTGCAGTCCATACCCACCGACATGCCCTACCTCTCTCGGGTCGCCGGCGTCCTCGCCACCGGTAATCTCCTTTCCTCCTCTCCGATCTCGAAAAGACCGTTTGTTGAGCGAAAATTTTTTGGATTCCGTTGGGACCAGGGGATGTGCTTCGGTGGGTGGCGGGGAACGCGACGAGGAATTTGGACATCATCGCGCAGTATTGGCAGCTCGTGGCGCAGCCCAGGAACCCAGAGTCGGGGGATTACGGCTACTCGGAGGAGGAGATGGAGAGGTTTGGAGCGGCTCAGGGGCGTAGGGTTTATGAGGAGTTGGAGGCCGCGGCCGATCGGATGGTTGATATCAGGCGAGTTTTGAGCTTGTTCCTATCTATTATGCTTTTTGGTTGGTTTCTTTGGGGTAAAAATTGCTTCTTTTTGCTTGAATTTGTTTGCCAATCTGTATAGGAGCAAATAATGTGGTAACAGTAGGGAATGGATTTGACAGAGTTAACTACTAATAGTGACAGATGTGAAGAATGTATCACACTATGTTGTTCCTTTTCTAATTGAGTTTACTAATGTTGCTTCTTGTGGGTAGTAGACCAACTTACTGAACCTTGTGAGCTTTGCTGAAGAAATCATATATGACATGGTTAAATCTTTTTTGATTTTTGAGTCAAGAATAATAGTTTCATGACATGCAAAGGCGAGCGATATAGAAGACAATCCATTTTGATCCAATAATCTTCTTGATCCCTCTGCCAGAAGATCTAATCTAGGCAGAAAAACTCTTTGCCAGAGGCTGTGCCATGCAATGGACTACTTGACCCTAAATCTTGTCTCGGCATCCTGTCGGCAAGACAGAAGTACTTGCTGGCAGCTGGCCCATTCAACACTTTAATCCTTGATTTGTATGGTCTAGTGTGATCTCTCAGGCTAAAAAACCTACATAAGAAAGACGAATCCTATTTTATAGGCATTAAATAGTATCAAAATTGATGCACTCTATCATTCTAGTAGGACTATTTGTTGGAATATTGATTCAAAAAATTAATGTTAACAGACAAGGTTTCATTTTATATGAGTAGTATTGTGTCTGACCCTCTATAAGGCAATTGACAATTGTAACTGAGAATATCAAAATTCTGCAACGACATTGTACAATCAGGAAAAAAGTAATTTAATGCCTGAAAACATGTTCATGACTACACACTTTAATTATTGTTTTGGTCCACACACTGTTAAAGAATATGCCACTCCGCACTATTATTTGTTTTGGAAGAAGATGAAAATATGAGTACGAACGTTCATTCCCTTATCCAAATTCAACAATTAATTAATTTGAAATTACGATTTTTTTTCATGAAAAGAAGTTTGGTTATCTTTTTAACTATTATCACGTCTCTCAGAATTGTGCAGCATTCTGGAGTGTATCCTGATTATGTTCAAGAGACATCTGATCTTGCTTCAGGAAGACCAAATGTGCAGAACAGGACTTTACTTTTCAGTGACTGGTGGGGATCTGGTATTGTCCATACAAAAGTTTGGATATCGGATGGTACTGATATCTATATTGGATCAGCAAATAATGACTGGAAATCTCTTACGCAGGTACTTAATTATGTGTCAAAACTGGTCATGCTTATTTATAGCTTCAATCTTGATCTGTACTTTATGATTGCTTATGCAGATTGTGTAGATAGTATCTGTGATATACCAAGTCAAGACTTGTTGCAACTGTAGTTGGAAGAGTAGATTAAATTTTAGTGGACATTTTCAAAAATATAGTATGCCAATTTTTTTATAAAATATAGCTGTATCTTTTTTTGGTCAAAGTGTTGTTATTGTTGCATTATGCTTTTCTGTTTAGAGATTAGTCTGGCATCATGACTAAATATGTCCTATTGTGCTTATAAGCTCCTATCATATGAATAATTTGATTTTTCCCAAAATTTCTCTCAGGTGAAAGAAGCTGGAATTTATCTTGTTGGTTGTCCTAGAATAGCCAAATGGTTGGGAACATATTTTAACAACTTGTGGAAGCTTTCATCACTTAATTCGAAAGCATACACGAGAACAGTTTGGGATGATCAATGGCAAGCTCTTAGAAAAGTGCCATGCTGGTCACATTTCATACCTGTTAAAGAGAGATGCAGGTATTTCTGATTAACCCCTCCATAGTACTTGTTGCCAATTGCAGCTGACTTTACCAGATAATGTCTGTTTTACATAATTTGTCATGCTGCAACAATATCATTTACTTTTTTTACCATATCTGGTATCGGCCATGATGATGAAGGCTAAAAAAATAATGGTTCTTTGGGAAACCTCTAGACGTGCTTTATGCTATATCTCTCGAAACTGGTCCTCAGCACGAGTAAAGTGGAATAACTAGGCACCTTGATAGGCAGTGTTGAACTTTTGTGAAGAAACTATGATAGATTCTTATAGAACATACACCTTTCAGATTTTCACCCTTATCGATGTGCTGCATCTCCACTGCCTAAAATATAGTAACAAGCTTACTAGAATTGAGTCGATTCAAGTTGGTGCTCAGATGTGACAGTGTATAATAAAGGGTACTTGCACCATGCTGCATGAGTGCAAGGAAAAAAGTGTAGTCTAGGAGAGGAAATTTATATTAGTAACCTGGGGGAACAGTATAAATAGTAGTCACAGTTTTTACGAGGGGGGGTCACAATAATTTTCTTACAGGAAACCAAATGAGAATTCTGAAACCTTTTAAGTTTTAAACTCACTTTTGGCATGGGGTTAGTTCACATATCCAAGCATATGTTTCTTTGTCAAAAAATTAAAACATAGTTTTCAATACAATATGGTTATCTATCATACATTTTGTGACATTTTAGATCAAACACTTTTAATAGGAAGACATCATAAATTCTAATTTCCTTTTCATTGTAATGAATAAGTTGATTCTACTTCCATTTCCTGAATCTCCAGTAGTTATTATTTGTAACATAAAGCAGTCAACTGAAATTTTGTTGCAGCATTTCACATGAAAGTCATTCCCATGATAATATTTGAAGTTTAAATGATAAAGCCCTCCATATAAGAGGATTTAACTGTTAGTTGATGTTGATTCTGTTGGAGAGAATGACTCATATTCTCAGGATTTACGGGTAAAGAGAAAGTTACCTGAAAGTCTAGAGCGCATTAATGCCACTGAGGGTAACATCCATCGTATGGTAGGCTTTGGGTTGGGTCAAAATCCTAGTATGTGAGACAAGGATTTCTTGGTTACCCTAAAGTCCTAAACCATGTACTTCTTTTCTGAGAATGGCAAAATTGACATAGGTTGAACCACGTAAAATAGTGTGCACATTTCTCTTTTGCGTGATTTTCATTTCTTCACTCTAGATCCATCAAGTTCAGATCTTCTCCCTGATTGATTAGATGTAAAGTGAATTTCTGGAATATCAAGTTCAGATCTTCTCCCAGGTCACCTCTTCCACATTCGATCGAGGTTCCCCATGTGGATGGATATCCTATACTTTCAGACCCTTTTATATTTGATATTCCATATGATACTCCAGGACGTCATATATCCACTTCAAAGAATCACTCAAGCTATCTTTCATTTGCTCCACCTGAGGTAATCATATATTAAAACTTCTTTGTAAACAAAAATGCTACAATAAATAGCACTAACTTGTGGACTTATTCTCGTTTTTCTATGTTCTACAGCTGTTATTTGGTAAGTTCCAAGCAGATGAACAAGCATGGGTGGCGACAATTAAATCCGTGCAGTTTGGAGGAACTGTCAGAATTAGTACCATGGACTGGCTTGGGCAATCACAGTATCTTAAACAAACAATCTACTGGTCATCTCTGTCAACTGCAATATCAGAGGTACTTATGTTTTGGTTTGTACATGTCATATCAGTCATCAGATGTATATTAAGTTCTTGTTGCAATTCATTATCATGAATTTTCTTTCGCTGAAAAAGAAAATTTAGGAATTTATTTATGGTTAATGAAATTTGAAAAATCTAGGGCAAAACTCTAATATAAACTATACTACCTTTAGCAAGTAAACTTGACAATGAAAGCTAAATAGTAAGCAATGCAAAAACATAAGATTTAAGTAGAAAAATCCAAACTATGATAAAAACCACTGATCATTTTCACTGGAATTAAATCAACCACTAATCAAAAGCAAGTATGAAAATCACTTCCGGATTATCCGTTGAATCCTTTAGCTATATCTAAAGTTTTCTTATTCGCTAGATCCCGCGACGAGTTGCTTCTAGTAGTTGATTGCACCAATCTCTTTGATCGTTGAGATTGAACGAACTTGTCTCCATAACCCTCGAGACAAGCGAGACAAGGAGCACAACGTTGCAACGATCAAGCAATCTTTGAACACTTAAATCCTTTATCTTCTTCATCGAAGAAGAATTTCCAACTAACTCTTTGCCAAAGCTTCAAATCACATTCTTCAAAACCACCCCACTCTTCTAGGGTTCAAAGACATAGGTTTCCAAAAATAGATGAGAAACCTAGTTTAAGTTGGGCTAGAAAAACTTAACTGCAGGAAATGTGTCGAAAGGCGCTAAGCAGAATTCTATTTGTGATGAGCCATGAAGTTGTTCAGCCTGTTAAGGCAGCTAGTCAGTCAAATATCTTCTGAACATACTTCATTCAGTATACAATACACATCAATAATTCATTCTCAATCCCATTTTGAACTGCATGCATTTTATTGTCAGTTCAGCATCTTACTGAACATCTATTAACAGGTTGTCTTCTCTAAAAATGCGACGGTCCACATATTAGTTGCTTACTGGGCACATTTTATTGAAAACACTGATCAATATCTGAAGACCCTTCTGTATTTGAACATTCTTTGTGCATCTTCCAAGTACAACCACTGTGGTGGTAAATTGAAGATCAAATATTACATGGTACCTGGATACGAGAAGACTGGAGCTGCTATCCACAATGGAAATGCTACTGGAAACATCTACCCTGGTTATACTCGAGTAAATCATGGCAAGTATGCAGTTAGTGATGTGAGGGCACACATTGGTACCAGCAATCTTATATGGGATTACTTCTACACGACTGCAGGCGTAAGCTTTGGGACGTATCATCCTGCCATTGTAGCACAGTTGCAAGAAATATTTGACGCAGATTGGAATTCACCGTATGCCGTACCAGTTAAGCCATTAAAGTCATCAGCATAGAAAGCCAACAACATTTGCTGATGTAATCATGGTGCACTTAAAAGCGATCGAAGTCATGATTAGAAGGTTTGGTTCAAACTAGATCATGAACAAGTGGAGAGAGGTGTCTCATTATTTATTGGGTTACATTACATTGAGCTGGAGTTTACATAGGAGTTCCTTGAGTTATCATGTTCAAAAATTAATCAATAAAACAGTACCAAGGACCACATATTCTATTATAAACTACCTGTCATCGATTGAGAAATTTGAATGTCTTATTATGCTTCTGAATTGTCAATCTCAGTTGGAAACATCAAATGTACTATGATGCATGTTAACATTACATTTAATTTTGCCGAATCTGGGGGCATGTGATTGTGTCCATTTGCATTCTATCACTATACAAGTATTGAGATGCGATCGTCTACCAATTGTCGGTATCTCAATCACAAAGACATTTCAAATTAAGATTGCCTATAAGTGAAAAACTGGTGCATTTAACTGCTTTGAATCTGACTACTACACTGTGCCTTGTTACCATATTGCCTCCAAAAACTACTTCACAGGGAGTTAATTTCAGTAGTTTGTGTTGTTGAAACAATCATGCAAGTGCTCGTTCAGAAACCACACTACTTGACTAAAGGGTTTCTAGAAAAGGCATTTAGAAGCACAGACAAAAGTTAAACAAGCTATAGTGAGAACTGAGAACCAAGAGAGATCTAAATTTATAGATGCTGAATTCGTTAATGTCCTCTATCTCAGTTAAATTGAGACACCATCATTTAATAGGACCACTAGACATGTTGCATCAAGTACTCAATTTAGGCCACACGACTGTTCACCTACCCCATCATACGACTATTGCATAAAACTCTAATAATGAGTATAAAATGATGAAACATATCAATGTCATGGTCCTCTTTGGAATGTGCAAAACATAAATGAGAAAAAGCCGCAGGACCGCAGGTGTTGTAATTTTCCTTTTACGTATTGGTCTATGTTCACTTGCAAGTCCACTAAGAATTAGCAAACCAACAAAGTTTAATGGCAATTCTTCCCAAAATGAACAATGTACCACACCAAAAATGGATAATGCTAGACCAAAAATATAAGATCAGTTGATGAGTAGCTCTATATGAGGTCTACAAATCTGATGGAAGAAGTGAAAGATATTTGCTTCAATTGCTCTCAAAATCATATGCTCAGATATCCAGAAACATCCTCAAAGAGAATCATAGAGGTTAATGTAACTGTCGAGTATGAATGAAGAATATGCTTCCCATTCCGTAGGATTGAGTATCTCCAAAACCTCTCATTATTCTTATTACTTTAGACAAAATACATGTGTTATATAGAAATGAACACCCTGCAGAAACAGAAACCAAAAATTCATCTTCAGGAATAACAACCTTTAATCAAGCAGGTGTATCGAGCAGACGTACAGAGCGCGGAAGCAGAAACTCGGTAAAGATAGGAAAATGAGATGATGGATAAAACCCATCAATATTATCATTTATTACTTCACAAAGTGTGGGGACCAATGAGCGCCCTCTGAAGAGGGTCCAGTCGACATGCAAATCCTGAGTTTGCCGATCCCAGCAGAGGCAAAGAGCTCTGAAAATTAATTTCAGGAACTCCATGGCACCTTGTTTGTCGCCTGCAGCACCAATGCAGTTTGTCTTTAGTTTTCTTGAATAGATTGAAATTTTGAATAGAAGATAAGTATTTTATGTCAGTGGGATTAGTTTCTGGGCGAAACCTGAGAATAATCTAACAGCAAAGACTTTTATCTCATTTAAACAACGAGAATGATGATTTTTCTGCCAAAAACAAGATTTTAGAAAAACAATGGAGAATGTGAGTTACCTTTGAATCCATGATATGTTCGTATCAGGGAGACATTTTTCCGTACCCGAGCATTTGGCCATGCATCTCTCATATCACCAACAACCCCGTGTTCCCTGTAAATAAAACTATGAGGAATCACCATCCACAAATGTAAATTCCAACATGAGGACAACATCTTCTTTTCTGGATACTAGTAGGTCGTCATATGACCAAGGGCAAGCCAGATTTCATAAGCTATCTATATTTTTCACAAGTAACAAAGCATCTTAGAAGTGTGACATTCTACAGGATAAATAAAATTGAACCCTCTAAACAAGTCCTATGTCGAAGCCCAAAAAAGGGTAGAAGATATAAAACCATATTAGATAATAGAGAAGGGCAAGAGATATTTTCATTGACAATACCACCTTAATAGCTAGGTCAATATGTTATTATT
The DNA here is from genome assembly GCF_019914945.1 of Typha latifolia. Classification (NCBI taxonomy): domain Eukaryota; kingdom Viridiplantae; phylum Streptophyta; class Magnoliopsida; order Poales; family Typhaceae; genus Typha; species Typha latifolia. The sequence goes on from NC_133093.1 coordinate 1,685,371, forward strand.
ATTTGAAATATAGAAGTACTAATAGGAATGTATTAAACAGTACCTAGATCTCCCAAGTAAAAATCGCCCAGTCATAGATTCCTTTTGTGTGTTGAATCCCCCACAATAGATAACTGGCAAGTTAGGTGGCAGAGATGCTATATGTTGCCATGTGAGTAAAGCACTCCGTCTACGTGCACGAGGACTGAATTCATCGAGGTATGTGTTTACAATCTGAAAGCTGAATCCTGGTAGTTCAACCCTCTTGAGTTGAAATGTGTAAAGATCAATTAAAGTAACAAATAGCAACTCAAAATTTGAATCCTGAACAAAGAACAGCCAACAATCAAATAAATGTGCACGATAATGTTAAAGGATATCGCCCATGTAGCGATGCAGGGCACTTCGGATCCCCATGACATGCTTCCTGGAACAGAAGGAGATTCGGACAACCAAAAGGTGCCACCTTCGAGGAATTCCACCTTCAAAAAATCTAACGTTTCAGCTCATTCATATTTTCTCTGCACCTTTATAGCATGAATGTGAAACAAATTTCTTGCAGACAAAACCAGCCTCCCACACATCAACATTAAATGTACAAAGGATTATTACCTTCTCCTTCTCATAGAAGATAGTGCAGTATTCATCAGAGGTGTCTTGTGATCCTTTCCTTGAAATCCCAAATTGGTCATATCCTGGTAAACACCGGTTAGATAATAAGACACCTAGGTATTATTTGAGATGATTTAGTTCCTTTCTCAGCTGCTGCTGTTGTGAGAGTTGTCTAAAAGACTAAAAGAAAGGACTTTTCCAGATTTTCAAAGTTGGGTCAAGAGGATTATCCTATTGATGGTTTCTTTGATATCTAGTTGGACTGCAGTAATCGCTACACAGAACAGGAGGTCCACTGGGTCATCTGTCCCAGTGCATCAGTTGATGGTCCTCCATGAGTAGATAATGTATATGTCTGGGATCATTTCTTCCACTAATCGTACTTTTGCAGATTATTTTAACTTTTAAACCATTTTTAAACCTCCTTACTCCTTGATAAAGTAAAAATTGTAATGTGAACTCTTTATCAGCAAAATTTAATAAAGTTGGTAATTTCCCAATTTCCTCCCTTTATTTTTAATTATGGTGCTCTAACAATTTCGACTTGACTTCTTTTATGGCAAAAGCAGCGATATTGGTCTTTCATCAATTACTACATCGACGAATAACACAGGCATCCCCAACAAAGCAGTACCTTTGCGATGATTTCGGATGGATCTCCAACAAAATCCAAATGGGTACATCAAGAATCACAAAAATTTACCTGGTAAACACTGCTGCAGGTATTCCAACTGCCATTTCAACCCTACATCAACACCCAAACAAAACAAAAAAGAAACCCATCAAGACAAAAAAAAGCCCCTCCTTTCGATCAAATAACACCACAAAAGAAGCAAATAAAGAGGCAAAATCGCAACCCCAAACGGGTTATTCGAAGTGATCAATCCAGCGAAAGGGGAAATAAGCAAGGAGGCAATGAAATCAAACCTTGTTGGGTGCAAAGGATGGTCGGAGAGTAGTTGGTAATCACACTGACGCACATATCTTTCCTCTTCTCCCAAGAGTTAGGGCTTTCGCTTGGTTGCTCCCCTTCATGGAGATTAAAAGTCATCACTGTTACCGAAACACTCATCTCTCTTATTCCACCACCTCCCTCTTCCTCTCTCTCTCTCTCTCTCTCTCTCTCTCTCTCTCCCCTCTAAGGCTCGAACCAAAAGGAAAGGAGAGATCTTTGATCTACATGAGCTCGAGGAAAAAGGAACACAGCAAAAGAGAAGCTTCTCAGAGAGAGAGAGAGAGAGAAAAACAAAAATTTAAAACGAAAAATTTACATTTACACCAGCATTTGACGAATTTATGATCGAAACCCTATTTTTCTCGTATTTATATTTTGGCATCCATACATTTGAATTTAAAACGCAACTATTAGTGTTAATTACACCTCGCCCCCAATTTATTACCTATTTTTACGCAGACTATTTTTTTAGTTTATTTTATGTGATATTTTGATTATAATTATCTAGGCCTCCTTTGGTTTGTTAATAAGTATAATTATATCATATTGTCGTCGCACACTAATAATGTTATTTTCAAAAAAATAGAGGATTAATTCGCAAATCTTAATTTATCGTATAAATTGTTAATAAGTATAATTATTTTGATCGGATATAAAGTGAAAAATAGAAAATTTATCGTAAATATTTTTTTGATATAAAGTAGATTGATGAAATAAATATTAATGGTAAATTAGTAATTCAATATAAAACATAATTTTAATAAATAATTTATATTTTAAAATAGAATTATTGTGATGTTTAGCGGTTATTTTAAAATAAAGAGTTGTATTTTAGAATAAGAAAAAAGATTATTTATTTCTTGGGGATAGGAAGAGGAGGAGAATCATGGCCGTTGATTAGATGTAATCTGCTATGGATGGTTGTGATGGAGTGGGACCACTGATGAGGATAAGATGTACTAAATTTTGTTTTTATTTATTTGATACTCAATTATACACAGCTAAGATTACTAATGACATAGCAATCATATGTAAAATGACATTTATACCCATATTTTATCTTTCTTTGTCTAATCCACCAATAAATACTTGTATGATTTAAATCTATATATATATATATATATATATATATATATATATATATATATATAAAAGAATACTTGTAGGGATACATTTGTCCATGTAAAAGTTTTATAATCAAGTATTTAGCTTGAATAATAATTATATTTCTTTAGTGTGTTGCATAATATCTCATGTATTACCTTTCTAACCTTGTTTCTATTAAAATATCTTGCTCATTATTAAGAGCATTAGATACAACAAAAGATGTTTATAAAGCAACGTTATTTGGATGAAAAAGCCAAATAAATAGGTGGATGTAGGGGATGCTTTCTTGCCTTTTCCATTCAAAGGATATTTTAATTAAAAAAGCATTAAAATTTGATTAGATAGTAAAGTCTTAGTCCAAAGTAAATAAAATTTTACAATAATTTTAAAATCTATGTAAATTGTTTCTTTTTTTTTCCCTCTATTTTCATATGTGAGCCTAATATCAACTACTACCCACAGCCAAGAAGGTCAACAGTGTAACGGTTTGTAGCAATGCCTCGGTAGCTTTTAGTTCGAAGCAATTGTTTGGCGATGCATACAGCTTGAAGTCTAAACTAAACGGTTTAGCAGTGTCCTTGTATCTATAGAATATTAGCTATTTGTCTATTCCATATCTAGCTTTCGAACTCTTGAATGAAAAAAAAATTGTTCCTTTGCTTTAAAATAATTTAGAATTTTTTTTGACACAAATGTAGGAACCCAACGTACCTAAAATTTTAAGTTATTCGATGAACGCCCAAAATCTATATAAACTATTTTATTTATTTTTCTTTATTTTTAATAATGAAATTAAATTCTTATGTGTGATATTCAACATAAAATGATGAGAACTTTAAAACCAACGTCTTAGATTTAAATTTCTCTACTCTCAATATATTATAGACAAGGTGTCATTTGGTTTGAGTTCAAAGTTAGTCCCAAAATTTGGTCAGAAACTTTAAAATGCAGAAACCTTAAGAATATTTAGTAATTAAACACTTCTTTTTTCTTAGTCAAAGTTCAAGAGTGTCAGAGGAGTGAAAAAAATATAAATAAGTTTAAATTTAATTTTTCTCAAATTATAATTTTAATCCTAAAATAACTTACCTTTATGGTTTACAAATTTAATATTAATATTTTGATACTATTCTACATACTAATTTTCTTTAAAAATAAATATTTTTATTTTTTTATATATTATATTAAACTAACAATGGCATCCCTTAAATCTTCTTCTATATATTCTTAATTTTTCTTCAAAAAAGTTTCACAATTTATTAAGTTTACAAAAATTTATAAGCTAGGTGCAGAGTTACGAGCTTCTAAGTCTGCAAGCGGTTATAAGCCCACAATAACTTATATTTTTTTAATGAAATTTGCGATACCGATGACTTGAAAAAATTATTGTAGTCTAATATGCTTATTTTATAAACTCGAGAAAATAGTAGCCTTACCTTAATAAAAAAATATAACCTTACTTTATAATAGAATTGCATACTTACAAGCTAAACCCAAAACCTTAAAAATTGAAAAAAAGAAAGAGAGAAATAGTAACCTTGTAGTAAGGTTGCAAGCCTCTTTAACATTTGTGGTTTATTACTTTTACTTTTTCATATCACATCAAACATAATAACAACACTTATAATTTAGTTCATAATTAAATAATATATTTTCTTAGCCTAAAAAGAAAGATAAACTAGCTAAGTTTAGAGTTTAGATTCAAATCAAACATAGCTAGAAAATTAAGAAAGCATAAGATTTGCCCATGCTATTCAGCAAGCAATCAGGAAAAAGAAAAGAACCATTTATTCTCCCAACATAACTGGTATAATAAAATACCTTCCCCATTCTTTAGCTTCCTTGGTGCTCAAACAGGTGCATATTTAGTTACCCTTTATTTTTCTCCAATCTTTAATCTCAAAGGTAGAAGATGATCTCATATTACATAAAACATCTTTTTTTTTTTTTTATCTTTACTTCGTTTGCTTTGAGTTTAGGGAGGACTCTTCCGGAACTGGTTCAGAGACTCCTAAATTAATTCAGTGATTAATTATAGCAATTTCCAATCTTCTAATCCACTCATTCCTCCAATTTATGTGATCACATAATTAGGTGAAATTAGCATTCATACTTCATACACTTGGTAGTAGTAGTAGTAGTAGTAGTAATATGCAGTAGTATTTTGCATCTAGAAGCCAATTGGAAAAGAGGAGCTCCTCGGGAAGCGCGTTTCCTTTGTAGGAATCTGTGACACCGTTTAAACGCTTCTAACGGCTATTTCTACACCCAGTGGCACATCCGTAATAATACGAAACAACGAGGGCTTTGAAGAATTTAAAGGCAAAGTACGAGGGAAGGTAATACCGGCTATAGCCAGTAGTTTACCTGCTCTCACCGGTATTATCCGGGAGCTCTTGTTAAGTACTCCACCCACCAGAGGCCACACCAGTACATCACCACCGAAGCCTTTCTTTCGCTATTTTTTTTTTTCTTTTCTCTCTCGTAGAAACGGTAATCGAGTGTCTCCTCCCGTTTCCCTTCTCGCTCCGCTTTTCGCCGCCGGCTTCGGACCTCGCCGAGCTAGTTCTAGGGTTTTTGTTGCTTGGATCCGGGAGGAGATCCTGAAGCTATGGATGGTTTTTGCAGTGAGCGCTCGGCGGAGTCGGTTTTCTTCGAGGTTTTTGGCTTCGATTCTTCAGTCCAACACGAAATTTGAGATGGTTCTGGAGATTCTTTTGGCTGTTTATTAGACGGCATTTAGTGGATTTTGAATGGAACCCTAGTTCGGCTCAATGACGGCATTCTCGTCGACTTCTTGCGGTTTCTAGGGTTTCTTGCTGAGCTGATTAATGAGGATTATTTGCGCCGAAGTTTGGATTTTGCTCGCAAAATTGGATTTTTACTAGTTTAGAGTTGAACTTGGGAGGTGAGGAGCTGAGATCTGTGGATTTGTCTGGAGTTTTGCTGCGATGTCAGGGCCGCCGAGGGTGCGATCGATGAATGTAGCTGAAGCCGACGCCGAGGGGAGGCCGGTGCTGGTGCCGGCCGGGAACAAGGCCAGCTTGGGGCCTCCGGCTCGGAAGCCGGCTTCGAAGCCTCTGAGGAAGGCGGTGGAGAGGCTGGAGGTTGTAACTTCTAAGGAGAAGGAGGACTCCAAGAGCCCTGCTAAAGATTTCTCTCCAATAGTGTCGCCTCTTAGTGCTCCCACAGTGTTGAGGAAGCACGACTTTTTGCTGCATTCGAACCTGTCTCTCAATGCTTCTTGCTCATCGGAAGCGTCCACCGATTCTTTCTGTAGCCGCGCATCCACGGGAAGGATTGGTAGGGCTAGCTTGATGAGCCGGCCGAGGCAGAGTGCTAGGAAGCGAGAGAAGACTGTGGCGAAAGCCGAAAGAGTTGTTCTAGATGGAATCCAGATGCCTCCGCCAGATCTTGTTGAGGGGAAGAGGAAATGTTCGTGGGTGACACCGAATACGGGTGAGTTTATCTTAATCAACCTGTTCCTGTTTTCTGAAAGAATATATTTTTTTAAGTCCAGTTATATTTGCTTTTTTTTCCTTTTTTTCAAAGAGAATGTTTACAAAAAAATTTCTTTGGTAGTATTTTCTTTGCAATATATGCTGAAGTAGAACTTTATCACTTACGTGTAATATCAATTTATTTGTGATCTTTGCCTGTTTTAAAATCAGAGGTGAATAAAAACACAAAGATTCTTGTAATGTTTAAAACCACGCCTGGGATAGCAGGAGAATAGTTGAGTTTGAGGAACATAGTGGGAGTAGTAGTTACAGATCCTTACACTTTCTGTCCCATGCTGTTGGGTCTGAATCAATCTTGGTTCTAACCTTTTCCCCTTTCAATGGTATGGTGTCTTAACCATTGATCGCTGAGAAATGAGAATGACTGATTTAAACTTGCTTGTGATATTCTCATATTTATGACTCTATCAACTCAGTCTAATACATTGAGGAATTGCATATCAAACCTTTTCCTGTCTCTATATGCCAATCATGTTTCGTTCACATTACCCTTGCTTTAGCAGCTTGCTCAAATTGTTTTATGTGCTTTATCACCCTGCTATTTAAATGACAGTTCCTTTGGATTCAAATTATTCCTAATTAGCATATTGTTTGTTCTGCTTTTTAGCTATTATTTAACTCAAACTAATGTTATGGCTTCATCTTAGAGGCTAGTTTTTGTATTCAAACTTTTTCATGATACATCATTGTAAGTTCTTAACATGCAAAATCCATCTTAACAATCCCGTCTTTCCTAGAGTCAATAATTCACTTACCTTATTATTGTCTTTAAAACTCATTATTCATTAGAAATCTTAGACTAATTATAGTGGAAATCTGTAGTCTTTTGTCTTGGCTTGTCTGAACTTATAATGACTCCTTTTTACTGCCTGTAACCTTACCTTGCTTGGAGCTATTTCTGCAGGAATTCTCCTTAGTATCTCACTGTTGGTTTTCCCCTAGTAAGCTAAGCAACAGGGTAAGCCCTCCTTTAAAATACCTAAAGCCAGGTTTGGTTCAAACCTTCACAGTTTTACCACCTAGAGAATGATTAAACATGGTTAACTATTAGCTTCCACCAATGTCACCTCTTCATGATCTATGAGAACTTCATGTTCAGACATAAGCCTTTTGCCCCTCAGCCTTTCCTGCCTCTTGCCTACATGTCCCTTTGTCATGGAATTAGCTACTTTTGCACTGACTTGATTTCACACCTTATCTTCCAAAATACTTTACTTTTTTTTGGCTTCCCTCTTGCTACATATTCCTTCATGTTTGAGCTGGCAACATTATCAACTATTTTACTTGCTAGATTGTTCTTTGCTTTCAATAACTTGTCTAAACAGTTTGTCACAAACTGATTTGTTAAGCCATAGACCACATTGTAGGGTTCAGCATGGATAACATGCTCTTTAAAGTGTACTATTGTGGAAGGCCAATTGTGTTCCTACATGAAGTTAACTTGCTATAAGATTAGTTCTTGTGTCATACACCTAGGGCTGAACGTTGGTTTCATGTGACATCCCTTGGAACTATGCAAAATTTACTGTTATGTCTGCCCCCAGTACCCTTCTATTGAACGTGTATTGGTTCAGCTACATGTATATTTCTGTGTCATCACTCTCTGAGGACATACCTGTTCAGTATGATGGCCCATCTTCTCATATCCTTGGTGTTTTTAGGTCTTGTGCAATATTATTGAACACTATTAGTGTGATAGTTTATGTCTAGAAGTCCAGTGAATACATAATTGTTTGATGTTTTATGTCCATGAAAGTGCATGAATTTTGATCGTTCTTCTTTTTCGTGAACTTGGACTGTCCCATATGTTTGTAACTTGGTGGAAAGTGATTAAGTAATGACAACATAAAGTGAGCTTAATTAGGAAAGTCTGAAACAGCCTTCAGGAAAATGTGCAGATATCTGTTTATCAAGATACCACTTATATATAAGCCTAGAAGTGGAGCACGGCGTGCTAATCTGCGCATATTCCATATTTTAAGTTGAACTATCTTCCTACTTGGTAACAAAGGAGAAAAGGCCATTTCTTTTGTTGGAGTTATCAATGATACCTTCTATTCATAGTCTACCAAATTGTTTTATGTAATCAACTTTCTTTTATGTTATTATTCAATTAAAAACAACTAGTTTCATTTTGCAATTTCCAATTTCTTGAACAGATCCTTGTTATGCTACTTTCCATGACGAAGAATGGGGAGTTCCAGTCCATGATGATAAGTATGCAACCCCAACTTCCACTCATTTGTAAAGGAGTTATTCTTTGTTTGAGGACTACAAACTTATCAGGTTTTAATATTTCTGATAATATGGACCCTGCAGGAAACTGTTTGAGCTACTCGTATTTTCAGGTGCATTGGCTGAACTTACATGGCCGACCATCCTCAGCAAAAGGAACATTTTCAGGTACTGCTTTCTGCTGGAAAAATGTTTCCTGTACTTTTATTGACTGATAATTGTCTCTATTGTGTTGTTTCAGAGAAGTTTTCATGGATTTTGACCCTGTTGCCGTCTCCAAATTGAACGAGAAAAAGACTGTTGCACCAGGAAGCACTGCGAGCTCCCTCTTGTCAGAGCCAAAGCTGCGAGCGGTCATTGAAAATGCGCGCCAGATACTTAAGGTTGATTGCCATTAAATTCTTGGTTTTTATACCCTAAATGAAGACGTCAGCCTAATGTGATTCTCTTTGTTACCCTGGATATTTATGCATCTCGGAGTCTCCCATAATGGCATCAAATGCAGAACCTAACTTCAAAATTTTTGAGACTTACTAGTGTCTGACTGACCATTATTTGTTCTAATCTGAGCTCTGTACCTGATTATACTGTACAAAAGATTGTGATCCTACTGTTATGGTAGTTACTTTAACTTTCACCCTCTGATGCAGATCATGGACGAGTTTGGATCATTTGACAGATACTGCTGGAGCTTCGTAAATCACAAGCCCATCATCAGCAGATTCCGCTACCAACGCCAGGTCCCTGTGAAGACCTCAAAGGCAGATTTAATTAGCAAAGACCTGGTCCGAAGGGGTTTCCGCAGCGTGGGGCCGACTGTTGTGTACTCATTCATGCAGGTTGCAGGACTGACAAATGATCACCTCATCAGTTGCTTCCGCTTTGAGGAGTGCACCGCAGCTGCATCACGAGGCCCAGATGAAGCAGATGCGGTCAAGGCTAACGAGAACTCCAAGATGGAAGGACCAACAAACAATGGCCCAGGGGAAGTTCTAGGCATTGATGTGGGGCTATTGAGAGCAGTAGATGTGCTGAACATTTCATAACTGTTGTTAGCTACTTGGGGTGCAATTATTCTAAATATCTGTACACCACACATACTGGTTGTGCATGGTTACCCTCTGAGAAAGGGAAGGTGGGAAGGCTGTGTGTATAAAAATACTTTCAAATCTATGCAGCTTGATTTGTAGATTTACTCCATGGTATATAAACTGTAGAGTGTGGAAAGGACTGTCAATACTTGCTCACTTGTTGGTAGAGCAACTGGGAGGCATTTTATACAACTACTACCTGTTTGGGACAGGTACTTTGGCATTGGATTCCCCATCAGTGGTGGCAAGAGACTCCTTGAAAGTGGTGGGCCGCAAATAGTTGCTTTCAGATAATTGTGAACTATTTAGGGCAGATACCTTTTACATGCATTTCTTTCCATTAGAAATGTACGATAAGGCTACAGTCTTTATCATACTGTGATATTTCTTTGGATTATGTAGTGAAGATTTCATATGATCATACTGTTTAGATCTGAGATGATCAGTTCATTAATTTATATGAGCATGGGATTGGCTAAATGATTAGTAAGCAGTATATAATCTTTAGGCCTCTTTATGTTCTACTGTCTTTACTAACTACTAAGTGATCAACTCATACACTATTGAAGGTGATGAATCCAAGCTGTACTTTGTTGGAGTATAGAATTCAAGAATCATCAACCAAAGACTGGAGGTTGTGATCTGCCATCCTATAGCTAGTGTTTTTTTTTCTTTCTTTCTTTTGTGTGTGTGTGGGGGGGGGGGTTTACATGGAATATCTGCAACGTGTGTTAATTCCAATATTTTTTTTTTTTTTTGTGAGCCATTTTCATTTGTATTTGCTTCTCTTCCAAATTATGATATGCTCCATTGGGTCACTCTGTAAGGAATTTTTTTTTATAAGAAACTAATTGATAATAATGGATCACAGTATTGTAATTTGCAAGTGGAAAACATTTATATATTGCATCTATACAGGATGGAGTGAGCCATTTGCAGTCATAGACTAACAGAGGGAATAGGATTAAACCTACAATGATATCATCAATGGAAGAAACAACATTTGATTAGCTGCAATTAGTATTTTATATATGTTGCTCAAGAGAAAAAAAGGTAAAAGTTATACATTAGTCCCTCAGTCCCTCCATTCTAAGATTGTCCAATTAATACTAGTTAACATCTCTTACCCACATCTAATGGCCATATAAGTCCAACTATGATTTCTTCTGCAATAACCTTCCAAGAAGTTCTCAGTTTCCTGATAACTTTACCATATCTCAAATACTGTGACCCTTTACCTCAAATTGCATTGAGAAAAATATCACAAATTTCAAGCTGATCCTTATAAGATAAAAGAAAGGTTCTAAAAGAAGATACAGTTAACAAGATCATTTCTCCTCATAGTTAATCATCTAATCAATGGAAAACTCTATCCGGATTTAGGGGTGTAATCGAGCCGAGCTAAAGGATCAAGCTTGAATTGATTAATTTCATTCCAGCCTATTTCGAGCTCAAGCCTATTTTGAGCAACTTGATAAGTAAATTCAGACCTATTTTAAATCTAGTCTAAATGAGGCTCAAACCAAGATTTAATTGAATCTCAAGTTATCTACACTTTGTAAGATTTAATTTAATCATATATATATATATATATATATATATTTATGTTTATATTTAAATTGAGAATAAGTCAAACCTAATCGAGCCATCCTGTGCTCAAGCTCAACTGAAAAATAAATTTGAGCCTTATTCAATTGACCAAGCTTGGTTCACTTCAAATACGAGCCGAGTTTGATCAAGCATTATCGAGCCGAGCTCAAACTGGCTTGATTATTTTGACAGTCCTATCTTGGATCTAATATTTATTACAACTTTTCTGATCACAATATTTCAATTGCTTAACAATTAAAGATGCTTGAAAGGTCAGTATGATGAGGAGAGGGGAATATTTTGGAATGAAACCACCTATGAGGCTTAAGGAACTCGTAAACCAACAGCACATATCTCAAAAGACATCACCCTTAACAAAGATGCATCTTAAATTTATCTCTAATAGTTACAGTACAAGGCTGAAGAAAATAGTCAGTATAAAGCTGAAGGAAATAATGTCATTGCAAGAGAAATGATAGCCTTCTGAAGATAATTCATTACTTATAAAAGTCAGCTTACTCCATAACATTTTAAGAAAGGGAGATGATTGAAACTAAGAAGCATTTCTTGAAAAATCCTAAAATGCGTCTACGTGCTTATTTTTGCAAAGCCCTTGGTAGTTGGTACTAGGAAGTATCTTTTGAACTGCTAGATGTTTATTCACTTAGGACAAAGCCATTCAATATAAATCTTCAATATCTCTCAATCATAAAATTTACAATTTGATTATAAACATATTAATAATACCTTTACTCAATTTTATTACTAGTTCCCTTGAGATGAACATGAGCTTCAAGCATTTCAGGATCAACCCAGAATCTGAGAAAACTTATTGCAATTCTTTTGTATGGTAAAATACTAGATTTCATCATATAATTCATTTCAGGAAGAACCGAAAGATCAATCAAGACGATGAAGAAGATACTCAACTTGAACTTGTTTCGTCAAAGGCATAACCCACTCATCATATAGGCGCGAAACAACTGAAGGGTCAACTTTATATTTTGCCTCACCATCAGATGCATCCACACTGGTACCCTTGTCCTCTAAAGTCACATTTTGCCCAAAAGATCTGGTCTTCTTCTCCACCCTCCTTTTGACCATCGCTTCAACAGCCTCAAATGTAAGCAATTTCATCAAAGCATCCGTGTCCTGCATTGAGCAGGAAGATAAAGCAAGTTGAGGACTTACTCCTTCTAAATGCTAAAAAGCTTGACAAATCATAAACCAGAGAATCTTAGTTCTGAAATTGAGATGAGAAATATTGAAATATTAAAATCATCAAAATATGGAAAACTAGAGTTGCTCGAGTTGTTTACCATGATAGCAAAAAGTTAAAATTACTGATGGCATAATTAGAAAAAAGCATAGTAGGCTAACCTTAGCATGTATTGCTGGAGTATAATCTTCTGGAGCATCAGTGAATTTCACTTCTGCCACATACTTACCGTAATGAATTCTTCTAGAGAGAGCCTACAAGAATAGAACTCAATTTCTAATCAGGACAGCAGTGATAATGACTACAAAATAGTCCATCAACTAGCAATCTGCAGACTGCAATATCTAGCTTATTCTGAGATTTTTTTAGTATCTTTATTTTCAAGGATTTTGAAACTCTCATACAATGTTTTATGAACTGATTAACATGCACTACTTTTTAACGCAAGAGATAGTCAACAATGCTTTTGTAAGAAAAACAACTGAAGTCTAGCAGCTTCATCCAAGTACTTGTATTATATAGAATTAAGCATAGAATTTACCTGCAAACACACAAGATCTGAAGCAACTGTAGCAGCATAGTTACCATCATCACCTTTTGCAGCGAATAATGGAAGCAAGTCATTGAAATACATATTCCATATAGCTTCATTCACACTAACAGATGCAGATGCAGGGTGTAAGACCTAGAGGAGCACAATATAAGCGTATGTTATATTATGACTGCATAAATATGAAAATCGAATGTTGGATACTCACTTGTGGGTAGTTATAGGGAAGAATGACAGGGAAAGAAAGGTCCTCAGGGAAGAAAGGAACCTCTTCTGGTTTTTGATATAGTCCAGCCTGAGACATGAAAATTTAGATTTACTTCTTCTGGATTAAGCACCATTTTAGTCGAGGAACAAAATTAAGCCGGCTCAAACCAAGTCCAATAAGTTACCATTAGAAATAAAGAGTATATCTATACAAATTTCAACTGAAAGAAGAAATATATTGCAGCATTGTTATATAATGGCGTAGTCCCTAATTTTTATTTTTTCCCTTGGAATTCAAACACAAACCAGAAAGACGGAGAAGACCCAAATGAGGAAAGGGTCCAAAAAGCCAGAAAAGAGAAGAAAGCTCTCACCTTAGCTAGCAGAGCCTCGGCTTCTCTAACATAAAGCTCGACAAGCGAGCGGTGTCCGCCATGCGGAGTAGAGCCCAAGAAGGAGGGGTCGTAAGCCGGAGCGTTGTAAGGGAATTTGGCCCTCTCGATGAGGCTAAACACGATCGAATCCTCTTGCCGGATGAGAGCATCTCTCACGCATCCCAGAGTTAGTCCAGCACTGGAAGCACTACGAGAAGAGGAGAGAGAAGAAACCGTGAGAAGCAGTACAAGGAGGGGAGAAGAAGGCGCAGCCATGCGAGAGGAAGAGGAGAGAGAGGAGAGAGGATTACTTGGTGGAAGACATTGGTGGTCGTCGTCGTTGGAGAAGAAGGGATTTGGGAAAGTGGGGAGGGATTTTGTTTTCTAGTCCTGTCTGTTTGAAAAGGGAGGCACAGACTCGCGGAAAAGAGAGAGAAACAACTGCACGAAGTTGCCACAATCGGATACCTGGCGCCATCTTATTGGCTGCCTGGAGCCTAGTACGACTGCATCAAATTTCCCGCAGCGAGTGATGCAGAGGATCCGCCGCGTGTGGATTTTTATTGCCTTAGAGGAGAAGTTTCCGACCAGACAAAGAAATGGAAAGAAGAAGATGCTAAATCCGATGACAAGGAAGAGACTGAGTTGACTCCTGCTTCAATGTTTGACTTGGAAATAGACATTATAAATTATTTTTTTGGTAGAAAAAATTAGGTTCTTTTTTAGTGAAATTATTAATTTTAATGCATATTTCAAATAAGTCACTTCTGATTTACTGACCGGTCATTGGTTTTCAAACACATATAATTTCGTATTTAAGTTTCAAATAATTTAGACTTAGAAAATATAATTAGAGGAAAATTTAAAATAGTTTAAAACTTCATATCTCATATATCATATTATTGACAATATATGTAACCATTGAGAATTATATAAATTAACTGCAATCTAAAAAAAAAATACAAACTAGGAACTAAAAAATATAATCAATCCATAAAAATACAAGCATTTATATAACTGTGAAAAATTTTAAAAAATATATAAATGTTCAAATAACTGCGAGTTATATAATAAAATTTATAAAAATCAAACTCGCAAAAGTATTAGTGTAGAGTAACATACATTAACTAGTAATTACAAATTATGTTTAATAATTGTGAACTATTAAATTAATAACTGTAAAAATTATCAACTAACTGCCAAATATAAATGTGCAAATTATGAAACCTATAAACTAGCTATTAATTAAAATAATATAGAATTTTTTAATTAATATCTATGAACTACAAGAGTAATAATTGTGAAAAGTAACAATTACTAACTATAAGAGTAATCACTTCTAATATATTAAGTAGTTATTGTATTTTTTTTTCTATAGCTTAAGGAAGAACAAGAATTTATTTTAATTAATATAGAGTACTTGCATAATTAATTGGTTGTTCTCTTTTGCTCAAGGTTGGAAAATAAGAGAAATTTATATTATTATAAAATATTATCAAGTCTAATTGAACTGTAAAATATATTTAATATAGTTAATAAATAATTTTACAGTCAATTAGACTTGCTAATATTTTACATTCAATTAGACTTGCTAATGTTTACATTCAATTACCCTTGTTATCAATTGGTTGTTCTCTCTCTTTTTTTCATATGAACTGAGAGCAAAGTTAGAAAGAATATAATAAAAAATTATCATGGAATAACGACTTAAACAAGGACTTGTTTTGCAACAATACTTTAAAAAATTTAATAGTATCTATACTCATGAGTATAACTAAAATAAGACTCTTAAATTTTTTTATTAAATTTAACCGAACATCATGACTATTTTTATTATCTAGCGATATTATCTTAAAAGTCGGTATGTCTTGTCTAACAAATATGATGAAAATATTTTGATCATTTTAGTACTGTTTGATTAAGTTTAATAAAAATATTAACCATAAGTATATGAATTAGTTTTAAAAATTTTAAAGTAGAGCAGTTAAATAATTTTGAACAGAACTACATTGTATTTAACCCTATTCTAAAAGCATTTGGACTGTAGTCTTGAGGTAGACAAATTACTTGAGGGGATGTACATGTCCTCGCATACATCCAACTCATCCTTGCATTCATATCTTTGTCATTGTACTACTACCATCTCATGCCATTTCCTATGATGCCACTCATCTTTTACATGCTTTCAATGATAACAAGGGTGCCATAATGTTTGAATGCATGGTTTGTGACATAACAATTGATTTATGTTTCCATTTAGCAGCAATGAAGCCCATTGGATCTAATATATATTAAAGGTGTCTTCTTTTGGGCCAACTCCAGCCCTTTTGTTTTGTTTATTTTTTATTTTTTTGTGTGCATAAATATATATATATTCCTTAGACAAAGAGAATAAATTGGTGTAGAATGCTCTTACTTTTTTTTTCTTTTTTCTTTTCTTCTTAGTGTTAGGTTATGAGATTGTTTTCTTTTCATCCTCAGGTAAAAGAACCCAAAGCAAGAGAAAAATTACAAATTAACTTAGGTATAGCTTAGGTAAAGTTGGGTGTAGCTTGGGTAAGGTTGGATATAGTTTGGGTTCCAGTATTTTTATAATACTTTTTATATAGTTAATTTAACTTAGGAGTTTGGTTAAATCTAGTTAATATATCTAATAATATAATATTTTTTATACTTAATTGATAAATTATACGGCTCAATTTGTAAAAATAAAAACTGAATGATGTAAATCACACAAATTTTTGCTTTTCATTTAATTATTCGGACTTAATTTGAAAAGTAACTAGAAGGTTATCTGTTACGAACCGACCACGTGGATTAATTCAAGTCAAGTCGAGTCAATTTTATTTATTTTTTAATTATTTCATGACGTAAGTTTTTTAGACAAGTCTAGTTTAGTCATGTGAGCCATTAAGACAAGTTGAAATAAGTTATGACAGTCTTTAAGGCAAGTCCAAATAAGTCACGACAGCCGTTAAGGCAAATCTAATTAAGTCAAGTAAGACTTTGAGCGAAGTCCAATTAAGTCATGTAAGCCTTTAAGACAAGTCCTAATTCGAGTCGTGTTAGTCTTTAGGGCTAATCATAGTGGGACTCGTTGAAACCGACATCTATATATACAGGAGTTGTGTTTTTTTTATTAGGCATCCAAATATTGAAAATTAATTAAGTTTAGTTATTTTTTTATTATGATAAATAAAATTTGGAAAGGGGCTAGTTTGGTCAAATACTCTTCATGTTACAAGCTTCATCACCCCTGCTTCAAATTGCCAGGTATAAAGCTATAATAATTGCCATAGTACTCAAAACCATAGCACAATTAATAATTATGTCAGAAGAGTGGATGGGTTCTTAGCATCATTATTCCACTAAATTTTTTTTAACAATAATTTAAATTTCAATCATATATTTGGATGAGATTTTTCTCAAAGATTTTTCTCAAAGAATTTTAAGTCCATACTTACACAAATCTAAGATACAGAGTAGGTTTGAGTTAGCAATTTGTAAATACTATTTAGTTAGCAAAATTGGAAAATAATTTATCACTAATATTTGACAAATTTCATACTTAAACACATATATTAAATTCTTGGGAGGGCTAATTTGGTCAAAAGAAAAATAAATAAAATATAGTGTATTTGTCTTGTGGTCTCTCTCCAAACACTCAAAAAGGGTAGGTTAAGTTCCATCTCATAGTCAACAGAGATGCATTCATTAACTACTCTGGCAAATTAGAGAAAGAAAATATATTAAAATCAATGCCAATAGATGCCACTTCTTCCCACATACATGTAAGTTAAGCATTTAATGCATCTACTGCTCATAATAATTAATGAGAAGTAAGTGTATGCTCTAACTTTTTAGGCTTTAACCTTCTTAGTTGTATCTCATCTCCTATTCCTACAAGTCATGGAAGAGGATTATTAAACTATAACTTTCAATGTTGATGGAAAACAAACTTCACATTATCTATTAAACTGATATAAAAATTAATGACTTCTTGTCCTCACCTACTATTTAGCTTGCACTTCCACCTATTTATCTGGCCCTCATCTTGTTAATGGTGCATGTCAGCTCTTCTACTTGCTGATATTAAAACTATTAGAACTTCACCAACCAAGTTCTGACAAACCTCTGTATTTATCACACCAGCAGAGGACTATGAGTAATTAATAAGATTGATTTTATCCTGTTCCTGTTCTTTTTTTGGAATCTCAGATAAGAAAATCCAATACTTTCTAGTTTCCAAAGTTTTGTTTAATATGATAACTGCCATTCTTAGTTCTCACTATTTTAAGATCTTCAGAATATTAAAAACCACTATTAAGACTGAACTTAGATTCAAATTATGCTAATTTGCCATTATATAAATTATCTAAAATATTTTAAAAGCTATCTAACCTAATATCATACATAATATAGGAATACAAATTATTGATAAATATTTTACATTCTAAACTTCAAAAAAGAATGATATTTTAGTTATTTACATATGTTTGTTAACTTTGACAATGATCAATTAGGAATATTCTTTTCAAAACTAACTACAATAGTAATTATAAAGATTTTAGTGGTAATTATGATATTTTAAAAGTTAAGTGGTAATTATGTAAAGGTGCTATAGCCAAAACAATTGTCAATTAAGATAAACCAATTTCTAGGTTCATTTCAATATAGGGCTATAACCTTGATCAGTAAAACTTTTGTCCTCAAAATGTTTGGCATGGCATTATCAAATAATTTGAGCAACTTTAGATTGTGTTACAATTCAAACTGAGTAATAGAATATACTAGTTGGAACTAGAAATATAATGAACTATGTCACAATTCCAAGGAAGCACTCCTATTTCATATATAAATAGAATCCTCTTTTCACAGAGATGTTTATGATATAGGAATTGAATTCAAAATGACATCAGACATTCACTACAACCAACCCAGCTACATAAATAATTGCGTTGGGTTTTGCATCATGAATGTCCCCACTAAACCAATTTTAAACATTCAAAACATAATGAAGTATTATAATTCAAGCATGTGGAGTAGGGAAAAAGCATCTAACCTGTTCCAGATCATACAAAGAGCAGTAAAGCAAACAAATTACAATTACAACATTTGACTAATGATGCATCAGCAAAACAAAACATTTGAGACCAAAAGCTTGAAATGAACTATTGTGGAACATGCTGTGGGTTGGTATAATCATAGGTCAACAAACCACAGCTCATCAAACACACTAATTATTAGAGAAAGATAATGTGTTGTGTAGCATAAGGAACTTCATGGCAACGCCATTGGATGGATTTGTTCAAACTACTGGCCATACGCCACACGCAAAAACGCGTAGACATGTAACTGCAGAAGTTATCAGAGAATGCTTCCATCCCCTTTTAAAGTAGTGTTTTAGTTGAAGGAAACCCATGTGCATAAAACAAAAGGGCCTAATCCATCAGAAACAAGAGACTAATGTTGAAACATTCAAAGCTTTTAGAGGTATTACAATGTTAAGAAGGTATAGCAGCAGGTAAACCAAACAAGCTATCGAGAATGTAACTTGATGGTTCAAGAGTTTGAGAAAAACAGTGTGATGTAAGCTTCTTCTGAAACAAAAAGAAGGTAAAACCTTTAGTTCAGAAGTGGCTCAAAACTATTGTACACACAATTCAACTGAAGTCCTTACTAAAAGTTCACTGATCAGCAGCAGCTGGTTCAATATCCTTCAACAGCCCAACTATCTGCTGCATGGCTGGCCTCTTTGATGGCAAATCTGCAGTACATAGATAAGCAATTCTCAACGCTTCCTCCATCTGCTTCTCTGAACCCGTTTCTCGAATCTTGGGATCAATTATACTTGAGGCTTGATTCTTCTTCACCAATGCCCTAGCCCAACTGGCCAGACTAGTCTCCTTCCCATCAGGGTACTCATCACCCAGTGGCTTTTTGCCTGTGATCAGCTCAAACAGCACAACACCGAAGCCATAGACATCGGATTTTGTAGTTGCAGCAGCATTCTCGGGTTCAGAGAACTCTGGAGGAGCATACCCTGGCAATCCCTGAGAAAATTCATCATCGTAGCTAGTCCCAGCAATATTTGACAACCCAAAATCAGCCAATCTAGGCTCCATCTCTGAATCAAAGTAGATACTACTTGCCTTCACATCTCTGTGAACTATCTGAGGGATGCACCCATGATGAAGGAAAGCAAGTGACCTTGCTGCACCTAATGCAATCTTATGCCTAAACCTCCATGTTGACGTTCCTTCAGGTGTAATGTTTTGGATAATGCCATTATCTTCTTCCCATGTATCAGTACTCCAATCCTCAGTCGTCTGGACTCCTAATGGTAAATCATGGAGCAAATTCTGGAGGTTCCCATTCTCCATATATTCATATATAGCAATCCTCTGATCCCCAGCTAAGCAGTAACCAACTAAGGGTACTAAATTGGAGTGCTTTATTTGGCCGAGACGCTCAAGCTCTCTTGCAGCTTCCTGGTCAGTCATCGTAGACCCATGAACTAATACCTTCACAGCTACTTGAATCCCTCCTGGTAGAAAACCTCTATAGACCGGTCCAAACCTTCCTTCTGCTAACAAGGTTTCCCTATCAAAGTGGGAAGTCGCAGCCAACAGGTCAGCAAAGGTAAAGTTCAGCAATGGCTTCTCAAATATGACCACAGGAACTGATGTAGCAAGCTTGACATCGGCAACCCATGTCGTTGAGTCTGTCTGAAAGGAAAATGGGCCTGAAATGTTTGGTTCTTCCTTGTACAATGACTGCTTATTTACCCATGATCCAGTTTTCTTTTGGCACCCAAAAGCAAGGCATACCAATCCCACTAATAAGAAGAAGGCAGATAGGGTTATGGCCAATGCTAGCTTGAGCCCCTTGTGTTTGGTTCGACCATTCGTGACATGGTCCGGATCCACTGCAATTGGGCAGTCATTTTGGGATCCTATGAATGATGTATTGAAAGTTTGGAGTGAGAATTGAGCAACACAGAGGGTAAGGTTGTTGTATGAGAAGTTGAATCCTTCCAAGCTGGGTAACTTCTTTTGCAGGGCTTCTGGGATTTCACCTGTGAGATTGTTCACTGAGAGGTCTAATACTTGGAGGTTTTCAGAGCACAAATCAGGAACTTTCCCAGTTAGGTGATTTTGTGAAAGGTCTAGCTTCTTCAGGCACAATTGGGCGATTTCAGTAGGAATTTGGCCACTGAGATGAGTTTTAGACAAGTTGAGGTATTCCAGACCAGAAAGCTCTCCCAAGCGAGGAAATGTCTGGTTAGAAAATTTATTGAATGCAAGGTTGATATGTCTAAGTGAAGAGTTTGGGCCCCAATCACTGAAGAACTGTCCAGTGAGTTCATTCATGGACAAATCAAGGTAAACCAATGAAGACAAAGAGCTTAAGTTTACCTGAGAGATATGGCCTTGGAACTTATTATCGCTCAAGTCGACAGTCTTCAAATGCTCATAAAACACTTTGATGGCCGAATCCTGAAGCTTATTGCCTGAGAGATTGAGATAGGTGAGGAGTTGTAGCCCTGCTAAATCTGGCAGCTTTTCACTAAACAAATTTCCAGCAAGGTTCAATGCAGTTAGATTCTTCAGTGCAGTTCCTAAACTGGGGATCCTTCCGCTCAACCTATTGCTCGAGAAATCCAAGGAAACCAAAGATTTGCAATTGAGAATTTCTACTGGGATTGCGCCGGAGAAGTTGTTACGAGAAAGGTTCAGACTTTCCAATTGCCCAAAGTTGCCGATGTCGTTCGGAAGAGGCCCACTGATGTTGTTGAGCGAGACGTTAAGCCTCTTCAGCGAGCTGCCTCTTTCCTTGAAATCAGAAGAGAGGGCAGTGATGCTATTGTTGCTGAGATCCAAAACTTGGAGCTTTTGTAGCTTCCCAATGGTGTCCTCCGGAATGGCACCAGAGAGTCCACAGCCGGAAACCACCAAGTGGGTGACTTTGCTGTTGTTATCAAGTAAAACCGCCCTCGGCCATGAGCAAGAAGGAGAAGGAGAACTACCATTAACCTTCATCTTCTCAAAGAAATCCCTGACGAAGGCCTCATCCGAGTTTTGGTCCTGAGAGGCCAAGCATCCGAAGAGGAGAGCCAAAGCGAGAAACCAAGCGAAGAACCCAAGACCCATTTGAGCAGGAGGCTCGAAACCCACAGAGGAGAGGAGCAAACGAAGAGCGGGGCGGGTTGAGATCATAAAAAAATGTGGCCTTTTCCCCCTTCCTGCCTCCTTTCCCCCATGCTCTACCTTAAAAAAGAAGGCCCTGGGTTGATGGGCACCACAGAGACATCAAAAGACTCCATTTTTTTTTCCCCACAGCATCTTCTGGAGTTGGAAAAGGAAAGGCTTCTATTTATAGGCAGAGAACGTGAGCTCACCTTGTTTTCTTTCCCCAGGATTGCGCACCCGAGACAGCAAGGACGGCCATGTGAGAACAAAGGAGCTGCATTCGATTTCTTCTGTAAACTTCCTCCAGAGGAGGTAAAAGAGAGAGAGAGAGAGAGAGAGAGAGAGAGAGAGAGAGAGAGAGAAATAAAGGAGCTGTCGTTAATGTTCGAAGTTATTGGGTTCGGTAGAGAGGACTCAGGAGGAGAGAAAAAAGAAAAAAGAACACGGAATTTTAATCCTATGCAGATTTGGATGGAGGAAATTACTAAATTAACCTTGGGATAGCTGCCAACTCAGCTGCAACCCGAAATCGCGTGTTTATTTCGTTAATTTTGAACTAATACCTATTTTTACATAAAATTCGTGACAATTTTACCCTTATTTTTGTTACTTTTATTTCCCATAAAATAAGGGTAAAATTGTCAAAAAATTGTAACATTAAGAAAATTGGAAAAATATTTTGGAAAGCGTTAATTTCAGTTTTACACCCAGTCTTTTCTCTATTTTTTATTCAACCCTTTCTTCTTCTTCTTCTTCTTCTTTTTTTTCATTAAATCATAGAAACAGTCTTGGTTGTTTAATTTTTTTTTTTTATCGTTTTTTGAAATTCCAATAACAAATATAAGGACGGCTTAGGATGGTTTTTTTTTTTGTGTGTGTATTTTATCAAAATACAAGATTTAATAACAAATTAATTAAAAGGTAAGGTGTAAAATGAAAAAAATAATCCATAAAAACCTTGTTTAATTTGGTCGAGAATTTTTGCCGTACTCTTTGGTCTTTAAAATGGAGAAGGCCAAATTCTTATTCACTGTGTACCTGCAAGGAGAAGAATAATCCAAGGGAATATTAAATTTTATCTCGTTAGTATTAAATTTTACTTTCACATCCCTATAATTTTACTTATATATTTTAAACTAAAACTATTTGTTATTATTTTTTATTATAATTAATTAATTAATTAATATGTCGTATTTGAAAATACTCATTAGATACAAAATTGTATAGAGTTTGATAAGCTTTCGGATGTATCTAAAATACTACTTATCGGACTTCCAAATTTAATTAGTATTATTTTAAATACATTGGAAAATTTATTAAATATATGTAACACATTGTTCTAGTGTTTATCTTTAAGTTCGGCATATAGATTAGTCAAATATAATGAATAATAATTTTAATTTGAATATAAGTAAAGTGACATAAATAAAATTATACGGGTGGAGTGAATTTCAATTCGACATGGATATAAAATACGATAGATATTCGAACGAAAAGGTATTTGAATGGATTTACAAGCGGTTCGAAACTAATTTTTTTTTTCAAAGAGTTACTTTCAAAATTTACTAAGAATGTGTCCAAAAAATGAAATCCATATGATGCTCCATACTTCCATCATATTCCTATATTAAGAATGTGCCTATTTTTTTCGGTTTAATAACGGATAAAGATAATAATTTAATAAATATTATATTCACCATAAATTTACCAATAAAAAAGATGAATAACAACTATATTTACCATATTTAAGATGCAAATATAGCTAATTCACATACCCTCATTATGTTATGATCCTAAAGCTTAATCTTTTGTTATGTGTCAGGGCTAAGTGGTGCTTGACCTAATGCACTTTTTATCTAGCTAAAGTTCTAAATGCTACTTTTAACTCTCCTCATGTAAGGAGATGTGGAAACTGGAGAAGTACATGTAATATTTTTTCTGTCTTTACCCTTTCTTCTAAACTTTGTAAAAAACTTTGATACATGAAAAGTAGTCTTTTTAAGAGTCTTTGGAGAGGGTGGAGAACAGCTCAAAAGCTTGCATTGAGGATCTCTTAGCTCTTAAGTATAATTCTGCCCTACTTCTAGAGAATCCAAAGGGCAAATTGTAACCCACTTTCTTAGATCTTTAACTTTTAAGCACTTTGACCCCTTTTGTGATCCAGACCGATTACAAGTATTAAAAAAAAATTTCTCTAAAATTCACAGTGTTTTATTAGCGTCAAGGATTGCGAAAATGATGATAGCGTGGAGTCGATCTATAATTTAGAAAGGGGAAGAGGAGGAAGAAGATGGTTGACCCTAAAAGAATAAGGAGGATCGACGGATGAGGAGGAAGGAGCTAGCCGACGATTAAATTTTGAGTAGAGGGGGGATCGGCAATTGAGAAGGAAGAGAACGGCTTGGATCGAAGAGATGAGAGGGAAGAAGATTAGGACAAGAGAGGGAGATAAGAAGTAGAGAAGATAGAAAATGATCAATATTGTTATGAGAGAGAAGGAGATCAGCACAGGAGAGGGAATTGAGAGAAAGAAGAAAATAGGAAATTATCGATATTTTTTATTATCTTAAAGTAGTTGTTTTTTATATATTTAGAGGATAGCTAGAAATTCAAAAATATTCAAATTATTCTAACACAAAATGATCTCGGCATCGGGCATTCGAATGTTTCGATGTTCTGTGATGATCTTACGTTCTAGAGTTCGATGCCAGAAGTTAATTATAAATAACAAACAACTAATACTATGATAAACACATTCAACCCAACAAACTCAATCTCCCCGCTGAGGTGATCCGATTAGGTCCGGATCACATCAAGTACTTACTTATAGTGATGGTTGTCTAACTGTTGTAATTTGGTATGAACTATAAAGAGTTTGGAGTACTAGAGTAAATTAAAATGGGGAAAACACAAGAGTGTAAATTTTAATTTCCCCAAATCTAGAATTTTGAAATAATTTTATGCAAGGATAGCTTAATGACTATACCTGCTAATGCTATTACTTTTATCTAATAATTGATTACTCATCAGTATCAATGTATAAGGTTGCTAATTAATGTATGAGATTAAATAGCAATGACAACTCAATACCAAGGGTTTGCTTTTGTTAATTTAATCACTATAAGATAGACAAGAGAAGACCAAGGAAATGTGCATTTCTTGATATCTTAACATCTACTTAGACTTTCTCCATGCCTTCATATTGCAATAAAAGTCTTAATAGAAAAGTCTCAGAAAATTACCAGGTCTTTGTTTCAATTTAAATATTGAAGAAAATAGCATAACAAACAATTTAGTTGATGCCATTTTGCCTTATCTTTATACTGATACCATGCAAAGATTTAAATAATTTAAGTAATAAAACAACAACCACTACTATCACCATCATTTAGATCCCTAGATTAGTATCCCGGTAGTTGAGATATTTGGTTCCCACTAAAAGGTTAAAACTTCAACTTAATCAATGATAATTTATAATTTTATTAGGACAAATTGGGATATAATAAGCTCTCTCTCTCTCTCAAAATAATAATAATCTCAACTATTTTAGGCCAAAACCATATGATTAAGAAAAAGATTATTTAGTTTTTAAGGCTTAGAATTAAACCAACAAGTGGCCATGGGATTTTTCTAAAGCTAGTGCATAAAATATCTCACTACTATTCTATAAGGCAAATTTTGTTTTATAAATTATGCTTAAAACTAATAACGACATTTGTTAGCGCTACATATCAAATTATTTCTTTATTTATAAATTATATTATATTTCTATGAGGGTAATTAAGTCTTTTAATATTTTGATTAACGGTTGACTAACGGTTGTAATTTGGTCCGACCATAAAATGTTAAATTCTTAATTTTAAAGTAAATGAAGGTAAATTAAAATCGAGGTAAACCACAGGAGGTATATGTAATTTTCCCTATTATAGAATATTTTAAGAAGAATTAATGATGATATCTCATATGGCCATTTGACTTAATCACTTGGTTGGGTACAAAGTCAAACCCATTCAATTCTGACCCAATCCTACAGTTGACTTTAATGCCCTACGAAAACTCTACTATGCAACTTGGTCCAAATTTGCTCGTCATTCATGAGCAGTTAAGCATATTTAAGTTCAGAGAAATTTATATACAAAAATATTGTATATTTTATTTTTTTATTATCATTCACATTTTTATTATATATATATATATATATATATCATTCATTTTTTTATATTTTCCTTTTAATACCTCAAAAACATCCGGATTAATTAATAACAACTTTTGTCACTTCTAAAATGGAAAAGTAAATAAAAAATAAAAAAAATAAATTAGCCCTCATTTAACCATCATTCACTTGTTAAATAAGCTTATTAATTATAAGTCGCCTTATATTAATATACTAACTAAACAACAACTTATCTTAATATTAATTTACTTACTTATTTCTCTCTTATCTTCTATCCAATATCTTTATATTTACTAATTATTAATTTACATATATTTTAATTATTTGCCAAACTATCTCTCTATATCACATCGAGTGCAATAATTATACTATCCCCACTGGTTTACAACTAAACTACTATATAATAGTAGTTTAAATCAGCTCTCTTATTCAAGTATAGAAATTAGACATTACTAAACTATTATGAAAGTTATTCATAAATGGATACCCTCTTAAATTCTAATTCGCCTTATATTTTTTACTTAATCTTAAACAAACTTACTTAATGGTATAGAGATACTTTTACATCTATAATTACTTTGGCTGATTTATATGATACCTATCCATTAAGAAAACTAATGGTAAGATGTATTTTAGGTATTAAAGTAAAATGCATGAGCCAACAATAAATACGTAGAACGTAAATAATAATAATAATAATAATAATAATAATAATAAAACATTAGGTTCATGCTCGGCTTAAATGAGAAATTAAGTCTCACGAAAAAAAGGAGGACATTGTAAATAGTAAAAGTACAAAATTCAAATTCCGCCGCCTATGAGCTTATGCTCCGATGTGGTCTACCGATAGGGCGAGTAACCAATTAGCAGATTGGTTAGCCTCTCTATAACAATAGCTCAAAAGAATACTGAAGATACTAAGACAAACGCCTTAGAGGATCTTTTTTTTCTTTAACAAAATTTGAATGAGAATTTCTAAATCAGATTAAAAAAAAGGAGAGCCTAAGAGGGGGAATGCTGTTTGGAGAGCCCATTTAAGAGCCAAAACTTCGACATCCCTTAGATCCGGCAAATAATGGGTTTTCTGAAGTGGTTGCGACGAACACATTCAAGCTCTCACTTGAGATGATGCCTACTACAAGTAAGGAACTTTGGAGGGATATAAAATTTAAAATACTACTGCCCACCCATATCCTTTGTGTACTCTTCCCGCCCTTTGCATCATAGAAACCCTCCCAGTTTTGTACAAACCTCGAAATTGAGTCTAGATTCCATCTCCTGCTCAGAGATTGAGAGGTCAACCCATTGATGTCTTTATAAGGGTGGACTTGAAAAGGTCAACCATGCTCCAATCTTCGCATTGTGCTTGAATGGCATGATCTCTACTCTGCTGAACAACTGAAAGATTTTGTAGAGTAGACAATGTTATGTTATGTTACAGAGGAGAAAACATAACAAGGATGTATGGCATAACAGACAATAGAAGTTTGAGAAAGATTCATTTTGATAGAATTTCAGCACAACTAATGTCAGAATTGACAAAAAATGACAACAACAAATCATGCTAAATTAACAATGTCATTGTGTTTTGCATCAATGCAATGTGATCTTATCTCTAAATCAATAGCAAAAAAATCCTCCCAGAGAGATGAGCTTGTTGTTCCTTGTAGAATGACTGATTGGCCCCAAATGCTTTTGATTGCCGAATGATGTTTTTATGCCAAGCAACAGAATAGCAAACCATGCATCTTCTTTGAAACTACATTATGAGAATCCTACTAACAACATATGAAATGTCTAAATAAACTAGAATTCCAACAGTTACTATCTGAATTTGTATCTGTTAACTGCTGACATGAAATATAGTTGAGCATCCATCTGAACTAGGTTATAATTCAACTCTATCAACCAACAGAAAACCTTTAGCCAGAGGTCCCAAATATGTTCATGCTGCGTATAAAATGCCGGTCAAAATAAATATAACCAGATGACCATGAACTAAGATTCTTAAGACTTAATATAAAAAACATCACGAAATGAGCCACCTTCGATTGCCCTTAATACAGGTGGATAAACTCTTAAAGCTGAGTGAAATAGAATAAGATCTTAAAAAGCATATAGGAAGGAACTTTCAACTTATTGATGAAAAAGAAACTAGCATGCCAAAGCATCTTGATCTTGAACTAGTTTAGATTTACTCCGAGGAAATTTTCGGTTACCATAAAACATAGATGAACAAAGACACATCTAAAGGTAGAAGTTGGACATGGACAAAACGTAGAAAACATATGCCAGACCTAGAGTTAAAAAAGTGTCAAAAATGTAAGGACTAAGATGTCTAAGCTTTGTGCACATTCAGTAATACATTCTTTTATCTAACAAGTTCTAGTAGTAGCCAACCAATACCACTCTCTTTTACACCCAGGTAAGTTTCATAAGAGTGAAGAGAATCCTTCTTGTTCTCCAATCAAACAGCCTCAAATTTCCCCCTAAAATGTACCCTATCTGTTTGCATGCCACATAATAGTGAAGTGGAAGCCAGAATAAAACTCATGTCAAATTAGAAAACTTTGACAATTAGATATCCTGTTTATGCAAAATATAGTAATGTTACAACTCATCTGCAAGTCATATGTATCAGAGTTTACATTCTTCTTTTATTATCACAATAAATTTCTAGTCTTTTAAGCTTCCAATTACCTCCTATAGATACATTTAACAACCCATAAACCTTAGTAGCATCTCACTTCTCTCATGTGTAACATCTGGCATCAAAACTTCTTGTGTATTACTTGTTGCAAAATTTGTGATGGTGTTAGCTGCAAAACTTTGTCTATTGCTTATCCAAGGACAGTACAAAGTAAGCAGCTATCATATAAGTGCCTCAGAAGTTTCTACAGCTTTGGATACCAGAAACATACTGACATTCATACTGTTTCAGTCGAACAATCTTGAGGACCACTAAATGCCATGGAATTCAGACTCATATGATTGGAACTTTCTTTTCTTTATTTTCATAGAAATGAAGCAGACAAGGTAAACCCATTAGAAAAGATAGCTGCCCTTATTCTTTTGCCCTACTCATGAAATTACCTTCTTCTTGCACCAATTGTACTACTTTCGTCTATCCTACAGCTGACGCCTTAGAAGTAGTTGAAATACAAGTGATCTCTCGAATCGCAACCAATAGACACACATGGACAAAAATGCTGGTTTGTGCCACCCTGCAGATGTGATACTAGTAAACTGTTACAGAACACAACAAGTGACTTGATAGGCATATCAATAATATTCAGTTATTCTTAATGAAGACCAATATAAGTCTACTCTGAAAAAAGAGACAGGAAACTAAGAATATGCCTATAATAATGCACATTTACAAATTTACATGAAGTATTATTGATTATATATTTGATGATATTATACAAATTGTAAGTATCATTTTCGCACATACAAAAAAAAATTAAGATATATATATAGGCACAAGAAGTCACGGTAAATGTCTATATTTAGCATTTTCAAACATAGAAGAGTAAGGAAAACTTATCCTACTTATCCATTCTTCCAGGTGTTTGAGTTCTGGTAATATTTTTCCATGAGAAGGCACCTGCAGAAACAAGAAGCATTTGCTCTGTCACATGCCATGAAAAAAATAGTGAAAAAAATGGAGATGAAACACTATAAAAACCAGGGGAAGATCAAGCAAGAGGATACCTAACGAGGGAATCCCTGATTTCATGATCCTACAATTGAAGAGCAAATTACATATATTGTAATGATCATGTTGAAAATTTCAGAAAGTAATTAACAAGTATTATACATCCATCTGAAGATCTAAAATTGGATAATCAAGAGGGTTGATCATGTCGGTGAAAAGACGATACAGAATAAATTCGAAACAGCTAAAACATAATCCAACAAGTTTCTCAAGTTGTTATTTTATGTAGTTACACCCACACATGCCCGCACGTCCACATGGAGAGAGAACTGATTTCTGCATCTTAGTACAAGGATAAATTTTTTCCCTTTGCATAAATATAAATAAAAAAGATTAAACACATAAAGAACTAACCTTTAACTCTGAGGTAACATGATGAAAAACACGCGGAGTATCCCAGCCAATTAGTTTGAATTGAAAATGCCTGCATCAAGCTTCACACTGAAATCTCATTCTATTTGACATAGAAATAGAGTAAACATAGAGGTTGATAATTATAAATTTATAAGACAAAAGTGGCCATGGTAGAGCTTGGATGGACATGACAGGAAATTGCTTTGGTTGAATAATCCTCTGTTGATATATATATATATACCAATAAGGTCCTCAATGTTAGAGAGGAGAAAGCAAGATTCGAAAGGAGAGAGCTCCATAGAAAGGGTGACAAACCAATGATTTAGAGAAGATGAGTAAAAAGATAATGTGCAAAAACAGCTAGGGACAATGCCCTCAAGACAAACATGTCTGGGTCTGGCTCCTGCCTTCTTCCTTCCAATTCCTGTCACTAGGTTCTTTTCTTTTCCCCCCTTTCTTTTTGGGTTTGAGTAATGTAGTTTGTTATATTGTTATAACTCTTTGGTGTTTCCCCTTTTTCAACATATGGTCTGTCCTAAAAGGGCTGATTCTTACATTCAATTAAAGGAAAATCCATAAGTAATAGAGAGGAAGTCTTGATACATTGTCTTGCAGAATACTTGGTAAAAATCCGTACCCGAAGTAAATCTAAACTAGCATCATCTAACAAATGGACAAAATGTCGACATTCCACCACACTCAATCCCAAAAGATTGAATTTATTGAAGTCCTCTATTTGCACTCCCTTCAGATATTGGATATCAGCCGCCATTGATACTGCCATGTACTCCACTGCTATTGTCATCGACAAAGACTCTAATGCCATCATCTACTCTATATCCTTTAGTAGGGTGTAGTTCAACCGAGCATGACCAAGGTGGATTAAGATTGAAATGACCTAAGATTAATGATCAAGGCTGCCTTATTTTATTCCGATTCAGGCTGAATATCCAGCATATCACACAACGAGCTGCGCGCAAGCCTTGCCACAAAACTAGTATACATAGAAATAACAACAGCAAGAAGGAGAGGTGCAATGATATCCGGGATGAGGCAAATGATTGTTCTTCTCCATGGGACTCTCAAAGGAATAAACGAGAGAACTGAGGTGGCAAATCCAATATTAGTGCCTTTAGAAAAAATAGAGGAGGACATCATCCAAGTATAATGACAGAAAGCTTCTAAAGTGATGATAGATGAAGAAAAACAATAAAACTAGTTGGCAGGTAGATCAATCCATGTCTCGAGAAGGAAATATTGACATGAAAGTAGTCTAACCAGCTAGCCTTTTAGATTGTTGTAAGCAAACTAGTGTGAATTAATATGGGCATTCAAAGATAACGCAAGTTAACAGGGACGACACAGAGAGAATGCAATTCTATAGAGGCAATTCTAACACAATAACGACTTTCATAAACTTTCATCAAACCCCATGTATCATATGCATGCATCAATATGGCAACAAATAAGGAGAATTGATTTTGGATAAGTGAAAATTAAACAAATGAATAGTTTCCTTCTAGCCAATAAATTTTCCCTGTATGAAAACATCATGATTCTACAATATTAATGTCAGAACTTGCAAAACATAGAAAATTAACAAGGAAGAACTTCTGTTCGCTGGCATGTATTGTCCAGCAAGTTCTATAAACTAAGTGTAGGTTTTTGTTTATCACATTCTAGAACAGAAATTCACATTCCATCCGTATGTTCTTTAGAATACTGGGTAGAAAAGTATACCTCTAGATGCAAAGAAGCTCATCCAACCTACAGCTATAAATAATCCAATGATCTGCTATTAACGCTCTCTCAGATTACCAATAGTATTACATGCCAGTATAACGGAGAGATCATTGAGTATTATACTCTTGTTTCAGCTAACAAGTCTACAAAAGTAATCAGTAATAGAAGGTTTTCAAGATAGCCAGATAAAGTTCATAGTTTCAAGTACTTTATATATGTTATGAACCTATAAGTATTTTTAAAGTTAGGATAATTTATGTTTCTCTTTCAATTGTATATAACTATAATGATTCGATGCACCAAATTAGAACAAGAGGTGCAAGAACCAGTCCTCTTTACTACATTCAATAATGTGGAATATTAGTTGCCAAATACTTCTATACTTAAATAACTATCCAAAATAACAACAAACTATGAAGTAGGCTAGTCTTGCATAGTCTGATGTTACAATTAATTGCTGCAAAGCTCATCCTTATTAGTTGGTAGGATCAACAGTTAATAAGTAAAACTTTTTGCAATACAACAGCAAAGTAGAATGTTTTCCTTTGAGAGTGATCTCCATTCAAAATCCATATAACCGAAAAATGGAATTAATAAAAAAATTCTTTTACTCTAGCTTAGACAATAAGAAATAATACCATATAAGACCCAAAGAAGGATTGCGAAGAGAATTATAGACCATAAGGAGATGAAACAAATCTTAAAGATCTCACAAAGAGTTTGATGACCAAATCAAATGAGTAAGAAGCCGGCGAGGCAAAATACTGTTGAACTATTGTGTTCCTTTTAATTCTATCTCAAAAGCGGAATCATGGAACAATTTGCTGAATTTGGTGCAATGTCACCTTCCTCATGCATTAAGTCAAAAGACCAAAATGAGTCATGACTCCTTGTTATCTCACATCTCTTTCCCCATCTTTTCACCAAATAAGGTCAATTTATCTTCTTAAAATACATCACTTGATGCGCAGAACCGAAACCAACTTCACATTCACAAGAAATATCCTTCATCATATCATTTATGATTATAGATCCTATGACCACCAACCCTCTCCACATACTCCTCATTAAACCACGACCTCGATCCAGTCCAACTATATTTCCAATAAAATAGAGAGAAAAAAAAAAAGAGAGGCCAAGCTAAGGAATTACAAGAACCAAGAAATTGAAGGATTATACCTCATGTGGGAGTTCAACATGCAAGGAAGAGGATTAATTAATGGCCTTTTGGTCTCTCACTGCATCATCCATTCCCTTTTCCTACACAACAAAAAAATAAATAAAAAAAGTTGGCAGGAAGTTAGTACTAAGCCACCACCAAACTAGCAACTCATGAGGAAGGCAAGAACTACAACTCCTCTATCACAAAGCTACAAGAGTTGGGTCTTTCTAAAACCATCCAGAAAAAAAAAAATCCATAAAAAGAACTAGAAGAGAGAAAGGAAGTACAAAGAGATGAGCAAGAAATAGAGAGAGAGAACGAGAGTTAGACCAGTCAAACAGTGGTTTCCGTTAAAATCGGTCCTCTATCCTCAAAAGTCACGCTCTTTTTTTCCCAAACAAATTAAAACGAAGGAAAAAAAATAAAGAAAACCCAAGAGAAATTTTGCAAAAATAGATGAGTACAAGGCGAGAAGGAGCAGAATACGAAAGGAGAAAGAAAGATGAGGGCCGAGGGGGAGTTATCTAGGAAAAAGTCTGACAGATAGAGAAGTGAGCACGCAACGAAATGGAATAAATCCCCTTATACCACCACCGAAGTGTGCTCACTCTCTTCTGTCAGCCGCGGATAACTCCCCCTTCCTTATTCCACTTCTTATCCACCCCTCCTCCTTCAAACCTTCGCTCAGATCTTCTTCTTCTTCTTCTCTATCTCCTCTAAATAGAGAAAGAGATTAAAAGAGAGAGAGAGAGAGAGAGAGAGAGAGAGAGAGAGAGAGAGAGGAGAGATTAGTGGAATAGTTAGCGGAGATAATACTAACCAAGTGTCGCACTGGGACGAGTAGATGTGACCCGGTGCATACGTGGCGGGATAAGAGTGGGTGCCCGGTGTGTGGGATTAGAGACTGGCCAAATTGTACCACAGATGTGCGTCCGTGGGCTTCCTCTCTATGCGTACGGGTGGGTTTTAATTCTTCTTCCTTTCTTTTTTTCCTCTTTTTCCCTCCCCCTCACTTCTTGTTTTGGCCGTACTAATTGGGGACCCAAATGTTTAACAGTGAATAAATAAATAAATGTTGGGGGTCAAAATGTAATTTACCACCCCCCCTTACTTTGAAACTTTATTTTGTATATATATATATATATATATATATATATTACTTTACTAGGTTTAAATAAAAGTTCTCTCTCTCTCTCTCTCTCTTAACACATATTTTGTTTAATAGAAATAGAGTTATTTAAGTAATTTTATAATCTTTGTTAATGGTATTTATAATTATAGTTTAGCTAAAATACAAAGAGGTGGAATGATACAAAATAAAGTTTATTTTTGCATAAGGTATAGGAAGGTAAAATGTAAGGTTAATATTTTCACTTTCTACTGCAAAATGATCTAATATTTGTTAGTAGTAACCGTCTAATTCTAACCTTCACAAAATTTGATCCAAAATAAGGATAAAAATTAAATAAAATTACAAATTATGTATAGTTGAGTCTAGTGTTAGACACTATCTTTTTAAGACTAATTTACTTTTTACTGGTTGTTTCTAGAACATTTGACATCGACCTTTTAGGATATAATGGCTGTCTTGCACACGAAAGGAAATTGCTATTCCAGCACCTTGTTGAACTAGAACAATATAGTATTCCCTTGCAAACGAAAAAGCATAAGTATAGAAAATGTATGAATAGAATAAACTAAATTAATTAACTAATGCAGGCATAGACATTTTTAAAGAATTAAACCGCCACGATGAAGCGATGCAAAATAATAAATTCGGTTGGATTAAAGCATCTCACGATGAAAGGATAACTAATTTTGGATTTGACCCAGATGCACAAATTGAACCGAACCAGGCGACGTGCATATATGAGTTGATCTACATAGGTTCCTTTACCCATAAATTATGTAATGCCCGAAGTTATGAAAAGCTTGGTATTTATATATCCTACCAATATTTTTCACATAGTTAATGTGGTATAAAACTCACCTCTATTTATTTTTTATTCAATCTCTTGAATTTGTGTTTATAGGTGCATCAAAGATCAGAAGATGGAAATTTATAGTTCATAATTTGGTTTGGACAATTTACTAAGGTGCTCTAAATTCACAATGAAATAATATCACTCGAAATTAACAACACTAATTCTTCTTCTTCTTCTTTTTTTGTTAAGGACAGCCTAATTAATATAACTATTATCTTACCCATTTATTTTTGCATTTTAAATGCTCACTTTGTGAATGAAAATTATGCAAACATATACTATCATTTTTTGATTAAAAAACTAATATGACAATATAAAATTCTCTCATCATATATTATTCTGGACTAGGGGAAAGAAAAGAGAAATCTAATGTAGTGAAAATTAAGAAATTTAGTCTCTCTTCTCTTAGTATTTCCTTGAATATCTTCAACATATACACAACTAAAAATTTTATGTGGTTTCAAATAGGACTAACTTTCTATGTCTTATTTTGAACTTATACTTCATGTAAAGTAGGCAAAAGAACATACACTTATGCCTTTCAAAGAGGCTTTTTGGCAAGGAAGAATAGAAAGACTTGGGTGTTGTGGGAAATTTGCAAAAAGATTTAACACCTGAAAACCTCTAAATTAGAAGGAACAAAAAATAATAATAAGAATAGTTAAGTATTCATCATTATGAGTTGGTTAGATACTAATATTGGAAAGAACTTCAAATTTCATTCATCTAACTCCACTAAAATTAAATGGAACTTAAATAACACTATCCACTTAACTACTAGAATTTTGAATTCAAAGAGTTTCCACTGACTTGCTTTCTTTCTTCATGTGATTGTAATTCATAAGCTCTCTCTTGAGATTTTGCAAGTAAAAACTTTTTAGCACATAAAACAATACTTCTCTGTCATCATATCCTACCTAAAATCCTTGTAATATGGTGTTTGTGTAAAAGATGGAGAAGATAAATACAAGGAGTTCATGAATTTAAGATATATTGATGGGCTAATGTATGGGTTATATATGCTTCATATGGAGCATAAATATATCAATTTACTAACATATCACTGACCTAACTAAAACTACTCTTTTATTAGCTACTCACTACACCAAGCAAGATGTTCATACAATAATAACCAGTTGAGGGAAAGAAGAAAAAAAAAATTACCCCCTCATTTTTCGATTATTTCCAACCTATTGTAAAAGTATCAAACAAAGACAATTCCATTAAAGATAACTCTTGTAATACTAGAGAATTGTTTCGCTCGGGACCACGATTAGTCTTTATAAAGAAAACTAACGGAGAGGTGTTTTAGATAATAACTGAAAAAAGAGGGATTGATTTAGATAGACAAAGAAAAAGGATTTCAATATTTTTTTTCTTTTTGGAAAGGAGTAGATAAATTGCTTAGATAATCTAGGCTAAAGCAACTCCATATTGTTAAAATGAACAAAGTCTTTTAGTGGTTAGGGCATGTCTTTTGAATCACTTTCCTAAAACTAGTCTCTTAATAGCTGCCGCCATATGTTGGATGCACAGTTGACAACTATATTGCTATGTCTATATGTATATATAACTTTGGCAAGCGGAGTATGAATCATAAATAAGAAAATTAAAAGTGTTGAAATAGAAATTTCCCTATCTAATTATATGCAAACAACCTAAAAATGAGTCTACGGTGAAAGTACTATGATATTTTGTATTGCCATTTGATAAATAGGAAAAATAACTTAAGATGAGCACATGAGTGCAGGACTTGAATCTTTCTTCCAATGCTTGGATGGCAATAATAAATCCTCGTACTTAACCTAGATTTCCCCACTTTAACAATATAAATCATCTAATTTATAAATATATATATAGATACTCTATCCCAACCATGTACAATCTATAGGTGAAATATATAAATCTATCAATTAAAGTCCACTTAATTATGTGTGGTCCCATTTACATGAGCAATTAATTGCTAATATTGTATTTATTATGTACAAAAGTTTGCACAAGATATTAATAGGGCTTTGTGCTTAGGTTTGACCTCCCCATATTATTTATTGTTAATTTAGTAGGGGACCTAATGCCATCAACTCTTGTTCCCAGGAAAGAAGCAAAACAGAATCATATTATATAAAATATGGTTAAATTTATGAAGAATCATTTGATGTACCAGATTCTTAATTTTTCTCATAAAGTAGGTACTAGGAGGCTCATAACCCTAAAAGATTTATTTTTAAGGCACCAAACCTTGTAATTTTGTATTTGATCAGACTAAGAGATTAGAGATCTCAAGGTTGGGACCATCTTAATTAAGAAAACACTGGATCAAGTTAGTGGGTATGGATTCTTTATAGCCAAGGTTGTATGACTCTCTCTCTCTCTCTCTCTCTCTCTCTCTCTCTCTCTCTCTCTCTCTCTCTCTCTCTCTCTCTCTCTCTCTCTCTCTCTCTCTCTCTCTCTCTCTCTCTCTCTCTCTCTCTCTCTCTCTCTCTCTCTCTCTCTCTCTCTCTCTCTCTCTCTCTCTCTCTCTCTCTCAGCTTATGGTGCCTGAAAATAATACAATTCATGTTAGAATATAAAATATAAAACCTATCGGTCTCTAATAGTTTGAGTTTTTAGAGAAATTATATTATTGCAGCAAAAGTCCTGAGTTCGAATTCTATCATACTCATCTACTGTTTAAAATATAAAATCTCCATCTTTTTGGATATATATCAAAATGTCTCTTTTAACTGAGGAGAATTATTAGACAATACTCAGCTACTTGGGACTTGAATCTTAGCATATTTCATTACCATATAGCTAGTTTACTTCTTACCCTTAAACTTATCTCAAAAGGTTTTAGAGTGTGTTTAGTTTGATTAGAAGTAGGAAGAAAAGTACACTTTCTGAAAGTACTCCACTCTGTAATGTTAGGCAGAGAAAGTAGAAAGAGATACTTCCCAAAACTACCTTTTGTTTTTTCTTACTTTTGACTCATTAGAGCAGTAATTTAAAACTTTTTATATATTGCATATGACCACTAATTATTATAAATACTCCCTCCCACCAAACAAGTATAGTTCTCACCAAGCACTAATAAGTAATTAAAAAGAAATGATTTAGATAATGGAGGCTGGAAAATTAAACCTTTGAGATAATTATAGTGCTGAGATTTGACTGACACATGAGACTAAAACATATCATGTTCTTATAGTACGAGAAGGGAAACAAATCCTTCTAGAATTGAGAGGGTGACAATGATCAGAATTTTACCTAAAAAGGAACAAAATAAGGAAACCTACTGTGAAAGCTACTGCTGTCATGTCTGTTGTTAGCTTCCTGCATGCATATTTCATTGGAAAAGATTGTGGGAAAATCACATCAAGATATATAAATAGAGACTTTTTTATTATTATTATTGTCCTGTTTCTTTTACAAAACTTTAAGACTTCAATAGTTTTTTAAAGAAGTGGAAGGAAACTATGTGAATTTTTGCCACATCAGATTAGGGTTCATTGTTCTTAACTGTTTGGATAAGCAAATTATATTAGAATAATAAATCACTAAGTCCCCTTTACTTGTGGAAGAGGAATAAATTTATTCTGATATAGTAACTAAAAAACCAAAATTACCTCTTTCTAGTATACTAATTTAATATTCTTTCTTATCTTAGCTAATTTATTAATAACCTAAGATTATTATTTTATCCTTTGAGATGATAGTATATAATTACCGATCATATCAATTGCTATACCTTCTCTCCTCTCTATTCTTTCTAAAGACAGCCCTGTATATCCGCACAGAGTAGAGTATTATCTCGCATAATAGAGTGCGTGGTTATATCCCTAAATATCCACACTATGTGAGGAAATTTATAAATATTCCTAAATAGCTTGTACAAACTCTACGTTATCCCACATACACACATAGTGCATGGTATTATCCCACATACCTGAGTACGAAATTATAACCTCGCATACTCACATAATGCAAAAAAAATTATAAATATTGTTTCCCATCAACAATGCAAAGACGTTGAGAAATGTAAGAAAGTATACATTAAATACATAATAATGCAAGTTTATAGAGTTTATTAAATCCACAGTTGTAATAAAAAATAATATAATTTCAAAAAGATACTATTTAAATATATACTCAAGGGCATCTTTTTCCTAATTTTATTATTCTTCAATACTTTTAAATCAATTTTACATCACATCAAATATAATTATTACTCCTTATACTAATATTAAACTAAACATTAAAATATCTTATATTAATATTAGCTCTCTTCTCTTGATATTAAAAATTAGAATAATAA
Organism: Typha latifolia; assembly: GCF_019914945.1. Taxonomy (NCBI): domain Eukaryota; kingdom Viridiplantae; phylum Streptophyta; class Magnoliopsida; order Poales; family Typhaceae; genus Typha; species Typha latifolia. The sequence continues at coordinate 1,724,433 of NC_133093.1, forward strand.
TGTCTATTCTAATCTTATTCCACAAGCGAATACTATATAAGCGATTTATGCAACAGAAAGGAAAAAATTATGAAGGGGCCTACATGGCCGGTACTTATGTTAATCGCTTCCCTCATCAACGACTTATTTAAGAAAATTATTTTCAAATAAATCACACTTTAGTTTAGCAATTTACTTATTGAAGTCACTGTCCAATTTTACCAAAGTTAGATCCTTGATAAAATTAACTTTAATTCAGTTTGGAAATAAATTAAATGAGTAAATAATGGAAGTACTGTCCCAAAAAAAAGGCTCCATAAATAGGACAAAGCAGTTAGATCTGAAAAAAAAATCTATAGGAACAAAGAGATGAGCAGTCACATCAGCTTATCAACAATATTTTCCTAAAAATATTAATTTAGCAATAATTACAATATCTCGAGGACATCATGTAGTGTAAAATTCAAGATAATCGGGTAATGGAATTGGAAGAGTTGCACCTTCCATGAAGAAATTAAAAGATCAGAGGACAAGAACAGAGGTAGACAACTAGGTATACAAGAAAAGTTAGAAGTCTCGGTTGCAAACAGCCAAGCATGCAGGTCAAACAGATTGTATGAACTGCTTCTTCTCCCTAGGTGTGTGATCTGCCACTTAAGTAGTAGCAGTTCATGAGAGTTTGGAAAGAGCACCAGCTGCAAATAGAAGATTTCTCCGCGAAAACTGCCAGAAGGTGCAAGAAACAAATATCAATTGTCAATTCTCAGTGGAAAGCAACCTTCCATCAGAATCAATTAAGGAAAATAGAATCTCTTACCCGCAAGGAATAAACAGGAGTTGCTTTGGTAGGTAGAGCTTTCAATAATCTCAGGCGATTCGTACAGCTAGCTTTACTGCTTAAGCAAGTAATACATGGTTTCCATCAATTTAACACGGGATGCAAGATAAATTATGCTCACAATAACATTGACCAACTTACTTGTCCTCCATCTTCAGAGCCTTTGTGCTGGAAGTGACATCCCATAGTTTTACAGTACAGTCAGCAGATCCAGAAGCTAGCAATGTTCCTTCACAACTAAAGGTTATGAAAGGATTAACAATCCAATCATATAAAATATTGCAACTTTATTATATATATATGCATTATATATATATATATATATATATATATATAGTAGAGAGAGAGAGAGGTTACAGAACATTGAAACTATTGGTCCTTTATCATCATCTTACTGAAATACAATTATTAGCTCTACTATAAGCTGGTGTATGCAATTAATTCTCTATGGCATTAGTTATACAACACAATTACCAGCTTGTAGAGCTAATTAACTGTATGTCAGTAAGATGATGATAAGGACCAGTGTAATTTCAAAGTCTCATGACCTCTCTTCCAGTATCACTCAAAACTAGGTATCAACTAATAAGTACTCTGATCAGCTCTACTTAATTTTCCTAGTAAAAGACATGAAAATCACATACAGAAGATCAAGGAAGAGTGTGATTAAATACCTGAAAGCAAGTGTCCACACACAGGAGTTATGGCCCATTAGTGGTGAAACACACCGTCCAGTAGAGAGATCCCACATCATGATGGTACCATCTTCATCACCAGAAGCCATATATCGGCCATCAGGAGACATTGCCAGTGACAAAACCATACTCCTATGGCCAATAAAGATACGTACACATTCCCCACTCTGTACATCCCATAATCTAACAGTTTTGTCGCTAGAGCCGGTGGCAATGTAATTAGAGTTTACATGCCACTGTACACACTGAAAGATATACATATTTTTTGACAGACAAATACAAATCAATTAGAAACAATTTCACTTTGTGTGCCTGTGGGGCCAATATAATCAGAAGCATGCAAGTGGGAATACAAAAATGGGGGCAAAAGTACACAACCTTACACAAAAACACCATATGAAAAGAAGCTACAACTCGATTGGTGCAATAAAAATAAATAAATGAAGCAAAACTGTTATTTTTAAATAGAATTTCCACCTTCAAACATCCACTAAAAAGGACACTTGTCAACAACAAACAGTACTTTCAATGGTTAATGACTTGACTTGACAATTAACAGTCAGAATATAGATGTTGCCAGAAAATCAATCTACGGTTTTGAACTTCTAATGACACCTATGATTAAAATTGATGTCACAGTGAAACACACCATTATTTATAATGCTTTCTAAGAACTTATATTAGAAATATTTATAGACGTGTCTCATACATTTTATTTTGCCTGATAGATAATTATGAAACACTTGCTTGGTAGTTTATATCATTTGTTATAATTGTAAATCCTCTGAGAAAGAATGAAAGAGCAATTGTAAAATCGTACATTGATAAACGTGGTTTAAAACTTTGGCCGAAACATATTACTTTCAACTGGATAGTCTGAAAATCATCAGAAATTTGTCAACTGACCTGCTTTGAAACAGTTTGACTGATTTTGTCACTGGTTTCAGCAGTATCAGTCAAATTCAGCCAGAACTCATGAAACTGGCAAGACCCATAATTCTTGGATAAAAGGATTTATGAGCAGTTAGAACTAAGTAAATGCCACACTGCATTGCTCAAATAGGCCTTAGAAAGGCCTTCAGCGATAGGAAAAGGAGGCCGAGGAAGGGGGCAGTGTGAGGGAGAGAGAGGGAGAGAGAGGGAGAGAAAGACTACAAACTTAATGTCAAATGTATAAAGAATTAAAAAACTTCTGTAGCAATTAAATGCATTTTGAGATCTGAGAAAGCTCATCACAAGGCAATAAAATGTGAGCACTTTTTATTTCTCCAAATTGGGATAAGTTTTCTACAATCCCAAGGTACAAACAATGGCTAGAAATATGCTAAAACTTTTCCTAAAAGATGGACTTAAAGTTTGTAGTATTCACTCACATATATACAGATATTTCAAAATCTAATGTTAGAAAATAGAACAAATCTAACATTCTCTACAATTTTAGCCCCCATTTAGTTCGAGGTTCTCTTTTTTCCTATTCTAGATTAAGGAACACTACTCTAAATTTGCAATCAAACATCAAATTATCCATACTCAATATCAAAAACACTATAATTCAAATTATTCCATATATAAGTCTAATTAAAAATTTACCCTTGATTTGACTAAAGTTATTACAAAAATCATCTCTCCTCTTTTCTTCCACCCACTTATCTCATTCCATAAACCAAATATTCCCGTTCAATTTTTGTATCTATCTTCTCTCACTTATCTCATTTTTTACTCAATTAAACAAGTATGCAATGCATATATACAAAAAAATGAGAATAATTTAAATTTATGTGTCAAATCAACGGTATTTGAGTCGATTTCACTTCTTAATTGTACTTTATCTCAACTTTATGTTACATCAAAGGTAATTATTATACCACTGTTCTAGTCCAAACATTAAATTACGTTATTCTAGATTAGAGGTAAAATTTTAAAAGTAAGAAATTAGAATAGCTACTCTAGATTTTCTCATAACTGAAAACCAAACAGGGCCTTAGTAATTCAGTGAGTATCGATATTCAATAATGTATCAGATTAATCTATATTGAAGGAAATGAAGAGTTATTCTATCTCCAAACATGCATATGTTTCTCAATATTTGTGTAGTTATATCATATCATTGGACTCACAAACCTACACTAGGTAGTCTTACCAGCTGATTATGCTGCTCCTGAACAGTATTGAGTGGTCCCAAACTACCAATGACTACAAATTGGCTAGATCAATACACAATAATGAGAATTACTACCAATCAAACTTGGCATCAGTGACTCTACGAATTGGTTAGTGTTTATATTGTCTAAATACATGCCTTGGACGTAAGGACAGAATACATCCCACATAAATGAAAATGCAAAATCCAATAAGTAATGACCTTGTGGAGAACATGAAAAGTTATGCATATCAGAACAAATGGAATTCATGTCCAAAGAATTTGGATGCTAAGTAGGCCCAAAAGTCACAAATCACACCATCTCATTCAAATAGTGAGACACGTAATGCATTTCAACTCCTTTTGTTAACCTTGCTGACGGATTTCGCTAATTCCTGTAACTCTTTTAACACTACTTTCTTTCTCCTTTTCAAAGCAGAAAAAAGTGAAGATATTAATAGATTACTATAATTTCAAGGGAATTTCTCATTTTGCGCCTTGCCTTCAGTTGTTATTGTTATTTACACCAAGGTTCCGAGTATCAGGATTGGATTCAGGACTAGACGCACAAAGAAATGATAAATACCAGCTATATCGGCTGATATGCGCCCGAGGAAAAGATAAGTATTGGTCGTATCGACTACCCATATTAGTTGCTATGGTATTTGGCTATTTTTTAATTACATAAACATTCTAAAAAAAGATCTAAAAATTAAAAAGTACTCACTTAGAACTATGATAAATTCTGAGCTAAATCTAGCAAATTTATATGCTCGTAAATTATTGTTGCAGAAATAAGATGAGAGAATTCTCTTCATTGTTGTTTAGCAGCAGTAAGAAAGGAAAAGTTTACAAGAGAAAAAAAAATTTAAATAGTAAAAGAGAAAAAACACTCGCTCAAGTTTACAAGAGTAAAAACTGAAACTTGGTAAAGCTCATCAATGAGCTTGGTGAAGTATGAGGGGTGAGAAAAAAAAGTAAAAACTGAAGCTCGAAAAAAATGCAGCTTATGACATCAATTATTGATATCCCCTTGGTCAAATCCATTTTATATTTTACCCGAATCTTTAAAAACTCAAGGCCAGCTTCAGCCGATCCAACTGATACAATTGAAACTGGTTGATACCAGTCCGATACTAGCCATCAGGCTAATTTCGGGTTGGGATAGTCAATTCTGATCCTTCTGGATTGGGATCCATGATTTACACCTGCCTTCTCACTATAAACCATTAAATCACTGAGAAACTTCTTGAGCGACCAATACATTTTTCATTAAATCAATAAAAGCCACCCTACTAATCCCAGGTAGGTTGGTTTTCAGTGATCTAATGAAAATGCAGCAACTCAATTAAGAAAAAGTGAAAAAAAAAAGTAAACAGCAATAAACAAGTTAGGCAGGGCAGGTCGTGAAATTAAGGCATCCCTTATTTCAAACTCTCGGCTTCTGTATTTTCAGTAGATGCTCAAACAAATCAGATGTCAGATCAAGTAGATAATACCAGAGTGAAGTGACTGAATCAAAAGCTTATAAAGACTGAACTTATTGTTATTGATAACCACATAAAATTACAAGACGGTACTTACATCTACATCAGAAAGATGTCCAGCCATTATGCGCAAAGGCTGAATTCTCTCCATTGACCAAATTCTAGCAGTCCGATCATGTGAAGCACTCGCAAAATAATGGCCAACTGGGCTAAACTGCAAACAAGAGGAAAATATATGAATAGTCAGGTACCAGAATGTAAACAAATATACAACTATGCTCAATTACACAAAAATAAGTACAATGAGATTTGGTGCTTGATGGTTCTTTATACTTGAGAAACAACACAGGCAAGTTATAAAAGGTACCATTGATCAGTTTATAAGATAACACAGCATAAGGAATCTCAGGACATTACTCCTTATGACAGGTAGAACGGCCAGATTGCTAATGTTAATAATGGCTTTTTAAGAATATGCAAATCTGTAAATGAAGGTCAAAAAAAAGTTTCACTTGAATATGACTAAATTAAGGCCCTACTGATGCTTGAATTAGTACCTTCTAAAGGTACCATTGGTCCATCAACAACAATTCAGAATACCTTATGTTAACAGGCTGGTTCCCTCAAATTAAAATAAAGTACACTGCAATGATGTTTAATGAAGATGATCTAATTTCATTAACACCGCTAATTAGTTCAATGCTTTTGAAAGTTAGTTGAGGTCCTCTCATTTATCTTTCTTATCTGAAATCATAGCAATCCTAAATCCACAAATCTTGGACTTCTTGCATATAAAACCTTCAAGAAGTGTTTTCTTACATGTACATCACACACACACAAACATAAACACATAATCAATGCAGTAAATATATAGAGTGAGCTAGACTACAAATTCATGTCAAATTGTTGCAAAAATATTTTAGCACCATTTTAGCCACTTAAGAGAACACTTTGGGGTTAAAAAACCCAAGGTTTTACCGAATAGTCAATGCATGGCAGCCGTAGGAATTAGTGAACCATGTCTATATACTATGTCGGCCATTAAGGCAATTTGAGCATAGGCACCTGCCTACGTAGTTAGGCAGGCACTTGGTCAGTCAAGCGCGAAGCACTATATATAATTTCCCTTAAGAAAGTTCCAACATTTCTCTATAAACCCAGTGTCCAACTAAATGTCTTTGGTGGCATCTGGCTTGAGTTCAGGGTTTGTCCATAAACTTGGTTAGGGACCTGTGATGACTTGCATTTCAATTTAATTTTTTTTCAAATTATAATTTTACCCTTGAAATGACTTACATTTATGTTTTACAAATGTAATAATAAAATTTTGGTACTATTTGTATGACACATACTAAATTTTCCTAAAAAATATATATTTTTACCTTTTTATGTCACTGCAAGATAATAATGATACTCCTATTTCAAATTTTATCTCATATATCTTTAATTTCCCTCTAAAAAAATCTAAAATTTACCAAGTCCGCAATAGCTTATAACATGATTATGGGCTTGCGTGCTTCTAAGTTAGCAAATGGTTTTAAACCCATAATAGCTTACTTTCACTTTATTTTTTTAAAAAGTTTGCAATATTGAGAGGTTTTGTTTTAAAAAAATTAACTTTGCATGTGGATTTATAACATCACAAGACTAAAAAAAGTAACAGTGAATGTAGTGGGCTTACAGTGCGACAAAAAAAGGAAAATAAAAGGAAAAAAATAATGACCTTACATTATAGTAGGATTGCGGGCTTATAAGCCAGCACTAGACTTATAGGTTTGCAACCTTTAAATAATAATAATAACAATAATAATAATAAAACAGTGACTTATGGACTTGTAAGCCAGCAATAGATTTACAAGCTCGCAATTTAAAAGAAAAAACAAATAATAAGTAATATGCAGGCTTGCTTGCAGATTTACAGGCATGTTAGCCAATAAAATATTTTTTCTTCCAAAAGATACAATTTTCTTGATATACTTTTAAACTTTAACAAATTAATTTTATTTACTAATAATATTTTCATCTAATATCATCAAAATGAAAGGGCATTTTGGTCCATTAATTTTACATATCATCTATTTCCCTTAAAAATGACATTTTTCACATTTTCATATCACATCAAATACAATTATTACACTCTTAGCCTAGTTCAAGCTATCTAAACCATAGCCAAAATAAAGCTAACTAGCCACGTTAAGGACTTAAATTCAAACCAAATAGGACCTAATATTAGCATGAAAGACTGTGAGTAGAGGATATCTAGATAGAAACTCACTCTTGTGGAGGCAAAAATTGCAAGAACCTTTTGAGAGGTAGATTTGAAGATACCTAAATATTGAATAAATTAAGAAATGCAAGATGTTTGTACAAAGAACCAAAACATAAAGCAAATGGAAGTATTAAGTAGGCCGGTTTTGGCATGATAAGGATAAGGAAATGAGTACTTATCAATGAGGAACTCATGTTTGACCTCTCAGAATTGTATGTTGATCAATTTGGATTTTTCTAGCATATTTCCCCATCTTTTGAACATATACAACATATCTTAATAAAGTGCTAGTGGCACGTGTCATGCCGACTCCCTAACAGCATGGCATGTTCTATTCAGCATGCCCCATGCCAACTCGGCAAACCCCAAACTGCAGTGTACTATTGGCATATCGGCACAACTTTTAATAGGTTTTTTTACACATCTTTCATATTAAAATATGTGTATTAAAGCTTACATTAGAGTCTTACCTCTAGATAATGTTATAAAAGATCTATTTTGTTAAACATATAAAATAATTAAGTAGAAATATGATTCAACGCATAATTTGTGGGCAAACAACATTACCACATAATTTCTAGTTATGCAAAAATTTTAGCTCAACAGTGTTTAAATCAACTCATGGAGTTAATGTAATATATCCTGACATTGATTTTCATCCAATTTGAATAACTTTGACATGTTAACTTCATAACTTTTGAAATTTGTGGCAAAATTTCAGGAAATCCATGTTTACCCTTTAATTCATTGTTTTGAACGGAATTTAATATAGATTTAGCACAAAAACTATATAGAACGACTTACAAATAATAGATCTAGCTTCATTTTCCTACATCTAGCATGATTAGTCTTGGATTTGATGGGATCTGTAGTTCCCATCCTCAGACCGACTTTCTCCTCTTCTAGATCTCTCTCTCCTTTTATTTATTTACTTATTTATTTTATTGTTTTTGAGAAATAAGCCTACCAACAAAGAGACCTCAAAGAGAGGTCTTTTTTAGCAAGTTAAATAGGTATCAGGCAACATTCAAGACATGTCGCTTGATACTTTATATGTATGTACAGAGCAATACAAGCAACAGACATATCAACGGCAGAAAAATTATCTAGCTGACGATTAGGTTTACAAATTTAGGCGTATTAGGTGAGAAATCATTTGAGGTTCTCTTGCCTACATAAGTAAAGATTATTCTCCTCAATCCTCAAACTCAACTAATTGTGTTGGGCCACACTATCTACAAATATGTAGAAATCCTTTTGGATTCTCTCAGCCTTCAAAGAATTGTAATGGGCCCCATTACTATTTATTAGGTATAAATTAAGTGGTTGGCCCTATTATTAAGCATAAAGTAAAATAGGCTCCTAAAATTTATTAGGTAGTTAGGATCAATTAAGACCTCATGTGACAATATGAAGAATTTTCTTAATTAAGCCGAGTCTTCTTAACGCCATCAAAGTGAAGGATAACCCATATCTATCAAGAATCTCTTACAATGGCCCAAAAGACGCTCCGTTTATATTTCTATTGATTTAATCGGCCAATAAGGCCCAGATTCAAGAGGACAAATTTCCCCTGTATTTGGTCCAATAGCCTACTGGCTAATGGTTGCCATACTGAAAGGTTCAACTTAGATATACATAGGGCTGCAGGAGTCACTGAGAGAAGAGATTACTTTTGTGTGGCTAAAAGGAGAGAATTTCATTTTGCTAGACAATATGTGGTTGGGAAACAAGAGTCCATTCTTAGCAAGGTAGAGATTACCATAGGGCGGATGTCACCTGTCCGAATCAACTTATCTCTAGAGTCTAGAGAGTGCATTTGGCAAGAAATAGTAATATGACTTGCATATACACATACTAGAGTGAACATGCATAGTATCACATATTTTGTCCAAAGCACGTTCCAGTTAAAATTAATGCCATAAATCTAACTCCAGACTTCATTACTAAAGTTATATCCAAACATACAAGAAATGTGACATGTTAAATGGAGTATGCGCACTGAATGGATATTTGATTATCCATTTATATCTTAGGTAGATAGGTAGGCGGATAGGTAGAAAGTTTATAAATAGGTAAATTATGAAAACAGACATGTACATAAATACAACATGCACAGCCACACAGGTATTCATAAAGGGGTTGGCTTTAATATTCCTAGACATCACTAATGTTGTTGAGTCTGTAAGATGGATACTGAAAGTGAAGATCCACATATTTATTGCGATCTAGGATGTCAAAGTTCCAACATGAAAATTTTGAAAGTTCTTATTGAGTAATCAACTAATAAGAATGATATTTCTGCAATAAACAGAAGAGGTATTTCCATTTGTATCATATACCTTTCTAAAGGACTTTAAAGTTGGTCAATTTAACATGTGGAACAGCACAAATATGATTCTTACTTGAACATCCCACACTGGGTAGTTGTGACCCTTATAGCAAACGAGATTTGCCTTCAGCTTATTACTCCATAGTCTAACTGCAGCAAAGAAATTTTATCGCTGTATCAAATTATAGCTTTTTAGAGATGCAAATAAGGAAAAAAAGACAAAAAAGTTTTACTTGTGGAGTCTGATGATGAAGACAGAAGGAAATCACCCAAAGGACTAAATGTAGATGAATAAACAGGTCCAGCATGGCCCTGAAACAATGTATATGGCCTTTTGCCCTCATCTGATCCCTGCAAATGATCACTTTGAGTGGGTCCGTTTTCTCCCTGCGAATTGGCTGAAGATTGTTGTTAAGTAAATTGAACAGATGATGGAGCAGCAAATTTGCAGGCTTAAATACTGTCAATAGTTTTATATTGTGACAATATGAATACTATTGATATATCAAAAAATCTTATGCAACACTCACATACAAAACACATTGACATTCGTTATCATTTCATACGTGAGTTGGTAGAAGACAAAGTAATAACATTGGAACACATTGAGACGAAAAAACAACTAGGAGATTTGTTCACGAAACTTTTGGATGTATAGAGATTTGAATATCTTCATACTTGCTTAGAGATTTATACTTCGAACAGATTTTTCTTTCAATGCAGCAGTTTATATCGAAAAAACAACCTTGGCTCCACTCTGCATACACAACTTAGTTATGAAAATATCGAACAACAAGCCCTCACGAGGTGCCTCTTTCAATGCAGCAGTTTATATTGTTACACATAATTGATGAAAGATCAACATAAACGTTTGAAAGCATAGCATGCAAAAGAAAAATATTCGATCATAGTTTATACTTTTATGCCGAGTCTTTGGTGTGATACTGTGTAGACAAATCAGATGCAACATCTGTGCTACAAGTGTTTGCTTTGCATGTGGCATCATGTTCCCCTGCCACAACCAATAGATGTAACGGGAGGAAGAGGATCAAAATGTGGATATGCAAAGTCGCCTTCTAATAGGTGAAGCTCTTGTCGAAAAACATCGTCATCTAAATAAACTGATAATCGTCGAAAAATTAACCTCATACATTTACGAAGAACAGTTGCATTGCAGAAAATATTGACTATAATCAAATGAAGGTCAAATATTAACCTCATACATTTACGAGGGCAATTGACAAAATTGATTATAATCACTCATAATAAAATGAAAGTCATATCTATATCAAGAAAATATTTTAAATTTAAAAGTGCACCAGTTTTTTATTTTCAATTTTTTGTTATTCTTTTATATAAAAACTCTGAACATCAAAGAAACACTCATATGCAAACTAAAACAAAAAAACAAATCAAAATATTTGCAAATTAGCAAGAAGACAAACGACTCAAACTGAAACCCTAAACAAAAAATCAAAAGGACGCATCCTACACTACTAAAATCAATAAAGAAAAATTAGTCCAAAAAACAAATCCCTAAGGAAGTACGAAGATACTCAAATCTCTGTACATCCAAAAGTTTTGTGAACAAATCACCAAACTGCTTTTTCGTCTCAACGTGTTTCAGTACTATTACTTTGTCTTCAACTAACTCACATATTAAATGATAACAAATATCAATAAATTAGTACATTAGTGTTGGAGAATTTTTGATATATTAATAGCACTCATATTGTCACAATATAAAACCATTATGTTATGTACAATGCCATAGTCCTTAATCATTTATTTTAAACATAGTAATTGTGAACAGCTGCCAATTGCAATGTACTCTGTCTCTGTAGTAGATAAATATATAGAATTTTGCTTCTTACTGCGACATGCAACAAGTTTATTACCACCGTAGAAACAACAGCCAGAGGTACTTTTTCTATCATCACATGAACCTGCCCAATTAGAATGTAAACCAGATACCAAAATCAATTGTATCACTGACATATTTTATAATACGATTCATGGCAAATAAATGTCTCCATAGGTTTAGACTAAAACCTAGCACACACACCAATATTGAATGCAATGTCTGGTCTACTCGTAGTTAAGTATAGAAGACTACCAATCATGCTCCTATATAATTTATGATTAATATTTTTTTCTAAACTTTTATTTCCTAGTTTGGTAGTCATACTCATAGGAGTTCTAGTATGTTTTATATTTTCTAAACAAAATTGTCACTGGATTCCTGGCATACTTGGTCTAAAAGATAAAAATCTCTCTCCAATTGAATAATTTGAAGTCTCAAAAAGAACTTCAACTCACCCATCATGCTCATCTCAAAATGACTATACAAAAGATTTGCAAACTCCTTAGTCAAATTTAAACTCTTTTCCCAAAGACAATATCATCCATATAAATTTGTGTCACAACAAAACTTTTGTTATCACGTCTAACGAACAACGTCTTGTCCACTCCTCGAGTGAACCCCGCATCCACTAAAAAAGTAGTCAACTTCTCACACTATGCACTTGGAGCTTATTTTAGCCTTAGTCTTTTTTCAGTTTATACATATGAGAAGAAAATTTAGACCTTCAAAATAATTAGGTTGTTCAACATATACATCTTTATTTAGACACAATTCAATAAAAGCACTTCTAACATCCATCTAAAATAATTTAAATTTCAAATAACAAACAATGATAAAACGAATCGACTCTAGTATAACAATACGTGCAAATGTCTTGTCAGTTTATACTCTCAACCTGAGTGTATTTCTATGCTACTACTCTAGTTTTATTTTTAACTATGTTGCCATATTCACCACTCTTATTCTTGTTATCTATTTTGTTCCAATTACATATTCATAGGTTTAGGAATCAAGTATCAAACATAGTTTCTAGTAAAATAGTTTCTCATGTATTGTATTGACCCAAGAATCATCCATAAGAGCTTCATTCACATTTTTTAGTTCCTCATGCATTGTATTGTCTTCTTGTCTTCATTAGTTTATTCATATCTCCGATCACTTGTGACCAATAAATGATTTAATTTAACTCTGGCTGATAGTTCGAACACGCTGTCGTTATCTTTCTCGTCTTATACTTTGTCCTCATTTTTTCTCTAGATTGTAGAGTCAACTATTTTTCCTTATCTTCATCGAGTGTACCTATAGAGACAATAGCATGAGTAATTTTAGATTTTTCATCAACATTATTATTTACAACGATATTTGCAGATTCCATAGCAGTGGAAGTGTCAACGTTGAATACTTTATATGCTCTACTATTATTGGAATACCCTAACAATATGTCATCGCTATTCCTAGTGTCAAATGTAGTCATATTCTCAATCATGCATGTTATAACATTTGCTATCATACACCGAAAATATTTAACATTGGGTTTCTTACTTTACCCTAGTTCATATGCTATCATTTTCGTACCTGGTCTTAGATAGACGCGATTGATTATAAGTACCACAATATTTACGGCTTCGACCCAAAATCTTTGAGGAATCTTTTTAACATACAGCATCACTCTCGTCATTTTCTACACAATACGATTCTTTCTCTTTATAATCTCGTTATATTGTAGAATTATGAATGCTAAAAATTAATGCTTAATACCAAGAGAATCATAAAATATAGAATAATTTTTATTTTTAAATTCTCTACTATAGTCATAACGAATCCTAACTAAAGTAGTAGATTTTTCATTCTACAATTTCAAACATAGATATTTACAAACTTCAAAGGTTTCAGACTTTCGCGTAAAAAGGCAACTTAAAAATATTTGGAGTAATCATCAATTATTAAAAATATATATCGATTACCTCAAAGACTTTCAGTTTTTATGGGTCCCATGAGATCCATATAAACTAGTTGTAAAACACAATCATTAGTATTTGCATTTACTTTCTTATATGAGATCCTTATTTGTTTCCAATTTGACATGGACCATATATTTTTTTGACTTTTTATTCATCTTGGGTATTCCCTTAATCCCCTTTTGGACAAATTAAATAGTTTCTTATAGTTCACATATCCAAGACATTGATGATAAAAATCTGCAATATCCAAAGTAGCACTGTTAAATTTCAGATTATTTGAAGTTTCAACATAGCAATAATTCGATATTCTAAACCCATAACATATAATATTACTTTCATGGTCTAGAATAGTACAATCATTTTTGGAGAATTTTACCTTATAATGTTCATCACAAAATTAACCGACACTCAGGAGATTCGTTTTCAAACCTTTAACATATAAGACATTTTCAAGTATCGGCACACCTGGAGTACTTAACTTTCCCCTTCCAATTACCTTGGTTGAATTTCCATCTCCAAATTTCACAACTCCCCCTTTATATTTTTAAGTTTAGAAAACATAGATTTGTCACTGGACATGTCTTAAACACCCATTGTCTATATACCACAAATTAGAGTTTAGAGCTTTCACGACAATATGTACAACATAATATTTTTAATCACTTTTCTTAACCCATATAGACTTACTTTTACCCCATAAATGAAAGCACTCCTAGGTTATTGTAATAATTTACAATTATGTCTAATATGCCATGGAATGCCACAATGATAACATGTGGGTATAAACTTTTTTTACTTACCTTTTGTCGACGAGTATTTCTCGTGTTTACCTTATTTCTCCAAGAAGTCCCTTTCAAAAGCAATAACCAACGTCCGTAGGGTTAGGGCATCCCGACTCTTATATAGGTTAATAAGATAAGGCTAAATCTAAGTCAGAGCAAGTCTCATGGAAGTCCAAAAATTTCACGTTAAGTAGGGCATTTGAACGCGGCCCAAATGCGTTTGAATGTACTGACTTATTTTTCTAGGCATGTTTAAATGCGCAAATACACCCCTCTGTACGTATGAGCATCTGCATGGTGGATTCAAACAGCCAAAACACTATCTTTGTATGTGCAAATGCTTGAATCCACGTTGGAATGGACAAAACACTATCTCTGTATGTGCGAACGCCTGAGTCTGCATTTGAACGCGGTGATTTGACTGCTCTCTATCTTGAAAATATTCTGTCCGAATATTTTTAAAACTTGTAGAAATGCTCGTGTACATGTATAAAAGCACTTAGATTGTTTTACATACATTTACCAACACTAAAAACCTAATAGACTTTAAAGTGCATAAGTATAGAGAAGTAATTTTAATCAAGTGAAGTGCCTTAGAAGAAGAGAAAACAAAAACTAATATGAGTGGAGATAATAGGTATATACTAACATGTGACAATGAATACACTAAAAGTAATTGATGCAAAAGGATCCAAATTCCATATTATTGACGTCAAGTAGGTGGATGAAATTTGAAATAATATTTTGTTTAGCTAGTCATGTAACTACAAGTGAAAGTTATTATACTTCAATTAGTCGAGTTAAATATTAGAAAAGGAAGTCCTAATGCATGAGGCTCCTATATACGGTGTATCTAGAGAAAGGAGATATAGGATGCCTTACTCTCATTTTTGCCAAAGCTATTTCTAAAACTTGAACCCATGACCTCTGCAGATGTAATGGATAAGTCTTAATGTCACACCAAGTAACGCACTCAAAAGTAGGGTCAAATAATATGGAAAAATAACAAGCAAGTTAATGACGTGGCAAGGATTGAAAGGCACCTCGTGCTTCTATTACATATAATAGTTTGACATGTAGCACCATCCATAATACCCTATAGAACATTTTGAAACCTCACATTTCCTATCAATAGCATTTCAAAACATAGCACTCCCCTAACTAAATGTCCGACCTCCAATTATATCTACACAATAGGGTAACATCAGCAAAAGTAAGCAAAATACTTAATTTCCAACCTTGTCCCATGATCTCATCATTTAATTACTTAATTATCAGCAAAGAATGACTATATAAGAAGGCATGTTCCCTCATCTAATCTCTTTAGTACCCCAAAATCTCCACAAGACAAATGACAGAATTGTATGCTTTCAGATGTTTGTAAAAAAGAAATAGATTGGTAAAGTTTACAGACTGTGACCAGTCATATGAGAAACAGTTGAAGAGATTGCATTAAGCATAATTTATCATTGTTTCTTTAGTTATGGCTTAATACTTGGTTCATATTTCATTAACTTTGTTTGAGTACTCATTGATCTGTGCAACTCAGCCTCCTTTATAGTTCTTCAAAGTCGCAGTTGGTTGAGATAGAAGAAAGCTTGAGGTAATTTGATATGATTGTCAAACTAGTTATAGAGGACCTTAAAGTCAACTTTGTATTAAAAGGTAATCTTTGTAATTTTAGATATGTTGTGTAATGGGAGTTGAGAGAAGTGTTTTGCATGCATTCACATAGAAAAATAAATTATACTCCTAATAACACATCTTGTATATTATAATTAATGAAATAAAAGTAGCATTCTGGAATAAAAGTTATAAAATTTGATTCATATCATTACAGCTTGATGTCTATAATAAAGTCACTACATATGATGTCTATGGATTTAGAACTGGCTGATGAATTAAATGCTTCACCTTCTGTTGATCAATATAAGTTTATACAACTGTTATGTGTGACATCCAAAGTCTCCAGACATTTGAACTTTTTTACCAACACCAGGAAATAGTTACACAAATAACAGTCTATGGAATAAAATAACTTTAGATGGTAAATGAAGGTGATCCTTACATATTTTGGCAGGTTGACCAATCTTTGACATATCCCAGACCTGTGAAAAAAGAACCCATTAAGTTTACCCATAACTTTTACCAACCAAAGGAACTCGAGAAAATCATCCAAGCAACCATTAAGAAGAAAAATAACCTTCAGGGATGAATCAGAGAATCCACCAGCAACAAATGATCCATCTTGTGATATAGATGAACAGTTTAATCTAGCACACAAAATAGAAAAGTGAAGTAAAACTAGTAAAAATATATAGTCATAGCCTAAGTTTAATAGTAATTACCCATTATGCGTATTAAGGAAGGTATAGAAGCTGACAGATGGCAATGCCAAGCTACTCAATTGTACACGGTTTCGCAAGTCGTCAAGAATAGAATGTTCCACTTCAATTGGCCTGAATAAGATGTGACATAAACATATGTTTGAGATTATCCCTGTCACCATCAGAATAACATAACCTAGTTGCACAAATATATTTTCCACCTTTTGTAACAATAAATGAAGATGATCAAATTGATTATGAAGTATTTCTAACAGCAAGGGGAGAAGAGAGGATTAAAAGGAGAAATGATTTACAGCTTTAGGAATGTAGTAGAGAGATAAGGGGAGGAGAGAGGAGACCATAGGGATCAAATCCAGGCATACAAGATTTAAGAGATAAAGAGAGAAGGATAAGCTGTGTAGATAAAACGGGATCAATCCAAAGTATTCTCTACTTACTGATGCCTCTATGTATCTTTCATATTTTAATCTCCTATCAGGAAAAAGTCTTAGTTCTAATCTGAGGTGGTCCAAACTCTACAAAGAAGCACTTAAGGCTCAATTTGAACAAAAAATCAGGTCTCCTAATATAAGTCTAACTAAATTCCTAGTCCAAAGGTCAGATCAATAGCTAAAATGAGTCATTTCCCATCCTCCGCCATCGAGATGAGACTTTGTGTGGTGCACTGATTTGGATAAATTGACATGTTTTTCCTTACTAGGGAAAGCACATTATTCCATGTTTAAGGAAGCTAATGTCAACCGACAGAGCATATTCCGTGTTTTGATAACTATGTCATTTTAGTAGAAAGTTATAGGAATGACTTGTTCTTGGAAATATGACGAGCAGTCCACATAGCAAATAAGATTTAGGCTTTTAACAAAAAGAAAAAAGCAATGAATTTTAGAAGATTCAGAGACTCTCAGAATACTAAATCAAAATAAGAAGTAAGAACAGAACAGGTGAAGAGAAAAGGAAGAAATACATCATAGGTAGAGTAAGCTCTGGCTTCACACGAGGAGCCATGGACACCATGCTTGTCTCAGAACGAACGTTCTTTCCCATTGCACCAACAAGTTTGTCTTTTTTTAACTTTTTGACAGAAGCCCCCTGTTTACCTCCCTCTGTGGACCTCTTCTGATGGAAGGAACTTCAATGAAGTGTTAGGAAAGACCATAAGAAATTAAAAAACACATTACATCATATAAATATGGCACAATTCACATAACAGATTAACGTAGCAGCACAAAAATTATTAAGGATTTTTCGCTCTGCTTAGCCCATAAGTGCAATTCTCACATGCTCTCTACAAGTTATGTGTTTGCATGGAAGCCAGTTAAACCGAAAGAGGGTAAGTTATCAGACCAATCAATAGGGTACCAATATACAAATATAAATGCTGGACCAATTTGGTAGGACATGCAAATCATAGTAGGACCTGTAGATTGATGCCTGTAGGCAAATAATGGGGATCACATGAAACAAAGCTGATTGCAATGGAGATTGTGAAGTCATATTTCTAACATTAAGCATATGGATATTTCAGTAAATCCTGACTTGCTGTGCAAAGAGAGGGATCACTACAATGACTTTAAATTGTAATTCACTTAGCAGTATGTTTGTTTGAAGAAAGTCAAGTAGTGCATGCAACTCTTAATAGATCCAAGGAAATGGGTTATTTACTTATTATCTGGTATCCTAAACAAGCTATTGGCTTCAACCAGTTGTAATCATCTGATGAAACCTGAAAGTTTCTTACAAGAACTAAAACTAAAACACAAACTATTGCAAAACTCTAAAATAAAACAGACAGGAAAAGAAAAGGAGAGGGTACTTTGATGAAGTAACATGACTGGATTTATTATAGTGTAGGAAATGCCCAACAGAGAAAGAAGAAACTGTAAAGAAAATAATAAAGAATGTTAAGAAAGAGCTTTGAGAAAGAGGTAGTGATGAAAAGAAGAATCTTATGCATTACTTTCTTAAAGTAATTTCACGCTTTATGGTTAATGATGATGTTGTTTGACTTATGATTGAAAGTGTACACATACCTTAGCAAGGTAGAACCTAGAAACGGATGGAAGGGTGAACAGCACTTAGACCTATAAAATACAGATTCCTAGGAACAGCAGAACTTTAAACAAATATAAGAAACAAGGAAATTAGACAAATATGTGGTTGCTAGATGAATGTGGTGTACAAACAAGAATAAAATTTTAAAGGAAACATCCAATAGGAAGAACAGTGAATCAATCAACCAAATCAAGGATAAAAGTGATGAATAACATATAAGATGAAGGCAAATGTAGAGCAAAGGCCTGAGAAGGCCTTGATAACAAGATGGTCTTAGAACTAAGTCAAGGAAAAAGAGCGGGAGAAAAGTAAAGAGCGAAAACTATCATCATAGGTGGCTGTGTTGCAAAAGCTAATATATACAAGTCTGACTGGAGTAGGACATGTCCATCTGGAGTGTTATTAAGCAAGGCCCGAACCAAACTGCAAGCTACTATCATAGGTGCTGAATAGTGTCAGAAATACTTCCTGAACTGTTACCCTAGTTGGCCATGAATTGCACACACAAAAAGATACACATACATTATACATGTATGTATGAGTGCGCATAGAAAAAGCTTTACAACTTCATTGTAAAGGTGCATGGGGTACATAAATCACCATTACTGATGCAGTAAATACTCAAACTGCAAGACTATATCTTCAAAGCCAACTTGCCTTTGTATCTTCTAGCTCTACCTCCTTGTTCTCAACTTCAGCCTTCTCAGAATCTGAAAGTGCCCTCTCCAAACGTTCTTCGACTGAATCCTCAAGCAACTGTAATACAGAAGATTTTAATGTCAGATATGTAGGAGAAAGAGTAGGCATGAATTTCAACTAGAAAATGGCGTATCTCTATGCATGCATTACAGAAGAGCAAGAACAAAGAACATTCTCATAAACATAAAATCAGCAAGAAAATATTTACACCAAATATATATCAAAATGCCATGTCCACGTATTCTCTTCTAAATTTCTCTATCTGCCAATAAAGTTAGGATGCAAGTTCAATGAATGAAAACATATATTCTATCGTAAAGTGGTCAAAAGCTAACCTTCTCATGCTCTCTTTCGGAAAAGTTAGTCAGAGAGCAAGGGGGGAACAAGGTTGGAAATGAAAACAAGTCCTTCTACCAATCACCAAGAAAATACAAGAAGAAGAAGCAAATTGATAACTCCTCAAGTACCCTTTTGAATTTTTAACTCATCAAATGCAAGAAAGACACAAAAAAATGGAAGATCTGATCAAGGTTCAAACGGGACGGATTGCAGCATAGCCTGATGGTGGAAGTGTTCCAGTGATCTACATGATATTTATTAAGTGCAGGAATTAAGGAAGAACAGTAGAAACTAGAAAACCCCACATGTACAAGCTCAGAGATATTTCTTCATTTCTTGTATAAGGTGAAATTCAGGCACAGGGACGCACTGCTGTACACCATTGTTTAACTAATTGAAAAACACATTTACCATTCCCTAGCGAGTGGAAGCTCTTTATTTAGATAGGTGTATGTTTTCCCAATAAGAGTGTGCAAAGAATACAGAAGAGAAACATATTTCCAATCGTCTCCAAGCAGCAACTTTATACTTTACATTACTAAGTTTGGGAAATATGCAAAAGTGCATAATATGCCGAGATGAAAAACAAAAATTCTGGATAAAAAGACTATGCAATTAACTACATAAGTTCTAAAATTTTAGTTAAGATTTTGTTTATTTTCAAGGCATTTCATTAAAGACATTATGTTGTTTCCCAGAAAATTTAAAGAGGCAGATTTTGGTTTAAAAAGATAGAAAGAGGAGCTCAAGGTAAATCAAGTTGATCTTTCTAAGAAGATGGTGTTGCGTAAAAGAACATTAAAATAATGCTTAGAAACCCTCAGATGAATATTAAAATATATTTCACATACTAAACAAAATAAAAATCTTCAAGTCATACTTCATGTGCTAGAAGCAGCAAGGAATTTTGTGCTATAATGACACCTACCCCCCAATGGACTTCCTTCTGATTTATCTGTTTGGCTAGATCCTGACTATTTCCCACTAGAGCTACAACCTCCGCGTCATCAGAAATTGTGGAGGGCTGTCCTGGGAGAACTGCCAAGATTGCAAGATGATGAAAAGTAGAAAATTATGACAACAAGAGAATTGTGGTAAAGGAAACGAATATTGCTGAATGTCTTTTAAATTTGAGAG
This sequence comes from Typha latifolia, assembly GCF_019914945.1. Classification (NCBI taxonomy): domain Eukaryota; kingdom Viridiplantae; phylum Streptophyta; class Magnoliopsida; order Poales; family Typhaceae; genus Typha; species Typha latifolia. Next base: position 1,745,355 of record NC_133093.1, read on the forward strand.
CATCAACATATCAAATTGATAAAATTCAAACCTTCAAAATTTATATGCTCATTGATTACCCCCAGCATAGCAAGGGATTGTGTCTTCTGAAGATATTGCAAAAGAAGGTCGTAGGAATACTGCATCCAGATAAGTGCCAAGTCATCAAAATAGGTAATGAATTGAAGGACAAAAGGTAATTCTGATATGGACACATAATGAAATAATGTCCTGTAACATCTTCCAACAGTTGACATCCTGTTTGCTGAAAAGTAGATAAAAAGATCACTTTTTCCTAAACCTACACCATTTACTTCACAATACAGGCATGTTGTATTGTAGATAGTAAATATTAGACATGTCCAACATGAGAACATATGCAAAATAACCTTAAGCAAAACACTATTAATGAATATAAGCTTAGCATTAACTGGTAATAGACAAGGAGACATATAAACCTTCCTAACAGCTGGTTTGGACTGACCGACTTCAGGTGTGGCATGTTCACTCCAATCAACTAAGTCCTTGCTTCTATGATGTCGTATTTAATTCATAATTATTTGTTTACTAGATAGTAAATATTACTGTATTGTAGATAGTAAATATTAGACATGTTCAACATGAGAACGTGTGCAAAATAACCTTAAGCAAAACACTATCAATGAATATAAGCTTAGCATTAACAGGTATTAGACGAGGACGCATATAAACCTTCCTAACAGCTGGTTTAGACTGACCAACTTCAGGTGTGGCACCTTCACTCCAATCAACTAAGTCCTTGCTTCTATGATGTTGTATTTAATTCACAATTATTTGTTTACTAGATAAATCTTCGAATACTAGATGGGAGATGGAAACATTTATGAGCCTTCTCACAGCTCTTACTTATGCCATGCCTTATTTGTAAACTTTGCTAAATAGTACAAGTCTTCATGTACATTCATCATACCTCAGTATATTTTGCTTCTCCGTGACCTTATTCCTTAATTGCTTTGAGCATGATATAACTATTATTTTTAAGCATGATTACGTGCCACTTAGTTTCTTTGTGCTTTAGCATCATTGGCAATGAAGAAAATTCATTTATCAATGGTTATCATCCTTTTCCTTCATCTGCAAGGTTTACCTTCAGGTTGCATGAGCCTACAACGGAACTAGTTACGAAGAAAATTGTCATCTGTTTCATGGAAGGCATTTATTTTGCCAAATGTTGCCTCAGGCTGGAACTTAAAACAAAGTTCCACAAGGATGACATTAATAAGCAATCCACTGAAATAATCCACCAAATTTTTGGCACACCCCATGCCATGTTCCAATACTCCATCAGGATAATATGTGCCAGTCAACATGCCCCCTGCCGACAGACATGACAATGCTTGATCAAACAATTAGCAAGGACTTGGACAAAGATCAGGATCATTGTGTATTACTGTATAAGTTTTTTTATATAAGCTTCTACTTGGTAAAATATTTTTTGTTGAGACAAAAAGTCCATATGTAAAGAGGTCAAAAGAAACAAATGCATTGAAAGATTTGTTATATCAAATAATAGAATAGTAAAATCTGAATCTGTTGCTACAAAGTGCTTCAGCAACTATCTTTCATTTTAATGTGCCAGCAGTTGACTACAGCGGGACCACAGATGATACTTATATCCAAATATAATTGCTTGGCAGAAAACTAAGAAATATAATCTGTTTCTCTCTCCTTAACTAGCCATGCTGCAATGGTACAATAGTACAACTAGCAAAGATAACACTGAAGAATGTTAAGATGAAAATACTGTTATGAACAACTCTTAGTAACAACTTCAGTAGATTTTATTTGTATACATATCAACAGTACAACTTGCAAAGATAACACTGAAGAATATTAAGATGAAAATTCTGTACTAAGCAGCTCTTACAACTTCAGTGGAGTTTATTTGTATAAATATGAGATATCCAAATTTAGCACGTAGGTTTGTTAAGTAAAAGAACAGTCAGCACTTATGACTTCGGGGCAGCATCTTAGAAATGAAAGAAATGTGTCTTAGTTAAAGCATAAACTATGATTACAGGGAACCCAAGAGATACCAAATGAAACAACAAAACCTGTTGAATCAGTGGTAGCTTTTAGAGTCAAAATATTAATAAGAAATTCAAATATATCTTTTAGTAGAATTCAAAGGCCATATGTTGCCTTGATTAAAGTGAAGAAGAAAATCTTGGAACTTAGCAAATAATAAAAGATCTTCACTAACAAGCAGAATGACAAACAGGTTTAATAAAGAGGGAAACGACATAGCACCTCACACAATTTAATTTTAACTTTGCTCTGCCTTAAAGACTGAGCTAATTCCATCTCCTGAAAAGTTGTAAAATATAATACAATTATCAATACTAAAACTATCCAAAGAAAAATAGTACATGAAAAATGTACAAGATAGGTTCACAACAGCATAACCTCCAAATGTGAGGGAGAAAGAATGCCTTCCAACTTTTGAAGGTCTCGCAAATGCATCAGTTCATGATCTTCACGAAAAGTACGGAAAAATGTCCGAGCTGCAGGATGTACATGACAATACAACAAGAACAACCATGTCTTAGTCAACTAAGAATGGCGACAGCAATATGTACAATAAAGAAAAAAATAAAACATACAAATAAAAAAATTACATATTGAAAGCATAAAATTTCAACAACAAAAAAAGTAAAGAGCATACCTTCCTGCATATGTCCTTCTGCAACTAGATCCATGAAACAGTGTATAAAAACTGGATAGAGCACACGAAGCAATTCATGCTGTACAAAGATGGAAATAAGAAGTCTTGCAATGCATAATTCACAGTAACAAATTTGACTAAGCAGCTCATTGCAGTGGACCAAAAGCAATACAATATCAGGGAAGACTAGTACATATGACACGATACATTGGAAAAGATTTTATAGAAGTCCTAATTATAAGTTAATTAATGGTTCAAGAGTATAAAGAAAGGTTTCGTAGCATATAGTTATCAGCTTTATCATTATCAGTAAATAGGAGATACTCACTGCTGTTAGCTGTCAAAAGTAAGAACTTCAGTAATACAAATAGTATATAGAAGTCATTTTCTCATTGCTACAATTTAACCCATAATGAAATTCCACACCTTGAGAAAATACAGTTTGATGGTAGAAATTCATATATTATCACTCAACTTGTCAAGAAGTTGAAAGTACCTATGTTAGGCAGAATATTCTTTCTATTGAACCAAGAAAAATCTTATAATGACTCAGCTAAAAGAACAGCTACAAGAACTCAAGTAAGTCATACTATCAGCTGCAGATGGATAAAATATGGCAATGATAAACAACAGTGATTTCAAGGGAAATTGTTCCAAAGATACTTCATTCAAAAGACTGACAGATCACAATGGCTTGTTGTCATGCTTATCATAAGGATGCTAAAAAGGGACCAGTATAAGATTGATGAGTATAATTACATGGATGAATGACAAAAAAAGTAAAAATGATTGTTTCAAAATTTTCTATTCCATATTCCATGTGGAATTTACGCCAGGAAAATAAAAACTTAAATGAAACACATTAGTGAAATTCACAAGATGTTGGAATTCATATGACAATTGTGACTATCATATAACTTAAAAAGAATAAAGTACTTGCCAAAATTTTAAAAATACTCCAAATTGTAAAATCAAAAATTTTAGTAGTAAAAGAATCAAAAATTTTAGTAGTAAAAAACATATAATTCGTGCATATATATAAAGGACTACTATTAGGGGTGAAAATGGGTCGGATTAACTCCGATCCGACCCGCTATTCTATCTGGATCAAATAGGATATGGGTCCAAATTTGCTACTCATTTCAGATTTTGATGCGGATAACAGTTTTAATTTCGGATCCGGATTTGGTTACATATTGATTATTTGCATAATATAAATAACTAAGTAACTCGGGTTGGGATACTCAACCCTACCTCAACCCGATCCACTAACACTAACCCTACCCTTATCTCCATCTCTCTCCCTCACCTCTTCATTCGCTGCCTCCATTAGTAAGAAGTCAGAAACCTTACATTTATCTCTTCACCGATGGCCCCTCTGATGTGAATCGGATCAGATCGGATCACATCAAGGGGAGATTGGGCTCAATCGATTGAATCTAGTTATCTTATTTGCTTATTTAGTTTAGTTAGAGCTTTAGTAGGTTAGGATTTTATTTAATTAGCTAAATCCAGCTTTGCGTAGTTTCGAAAAAATATTCACAGAATATTCTACAGACGTCATAATAATATCAAACCAGCTAGATAAAATCGCCAACCTCCAGATCTACAACGTTGGTATTCACGACTTCTCCAGATTCGGAATCTATCTGCAGCGAAACGAAGGATTAATCCGAGAAAGATAAGAAAGGCTGATTTAATCGTTAGTTAGTTAGCTTTCTTATTGTTTGAATTTCAAATAAATCGGATAATCCGCATGTGGATTCGATCCGTTAAGAATTTTTACTCCTATAAATAGGAGTAAACATGTGTTGATAATTATCATTGAAAAAATTTGAGTTTAACTAAGTTATTATTTTCATCCTAATCTTTTATTTTTTATCGTATCTATTAGATCGCTTTATCTTTCTAGGAGTAGATCATAGCCGTAGAAGTATCCTGATCTTTCAAACCCTAGTCATCACCTTCCTTCAGCAGCCACCCTATCCTACGGCCGTCCACCACCACCCTTGGCCGTCCACTACCCTCCAACGACCACCGCAACGTCGGTTATTTACCGTTCTGCCTATTCTGTCATATTTCTACTGTTTAATTTTTAACTTTTTATCTCGACCTCCAATTTAGGTGAAACTAGAGCCATTAAAACTCTAACTTACGAGGCTACTACTATTTAAATTTTTATAATTTTCTTTAGTCCAAATCAGTCCAAATCTGGTTCGTAACATTGGTATTAGAGCCAGGTTAGCTGCCATCAAGGCTTGGAGGGCCTTCTCGACAGATATAGCGATATCGTTAGAAAATTCTTTAAAAATTGCCTTCGCCCATGCCGGCGGCTTGTCGTCAACTATTAATGGTCGGGCGTGCCATGGTACGTGAAACTATTCCACTTGACAGTCCGAGCTTGGATCCCCAAATGTGGTCTATCATCGCGAGCGAAGTGACCTCGGGGTCGAGATTGGTCTTGTGGGTCATAGGCCCCCGAGTTCGGCTCATGTCGCACCCAAGATGCACACGAGTTTGGCTCCGTCTGATGACGCGGGCCCACCGGATCATTCCACCATTCATCCTCGGGCTCATACTCGTGCTCAAGGTCATATTTATGGGTTTCAAACTGGTTCGCACAAAGTGGTCAAACCGGTTCGCAAAAATTTAGCCTGCCTCAGAAATCGTGCACTTTATCACCTTCATTCTAATAGCCTAATCTTAACCCTAGGGCTGAATTTGGAATTCGACCTAGGGGCACCGCCACAGGGTGCATGGGGGCGGCAGCGGCTGGGATTGGTCGTGGTTCCCCGACAGTCAGCCCCTAGCTGGTCCTCGCGGCGGTGGAACAGTGGCGAGTGGCGAGGGAACCCAATTATTGAGCTCAGGGCTCGAGGGCTAGTCGTGGCCACCAATACCAAACCGTGAGCAAGGGGATGAGCCGGCCTAAGCCGCGGCCTCAACCCTTCCTCCAGCAAAGGTGGAAACTCCTCCAGCCCTACACTGAAACCGCCCGCAGCAGTGGTTGCGAGGTCATCTTCCCCACCACGGTGGGATCTAGGGCCGAAAACCCTGGCTTCCCACTGGCAGTGATCCAGCACCCACCAACCCCAACCGCCACGCCCAGTCGCTTCTCAGGATTACCAATATTACAAACAAGATCTGAATTGATCTGAACGTAAGAAAATTATGAAAATTTAAATGGTACTAGCCTCGTGAGTTACGATTTTAATGGCTCTAGGTTCACCTAAATCAGAGGTCAGGATAAAAAGTTAAAAAATAAAACAGTGGAGATAGGTCAGAATAGACAGAATGGTAAATAACCGACGTTACAGCGATCATTGAAGGGTAGCGGACGACCAAAGGTGGTGGTGGACAGCCGTAGAATATGGTGGCTGCTGGAGGAAAGTGGTGGCTAGGGTTTGGAAGATCGGGATACTTCTACGGCTATGATCTACTCCAAGAAAGATAAAGCGATCTAACGGCTATGATAAAAAATAAAAGATAAGGATAAAAATAATAACTTGGCTAAACTCAAATTTCTTCAGTGATAATTATCAACACATGTCCACTCCTATTTATAGGAGTAAAAATTTTTAGCAGATTGGATCCACATGCGGATTATCCGATTTATTTGAAATTCAAACAAATAAGATAAAGCTAACTAACTAACTTGACTAAATCAGCCTTTCTTATCTTTCTTAGATTAATCCTTCGTTTCGCTACAGATAGATTCCGAATCTGGAAAAGTCATGAATACCAAAATTGTAGATCTGGAGATTAACGATCTTATCCAGCTGGTTTGATATTATTCTAACGTCTGTAGAATATTCTGCGAATATTTTTTCAAAACTACGCAGAGTTAGATTTAACTAATTAAATAAAATCCTAACCTACTAAAACTCTAACTAAACTAAATAAGAAAATAAGATAACTAGACTCAATCAATTGAGCCCAATCTCCCCTTGATGTGATCTGATCTGACCCGATTCGCATCACCCTCCCACGCGGCTACTCCATCTTCATCAACGGCCTCTCCTCCCATGCCACCCCCTTTTGTGCTCTATAACTCTTAGATCTATTGGTGATAGAGATCAAGGACCCATCCACTGCAGATATTATCGTCTAGAAACTGCCAATCCAAATCGTCAGCAAACCCAGCTCAAGCACCCTCGCCAAGCAGCAAAGAGAGATTTATTTTGCAAATGGGGAGCAACAATCCATCAAGCAGCAACGGAGAGGAAGATGGCAATGTAAACTTATGATTGGCCATCGAATCCATCCTCCTGAACTTGAAATGCACCACCAAGACCTAGCCCGGGTTGGCTAGTCAAATTTGAACGACTCCCACAATAAGGAGCAGAAGAATAAGCCGCAAAACCCTGGACTCAAGCTCTACTAGATCAAGGCACTGTTGATAGCTAAAACCTTGGAGAGGTGGTGTTTTATTTTTGTTTACTATGGGGGTTCCTTGAAGGTGGAAGGTTTAGAATTATTTGTTTAGTGTCAGCTCATCTGTGGAGAATGGTTGAAATATTTGTTTAGTTTCAGCTGATATGAATGTGTGGAGTATGGTGCACTGTGTATAGAAACAGAATTATGGTAGTTTTGACTAAAAAATTTCTTTCTTGGTAAAGCTGCAGATCAGCAGATGAGATAGCTGTGCAGTTCATGATTAAAAGCATTATTAGTGCTTCTTCCCTGTTGGAGGGATTATGATTATATCCTCTCCTTAAATTTATGTTGATGCTTTCACATTCACATATGAATCAAATGGATGTGGGGTTAATTATTTAGCACCTCGTTTGAAACTTTGAATGTGGGATTAAATTAGTTAGCACCTCTCCTTGAACTGTTTTCATAGATATATGAAACATCCAATTTTGGAAGCATTATTCATCATCAGATTAGGGCACAATGAAAAAAAAAGTGTCGTATGTATGTGTAAATGCTTTGATTGATGAGTAATTACCTTGTACAAATCCAGTGAACTATATGCCCACGACCTTAGCTTATTGTAACCATCATGGTATCTCGCTGGATCATTCTCTGATCTATAAAGCAATAACACAAGATAAATGTATGGGACAACTAAATTCACATAGCCACAGCCTAAAAGAAAACATTCTTCAGTCAACTATCCATTTGCATTTTTAAAATAATTGCCAATGTTGCCAAAAATTCCTCCAAAATATTACCCATTATATATACAAAAAAAAAACTAGAAATACTATAGTTCAGAATAAAGTACTGTTATAATTTAAACGGTTGTTCACAAAAGGCATGATTAAGCAAATATGCAATTTGTCCTGAAAATATTGAAATGCATGAAAATGGAAATGAAAACGAGTACAATCAAAAATTTCTGATGCTTAAGTTCTTCAAATATACAACTATCAATCGTATAAATACTCCCCATACGATTGTACTTGCAAAGGTTCCAATGCCAAATAAGTTAAAATAGTTAATCTTTGAGACAAAGAATGCTGACACACTATAACTCTATATCTAATCAAATATATGCTGTCATACATGCAATTGAGATTAATTATAGTAATGGTTAGATGAGGTTGGTGACTGAAGAAAACTAGTAACAGAATGCAATGATTCATGTGTCAGTTGGCAAAGACCATGATACCCAGCCAAACTGTGTTGGCATGGGCTTTATTCCTTATCTGATGCTAGGTCATGGTATATTTCCTCTGTTGACATGATCTGTGAAGACCAATACATACATTCCCAACAAGCTGTTCACATGGGGTAATCTAAGGTATTTATAGCTTTGTTAGATTGTGCAAGTTCATATAGATTATTAACACACTCTGAAATACACATCTAATATTTATGTCTGAGGCCATATGTAACTGGGCTATATATATATTACGTGACATGAAAGCAAGTGAATGTGACTAGGCAAGAATTACATATATGGTCATGAAATGGTCAACTTAGAAAGGGAAAGAGAGAACAGCAATATAGCTGGACAGTACTGGTCCTTCAACTCATCCTAAACTACTATCACATCAGCCCTGTCTGACAGTTACATTAACAAATTTTCTATAGTGATTTCAGTTTCTAACCCTAAGCATTATAAAAATATCATCCTCCTCAAGGATTTCTTATATCTTCAATTGCGTTCACACTGTCTTCGTCCACCAACAACTCCAAACCTCTAGAACACATCAGCTTGCTTTAGTTACATGAAACTCACCCTCTTCAAGGTCCAAACAGAAATCACGACCAACCAAAACAAGAGATATAAAACCTTTTAAAGAGCTTCCTTCCCTTTTCTCTTTCTTTCCTTTTTTTCCTCATTTAATCTTAGGATTTAAAGCACTTTTCACACTGTGACAGTGCCCTAAGAGGCATTATGGAAAGAGCTTGGTGTCAGACATTATATAAAACGGACCTTAACTCCCTTAGGGCAATGGACCAACATAAATGTCCAAGCTTACACATATAATCTCTTTCTTCTATTTGGTTATTTCCTATTGTTAAATTGATCTAGTATAAACAAGTGCATAATATTTTACAAATACTTAAGATTTAATTTCTCTATTATTACCATTTGGATCCAGTAAATATGGCTTCAGCCAATAGCGGTAATAAAAAAGCTCTTTATGGAAGAATTATTCATGATGCCATTTTTCTCATATTTCAATTTCTCAACAATCCAATGGTTGTCAACTATAATCAATTGGCAAAACATATCTACTATTACATTCTTTTCTGTATCAAGCTCTTTATACCTTCTTGTGCCCCTTATCTTCCTTTCTTTTAAAACCCTAATAGTCTGCTTCTCCACAAATTACCTCTCTTGCTAGTGTTAATAAATTTATAAAACTTTTTCGTACCTAATTCTCGCAAATGATGCATTTGATTTGGTCGAATAGGCAATTTGAGATGCATTTGAACCAACTAGTAAATTTGAATTACATAACCCTAGAATTCCTCTACATAATGATCACGACTATAATAAATGGTCTCGTATTCGGTCAAGAATTATTTTTCATTACTTCACATAAACAATTAACTACAGTTAATTAAAAGTATATTAAATAAATCAAAAAGCATCTCCCATCTCTATATAATGAGCAAAAACTAAAGCACAACACACGATTCGACCAGACTCCCAAACGAGTTCAGTTATTTTGAGAAAGATTCTTCAAAGAGAGAGAGAGAGAGAGAGAGAGAGAGAGAGAGAGAGAGAGAGACGTTGGGGAGATCCCTTACCTGGTGACGTCGAGATCGGACTGCGACGAGGTGGAGAGGCGGTTCTGCTCCTCCTGAAGGGCAAGCTCGGTCAGCTTGAAACCCTTCTTCCTCAGGTAGGCGTGCACGGCCTTCTCGAGCTCCTCCTCCTCCATCGGAGCCCAAGTAACTCCAAAACCCTAGCTAGGGTTTTGGGAGTAAACTCGAGATAGCGAACTCGCTAAACGGGCGCGGCGCGGAGGGGATGGGGGTGGGGATACGATGTATAGAGTGCCGGAAAGAGGAAGAAGTCGGTGACCAAATCGAGGGTGGATGTCAAAACACGGCGACGAAGTAGTCCGAAGCAGTGCAGATCGCCATGCCGAGACTTTGGCCCGACTCAACTCGCTTTTTACGCGGGCTTTTATTATTATTATTATTATTATTATTATTTTGAGATTTTTATATATTTGCCATTGAAAAGTTTTAAAATATTATCATTATCACAACATTTACCAAAAATATTATAATTACTACCGAAATCATGTTATTCCGCAATTAAACCTAAAACTCATTAAAAAAAATTATTTCTGTTTTTTTATATAAATTATTTAAAATGATTCGAAGAATATTTGATACTACTTGATGACTAGATATCTACAAAATAATGTTACTGAATAAATAAGTTTCAAATTTATTTACATAAGTAGGTGACTTTTATTCGACGCAAAATACTATATAAGATGAGGAGGTATCAAAGAAATCATTGTTCTGATGAGTGATTTTTACTTAATATAAATTACTTCCTTGGTGTAAGTTGTTGAATTATTCACCAATTTATATTTCAACCGTCTATTTTGTTTATTTGACATCCATGTAGGCTAGAAGTCTTTTACTCGATATAAATAAATTTGTAACTCATCTAATTGGATACATTGAAGAGCTATATTGATCAAAAACTTTACAAGTATAAAAGGTAGCAATAGTTTGCACTCTAAACTTCGAGAGATATTTATTCATAAAAAATTAACCACAATGGCAAATTCTAAAAGAGTCAAAAGAATTACAATAGCATAATGATATATTAAAATAAATGGTAATTGCAACAAAAAAAAAAATCTTTTTTTTTGTTGTTGTTTGTTGAACATGTCTAATTTATGGAGCTTTTCTACTTGCCATCTTAAGTGATACTTTAAAGCAAGCTATTTATTTCTTGTTGGTTAACTACTCCAGAAATCTTTTCTTTTTGTTTCCTAGTAATAAACTCTAATGGAATAAAAGATTGAATAATACACTAGGAGTCGTTGGTTTTATGTGTTTCTTATATATTTCCTCTTTTCTTTCAATTAAAGGTTAAGAATTTGAGAGAATACATTTTCTGGCATCTAATTTAATTAAAGCAGACGTCAAGATGCTACATATGAGCCCAACTAAGCCATTAAAAAAAAAAATATTTCATGAATTCATAAAGTAAAAAAACTAATGTTTTTATTATATTTTATGTGTAGATGCAATTTTTCCAAATAGATAAGGCAAATGGCCCTAAAGGCATTTCGTTTTGATCAAAATACTCTTACTACAGGGCATCTTAATCAATCTTCCCCAAGTAAAAATACTTTTTAAAATTAAATTTTCTCATATTTCTAGCTTATTGTCAAATCTAATCCTAGAAATTTGTAAAACTACTATAATTTGTGATCTCTCATGCTTATTAAAGATGCTCTGAAAGCCAATTTTCTATTCATCCCCAACTAAAATGCTTCCAATTCTTGACTCCTTTTCATTAATTTGTCAACAGAACATAACATAAGGTTGTCTAGGAAGTGAAAAAGAACCAACTTTATCATGTCCACAATGATTCATTTGAATCGAGTTGACTAGCCAATACAGAAGATACTAAAAGCTACATAAAATAATAAGATTTTCTTATGAGTATGAAGGTGAGACTAATGTAACCCCGGCATGAAACCTTGTACTAAAAATTTATTGCAACAAATTCAAGTATCATAGCAACTCGATGAACAGGCAAAAGAAGAGAAAAATTACAGGAGTGAAGTACAACAGACAAACTCAGAGCTTAACACATATATATCGTATACTCAAGCTAATTACATAAACCATCCACGGAACTAGCAAATACAGAGCAAATGAATCATGGCAAGATCCCGCGACACCAAAACTCAAGTCAGATCATCTTCTTTGTCTTCCTTCTCCTTTAGAGAATTCTTGGCTCTTAGTAGAAGGGTGGTTTTCCAAGAATCCTGCATGCAGTAGGCACAGCATCAGACAGCAATCCAGAAAAGGATATAGGAATAGAACCAACAACGGAAGAAAACAAATTATGGTAGTAGAATAGGTCTAGCGTAGAACATGTGATATCCAAACATAACAGGGATCAAAGGAGTAAATGGCGAAATTTAGATGAAAAGGAAGCAGTCTAATCACAAGTTTCTTCAAAAATCCTACATGCAGAGTGATAGGTATTATCAAACAACAAATGGTGAGCTGTAGCTCTACAAGAAGAAACAATAGAATACTCTACAAAACGAAATACTAGAATTCTTTTCACAGTAGGACTACTAAAAACATGATATAAGAACTGTATAAGCAATGCAAATAGACAGTCTTAATGTGACAGGAAAATGAACTACAAGTGAGGATTGAAAATTTCAAATGCTCGTGAATGCCTCAGTTAATTTAAATTTTTTAAAAAAAAGAGAGAATCAAGGAAACAGCATTTCAGAGAGGACAGTTGAATCATTAATTCATTAATTCCTTTACTACATGTAGAGACCTTTACTAGCGGGGCTGTGTCAGCATGAAATGGATTGGTGTTAGTATGTAACTCGGATAAGCACAGCACCCACTAGAGGAAAGTTTCAGGAGATCAGAAGAATCCAATACTCACTGAAATGTCTCTACAACATGCCTAAATCAACAACACAAAACTGTCATTCAACAGTTACCATCGGTGTAAATAACTAAATACCACCACATAGGCACCCACATTAGGCGAGGTGAACCACCTAGGAATGCTGTGAGCGAGGCAAACCACTGAGGACTGCCACGGCGTTCCTAGGCATCCATCTTACCATCTTCTAATGTTTTCCTATAAGTATTCTTAAACTTTGAACAATTGTAGATATACCCAAGTTGACGGATTTTAGTGTTCTTTTATGTTCCTAACGAAAATACAATGTTTCATGCATTTATTTTAAATTACTATTAGGAATGAGGATAAGACTGTGTACGCCTCTCTTCCCTAGACCCCGTATACGTAGAAGCCTCGCGCACTTTGATTCTCTTTTTTATGCTTGCTAAATAATTTAAGGATGATTTGCACTAGTGAGACTTTATTAATGCCAATCATCCTAGCAAATTATTTAGCAAGCATAAAATGGATATCCCAATGGATGAGGTTTCTGCCTACATGGGGTCTAATGAGGGAGTAATACAATCTAACCCTCATTTCTAAAGATGTTGATTTCAGAATTGGAAACCATGACCTCTTAAATGCAAGGGACAACCCTTACCATCACACCAAGTGATACCTTCAAAATTATCTAGCAAGCACACAGAGGTATATGGCGCTAGGGACATGGCATTAATAGTAAAATCTATGAAAATTGTGAAGTACTTCCTTTTCCACAAACTAATTACATATGACATCGAGTTTGCATGAATAAGGTCATGACAATTATAAATGGTAGTTGCGGTGCATTATTAGGTACACCTACATTTACAGAACAAGAAAGATGGCTTCGTGTAATATCAACATCTAACAAGCTGCTCAATCACACACATTGATGATTACAAATGCAATCAAACATAGTTGGTTCATATACTTCAGTTATAATAATTCTTCTTAGATTCATATGTATTGCAGCTTGCTATATACTTCCCTCGGTCTCATAGAATATCAAATGCAAGATTAAACAAGACTATTCATAACCAAAAATATAAATGAAAAGGAAACTTCTTGACATCCTATTTGACTTGAGATAGATGTACCAGGCGAGTCATGTTATCATATTCCTTGATGCAATCGGTGAATTTAGCAACATCTTCCTCATCCATAGAAGCTGCTAAGTCCTGCAATATAGATAACAATACTACTATATCAGCAATGTTTTGTGAAAGTGTTTCTTCGCTTCTTTTTCTTGTTGTGCTGACAAGGATGTTAATATAATAACCCAGCTGTGGCACAAATTCTTATGGTATGCGAGGCCCAGTTTGTAAGCAACTTTACATTAGCAAAGTTACTAGTAGATGCTGGCACTTTAATGGTTCACAGAATGTTGTGTCACTGATGTAATGGATAGTAAATAGAAGAAAATAAAAAGGAAAATAAACAATGAAACAGTAAGTTTGAATCTTACAGCTAAAAGTTTGTACTCTCGTGTGCCTGAAAAGGTTGGGTCTAGTTCCTGATTTGCAAATCATATACAATCTCAGAATGTTTTTAAAACATATGAAAATGGCATTAATTATATTGACGAGAATAACAACTAAACCTGATATCGCTCCAATGAGTTTGTAATTGCAACAACATCTCCTTTGCATAGTTGGCATATACCAGCATTAAGGAGAATCCCTTTGACACTGTACTTAAGAAGACTGTTGTTAATTGAATGCCGTGCAATCGCTTCAAATATTTCAATGGCCTTTGGGTATCTGAAAAATTCCCAGTTGTATTAATAATCTTAACACAGATCATAGTACATGCAATTTTAAATAAACAGCACATAACAATTAGTTCGGGATACAATTACTGGTGAAAATCATAACTGAAAAGCCAATATTGACAAATCTCTCCACTGATTCTGCTACTTAGAAGGCTAAAACAGATTGTCTATTATTGCATTCACAAAAAGAACATAAATTACTCAACAAACAGTAAAGTTCTCTAATTTTATTCTGTAGCTTCTGCATAAACTTCGGGTGTTATACATTGAAAACCTCAGAGATCCAAAGGCGATACTCTAGTCATTGATAAGGCGACCAATAAAACAACCAGAAAAGTGCAAACAAATGCAGTTCACCACTCTAAATTGATAGAATACCCACCAACAAAGAAGAGAACAATAAAATGGAATGTTTAACTACTGAATAATGGCAATTGAGAAATACTTGGAAGGATACATTTTCAATCTGAAACTACTAGAGCAAGCTATCCATTTATGTGGCCACAATGGAGTGTATTGCATATAGGGATTTCCAAATTCCAACTAATTTCTTGGGACACTAGTAATACTGCTAGCCCAGCATGTGCAAAACACAAGAATCTCTAGGTGGATTAATTTCATTGCTATGCAATTTGGAACTACACTTGACAAATAATATTTCAGAAACTATCCACCAGTATAAAATATCAAGACAAAACTAGGAAACATGAAATATGTTGAAGTATAGATAACAAAATAATAATTTACAAGTCATATATGATGAAAGAGAATGGAGAAGAGGAAGGCCGGATCAGATAAGGCCCTAACCCCCCACCCCCACCACCTCCACCAAAAACCAATTATTCTTCTTCTTCTGACTCTCATCTCTCCGTCTCTCTCCCCTCCCTCTACTTCCCCTCATTTGATGACTTAAAGCTTGTAAGCTCTATAAATGACTTAAACAACTGGTCACTTGTGCATTTTTCATTTTTACTACATATTTTTCCTATCCCAAAGTTGTGGAGCCAAATTTCTGTAACACTTGGATCTTTAATATGATCTGACAGAGTTCTAATTGGTTGCTTTTATTGGACTATAGCAGAAAAATCAATTGAACATAAATCCTAACAATGGAACAGCAAAGAACTTAAACTTACAGGAATTTCTCTCCACAACTGAATAGTGAATAGTACAATTCAGTAAGGCAAATACAGGATATTTTAGAAATCCATAAGGAAAAGCCTTTAACATTTAAATTTAAAAACATGAAACTCAATGTAGTAGCAAACTAAAAACAAAACAAGCCTGATTCACTATCACTACTAATGAAAATCAGACAAAAATGAGCAATGCCATTAAACTTCTATCTCCATCTTCAGATTCAGTTAAGTAAATCTTACTGTTCCAGCTGACCAGCAAACTGTGCAACTTTCTGCTTGCACTGGTTTGCAGAAGTTGTCACTTCTTCACTTTGGAAAAGATCAGCAGCCCGTTCAAGGTAATCTATGGCCTTCTCTAAATCTTGTTCTTGTTCGTATAACTCACCAAGTTCCTGCAAATAAAAGTATCAAATCTCAGTTAGTGGAACATCTGAAAAAGCATTATGCTTTTCTCTGTCAATGTAGAACAGATGAATGCTCATCTACTGGGCACAACAAGTCTACTGTCCAAACACATGCCTGCAATCTCTGTTTCAAAAGCTTTATATTTGTCAACACAGCTACATTTCTTAGGGTGGTTAGTTCTTTTATATAATCCATTTGGTTGAAATTTGGCTACAGTGAAAATTACATACAGAAAATAATAATAATAATAATACCTTGCAATATCTTGCAGCCATGTTTAATCTCCCAATTTCCAGGAAGAGATTAACAGCCTGGTTTAAGGCTTCTGCAGCATCTGCAGAAAAGGGATATACAATAAGGCAAATCTTTTAGTTCAAAAACTCTTCTTGCATAGAAGCATATAAGCAAATGAACACATGAAAATATTAAGAGCATTATCTAAAAGCTAGAATTTAGAACATAAAATTCCTTCCTCTTTGAATAATATATGTAAATAAATACAGCTATATAATGTGCATATGTTCCCAAACCCCTTTTTCATTCCACAAACACATCTCAAGTTTCTCGTATGCACAACAGAGATCCAACTTTGTTTAGCCCTTTTTGGTTCCTAAGAGTCTCAAATAAATTTTGTTAGAAAATGTTTAATATGGTGTCAATGCTCAATTGGACATTCAGTAGGACTAGTTTTAATTTGGTCAGTTTAGGTTAGCCATTATTTGATTTGGGTTTTGCATAGAATCGGGTGTTGTCCACATCAATTAAATCAACTCAATTCATCAGCCTTGTTAGATAAAAAAAAAGGCTACCAAATTAAGTCATAGCCACTGTCTTGTTAAATTGGATCATCTTACCACTATGTCTATATCTTCAACTCGGTGAGATCTAACCCTAGCATCCCCATGTTCAAGCGTGTTTTCAAGATATCTACCTTGCATTTTTCATACTTAAAGACATGGATTGAAATTTACCATGAGATGTCATCTTATATATTTTCAGTCTTTATTAATCTTTTACACCTCCTTTCTTGACATTCCTACATGATTCAAGTGACACAAATTAAACTGGACAAATTTGGTTGTTTCTCTTTGCATCTCCCTAAATGAAACTTGAATACCAATTAAATTTTAGTTACACAACAATATCATTACTTTCTCTACCTAATAATCTAACAATAACAAGGCTAACATAGCCTAGTTGCTGATCTATGTTGTGTTATTTGTAGGGGTCAAAATGGGTTGGATTAACTCTAACCCGACCCGATATCTAACCCGATTTGGATCGAATTCGAATTAAAAATTTCTACCCAACCCGGATACGGATTCGGGTACAAAAACTCAGATATAGGTCGGATATAATTTTTTGATACGGATACGGATACCAAATATCCATTTAACCACATTGTTTTAATAATTTATAGTTTTTAGTTTGCTTATTTAAATGGTGAATATTGATATTGTTACAAATAATGTGTCATATAATGTCTATAGAGATTGATTTTGCTAAATTTCTATGTATTGACATGTAAAATTATTTTTTTGAAACTCTTAATATTGTGTTAATTGTCTCCAAAAGAAATATTATAATTTATTTAAAATTCAATCCACATCTGATTAAGATCCGATTATCTATCCGAAAATTATCCGATTCATTTCTGAAAATTATTTATATCCGTTTGGTTAGGATATGATTTTAAATTTTACTATTCGTTTAGTATCCGTATCCGAATCCATATCTAAACCCATATTATGAATCCGGATATAGTTTGAGCACTACCTGATCCATATTCAACCCCTAGCTATTTGTGTTGATTTTTCAAAATTATATCTAGTGATGCCTATCAAGGATTGTCATGCAGGTCAATTGGCCATAATTGATTAATTGACAACTTCATTTATCAATTGTTTGCTAATGAGTCTTTAGATGCACATCAACTCCCTGCTACTCATCTAAGAAACACATAAATTAGAAAGTTGAAAGGACTTTCCTGTTGAATAGCATTCACATGTCACACCTATTACATGCATTGAAAAGTTTAAGTATGGATCTCGTCTTTAAATGCATAAGAAACACTAATTGAAGCAGAAACTTGAATATGCACATATACATTTTGAACCTAGGGGATTCAACTATCTTTAATTGCCATAACGTGTCCTTAAAAATACTTAATATATCCCTATTGCTACCATTTAGGAAACTGGTGTGGGTACCATTATTTGTCACGTTTACTTTCGTAGGCACAAGACAAGAGGGCTGCAATCGTGGCCCTCTAGACGAGGGTTTTGACTAGTCTTATAGGGCTGGTTTTATCTTTTTGTCTTTTGTTTTGCTTTGCCTATACAAAGGTTTGTAATTCTCTTTTTATTGATTAATGAATATTTTGAGAGTTTTCACATATTGAGTGTTTATTGGTAGATTTCAACATCGGTGGATTTCGATAACCCAATTGGTGGATTCTTCGAGTTTGGTTACTTTTCCTACTTGTTCTTCTCAAATCTACAATTGAAGAGTTTGTCCTGCATCAAAAACACATTGTTTAAAAATGTTGGTCATTATCTTCCTCTTGCTATTATTTCCCATTCTCTTCCCCATTCACTTATTGCAGCACATCGTTGTGTAGAGGTGCAGACAATGTCAAACCATGCTGCTCAACATGTCTTATGTCTCATGCCAAAAGAATACATTGACATTAGAAGGTGACATCGTCACCTCCCAAATCTACCATTTTTAGCACAGTCCATATATCGTATAGAAATATTAGAATACAGATATAGTTTTGTTGGGTTATAACTAAGAAGTCATAACTGCATTATCCATTTAAATATACTTGCAATCAAGTTAGTGTATTTTTTTCTGGCTCTAGACCACAAATTCTAATCAAAGCCTTAATTTCAAAAGACCAATATTTAGCTTTTTGAACATATACAATGCCAAAACTCTTCTCATTCTAAGGTTGTTATTTTCCTTACACATAACTTAAAGCAATCCTTACTAAGAATTTAACTAACTCACTCAATTAGTTTTACAATCTTTTCATGCATCATTCGAAAGCATTTCTTAATTAATACTGTCCATGTAGGACTCATCAATACCATCATTATAAAGATTAGTGAATTAAATCTAATAAGAAGAAAGTGATTGAATAATCGAACCCACAATACGAGACTAACAAAATAATAATCAAAGATGGCCATGCTAACCGACACAAGGCATGCCAGCAGCGTACCGGTACCGGACACGAGGGGTGCCGCACGACACCCTCCTACCGGCGATTAGCACGTCGTCAAGCTTCCGTCACCGCCATCCTCGACAAAGTTCTCCGGCAACGAACGACGAGCGACGACAAGGTCGAAGAGTGAAGCGCTGCTAATCTCCCTCCTCTTTTTCTCTCTCTCTCTTTCTTGCGGCACAGCCATTCATGATAATAATAATAATAATAAAATCATTATAAATTGGACTTTTGTTCATTCTTTTATTTTGACAAAAGAGCTCCAAGTTGAGGATAATTCAGACTCCAAATATGGATAGATGAACCCAGAAAGTTGATCGGATGAAACAATCGCTAAGAAATCTAGACTTTGGCAATCTCTTTTGTCAAAACTACTATGCAGGACAAAGCATATTTATGGGCAAAGAAAGAAAACTTAATTGGCACTATTAATGAATAAGTTAGGATATGGTCGAGTACACACTACCACATGGTATCACAAAAGTTGCTTAGTTAAATAAAATACAAGAATACACAAAAAAAAAAATATTATCTGTCGAGACATACATACATGATACATATAATTATTATGAATTCTTAACCTATGCGCCCTTGTTTTTCAAGATTTAAAAAATCAGCATACTTGTGTCAGTATCCTTGTCCATGCTATGTAATTTAAAATGCTACGACAGTGTTTGATTGTATCTCAGAGCAGCACCCCATGAGTTTGGACACCATTTATGGCAGCCAAATAACATAGCAGGTTAGGGAGATTATAAAAATAATCCAGAGATTACAGCAGCCACAATTGTAGCCATCATAACCTTTCTTAGAATGCCTTTATCCATAACCGTGCTCCATATGCAGCAATGTACGCCCGTGCATAAATCTATCTATGCAGAGGGGAAGAAAAATACAAACTAATATGACAAAACTAGTGAAAGATCATAGATAAGCACCATAGTTATGAGAAAAAAGTGAAATAAAACTTCCCTTATAGTACAGTTCTAACTTAAAATTGAGATCAGAGATAAGCACCAGTACCTTTAATTGAGATTTTCTTATAGCAATTTGCAGCATCAACATAAGCTGTGGCCGCTTCATGCTTGCTTTCCAACTGTTAAGTAGGAAATAAAAGCTGCTTTGTAGGTTTCCTTATCATGATACATGAGCAATCCAAGGAAAGGAATAGAAGAAGTGACCTTTAAATGGCAGTTAGCAAGTTTGATGTATACTGATCCAGCCCTGTCCCCTGCAACACAAACATACTAGACAGGTAAGCTACAAGAATGGTAGTTCAAACTTGTTGGTCAGTCAACATGTTGGCTGAAACTTAACTATTGATTAACTAGAGAAACTATCAGGAGTACATAAGTGACTCAGACATATTACAATATTAGCCACTGCAGAACTACTTAGATGACTTCCAAGGAGTCGTCTGGACATAGTTATAAACTTATAGTCAGATAAGTATATAAGCAGGGGCTTTGTCCTAAACAGATTAAAGCAGAACATTCATTCAGAAAAGATATCAGCATCATACTACTAGTACAGCCAGAAAACATCAAATCAAGAAGGATCTTAAAAGTCTATTGTGTCAAACTGAAAAAAAGTCAATGTCAGTTTCCAACAGACTGACTGTATGAAAAACTATAACACAATGGCAGCACTATTTCAGAAAAAAAGTAAAATTGCCTGAGCAGCCATGAGTTGCCATCATGCCAATAACATAAGCTTTTGGTCACAAAGTAAATTGTGGAAAATACTTCTTGACATGAAAAAATAGCTAAACTTTCTGCCCCTTTGTTCAAAGGGGGAAAGAATAAGGGAAAAGAATGGGCTTTTTCGGATAGATTATTTTCCTTTGATGTTATTTCAATTGAATGGGTCCGATCTCTTCTTTTATTGCAGAAGCATGCGATTTAGAAGTCTATTAAGAAGTTGGCCATCTCGTACTATCTAATAAGTGGGTCATTTTACCCCTTAAACTAAGATGGGCTATTCAACTTAACCATGAGAACATAATATAAATTTGAAGAGGGAATATTGACAGGGTAGAGAAAGATAAAGAGAAAAATGAGAGGGCAAACAGGGTGATGAAACTAGCATCAATAAAGGATCTTATGTTCAAAGTAGTCACCATATTATTTTCAATCTCTCCATACTCTGACAACAAAATGACACACAACAACCATCCATAATCCACAAACCACAAACTAAGACTCATGGTTCTAATTCTCTTAACATAGAAATCAAAACAAACCAAAACATGACTTTCATATCAAAATAAATCTCATCACATGATAAAACTCAAGCTTTCATATTTGCATGATTCAAAACCATCTAGGTTCTTGGAACACTAAAACTAACTACTGAGCCAGAACTAGATCCAGTGATACACAAATGTATGATGGCATATCTTATACTCTGATTTCCTTCAAGTATCAAAGAGGAAGAGAACAAGTGAGGAATTGAGGATACTGGTCTCCGAGTTATCTTGCGGTTATGAGACAAGGGGTAGCGAAAAGATGAACATTAAGATAAGTAGCTTTATCCAGAAAGACAAGTAAAGTTTTCCATGCAATAGTTTTGACAGGAATTTACTTTTCAAAACATTAAAGTGGAAACCAGGTTTCTAACTTCCAATTTTGGTTTTTAGTTGGCTTCGGTTCATACGCTAGAGAAGAAAGGAATTTTGGGCCAAAATACATCAGTTTCAACCATGGCAGAAACCACTATTTAACGGAGAAGCTTTGTCCAAAAACATTCCCTTTCCTGGAAGTATGATGTTTGTTATGATTTCAAATTTTTAATTGTGCTATATTTATCTTTGCTTTATGGAATGTGAGTCAGTATAGATATATGTAAGACAGAAACAAACTACACTGTGCTGAATTTTCTTTCATTTCCTGAAAACATTGATATGTGACATCAACTATTTGAGATACTTCCTTGGTTGTTCACTTATGAGTGTAACGTTAAAAAATTAAACATATTAAACATATTATTCACACATTATATGCATGTTTTATGATTGAAATAGTGATTTATTAAGCAGGTGCAACATAAGACATATTTATGTGCAGCAGCAGGACAACAATAAATGTCATTTCCCTGCCTTATCATATCCTATTTCCTTAGGGTATATTGTGTCAGATTGTAGGGGTATCTATCTCATGCAATACTCCTGTCCCTTGCTTGTCTTCTCAAACAGGTAATAATGCTTCTAATTGACCATTGCATCAAAGAAACTTTTCAATCTAGATGCTGTAAAAATTTTCCTTGAACTCGGTGAATTCAGTGTGAATATCTCCTTCATTTAAAATATCAACTATGGGGAGGAGGGTGTGTCTCAATTAAATAAAATTTCCCTGCAAATGTATTATAGTTATATCATTATATGACAATGTCAAAGTCATAAAATGTATAAGCTGACCAACTAGAGGGTCTACAAAGAGAACAAGAACAAAAGAACTTTAAAAATCTTTTATTGGATGCATATTAAAAAATAGACACGGAAAAGCTTAAGAAAAGAAAATTCTAAACCAGAAATCAGAAACTACCTGGCAACCTGCTAAGACAGTGGAAATAGTCTCAGCAAAAAATATTCATAAATTACTTCAAGGTATATATTAGATCACTCTACAATGTATTAAGTTGCAATGTATATGTGATGCAAAATTAACTATAATAAGTTAGAAGAATAGATAATTTGATTTCCGGATTACGAGCCCTGCTCAAACAAAACATATTAAGACGCTCTTTACAGAAATGGAGGTACTCTTTTAAACTCGAAATGAGGAAAGGAGTAATTTTAAAGAGCACGTGACAATATAAAGCAAGTTGATCGTTAATTTGGCTCACCGAATGCCATCAATTTGCAGGATAGAAGCAGAAAGATTTTTAAAAAAAAAACTACACCTTTGTGCAATCTTACTAGACCAATTAACACCATTCAAGAAAGGAACAACCATGATCTACCACTTGACAATGGAACGCATCAGGAGTCTAGTCAATATACATCATGCTATCGGCGATGACTCTGATCATAGCAGCCGTCCGAATAAATGATCCCAAGTGTTATCAACGGGATCCAAACATGACGATTCTCAAGATCGCAAACAAGTAAATCAAAACGCAACAAAGTTCATACCCTAAACCACCGATTGGGGATCAGAAACAGCTCGAGAATAACGCGATCAAATGGAACAAGACGAAGGGAATTAGTATGAGAAATCCATACAGTTCTTTGCGAGCTTGAAGCAATTGCCGGCCTTGTCGAAGAGATCTGCGGCGTCCTCATACTTGGATCCAAAGATTCCCCATCCGGAGAGCTTCTTCTCCGCCTTCTTCTCGAACTCGTCGCCTCTCGCATCTTGACCCGCCATTCTCAACCCCTACGGTAGCCTTCGCCGCTCAGGTTTCTTCTCGCCTCTCGTTTCCTCCTCCTTTCTCTTCTCGTTTGATAGGAAGAGAATATTAGAAAAGGGGAAGGAAGGTATATGCGCTTTGACGATACAGCGTTGGAAATTGGAACTTTTCATGAGAAGATACTTTCCAGCCGTTGGATGTCTTTTAATCATAATCAAGGCCGTCCAATTGAGACTATAGGAAAGCATGAAGGGGTATATATGTTAATATTTCTATTAAAAAAAAAAGTAGTAATAACAAGGGGGTAAATTACAAACTTTTATGCCCAAAATAATAATAATAATAATAAATTATTAGATGAAACTTTTCTGCAGTAATAAATATTAAAATGTCATAATTATTCTTCTCCCTCCATTAAATTTATTCACCCTATTATATTCTTTAAATTTAAAATAAGATATACTTTCATCCTCTTTTATTTTTTTCTATTTATAAGATCAATGTACATATCTTTAAATATAAGATCATGGAAGAAATTTTTTTAATCATTTTAAAAATATGGGTAGAAGATTCATGTGTACTCAAACAATATGATTATTAATACTACATGAGTATTATGATAATTTGTAACTTTTTTTAATTAGGTTGGATTGAAAAACTAACGGTTTCACATTAGTTTAAACTATAGGAAAAAATAATATAAATAAAAATTCAGAGGTAGTTTAATTTTAGGCATAACTACATGGGACACTTTATAATTTATCCTAATAATAATAATAAATGATGTTATTACTAACATCCTAAAAAATTAGAAAATAATAATAATAATAATAATAAAATAATAACAATGATAAATAGTAAATAAATATGATAGTGATAATAATAGTATAGTGTTAGTAAAAAAATAATAAAACTACTCATTATAAACATAAATAGATGAATATAATAAAGGTAAAAATAAAATAAATGAATAGATGAATATATAATGTTAGTGATGTGGTAATAATCCTTCTTACAATAGTAGGTACTTTATGTTGATTTAAGTGGCATTGATACTTTCTAAGTTTCATTTTGGTTGTTTAATCATTTTTTATCTATTATTATTATATATATTGTAAATATTTATGTTTATCCATACGCAAATATTTTAATACCCTTTTAAAATTTATAATCATAATCTAATAACTATAATAGTCAGTTTTCATACTCGATACTTATTTTTCTGTACCAATTCCAAAACCACCACATTACCTAACAAAAGGACATATTAGTCCAAAAGATTAAATTATATATTCTTTTCTTCTATTAAAGATTTCTCTTCTACGGATATGATTGTGATAGATATTATTATGCCTTAAATATAAGAAATATAATTTAATAATAGACAATTTAAATTTGATTCTTTAGTTATATAGGAGATAGACTTCAATTTGAATTTGATTCTCGGTCTCTATCGATTATCAAGTTTTATTAAATCAATCTGAAACTAATAAAATATATATGTAAGTAATTAAAAAATAATTAAAGAGATAGAATTTAATTAAATGTTCATCAACTTAATTATAAAAAATATCAATACCATTATTCTGATGTATATACATTACTCTAAAGCTAATGATATATATATATATATATATATGTCTTTTAATTGCCAAAATATAACATGGGTAATATATTTTAAAAATAAATAATTACCTATTATACAGATAATATCTTTTATTTTATTTTATTTTTTTATATTTTTATTATACTTGAGGATCTTAAATCCCATTAAACCGATTAATAAATAGTTACCCCTACCGCATGGAAGAAGCGTTCTTATCTATATAGTTTTGACCTCTTGAAAATAAATAAATAATTACCCAATCATCTCACTCTCTATCTCTAAGACCATTCTCCCTCTCTTCTTTTAGTTTTCTCTCCTCTCTCAACCTGTGATATAAAATCTTGCTTGTTTAAATCTACGATGTATGATTTTTGATAATTAATTCTAATTTTTAGTGATCATCGAAGTTAATCCTTCCATCTTAGTGACTTTCGAGACGAAACCTTTCAGCATCTTTCGGGGTGAGCTCTCCTAAATCTGTGATCTTATTTCTTTAAAACTTAAAATTAAAAGCCCAAATAATACTAAATATATAACCTAGGATTTACTCTCAAGCCCTTGTATGCCTTCTCTAAGAATATTATTAAAAGTTTGTAAAACAAACTCTAGAAAAACATATCTACGCTCGTGCATTTGAATGTCACTTAGTGCGTTCGAACTCAATCCGGTGAAAACTCCTTCCGAATCATTTGTATTTTTAAGTAGTTTGAATCATCTTCTAACACATGACAAAAAAAAAACTTGTCATATGAGTTCTAACCCTGCGGTAGACATGATCATTAGGCTCAACCCGTCCAAATCTGGTTTAAACCCGCTCGGTTTAATCTGCCCAAGTCAGCCCGAGCCCAAGATGGTAGTGGATGATATGGGCTAAATCTTTGCCCGCCTGGCCGTGCCCGAGAGCTCGAATACACTACTCTCATCTATGGCTCAACTCATAATGCATGCATACCCTTATAAATTTTTTAGTCCCATATTAAATATTTAGTAAACTATATATCAATATATAAATATGTTCTCATGAAAGATAACTAAAATATCTTCATATAAGCTCATTAAACCCAACCTATTGGGCTAGTAGCCAGTAACGTGCTAGAATATTCTAGCTTGGCCTAAATCGGCCCGACCCGAGTGATTAATGGGTTAGGCTGTGAACAAATATTTAAGCTAACCGATAACGTCTACCGTGCGGGTTGTAGTTCTAATCATTGCACTAAATTTTTTATATCTGTTTTCTTCTTGCAAACCTATAAAATTAAAATCCTTCATTTCAAAAAACTTTAATATTTTTTATTAAATATCTCTTAACTTTGTTCTTAAGTTCATACATAAAATTTAAACATGTTACCAGAATAAAATTATGTTTATCGTATAATTTGTCAATTATAAGAGTACAAGAAAAACCTTACCGTTCTTAGATTCCAAGACAAGCATATGCATGACACGAGAAACTATAATGCTCAATTCCTTTCTTTAGAAGATTAAAGTAAAATTAACTTTCTATGAAGGAGCTTAATTTCTAGACAGGTAATTAAAACAAAATGAATGAGCTTTCACCAATTTATAACAACAATCTAGCAATTAGATATAAATTAAACAATGCCCTTGAATTATTAACATACAAGCAACTATAGCTGGATTTTATATTAATACATCCTTGCACAAACAACCACAGTAGTTTATATGCCATATCCACTTCAATAGTAAGTAAGCAATATAAAATAAGGAAGACAAACATTGTTGGTTAATCCAAATGATTAGTAGCTATAGTCAGTTAAATTAACATTGTTGGTTAATCCAAATTTAGGTCATTCGTACCTAATATTTAATTATAACCTTAATTAAGGTCTACTCTTCGATAAGAAGTATACAATCTGAAACTAAGCAAAGAATCTAGAACTCTGTATTTAACTTTCTTTGTTGATCAAGAGCTTGGAAATCAATAACAAGGAAGATCAACAGCAACCAATAACTATCTAAGCGTATTGATAAGCAAAACAAACATCTTAAAACTACTCCTCAAAAACAGATTTTAATTGTATTGCATTGCATATGTATATTTCGACAGTGTTAACTTCTGGCTTTTGGGATCTATGAATATGGGCATAGAAGATGATGATATATTAAGGATTTTAGAACATAATCTTGTCACTTGCTACGCTTAATAGTTTTTTTTTTTAAATAAAGTTTTACAAATTATACCATACATTTTATTTATTTTATGATTCATGAGTCCTTGAGGTTATTGTAATCCGACTCCTACTTTTTCAGAGGGGAGGCACAGAGGAGGAAAAATAATGGTGAGGGTATTTTAATAATTTGATCGATATCAGTTAGTCAAAATAACGTCAGGATGTTAAACAAGAATTATAGAGGAAAATGAGGAGTTAGGTTATAAAATTTCATGAAAAAAAATTAAGAAATCTACATAACTTTTTAGTAAGCCTTAGATAATGGGAGAAAACTAAGGAGAATATTTTGGTAATTATATGATCATCAAAAGTCAGCTAGTGATCTAAGTGCCTGCCCAAGTTCTTCTCCTGCCATGGATTAACTTAACTACAAGTTGACATCACAATGTTCACATAAGCAGAAACACAAAGGTTTTTGTTACTCTGTTAATGTCACAGCCAGCTTATGGAGAGCATATAATCTATGAAACAGATTGAAGAATATCTTCTGAAACAACAGTAGTAGCTTCTACTATATGGGCTCTTCAACTACCAAACTTTTCTTTTGAAAACAAGGCAATGGAGAGCTAAAAGAACAGCTTGAACTTAAAATGAGATGTTTCTATGCCCTCTGTGTATTATTGTCTATTAATTAACTATCCTCTTCTCCAGCTCCACAGCAGCAGTCTTGTATCCTGGAGGACTTTGAACCTCTCCATCCTTCTCTGCAGCCTCTTAAGCTTACCCTTCACCCCTCAGCACATTGCTTCTGAGTCTCCTAATTCAATAAGATAGAAATTGAATCTAAAGAACAGGAAGAAGCAACCAACAAAGAGGAAAAGGATCTGGCTCTGTTTTCCATATAAGAATTGGACGCCGACAAGCCCAAACAAGAACATCCCTTTCTAAGAACTAGGACATCAAAGTCTTATTAATTCAAAAGAAAGTATAAAACTCTAAATTTTAACTAAAAAATCTAAGAAATAAACTACAAATCTTACATAGTTCAGAGAGGATCTAAATATAATTACTAATTTTAATTAATACATAGAAGAAAAAAATTAGAATTAGGATGTTTCATAAACGTGGAAATTAACTGTTAAATAATACTTGCAGCTAGAGCCCACGCGACTCACGATTTGCACAATAACCCACGTGGATAAAGATCACCGTCCAATCCACGTGTCAGGAGACCAACAGAAGGCCTAAAAATTAAATCATTAACTAAAAGTAATTACCTTTTCCCATTCAAAATTAAATTAATAAAAATAAATTAAATTAAAAAAAGGATCATGAGATTGGAGCAATCACAATCCGAACTACGCAAATCTCAAAAGAATTTACAACATTAAATTACACACGTCTGTGGATTTATAAATTGCCAACCAATTAGTTATAAAAATAATTTTTATCTATTAGTAAATTAAAGGGTATATAAGACATTTCACATATGTCACTAGATTAAGTTTTTCTTATTACTTATCCTTATAATTGTTTCCTTAATAATAGGAGTGCCAAGATTTATTATTATTTTTTTATTTTTTATAAAAAAAAATTAGATAGCTAAGAGAGAGAAATAAAATACGACTTATTTGCCCTTATAATTTAAAAAAATGATTGACACTTTCGATTAATTTTATTTAGTATTATTTAATCTTAACTCTTCGATTAGGAGAGAGAAATTAATAATTCTTATTGAATCATTTAGTTTATATATTACACTTAGACTCATTTTTACATAGACCCCTTTATTTATTTTATTTTAATATATTACCCACTTTAACTACCAAAAACATTTCAAATGCCTATTTTGTTAATTATTTGTTAGATTTTTTTTTCGTTGAAAAAAAAATACTCTAGATATCACTTTACCCTTATTTTAAAAGAAAAAAAGTTGAGATTAAAATAATTATTTAACGAATTTTCAGGTTAGAGGGTCACCATCTTATTGTAAAAAATTATATATTTTTTTAATGTTTCTCACGTGTACGAAGATGAAAATAGTCTTTACTCTATTTCAATTAATTTCGTAATTATATAGTTCATCATATCTACCAAAGACACGCTATTGGACCTTTATCCGTTGGTCTTGCGAAGTGTGGACATTATTTTAGAGACTCAATGACTTGGAAGCTTGGGTAGGAAAATTTGCATATAAGACCTTGACTTTTAACAAAATTATAGTTTACATATTATATTTTTACTATTTATATAAATTGAGCATGTACCGACAATACACTGCTGTTAGATCTGTTAGCTAAACTTAATCAAATCTCTGAGTTAAATTAACAATACTATACTAACTCAACCCAATCCAAACAAACTAAACCCAACATATATTAAGGGCATTTTAGTTATTTAAAAAATAAAATATTCTAATAATGTTAGTTTAAATTAATAAGTATAAATCATAATTTCATTAAGGGGCAGAGTGTTATATACAAATTTTCTTATTGCGAGTTATAAATATTAAAAATAAAAGGTGTGAATTAGAAGCACAAAATAAAAAATAGCTAAGGTGTTAAATGCAAATTTTCCTATAAGCAAGAATTTTCCGCCAGCCGTTTAATTATTTACATATGAACCACCCAGTGCTTCACGAATTACTTTTGGACTTGGTCATTGTAGTCAAGCTTAGAATAAATAATCACAAAACTAGTCGTAATCTTAGATTATTTGTTACTCTATTTGCAACCACCCCCCCTTAGCCTGTGCCATCAATTGAGTGATAGTTATATTAGAATTGCCGACTATTACTTATCTCTTATTATAAAGCCTTAATTACAATTAGGAATTTTAAAAATAAAATCACTATTAATATTCTTTGAAGAATAAATTAGTAACTGTGTTAATGTAATTATTATAATAATAAGACCCAAAAAGAAAAGAAAAAAGAAGAGTATTCCTGAGTGTTTGCCAAGTCAAAAAGTCTTTCCTTTCTTCCTTCTTTCTTCTTCTTCTTCGAGGTACCAACTCTTTGTCGCTTCCTCTTTGGAGCTTCTTGTTTTTTTCTCCATTGACTTCAACTCCAATTCCGACGACTTCCACCGTGCGGTGGCCGACAACCCACCTCCTTCGTCTCCTCCATCTCCCCCAACCTCTTTCCATTTCCACGCGTACGTAGCTGGATAACCCACTTCTTATCATTTAGCCCAGCATGAGGACAACTCCCTCACGTTTCTTGGATCCTCTTCTCCCTTGTATAAAACTAGCTGCCCTTCTATCTCGCCGGGAGTCCCGAACCTAGCTTCCACCCCCTCATGCAAAATTAAGTATCGTTTGCCTCGTCATGGAATCATCGGCGGGGATGGATCTATCCTCCTCGTCGCTCAATCTCGATCTCAAGATCGGCGTGAGCTCGCGATTACCGGCGAAACTTTCCGTAAGTACTCTCAGCTCACTCATATGTTTTGATTCCTAAGTAGTCGATCAGTTCGCAGAGTTAGCTAGTATATATATATATATATATATATATGTATATGTATTTATATATGATTTAGGTTGGCGTTCTTGAAGCGGAGCTCAAACGAGCGAGCGAAGAGAACAGGAGACTGCATGAAATGCTCGCCACCATGATCGCGAACTACACCAACCTCCAAGGCCAGGTACATAGTTTGACGGCCGCCTTGTCGTCGGACGGCAGCTCGGTTTCACCGACGAAGAAGTGGAAGAAGATAGAGAGCCTCGCCGCCGCCGGTGAAGGTGATACTAATGGGTGCTCAAACAAGCAAGCAAGAAGGAAAGAGAAAGATTGCAAACCAAAGGCTTTAAAAATCTGTGTCAGAAGTGATCCATCTGATCCAAACCTTGTG
Organism: Typha latifolia; assembly: GCF_019914945.1. Classification (NCBI taxonomy): domain Eukaryota; kingdom Viridiplantae; phylum Streptophyta; class Magnoliopsida; order Poales; family Typhaceae; genus Typha; species Typha latifolia. The sequence continues at coordinate 1,776,608 of NC_133093.1, forward strand.
AGTTTTCTGGACTTTGCATCTTGTGATGCAACTTTTCCTTATCAAATCTTTTAACTCAGTGGAATTAATTGTGTGTGTGTTTGTGGGGTTTTAGGTGGTCAGAGATGGTTATCAATGGAGAAAATATGGTCAAAAAGTGACTAGAGATAATCCATGTCCCAGAGCTTACTTTAGATGCTCCTTTGCTCCTGCATGCCCTGTAAAGAAGAAGGTAAAAATAGAGATCTAGCACAAAATGATCTTAAAATGTTTTTAAAGTTTGAGATCTAGAGAAGGAGAGAATCAATTTTTAAGAGATTTTACATAATTATAACTATAAACTTTTCAAATTTAAAAACCATAATTAATTTCTACTATATTTCTCAAGATGTTGTAGTTGCTACCAAAATTATTTGGTTTAAAAAAAAAAATTGGGATTCAGTCAGCTAAATCTAAACTTATATTAAGAAGATAAAACTATTTTTTCTTTGTATTGTTTAAAATGGCTCTAGAACTATCTAATGTTACCCAAGGGATTAATATTCATAGTACAAGAAAAGAAAATATATTTTTTGCAAGAAAAGATTAATGATATATATTTTGCACAATAAACTTTAAGAAAAAAAAATCTTTTGGTTATTTACATACATTAGTTAATTATAACACCACCAATTAGAAATATTCTTTCAAAATATATAATAGTTTAAATATTTTCAATGATAATTATGTAAATTTACTTTTAAAACTATGTATGAGTAATCATTACGGACGACGACAACAACAACAACAACAACGGTAGAAACTTATTAAAAACTAAAGACGAAAATTATTGGTTAAAGTTAAGACTATTGATATTTCTAATTTTAATATTTATTTTGAACCACAATAAGATAAAGTATTTATTAATTATAAAGGTAAAATTCGAAATCAATTAAATCCGAAACTACATCAACTTATCCTATCTTATCTGAAAATCAGACAGTGTCATAGTGTAATCTAACTAGGTGATCATATCTTCTTCACATAGGTGCAAAGAAATGCTGAAGATAATACAATTTTAGTAGCAACATATGAAGGTGAGCACAACCATGGCCATTCTTAGCAAGAAGGCACCAGTGGATCCAGCCCTAGGAGCTCAATCTCTCAAGGATCATCTTTGGCTAAGAATAACAACATTACACTCGATCTCGTGCCATTGGAATCACAACAACAAGAATTGCAAAGGAGTTTGACGCAGCAAATGGCTTTGTCATTAGCTAAAAATCCAAGGTTCAAATCCGCCATAGCTATAGCCATCTCAGGTCAAAATCATCAGTGAAAGATGTATACACTTTTATCCTTATTTATATATATATATATAAACTAGTTCCACCTCGGACGCATTGTGATTAAGAGTTAGCTAAAACTTTTAACATAATTGTCTGGATAAAATCAATTTTGCATAAAACAAGAATTGTTAGTTTGAATTATTCTTATACTAAAATAGAGATCTAAATCCAATAAATTTTGGGTAAGTACTGTTCCATCTCAAGCGAAAACTTTAAATCAAATAATCAAGGAAGTATATGGAAGAGAAAATATAATTGCATCACACTTTTTAGGGAACAGAGGGTTTACTCATTTCCAACAAATAGAGGCATAGAGAACCAATTAAACATCACCCAGACATTGTATACAACTGTTCAAAGGCTATAAGCCAGCAGCACATGCTGACTGAGAGAATCTATCTTGAGGAAGATGCCATGCTAAGTTAGTAGGTTTCTGACACACCCACATCTCTGTCTCTCTCTCTCTCCTCTTCTTAAACTTTGCACTGTCCTTTTCCTTTGAATCCCATGATTACTACCATAGTTTCCCTTGGATCCATTCCTCTACTTTCCTATCCTTTCCCACCCTTCTTTGGCAAGTCCCTCATCTTTGTTGTTGGAGTAGTACTCTTTGGAATCTTCTTGTTCCTCTTCTTCTATCACCATTTCCTCTTGCCCACTCCACTCATCCACCTTGCACTGTTGGTAGTACTTAAGTGCTACAATCAGCATGAACACTGCAAAATATGATGAGTTTTGATGAGAGAATTCTAAGTAGATTAGTGGTGATGTCATTAGAGTTATGCTGAATTACCGGCCCATATACGAGCGATGGGTGAGGAGATGTTCCAAACGAGGGTGAAGACAGCGACGGCGACTGCTTTCTTGTGGGTGCATGAGTCCCACCCATCTCTAAATCTCTCTAACCAAAACTTACCTATTATAAAAGAAAGCAACGTAGATGTATTAACTCACCAATTGCACTAAAAGTTTAAGCTGATAAATAAAAGTTTTATATTTTGAATGACAAATAGGTCTAATAGGATTCAAATTCGATCTTCAGTTATCTCATCAATTACTCTAATAGAATAAGCTGATAGAAAATGATAGCTTTTATCTTTTTTTTCCTTTTTCACTCCTAGCTACTTCAATTCATGGATATTTCTAAAACCACCCAAGAACTAATTTAGAGAAAAATCAAGAGATTTAATTTACCATATCTGGCCAGCCAAGTAGAATGGGAAGAGCAGGCTTTTGGTATGGTGAACACTCCAAAGAACACTGCAGCAGCCACAAGTACATTAGAGCAGTCACTGTAGTATGTTATCTTCCCCTTTCTTTTTTAACTGTATGGTAAATTGGAAAGTAGTGACATTTTGTGCTCTATTCTACTACCAACCTAGTTTGGCCAGTGTCCACAGTGTGATGGAGCTACCACTCTTGGCCATGGCAAATAAAAACAATGCCAACTGCAAGACCCACATGTCCCTCTCTTAGTAAAAAAAAGTCTCCAAGTTTGGTAATTGGTAATCATAGTGGAAATAAAATTTAAGCCATGGCTAAGAGTTATAATTACCTTCATGGTAGTTGCAGGGTCCCCTGAGAAGAGGGATCTGAGCTTTAATAGTATCTCATTTATGTAAGGAAAGAGAAGCCTTAGAAACCAGATTGCTAATTCCTCTCCCACTTCCCAGTCATCAAATTCTATACCTGATCCTCTGTTTAGTTGAAGTAATTTTATGAGGTAAAATAAGGAAACTTTTGATCCTTATCTACTATGATTTCATGAAGAAGTTGGATGATTACTTGTGAAGAATGGACTTGTAAGTGAAAATTAATGCCAGATACACAAGGCCCAGATAGGATGTTGCTGAAACTAAGCTGCAGAGTGAGAATTGAAAAGAATATTAGTAATACTCTTGAGAAAAGAATTATAATAGGAATTTAATTCTTGACCTGAAGTTGAGATCTTTGGCATAGGAAGAGGAGATCATTAAGAATGTGCCGGCGCCGAAGAAGAATACTGATTTCGATATGTCTCTCCACATTACCAAATCCACTGAGAAATTCAGCAGAGGACTCCCATTATCAAAGAAGTGGAAGCTAAAACTACTGAATTATCTGAACAATTGAAATTCAGTTTGAAGACAAACCAATGCTCTGCAATCTGTTGCTTTGGTTCCAAGATAAGCCACACTCTTCCTCATCCAATTCAGCTGGTGATAAGATGAAACAAAGCAATACTAAATGAGAATTGTGATTATTAGAAGGCTAAATTCAAAAGGAGAAAGAACTAACCTTGAGGTGGCCTTATTGGTTTTAGATTTCTTGCCTTGTGATCTAAGGCTTGCACTGGCTTCTTTTCTACTTGAAATCAAGATTTGGTGGAATTAGTATTCAAGAAATAACATAGCTAGAGGAAGAACAAAAGGAAAGCACCAGTTTTGAGCTTACCTATAGTTGGTTCTGGATTCATTGCCACTTGATTTATCTCTACTTCTGACAACATGGGTATCTCATAATCCTGCTCAATTCTCTTCTCCTCTTCTACATTCTTTTCTTCTTCTACTACTAGATCAATTTCCTCATCATCAAAACTCTTCTCTGCCTCCTCTATCTCAACCTCAACCTCTTCCTTTCCCCTATCACCATTGGCAATACTTTCTTCGACTTTCGCAAAATGCTCAACCGGAGTTCTCCGCGAGTTTGCCGATTCTTCTTTAGCCTTCTTCATCTGAATTGGGCTTTTCGCGATCAAATCATTAACCGCCGCCGTCTCTGGCACTCTTCCACTCCTCCTACTCTGCCTCTTCTCACCATTAAAGGGCTTAATTCCTCCCTTTACTTCATCCATCTTTGTCTTAGTATCTCTCACTAGTCTTCCCACCATCTTGTTTCTAGTTGAAGTGCTCTTCCTTGTGCTGCTCTGCATCTCTCACAACTCTCTGCTCTCCAACCTCCCCTGTTTCTTTCTTTAGCTGCTGTTTGAAGGAATGCAGCAATGAGTGGAAGGAGGAGTGAGTTTGAAGTCTCCTCCTTTTTTCTCTTTCCAATCTCTACTACTCTCTAACCATCTCTCTGCTTTTAGTTCAAAGGTGATGAGAGAAGAGGTGGTGGGGTTGGTAGATTTGAAGGAGCAAGAGGGGATTATTTTTTATGGATTAAAAGTCCTTGCTTTATAATTGGTTCATGACCATCTCCAATCCGTAGTGCATGTTATTATATTGGACTCAATGCAATTCCACAGTGATTGAATGATATATATTATTGGTTTTACTTAACAAAAGATTATGGGATATCTAACATAATATCAGAGTTTATTTAAAGATTACCGGTTAAAACCTCAATAATATGTTTTTATTCTCGTTCTCTATTATCTATTCCAGTCGGGCTTCATGTCGGTCAATCAAGCACTTCTACTCTCTCGTTTTATTTTTGTGTGCGATAAAATCATCAAATTTATATGATCAATGCGTTAATGTGTATATAATAGCACGTCTGAACTAAGTTGCAGAGATCATCTGCATAAAACCGGGCTCTCATATTTCAATTGGCGTATTAAAAGCATGATATATATTATTGCTTGTTGTTAGCCCAACAACTTATCTAAAGCTCCACTTATGAGAAGGAAGCAAAGGAAATCGGATAATCTGGACACAAACACATGGGAATCTAATTCACGTACATAATTAGGCTCCACGAAACTCCTACATTCAGGGCAGCAGAGGATCTTCCCCGAGCTTCTTTTAGGTAAAGAGGGAGGTCTCGTCCTTCCCTTTTTCTTTTCTTTTCACTTTATAGATTTTAGATCTTTTGCGGTGGAATTTTGTTGAACCACGTGAGACTGCTATGAACTGAGAGGGGGTTCCTCTTGATAGATCTCTCTGAGTTTAAGAGATTGGGCACATACACCATTGATGAAAGATTAAATTTTAAGGCTATTAATTACACTTAGCACTGCTAAATTATTACTGCTTAACCTTTTTCTTTATTATCTACATAGATCTCTTAAACTATATATAAAACAAAAAAAAAAAATCCACATTAACCTCTAAATTCTCAGAGGTCTATGCGAGTGCATGTAGAAAATAATGATAGTTGAAGAAGACTAAGTGTGATTTGATCCTAAGAGGTAAGTAGTAGTAGCAAAGTGCACGTTTTTCAAGAACACATGTAATATAGATATTGAGTCGTTTCTTGTTGGAGAGTAGGTAACCTGGAGGAAAGCAATTGCAAAGGCTTGGAATTTTCTCAGGTTAGGCGAGATTTCCTAACTGACTCCTTTGTTGGGTAGTCAAGTGTTGTGGTTTATAATAATAGATATCAGGTTAATTTATATGAATAATTTTGGGGTTCAAACTTATATAGTCTTCTTTTGGGCTTTTTGCATGGATATCCCTTTAAAGTTCCTTATTTGCTGAGTACCCCTTCAAATGAAAGAAATGTGGGGAAACAAAAATAAGGATAGGGCCTTGATTCCCACCTGAAGACTCCCTATCTCCCCTCCAAATCTCCCAAGAATTTCTCCCAACTGAAGGATTGAATTGGAGATTCACTTAATTGGGTATATGGTCTTTTATTTATTTTACTTTAATTTTCCTTGAAAAGAGAAGAGCCTAATTCCAATACCAGTATCAGAATGACTGATAGATGAGAGTAGCTCAACCTAACCCAGGCTACCTCACTGATTTGAAAAACTAATAATAATAATCCCCAACAATTTTCAAGCAGATGTCACTAGAATAGAATAAGAAATTATTCTATTTGTCAAATGGGTTCACTCGTATGTCCCCTGTCCACATGAGATGATTAATTGACAATCTTTGGTATTCAAGAGTTACAAATTTCACACATCTATGTGTAAAAAAGGAAGCAGTTTTGAGAGTTTATGATATCAAAATCTTAAATACATTTCATAAGTACATATACAATTTCCATTTTAAATTAAATTATTCAAGATAGAAAAATAAGTAGCTTTTGAGAGATTTTCCCTTGCATACTATTCCATTCCATACTAGTCCTAGAAAACATTGATTAAGAGTTAATTAGCAATAAATAGCAAGTTTAGTATATAATGACAAATGTCTATTGTAAAATATTAGGACACTTGTTCACTAATAAACATTGATAAAATGGTCACTATTAGTTGTACAAAAGATTTATATACTACATCCTATCCATTTCTTTTAACTGATGCTTTATAGCCTACTCTTGATATTGCACAAAATAACACAACCACACATCTAATATAAATACATTGGCATGAGAATACCTATATCCTCAAGTCCTCGTGATATACATCTTTGGGTATATGAATACATCAGCTTAATTGCTAGGAAGTAGAATGTGCAAATGCATGTGTGACAAAACAAACCAGATGAGAAATTTAAATGTGGTTGCACCAAGTTCAAGAATACCGTTAGTTCTATGATATAATGCTTCTTTTTCACTTGTACAGAATAGAAACTGAAACTTTTTCGATATTCAGTCAATGTGAGGATGCAGATACAAGTAAATGTACAGAAAGCAAGAGAAGTATACAGGACAGAGAAATAAAAGGACTGCTTTCTACAACCCCAGTAGCTTTATCTACCGAGAATAACGATACCTGAGATGAAGATTTAAAGGGCAGGAAATGTGGATTGAATCTGTTTAGCCCAAGGAAATAGAGACAAACAGAATAGAAGAGATGACTACCGGTAATAACGACTTCACTATAGTTAAGATTACTTATTTTACATTTTCTTTTGCAAAAGGGTAGAAATAATTACATAGAAACTAAAAATTTAACAAATACAAATGAACTAATTAGATGAACGAATACCTCTTCTGAATGTCTACAATTTCAAGGATTCTTGGTTAGCGATCTGTACAAGTTGTCTCAAGACTTTCCTAACTGTCCAATTTTTGTTGGAAACAAAGCTGCATCAGGAAATAAACATAAAACTGAATACATTAAAATAGAGAGAGAGAGAGAGAGAGAGAGATCATTTCAAAAGAGTAACATGGTTACCCACCTCTCCACTCGGAGGATAGCTTCAGCAGTATTGATGATTTCCTCAGTGTTATACATCTGGGATTATTATGATCAGGCATGACATTTTCTTTCTATTTTGATTAGCTCTTTGTTAATGGGAAAAATCTCAATTTTGTATTGTTGATACCTTGGAAAGGAAGAAGCATTTGCTTATCCTTGCTGGAGGAACCATTCATGTTGCTGGTCAGTATTTACCTGGTAAAATATTTGACTATTTGTTGGTATTCTTAACTGGTGAACATCTGATGCTCTCTGGTTCTTTCACTGAGTTGTTGAGCTTCATTTTCTCATTTTCTGCTTCCTTTTGAGCTCTCTTCTTCTCTAGTTCTAGCTGTTTGCAGTTCTCCTCGTGAGAACGTATAAACATTCTCACAAAGTTAACAAGTGTTGAGACCACTGCACAAGATAACTAACTGATCAATGGCAACTATGACAAATGGAAAAATTACAGAGAGCTGTCTAAGTATAAACAAAGTTTGAAGATGTCCATAGTGCACAAGATCACAGAAAAAAGAAGAAGCCATTCACAATGCCCACGACCTATTCACCTACAATAAGAAAGTGTCTTTCATGTAAAATATCGAGTTGGCAGAAACTCTTGGAAACTAAAATAATCAGATTAGGTAGGTTTTACATCAAGCAACTCTTAGCTCATGTACAATGCAAAGCTAAAAGAAACAAAACAAAATAATAAAAATGATTATACACATGAAAGATAAGAAGAGAACTCATAATCCAAGCCCATTGCCTTCCCATTAAGAGAATCAACAACTAACTATATATAAAAGTGACCATGAGAACAGAATAAGGTTCTTGTCAAAGGAACGAAAACCATGATAAAGCAAAAGAATGAACCTTGATATTCCCACTCAGCGGAAGAAAGTAAATAACTTGGATAAGTAAAGAAGGCATAGTATGAAAAGATGAAAGAAGTCAAAGAACCAAAAATGTATATATTTAAAGATCATCCAAGCAGGAAAGTAGAAAAATTGCACATGAAACAAGCATCACAGTATGAGATAATCAAAGTATGGAATGTTCATGGTTGAAAAGTGGAAGAGAAAGAAGATTACAATCTCCAAACAAAGTTGACTATCAGTCTTTCACTTATGATTCACCATTTTGCATATCACTGCAGAATGTTACTGAGGGAAAATGCTGAGAAGAAACCAATCCTCTTTCAAATGAAAGAAGACTAAAAGGTAAATGTATGATGGCACTCCAAACTAGGAATCGATTCCATTGAGTTAAAAAGATCATGCTAAGTTCAGTTTGGATGAAACTCTTGTATTGGATCAACCATACCTTATTATGTTTATAACTTTGAATTGTCCTCAATTAATCAGAACACAATAAATTAACAGGTAATTGTTCAAGGCTATATATGGATATGAAATATTCAAGTTTGAAACAATACCAGCTGAGAATTAATGAACCATAAATTGAATTAAAAAAAGGTCGCCTTTAAGTTTTAACATAGCAACAAAACTTTGCAAAAAAATGTCCGAAACAAACTTAGTGCATTAATACAATTATCACCTTGTTCAAATGGACAACGTGCAGGGTCTTCTCCAAAATAAAGAGCTAATGCATCTGCATTCCTTCCCTGTTGATTAAAATGACAGTTCTATCAAGAGCTTGATCATAAAGCAGGGAAAGTTCTTTTCAGATACAAGAAGGATTCATAAGTTAGCATAATTACATACCACATTAGAATAAAGTAAAGTTAAAGCTCTAACATCAGCTTCTGCAACATTAAGGAACTCCTTCAAGGTCTGATAAAGCAGGTATCAGTAAGTACATAAATATACACTATATGCAAGACAAAAAATGTATAGAAAGAACATGTAGGACCTTACTTCAAACATATCAACTTTTGCGGCCAAATATGTGCAATAAAACAAGTACAAAATCATACTCTGTACTTTATAGAAATGTCCTCTCCTAAAGAATACTTGTTAAAACCTATTGCAATATAGTTAGTGGTTATATATGACCTCTAGTTTGACTATACGTACTTTTTAAAAAAAAGTCTGACTATATGTACTTCTATGTCAGTGATTATTGTTTTCAAGAAAATCTGTTATCCAGCTAGACAGCGACATCGATTCATCAAGCAGTGGAAACTAATAAATCCACAGAGCAGCTAAAAAGTCTCAAAGGCAAATGCCATTCCAGACAAACAATAACAGTATGAAAACGTATATTAAATAGGCTTGCAGCTCAATTGATATGATATTTGATCTGTTTTATCTCAAGGATTTATATCCAACATCAAATAGTCTTACAAGAGAATGCATATAACATGTTCATAGTACATACCCTACTAAGATCATATATAACTAAGATTGTTGATGTACGTTCAAGATTACTTGGAAACAAATAGAAGACTACATTAACTTTAAATTCGATTCTTCTAATAAATACAACTTCTTTTCTTTCCATTTTCACTTGGCCAAAGTAACACTAGATGGCAACATCCTCAAATCTACAAGCAACAGCACTGCTCACATGACTATAGGAGAACTTAGGTTATAAATATGATGCATGTCACGGACGAATAAATAAATTTCATATCTGGATTTGTTATTGTAACAACTTGGGTCACTATCCTATTCAAGACATTCAACACTATGATTAATGGCAAGTTATGGTTTGAAAATTTTTATAGCTATGAAAAAGGGAATATAGAAACCCCAAAGAAACTGAAGATTAGGGATGTGAAGAAGCAAGATGTTCAAGATGTTAGTGAGCAGCTTTTCTTGACTTAAATTCATTGCTATATTACTCAATTGAGTGGTCCAACAATGAGCCAAGTGTTGGCTAAGAAAAGTGAATAGGCAAAACAAACTAGATTACTCTTACATGTCTCTAGCCAGTTATTACAAAAGTGAAGATAGACAATAACCAAATGAAATAAGAAAATATTGGAAGGCACAAAAGTTGGATTGAGCATTTAAGCTAGGCAAATACTACAGATTACCAACAGTCCCTTGGTAGTGGCAGTAATATAGAGATATATCCGCATGCATATATACATACACATATATGTATGGTTGTTTCAACAAGAAGGTAAGGTCTATGAAAGCCAACTCATCCAAGCACGATAATGTTATGCTATAAAATTTTTAAAAAAACTAACAAAATAAAAGCTATAAGGTACATGGATAAAGAAATAAGACCATGCATCATTACCTTACGGAATGGTTCTGATACAAGACCATCATTTTCAGATGCTGTTAATTCTTGTTCAACTTTCTCGAGACCTTTGTTTATTGCTTGCATTTCTTCGGCCAATGACTTCAATTGTATCTGTATGGAAATTGCTTCATTATGAAGCATGCTTCTAGCAGAAACACCTTAAATCCCAAAGATAAGTCGAGAAAATTGTACCTTAGAAGCTAATTCTAAGCTAATTAAATCCTTGGAGAAGTCAAGAAGTTCTGGAAGCTTATCTGACAGAACCTGCAGTAATTAAGACATTATAACAGAAGGTGAGCCAACAAGCAATGATTTACACTATTTAAAATCAACTAATGCCCGCTTCAGAGTAATTGTAGCATCTTGCATCAGAAAGTCTCAGAAAAACCGTGTCTGAAGTTCTAAAAATCTTATCAATGCACAAAAAATATCTCAAAATCCCGGTTTGAGACATACTGACCAATATATAATTCTCAAGTGCTTATTTAGGGACCAAGGACCTGATTGCCACAATTAGGACCCTAAAATAGTTCTCACAGCCTATTTGCAATTTTGGAGTGCATTATGAGGCTCTTTCCACAATAAATCTGCCCTTATAATCTTTCCTAGTCAACTGCCCACTGCATATGCCACATCTTTCTTTCCAATAGAACATTTCTGCCAATTCACCAATCTCCCTTTCTCGGATATGACTCCCTCCCAGTCTCCCAAGTTATGAAATGCACTAAGACGCAGGACTTTATAGCAAACAAAAGGTAGGTGCAAAAGTTCATCAGTAGTAAATATAAGAGAGTAGCAATTCGGAGACTTCATAAATAAGATTAGAGGATGCATCATGCTTATACTAGCTGCAATTAAGGCCAGACTTATGGCTGGGCTATCTTAATAACAAACTACTATGATAAAAAGAAGATTGTTTACAATTATAGAGCAAGGTACCTTGCATAAATAATGCATTAGAGTCATCTTATTGTTGCGTGCACGAGTATCACTGAGCTTGAGAAGGCTATCCAACCTAAATCCAACAGCAGAGCCTGCAAAGACACAAATAACAATGAAGAGAGTTAAAACACTTTTAATTAGAATTCCAGATTATAGGAATTGATTGCAATTCTTTGAGTTCAACAACATCTAAACACTCCTATATAGTGAAACAAATGGATCAAAAAATGAAGGGTCAATCTTTCAATCAATGCAGAAATGGTAGCAAAACTAAAGAACTGGGCATTATCATGCAGCAGCTCTGCACCTAAATAGCCAGCTAAGGTGACTAGCTGAGTACTTTTTTCTAGATAAACCCCCATATAAGCAGGTGCATATCCAGGGAGCTGTTAGTACAAGCAACCTTCTCAAAACCTCTGTTCAGCAAGAACCTCAAACAGTGTTCATTTTGCGATAGCTTTGCTAAATGTTCCTCAGAATGGACATAGAAATTGTATTATTTATTAAGTAATATACAGGCACAAGTAGTCACTAATAAGTGGAAAGTATGTTAAAGAAAGGACCGGCTTTTAAAGCATGAGGACTTATATGACAACTGACTAGACAGCATAATACAAAAATACAAAAGAACATACTACAATAGCTAAAATACAGAAAATAATGAAATAGTCATATTGGAAAAAAGTTCAATGATAAAATAAATATATTAAAAGAAAGAAAATTGATAACCTTCAGTATAAACTTACTAAAACAATAAAATAAAGTACAAAGAGGATAAATAAGCAAAAAACAAAACAAAATGCAAAACAAAGTAGAAAACTGAATCTAAGGCATAAATGAGAATCTGGCAGTGATTTCTAGTGAGATGTTAGCCTTGTTTGGTTGACAGCTGGTCATTAAAATCATATATCATTTTGGAGCCTTTTTCACCTTTGAGTGTGGAACCAACCCAAAGTGTAGGAAGAATGCTTGAAATGATTGCATTATGCCATAATTGCCATTATCAGCTATGTTTTAAGTATTTCGCAGGCATGATGGTCTTTGAAAGGTAGAAAGTGTCATAGTGAGATCTACATACAAACAAGATCGACAATAGAATATTCCTTGCACCCTACCTCTCTCAGTCCAAATATTTTAAATAGAAAATAGCTATAGGAGAACTGTGTGATTAAGTTCAAAATACAAATGAATGGTCAGAGATTTTATATATTCATGACGTTAAATAGTTACACGGTTTGCCCATATCTGAAGTTAAGCTAGGTCAAGAATTAGCAAGCACGAAAACTGAAAGTTCGATAGTTTAGGCAAGGTCAGATTAAAAACTCAAAAAGAACAAAATGGCTTGCTTTACGGAATGGGTTAGTCTTTGATCTAAACTTAAGTAATGTAACTAAAGCTGGTCTGGCCCTGTCCTAACCAAGTTGAGTCCAGTTTAGGCCATGATGGAAGCAACATAAATCAAGCCCTAGGCTGCTTTTTGAAAGAAAAGTATAATGGTAAGAGTGATTAAAAGAGAGGAAATGGGATAGATATAGTGTTCAGATTGATTGAAAATAATAATCATGGTGAAATAAGTCAAGTTAAGGAAATATTTATGCAAGTCATATATCAAATTCCCTCTTTTTACTAAGAACACAAACCAAAATTATTTTTTCTCTTAGCAATAAAAGCGCAGCTTCTCAAAGTGAAAATTGTATAATAGATGGAAATTATCTCCTCAAGAGAGTACTTTCTTATGTTGACTAACAATCAGAATATAATTATACTTTAAGGAGATAAAGTTGTAATGTTAGCTCTCTTTAGATTGATTTTGGAAGAAGTTACATTCCTCTTATGCGGCTCAGGGTATATCATAGACATCCTCTGCTCATCATGACCTTCATTGTCTCAACAATTCTGCAACACAAATGAGGACAACTCTTCATAATGATATGACCAAATAATACACGAGGTCGTTGACCTGAAGTTAACCTTTTGTATACTGGTTCACATCAAGGAAAGTATAGACATATCTGCTTCATCCTTATACTAACCTGAAGAGAACCTCCACTAATTCTATAGTAGGAAATTAGGCCTGGTTGACTTGAATGCAAATAAGTTTCCACCATCTCCAGAGTCCAAAGGAAATTAACAATTTCCTCCACATGCAAGCTAAGGTTGAATATTTGGGAATATTGTTATCTCTCGCCACTAATAAAGTTAGGTGATTTCACTTGTATCTCAAGGAAGCAGGTGTAAGTATTATACTTATCAAGTTTCATCATTATGGTGGTTTCATCTATATCTCAAGGAAACAAGTATTATAGTGCTTTGAATCCTTTGATCATTAAAAAAAAAACTAGGTTTGATACCATACTGAGATTGAAGATAAGATATGGTCACATCATTAATGAGTAATTTAAGTTCATTCCTTTTAACATTTTAGACTAGCATATATTGTCAGTTTAGTGAAATGGCTCACAATATCAATCAGAGACTACTCTATGATGAAATATCACAATTATAACATGACTCACCCCTGGCGGTGCCCTGGTTTAATGCATTCCCCAAAGAAAGAATTGTCTGCATGATTCTTTTCAATTTGATAGAACTCCTGATCTGCTAGCATTAAAGCAAAAGGCATATGATACAAGATCTGAAAATAACACCAAGTCCAGTTCTTAGAAGCTGAAACCGACCTCTTCTGCAGCAGAATTAACAATGTTAAGGTTGCCTCTGAGGTCAGAAACCTGGAAAACATGAAAGAAAAAAAGATTACTGTAACAAGAAAACAATATGTAGAACTGCACAACTATAAATCAGAAGAGAAAAAATGATGAGTAATCAAACCTGAGAGCCAAACTGAATTTTAAAGGAGAATACTCTTAGCTTGGATTCCACTCGCGGTACTTTCATGAGCTCCAAAAAGTACTAGTGATGGAGAGCAAAAAAATTAGATATCAGTGCAAATAACGTAATCTGTGTCCTCGGACAGAAAGTAAGCACTCATCGGAGCATGAGATTAAGAAGTGTTAGAATCTAAAATATTAGAAGGTAAAACCATCATTCTCTATTAACTTAAGCTTTTAGAGTAGCTGATAAATTAGTATCGCATTAGAGAAGGACATTCTAAGTTCTAATCCTACTAGACCTATTTGCACCTTCTAATCTAAGTGCCTCCAACCAAACATGAAGGGGAATCTTGAGATATAAATAATTAAAACCACCATTCTTTATTAACTTAAGTTTTTAGAGTAGTTTATGAATTAACAAGAAGACTTGATATGACTTCAGCACTAGGTCAAATATTGGAAGAGGGTATAAGGAGATAATTTAATTGAAATATGCCTTTAACAGGAAATTGGAGAAACTCATCAAATTGGACTCCAATTGTACATGATTCAAATAAATCTACTTCTAAGTAAATGCCCTTTATTAAATTACCATAATTTTGTCATCTAATTTGAATTAAACATATTCGCAATAGTTAACTTCAGGAATTGTTATACCAATATTTAGGATTAAAAGACATCCATATAGCCATTAAGAGCTGTTTTTAATTCTTAAATGGACTGAATATCCATGTTAGGGTGTGCCAGTGTAGTAGTAAAAGGCCAGGGTGTGACCACACTCAGCATGCCTCGTGGCACAAGCAAGACAATCCCTGCCTAGAGAGAAACAATCTTCCCTTCCTTGAGATCACATTAAAGGCAAAGTAAGACTAAAAATACTTACTGACCTGCTCACATTTTCCTAGGCTTTCTTTCTCTCCATTATAGCCCTGAAATTCACAGTGAGTAATTAATGGGATGAAAAAGGTAGTATAACGATTATAGTGTACTGTAGAACAAAAGAAATTGAAAATGGTGTAGCATTTGTGCAATCTAGCATCTGAGATAATTAATTACCTTAAGTAGCTCCATTTCCTCCTTTGTTGGAGTAAACTTTATAAGATTATCAACCTGATCTGCGTCCAAAACAGAATCATCTAGGGCAAGCACTGCACTCTGTAAAATAAAACAAGAGTAACCCTTGTTTAAATGACAGAAATAGGATAACAGAAACAAGTAACAGTTTTATAACCTATCAACAATATGGATTGGCTCCCAAGATACCAGACTGAAATTCATACTTTTAGGTGGTCACAAAACTGCCTAATGCTTTTATAATATATGTGTATCCTATTTGAAATCAGTTGCAACTTATAAGAACCTATTTTCCTCCATTCATCTTTATTTATTCTAGGGGTCTCTATAAAATCAAGTGCTTTTACATATAATTTACAGCTTCCGCCCATGTCAGCTTTAGTCTTCCCATCCCTCTCAAGGAGCCCTATCTCTATGACACGTTTATATGATCTCTGTTGGATATGCCCAAAGTTCCAAACAATCACTAATGTCTACTTCAGAGTGATTGATCTTGGATTGCATCAGCCTAATTATAACCAGTAGGTAGATTACTCTACCAACCAACCAGTTTTCTTGCTTTTATCTTAAGCCCCTGTATATTCTGAATTTTAGAAATTTGGCACCAATACATAAGGGCAGATGATAGGTTAACAGCCATTCCCATTTCTGTGTTTAGACTTTATCATATCAGTGTTGTGCTCTAGTGGACCCCATATTGTTGCAAAAAGGCTTTAATGGTGATTCATATACAAAAGAGTACTAGATTCTTACCAAAAGATCTGGTAGTGGCATCTTAACTTTCGTGAGCATAATTGCACAATTATTAGCCCGCCTAAGATCGATCTGCAAGCAATCATGTAAAGAGATGGAGGAAATATAAAGAAAAATAAAGTTATCTCAAAACAGAAGGTATAAATGCATCACTATGTCAAACAATTAAAAGAAATGCAATTCTTGTTCATGAACAAAATCAATTGCTCCCGCTAACTCACCAATTGCTCTAAAAGCGAAAATTATTAGAAAACAGTGACTATTTTATTTTATATACTAACAATCCCCTCACTTCTAGGCTTGAGATATAAAAAAGTGGATTTGACTTAAATGAGTGGAGGTTTTATATTATTAGGCAAAGATGAGTCTAGTAGGGTCTGAACTTAGGATGAGTGATAGTCATGTAGCGCGATACCAGCATGTGGCATAAGGGGTACTGCATAGCACCCCTCCTCTCACCTCTTATGGATTGTTGTGAAGCTGTCGTTGTGCCCCGGCGAGCTTTGCAATAGCCATCACCTTTGCTGATCTTTTTATTTTTGACTCATTTGGGTTGTCTTCCTCCGTTCATCCTAGGGCACCGTCGTGAGAGTAGGGGGGAGGTAGAGCTCGATAGCAGTGATGGCGAATGTGAATCTTAATGATGGTGACACGAGGGCAACACGATATAGTCTCCCTCTCCTCTCTCCTCTTTTTCAGCTCTTTTTCTCACGACACGATCAGTAAGTGTCACTACACATGGTATGCCTTGGCCAGTACAGCATGTGCCAGAGGCACAACTATCCTTGCTCAGAACCTATGCTCTAATACAATGTTAACTCACTAATGTCTCTAAAAACTTAAGTTGTTAAAAAACGGTGATTTTTATATTTTATATTCTAACAAATTCACAAACTACTCATTCATTGTATCACTAAGGCTTCATTAGGAATGCAAACTACCTAACCATGCCACCTTTGAATTGTTAATAGTTCATCAAAATAAGATATGGAGATTTGAGAGCAATAAATGAGAAAAGAACAAAAGTTGAAATTCTCTATTTCGGAACTTTCAGTTTTCAAAACGAAATAGCTCATTGAGTAGAACTGATATGAGGAGAAACATCTTGAGATAGTAGCTTGTTCCACAAAAGCAATGGGATATTTGTACCAGGACAGGGTCATCTTGAGATGAGAAATTTTTATGGCATTTCCACATCAAATATTAGTCTGAATTGAACACTCAAGAAGAAATCGATTGAACAAACGGCCATGGAATATCGAGAAATATATCAGATCTAATCTTCAAATAATTTTGAGATGTGTAAGGGCAATATAGCAAATTTAAGAAATTAAAAAAATGAAAAGAAAATTCTAAAAAGAAGCAAAGAGAAGGAGAGAGGCCACCCAGCTAACTAAAATCAGATACTGTCTTTACAGATGAATAAATGTGCCATTTAATAGTCACAGCTAGCTCAAATTTCCACCCAAGTAGGGCTCTTTATTAGGATGTACAAAATAACTAATTCATTTATTACCAAAAGTGTCTGGCCATATATTTGGCTAAGAATTGGCAAATTTTGTCAACAAATTTCAAAATAACACTTATGTTTCAGAATACAATGGTTTGCCATTTCCACAGATATAGATACTATTTTCCCCCTTCCTCTCTCTAGTATGATAACCCCCATTTGTTTATGAATGCCTCAAGGAATAGGGGCCTCTAGTTAAATTTCAGACATGGTCCACCTTCTTCTCATATAGTAACAATCCTAATCCAGTAAAAGAAATATACGCAACCATCAAAAAGATTGAATTTGAAGTTTCGGATCAATCCTATTGAGAAACAGATTGCATTATTTTAATGCTCAGCCCTGCCCTATCCTTTTGACAATTATAGAATGATTCTAAATTTCTAATCGAATAAGACTAAAGAACTTATTCTACCCAAAGTTCAGAAAATGATTTACCAGATGAATTTTATCAGATTTTGGCCCAGAAGAACGAATGCTTGAATTTTCAGCTGCAGACCGAACATCTGAAGTAGGCACAGCCGCTGAGAAAAGACTCTCAAGCTCAGACATGTCAAATTCCGGAGCCCTAATTTAGAAAGAATTGCAACAAATATGAGCTCATATGTCCATAGATGTATAAAGCCATGAATATAGAAAGTGAATGGATATTCATATACTTCGTCGCTTCATCAGATTTTTGTGCTTCTGCCCACAGACTTCCCTGCATTGCTCTTGTTACTTTAACCCAATGTAATGGCTTCAAATTGGTTCTTTTGGATGACGACTGGGTACTCTGCATGCTCCTAGAACCTGTATGTGATGGCATGCCCCGAACCCTCCCACTCAATGAAGGAGCATTTATCCCACTAGGAGGTGGTGGCGGTATGACCTCACGACCAGTTCCTTTACTTCCTAATGAGCTTAGGGAACCACCTGATCCCTTTGAGAAACCTGGAGCAACAGGGGGCGGTGGTATCGATGGTGCAGACAATAGTTTGCTAGTAGGAACAATAGAACATTTTGATGAAGGATGAGGTGGTGGGGGTGGAGGAGGAGCTGAAGGTGTAAGTGCAGATGGAGGAGGCACACGTTGTGGAGGAGGAGGTGGAGGAGGAACAGTAATTGCATTAGGTGCATTCTTCAAAGGCCGGGAAGAAGGACGAGAATTTGATGAGACAACCAAAGGGGGAGGAGGGGGAGGAGGGGGAAGAGGGGGAGGGGGAGGAGTGGGTACTGCAATGCTGGTGTTGCTTAAGGATTGCTGATGTGTAGGTGGAATACAAGTAATTGGATCTAAATTAGGAGAGATTAATGATGTGCCTAAGCATGGGGGAGGAGAGGGAGAAGGGCGTGAAGATTTATTGTTAATGAGTGAAGAAGTTCTATCATGTGAAAGTGAAGGCGTGGAAGTATCTGATATCGAATCTGGAAGTTTTTGTGCAGGTAATGGTGGGCCTTTAAGCTTTGACTTTGATGAACTCATAGGTTGTTGCAGCTGTTGTTGGTATTGGGGCGGCGGCGGCGGCGGCAGTGGTGGTTGTGGTGGTGGTGGTGGCGGGGGTGGATCTGATGGTGGTGGTGGTGGTGGTGGTGGTGGTGGTGGGGGTGGATCTGACGGTGGCGGTGGTGGCGGCGGCGGCGGAGGTGGTGGTGGTGGTGGTGGTGGTGGTGGTGGTGATTTAAAAGTATTGGCAGAAGAAATAACAGAGGCAGTAGAATTTATGTTAGTAGCACACGAATGGGATTCAATAAAGCTTGTTGAAGGGGATAACTGTTGTGATGGAGACTGTGGTGACAATGATGACTTTGAAGGAATCTTGGTTGCAAAATGTTCAGAGCCCACGCTAGTTGATAGGGATGGAGCAGTAGGAGAAATTATTGTTGAACTGGATAATTCAGAGCTCCCAAATGCAGCATGATCCTGCAGCAGAGCTGTAATTCCAACAGCTGAAGGCGCACTATGATATCTTGAAACAGGCACTGGAGTGCCTAGAAGAGAATTAGAAGATAGAACTGGACTTGACCGAGATGAGGGGATACGTTGTGATATCACATTCTGCTGAGACAGATGTTGCAGTGAAGCCTGCTGGTCATGCAGCTGATTTTGATTTTTTGGGACCGAATCCGGAGAATGCTTTGGGAAGGGAGCAAACTTCTGCCTCTGGATCAAGGGTATTGAGTTCCTCATCTCTACAGCTGATCCATCTGATTGGACTTTCTCCTGGTGAACGTCAGGGCTTGATTTGCCTGGCATAACATGAACTTCTCCTTTTTGTGGAGAAACCACATCAGGCTTTTCTTGGAGAGTGTGTGATGATGTGATTTGTTGAAGAATATTGAGAGCAACATCCCCCTTTGCATCGAGCCATTCTACGCCACTGAAGATTTCTTGTACCTTAGCAAATGCATCAATTGGAAGGCCTTCTTTCTCGCTAACATTTCCCAGCTCCATAGTGATAAGTGGATTTACTGCATCCATTTCTGAAAGAATAACCTTCATGCAAGAAAAGTCTACTTACAATTAAACATTTTGAGGAGTTAAAGCAAATGACAGAAGAAAAAAATACACACCTCAGCTCTAAAATCTTTTGGAAAACGATCTTTGGAATCCCACAGAATATCAATTTCATCACGATTGAGCATCAAAATGTTAGATCTAATGAAAGCCGTATTGAACATGACCCTGAACATCATCTCTTCACGGTCTAAATCCTCGTCCAAGCTGATGCACTCAAGTACAATATCTCCTTGGATGTGGCAGTGAATATCAATCTTAACCAATTCACAGTCTGCCTGCTTCCAGCAAAAGAAAATAAGTAACAAGTTATGACCATATCTTGCAGAGGAGGTAGATAGAGATTTCCACAACAATATGAGAATGTTATAATTGAAAGATGTCCAATACAAGTAAGAGTTAAGACATATTAGTCACTTAACTTCAACCACTTCCATCAATGAAATACAGCAAATTTTTAAGGGAGGAATATCTGAATTGTTATCATTAATCTAGAGAGCCTAACTACATATTAACAGGTTCCAGTTCTTTAACTGTCGTATTCTTTTTGATCTTCAGAACTAAGCATGCAGAAGCAAAAGTTTTGTTTTAAAGACGTAAGATACAACCAACTTATACAGCATGCAATTGAATACATACATTTAAGAAGCACATTGAAAATCACCTGTTTGTAAAGCCGAACTAATTTGCTCTTCTTTGGTGTTGAGAAGAGAACTTTAGGAGTCCGATCAGAAGCAATAAATGGATCCTGCCCATAAATCCGAAATATCGGCCTACATCCACCTTCCCCATTAAAGTTTGGGATAATTCTAAGTATTACACAGTCCAGCGTAAGTGCCCGGTCAAGCGGAGGCCACTCCGAGCCGACATTTCTCCTAGAGATATAGTGTAAGTATCTCAGCTGAGAAGGCAAAGGATTCAGAGGGGAGAGCAACTGAAGCAGCTCCCTGGGGGCTTGCTTGTAAATCATGTCCAGAGTCTTCTGCTCACCTGTATACTGCTTTCGATAAATAAGAAGAGCTGCTAACATGAAAGCCAGAACAGGCCAGCCACCTCGCTCACAGTGCATTAACAAGAGATTCTGCTGACCCAAAGAAAGCCAACTCTCACTTGACCTCAGGAAATGGTGAATCATTTCCATAGTAAGCAGTGGACACCCTTCATAATTTCGAGGGTAGTCCATCACAGTCATGTCGTACTCTGATAGAATGTTGGCTATCTGGCTTTGGTTCTCTCCCACCCGAAAGTTGAAGACCATGAAGGAGGCATCAGGGAACTGATCTCTAAGCTGGGCCACAATACCTCCCATATAAACTTTGTATTCATTTTCTTCAAGGACATCAGTTGTGAAGCAGCAATCAAACACTGTAAGCAGTTGAAAGAATTAATGCTCGTGAACATTTTTCAATAGAAGCAACTGGTTGAGATCAAATAATTCGTGTCAAATTTATGCTTAGAAGAATTCAAGGAATGGGTTTTAGAGGCAATTGTATATACTAAAGAAGACACAGATCATCTGGCTCTTGAACGACCATTACTTACCCAGATTTCCTGTAGATTTACAGTCGCAATATATTCGAGATACTGTATAGCTATCAAGAAACATAGGCAAAAGATTCAGTAGCTAACAGCGTTATATCAACAATAGAACGTTCCCATCAATTCATGAGTGAGGCAATACAACAAACAACAAAAATGCAATCTTTACCACGAAAAATTACTCCAAATACAGACAAACTACCACAGAAAGCCGTCACAATCATCTTTACCAAGAACTAGAAAAAAGAAAATGGGCACATCTGACACGTACCATAAACTCTCTCAGAAATCTCCAAAAGCCCATCCGGCGGCTTGCGGTAAAAGAACTTCCTAAACAGCGCCATCTCCTAGATCCACTCAAATCAAACCAAAACCCAATGCCAACAACTACTCAATCTAAATAGGGGAAGACCCCCCAAAAGGGCAATGACGAAGGAGAGAGCTCAAGCAAGCTCTCCTCCCCCAAAAAGCTCAGAGATAAGGGAAGATGGCAAGGGCAAAAGGGGAAAAAGACATGGAAAATTCTGAGAGCGGGGAGTGTGGATCCGGGAACGGGCATAATAGATTATGCTGCGGCTTTACGGAATCGTCGAAACCTTTTCTCTTTGTTTCCTCCACTCTTTTTGGATTAAAAATTGGATCTTTTGGTGTTATTAATTGGAGAAGAAACGATTAAAAAAAAACGGATTAAAGAAATGGGAATGAGGAGGAGAGGGGAAGAGAGAGAGAGAGAGAGGGAGGAGAGATTTGGGAATCTGCGACTCGTCTCAATCGCTTTCGCTCCCTTTTTATTCTCTTCTTCGGGAGAAAAGATGACGTGTTGAGCTTTCGATGGTTTCCTTTTGTTTTCTTTCTCTTTTCCCGAGTTCGTTCCCTCGGATTCTGATAAATGTACCCGGGGGTTTTCTTACCCTGTACACAGGGGCATTTTGGTCCAGAGTCAAATCAAATGGGGAAATTAGTTAAATTTGGGGATTGTAGATTCGTAGTAGTTAAATATCTCGAAGACTAAAATAAAATTTTCTTATAGTAACGTAACATTTTTGCATGTATACCCTTAAGAAATTTATTATTTACTTGTATATCTATCTAAAATTAATATTTATATGTATAACTCTCAAAATATATATTATTTGAGACTTATTAAATTCAATAGAAAATGACAAAAATATTTTTAACTATTTTTTTTTAAATAATAACTAGAACAAAGATAGTTTCATCTTTTTATGTCTAGATTGTTTAAATTTAAATTCAAAAGAACATCTATACAAAATAAAAAATAAGGTTTTAAAGGATATACTTATAAAAAGCCTAGTGTATATATATCAAATTTAGAGGGGATATATGTAAATATAAGATTTTTGAAGGGTATTAATGAAAAAATAATTATTATAAAATAATCTTAATAGTAGTCCTTGTATTCCCATGTATCTATCCTATTGCTGCAAGTAAGATATCGTACTCATATGTAACATTGTGAGATGGATATTCTACACGTGTGACACCTCCAATCTGATGGTCTCCTTCAGTAGATTATAATTTTTATGTATTCTTTTCCATTTTATAGTGAGAATACTATATGAGCTTCCCTCTTTATATTACCACAAAATACATTTCGAAAAACCATGTTCTTGACCTAATAAGTTAGCTAGCCAATTCGCTGATTGATTTGCTTATCTGAAAGAGTAAAAAGTAGAGATTAAAAGTTTTTTTGAGAAAAGTAAGCGGAGGATGTCCACCGTCAAAGGTTTCCACCGCCAAGGATGAGGAGATATGTGATGCGTAATGTTGATAAAGGTCTCCTTGTTGGACTCTAAAACTGCCATTTCTAGATTGTGTTTCGAGACTTTGAGAAGGGCATGAACACCCACAGGCTTAGCGTGCAGGAGATTATCTACATAAATATTGGTAGCCTCGGCAAGTCTACCAATATGTGTTCAAACAAAGTAACTTGCCCTAGCTTTGAAGTCTTGTGGAGAGAAAGATTTATCAAAATTTAATTTAGCCTGGTTTGACAAGGGTGTCTTCCACTCAGCATGCAACCTAGCTGGTTCAAGGTTCTTGCACATTGAATAATTAGTATTCGGCATAAGGTTAAGGTTGTGCAATCTGTCATTAGTAGAGAGTCTGATTCTAAACAATTTTCCAAAAGAACATTTTAATTTTGAGAGAAAATGACAACCTCTAAAATATAGGCGACCTTAACTAGGTAAAGCTAACGAGAGACATAGAATTTGTAAAGAATTTAGATATAGAAGAGACAGTGAACTTATCGGGCAATTATCCTAACGAACACATTATATATCTTAAATTATGAGCATATAAAACTCTAATAAAAAATTAATCAAATAACAACTTTAATGTTCATTGTTTAATTGAACTCATAATTTCTTTCGTTCTAAGTCGACTAGCCAAATTTTTCATGGAAAAGGGAGTTGAAGCTGCAACTTAGAATACAGATAAAACACATTACAACCTAACCAAGTTCATGGACCCTCTTCACCTACTTAGCTTCAGAAAGAAGAAAGAACAAAAGAAGAAGTAATAATGTGATAAGGTTAATCTAAGATATTGGTTTAACCCCTTTCTCCTATTTGTTGAACATCACATGAAATTGGATGAAATAAAAGTAAAGAAAACTTAGAAAAATAAAAACCCCACAAGGTTCCCTTTTTAATTCTGCAAACCATATATTTTATTTTTTGATACCTCAAAAATATCTTGACATTAGTTTCTTTAGCAACTCTTATCATATAGATGCAAAATAACATTAATACTCTTGAATATAGTTTCAAGATTAGAGTAAATAAAAAAGGACAAAAAAATTAAGATCAAATAAAGGTATTTTAGTTTTTTTATTTTCCAAAGTAATACAATATTTTCTATTTTGTCAACTGTTGTTATATTTTGTTAATGTGGTTTTGAGGTATCAGAAAACATAACATAGGAATTGAATTATATATATATATTGTGTGTACGTGAATAATAATAATAATAATGGAAAAAAAATGTAAGATATTTTTGATAAAATTTTTAGAAAAATAAAAATGAAAATGGCAAGTGGCATGCTTCTTAAGGAGAGAAGTTAAGCTAATTATTAGACTTTGATTACTTAATCATATCCATTAGGTACTAGTTAATTATATCTTGGTTGGTAGTGCTCTTCTTAGTCATCATTCATTCTTCTCTCTGTTTGTTACATTAGACATTTAATAATAGTCTTAAAAATATGAGAGGTAGTTTGGAAGCAACTAAAGTGGGAACAAACATTCCTAATAATTAGGTTGGTCAAATAAGTTAATTCTACTGTTGAATGACTCCAATCATGATGCACTTGATGCCATTATCCTCCTAAGAATTTTTTTTATTAACATTTAAGTAGAAATTAAAATCCTAACCTTTATAGTTGGTAAGATAAGATCGAAGCATTTGATGCTAGTGGTTGGACAGCGATTCTTTATTAAAAGAAAATTAAAAAAAAAATCAACACGAACTAGAAAATTTTAAACTAATTAAGAATAAGATGCAGCTTTTGTTGTCCAAATATAAATAAATTAAAATGTAAATGAATCTTAATCCAATTTCTAAACACTATTTATTTGGATAGCCTAAATATCTATAGAAATTTGGCTTAATTAAGGATTTTTTTTTGTAGGATAAGAAATTTTTCTGAAGTGAGTGTTTAGATGAATTCTTTGGAGGAATGTTTTAGGTTTATTATACTTAGACGCAATAAACTATTATTCTTTTTTACATACCTTTGATGATTTCTTTTTTATAATACATAGATTCCTTAAACTATTGAAAATATATGAAACACTATACAATTAGGTTTTTATTACTGTTTATATCCGTAAGTTGTGCAGTTATATGACATATTTATTCTTAAATTTTTTGAATAAATATAATTTAAAATTAATTTATTAAAATATATTTACCTTCTCAGGGAAGTAATTTGTTTTATTTTTTAGTTTTTTCAACTACGAAATATAAGTTAAGATATTTTTAGTAGTTTAAGAGGTTTATTTGTATGAAAAAAAACTTCAGAGAACATATATGAAAAAAAGATGATAATTCAGGGTGATTTAAATATAATTATCTCAAATATTTATATGGCTCACCGGTCACCATTCATTTTATTTATTTGTTTATTATACTATATTTTGTACCATTGATTGCATCCTGGGATTTCCAAGGGTAATGGCGGTGGGAATCCTAGTTTCCTAATAAAATTTATTTTCTTATTTTAATATTTTTATTTTAACCTTTTTTTATTTAAAAATAGATAAATTTTTTCACCCAAGAACTATTTTTTTGGTACATTAGAACCCCTTAAACTATTAAAAATACCTTACTTGACTCTTTCGTTAGAGTTTTGTTATCAATTTTTGTCCATAAGTTACATGATACATTTAATTATGATCTTTTCTTACTACATTAGTTATTTATTTTTATTAAAATAAAATTTTTGTATGTCGCGTTCGAACGCCCTTGCGAACGCCTTTACGAACATATGCATCAGATTCGCAAATACAAAGAACACGTAATGCACGTTCTAACGCGGTCGGGTGAGTTCGAATGCCTGCATCGCGTTCGCACATACAGAGTACGCCTTTTGTGCATTCGAACGCGATTGGGCGCATTCGAATGCGATCGGCGGGAATCTTCTAGAATTATGGTTACTTATTATTTTAGAATTTATTGGCTAACATCTATAAATATGTGGATGACAGCCAAATTCATAATGCAATTAGAATATTAATTTCTTGCCTCTCTATCATCTATCTACCCTAATCTCCCTCTTCTCTCTTCACCATCCTTCCACCTCTACCGTTGGCAAAGTCTCTCCTAACTTCTAATCTCCCTCCGCTGTCGATTTTTTCCTCTTCTTTGGGAACTCGACCACTTCTTCCCCTTCATCTATATTTCTTAACCATATCCACCGTCCACCTTCATCTCCATAATCCTCCATAACCCTACAATCCACTCTACCCGTCACCACCACCATCACCCGCATTCTTTCGTATTTTCGTTCTAGTTTTAGTTTGAATCTGTGAAGGATATAAATACAAAAATTGTAGATCAGGGAGTTACGGATCTAATCCTAGTTTCATAATTTTATAACTACATGAGAATATTTGACGAATATTTTCCTACAGTTGTGTGGACTGATTTCAGTAATAAATCCAGATCTTAAAGAAATCATTTCATAGACTATCTTTTAGTACAAGAACCCATCAATTTGGTATTAAAGCCAGACGAACCTCAGACCTCTATTAATAGTTGAAACAAGGAAGATGACATCAATAAGGAGACTAATGAAGAGCACACCGACAAGGGAAAACTCAATCCAAGATAATCTTAACCGTGAGGCCGATTCATTTGGAGCGACCACGGCAGGACCGAGTCAACCAACGTTCATGGGTGTGAATATGGGCTTGGCGGATGAACTAAGTGGCATATTCCAAACATTGCTGCATAGAGTTGATGTAATACAAAAGGATTACAATGATCTAAAGGAATATATCATGAACCAATCGGCTTCGTCATCTCCTCGATAAAGATCGGTATCTCAAGAAGGACCAGCGGTGGAACCACACCAATCCAATACCCCACAGGTCCAGGTGCGACATGTTAGTGTCAATGATCCCTTCTTACCTATGCCTACACATCATCCCCCACCTCCGATACAAAACCCAAAACCGACGGTGGTGGAATCTGAGAGGCGTGCGACATTGATGCACTTCGTCAATGAGGAGAATTGACACTTTGAGGATGAGGTTGATCCCTTCGGAGATGGTGATGGACGTGCTCGAGGATTTAGAGAAGGAGATCAACAAGCACAAAGGTTCAGTCCTAAACCAAGGATCTTTCGTGAGCCTGACAATGCTATTCGAGGGAGAATCGCACGCTTAGACTTTCCAACATTCTAAGGTGGTGATCTAACAGATTGAGTGTTTCAAGTTGAACAATAATTTGATTGTCAAGGGATAGCAGAGGACGCAAAGGTCCAGATGGCAAGCTTTCACCTCTAAGGAACGGCATTGCATTGGTATAGATTGGTTATTCGTGGTGGAGGATTTATCAGTTGGGCTGACTTTTATAGGAGGATTACACGCAGATTTGGGATAGTGACAGCCACATTAAGCAAGATGGTTTAGAGGACGACCGTATTGGAGTACCAAGTAGAATTGCAAAGAGTTAGTAGTCGTTGTGAGCCATCTTAGTCTGAACTGACATTGATGAGCACATTTATTTCAGAGCTGCTAGAGGAGATACAGGCAGATGCTCATTCTTTATGTCCTACCACTCCTGAGGAGGCCTTTGAGAAGGCCGTGAGGATGGAGCAAAAGCATAAGGCTCTCAAGATGGCAACGAAAATAAATTGGGGCAACCGAGATGGGCGATTTGCGCCTAGAACGCCGGTTAGAAATTCTATGTGTTCAAAGACAGCAGCTGCTAGTACTAGACCACGACCACCTTTGAGACATTCTTCCGATGTTAGAGGAGGCACAAGACTCTCCGTTCGAACTCTCACACCTGCCCAGGTAGAGGAGCGAAGAACAAAGTGCCTTTACTTTCGATGTGATAAGCGTTTTACCCCCGGTCATCGGTGTTCCAAACCAATCGGGAGTGTGATGCTCATTGATGGTCTCGAGGAGGATGATGAGTTTGTCGATATGGAGAGTGTCCAGAGGAGGTCCATGAGGAGGCCGTTGAGGAGGGCGTGGAGGAAGATATCCAAGCTAAAATATCAATGCATATATATACGAGTACTTTTATGTCAAGGACATTATGGGTAGATGGACTCGTTAGAAAGTATTGTGTGCACATCCTCATCGATTCCGGGAGTACACACAACTTTCTAGATGAGAGGTTAGTGAGGAGATTGGGTTTGGATGCTGAACCGACCATGGGATTTGGCGTTGTTATTGGAGACGGCACGGTATTCGAGTGTAAGGACACGACATTATTGTGGACTTGTATTCATTGGCGCTGCGAAGAGCGGACATTGTCCTTGACAGTCAGTAGTTATAAAGCCTGGGACCCGTCACTTTTGATTTTCGAAGCATGTGGATGAAATTTAAGCAAGGAAACAAAGATGTGCAGCTTGATGGCGTTCGGTCTTCACCAATTCCTGCGATTCTGCCTATGATGGGGCTGCCTTGTGCGTAGATTTGGCCTATTTTCTTCAGTTAGGACCAGCATAAGATGAACCTCAAATGAGTTCAGGTATTGCAATTAAATTATCAAATTTATTTGATAACTTTTCTAGACCATTTGAGGAGCCACATGAGTTACTACCAAGGAAAACGGCGGACCATCGTATAGAGATTATGCCCGAGGCTGCACCAACTAATGTGAGGCCATATCGGTATCCACATATGTAAAAGTAAGTTATCTCAAAAATGGTAGCCGAGATGTTAGAGCAATGCCTCATTCAACCAAGTCATAGCTCATACTCATTGTCCATGCTATTGGTGCGAAAAAAGGACGGGACATGACGTTTTTATGTTAACTATCGGGTACTAAACGCTATTACCGTCAAGGACCGGTATCCCGTTTCAATTATAGAGGAGCTACTGGACGAGCTTGCAGGGGCAACCATATTCAACAAGCTTGACTTGAGGGTCGGGTAACATCAAATTAGAATTCACCTGGCGGATGTGCATAAAACTAAATTTCGGACTCTGGACGGGCATTATGAGTTTCGAGTTATGCCTTTTGGTCTCACCAATGCTCCAGCTACCTTTCAAGGCCTCATGAATGATATATTTCGACCTCTATTGCGAATGTATGTCTTGGTATTCTTTGACGATATTTTGGTGTATAGCACGACTGAATTGGAGCATTGAAGACATTTAGAAGATGTGCTGAATTTATTAAAGCAAAACCAATTGAAGATTAAGAAGTCCAAGTTCCCATGGAGAGTATCACAACTGGAGTATTTAGGCCACATCATTTCAGCTGAAGGTGTATTGGCGGATCTTCAAAAGGTGGCATGCATGATCGCTTGGCTTATTCCTACTACTACTACAGGATTGCGAGGATTTTTGGGGTTGACCGAATATTATCACCGTTACATCGCCGGGTATGACAAGATCGCTGCTCCTCTCACTTATTTATTAAAAATGACTCTTTTAGATGGACGAATGAAGCCACTACAGCTTTTAAAAAACTGAAAATGGCAACGATAACGGCGCCTATTCTAGCTCTACCAGACTTCACCAAATAGTTCGTTTTGGAATGTGATGCGTTGGGAGTTGGCATAGAAGCTATATTAATACAATGATGACATTCCATAGCCTTTCTTAGTAAGGTTTTATCACAAAAATCTTCGCAATTATCGACTTATAAGAGAGAGATGTTAGCAATTCTGCATGCGGTGACAAAAGTAGATGCCTTATTTGATCCGTAGGTGATTCATCATCTTAACTAATCAAAGGAGCCTTCCATACTTTATGGGATAACGTATACATACTCGGCACAGCCAGAGATGGGTCACAAAATTGCTGGGATATGATTATGATGTACAATACAAGAAGGGAACGAAAAATAGAGTGGCGAATGCACTATCGCGCCAACTCGATACCGCCGAGCTTGCAGCTTATTCTTCTCCTACCTTTCCCTTCCTTGACGAGCTGAGGTATGCGTGTACATCTGACCTAGATGTTTTGAGATTGTAGGAGGTGTTTGATGATCTGTAACGTCATCCAGAGTTAGAGAATCAAGACGGTTTGTTGCTGGACTGCGGATGCATTTGGTACCCGCAAATGATGAATTGCGGCAGAAATTATTGGAGCACTTCCACCAAACTCCAGAGGCTGGTCATGAGGGTATTTTGAGGACTTATGGGAGGATATCTCCGAGTTGTACGTGGCCAGGATTGAGGCGGGATGTGCGGAGTTTTGTTCGTGCTTGCGAAGTCTGTCAAAGGGCTAAGGCAACCACATTGAAACCAGCCAGATTACTACTGCCTTTACCTATACCGGACCGTGTTTGGGAAGATGCTTCTATGGATTTCATAGAGGGTCTTCCACTGGTACGTGGTTATTCTGTTATTTTTGTGGTGGTTGACAGATTGAGCAAGTATGCGCACTTTTCGGCATTATCACATTCATTTTTAGCCAAGTCAGTGGCTGAAATTTTTGTGAGAAATGTTGCTCGGTTACATGGCATGCCACACACAATTGTCTCAGATCATGATCGTGTATTTATGAGCTAATTTTGGATGGAGTTTTTTAGATTACAGGGGACTTGATTGAACTTTAATTCGGCCTACCATCCATAGATGGACGGCTAAACCGAAGTGGTCAATCGAGGCATTGAGCAGTACTTGAGGTCTTTTGTTGGAGAGATATCGAGACGATGATTGGAGTTCTTACCATAGGCGGAGTGGTCCTACAACACCACCTACCATATCAGAACGCACGGCTCTGACATTACGCGCTTATGATCCAGTGGCATCTGTAGATCAGACAGAGGTGAACTTAGCTTTGATAGATAGAGACGCTACATTGAGGAAGTTGTGTGCACATTTTAAACTTGCTCAAAATCGTATGAAGCAAGTTTGTGATTGTAGCCATCGGGAGTAGGAGTTCGACATTGACAGTTGGGTGTTTATGAGAGTACATCCGTATCGACATGTGACCTTGCGTCCGATGCATAACCAAAAGTTAGCACATCACTACTTTGGTCCATTTCGGGTGTTAGGGCGTACTGGTTCGGTTGCATATCATTTGGCGCTGCTGGAGGGGTCGAGAGTGCATCTTGTCTTTCATGTTTCATTACTAAGGGAGCGCATTGGTGATCATGAGGTCATTAGATCAGCTTTACTGGAGCCATTGGAGGAGACAAAGATCATAGAGCCAGTTCCTATACTTGCTAGACGCCATTGACGACATGGTACCAGATTAGAGATAGAGATTCTAGTCGAGTGGCTTGGCAAGCTATCCGATGAGGCAACATGGGAGTTGGAGACTAAAATCTTGGAGTGTTTCCCCGACTTTTCACCTTGAGGACAAGGTGGGGGAAGCGTGGTGGGCTGATACATTTAGTTAAGATTTTTTCTTACTGCATTAGTTATTTATTTTCATTAAAATAAAATTCCTGTAGGTCACGTTCGAACGCAAGATGGGTCACGTTCGAATGCCCTTACGAACGCCTACATCAGATTCGCAAAATGCATAATGCGCGTTCGAATGCGGTCGGGAGAGTTTGAATGCCTACATCGCGTTCGCACATACAAAGTACGCCTTTTGTGTGTTCGAACGCGATCGGGCGTGTTTGAACGCGATCGACGAGAATCATCTAGAATTAGGGTTATTTATTATTTTAGAACTTGTTGGCTAGCATTTATAAATATGTAGATGGTAGCTAAATTTATAATGCAATTGGAATATTAATTTCTTACCTCTCTATTATCTATCTATCCTAATCTTCCTCCTTCCTCTTCACTAACTTTTCACCTCTACAGTTGGCAATGTCTCTCCTAACTTCTAATCTCCCTCGACTGTCGATTCTTCTATCTTCTTTGGGAACTCGACCACTTATTCCCCTTCGTTTATATTCCTTAACCATATCCACCATCCACCTTTATCTCCATAATCCTCCATAACGCTAACATCCACTCTACTCGTCACCACCACCATCACCCGCATTCTTTCGTATTTTTTTTCTAGTTGTAGTTCGAATATGCAAAGGGCATAAATACGAAAATTGTAGTCAGAGAGTTACAGATCTAATCCACTTGGTTTCGTAATTTTATGACTACAAGAGAATATTTGACGAATATTTTCTCACGGTTGCGTAGACTGATTCGAATAATAAATTCAGATCTTGAAGGAATCATTCCGTAACCTATCTTTTGGTATAAGAACCATCATTA
This sequence comes from Typha latifolia, assembly GCF_019914945.1. NCBI lineage: Eukaryota > Viridiplantae > Streptophyta > Magnoliopsida > Poales > Typhaceae > Typha > Typha latifolia. The sequence continues at coordinate 1,809,166 of NC_133093.1, forward strand.
CCATGTAATAGTCACGTGATAATAATATGGCGAGAATACCCTCATATGCACGTGATAACTTAAGAGAGGTTTTATAATGACGAAAATACCTTCTAACCCTCTACCCTTAGACAACTTAATGAAAAGCCAAAGCTCATTGAATGCATACTAGGACAACCCTGTCCACCAATCTTTGTTTTTCTTCTCTTTTCTTAGTCTTTCAACTAGAATCCAAGTCTAAGTTTGAGTTGATAGTCTCCGAGTTCAACCAATCCGTGCACCAACTCATGACATACACCACCCGAAATAAAGCCCTTATCCCGCCGACCAACCCCGAGTTGAAGACAAATATAAAGATGGCCGACAGTATGGCATGAATTATGAGCACCACAAAGGCAATCCAAGCAATAACCATAACCTTGCTTTGCGCCTATAGAAACGTCTAAGTAGGGAATTTGATAGCTAATGCAAATATCGGAGGAATGATGTTGATGGTGAATTTGTTTACTTCGACGATGCTGGCTTCTTCTTGGCCTAAAAGCCTCAAGACAAGGGTGGTAAATACAAGAGTGGATTGAGAAGGAATCTAGTGGTCGAGTTTCCTTCAATCCACCAATCCTGAACCTCCTTTGCCGCCACCACACCCTACGTCAGAGTACAGTGAGGTGGTTGAATTGACATAGGAGAATGAGCATATCTTGTTGCATGGCATGTGGGCCCATGGCAAGGGCAGCACCACCCTTGAGGGTACCATGAAGGCGATTGTGCACCAAGGCATGCCGTCCCAGCTCCACACTGCCATCGCCCAGGTGTGGGTGATAGGTGCACCCTACCCGCCCCACGTAGACACCCTTATTCTGTCTAGGGTTGCCGAAGTGGCGACCGTGGGAAGGAAGGAGAAGCGAGCCTGCATGAGCTAAGGGAGTGCGACGTTTGGGATGGGGTAGAGTATGCTAATCATGTTTGACACATGTAGTGAGGAAGTGGGCTGCACGACTATCACCAACAACTCGGTCTCCTCGTCTCCCGAGTACGATGTGGATGGCGACAGCTTCACCTAAGATGGAGAACACAAGCCATGACTGGCAACCCCACGAGATGTCGGGGAGATAGAGAGGAGATAATGCTAGTATTTTGGGAGAAATGGGGATTCAAGCAAGAGAGTAAACAAGGAATTAAAAAAATTAATATTAACTAACCTACTTAACTATCTTGCCAATATAAGTAGAGGGACAATTTAGTTAATTCACCAATTTCGTCAACGGCGTTAAAGAGCTTAGGTATTTCTAATAATTTAAATGATCATAATATACCAAAAGAAATTCAGGAGGTAATGAAAAGCTTACGTGCTTGTTTTTATTCTCTCTTTCAAAAAAGAAAGTTAAAAAAATCAAGATTATTTTTAGTAGATAAGAAAATAACCTTTTAATTAAATATTAAAATTAGAAAAGTTCTTGAAAGTGAAGCAACCAAATACCATCTTAATTTAGACTTATTTTAACTTATTTTTTTGAGATGATTTGCTCAAATTGTTCAACTCATGGCGGGAAGGCTAGCTTGTTTATTTTTATTTTTATAATTTTTATCTAATCTTAGAGCTCGTAATCAATGAAAAAAACGAAAAAGAAAAGAAACAATTAAATTTAATTCCCACTTCCTCTGTCCTCCCACCGCTTTCTCCTATGGGCCTACCTCTCGCAAATCCCGCTCACAAGCAACGAATCCACGGCTCCTTTCCGCCAAAACACCAAGCCTCAAATCAAGCAACAATGGTGGTGTCTTCGATGCGAAGGGCGGGTACTCCTGAGGAGGAGGAAGAGAAGAAGACGAAGCGAGTAATGGACTACCTCCACGAGAAGGACGACGAGGAAGACGAAATGGGTACTAGCCAGAAGAAAGGCGGGCTCCTTTTTCTCTCTATGCCTCTCTCGTCGTCGTCCTCCTCCTCCTCACCCGATTCCTCTTCTTGCCGTACTCGTGGAAATCTGATGTCGAGATGGTTTTGTTCTACCCGGATGTCGACGCGGCTTTCGACGCTTCGTGGTGAGAAGAAGGGGAAGGGGATGGAGGAGAGGAAGGAAGAAGAGGTGCGTTCGCCCGTTTTGGAGATGGGAATGAGTGGGGAGGTGGGATCGGGATATCACTTGTGTTTTTCAGGTATGTTGGGATCTTGGGATTTGATTTTTACTTGATTTCGGTTTCTGGGTCTGCTCTCACTTGTGTTCTGATACTGTAATTAATAGAAAATGCGAGTTTTTTTCCCTCAAAAAAGTGATCCTTTGGAGTATGGTGGTGGATTTTTTTTTCCCAAACAGTTGCAGTCTATCTGTTTGATCTCTTCAATGTTGTTATATTTTGGTATTGGTGCTGATACTCTTGATTAGTTTACTGGATCTTTCACATTGATTTCTGCATCCATTTCTTTATGATTTCTTTTATCTACTCAATTAATGTAGTAGCAGTTTTCTACTAAATATGTTTAACTTGACGCTTTTTTGGCATGTCATTTGGATTATAATAGCATGTTAACTTGATATGTCTTTCTTTTCTGCTCTAAAGCATGTGGTTTTTTGTGGTCCATATGCTATGGGTAGACAGGATTCCTCTACTGCTTCATATTATATTTTGCTCACTATATTACTATCACTGCCAAGCCTCAGTTTTTTATGCTGTTGATGGTCAATGAGATGCTGTGAGATCGTTTCTTTGTGTTGTTCAGAAGATTGTTTTGTATTGTATACTTGGTTAATTTGGTAGCCTTTTTATACTTATTATTATTATTTTTAATCTCGTGATATAGCAAATCGTGTAGACAAAGGAACTCTGTGATGCCAATTATTGCTGCATATTTCTTTTACTGTGAAGTATTTATATTTTGCTGTCCACATTCTATAGGGTTGAGCGGATTCCTCTACTGTTGGATATCATGTACTGTTCACAATGTTACAATAACGTTCATAATCTACTATATGTGCATGACCAATTAGATTCCACGGTATTGTTCCACATGAGCATTGGTTGAATTAATTGAAATCTTGGAGTTTCTTTTTATACATACATGTGCTATGCATCAGATATAATGTCTCTGCTAATATATATTATGTGTTGCTCATGAAGCCTATAGAATTGCTTCTGAAGGCTTAATGTAACTATATATTCTCATATTCCTGTCTTTGCATAATCTTACTCCTCTATTTTTGCATCTTTTTATATTGAAATTAGTATTAAGAATTTATAAGATTTGTTCTTTTACAAAATGATAAGTTTTTAATAAACTGGTTGATCGATTCTCTGGTGCATTCTCTGGTGCATTGTGCATCTTGTGATTGCATTTTCTTGTGGGACATTTCCTTATTCTTCTCACCCTGAAACATATCATCGTCAGCAAACATATGATATTGATACTCTTCAATCCTATTCTCTTTAATTGGTGGCACAAAGCTGAAGAACTCTTCATTTAGTATACAATATGAGTAATGCTTCTGGTTAATGCTACCTTCTTGTATGCTGATAACGTGAATATTTTTCAATTTTGAACTTTTTTGTGTTTTCTTATTGGCAGTCAGTTATAACCTAATCTGGTGGGGTAAGCTGAATGAAATTTTAGGTTTGCCAAAGTATAACTTAGTCACTTTGTTTCTGCATATACAGCCATTTGGTATTAGACATGCATTTACTTGAAGATTCATTTAAGTGCTCAAATTTTTATAATTCTTTCAGGAAAGAAGCCTGAAACTGCATCATTCAACTTTGGTATGGGACTAGGCTTGGTTTTCGTCCTAGCTAAGACTGCTACTGAGTTCAACAAGATGACAGAGTTGCGAACTCAAATGGAAATGCTGCTTAAAGAGTTTAAGGATGAATATGGAAAGAGAGATGCGTTAGACTATTTCTCAAAGTCAAGTGTCAATTGCATCTCTGCTTCATCAGATTGCTCTTTGAATGTAAATAAATGCAAGGCTGTTACTTTGCAAAGTCATATAGCTTCACTACACCAGGAAGGAGCAAAATGTGCTGTAGAATCTGATAACTGTGAGAGATTATCTGAATATGAGAGTTGCTTGAGGATGAATGAATTGGAAGCAGAGCTTGAAGTTGAACTTGAACGTCTACAAGACAACTTGGATGGAGAAGATTTATATGCACTGCTAGGGCAACAAACAATGGAGGTATTAGTCTCTCAAAGTGCTCCTTTTCATGCATCAAACTGATTGAACTAAGGAAGTTATATTACCTTTCACTTTTCTATATTATATCACTTGATAATGGTAGGACACTAGAATCTTTTTTCAAATTTTGCAACAAATCTACTCTTTATTCCCTTGATTTAAGTATTTAGTTTCCTTCTAGGTTAGAATTTGTTAAGTAACAACCACATTTGGTATGCATGGGGATAGGAGATGACGATCCCATGGATCAGGGAGGGAAATTATAACATTGTGCAAGTGATATCTCAGTGAGGTTACTTCTAGGATTTCCTTCTTTTGCTCTTATTTATCCTTGCTATTTATTTTGATCTTTGACATTGGTTTAGTCATTCTTTGCAAGAAAGTTCTTCAAGGATTTAGCTCATTGGATTGTTTAAATTCTTCACTTATAAGTGTGGTACATCTTATCTGCATGACTTTTGCAGTTTTGCATTATGCTGCTGGTATGATAATGGAACATGTTTCACAATGTATACGTGTTAGTATGTCACTATGGTTCATATGCATTTTAATTTTGTGAATGGCTTAAAGACATTTACTTAAAAACATTTAATCAAGTACGCTAAAAGTAACTAATACAAAACAAAGAAAAGGAGTAATTTAATAAATGTTAGACGTTCATACATATCATATGTCTGTTTTGATACAGTTAGACTTGTTGACTTGAAAATGACAAAAGATATACTCCAGAGGAAGTGATCAAATACAAGATTTGAAGATAGGAAATAAGGAATCAGTTATTCATCTATTGAACAACAGATGTATCCTTTAGATTGTGAATCATCAAAATGAAGTAAAAAATATCTAACCCTTGTACTAGATGTACTTATTCATACATTTTCCTGGCGATGACATCATTTTGCTCTTTCAGTGACCAACTTTGTCCATCTATCCAAGTGAATGCCCATGATCAGGCAATGCTGAAATACTGTGGCATTGTAAGTAAATATGAGAGATGCCTGGTACTTATGCAGGCAAACCAAAGGATCTCATACTCAAAATGTATCCACGTGTGGGCACATGCAGAAATATTTCAGAGGACTAAACCAAATTAATTCTTTAGGTTCATGAGTGTAACCCAGGGAACTTAAGAAAAAGTTTGGCAATGATAACAAAGACTTCATCTTCTGTTAGATAAGTTTGACAGTAAGGTGGGCTTCTTTTTTGTGGAAGCAAGCTGCAAAATCATCTTTATCCACAGTAAAGATGGATCGCTACACAAAATATAATTGTGCAAGATTTAGCCAGAGAAGTGAAGAGATTTCCATGTAAAGTCATCAAGGAGTGAGCAAAATGTTGTCAGAGTCAAACTGTTATAGAGGTTGAAGCTGCTAGTAGATATTCTTGTTTGTATATATTTATCGACTATCTTTGTAAGTGAAAAATTGTGAAGAAAAGTAAAGATAAATAAGTTACTCTTACAGAATCTTTGCCACATATTAAAGCTTGCATTGAACTTCTTTCTCCAATATTTTCTCAAATAGTTGAAACTTCAAGCACCCCCTTTTCTTGACTGCTTCCTTATCTCCTTGACAATAAAGTTAGGGAGTGAATACAATATTTTGGAAAGCTTCAGTAGGAGCTTTGGAGAAGTTGATTCTGAAAAAAAAGACAACAATCAGTCATCTGGAGTTTCTGCACAAGAGCTTGAGAGGAGGCTGCATGAACTTTTACATATAAGACAACAGGAGCGGATAGCAGAGTTGGAGTCTGCATTGCATTGTGCAGAAAAGAAGCTCATTGAGAAAGAAATCGAGGTATGTCGTTGGAAGGACACCGCAACACAAGGAGGAAAATTTCAGGTAAGCATATGAAAGTTGATTGCTTTGTGCTCACTCTTCTATGTAAATGGATTACTGGAATGTCTTTAAGTTGTTGTAACCTATCTGGTATTCTTAATTTTCAGGTAAAGTCATATCGAGAAAACATAGCATCCTAACTGAATGGCTGGTGTTAAAATAGGAAAAAAAAATGAAGCGAGATCTGAGTTTTCTTTGGAGTTGCAATAATCATGATCCATGTCGTCTTGGTGGTGTCCCTAAAGATATTGTTCTTAGGTGAAGTTATGAGTAGGAGAGATAGCATTTGAGGATGCTTTGATGGTAGACTGGAAGATGATAGATGAGAGGAATCATGCCCGGATTGCATGAAAGGTGATTTAGCAGCCAACCTTTGGAATTTTGTCGCAAAGTGATACGAAGAATTTGAACATGGTTTGACTTTATACATAGTAACTGTCATAAATTCATTCAGATAATTTTCCAATCTCTGTTCAACATTTGTTTATGCCCTTATGCTTATTTCTTCTATCTTGCCTTCCTTTTAGGTGAGCACTGAGCAGTGACTATTGAGCTCCATCCTTGCAAGTTTTGTAACATATGTTTGAGACAAATATTGCCTTTGATTCTCTTGATCTATCTAAAGAATTGGATTTTTACAGTATCACCTTCAATAATGCATGGCAAATAGACTTTTTTTATCTTGTAATTTTTTTTCTGTTTTTCTTGTCAAATAAAAGTAATCTTATTTTGGTATAAGTATACTATACTAGTATAGCAACTAAATAACAACTTATTTTAATACTAATTTATTAATACTTACTTATCTTTTCTCATTTTTTTTTTCTATTAAATATTTTTATATTTATCCACTACTATTTTACTCTCAAAAATGTCATTTTAATTACTCTCTTCTTTGTCTTATCTCTCCTCCTTTAATCCATCTATTATAAAGTGTATTTTATTAATTTGCTAAACTATGATTTTAATTTTATGTCATATTATATATCGATATAAATTTTATTAACAAATAAATTTGCTCGAGCTTTTGCAATAATGGACTCTTATTTACATATTATGCGCATTTCATTTAAAAAAAATGCACATAAACTATGTAATAATATACACTCAGTTTTATATGCTAAATAAAAAAAACTAGTTCAAGCTTTAGCAAAATAAGGCCACTTATCTGCAAACTGCAAAGGACAAAGCAATTAGCAGGGGATTTATGTCCGTGAAGCAGTCCTAGTTTGTAAAAACAAATAATATTGGTAGTAAATTGCGAAAAGTCCTCGACTCAACCAAAGGTCTCTTTAGTAATTTCTACCACCTCAAAAACCCTAGATAGCTCGTCTAGTAGATACAAAACTCGTGCCGCCGGCGGCTTCGCTCTTCTCCAAGTCGTTTCTACTCGATCTTCCTCCAGGATGTCGAAACGAGGTACTTCTTTGTTCTCTGTAGCTCTTGATTGAATCTATTAGGGGTTTCTTCCACCTCTCGCGATTAATTTGAGATGTTTTGGTCGAAATCGTATGTTTTTCAGGTCGCGGTGGATCAGCGGGGAACAAGTTTCGGATGTCCCTTGGTCTCCCCGTGGCGGCCACGGTCAACTGCGCCGACAACACTGGGGCGAAGAATCTTTACATCATCTCGGTGAAGGGGATCAAAGGAAGGCTCAACCGGCTCCCGTCGGCTTGCGTGGGCGACATGGTGATGGCCACCGTCAAGAAAGGGAAGCCCGATCTGAGGAAGAAGGTCATGCCCGCCGTCATCGTAAGGCAGCGCAAGCCATGGAGGAGAAAGGATGGAGTCTACATGTATTTTGAAGGTAATTTTATCAAACTTTATGATCTTGGAATTTTTTCTCTGATATTTTTGGAGAAGTGCGTCGTTTAAAATTCTGATTTTTTTCGTGTTTATGGATCGTTTTGTTTGTTTGCTTACTAAATGACGCAACTTTGGGCGGTTCTAATCTTTATTGAGGTTGTTAATTGATGTCGATGAATTTTTATGATAATTTTGAAAACCTGATTTGTCTCCTTCTAGCTCAGCTTGTTTATTTTCAATCCTATATGATCTTCATGTAGCCTAGCATTGGCTAGCCGAGCCGTTGTTTAATTAACACCATGAATTTTTTGCAGCTCTAGTAGTTGGTTGTTTTGGATAATGACCTAATAGTCGCATAGTACATTTACATTATATGTTTCATATATAAGACCTCTTTCTAATTTCTCTTCTATTTGAATCTATGTTATGGATACTTCCAGAGTGCAATATGTCAAATATACAGCTTCCACTGACAGCAAGTCATTTACAGATAACTGTTTTCTGTACTAATGCAAATGATATGTGGTTCTTCCTTCTTGATTAATTTAGAAATCGTGTATGTGAGGAGAAAATTAATTTATGGCTTAGGAAAGAAATTAAGTTTTTTCCATGCGATAACTGGGGCTATGGATCAAAAAGAAACTTTAACAATGTTGTAGGGTATGATATATTACTGATAGACAAATGTTTTGATTAGATTATACATGGTAGGACTATCAATAATTTTGACATTGCAAATTCTGTAGGATTATAGAATTGAACTATACTGTGGCTTGTTTTATTATAGTTGGTTCACAACCTTTCCAGTTAAGTTCTCTCTTTGATGTTAGATTATTATTCTATTTTGTCCCAAGTGTATTACTTTCTAGTGTGGTGATATTTGCAAGCTGGATACATCCATACTTTGGATTTTAGATTTTGTTTAATATGTGCTTAATTTGATTCTCATATTACATAAATGTTATCATAGTTTTGGAAACCTGTTGTTTTGAAGAGTTCATCTTTAGTTGCATATTTATGCAGACTGGGTAGCCTATATTGGACAGTTTGCTTTTAAAAGAAATGAGCGAGTATAAATGTTTTCAAATGGTAATCTGGCCTTCTTTTGGCTTTGCAGCAGCAAAGCCTACATTAGTCATTCAGTTCTAACCACTATTCTTGATAGCAGCAGTCACAACTATGATATGCATCCGGTGGATTTTGATTTTCACTTAATTAAATTCTTATTTTGCATTTATACCAATTGAGCTAATGTTAATTGTATCTTCAAAAATTATCTTCAGTTTCTTGTTGATCCCATATCCATCCTTGGTACCATTTCTTTCAGAATTATTAAACATAAACATGTACTTCTCAAAATAAGTTATTTATTTGGTCATTTTACATATGAGGTAGAACAATAATTCTATGGTTACTCATCATCATTTCTGTGCATACTGGTATCTTCTATCCAGAGTTATGATCATCCGAATAATTTTTTGATCAGATCTTATATTCTCTATTGTTATATATTCTGAACCTGAAAGCTTTCTAATCATTAAATTCTTATTGCCTGTTGTGCAGATAATGCTGGAGTTATTGTGAACCCTAAAGGAGAAATGAAAGGTACAAAAAGATGAATTGTCTCAAATTCTCATGTTGCAACCTCAAAAAATATACCTGCATGTTTTATTCCACAGAAATGCTCATTAATCTCTGATACATATTATTATGACCTGAGAATAAATTTCTCTCTTTCAAAATTCTCTTTTGTTTTCTCTTGTTGCAGGTTCTGCTATTACAGGACCAATTGGAAAGGAATGTGCCGATCTGTGGCCGAGGATTGCTAGCGCAGCAAATGCCATCGTGTAGCATTTAGATGCATAAAAGTTAAACTGAAGACTTTGTAGTTGCTTTGGTTTCTAGTCCAAGAATTGTTTAGGTTTCATTTGGTTTACTACTTGAGATGTTTAAGAAGTTTCAGCCTGTCTTCCATCAAAGCTTCTGATTTCATAGTTTGCTCTTAATGATTGGCTTACTGTTACTTCAAAATTAATGTTTAAAACTTTTGCAGCACTACATGCTTGCTGATCATGTCTTTTTAGCCAAAGGTTATTTACATATCAAAGCTAGATGGAGAGATCTGGTTTCAATCATTTACCTTTTTTTGTTTTCGATAATTCAATAGTCAATGTCCATAATTAAGTTGATAGGAATGGGCTATAATGAGCTAACTTGCACAATGGTTCTTATTTTTAAGGGCTAATTATACTTAGTCCTTGTGAATATTAAAAAAGTTAAGAAATGTTTCTTTGAATAAGTGTAGTTATATTAATTTTTAATTCAGAGATCGATTGCAATGATAGTTTTATTTTTATTTAGTAATTTTATATGACCTACCGTTAAAAATCATTATTATTATTTTAATTTTTCTGCGGAGTAAACATAATTAAATTAATTAATCCACTAAATCAATATTTTTAAACTGCGATTTATGTATGGTACGGAGTTGGAAAGCAAACCCGACCCGTTTACGAACTCTCCAGTCTCCACTGCTATAAAACCATGGCGATCCTTCATTGCTTCCTCTCAAAGCTCATTAGTTTAAGTATGAGGCTCTTCGGCGAAGTGAGCAAGAAAGCTCTCACTGCGGAGGAATGGGTGTTCTTTGAAAGGGTTTGCCTCCTCTTCTCTTCTTCTCTCTCAACCATAAAGCCGATGATTACTTTGTACCAAGTTCGGAAACCCTAAACCCTTTCTCTTCTTCTTCTCTTCTCTTCTTTCCGCTCTCTCTCTCTCTCTCTCTCTCTCTCTCTCTCTCTCTCTCTCTCTCTCTCTATATATATATATATATATATATATATATGTTTGATGGCTATGATGATGATGTGGTGATTTCTTGGGTCGGAATGTTTCTCTTCTCTCTTCTAGTCTTCTTCGGATCTCTTAGGGTTTTGATGGCACGGCGGCTCGGATGGCCTTATGGCAACCGCCGCAGTCATTTGACCTTAGGACGGATCTGATGTGGATGAGAAGAGTTGGGAGAATCTCTTTAATATGATCGATCAAAGGCGAATCTGAGCCCCCCTATCTTCCGATGATTTCTTTCGATTTGTTTTTGATGTGTTTAATTCGTGAAAAAAAAAATTCTCTTTTGAAGAGATTCGAAGTTTCTTCTTCTCTATCGCTTTTGAAGGTTTCCTATGTTCTGGCATTTGATTGCCTGCAGTTTGGATGGTCTTTGAGGCAACCACTGCAGCGATATCTAGGGAGGGTTGACCCTTTGTCCGGGCCATATATAGCCTTTGGGTTCATGAATGATAAAAAAGAAGTTGCATTATATTTGCCTTCGAGAAGCTTTTGTTTTGCTTCATTGATGGCTTCTGTCTTCCTGTTCGAGGATTCTATGTTATTATGGAAATTTAGCCTTTCTACGATGTTCGAAGAATGTTTGGTAAGTGTTTGTAAGGCAATTTCGATCTACCTATCTATCTATCTATCTATCGAAGGCAATGATGATGGATAAAGCCGTCACCTTGCCGTTGAGCTATCGGGCAAGAAATTTATCTTCTTATCGTATTTTGCTGAAATCCCATATTATAGGTTTTGATGGACTGGCAATTTGATGGCTAAACGTTTCTGATTTGGGCCGGATAGTGGCAAAACAATATTGGTATCCAAACTAGCCCTCTCAAATATATTTACACCTCTAATAAACTTTAAAGACTAGGCGAGTTTTACCGCATCAAGAAAATCTTAGCCGGATAATGAAAATTTTGGTCTATCTGGTTCAATGGATTTGCTAACGTGGTAAAACTCACCATGGGAGACTTAAAATAGTCAAAACCTCTTGTTTTCACCCCTACTTTGAGGCATCCATTACATCCATCTTACCTTTGGAGGGAAGCTTATTTGAATGATATAGGAGAGAGAAATATCTTTTTATGACGGTTGATGGCCAATATCTGAGCCTCTTTGATCTCTGTGCTTTTATTTTTTCTTTAACATGTTTCTTTAGGAGATTCCGTTAGGCTGTGTCTTGTATTTTCTTGAGGTTCTTATGTAATTATGATTGGGTCTGGATTTGTTACTAAGATTTTAGTTGTTGGATTTCTTCCTTTGATCTTTAGTGATAACTAATAGGAAAATGTTGTCAGATGATTTGAGTTAAAATGCACTCGCAGTTGTTGATTATGCTATTATAACTTGATCCATTCAAGGTATGTGGGCATATTGAAATTATTTATGTGAATTATGAGTATAGGGATGGCTGATGCATGGTTAAATTCTCTTTCTTCTACTGATGCATGGTTAAATTCTACCTTTTCATTGGCTTGGCTGAGCCCATTAGTTTGAGCATTTGAGGTCTGGGTATACTTTTGGTGCTGTTTCTATTACTGATTATATCCGATGTTATATTAAGAATAAATGGTTGTTTACCATATCATTTACTTTGTTTAGTTGTGTCTGGGGGACTAATTGTTTTGTCATGCTTATTATTGTTCTTTTTTCTGGAATGGTTCTTCTGCTAGAGCTCAGACTTAAAGTTGGACAGATCAGTGTCGTCAAGAATTTGTGTTAGCAAGATGATTTGTCGTCAGACTTAAAGTTGGACGACCATCAATTACTGCAATGATAATATTTGTTGAGGGTTAGCAAGATGATTTATAAAGTTAGCTGCGTTCATAGTTTTTATTGTTTCATGTTTAAAAGGATCTCAGAAGTAACACATAAGAGACGTGGCCAATGATGTCGTGAAGATGATACGGTGATTTCATTTGTCGGAATGCTTCTCTTCTCTCTTTTAGTCCACTTTGGATCTCTTACTTGCGGTTTTGATGGTATGGCAGCTCAGATGGCCTCAAGGCAACTGCCAGCCATCTGACCTTAGGACTGATCCGATTTGGATAAGAGTTGGGAGAATATCTCTAATATGATCGATCAGAGGCAAATCTGAGACCTGTTTTTCCAAAAGTTTCTTCTCTTTTTTTGTTGATGTATTTAAATTTTTTAAAAAGAAATTCTCTTTTGAAGAGATTCAAAGTTTTTTTTTTTTGGATTACTTATGAGCCTGAAGGTTAGATTGTGGCTGGACAAAGGGCAACTTCTTTTAGATATAAAGAGTCACTTAGGCTTGGTTATGAGAAATGTACCTACTAATCTACTAGATGTGGTTCGAATATTCAAAGATTCTTCTTTATGGCTTTTGAGGCTTTCTTATGTTTTGACATTTGATTGCCATCAAGGTTTGAATGACATACTCTTCAAAGCATAGCTTTTTGGTTGTAGCAAATCCCTTGTGCAGTTTGGATGGTCTTGAGGCAACCCCACAGAGGGTTGCCTTTATACAGTTGTAGCATTTGGGCTCTTGAATGTTAAAAAAGAAGGATACAATATATATTTGTTATATATATATATATATCTTTAATGTGCCTTTGAGATGCTTTTGTTTTGCTTCATCGATGACTTATATTTTCCTGTCTGAGGATTTTATGTTATTAAGCAAATTTAGCCTTTTCTACCATATTTATAGAATGTTTGCAAGAGAACTTCCATTTATCTAATGCAATGATGATGAATGAGGCCATTGAGCTATCAAACAAAGAAATTTCTCTTTTATTATTCTTCTCAGATCTCATATCATAAGTTATGATGGAAAGGCAATTTGGATGGCCTTAACGGTTCTGATATGTAACTTTTTTGGATGGCTTACTGATGTGGTAATTCGTACATGCTTAATATTTTAATTTTAAAGTGTAGCAAACGGAAAGAAAAGGTTTGGGGAGAGCTAGTTTGGTCAAAAACTCTTGTTTTTACTGCTGAGGCAACCATTGCAGCCATCTTATCTTGGAATTTAAGCTGATTCGAATGAGATAAAGAGGAGAATAGGGAGAAATACGGCTGAAGGCCAATATCTGAGCTTCCTCTCCCCCGCTGCCCTTTTATTTTTCTTTTTATGTTTATTGAGGAGCTTCCTTTTAGCTTTGTGTCTTGTAACTTCAGTTAATCTTTCGTATATAATTATGTTTGGGCCTGGATTTGTTTCTGGGATGTTATAGATTTTTGATTTCTTCCTTTGATGTTTAATCTTAACTTATAAGAAAATGTTGCCAGTTGATTTGAGCAGAATCTAAATTACATGATTAGACATAGTGGAATGGTTGTATGCAGCTTTGTCTGAATCGAAGAGAGAAATTATTTTTAGTATCGTTTTCTAATAATCACAGTTTTTAAGGGTCTTCTGTTTCATTTTATCTTTCTTAGAACACACTAGCAGATGTTGTATTGAAATTATTTATGTGAACTGTGAGTAAGAGGGATGGTTGATGCACGGTTAAATTCTCTTTCTTCTACTGCTACTAACGAAGATTTCTATTTCCTTATTCATTGGCTTGGTTGCTGTATAATACTCAAGTCATTCCTTTTTGCTGATTATGTCTGACGCTGTAGTAAGAATAAATGAATGTTTACTGCTTATCATTGCTGTTGCTTAGTTGTGCCGCACTTATTATTGTTATGTTTCATAAATCAGACATGGTCAATAATGTGGTGATGAATTCATATTGGTAGCCGCGTGCTTTGATTTGGGATTCGACAAATTAAAGAGGTGTGTCAGGGCAAGGGAGTGGCAGCAGTCGAATTCTATCACATCATGGGGCTAATTTTATCACATCAATCCTCTCAATTGTCTCTTTTCTGGAGGAGGTTCTGACAAATTAGTCCTTTTCTAATTTTTATTTTGCTAAAATTAATTATTTCTTAAATTTATTATCACGGGCACCGTATTTTAAAAAATGCAGATTAATTTAGCGTTTTTTATTAGAATTTTTGATAAAAAAATAAAATAAAAAGGCGTTTAGTACGGCCAAAATTTTTTTTGGTGGCTTCTTCAAGCCGCCACGTTCGTATATTTAGTAAAAGCAACTGCGTCGATCGAAGTGAGGAACAAACATTTCCGGTCGCCACCTCCTACTACTCCTGTGACCTCCGTCGGCCTCTCCTCCTTCGGCAAGCCGCCGCCGCCGCCTCCTCCGATCAGGCTCGGGCTCGGGCTCGGGCTGATTCGGCTCGATTTGCGCTGAGCCGAGCCTAAATATCAAACTAGGCCCGAAATTAATGTCGAGCCGAGCCTGAGCTAGAGCTGGCTCGCTCAGGCTCGACTCCTTTACACCCAAAGGCTGTGAAGTGGGGAAGGCAGGAAAAGCTACAATTGTTTTACTACGATTCTTCTTTTCTTCCCTCGCTCTATATATGTATTGTGGCGATGATGTGGTGATTTCTTGGGTCGGAATATTTCTCCATTCTCCTCTCTTGTAGTCTTCCTCGGATCTCTTACTTGGGGTTTTGATGGCTTGGCGGCTCGGATGGCCTTAAGGCAACGGTCGCAGCCATTTAATCTTAGGACGGATCCGATGTGGATGAGAAGAGTTGGGAGAATCTCTATAATATGATTGATCAAATTCTTCCATTTTGTCTTTGATGTGATTAATTCGTGAAAAAGAAATTCCTTTTTTTTGTTGTTGAAGAGATTCGATGTTTCTTCTCTCTCTCTCTCTCTCTCTTTTTGATGCTCCCAATGTTTTGGCACTTCCATTATTATTATTATTATTATTATTATTATTATTATTATTTTATATGATCTCTTGCAAGTTTTGAATGACCAGTTGACCACTAGCTCTAAACTCTTCGAAGTATATCTTTTGGCTGCAGCATACTCCTCCTGCAGTTTGGATGGTCAACCATTGCAGCGATACATTATATCTTTAATGAGCCATCGAGAAGCGTTTGTTTTGCTTCATTGATGGCTTCTGTCTTCCTGTGGGAATTTCCATCTATCTAAGGCAATGATGATGGATAAGGCCGTCACTCACCTTGCCATTGAGCTATCTGGCAAGAAATTTATCTTGTTTTCCTGTTCTACTGAGATGCTATATCATAGGCTATGATGGAGAGGCAATTTGGATGGCCTTAACGTTTCTGATATAGATCCAACAGTGGCAAAATCATATTGGTATCCACGGATACAGATGAATATTGGCATCCAAACTAGCCCTCTCAAATTTATTTGTACACGTCTAATAAACTTTAAAGATTAGGCGAGTTTTACCCCATCAAGAAAATCTCAACCTGATACTGAAAAATTAAGTTTATCTGGTTCAATGGTTTTGGTACCGTGGTAAAATTCACTAATGATGGGAGACTTAAAATATATTGTCAAAAACTCTCTTTTCACCCTACAATGAGGCAACCATTACAGCTACCTTACCTTTGGAGGGAAGCTTATTTGAATGATACAGGAGGAGAGAGAAATTTCTTTTTATGACGGTTGATGGCCAATATCTGATGAGCCTCTTTGATCTCTGTTCTTTTATTTTTTTCTTAAATATGTTTCTTGAGGAGCTTCCTTTATGACTCTGTGTCGTGTATTTTCTTGAGATTCTTACTTATGTAATTACGATTGGGTCTGGATTTGTTACTAAGATTTTAGTTGTTGGATTTATTCCTTTGATCTTTAGTGATAACTAATAGGAAAATGTTGTCAGATGATTTGAGCAGAATCTAATTACATAATATGGTTGCAAATCATGGTCTTCCATAGTATTGAAACTACTACTTAGACATAGTCCATCGATTGTATGCAGCTTAGTCTGAATTTTAAGAGTGATTAAATTATTTAGTATTGTTGCCTATATCCTTAAAACGCACTGGCAGTTGTTGATTATGCTATTATAACTTGATCCATTCAAGGTATGTTGGCATATTGAAATTATTTATATGAATTATGAATCAAGGGATGGCTGCTAGTAACTATTGTGAACTACTAACGAAGATTTCTATTTCTATTTTCGTTGGCTCGGCTGAGCTCATTGGTTTGAGCATTTGAGGTCTAGGTATTCTTTTGGTGCTGTATCTACTTAAATCATACCTTTCTACTGATTATATCTGACGTTATAGTAAGAATAAATGGGTGTTTACCATATCACTTCCTTTGTTTAGTTGTCTGGGGAACAAATTGTTTTGCCATGCTTATTATTGTTTTTTTTTTTCCTGGAAGGGCTCTTCAGCTAGAGCTCAGATTTGCTACAAAAGAGAAGAAACTGAGTTTATTCAAAGTTGGACAGATCAGTGTCGTCAAGAATTTGACAAAGCATCCTGATGTGAACAACGACCATCAGTTACTGCAATGCCAATATTTGCTGAGGGTTAGCAAGATGATTTATAAAGTTGTGTTCATAAATTTTATTGTTTTATCTTTAAAAGGATTTCATTCATGGAAGTAACACATTAGAGACATAGCCAATGATGTGGTGATTTCATGGGTCGGAATGCTTCTTTCTCTCTTCTTGTCCTCTTAGGATCTTTTAGGATTTTGATAGTATGGCGGCTCGGATGGCCTCAAGGCTACTACCTTAGACTTTTGATCTTAGGACGGATCTCATTTGGATGAAAGAGTTAGGAGAATCTCTCTAATATGATTGATTAAAGGCAAATTTGAGCCCCATCCTTTTGACGATTTCTTCTAATTTTTTCTTTGATGTGTTTTATTCATTAAAAAAAATTCTCTTTTGAAGAGATTTAAATTTTCTCTTTTTTGTTTTTTTTTTTTTGTTTTTTTTATCATTCAATAGTCTAAAGGTTAGATATCAGTTGGACAAAGGGTAAAACATTTTTTGGATACAGCGGCACTAAGGCTCCATCAAGCTTTAGTTAATACTAAGCTCCTAGTTTAGGCTTCAAGCTATGTATGTTGTCGAACTATTACTGCGATATATACGTTGTTGAGACATTGTTGAAAATTGTCGAGCTGTTTCTTTAAGTTGATTGAACCGTCGAGCTATCAACTTGGCTGAGCCGTTGAGCCAAGCCAACAAATAAGCCATTACTCACCACCAAACAATTTTTCCATAGTAATTGTTTGGGGTTGGATTTAATTCTATAATCTCCTTGGCTGTAAGGAAGGGTATCTACCAAACTTTACTAAAGTTGGTTGTTGATTCAAAGTTTCTCTTCTCTGGCTTTTTTGAAGCTTCCTTATGTTTTGGTGTTTGATTGACTGCAAGTTTTGAATAACCTGTAGCTCAATACTCTTCAAAGCATATATTTTTGGTTGTAACAAATCCCTACTGTAGTTTGGATGGTCTTGAGGCAACCACTATAGTGATACCTAGAGAGGTCATCCTCGCATATCTAGCCTTTGGGCTCTTAAATGATAAAAAGTAAAGATACATTATATTTATCTTTAATGTGCTTTTGAGAAGCTTTTGTTTTGATTCATTGATGGCTTTTGTCTTCCTGTTGAGGATCTTATGTTATTAACCATATTTGTAGATGTTTGAAAGAAAACTTCCATTTATCTGCCGACCTACCTATTTATCTAAGGCAATGATGATGGATGAGGCCATTGAGCTATCAAAAAAGAAAATTTTCTTTTTCTATTCTTCTCAGATCACATACTATAGGTTATGATGGAAAGGCCATTTGGATGGCCTTAATGGTTCCGATATGGATCTAATAGTGGCAATATCATATTTGAATCTGCTTTTCTTTCTTGGATATGGATATGGATAGTAGATTGATGGACTGATTTTTCTTTTTTCATATACCCTACAGTGGTTTGACATTTGGAAAATAGATCGATGAAATTTTTTATGATGTTATCTAAGTTTATAGCATGATATTTGAATATATAATTAAGTCAGATATTATTGGATAGTTTTTGTCTAATTATTTTTACGTCTAATTCACTTTGAAACATAAATATGAAATACATATAGTTTGCTATGTCAGTAAAATTGTTTATCAGTATAAATTAGTGACTTATATATATGGTAATTTGAAAACAGTTTATAGACTATCAAATCTTATAGATAAATTTTTTAGCTTTCCAATTCAATGAATTTAGGAAGACTTATATTTAGAAGTTGCCATTTTGGTTAGCGGTTTTACTGATGTGGTAAAACACAAGCTTTATATTTAAGTTTTAAAGTGTCGCAGACTTGGGAAAAAAAGTTTGGGGAGGGCTAGTTTGGTAAAAAAAACTCTCGTTTTCAAACTCCTGAGGCAACCATTGCAGCCATCTTACCTTGGGAGTGAAGCTGATTTGAATGAGATAAGAGGAAAATAGAGAGAAATACTGCTGAAGGCCAATATCTGAGCTTCCTTGCTCTCTCTGTCCTTTTATTTTTCTTTAATATATTTCTTGAGGAGCTTCCTTTATGGCTTTGTGTCTTGTACTTTTAGTTATTCTTTCATATGTAATTTTGTTTCTAGGATGTTAGTTTTTGGATTTCTTCCTTTGATCTTTAATCTTAACTAATAATAAAATGTTGTCAGTTGATTTGAGCAGTATCTAAATTACATGATTTAGTAGCCAATTGTGGTCTTCTATTGTATTGAGATTACTAGTTAGACATAGTGGAATGGTTGTATGCAGCTCAGTCTGAATTGAAGAGAAGTTATATTTAGTTTTGTTTTCTAATCTCTACAGTTTGTAAGGGTATTTTGTTTCTTTTTATCTTAGAACACAATAGCAGATGTTGATTATGCCAATATAATTTGAAGTTCCATTCAAGGTATGTTGTATTGAAATTGTCTGTGGGAACTATGAGAAAGATATGCTGATGTTATTTCTCTTCCTTTTACTGCTAAGAAAATTTCTATTTCCTTCATTGGCTTGGTGATGTTTCTTATTCAAATCGTTCCTTTTTGCTGATTATATCTGACGTTATGGTATGAATAAATGAATGTTTACTGCATATCATTTCCAATGCTTAGTTGGGTCTGGGGAGCAAATTGTTTTGCCATGCTTATTATTATTCTCTTCTCTTTTCTAGTCCTCTTTGGATATATTGCATATGGTTTTGATGGCATGGCTACTTAGATGGCCTCCAGGGAACAGCCACAGCCATTTGACCTTAGGTTGGATCTGATTTGGATGAGAAAGTGTTGGGAGAATCTCTCTAATATGATCGATTAAAGGTAAATCTGAGCGCCCTTCTGATCATTTCTTCTGTTTTTTCTTTGATGTGTTTAGTTTGTGAAAAAATAATTCTCTTTTGAAGAGATTCAAAGTATCTTCTTCTCTGTCACTTTTGAAGCTTCCCTATGTTTTGGCATTTGATCGCCTGCAAGTCTTAATGACCCTTGGCTCTATACTTGTCAAAGTATATTTCTTTTTATTGTAGCAAATCCTTACTGCAGTTTGGATGGTCTTGAGGCAACCACTGCAATGATACATTATATTAGTATCTTTAATGTGCCTTTTGAGAAGCTTTTGTTTTGCTTCAGTCTTCTGTCTTCCTGTTTGAGGATATTATGTTATTAAGCAAATTTAGCCTTTTCTATCATATTTGTAAGAAAATTTCCATCTATCTATCTATCTATCTAAGGCAATGATGATGGATAAGGCCATTGAGCTAGCAAGCAAGAAATTTCTCCTTTTCTATTATTCCCAGTTCACATGTTATAGGTTACGATGGAAAAGGCAATTTGGATGGCCTCAACTGTTCTTGTATGGATATATTGGCAAAATCATATTTGTAACCACTTCTTTCTCTGATGTGAGTGCAGATATGGATGGTAGACGGATGGTTGGATTTTTCTATTTCTTTTTTATATAGCTTACAATGGTGTGACTTTTTGGATATATCCACATTTGACTTGTCAGCTTAAAAAAAAATATAATGTCATCTAAGAATATAGAGTGATATTTGAATACAAAATTTGGTTGGATATTATTAGATAGTTATTGACTATCTTAAGTCTGCTGCTAGTATTTTTTACTTGTCTAATTCATTTTGAAATTTAAATATGAAACTGAGTTTGTTTTGTCATATCAGTAAAATCATTGATCCATGATAATTTTCAAATACAACATAGGTACTTTGATTTTTAAGAAAATAATTTATGTTTAGAAATTATCATCTCGGTTAGCAGTTTTTATTAATGTAGCAAAATATATTTAGTCTCATATTTAAGCTTTAAAGTGTAACAGACTCATGAAAACAAGTTTGAGGAGGGCTAGTTTGGTCAAAAACTCCTATTTTCATCTAATTTGAGGCAACTATTGCAGCCATCTTACCATTTGAGAGGAGCTGATTTGAATGAAATAAGAGGAGAATTAGAGAGAAATTTCTTTTTACGCGATAGAAGGCCAATATCTGAGCCTCCTTACTCCTCCTGTACTTTTATTTTTCTTTAATATTTTTATTGAAGAACTTCCTTTATGGCTTTGTGTCTTGTAGTTTTAGAGATTCTTTATGTTTGGGTCTGGATTTGTTTCTAGGATGTTAGTTTTCAGATTTCTTCCCTTGGTCTTTAATCTTAACTAATAAGAAAATGTTGTCATTAGAAATTATCATCTTGGTAGCCAATTGTAGTCTTCCATTGTATTGAGATTACTATTAGACATAGTGGAATGGTTGTATGCAGCTTAGTCTGAATTGAAGAGAAATTATTATTTCGTATCGTTCTCTAATCATTAAAGTTGTAAAGGTGTTGTGTTTCATTTTATCTTGGAACACACTAGCAGATGTTGATTATGTTATAACTTGAAGATCCATTCAAGGTATGTTGTATTTAATATTTTTATGTGAACTATTGAGTAAGTGGGATGGCTGATGCATGGTTAAATAAATTCTCTTTCTTCTACTGCTACTAATGAAGATATCTATTTCCTTCTTCATTGGCTTGGTGCTGTATCTTTACTCAAATCATTCCTTTCTGCTGATTATATCTTGACGTTATAGTAAGAATAAATGAGTGTTTACTGTATATCCTTTGCTTAGTTGTATCTGGGGAACAAATTATTTCCCATGCTTTTTATTATTCTTTTTAGTTGAATGGCTCTTCAACTAAAATTCAGATTTGCTCCAAAAGAGAAGAAACTGAGTTTATTCAAAGTTCGACGGTTACTGCGATGCAAATGCAAATATTTACCGATGGTTAGCGAGATGATTTTATAAAGTTAGCTGTGCTCATAATTTTCATACTTTTCATGTTCAAAAGGATTTCATTCATGGAAGTAACACATCAGATATGTGGTCAATTTTTATTTATCTTTGTAAAATTAAGCTGTGGGGAGGGGAAGAACCAGCCAAAGTTTTTGGTGAGGCAGATGAATTGTTGTACTTTTCATTTATGTGCATCTTTAATTTGTCAGAAATTTACATAAATTTTTACATACTATATGCCAAGAAGGTTTCATGCAGAGGAAAGCAGCTATTCAACTCTGTCAATGCTTGTCCTTTTTAATTCCTTCTTTTGTTTCAGAATGTTTTCACTATTTGTCAAAAAATTAATGTTTGAGATGAGTATGAGAATGAAACTTGTAAAACTAATTCTACTTGGAAGGGTTTTTAGTTTCCTCCTCCTCCTATCTTTGATCAATCCAGTTGACCAATCCAACAACCTTGACTAACAGTGATAAGCTCACACATACTGGGATGGAGAACCCTCTATTTTAGAAAGAAACCACCTGGGCAAGTTAAAGGTGTTAATGTTTGAACTACTGCCCCTTTCCATATTCTCTTTTATTTATCATTTATGCGTTGACTCAATTGATTGTGTCAAACTACTTTTGGTAAAATTTTAAAAGATATTATTTTTTGTGATTAATTTTAGAGAGAAAAAAAAAGATTAATTTTTTCTAACATCGTTCCAGAACAGGAGATATTTGAAGAAGTTAAACTATCACAAAAAAAAATAGATAAAGTAGGGAGATGTAAAAATTTACTATAGAGTTTAGAATTCTAGGTGTAATTAATCCCAAGTTAAATTAAAAAATCATCGTTCAAATTCTTTTCATGAATGTCTGTAAACTTTTTTCTTCTCATAATTCTGGTAATTATCTTTTAATCAACATTTACTGCACTGTGATCATTGTTAATGCATGGTCTGCATCAAAGTACAAAAAGAGGTTCATGAACAAGATAGTTGGCACTAATTATCCCATACACGTTCAGATATTGTTTCTCTTCACCAAATTATGAAATTAAAACATGAACTAAATAATTCTCAACAAGAAAGTATGCACACTTCAGAATAAGCAAAAGCTATATCATCATAACTTGAGGAGCTAAATGACCACAGCTAATGGATGCATTCATATTGTTATTTGTCCACCAAGAACGGTTATATAAAACATAGCAACATTCAGTAAAGACAACAGCTTGTATTGTACAAAACTCCAAACTGGCAGATCACTCAACTTCTTCCTACTCACCATCTCCTCTACTGCACTCAGCTGACCAATTTACTAGAAGATAAGATAATAACAAAGGGATCTTCGACATTGAAATGGCATAAGAATACAAACTTGAGTTCAGAATCATGGGGGGAATCTTCGAGAGATTCAAGAATTACGAACCACTGAATGAGGACCTCCTCACATACAAGTACTTAGTGAGTAGAGGTCACATCCCAGGTCCCCATCCATGTAAGCAGTAGCATCTTCGCGGTCCTGCAATGCCGAAGATAATGCAGTTAGGTTAATAAAATTACCTTATCGCCTTTATGTAGTTATTCATTTGAAGACTTCAAATGACCCGTAGATAATAATTCAAGATAGCACTTCTCGTGCTTATAAGTATTTAGCAAATATCTTACAATTGAATGTCAGAATGTCTGGTTGGTTTCAAGTCTCTTAGTAAACATATTTGCTTCCAAATTTGATAGATTAAACTATAATGTAATGGGAACATAGTTATAAATTGTAGCATCATTTTGGATCAAAGTATTCAATCAACTGCATCCCAATGTGATATGGAAATCAACAAGAAAACACATGGTGATTAAATTGCACAAGTCAAGCATCAATATAAATGCTCAGAAGGAATGAAATCATCAGTTAATCAGTGCATCTAAGTAACAAAGCCGAGGAGTATTAATATTAATCAATAGAAACTCAAGATTTCAACTACAAAATTAGCAAGTAGTAGACTGTGGTGAGTAACCGAGATGCTATGTCAGGCATTCTTCTTCAACCTAATTAACAAAAGGACTTCATGCAAAACAGAAATACCAGAGAACAAATCTGCCAAAAAATTTCACACAGGCAACACCATATAATAAGGACACCGCCTGCTTTTAGCTAAACTCTATATACTAGTTGCAAACTGCTATGATCTGCTTCATTCTAGCAAATGAACCGAGTTTGACTCAACTAATCAGTCTACTTCTCACAAATGATTATTTGGTGATTACGAAGTTCATTGAGGTGGATTACTTAAGAGTTTACAAATTACAAGTATATTTATCATTATATGAGACACCACTAGGAAATCCACTACACTTGCTTCACAACCAAAGAAAAATGTGAAGGTACTAATTGGTGCACTCAACAAAGATTAACATCAATTGAAAGAAATAAAGAGGATAAGGCTTACTGCTCAAGACGAAACAAAGATGACAACAACAAAGTCTTCCCAGCTATTTCAGGTCGACAATATGAATCATTCTTCTCCATTAATCTCTATTTACAGCATCAATTTGTGTCAAATCAAGTGCTAAGGAATGCTGGACCACTTCTAACAGTGTTTGGAATGCTTTTATTAGAACTATTGATGCAAACACCAAATTTTAAAATCTATTAGTGTTTTAAACTCTTGCAGTTTTCCTCAACTTGATCTATTATAAGATCTAGAACCAAACAGTTTCAGAAAAATGGCAGCACACAATTTGGATTGTGGATGAGATAATATCTAGGTTCCAGTCAATATTGATAAATGCTCATGACCCAGCAATCATTCTTGCAATATACATAAATTATGGGGACAAGCACCCCAGCACTAGAGTGCCATAAGAGAACATAATTTATGTCTTCTGATTGTTTGGCAGTAGCCATTTCAAATATATTGATCTCTTAAATGTTAACACGTGTTACCAAGATATTTCTATATTTGAGTCTGAATATAAATAGAAGGTTGGCCTTTAATCCTATAATATATTTTGATGAGAAAACAATCCTGATTTTCTTCGGCCACTAGAAACATAGAACAGTATAAATTTAAGCCTAAATGAGGCTCAGTGAAACACTTTTTCATTCATTTCAAATGTTTAACAAGTTAACTTTCTATATACTTCTTCAGGTTGGAGACAAGCTTTCAGATATTATCAATCTCCAAAAACTGAAGGTTCCACTATGGGGAAGCTTAATTGTGAAATTTATAATAGAGACCACCTATAACAGTGCTACCAGACAACTAGCATGACAACAATACTCACATCAGTAACTACTGATTGATAAGAAAAAAGAGATGGAAAGACTAAGGGCCATACCGACTTAAGCATAGCATTCACAAGATCATCCAAGCTGCAACCAAGGCCATTCTGTGACCTTGTTGTTTCCAATGCAGAGTCATCCTTGTAACTAAGCAGATCTTCATTTGTTGACCTGTTAACTCTGCAATCTTGTGCAAGGACTGGAGTGCTACAAAAGCCACTATTCAAGGGGTGCCCCTGAGCAATAGGATCATTTAGATGAAGATTTGGCAATGAAGAATTCAAAGAAGAACTAAACATAAGATCAGTGTTATGGGTATGATCCTGTCTCTGCTCCTCCAAATTCTGTTTTGAGTTTGCTGAGTTTCTGAAATTAAAGGATGTTGAATTTTCATCAAAGCTCGGGATAGGAATCGCGCTTCCACTAAGCGAAGCTACTTGGTTTTGTATATCCTGTCCTATCATAGCATCATGCAAACGAGATGCTACTAAACCACGGGGAGTTTCGCCAAGAAGGTCACCATCCATTTGTGAAGCTGTTGGAGTAATATTTCCTCCAAGATTACAAGGAGTTATACCAGGATGACTTACAGAGTCATTTATACGCAAAGTGCTGGCTGGATACTTTGAAGAAACAGAAGCTTGCCAAGTGTCATTACATCTTCCAATATTGGTAAGTTGGGTAGACTCACCAAGATTAGTCTTGAAAGGGTCTGAGTCTGAGAAAGGAATTCTAACAGAAGAAGAATAATTGCCTAGTCCCCCAGACAGTATCTGCATCCTATCTGCTTGTGGTAACAGAGAGTTGTTTGCTGTATTGGCAAAAGAGTTAGCCAGTCCACTGGCAGGGAAACCAGAAGGGAAGTGTTTGCTTGCTTCCTGCATTACCCTGGGCTGCTGCATTGACATAGGAACCCCTTGAAGCAGACTCCCTTGATGCATTCCGGATAGACTAGTGGTTGGAAGTTTCTCTAACTCATTTGAACTGTTGTGGGTTCGGCCTACTTGAATTGTCTGAGAAGGAAGCAAGCCATGCACTCCAAACACTGCTGGAGTATTCATCCTACCAAGAAGTCCGTTCGGTTGGACAGATGCAACAGCAGGCAGCTGTCTAGATCTTCCCAGTGCATGATAGTTTCTGAAACTTTCGAATGAACCCATATTGATATATGAGGAGCTTCTTCCTCCTAAAGCTGCAGCTAGGTTGGCTTGTTGACTTGTTACAGCACTGAGCCGTTTCAGGTAAAGCCTATACTTCTGGAACCACAAGATGAAAGAGGGAAGCAATCAGCTCCATAGAAAAGTAACAAACATTGAATATCAAATAGGTTAGTCAGTTAATCAACATGTAACAGGTAATAGATAGTGTAGTAGGACCACTTTCATTAACAAACAAATGGCCTTAAACAGATTACATAATGACTAAGTAGGACAGTGCTTGATGGATTGCAGAGCTTCAGAACAACGAGTTTCTTGCAGAAACTGTCTCAGAGCTAATGTAGCAAGTGAGATCTATTATAGTTAAATATCCAATGAATTACTCTGATCATAGATCTGAATACGTATTCCAGCCTAAAATATATGGTAGAGATGGTCTAGGGATGAAAATTGAAAAATCATGCCTGTAGATGGCTTGCGACATTTTCTCTTGTTAGCTTTTCCACATTCATAAGGTCCAGTATCCTTTTGGGAACAGCCTCTGCATGGATAAGGGTAAAAAAAAGAGAGAAATTATGGATAAAACTTGAGCTACTATCAAGCAAAACTATCAAAAGGCAGCAGCATGATCGCAGCAATATAAGTTATGAAATGGAAGTTCTTACTGTCAATGCCTAATTGATTAACAGCAGCAACAAACTTGCGGTGCAGCTCAACAGTCCACACAACCCTTGGCTTCTTTTGGTTTGATGGATCTTCATTCTCCGCACTATCGTCAGAATCATCATCCTTTTCTTCATTCTGTTCCTTCCTCTTCTTGTTAAGCTTTCCACTGCGATCAGCCACACCCTGCTCACCTTCAGAATCCATAAGCTGGGTGTTTTGAGCATCCTCCCCACTATCAAAGTTATTGTGCTGTCCAGAATCAAACTTCCTCCTCCTGATGACATGTTGCCATATGTTCCTAAGCTCCTCAATCCGCACAGGCTTTAACAAATAGTCACATGCTCCATGAGTTATTCCCTTCATAACAGCTTGGGTTTCACCATTTGCCGACAACACTGCATGAATGAATAACTTTGGTAAGTTCCAAAATTATGACATTCATAGATTCATAACTTTTCTAGATGTCATGCAATAATGGATATTGTTCTTTTGCTAAGATATCAACTTGCAAACGTAAAGTACAGAACATCATAAAATTCCAGATCCTGTCAAACGAAAATCATGTCCCTACTGTCAGTTGAACTGTTTAATGCTCAACAACCACAGAAAATGTAAAGAAGGAAAAGTGAAACAAATTCTCATATTCACTAAAAATCTTACTAATAACAGGAAGATCCATTTCAAGGCCAACATGCTCCAGAAGCTTGAACCCATCCATGTCTGGCATGTGGACATCACTGATAACCAGATCAAATCTGTCCCTGTTCTCCCTCAACATTCTCAAGGCGGTGATTGCCTGACCAGTTGTTGTAACTGAAAGAACACATAAAACTAATTAGTCCTCAGATCCCAATCCTTATCTTGAAACCAAAAATAGGAAGGAAAAAAAGAAAAAGATTCAACTTTTCTTCCAATTCCACCCAAAAGTACAACAAAAATAGGAGCAAATTTAGAGGGAAAAAGTCTTTTCAGGGGGGGAAATCGGTGATTAGCGACAAAAGATAGACGCAAAGACCCATTCATTTGACTTGAAAAAAAAAATAAGAAAAAATAATAAAAGGAAGAAGAAGAAAAAGGAACAACCATGATATTGGCATCGAATCAGGAGAGCCTCTAACAACATGAGGCAAGTGGGATCATCATCCACGGCCAGGACACGCATGCCCACAGGAAACTGATCTCTGTATCCACTCTCCTTCCCCATGCTCCCGTTCCTCTCCTCAATAGTCATCCCCTCAATAGCAATTCCTCTCACCAGGAGGGAAACCAAAGAGACAAAGAGCAGACCCAAATCGCCAAATCTTCTGACAACCCTTCCTGCGCTATCTTACACCTCAAAGGACCCCCCCAAAAAGCTCTCTTCTTGACCTCCTCACCTCCCTTGATAAAACCCAGAAACAAGTCCAAAAACCAAAAAACAAAATGGTCAAAGAGCTCACAGGAGAGAGAAAGGCAAGAGCTTTGGATGGAATCAGAGAAGAGGAGTAGGCTATAAACTCAAGAGAGAGAGAGAGAGAGAGGGACAGAGGAAGAATGTTTGAAGAAGAGATGGGTGTTAGGGGAGAGTGGAGGAGAGGGGAAGGGGGAAATGGGGAAATGGGGAAAGCAAAGCAAAGCAAAGCAACAAAGTATTGGGATTGGGATGAATTGGAGAAGAGCCACAATTCTTCAAGCACCCAACAAAGATAGAAACTTTTGCTCCCTCTTTTTTCCTTTTTAGATGTTAACGCTAAAATTTCTTCTTTGCCATCAAGGAGACCCAAACAATAATTTCTTGGAATTCATAGTAAGGCTGGGATCTAGGAAGCTATGTGTATGTATGTGTGTGAAGAGAGACAGAGAGAGAGAGAGGAAGAGAAAACTAGACAAAAGTAGTCCCTGTCTCTTTCTTTTTTTTCCTTTTTATGTTCTTTTTAGACCTCCATTTTCTCACTCATGTAGGGTGTAACACAAACTAATTATCATAAAATGGGCTAAAAAAAAAAGAAGAAAAAAAATTAGTAAGATTTAGTCAAAAGCAATATAGATTTATCTCAGGCCAAGTTGTTTGTTTCTTTTCTTTTGCCTACTTTTTTGGGTTGCTTAGATTGTACAGTGAAAATCTTGTAAATGACCAAGATTCATTCATAGATGAAGACATAAGGCATGCTAGTTATCTAATCATACTAACCCAATGTCAACCAAAAGGCCCTCATCACTAGTGACATAAAAACACCCAGGTTTTATTCCCAGACTCCTACTCACCGGGCATCCATGGCCTACCATTATAATAATTATAATAAAAAACACAGAGGAAGAAGCAAGCAAAGTGACAAATTTCCTATCTTATGTTTCTAAGTTTACTCTCCTTGTATGATTGTGTTCTAAATGCACCCCCCTCCCCCAGATATCTCATCTAATTATGCATCAATTTAGGTAGGCTAATGTCATATGTAACTAACTGGCCACACACTTAGAGCTCTTTCGGTGCAATATGGGCCCCTTATTTTTTTTTATTTTTTTTTTGCATAACCTAAGTCACTCAAAAAGATTTGGAACCACATCTACAAGTTGATATTTTTGATATGATTGGAGGAACCAAAATGACCTTTCTAAAGTTAGCTTCCACGAGCTAAGGGTATCGAACGATAAAATGATTCACGAGAACAAATTAGGGCATCTCGGTGCACAAGACGTCTGCTTCTGAGGCCTTATTATTTTTCAAGCGTAGTCGTATCGATCTTAATTGTTAAAAGAGAAAATACTAAATTAGGTTTATCTTTTTTTTTAAAATAGCAGTACAGTGTATCTATTAACAGATATGCACCATTAAATTACGGGGATTTGGTTAATTTAATTATAATTTTCCTATTTTGGTCCTGGTGCCTGCCAAAGTAAATGGCGTAATGGCGGAGTTCGTAATTATACCGAAGTTACCGTTGCGCTCTACAAAAACCCAGCGTCGTTTTGGTAATGCGAGCATAGATATTTCTATGCGGTCACGCATCGGACGGCCGAGCTGCCCGCATGGAAGGTTTTTTATATACGCACACAAGGGAAAGGGGGCCGTTGGCGATAGGACGAGGGGGAGCTCCCGTGACGGCACGTGGCGCGCGCGTTGGTCGCCACGCTCCCGGCTTGAGGTGGGGCCCGCGTGAGGGTCACGGTGCTGGTCATGTGGCCGAGTCGGGGGGATTTTTGGAAGAAGAAAAGGAGAGAAAAAAAAAAGGGGAAAAAAAGGGCGGGAAGGAATCCTTCTTCTGACGCTGCTGAAGATTCCATTCAGACGCATGTACTCGGGGGGCGGAGGCCAAAAAAAAAAAAGTGGGACCCACTTTCGGAACTTTAGGGGTTAATAGTAAGGGGGGCCCACAGGGCGGCACCCACTCTGGTTGGACACAGAAGGTTATTTTTTTGGGGGGGGGGGACTTTGGAGGAGTTACTTTTGGTGGTCATACTTGTGGGTGTGGTGTTGGATTTCCTCCCTTTGGAGAGTAATGGCTCGCGTGCAAAAGTTTAATTTTTATATATATTATATATAATTTTTGTTCTCTTTTTGCTACTTTTTCTCTTTTAGCCCCCCACCCTTTTCAAATGAACGAGAAAAATTACCCCCTTTTTATGTCATTTTTCTTAAAAAATAAAAAAAAGAGCAGTTAGGTTTATTACATTTTAAACCTTTTGAACTAAGGCGGCTTGAGCTCGGCTCGATAAAGTTCAATTAAAATTAGATGAATAAGATTGGATTTATAATTATTAATTCAAATTAAATAATAAATAAATTTTGATTTGGTTATATTAAGTGTAGATAATTTAATATTCAATTTATGTTTGATTCAATGGACTCCAATCATGCTCGATTTGAGATTGATTTCAAAATAGGATCTAGTTCGGCTTAAGTTCTAGCATAGGCTCGAGTTGAATTTAATCAATTCAAGCTTGATATTATAGGTTAGTCTTGAAACTAATTTTAGTCCACGTTGGATAGGAGCTCGGCCTAGTTACAACCCTATCTCTATCTAGATAGGCAACTACGAGCTCACTACTGAGTATGATTGGGACAGTCAGATGCATGTGACAAATATATAGATTGTATTAGATTGCACATTAGGTGGTGGCTAAAATCAAAGGACCTCATACAAAGCTTAGATACTAAAAGAAATCTCGGCAAAACCGCTTTAGCAGCACCTTAGGATGGCATAGCCAAGAAACCTAAGAAACAGAAGAAATGGGAGAAAGTGAGGAAGAAATCGATGCAGAAACAACTTCCGAAGCTCATGAGCTTGGTCTTACTTCACTTCACCGTCGGAGAACTTTGTGATGATCGTCAGAGCTATGCCATCTTTGCTTAAGACATTAGATAAACTGGATTAGAAGTATCAGTCATCTGAAAATTTGTAACGATCCGAACCGTTAGATGTACGGCATTACGACCTCACCTTGATGAGCTTTTTGAGATGGTAGGAAACAAAAGAGCTCATAAAATCCTAATTAAAATCCCTAAGATACTATCTCTAGAATCTTCGACAAATAAAATAGTAAATAAAAAAAGAAAGAGTTATATTTTATACTAATAGATAGGGATTGGATTCCATAAACTTATTTGGCTACAATTCCAACTCAAATTAAGATCCGAAGGTTAGTCTAACTAATAAAAAAATTATAGCACCTAAAAGCAGTGCCTTAGATTCAAAGACGGCCAAATTTTTTACAAGCTAATGGTTAGGTTTATCCATGATCTACTTTGACTCAAAAATCTAGTCTCATTCGCGTCACGCATCACCTAGTTTAACAAATTTAAAGTAATTTAGATATAAAAAAACAAAAGAAGGGTTTCCTTTGGGTCTACAATGATTAGTAGCATAATATAAAAATTTTAACCCACTAATCCCCACTTTAATTTAGACGTATATTTAATGACAAATGGATGTAGAATATTCTTCCCTAAAGTTAGGGTGAGTGCATAACCACGCTTGCATCGACTTATTTATTATATATATATATATATATAGAATCAATTTGGCATACATGCATTCATATTGTCCATATTGCTTCATTGCCCACGCAACCATTTATTATTACTTCAATCCTTTTCATGGGTGTTTGGGAGAAAATAATAATAATAATAATAATAATAATATATAATATCATATGATAATTACATTATATTTTACTTTTAATGACTCAAGAACACCCCACAATATAGTTTCCCAGCAGTTAATGGAATAGAAAATATTTCAAATTTAAAGGTGTTCAAATAAATTTCCAAAATTTATTACATCTCTGCTATTTTTTAAATTTATTTTTAGTGATTTGACTAGCTACTTTTTAATCTTAGACAATGGTTTTATTTAACTTCACAAATGAAATTACATAGAAAGTACTCCTGAGATAGTTTTTAACTTAATATACAAATAACCAAATTTACTAAAATACCCTGAAAGGAAAATATTTTTGAAGAAGTTTGAATTTTTTAATGGTACTTGAGGCAAGAGTATTTTAAAAGTTAAATAGAAGGGTAAAGGAAAGACAAAGGCAATTTTGGTATTTTAGAAAGTAATTTATTAGTGTCCCTAATGAAATATTCATATTTAGATACTGTTTTGTTAGTTATTAGTTGGTTTATGATAATCATATGAAATTTGTAGGCACAAATGAGAGGGTTGAATAACAAAATCACTAAAAATACGGGGCGTAATTTGATAATTTTTTTTAAAAAAAGAAATAAAAATTATAGATGATTGTATAAACTTTTTTACCCGATCAAATTTCAAATTAAAGATTTGACAAATATATATATTTTTATTATATTTTTATTATCTGAAATTAAATCAGTATTATTTTTGATGCGTTAGAAGGCTTATCTAATTCTCTACAATTTTATCTCTAATAAAGATCTAACTATGATATAATTTCCGTCGTGTTGATCTATATATCCAACGATCACCGTTACATCCAGCATCGAGATCCGTGCCCATAGATTAGTGTACACAAAAGCGTAGTTCATTGCATCTAATACACAAAAGATTACTTGCTTAATAAAAGAAAGTTGCACACCTTTGCATGCATGATCACCTTCCCTTTGATTTTTAATGGGGGCAGAGGCGTGTACGTTACTTTGTTACTTTTATAATTTCTTTGTAGACTAAAGTTGTTACTAACTACGATATACTTTGTTAGCAATATAATATATATATATATATATATATTGACAGTTTATTATCTTTGATCAGTGCATTCTCAAACTCTTTTCTTTTCTCTTTCCCTTTCTTAAAAGCCCAAATCTAGGGTTGATTCCATTAGAATCAATTGATTCCTGTGTAAAGAAATAGTTTTTTAATTGGAAGACCAAGTTCCAACTAGCAGACATTCCTAGTCATTGAGTGGCAATTGAATGAACAAAGACATCACAAATTCTTGGCCTAAACTAGTTTACCTATACTTATTTTTTAAATTTGTAGTGTTTGGTTGTAAACTAATATAATGATGTAATAATTATATTTAATATAATATAAATAACGTTAACAAATTTAGGAGATATTTTAATAAATAACTAAAAATACTCTTTACTGTGGATCGATGGATGAAGAGAAGAGAGAGAAGAGTGACTGAAATAAGTTGGTTGATTGCTATACTAGAATAAGCTTATGTTTATTATTCCGCAACTGGTCGGAGTTAATCCGACCTGTATGGGAGGAAACAAGAAACTCTAACAAGAGAAACAAAAGTTGAAATATAAGACAATTTATTTTGTCCTCATGGCCATGATAATAAGATTTATTTGCTCTTAGTTTTGCATCTTTTTGGTACAAGATATTGTCTTCATTGCAGCAAGTGCAATACCAACTTGTTTCCTCCAATACTGGTTCTCTTCATTGCAGCAAGTGGAAGAACAAAGGAAAGAGGCATTGAATCTTCTAGTGGTTTCTAGAAGACTAAAACTTGTTTGAATCATCAAGGATAAGAAGCAGAAGAGAAACACTGCATTGGATTGGTACAGGATGTGTAGAAGAAGGCATTGAATTTCTTAGAAACTCACAAATGATAGCTGGAATACTTGGAGAACATTTGCTCTGAATAGTATAGTTACAAAAAAAAAATGGCACAAGATGGAAATGTAATCAAAGATGAGTATTCAGATGACAAAAGGACAACAAACTTACATGCAGGAAGGAAAGAAAAACAAAATGCTTTCCAGGATCTCTAAAACCTCATGTTGCCTTTCGATTCACCTTGAGGTATGGTAGAGCACCAATCACATTGTCGTAGTCACTCCGGTTAACTGGGTGCTGTTGACAAAATATCAAAATGCATCAGAAAGCATATCCCAGTATTTGCAAAAAGATTTTACATAACATGCCACTGAAGTCGCAGGATTACTCTTTTTAATACGAGAAATCAGGGTGAGAATAGATAAGGAGCAGGAGAGAAATATCTTGAACTTAAAAAAACTTGGTATGCTCCTCTACTGGTAATCATATATTTTCAAAAGGAATATCTAAGTAATGAAGAACTTGTGCTGTATTGCAGACATCCCTGAATAGTAACAACGGTAACTTGAATGATAAGGAATACAAAGCTTAATTGATCAAATATTATCCTATATCAGTAAAATTAAAGTTTTGAAACCTACTGATATTCTAATGAAGGGTACCAAGAATGTCTTCACACATATTAGAGGTTAACATGCCCATTGTATACTAAGATCTAAATCCTAAGTTCCGAACAACCTTTTGTAAGACAAGTAGGCAACTGAAGCAAAGCCTCCTTTCTGTTGGAAATCTTGAATCAAGCTGCTCTTTTATGATAGCAATACACCAACATCCAAAGATAGTAATAATGAAGCTAAATTACAAATCGGAGAAGTTTCCTAAAGAACAAGCCAATATTCGCTAAATCCCTGCTGCTTTATTTGAAGAGTAATAATAAGTCTAAATTGAAATTTCCTGCAGATGAAGATGCATTTAGATTTTTTTTTTCTCAGTAACACTGTTAAAGATATCTCATTGTCTACTGAACCTTTTCTTCTAAACCTTTTTCTCACGATTTGTAGGCAATAAAAAATGTATCTTAACATCTCGAATTCAAAGTCAAACAAGGTTCAGCCTTCATAATAACCTCAATAAAGAATACAAGGTAAATTTCCAAAGGATTTTTACATTTAACTGTTTAAGCTATTTCTGTTTCCAATATTTGCACTACACAAAAAATTGGACACACAATGTTAAAAGGGTATAAATATGGCTATCGATTATCATATTGTGCAACAACCATACTTACAAAGTTCGGGGAGATGGATATCGGTCACAAATTTTTCAATAAAATGATTTTTTTTAACTTCTTCTATAGTTATTTGGAGGGTCTTAATGAAAGAATAGGAACAGTGGGAAGATCGGCAGACAAATCTGACACAATGATGTTAAGATCTTTGAACCCTTATCATTTATTTTACTCCTCATAGTAATTTCATATATATTTTACCAGTAACATTTTCCACTTTGTAGGTTCCACAAAACCAAAACGAGAAGAGAAGAATTGGTGTACAGGATTGACATTGAGGAACATATCCACAGAGTATACTAATGAAGAGAAAACCCAACGACATGGAAGCAATGGGATGGTCATATATATAAGCTCCAGTGCTTATTATTACTCCATCCCAATACTTACTGCCTCCTAATTTTTTTCAGCTGCTTCTTGCCATACACAAGAACCTCCTTCAATTACCTTACCTTAAAGGAAACTTTGACCAGGAAAGATACTTGTGAAGATGGAACCAAATATCCTTGACTCCACTAGCTGTACGGATAACATCTAGAACAAGGGTGAACGGATCTTGGAGGAAGCTTTTCACTAAAATGCACTAGATGCAAAGAATGAGAAAAGAGAAAAAGAAACTGCAAGCAGTTTCTAAAGGGTCTAGTAAAGATAAATAAATATCATATTCACATATTTATAGGGATCAATTTTGGCTTAAAAGTGAAAACCCCAATCAGGGATGAAAACTGAAACAATGAAGAGGAAAAATGATAACATTAAAGGAAAGAAAGCTACAGATTTAGTATCTACATGCTTAAAATTTGCTAAATATTGAAAAGCCTTCAAACTTTAGAATAATGTTGTAGCGAAAAGTGATATGAAACTAACTGCTGCTCATATCATGCCTCATGTGGAAACATATTATAACTCAGCTCTGCATCTACAGCTAATTTGGATCTTTAAAATAATCTTCAAGTTTTAAGTCTAATTCTAGCAACAAAATAAAAGAAATTATTGATCATAAAATAAACAGCGCAGCGGACAATGAAACCTTACTGTTTGTTCATGCAATCCTCAAAATGTTAGTGAAACCTGATTCAACTATGCATCCAAAGCTAATTTGGGTCTTTAAATGACTTCCAAATTATATGTTTAATTCATTATCAAATAAACAAGGCTTAAAGTATTATGAATGATTGAATGATTAAGAAATGAGGTTATATTTGTTGCATTCATTATTGGAGCATGCTATTACTTAACCAACATTCTGAACTTTAAGCATAGACATTCCTACAGACTCATCAATTAGTCTCACATTCTTGTCTGAAATAGTTCCATGAGACCAGTAGTATAAAGTGTTAAACTAGAGATACAACAAATTCACCTTCTTAGGAAAAAAATTCAAAAGAGCAAAAGAAATAACTCTCTTATAATTTAGACTTGTAATTAAAAGATTCAATTAATAAATGAAACCAACATGATGTCACATTGAAAAAAAGAGAAAAAAAAAGGGATCAGTGAGTAATATGCACTCTTGGAAAATGGGAATTTTATGCACCAAAATTTTGGTTCCCTCCATCTCTTAGAAGGATCCATACCCTCATCAGATTATCCATGTTATACTTTGTGTACTGGCTAAAAATAACAGTTTGCTTTTGGCTGGTCAGGTTTGCAGGTGAAGAAGGTAGGGTGTCAGACTTATTCCATGGACAGAGGACTGAGGATTTTATTTGTTTGGATGAAGATGGTGAAGATTAGAAACTATAGGAAGAAAGGAATATAGTACTGTTTTTTCTTTTCTTTTCTGTAGCAATTTTTGAGTTCTCCAAGAGAATGGAATCAGGATGGTGTTTCAAATTTTCCAGAGAAAAGGGAAGAAGCTTCAATACCTATCGAGAAACTTATGAGTCTTGTGAAATTTCATCTTATTGTCTCTCTGAAATCCCATAACTAAAGTGTCCAACAATTTTCTTAGCTGCTTCTCGGGCCTCCTATTTACAGAAAATGTACCATTCCTTTTTGCTTCATAAAAGTGACAGCGGAATGGAAATATTGAGAGGGACCAACAAGACAGAGCAAGAGAGGATGAGGGTGGGATAACTGGAAAGAACTGAAGTAATTAGAATCTTCAGCTTCCAGTTTTTGATCTCATTTCATTACTAGTAGCATAACCTTAGATGCATACAGATGTTAATGCTCAAGATCATTTTACAGAATAAAGAAATCATACAAGGGTTTAGCGAGTTATTCTTCTTCAAACAAACCAGTGCCAGAGAAATCAAATTAGAAACATTAGCTTCATCCTCCTAAAGAAGAATCTTCATTAAGAAGGTAAGTACTTTTTAGTCCAATAGTCAACTAATCTGCATTTAGTCTCAGTGAGTTTGAGGAAGCTGCAGGATTTTACCACAATTTAAAGCTAAAATTTTTCTTACCCAAATAATTCTACAGAAGATAAATTGGAAAAGAAGTGCTCACCATCTTGGAGAGACGCAGCTTCCTCTTGGTGTTCTTCTTTCCCAACAAGTGCTGCTTCCCAGCTCGCCTCCTCACTATCTTCCCTCTCCCCGTCACGCGAAACCGCTTCGCCGAAGCCTGAATCCAAGAATCCGAGACATGGGTATTCCTCGCAATGGATCAAAACACAAACATAACTATAAAAAATCGAACCTTGTGGGTCTTCCTCTTGTACCCCTTCTCGGCGAAGACGGTGAGAGTGGAAGGCTTCTGAGGGGAAGAAGGGAGCGGAGAGAGGTTGGTGGGGAGAACTAGAGGAGACCCAGAGAGGGATTTGGAGGAGCTGAGCTTGTTCTTGAAGGAGACCGCCATTGGAGAAGAGGAGAGGCGAACGCCATGGGAGCCAAGAATTGGAGGTTGGAAGGAAGGAGATAACCTTGTGAAGCAGAGAGAAAAGGCCATTCTTTTTTTTCTTCTCCTCTGTTTCTTTTTTGGCTCTCTTCTTTGGTTTCCTTATCACTGCCGCTTTGCCTTCTTCCACCGAAGCCTCAAATTTTCTGTGGATAAAGAGACGAAGGGTCGCAGAAATGGAAAAAGAGAAATTTACAAATTACACCGACTATTTTGTATTTATTATCAATTACATCCTCACTAATAAAGTTTTTTCTTTATCCACTTTTATTTACTTCTATTGCTTAAAATACACTTTAGTTAAATTTTAACCTGATATTAACTAATTTAACAGTACAAAATGGGAATGTATATATATATATATATACACTATATCTTACTCCTATGTATTTTGACTCAATGTCATTTGCTCCTCTATAAAAATATAGGATAAATTGCCTCTAAACTTAGGGCTTGGGTTGGCTTATTTAGTTGATAAAAAGTAAAGTTAAAAAAAAAATTTGGAAGTAAATTTTTATATTGAATTGTAATTTATTAGTACTTCACGAAAGGTTTGAAGGTAAAAATATTTAAATAAATCACTGATAAGTTTAGCTATTTATATGTAAACCGCTTATAAGGTTTGTGTTTTATTTCGTTAACTTGTAGATATAAATGCTAAGTTTATTAGTCTTTTTATCTTAAAGTAAAACGCTAATCTATCAACATTTTATCAATAGCTAAAGTGAAATATACATCTTTTCAATATTAAGACTGAGGTACGATCTACTTTTAAAAAGTTTAAGATATGACTAATTTGGTCAAAATCTTCACAAATATGTTATAGAGGATATTCTACACATCATAACATTTATAAGGATAATATAGGATTCAAAAATATTTTTTATTTATTTAGAGTTAGGGAAGTATCATTCTCTTCTGATAAAAATATTAAATGAGCCCAAAATAAAATTTATAACCTATGGTTTTTAGATAACCTATGGTTTTTAGAAGAGATGATATATATAGTTTCAACAATTTGTCACCTTCTCTTTAACAAAAGTGAAAAGTAGCCCATAGTCATCACCTTTATTTCCCAAAAGTCAACCATAGCTTTATTAGGGTTTGGTCACCGTCCCCCTTTGATGAGATGGCTTTCCTCGCCATCGGCAACATTCCCTTCCGTCTCTTAGCTCGAGTGCTAGGGGGAAGGAAGAACTCGTAGTTTTTTCTTTTATTCTTCATTTCCTCTCATTTTTCATCTACCTTGTCTTCTACTCATTCTCTCCCTTTTCTTTCTCTTTCCCATGGTAGACGAGGTCGTTGGGTTCTCGTCGCTGGGTCTTGTGCGAGGTGTGACGGGGCTTGATCCAAGATGGTCAAGCCCATATAACCATCTTGGACCCCAATCTTCGCTCTCCTCCTCCTCCTCCTCCTTCCGCCTTCGTCTACATTTCCTCCCCTCGGTAGCACCACCACCATCTTAGCCATCCTCCTTCCCTATTGTCGCAACTGATTATGCTTTGCCCCGTTCCCTCCACTAATTTCCTCCTTTCGTCTCCCCTAACCCATCTTCTTTTGTGTTGTAGTCGTCTCTGACTATTCCCCTAGTACACTCAATCGTTTAGGCCACTAGCTTAACTAATCTGCGCATACCTTAAGCTTGCAACCTCCGCTCCATTATCTTGATTTGCTCATCGTCTTGTTGATTTTTCCCTTGCATACTTGCTACTATTATCATGGTATAGTCATCGCTTCCATGGGTGGCTCTTCCATGGTTCATCGGGTTGCTTGGTTTTAACTGGTTTGTTATTATTAGGCTAGTCGGTTCATTGTGTTGATTAGTCACTGTGTTGGGTCTAGTATAGATAAGAAGAGCCATAAGACGCCGACTAGCAATATGTTGTGTTTTGAGTTTAAGTACTTCTTTATTATGTTGTGTTTATAGGCTAAGGAAAAGGCTTGCTCTAGATGTCCTATCCCCTCCTTTTTTTTTTTTTTGAGCACTTGTATCTTTGTTATTTGGTTTAATGCCTTGGTTTCATTATTGCTCTATTTGTATTTAGCCAAGTATGGAGTTTGTTATATGATTATTATCCTAATCCCTCTCCTTTAGTTTTGTTTACTAAGATGTAACTGTTATCTTGAACCTTAATAAATTATCTGTCTACATAGTTTTATAATAAAAAAATACAATGTATTATATTTTAAAAAGGAAGTATTAAAGTATCCATATAATTATTCTATTTTTTATATTAAATAAACAACCATATTTTTAAGTAAGTAACCCCAACTCGATAAGGCACGATTAAGCTTCACTCATATTTGAAACAAATCAATCTCGATCAATTAAGTACAAGTTCGAATTTAATTTAATTCAAGCCTGAGTCAAGTTTGATTCAGACTTGATTTAAAATAGGCGTGGATCAACCTTTTAAACGTCTCGAAATAGGCTTGAAACAAACTCAAAATTAAAGTAATCAATTCAAACTTAATGCTATGACTCCTAATCGAGCCAGACGTAGCTCGGCCATTCTAACCAATTGGACCTTGTAATCACCTTTAAATCCAAAACTTATTTGAGTCCCCAAAATTGGACGAAATCTTACAAATATTTATTGGATTCCGTTCATGGGAAATCTTTATAACGCTCTCTTGTTGTTTCTCCTCCAGATGCCCTCCAGGATCCGATTAATTTTGACAGATGGCATGTTAATCCACATGGATTAAACTTTCCCTGGCAAATTACTGACCCAATATCGCTAGGTTTGATAGCAAATCGATTTTTAATTTTGCCCAAAATTAGCATGACCTTAATTACCAAGTAAACCCAGATATTTGCTTGCTTTCATCACTCTCCTCTTATCTCCCTCCTCCTCTTCTTCTTCTTCTTCTTCTTCTTCTTCCAGTAGACATGATCTCCAACAATCCCATTTCAGTTCCTTATCATAGAAGTTTGGTGCTTTTATTTGCAGGCAAGTCATTAGGTTTTAAGGTTGACATCCCAATAGACATGATGATCATATTTTCTTTTCTCATTTCCAGTACAATGATTGAATAGATGTTGTAATTTTACAATATTTTATTGTGTAGAGGGGACAAGAGGGAGAGGGCCCATAAGTGGATGCCAATGGAGAGGTAAATGATTAAATATTTCTACTTTGATCATTAATCATATAGTACTAAAGAAAGAAGAAATTATTTCTGCATAATTGCACAGGTAGGACGAGGAGAGTACAAGCTCTAGAAGCCCGTGAAGAAAGGCAAGGAAATCTTCTAAGAAATATATATTTTTTTCTTTGTGATTAAGAAATCATCTAAGATTTGAATTGTTTAACACTTTTCTGACTGTTTGATGTGGGTCATGTCAGGTTGAGTATGACTTGGTTCACTGTTCACCCATAGAGTAACCTACTTTAGTAGTAATTTGAAATGTTTCTGTTTAATATTTTAGGTTTTTTTGGGTTGATTTTGCTAGATTCTAGAAAAAAATGCACACACACACAAATGATATACCATTCATCATAGAAGTTTAATGGCCCTCTAATTGGTTTCATGTGATTAGTTCTCAATCCATGACCTGGAAAAATAATAATGAGGTTTTGCATA
Organism: Typha latifolia; assembly: GCF_019914945.1. Classification (NCBI taxonomy): domain Eukaryota; kingdom Viridiplantae; phylum Streptophyta; class Magnoliopsida; order Poales; family Typhaceae; genus Typha; species Typha latifolia. The sequence continues at coordinate 1,850,675 of NC_133093.1, forward strand.
TACTTTATGAAGACTTCAACTTTGATGTCTAACTAAATAATGAGCTATTTTGCATAGGAAGAATGATCTATCATGAATAGCTCTTTCTTAAATATTGCTGATAGTTTTTCAACTTTTTTGAGTTCAATTGACAGAGCATAGTTTTAACTTTCAAAAGTGTTATCAGTTGTATGATTGAATAAAAAGCTTATAAATATAATGAAGATGGACTAGAGTATATATATTAGTTGTTACATGAGCCTAAACTATAATCACTGACTACCTAAATTTAGTTTCACTATGTCTACCTCCAACTAAGCTTATGCTATGGCCGCAATGCCGATTTCTTATGCTTACAACTGTTAACCATGTTTCTTCTTTTCTTATATGCATGCCTAAGTGCGACAGAAAAATTTTAAGTAGTATATTATGTCGATTTTAGATGATGGAATTGTCTTGTATAGCAGATGATTTATATATATTTCACCTTTCAGCTGTTATTCTCTTGAGCTCTCTGCTAGAGCTAGTGACCTGAGATACACAAAGAAGCCATTTGTCTATCACCGACTGCAGAAAATTAGATGCGGTGCTGCTGCTCCAGATCATGCTTATGTACATGAACCCAAATTCAATTGCTTGGAGAATTTCTGGGAAGTTATATCTGGTCAGTTGGATGCTTTCTATCGGTTTTCTCGGCCCCATACAATATTTGGCACAGTGAGTTATAGCTATTATTTGTTCCTTATTTCACTATGATGCAAAAGTAATTCTATTGACATTTTTCCTGTGAGTCATCAGATTATAGGTGTAACATGTGTCTCTCTTCTTCCATTAGAGAGCACAGCTGATATTTCTCCACTATTTTTCATGGGACTGCTTAAGGTATTGTGAGCAGTGTGATAAAGTTAAATTACAAACTAACTTTTGTATTTTCTAAGTATGATAACATGTCTGTATTCTTAATTCAGGCTCTGGTCCCTGCTATTTTCATGAACATCTATGTTGTAGGACTGAATCAGATATTTGACATAGAAATTGATAAGGTCTAATCTCAGATCAGCGGAATATTTTCGAAGAACAATAGCATTCTCTTTCAGTTCATCTCGTTCAAAACAAATTTGGTGATATAAAAAAAGGTGATGACTAACTTTAATCTTTGCAGGTAAATAAACCTAGTCTTCCACTTGCTTCTGGGGAATTTTCTGTGGCAACTGGAATACTGTTAGTAGCTGCTTTCTCAATCATGGTATATTTTGTTCTCATTTTCTCCGTTAAGTCAATTACAACAGTGTTGGATTAAGCAAGAGAAAACTACTACATGAGTACATTCTGTTGCACTCTAACTGTATGTAAATATTATTGAATCATTTTATTCCTTTTACTTCTCAGAGCTTTATTATGGGAGCGAAGTCTCAATCTCCTCCTCTACTTTGTGCCTTGCTGATCAGCTTCTTTCTTGGAAGTGCATACTCTGTCGATGTAAGTGATTTCCCTACTTATTTCTGATTGTCTACTTAAGATTGCAAGGCTAAAGAAATATCATCATAGGAGAGATGAAAAATAAAAGTTAGTCTTGATTGTATTATTCCCACAAAGTTTCATCGTTGTCATAATATGAAAATGAAAGGTGAGAGAGATCCTTCTGTTTCAGATCAAGTATTTCCGGTTGTTCCTTCTTCGATGTGGTCACCATGGTGGCTCTAGCAATGGCTAAAACGACTTCCTCTCTTACACGACATGTGGTGCCACCACAACCACTTGCATTGAATTTGATGATGGAGAAGGGCGGGTGGAGATCTTGAGGGCTTCGCTGGTGTTTTATGATAAGAAATGTCTTCTACACTGGTGAAGATGGCAGGCATAGTGGATGGAAGAGTCACAAGCCATCTCACTGTCTGGCTGTTAGGAAAAAGAATAGCAAGAATAAGAATAGTGCGATTTCAAAAGGCCAAAAAATTGTCATTAAATATAACTATTGTTTGATAGATCTCTGTTGTATTGAAGATTTAGAAAAGATTAGAAAGATATTATAGCTTTCACCTCTTCTCTTGGTTTTCTGTTTGTCTTATAGGCAACAATGATTCAAGAATCACATACATTGCGAAAATCTCATTAACTTGTCACTCAAGTATGAACTTGTACTCGCATCTGTATAATTCATGAACTCTGACGGCGAGCTTAAGGTGACAGGGAACCAAAGAAGAAAAAGGACTACTTCGTTCCATGTTATAGTTAACAAGACCATTATAACTTATTCTATATGTACTAAATATGCTAAATAGATTTATTTCAATCTTTAAATATTTCTTTCTTCAATATTCTGATTTTGTTGTCTTTCAGCTTCCACTTCTGAGATGGAAACGGCATGCATTTCTTGCTGCATCTTGTATCCTTTGTGTGAGGGCCATCTTGGTTCAGCTAGCCTTCTTTGCACACATGCAGGTAATCTGAAATAACTTTTGGCTCTTCCATAAATTCTAATTGTAATGGCCACGAGAATGTTCTTTTATGTATGTCAATATCATCTTTGGCGTATTCATCACACATTTTAATTACTGAATGATGATATTTTCAACAGAAATATGTATTAGGAAAGCCTTTAGCGTTAACAAAATCAGTGGTTTTCGCCACAGTGTTCATGTGTTGCTTCTCAGCTGTTATAGCTTTGTTCAAGGTAAGTTATTCAATTATTGTATCAAAATAAATCATATATTTTCTCATTACATATTTAAATTCAATCTTTGATGGTATAATAGTTAATCTGAAACCAGTCATTTCTTTTATTAGCTAGCATAGATAGCTCCGATGTATTTAATTCATGATCCAAGTAGGTATCCATCTTTGTAGTTTTATTTTTTGCTAACCTGGCTATTAGTAGGATATTCCCGATGTCGAAGGAGACAGGGATTTTGGCATTCAATCCTTCAGTGTCCGCTTGGGTCAAGAAAGAGTAAGCAAAATTAACAACTCCTTAATTGAATTACCCTCAATTTGATCTTTTAACAAAGATTAAATTTCCATGTAGGTGTTCTGGCTTTGCATCAAGCTATTGTTAACAGCATATGGCATTGCGATAATGGTTGGAGCTTCATCTTCAGAACTATATCAGAGATTGATCCTTGTGAGTTATTTATTCATTTGAAAAGATACTTCTTGAAACAATTTTGTCCTAACTAAGCATGTCTATTATCACATCCTTTTATTGTTTTCTTGACTTTAGATCATAGGCCATGGTGTACTTGCTTCTCTTCTTTGGTCCCGAGCGCGGTGCCTTGATGTTCAGAATAAATCATCAGTATTCTCATTCTACATGTTCATTTGGAAGGCAAGTAAACTTCAAAGGTTTCAATGTATAATAATTTTTCTTTTCATCATCACTGTGAACTTCTAGATAAAATCAGAATGGTAGAAATGATTATTGTCGCCATTACTAAGGATCAATATAGTCTATAGAAACATAATTTTTGATAGGCAATTTATGTTTCTTTGCGTTGAGATGTGCTTCTAAGCATCAAAATCAGATAAGCAAGTTTGTCTAATGGCATCTGGGGCATTTCATTTGCAGCTATTTTATGCCGAATACTTTCTAATTCCCTTCGTGCATTGAAAACTGCGGCGAAGACTGGAAGCATTACATAGAAGATCTCAGAGTTGGACAATCTACATCATCCAGTTCTTCTAGGTAAGAGCAGACTTACTTCTTCACTGTTAGTCATTGAGAGTTGATCTCTTCTCTTTTATGTTTAACTTATTTACCATTTCATCACAAGAGAAAACTCAAAGAAAGATTATGCCATAAAAACTTTAATGTTTGCAGGTAATCATTTAACGGTCGAAATTTGCGGCTGACGCTAACATGTTGAGTGAATAAATCTCTTGTTTTCCAAGATAGCCAGAGTTACATTCAGAAACTTTGGTTATTGCAATTGAAAGGATATTTTTTTTTCTCTTTTTTGTGTGCTTATTTGACATGTTGAAGGAACTAGTCTTCTGCTTTCCTAAACAAACAGCTCATTCAGAAATTCTGATTGTTTCTAATTCATGCAGTTTAAATAGAAGCTGATAAATTCTGATGTTATCAGACCTTTTCTGGTTCCAAATTCATATGAACTAGTCAATTATTCATTAACATGTTTCCATAAGAGTTCTTATAAGTAGTATGTGAGAGACTAGTGATAGCTGGGAAGGTAAAAATTTATCTGAAAGTTAATTACTCTACATAACTAAATCCCATATAAGCATTAAAATCATAGGCCATCTTGTTTAAGGGTTTGAAGCTCATATTGTATTAGTGTTTACGAATTATAACTTCAGTAATACCGATTAAACCGAGACACTATTAAATTCTATATTTCTCTCGAAGATAGAAAATAATACAGATTTGAAAATGGTAGGGATAGTTCAGTCATTCTGCAATTTATTTGTGATAGAAAATATTGATGCAAATGACATATTACTTTTGTATCTAACATTTGCAATTTGGTCTTAGACCAGGTGAGGATTAATTGTAAATTTGAAATACAAGAATGTAAGTCAAGATTAGCTTAAACCACACCAGGATTAACTGTAATTTGCCCCCCCAAAAATTCAAAAAACATTACATTCTTATTTAACATCTATTTATTAAATGGATCGTATTGCAAGTGGCATCTCAAAAACCCGATAACAAACGGATATTCAGTGGAGCTCCAATATATGCCTGGTGTTAACATGCATAAATATATACAAATAATAAATAAAATGATTCGAGTCTTAGTGTTAGTATTCTTTCTGGCCCAAATTAAATACCAAAACATTTTGATTGGAGTCCAAATCCGTTTAATTTTATCGGGCCTAGACCCGGATTGGATTTCCGGATCCGAAATGCGCATTTTAAACGGGTTCTCGCCGTTCACATCCAATGATCCAAATCCCCGCTCGCTCACGTGAACAGCACCTGCCTATACCACAATAAATAGCTTGTTAGCCCTAGTTCCCCTTCTCCTTCGTCTTGTTAGGGTTTTGGTCGCCGCAGCCGTCGAGCTCCGAGGAAGACCCGCGAAAATGGTAACTCTCTTTCTACCTTTAGGATGATTTCTCATTCATATTCTAGGGTCGATTGGGTATCTCTCTCTAGATCCTGAGACTGTCTGTTTTCTTGTCGGATTCTTCTCGCAGCCGTCGCACAAGACCTTCATGATTAAGAAGAAGCTCGCGAAGAAGATGCGGCAGAACCGCCCCATCCCCCATTGGATCCGCATGAGGACCGACAACACCATCAGGTCTCTACATCTCTATCTGTCCTCATCTTATTTCCTCCAACTTTGGTTCTTTTGATGGTTTTATGTGATGGATTCTTCGTTTTCTGTGGTCCGACCACTGATCTATGTTATTATTTGGTTTTTTTTTCAGGTACAATGCTAAGCGCAGACACTGGCGCCGCACCAAATTAGGGTTTTGAGAATGTATCAGTAGGTTGCTTTCCTTGACCCTCAAGTAGGGCTTCTTTGTTGGTTAGTCTAATTTTGCTACTTTGAAGACATTGGAATGAGAAAGGAGAGACTTTTCAATGGTTAATGATTGAATTTTGCTGTAGTTTGATTTATGTACTATTTATTTCGCAGTTGGATTATAAGGATACAAGTTGCGTCTTTTATGCTGGTGCATTACTCTGAGCATAGCATCCTAATGCGACAAAGATTCTGTCTTTATGTGTACTTTGTCATTTTATATTCTTCATATTACATCTACTGGATGCCATAATTTTGGTTTGCATACTGCAGCAAAGCTTCTCCTAGAACAGATTATAGTTTTCTCTTCTAGTCTCCACATTTTTTAGTTCTTTAAATGCTGTTAGATTTTGTGATGCGACAAAAGTTAAATCCACCTCTTGGTTGTTCTGTTCTTCTATGTTCATCACAAAAGAAACAGCTCGATAACACAGCACCTGAATAATGTGTCATGCTATATGTTCCTTATTAGTTATGATTTAGCCTAGTGTTATAAACCTCCTTGATGGTAGAAAAATATTTTAGTCCTTATTCTAAAAGGCTAAAGCAGTCTTCACTTTACTCTGGGAATATATGAAGAATGAGTTCCCTGTGGAACATCCAACATTTGATCTAGAGCTCATTCTTATGTCTTATGTGCTGGCCTGATTGCAAATATAAGATAGGGATTCTCTAGAACTCCATTCTCTGCTATTATTATAATGATAGTGTATCAACTTTAGGGCCTCATTTGGTTCATTTTTCAAGGATAATTTTATCCTCATCTCTTTAATAAAAATTAGGTACATCTATAATATGTATTTTGCTGTTTGTTTGTAAAGCATAATGATTATCTTGAATAAGTTTATATAAGATTTTGTGTTTGATTATTAATTATGAATAAGTGTATTAATTGTGGTTATTAACTAGTCTATATAGGCTTAATTTTTCTGATAGTGGATGTCTTTAATTCTAGGTGATGGAATGTACTTATGCCTAAATTTAATTTACCTTCTGCACTGAGAAAAATCTTATAACTATTACCTATACTTATAAGTAAAGTGATATTGTTAACTTTTTCATCCAACTTAATTGAAAAAATATTAATAACTAAAGTATCTCTATCTCACATGGAAAACCACATGATTTAGGTATTTTGGTTCATAAAATATAAGAAATTGAGGGAAACACTACTTTTAAAATTTAACGGTCTTATTTTAATCATAAATATAAGAATTGGTTTGAGATAAATTTTAGTTACAGTAGATAAAGTGGTAATTTTAGGCATAGTGGGTAAAATATATTTAACCCTTTTAAACTATCAGCTATCTGTTTCTGCTGATATTTTAACTTGATGAATGAATGCAGACAAACTTTAGATGGAATTTTCATTAATGGCTGGGTGGTGATATTTTATCTGATTCACTCGTGTAGCTAATGTTTGGGAGTGGTATTATTCTCTTGTATAGTTTTATGTGCACGATTGTTTACTCCACTTTTTTTTAATCCTTAAGCTATGTGATGCTCACTAAACTAATAGTGTCTCATATTTATTATTTGATCTAGAGCAGTGAAGGTGAACTTTGCTGGAATTGCAAAATTTGGATCTGATAATTGCAAACTCGAGCTTTCTCGACCTGAAATAAAAAAAAGGAAGGAAAGAAAAAAATTAATATATAATGAGATTTTTTTCTTGATTAGATAATATATAAATAGATTGCAAACTAGAACAATTCGGTAAGGTTTAATTGATTCTCCGCAGGAAACATTTAGGTTGCTTACCTTGAAGTTTCACATCCTCCAGTTGAGCCTCAATTGAGCTTATAGTGTAGATTGAAAAAAAGTTAGAAATAAAACTTTGGAAACTATTGTTTATTTTTTATTTTTATTTGTACACTGATCCTCTTAATAATGGAAAACCTTTGGTTGTCCGTTTCATTAGTTATCTTTGTTTGTTATTTAGGAAAGAATAATTATAAAATTTTACTGGGAAATTTTATTTGAAATTTTTACCAAATGGAAGTGATCTCAAGCATGGTTACCAAAAAATCTTATACTGGTAAATTTATCTGAACATTATTTTATAATTTTATGGATTTTTTTTATAACAACCGAGTTTTTACCAAAGGTATTTTTTCATCATCATAAGTTTTTATGTAATTAGCCATGTAATAAATGGCAGTAATGCGAGTAAATATCAAAACTAATTTGATGTATTTTCTCAACTTTAAATATAATTATATATATACACTAGGAACCACAAAATTTAAATAACAATAGAAATAAATTTAATATTAAAAAATATATAAGATAATCACTTAATTATATATTGATCATTGATTATTGTTAGTTGTTATTTTAATTTTAATGCATATATAAATTTGTCTTATCTAAATTTCCATTCATTTATGTGTATCCATTTGAACTAAATTTCCATTCATTTATGTGGATACATTTGAAGTCAATATCAACAGTAGATTGTGAAATAGGAAAAAGAAAGAACAAATTTCAGAAATTGAGGGGTCATTTTAGATTATTTTAGAGAAAACAACACAGCAAACTTGGTCAATTTTGTTGTTAATCCCTTGGTATGAGATATTATTCATAATTTAGTTGGCAATAGTTTAAATGTTTTAGTGTAATTATCCTTTGAAAAAGTTCAAAAAAAGAAGATAACAAAAATTGAATATCTTAACTATTTGTTAGGGCTGAGATATTATTCATAAATTAGTTGGCAATAGTTTAAATGTTTCAGTGTAATTATGCTTTGAAAAAGTTAAAAAAAAAAGAAGATAACAAAAATTGAGTATCTTAACTATTTGTTAGAGCAACGGCTCCGAATGGAGCCCGATTCTATTTGTCATTTCAACCTTTTGAAATACCAAAATTGTCTAATAATTATTACATTCAATAATTTTAATTCCATTTGTATCCTTTATTAAATAATTTAGTTAGTTAAACTGAGTATATAATAAGTCTTACTAATCAGTTTTTAGTGTAATTTTTGAGTTTATTTAAAATTTAAAATTTTTATTATTTATAAAAATGAGTCTAATAAATTATGTGTCATAACATATAATTACTCAAAATTATTCCCAATATAAATATTAAATATTAAAATACATTAGATATGAAATACGTCAAACATAAAATACATTAAAAATGAAACTGGAACTTGTGGCTACGGAACCGGAACCGATGGCTACGGAGATGACTTACCAAAATATTAAACATCTATTGTTTTTATTATGTTTGGTTAATTTATGCTTATTTTATGTAATGTAATTTTGATATTTTTAGTTAATGATATGTAATGCTTATTTCGATATTTATTTCGTGTAATGTAATTTCAATGCGTTTAATTAAAAAATTAATAATTTAAAATTACTTCTGAAACTATTAAATATTAGTCTTATTTAAAAAATCTCAATGAGAGTTTTCTAACCATATATTTTTTATTAAAAAATAATAACGCTAAGATAACCTATTAAGTAATTTAAAATAGCTAATATAATAATATATATTATATTATTATTTTAATATATATGGAGCCCGGTGCGGTAGAGTGCACCGGGCTCTTGCTCCATTTTTGGCTCCATATTTGGAGCTAAAAAGCTCCAAATATAGAGCCACTGTTGGAGATGCTCTTAGGGGGCCATCTCACGAAGTTAATTTAAGACTCAAGCATCAATCCAAGATTCTTTCAGCTCATGATTCATTTGGGAACTATCGAGAAATCAAATATTATGAGAGCCTCTTTTATTGGAGCCCTTAAGAAACTAGTCTTTATCTCTTTTCTTTAATCTCAAAGCTTGAGGCACAAAATAAAGGGGAGATATTTTGAAAAACCCATTACTAGCAATACTTTTGAAAAACCCATTACTAGCAATACTTGAAACAAATATCAAGCCCAAAGAGCCAAGCCCAAAGAGCTTACAAAATTTAAGTGAGAAAATACTGAAATCATATAGAATCACTGGTCAACTAACTGTAGGTTCATTATGATTAACATAGATCTAAAAGCAATGTAGCTTCTATGGTCCTTGTGATGAAAATAGTCTAAGGGCCATTAAAAGGCAACCATTTGACAACAACCCTCGTTAGAAAGAAAAGAAGTTAATTAGGATGCAAAGTGGCGAAGATAGTGCAATTGAACAGTGAGGAAGGGAAGGCGCGATGAGTTATGTGAGACGGAATCAAAGATGGTGAGATAGTTGTAATAAAGGTGATATGACAATGAGGATGAAAAGGGCGGCAGAGGAAGCCTCTAGCGACCGACAAGAGTTGGGTCAAGCCTCTAGTGACCGGACTAATCTTACTTGAGCCACTAGAGTCAAACGGTGATGGAGTTAGGACTCCACCCGACGTCGCCACCCTGCTAGTGAACCATTAGCAACTGGAAGGAGGATAGGGAGAGGCTGCTACTAGCCAGAGAAGGTGACAAGAAGGGGTAGGGGCAAAGCCAATGTTTTTAAGTAAGCGACGATAGAAAAGGGGAGTAACTGCAGTAGGAAAAGAAAGGCAACAAAAAGGGAGAAGAAAGAGGAGGAAAAAAAGAGAGGAATAGAGAGAGAATAAGAGGGAAGACCCTCAAAGGAGAAAGGAGAAAGCCTTCCCCTTCCTTAGTCCGAAAGAGGTCAAAATCATCAGCGACGATAAGAAGAAACTTTTATTAGGGGGAGATAGAAGGGGAAGAGCAAAACCCTAGTGGAGCATTGGAATTGTGCTTCCATTTATGTAACATCCCATTAAAAATAAAAATAAATAAGACATGCATGTGAACTCCTACTTGTTTTTTTTATTAAAATATAAACTAATTACCTAATTATATTCATCAATCATTGATTATCGGTAGTTGTTACTTTAGTTTTGATGCATATATATATATATAATTTGTCTTCTTATCTAAATTTCTTAATGTATAAGCAATTAAGCATACTTTTTTTTCCGTAATAAGTAAGTTTGCATAAAATTTCACTAGATTGATTTTACATAACTATATTACAATTTACTCTTTCCTTTAGATGGACCCCACTTGAAGTGTATACCATGAATTTACTAGAAGCAAGAGAGTAGCAAAAAAATTAAAAAAAAAAATGATGGCCTTTTAATTCTAGACTTGTACCATTATGTTAGAAAAAAAGAGGTAAAAATTTCCGTTAACACCATTGGGATGGGGAATTGAGGGTAAAGTTTAGGGAGTGTAAAGTTTTGGGTTTAGGATTTAGGTTAAGGGGTTGAGGGGTTGGGGGTTATGGGGAGGAATGATGTGGTAAAATTTTCCATTGTATTTCATATTTTAGGTGGGCAATAGTTTTGGTGTTTTAGTGTATTATACTTATGAAAAAGTTAAAAAGAAGATAACAAAAATTAGACATGTTAACTATTTCTTTGGGTATGTCAACAGCTGCATATTATGATTCATTTGGTAACCAAACCTCTCTACAAAATGAATGAATCCTTTTCATCTTTGAAACAATATAAAAATCAAATATTATGAGAGCCTTGTGACTGCATTGGGATTGGCCTCAAAAGAAAAATCACAAGGTATAACCTAGTCCAATCCTAAATTAATTTTGGACTCAAATCAAGCTCCTGCCAAATTCAAGGTTTTTGACTTAATTCAGTCCATGCCCATACTATTCGCAGGCTAATTGTAGACAGGCTGGGCTTAATGGATGACTAATCCTCAATTTATTTAAAATCCTATTGGAAATAAAATAAGATCTAATTAGGTCTCATTTTGTCAACCAAAAAAAATGAAAATGAGGATCCATAGAATAGACAAGTTATGCTTTTAGGACATCGTTTACTTTAGCAATATAATTTTATAAAATATATTTATTTTTGTTATTATCAAAATGAGTCTTTATTTTAAGAATAAATATGTAATAATTACTTTTGATATAATATAAAATGAAAGAAAATATTAGAAAAAATGTCTTGAAATTATCATAAATACCATTTGATTTGATATAAAGTAGATTGATGAAAAAAATATCGAGAGTAAATTAGTAATTATGTTAATGTATGTTATAAGATATAACTAATAGTATTCCTTTCTAAAATATGGTTACTATGTATTATAGAATATGATTATTATAATATTTAGTTATTATTTTAAAATAAGGAGTTATATTTTAGAATAAGAAAAAAATTAATTCTAAAAGTAAACGAGGGCTAATAGATAGGTTAAGCCTTAATAGACGCGTCATTGGCTTAGTCGGGCTTAGACAAGACTTGATCCGAGCCATTCAATAGACTTTCGGGGACAAGCGAGCGGGGCTCAAAGCGGGCCAGGGTGGGGTTTGAGCCGGTTTTATCGAGTTGGATATAGGCCCATGGGGTCCCGGGTTTAATGCGCTTAATCCCTTCTCGCACTTCTCTCAACCCTAGATTACTATCATGAACTACAACTAGTTTTGTTAGCTTAATCCCTTCTCGCACAACCCTAGATTACTATCATGAACTACAACTAGTTTTGTTAGCGTCTCTTTATTTGTTTCAATGGCAGGGGCTATCTCGCTGGAGGAGATCAAGAACGAGACCGTCGACCTCGTTAGTCTTCTCCAAATTTTTTTTGTGCTTCTTTTTATCATCTTTATTCAAATTTTTCGAGGAGATAAAGAACGTGAGCGGGGCTCAAAGATAAGGACCCCGGTTGTAACACCCCAATTTAGAAAAAAAAATCCCGTGATGCACGCGCCGAGCATGTGCGTCACAGTCACCTGCCACCCCCCGTCCTCTCTTCTCCTTCTTCTTCCCTTTCCCTTGCCGTGCACACCACCTTCCCCACCTCGTTTATCTCCTCCTTCCCCTCACCGCAGCCATCCCAACCCCCCATTTCTTATCCACCTCACTACCCCTCTCCCTCTCCTCTCTCTCGGGTTGCCAACGCCGGAGCCAACGAAGCCTGAATCCAGAGCCGTCGAGCCTGCCGACGAACCCCCCCTCGGTAATCCCTCCTACCCCTGCCATTAATTTCAGTAGTGTAACCTCCCTCTCCCTCGCCGTCGTCGGAGTCCACGGCGACCAATGACCTCGAGTCTAGCCGTCGATCCGAGAAGCCCCGGTGGATGGAGAGATCTCTGGGCTTCGGGCCCTCTTTGAGGAGAGGAGGCACCTCCATGGCCGCCGGCCATGGAGCGCGGCCCGTCGCCGTCAGCCCTCCTCCTCCCCTCTTTCTTTTCCTTCCCCTCTTTCCTTTTCTTTCCCCTACTTACCCAACGGCCTTGTGCTGCGCCGCCAGCCTCGTGGCCATGTCGCCGGCCTCGTGCTGCGCCACCCGCAGCCCCGCAACCCCGTGGACCTCCTCTCTTCGCCTCGATCTCCTTCCCTCGGGAGGAGATGGTGTGGGAGGGTAGGGGTTAAATAAACCCCCACTCATCCCCCCTTAGTGGGCTGCACTGGTCTGCAGCCCACTAAGCTGGTTTTGGTGGGCTGCAGACCGCAGCCCACCAGCTTGATTTTGGTGGGCTGTAGACCGCAGCCCATCAGCTCGATTGTGGTGGGCTGCGGTTGGACTGCAACCCACAGCAAGCCTTGGTGGGCTGGTTGGACCCCAGCCCACCTCTTGCAACCTTGTGCCAAGGCCCTCTTGCCTATTGGATTAGGGTTGAGCCCAACCCAATACCCCCCAGCCTAGCCCATTTGGGGCCAATTGGACCCTATAACCCTGTTTAACTATTTCCACCCGATTTAATTAGCTCAACCTTGACAATTTATTATCATGTGAATTTTAGGATAATATAGAACTCACCCTAGGAGACCCCCGACTCATGTATATGCATAAACATAAATTCTCTAATAAGATAATTAATTCTATTAGTTCGCTAATCTCCGGAGGAGTAGGCTAGCTGACGAGATTTAGTATAATGTGGAAACTCCAGGCGAGTAGAGTTATACAAATCTAGAATAATATAGTTACAATCATTATACATATCATGACACTATAGGAAATGTCAGTATTAATACATGCATTTAGTATACCATTTTATATCTTTACATATGCAGTTATTGATAATTTGCTCATCATGATATTATAAGAATATTAATGTAGCATAAGTATTAGTGTGATAATGCTCTACATGTATCCTGTATGGTATACCCTTGCATAGATGTATATCTGTTGTGAATATAGAATGTAATAATCATGATGATTATGACATGCTTTATACACTCATAGACACTGCACCACTTCCACCTATCATTAGTAGTCGGATTCTGACTAGGCAGTAGTATCCTTACTCACTCAGCTTAAGATTAAGGGTAGAGTGTATTTTATATGACTATACTATTAGCGGCCTACACCTTAGGTCGGGAGCCTATGTGACATTTAGATAGTTATACTACATAGTCAGGACTAGATTATGATGAAAGAAGAATATGATTGTGAGGCGGAGATATAACTCTAGCGGTACCCGACGACGCAGGGTTAGGGCGTCTGTTGATGAGCCGAGGGCTCCCGATTCTCCCGCTGAGGGCGGTGATAATTTAGAGTGAGATATGGGCGACCGGGGTCCTTAGTCTGATGGTCATAGACAATCTGTCACTTGTAGTGTCGCCATACACGTGTAGGTGGCATTACCGCTAGATGTGTATATATCCCCCTTTCGATGTATGAGATGATGGATGGTTATGTGATGGATGATTATTTCTTGAGAGTATTTACCATATATGGTGAATAGCTCGGTGAGTGATGATAAGTATGATTAATGCTTTGGTAGGCATGAGATGACTAAACTGCTCTTTATTGCTATACATAACATGTAAACACTATGATTTATATCTGTGTGGACTTATCTTGATACGTTAGGAACTAGCATGTTCCAGGATAGTGACTAATAATCTTTATCGATTGCATTGATTTAGTAACTCATATTAAGCCATCTCAACAAACATATTGTTATTGCTAGCAAATATAGGCATACAATATATATACACATGCGATTTCATTATTTTAGATGGACACCCTAACCTACGTCGCCGAGTACCGCTAGAGATATATCTCTGCCTCATGATCATATTCTTACTATCATCATAATCTAGTTCTGATTATGTAATATAATTACCTGAATACCACACGGGCTCTCGACCTTAGGTGTCGCTAATAATACATTCATATATGATACACTCTACCCTTAACCCCCAGCTTAGCGAGTAGAGCACTACATAGTCAGAACCCGACTAATAATGATAGGTGAAAGTGGTGCAGTGTCTGCGGGTGTATAAGTCATGACATAGTCATTATTGTCGTTACATTCTATATTCACAACATGTATTTATGTAAGGGTTTCTCATACAAGACACATATAGATCATCATTACACTAATGCATATGCTAATATTAACATTCTCATAACATCATGATGAGTAAACTATCAATAACTGCACATGTCAAGATATATCATGGTACACTTATGTATTAATACTAACATTCCTATAGTGTCATGTACAATAGCTGCAACTATATTATTCTAGACTTGTATAAACTCTAGGGGATCTCCACAGTACTCTACACTATAAATTGTACCTAGGTGAGTTTTATGTCATCCTAAAATTCACACTATTTAGGTGATAATAATTTATCTTTAGGGGAGTGGTTAGGCTAATTAATCAGGTGGAATAAAGAAATGTCCAAATGACTCCAAATGGGCCTAGGTTTAGGTGTTGAGTTGGGCTCAAGCCTAACCCAATAGGCAAGGGAGGCCTTTGTGGGCTACAGTCTCACGCAGCCCATAAGGTTAGCTGTGGTGGGCTAGGGGTCCAACTACAGCCCACCAAAGATTTGATTGGTGGGCTACAGTCTGCAGCCCACCTAAATTTTTGGTTTAGTGGGTTGCGGCCAGGGCTTGGGTTGGTGGGATGTGGCCGGTAGCCCACCAAAATTTGGGTTGAGCTTTGACCACAACCCACCAAGAGATGGGTGGGGGTTTGTTTAACCCCCACACTCCCATACTATCTCCTTCGAGGGAAGGAGACAAAGGGGGAGAGAGAAAGGGCACGGCACTGTCGGTGGCCCACGTCGCCGGCAGCCTGCCCTCGAGGCCGGCGGCCCACGACCCACGACCCACACTGGAGGAAAATGGCTAGTTGAAGGGAAGGGGATTGGCTTCGTAGGCTCCGGCGTCGGCAACCCGAGAGAGAGGAGATGGAGAGAGAGATAACAGGGTAGAGAAGAAATAGGGGAGTGCTGGGTGGCATGCATGACAAGAGAAGAAGAAGAAGGGGAGGAGGACGGGCTGGACAGGGGTTTCGGTGAGTGCGCGGGTCCCCTTTTTTTAATAAAATTTTAGGGTGTTACATAATATATATTGTGACTCTTAATCAAGTAGTAGTACTAATGTTTTTTCATAACAACCGAGTTTTACCAATGATATTTTTTATTATCATTAGTTTGTATGTAATGTGAAAAAAGAAAGAAAGAAATGGAGAAAGACATCTTAGCGTTAAATTTCAGAAATTGAGGGGTCATTTTAGATTATTTTAGAGAAAACAAGACAACAAACTTTGTCAATTTTTTGGTTAATCCTTGGTATGGGATATTATTTATAATTTAGTTGGCAATAGTTTAAATGTTTTAAAAAAGAAGATAACAAAAATTGAATATCTTAACTATTTGTTAGGGGGCATTCACGAAGTTAATTTAAGACCCGAATCCATCAATCGAAGATTATATTTTGAAAAACCCATTACTAGCAATACTTGAAACAAATATCAAGCCCAAAGAGCGTACAAAATTTAAGTCAAAAAATACCAAAATCACATAGAATCACTTATCAACTACCTATAGGTTCATTATGATTAACATAGATCTAAAAGCAATGTAGCTGCTTTGGTCCGTGCGATGAAAATAGTCTAAGGGCCATTAAAAGGCAATCATTTGACAACAACCCTCATTGGAAAGAAAGGAAGTTAATTAGGATGCAAAGTGGCGAAGATAATGCAATGGCGATGAGCTATGTGAGATGGAATCGACGATGGTGAGATAGTTGTAATAAAGGTGATATGACAAGAAGACAAAAAGGGCGGCGGAGGAAGCCTCTAGAGACCGGTACCAGAGCAAGCCTCTAGTGACCGGAGTTAGGACTCCACCCGACGTCGCCACCTAGAAGGAGGATAGGGAGAGGCTGTTACCTTCCGCTTCCTAGTTGGAAAAGAAACTCTTATTACGGGTCTTATTAAGGGGAGAATCCAAACTCTAGTGAAGCATTGGAATTGTGTTTAAATGTAACATCCCATTAAAAATAAATAAGGCATGCATGTGAACTCCTACTTGTTTTTTTATATTAAAATATAAACTAATTACCTAATTATATTTATCAATCATCCGTAGTGTTACTTTAGTTTTGATGCATATATATATATATATATATATATATATATATTTGTCTTAATAAATTTATTATTGTATAAGCAATTAAGCATACTTTTTTTCGTAAAAATTAATTTTATATAAAAATTTCACTAGATTGATTTTACGTAACTATATTACAATTTACTTTTTCACTTGAAGTGTATACCATGAACTTACTAAGAGAAAAATAAAAAATGATGGCCTTTTAATTCTAGAATTCAAGAGAAAAAGAGGGTAAAAATTTTCTGTTAAGTAAAGTTTAGGGTGGGAAAGCTTTTGGGTTTTGGGTTTAGGTTAAAGGGTTGAGGGGGGGGTTATGGGGATGAATGATGTGGGAGTTGAAGGTAAAATTTTCCATTGTATTTCATATTTTAGTAGGTAATAGTTTTAGTGTTTTATACTTATGAAAAAGTTAAAAAAAAGATAACAAAAATTAACTATTTCTTTGGGTATGTCAACTGCTGCATATCATAATTCATTTGTTAACAAAACCTCTTTACAAAATGAATAAATCATTTTCATCTTTGCAGATATCTAAAAATCAAATATTGTGAGAGCCTCATGCGACTGTTTTGGGATTGGCATCAAAAGAAAAATCACAAGGCATAACCTAGTCCAATTCTGAATTAATTTTGTACTCGCACTAAGCTCGTGCCAAATTCAAGGTTTCTGACCTGGTTCGGTCCATGCCCATACTAGTGGTAGGTTTATTATAAGCGAATAGACAGGCTGGGCTCAATGGACAAATGATCTTCAATTAATTTAAAATATTATTTGAAATAAAATAACATCTAATTAGTTCTCATTTTGTCAAAAAAAAAATGAAAATGATAATCGACACGAACAAATGGTAACGAATTTAAGAAAGTGAAACAGGAATTTAAAGAATTTAAATCTAAAAGATACGAGCAAGGTCAATCGTGGATTGACAAGCTATGCTTTAAGACATCGTTTACTTTAGAAATAAGGTTAATTTTATAAAATATATTCCTCTTTGTTATTATCAAAATAAGGTTTTTATTTTAAGAATAACTATTCTTAAAGTTCACTTGTAAAAGATTAGAAAAATGTCTTCTATTTTTTTTTATAAAATTATCATCATTTGATTTGATACAAAGTAGATTAATGAAAGAAATATTAAGAGTAAATTAGTAATTATGTTAGTGTATGTTATAAGATATAACTAATAGTATTGGTTTCTAAAATATGGTTACTATGTATTCTAGAATATAATTATTATAATGTTTAGTTATTATTTTAAAAAAAGGAGTTGTATTTCAGAATAAGAAAAAAAATAATTCTAAAAGTGAACGACATTTAAAAAAAAGGAGTTATATTTCAGAATAAGAAAAAAAATTAATTCTAAAAGTGAACGACATTTTAAAAAAAGGAGTTATATTTCAGAATAAGGAAAAAAATTAATTATAAAAGTGAACGAAGGCTAATAGATGGTTAAGCCTACGCGTCATTGGCCCGACAAGTGAGCGGGGCTCAAAGCGGGCCAGGGTTGGGTTTGAGCCAATTTTATTGGATTAGATATAGATGGGCTACGGCCCATGGGCTTTGTGAGGCCCTTAAATTTGAATATTATGAGAGAATTTAATTCTCTCTTATCTCTAATCTCTCGCACGATCTTAACGCCCAAATCCCGCTGTTCCGTTTCTCATTAGAACGGGTTTTATGCGCTTAATCCCTTCTCTCACTTCTCTCAACCCTAGATTACTATCATGAACTACAACTAGTTTTGTTAGCGTCTCTTTATTTGTTTCAATGCCAGGGGCTATCTCGCTGGAGGAGATCAAGAACGAGACCGTCGACCTCGTTAGTCTTCTCCAATTTTTTTTGGTGTCTTTTTATCATCTTTATTCAAATTTTCTTTTCTTTTCGTAGGAGCGAATTCCGATCGAGGAGGTGTTCGAGCAGCTGAAATGTTCCCAGCAAGGGCTCAGCGCGGCGGAGGGGGAGCATCGGCTCAAGATCTTTGGCCCCAACAAGCTCGAGGAGAAGAAGGTCTATTATAGATCAATGCGTTTCCTTTTTTCTTTTCTTTTTTCATTTTATGTTTGAAGAATGAATGGAATAATAAAAAGAGTGGAAAATTTTGGGTATGATATCGAGCAGGAGAGCAAGGTGCTAAAGTTCTTGGGTTTCATGTGGAATCCTTTGTCATGGGTCATGGAGTGCGCCGCCATCATGGCGATCGCCCTTGCCAATGGAGGGGTACGATGAGTTGTTGTTCAATCTAACGTAGATGAGATCACAATAAAGATGTGAAATCGCGTGACGTTGATGCGTGCGTGCAGGGAAAACCTCCTGATTGGCAAGACTTTCTTGGCATCGTCGTCCTCCTCTTCATCAACTCCACCATCTCCTTCATCGAGGAGAACAATGCCGGCAATGCCGCCGCCGCCCTCATGGCCGGCCTCGCCCCCAAGACCAAGGTATGAGTATAAGTGTTTTGCTTTAAGCTTTTAGAGAAGAGAAGATGGTGAGTATGTGAGTATTGTATCTTGTTTCCTTGGTGGAAGGTGTTGAGAGACGCAAGGTGGTCGGAGCAAGAGGCGGCGGTCCTCGTTCCGGGCGACATCATCAGCATCAAGCTCGGTGACATCATCCCGGCCGACGCCAGGCTACTCGAAGGCGACCCGCTGAAGATTGACCAATCGGCTCTCACCGGAGAATCCCTCCCTGTCACGAAGAATCCGGGCGACGAGGTCTTCTCGGGTTCTACATGCAAGCAGGGCGAGATCGAGGCTGTCGTCATCGCCACCGGAGTCCACACCTTCTTCGGCAAGGCGGCTCACCTTGTTGATAGCACCAACAACGTCGGCCACTTCCAAAAGGTCTAACGATTCTCACTGTCTTTTTTTTTCCCTAATTGCACCACTTCTTCACAATATTTCACGTAGAAATATATGCATTTCTAGGTGCTTACGGCGATTGGAAACTTCTGCATTTGCACGATCGCCGTCGGTATGATAATAGAAGTCCTCGTGATGTACTCGATCCAGCACCGGCAGTACCGGGAGGGCATTGACAACCTCCTGGTGCTGCTCATCGGAGGGATACCGATCGCCATGCCGACGGTTTTGTCGGTCACGATGGCGATCGGATCCCACCGGCTATCACAACAAGGGGCAATCACGAAGCGGATGACGGCGATCGAGGAGATGGCCGGAATGGACGTGTTGTGCAGTGATAAAACTGGGACTCTCACTCTCAACAAGCTCACTGTAGACAAGACCATGATTGAGGTACTTAGTGTTACATGAATAATATTGCTTGGATTGTATAGGTGTTTGCTGTAATGCCCACATAAATGTTTGCATTGTGATGTAGGTGTTTGTGAAGGACACAGACAAGGATGGTGTGATTTTATATGCAGCAAGGGCTTCAAGGGTTGAGAACCAGGATGCCATCGATGCCTCTATTGTTGGTATGCTAGCTGACCCCAAGGAGGTAAACTAAAATTCTGAACTATAGTTTAAAATTTTTATCTCTTTATTTTTGAATTCAAATTTGAATCCCCCTGCAGGCTCGATCTGGTATCCAAGAGGTTCACTTCCTACCCTTCAACCCAGTCGACAAACGCACTGCCATCACCTACGTCGACTCCGCCGGAAAATGGCATCGTGTCAGCAAAGGTGCCCCTGAACAGGTCGACGTCCGGCCTCAAACCCTAATAACAAATAGTCTTTCTCTTCACGTAACTCTTTTTTTTTCTCTCTCTCTCTCCCTATATATGTTTTTTAGATCATTAATCTTTGCAACCTTAGAGAAGACACAAAGAAGAGAGTCCACGCGATCATTGAAAAGTTCGCCGAGCGCGGGCTCCGCTCGCTGGCCGTCGCCCGGCAGGAGGTCCCCGAGGCGACCAGGGAGGCCGCCGGCCTGCCGTGGCAGTTCGTCGCCGTTCTGCCGCTGTTCGATCCCCCGAGACACGACAGCGCGGAGACCATCCGGCGCGCGCTCAACCTCGGGGTGAACGTCAAGATGATCACCGGCGACCAGCTCGCGATCGCGAAGGAGACCGGGCGGCGGCTCGGAATGGGGACTAACATGTACCCTTCCCCTACTCTGCTCACCGAGAAGAATGACCTCGCCGGTCGGGGGCTCCCCGTCGACGAGCTGATCGAGAAAGCCGACGGGTTTGCGGGAGTCTTTCCAGGTGATCTTACATATTCACCCTCATTTTTGTGTTCATTATTATGGATAATCACACTTTGACCCCTCAAATTTTACTCTAACCCTCGTTATTACAAACAAGAGGCTTTATTTATAAATTTATTTGTAATATAGATAAATATAGGGTGATATTTGTTACTTTTATGTGCGGTGGTCAGAGCACAAGTTCGAGATCGTGAAACGGCTGCAAGACCGGAAGCACATCTGCGGCATGACGGGGGACGGCGTGAACGACGCCCCAGCTTTAAAGAAGGCCGACATCGGGATCGCGGTGGCGGACGCGACCGACGCCGCCCGCGGCGCGTCGGACATCGTGCTGACGGAGCCGGGGTTGAGCGTGATCGTGAGCGCGGTGCTGACGAGCCGCGCCATCTTCCAGCGCATGAAGAACTACACGATCTACGCGGTCTCCATCACCATCCGCATCGTGGTGGGCTTCCTCCTCCTCGCCCTCATCTGGCGTTTCAACTTCAACCCCTTCATGGTGCTCATCATCGCCATCCTCAACGACGGCACCATCATGACCATCTCCAAGGACCGCGTCAAGCCCTCGCCCATGCCGGACTCGTGGAAGCTCAAGGAGATCTTCGCCACCGGGGTCGTTCTCGGCACCTACCTCGCTCTCCTGACCGTCTTCTTCTTCTGGATCGCACATCAAACCGACTTCTTCTCGGTACTACGACAATATTAACACCACTACCATATACTTTTGACTATATATATATATATATCATAACTTATCTTAGCTTATTTTTTCTTTTGCAGATTGTGTTCAGAGTTAGATCCATCAGGGGGAGCACTGATGAGCTGATGGCAGCTATATACCTCCAAGTGAGCATCATAAGCCAAGCGCTCATCTTTGTTACCAGATCAAGGAGCTGGTCTTTCTTCGAACGCCCCGGTCTTTTACTCGTAGCTGCGTTTATAGCTGCACAACTGGTCATCTCTCTCCTCCCCCTCTCTCTCTCTCTTATAATATTATTTAGAACTAGTAGAACTCGAGAAGCAAAAGCTTTTCTTATGATCTCTTCTCTTTGTTAGGTGGCTACGGTCATCGCGGTGTACGCGAACTGGGAATTTGCGCGAATTCAGGGCATTGGGTGGGGATGGGCAGCCGTCATTTGGCTCTTCAGCTTCATCACCTTCTTCCCTCTTGACATCCTCAAGTTCTTCATCCGCTACTCTCTCAGTGGCAAGGCCTGGGACAATGTTTTCCAAAACAAGGCAAATCTTTCTTCTTCTTCTTTCTCTTTTAATATTTTTCAGGGTTTTTTTTACATAATTACTAGCTACTATTTTTTTTGTCAAAATATTATACCATACCCGCTGCTATATTCTTTGAAAGATGATAATTGCCACTGAAATATTTTATTAAATATTTATAAGAGCATGTTTATATAAAAGAGAAATACTCTTATTTTCTGAAATTTAGAGTGTCTTGTATAAAAAGGAATAACCATTTTAAACGATTTATACAAGGGTAAAATAATTTTTTTCTGAATCTAAGTTCAATTCTACTTGTGATAAGTTAAAATTTTGTAATGATTTCAGTGGCGACTTTGATATTTTGAAGAGAATACAGTAATAATTATGATATTTTAAAAGTTTTTGTTGGCAATTATATAAAAATATTTTTTTAACCTCCTCTAATGAATACTTAATCTCTTATATGAACATTAGTGTTAAGATTATGACAAATAATTTCATAATGCAGACTGCATTCATTAATAAGTTGGATTATGGAAAGGGGGAGAGGGAAGCCCAGTGGGCTATTGCTCAGAGAACACTGCATGGCCTCAGGCCACCAGAGTCTTCAGGCTTGTTTAATGACAAGAGCAACTACAGAGAGTTGTCTGAGATTGCTGAGCAGGCAAAGAGGCGAGCAGAGGTTGCAAGGTAAATTAATTAGTTTTGAATTTAATTCCATCATTTCTACTTTGTTTACTCTAAATAATTCAAAAAGACTGACCCTTTTAGTGCTTCTATTTTGAGCTATTATTTTCCTAAAATTGTGTATATAGCGCGCTCGTTAATTTAGGTTGAAATGCTTTAATCTTAGCACTTAGTTAGCCTAATCTTTATTTACATAAACTTTTGAACTGATCACTTAGTTAACCTAACCCTATCATTAGTTTTTCTACAGTATCTATATTTCGCCAATTTTAATGCCTAATGAAGGTTATCAGCTATTGAATTCTTACTCATTTGTGTCTTCTGTTAATCTTTTAAAATGCCTCAAAATCTTTGTTGATTTTAATACTAGTTTTTTCAAATTTAAGGCCTACTACTACATATTCCTTACGCCATTTTGAGATGAGTTACGGCAAATATATTACCTAATGGCTTGTTCTCTTGCAGGCTTAGGGAGCTTCACACTCTCAAGGGACATGTGGAGTCAGTAGTGAAGCTTAAGGGATTGGACATAGAGACTATCCAACAGCACTACACGGTTTAAGAGAGCATTGGATAGAGATACTCAAAAGAAGTATAATTTTAATTAGTTTGTCTTCTTTTCCATCCTTTTCTGATCCTAGGGAGGAACTTTGAGATAAATGTTTAGTAGTAAGCAGCAATTCTTTGAGGGCAATAGGTCCCAAGGATTGTGATTTAGTTGCGTAGTTCAGAGGCTAGTCTAGCTTGAGTTGAGTGGGAGTCAATTAGTATCAATAAATTGTCCATATCTTTCTCTTCCTGTGTTTATATTTACCTAGTTACTTCCAGAAGTCACGACATAACGGACATCTCAGTAAATATTTTGATCACTAATGGAAATTAATCAAATAAAATGCTTCAGAAAAGAAGAGATTCGTTGTAAGAAACAAATTTGAGATCATTATAGCTTTTGTTTTAGCAAAAAAGGCTGAAAAATATTTCTACACATAACCTCTTTAATCTTTGCAGGGTGATGAATAGACTCCAGTATACCACTAGAAATGCTTGATACCCACATCCTCATGGGCTACTAGGATAACAAATCCCTCGGTAAGAAGCATAATAGCAACACAAACATATGTAAGCACTACCGCACAACCACAAGCATCGTCAATAAATGTCAAAACGAGATATCTTTAAAACTACAAGAAAATTCTTTCAATCAACAACAGTATCTGTCGAAGGTAAACTAGTAATCATGTTAAAATTTGCTTCTTAAGAAAACAAGCAGCTGATACCCAGGGAGGGCATTAATTTTGCTCAGTTTTCGAGCCCTAAAATGAATTCAGTCCATCCTTCCCTTTAGTATTCTCTCTTGCACTTCAGTTGGTGTGCTGCAATAAAGCCAAAAGGAAAACATTATCAACAAGAATCAACGAGATAGAAAAATAAGAGGGTCTTAACTGGGATGTCACATATCCAAGCTTGTATTTTGGAATAAAGATATGAGATAATCACTACCAATCTATGGTAAAAGTATCAGTTGATAAGTATACTGCAACAATGGATCAAGAAAGATAAGATTAAGGGCATAGTTTAGAAAATAAAATAGCTGCCTAAGGTGGGTATTGAGAACTCTTACTACCTACTGCATGAAAAATGGGAAACTTGGAATCTTGATGGAAAGGTGAGTTAAGAATCAACGGATGATAGGATAGTACTTTCTATGCCGAAGACTGCAAGGTACTTCTGTCCAGCTAAAGAAGGGAAAGGAAGTCCCTTGGGCTTAAAATGTTGCTGCAAAATGTGTTGTGGCAGTGCCGTGTTTTCTGGCACAACCAGCTCTGACCAAGATCCAAGTGATATGTATATGTTTTGAGCACCCCCGTATATATATTGTTCATTATAAGTAGGAGTCCTGTCTGTGGTTGTGCAATGCACAGGTAAATTTACTCAAATGTTTTGAGTTTTTGATGGAGCTACTTTAGACATTTATATCATGAGAAACAGGTTCATCATATATCTGTATCACAATTCCACATGCCATGGCAAAATCTGAGCTGCTCTCACAAACTAAATATGCAAAAAAGAAAAGAAAAAGAATTGTTGCAAGAGTACCTTAGATGTAGCTGTAGCTTTTCATATTAGTGATAGAAAGGTAAATTGTTACAAATACTGAAACATTTTAAAATAGGTTATGTGATGAACTTACACAAGAAGAACATAGCCTCCCCAACCACTTAAGCAATCACGATCAACAGATGCTAGAAGTGCTTGAGATACAGTCTCAAATAACTCGTCAGGCTCCTATATCATGTGGAAGAAAAAAGAACTTGTCATGCAAATTTTCTCATCATACTCGGGCAATCAATGAAAGCACAACTCTTTAAGTCAAGCAGAATTCGTGAATGAGCCAGCAAATCAAAATTATCTTGGGAAAAAAAGATACAAAAGAAAGCTTCAACAGAGTTAGACATTGCAGTATTCACATATTATATACTTATATACGGTTCACTAATCCGGTTAAATTTATTAACTACATACTAACATGAATCAATATTCAAACTTTCTGTTGTTTTAGGAATAACTCAAACGACACTTACATTTCCCCCAGTATTCTACAATATTGACATCTGCTAACGGATAAAACATTCATGTGATGTGACATCACGACACAATTAATTCAACAAGCAAAATTAATCATTGACACAAATTAGTGACTTACAGATGTAAGATAGCTCATACCACCGAGTAATATTTTGCTTGCAAAAATGACATTGAGAAAGTTCTACTTCAATGAATCAAGACAGAAACCATAAAAATGATATTCATATGTATAACTTCAAGATAGCAGCAACTAACCATGTTAGGCTTGTACATGGATTCACAAACACCATATAAAGACTCTGAGGCTGTACCAGAAACAACAAAGTCTTTTGCAAGCTCCCTGTTTAGAAAAGTTACCCGATAAGCTTCCCACCAGAGAGATCAAAGATTTTAGAAAGAAATCATAGTAAGTACAGTGAACAGTGTACAAGACAATAAATAAACTAGAAGAACTCAGTTAAACTGTAGCTTGTTCCAGCAAGCATAATCAGATGGTCTGAGACAAATTCTATACTACATCCTGTCATGCTAACACTAAAAAGAAGCCGATAATAGGACACATGCTAGTAAGTGTAAGAGTTGAAAACAGCATTAGTCAATAATTCCTCGTCCTTCATCGCTTCACCTACAAAATGAGCAAAATTATGCCGACATTTAGAAAGCTTTTTTGGAATATCTTTTATAGGACACTTGCTAATAAGTGTTGCAACCCATTCTAAGCCTTAACATTGAATAATTTGAAGTATCAACGTGATGTCCTCTTCTATATTAAGTTCAGGATCAGCATATTTATTCATAACTAAAACATTTAAGTTCCACCACATGGAAATCCAAATGCAAGATATCCAACATCTTCTGTTTGGGCAAATTTATACTGATGATCCCAGTCCCAGGAAGCACCTTTCACAAATAAATTGATCGTCTGAAAAGTGCCTAAAAAATAAAAACTGCACATCTATTTTACGAACTGACAATAAACAACAAATATCAAAGAAACTCCCATGGGATTGCAAGGTTATTAAGCAATATGTCAGAAGAAATTTATTGTTACATATAAGTAGAAAGTAAGACATACTTGGCACCGATGCAATCCATAGTACAAATGAATGGCACATCATCATCTCCTAATCCAGCAATTACTGGTTGGCAGAAATATGGGCCAAATCTGCAAGATCAAAATAGCATCTTAGCTGAAACCTCCAACACTAAAATGTAAGTCAATGATTCAGTAGAAACCACTGTTGCAAATTGAATAAATAAAAATCACGTAAAAAGAAAATATGGTCAAACAAATATGTTAACCAGATTTTGCAACAATGATGACAACAAATCAACCCATCTATGTAGTCAATATATGGATCCTTCTCTGTTCCTCTCTCTATTTGTGCTAATATAAAAAATATTTTTCTAATGAACAAAAAGATATAATTATATCAACTTAAAAACATTAGAAATTTCATTGCTTAATATGCATTTTCAGATAGTTGCACTTTACATCAATGGTGCTATTTGCTTATAATTTTTACTCAATAGGAAATCAAACATAAGAAACACAGATATAACCATTTATACGATACAAGTCCCCTACAGAAATTCCAAAATGGTGCTTTGAGTCAGGAAACTTTCTATTCTGATGACACACGGCCTTGGATCAAACTATAGTGAATCCTCTACTTCCTACATCAACAATCTACAATTTTCATTGATATTTGCAATCAAACTACATGTCTGTTGAAAACAACCATCCTAATGCAGCTTCAAATCTTCCCCCCTTCCATATGCTGCTTATGTTGGCTTTAAGTTTGAACATTTCTAGAAGTACATGGAGATTTAGACGAGGTTAAAGAGGAAGAATTGATATATAGTATTGTTGTGACTATTTTAATGGTCTCTCTATCGGAGGAAGATAATTGAGATATTCATGCTTTTTCCCTTAACAAAAGCGTGACTCTCAGAATGGTTGAAGATGAAGGATAAGGTGGTGGGGAAATAAAAAACCAAAGAAAAGATAATTCAATCTAAGATACTGCTTAAGTAGATCAGAGAAAAAGTGAAAAACATGTAAAGTCAGCATCAAGAAAAGGATACACTTAAAATACTGCGTGATAATCAAATGTCTTGACTTCAGTTGCAAGTAGAAAATAGAGAAAGAATATATATACAATTGAGATCGAAATGAGGAAAGAACAAAACAACAAACTCAAGGCTCCAAAGCATATGAACAACTTAGGAAGAACTTAGTATTAAAACACTATTCATAAGTGGAATATAAGCAAGAAATCCTACATTAATATTCTAGATAGATACATCAGATTTCTAGAGTTAAATACCAAACAAGTAAATGAATTTTCTCACAATCTCTTGTAAAAGACAAACCATCCTGTTGCTAAACCATAAGTAGCTTTTACCTCTTTTTGTGTCACACCTACTTTCCCTGCTTTCACTATTGCCTGTTATTATCGTCAGCCTTAAGATCCACTTCCTTACATGTTTAATGTTCTCCAAGATTTTAATACAACTCAATGTAACTCAAAAGAAACTCCTACAATGTAACCATTCCTAACTTAGAACTCATTCTTGTGCATTTTATCATCCATCCACCTTTTTAATTCCATCTTACCAATTCATTTATCTCAATATTCCATTAGAGACCTCTTCTCCAACCAAAAATGCAATTGAAAAAAAGAACCCTCCATCATCGATAATTACTAAACAAAATAATTTAAAACTCAAACCTTTTCTCATATAGCAGTGCGGAAACAAGACTCGCAAAGGTTTCCGGCTTCATATCTCTCTCTTCTCGAAGCTGATACAACTTATGCCGAAACACAAGCCGCTGATACCTAAACAAACAAATCCCAAATAAACATCCAATGCCAGAATCCCAAAGCTATCATACGTAATCGATAAAGCCAAGGGTAAATCCTAAAATATAAGTAACGAACGACGAATTTCCTCACAAGGTCTGGGCATCGGTGGCGAGGCCGGAGAGCCCGACGTAGAGCTTGTCGTGGATCTTGCAAACCCTATTGAAATCGGTGGCGATGGTCTGGAGCTGTACCCCGAGACGCCGATCGCTCGCGATGGCGAAGCAGTTCTTCCCCACCATGGCAACCAGGGCGCTTCCATTGTACTCGAAGATCTAAATCACGAAAGAGGCTTCCGAGGTTAGCGACAACGGAAATAGGTTTAGGGTTAGAATTTCACAGAGGAGGAAGGCAGAGGGGTTAGGGTTTGGGGTGGGAGTACTTACCGACATGGGTGCGCGCGAGAGAGAGAGAGACGTCGAGGGTTGGGGATCGATCGAAAGATGAAGAAGAGAGAAGAGGAGGAAGTTTGTAGTACTCGATGTAGTGCGATCGTATTAACGGGTCGAATAAGGATCCGATTAGTTCGCATTCCATTTCCAATGGATTTCCTGCACTATGAATTGCATGAATTGGGATATTTCCTGATAATATAGTAATATACTGATCTGACTATTTAATAGGAACTGCCATACGTGCTGCTGTGGGAAGTTCCTGCAACCACGTCTGCAGAAAACATGCACCCTTTGTCGTTGAGAAAGAGGTTTGGCTACAGTAGCTGCCGTTTGTGACGTTGGAGGACAACAAACTTGTTTCCCAAGTCTTTAGGCAGGATAAATTTAAGAGATAATTTAACTGGATCTCTGAACCATTACAACTCGTTAAATTTTTGGTACATAAAATTCTCCTAAGCTAAGCTATTAGAAATATTTAAAATTTTCCATCTGCTTAATATTAATGTGACTCACACGTGAGTAGATTTGTGACATTTATGCCCTTATTTTGAAGGGAATAAAGACAGAAATATTAATATAGTTGCACATTTCTATCTTTTTCATCTTTTCTGGCAATGAATAGAGATTTCTAATAGTTTACTAAGGATACCTGCACTGTGAATCAAACCACAAGGACATCAAAAAAACAACACCAAAAGCTTCATCTCGCAAAGGAGAAGGTTTTGGAGTAGATGAGGCCACTTGGTGTAGCCTCTCTCAAGAGCAAGGAGAACCTACAAAGGAAAACCTACAAAGGGCAACAACCGAAAGAATTTGCAAGACGAAGCTCCTTAGATAGGCACGGTGTTTAGGAGTGTAAATGAGTTGAGCTTGAGTGAGCCGGCTTTGGCTCAGGCTCGTCTCAAAATTAATTTCAAGCCTTATAATTGGGCTCAGGCTCGGTTCTACTCAACTCGAACCTGAAATAAGCATATCATCAAGCTTCATTTAAGCTGAGCTGGATTGACTCGGACCAAGCCAAATTGAGCCCAAGCCGAGCCAAAGAAGAAGGAGGAGGAGGAGGAGGAGGAGAAGGCGGCACTGTGGCAGCTTAGTGAAAGAGGAGGAGGCGGCACAGCGACGGCAGCTTGGCCAAGGAAGATGAGGTGGCACTGGTGCACTACAGCAAAGGAGGAGGCGGGGATGTGGAAATAGGATTTGAGGATTGCCAGATTGAGATCTATCTCACCCCTTTTATATCAAGCTTATCGAGCCAAGCTTGAGCGAGTCGACTCTAGCTCAGGCTCAGTTTGATATTAATTTCGAGCCAGTTTTAGCGGTTTGGGCTCGGCTCAGTTCTGACTGAGCAGAATCGGAGTCGAGCTTCAGCGGGTTTGAGCTCGAGCCAGGCCCGAGCTGCTCGTTAAGCTTGACAGCCCTAACAATGTTGACATGGGGTCACTAGTCTAGCAACTTTTCCAACAAAGACAAACAAACTAAAAAGAGAGGGAGAAGACTATTTACACCCTTAAAATTAAATTATATAAAGAAGGAATAGACCGTCATTTGCATTGGATTATTTTACTTTTTATTTTATTTTGAATGTTACACTAGCCATTTTCATAAACTTATTTACTTAAATAGTCCACCTCCCAAATTTATTACATAAAGGAGTCTATTTTAGACATGTGAGTTGTCAAACATATGAGCTTGATAGAAAATCACGGAATTTATCAACTAATCTTTTCAATGTTTTATCCTAAAGATAGAACCCGACCAACGGTTTACATGAGAGAGGTGGGTAGAAAGATTTGATTTGTATTTATCTTATCTAAGATATAAATCCAATATTTTTTTATTACTTATCTAACTATAATAGATAAACCTCTCTAGTTTATATATATATATATATATATATACAAATCAAGGAATAATCTTATCATCATCAATCCGTGTTCCTAATCAGAAAAAGATGATCATTTTATGCATTCAACTCTTTAGTGCTTTACAACTTATATAAAATGTTGATGAGTTTAGTTATTTGTTTGCTAGGACCATAAAGTGGTAGTTGAAGTATCCAACATAGACCCCATTTAAGAACTAGTTTGGAAGATGAATTATTTGGGTAGATAAAATTTGTGAGGAAGGTTAGCAGCCAAATGGTTGGACAACTCTTAAAATCTTCACTCTGTTATTCAATAATTGACCAAGGGTCTATTTTAAACACATTAGTTTTTTTTTTATACTAAAAATGCATTAATAAAAAAACATAGCACCCAAAATAATTACATTGTGCTGCCCCTCACGTGTCAGCATACATGAGCCGTCCCACAAGAAGAAGAACACATTATTCTAACATGATTTGCTAACCAGTTTACAGTAAAATTAGATTATCTAAAGATGTAATTAATAATGATCTTGTTGAAAGTACCCATAAGTTGGTGTTTGTCATTGATGATGTTCTTAAGGGTTTTATCTCCCTTATTGGAGTTAAGGGCAATAATAAATTGAAGTAAGTCAGACTCGATAAATTTAATCATGGATTGTTAAGACTTTTAACTTGCTCCAGCTCCTCTCTAAGAGCCCAAGTTTTGGCATTGAACATGGGCAATATCTTTAAAAAGTCAATCTCCTCCTCCCTTACTAATAGCAAAGTCAAAGGACCCGTCGTAATTAAATTTAATCTAATTATGCTTGGGCGAATACCACCCATTAAGTGAAGGAGAAGCTTGCTTTTTAAAAATAATTTTCATACCAGGCTTGAAATAGTCCATAGTCACGATAACTATATTGTTTCAGCCAACATAAGAAGAAACTATTAGAGAATTGGAGTTACATTATTATGATTTTTCTAGAGTTGCCAAAAAGAATTAGTAATAGATAGAAAGAAAGAAACTCTTTTACTCTTTAGAAAGGTGATCACCCTTCTTGAGCCAATCTCATCGTAGCCGTTAAATACCAAAACTAAACATATTGAGATCCTAATTTTGCTTAACAAAATCACACTTTAAAAAGATATGGTCAATAGTCTCAATGTTCTTAGCACAAATGTTACGTAAATGACTGATTGACATACCTTGGCCAAGAAGCTTAGTCTTAGCGAGCAAGTGATTCAATATAAGTTTTTAAAGGAAGATAAGAATACCGGAGGCAATAGATAGTTTCTAGATAACTGCCCATTTGGATCCTCCTTAATTCCAAAGTTAAATTGACTAATAAGTAAAGTATCAACGTTCTTAACTATGGCTACTTTTAAGGTATTCGGCCTAGACTCAAGAGTCCTTGACAGGATAGCACTTGAGATGAGTTTGAAGAATACGATCAAATAAAATAGGGCCAAAACATGTCATTTGTTATGCCAATTGCCCTTATAAATAAATCTAGCCACATCGGCTGTACAAAAATAATGTCATCTTATTAATGTTATATATCAATAATAAAACATTGAACATATTATAACTTTATACACAAAGTATGTATAAATATAAAATTATATAAAGAAAATAATGACCGCAATAAAATTTGATTTGTACTTATCTTATCTAGACCTGAGTAGACATATTACTTGCTAGCACATAGGCTGAATAAAAATAATGTTGATTTATTTAGTGTTATATCTCAATAATAAAATATTAAACTTATTAGAACTCAATTAGAAAAGTACCTATAAATATAAAAATATGTGAAGAAAATAAGCTCAGTGATAAGATTTGATTTGCATTTATCTTATTCGACGCGAGTCTAATATTTTTATCTAATTATAACATAATACTCTAAAATAAATAAATATAAATTAAGGAATAATTTTTTTCGAGGAGATCAACCTTTTATGTTTATGATAAAATGCTAAATATTGTAGTGCTTTACAACCTACGATCTTTATTCGAATTATGAGATGGCCGTCAACTTTAGTCAGCCGAAGACGAGATGCTTACAGTAGCATGGGAGCCGATCCCGTGTGAGTCCGCTATTCTCGCTGAGGGTTGGACCTTCTGTATGAGTTTAGAACCGGTCAAATATCACCTCAAAATAGAGGTGAAATCAGACTCTCTTGAGATGGCGAAGTTTGTAAAGAATGAAGTATGATGTCTATAGATGCTTAGGTCTTTAGTTGCTAAGTGTAAATCAAGATTTTTTTTTTTTTTTTTTTGGGTGTTTGTGGGTCCTTGTGATCTAGTTTCCCTAAAACTATGTAATATCCTTTATTTTGACGCCTCTCCAACTGTGGTTTAAAGAAGAAGTATCTAAAAAGCAGACCCTTTTATATTAAGTTTGGCTCATGAACTATTTAGGTAAATAGGTTTCTTAGGAGACCTAGTATGGTTAAAGATCTCCTCTATTGTGCCACGCGTGCAAATGCCATCATTTCCACCTGTACCAAAATTCTTCCCGCCATTCCTCTTTCCTACCGTTCCCGCCGCCTCTTTCTCCTTGCCCTTTTTCCACCGCTCTAAGCCCTCTCCATCTTCCATCTCTCGCCTCCTTCTCCCTACCTACTTTTACCACTCTCAATACCTTCAGTACCATCTCTCCCTCCCCATTAATGGCTTCCTCCGAAACCTTAACCCCCTACGAGCGCCGCCGCCTCGAGAACATCCGCCGCAACGAGGAGATGATGTCCTCCCTCATGCTCCGCCGCAAAGCCTCCGACTTCTCCTCCTCTCTCAAACGCCCTTCTTCTCCTTCCTCCTCCTCCTCTCCTGATTCTAAGAAACCCAAAAATCCCAAGAAAGCCCAAACCCCCGTCGTCGTTGTCACCCGTCGATCTCTTCGCACCCGCGGCCTCCCACCCGACCAATCCCAGCACTCTGAGCATCCACAACCCCCTTCTCCACCGCCCAATTCGCCTCCTGCACCCCCTTGGAAATCGGGCCCCTTCCCCATCTCCGATGCCTTCGTCGGAGAGGTCGGCTCGTCCTGCAGACGCCTAATTGACGTCATTTTGGGCTCTTCCGGTGAGCCAAGACCGGATTTTGGGGAGGTGGGATTTGATCCAAGGTCGGAGATGGTTCTGGGGCCGGAGAATGTCGCCAAGGTTTTGCCGCAGAGGATATTGACGGTGAAATTCTTGCCTTATGTTGATCGGACGGTGATTGTGTCGGGGGATAAGCTCGGGAATCTTGGGTTTTGGGATGTGGATGGTAGAAGAGAGGGTGGGGATGGTCATGATGAGATGTTTGTTTTTTCTCCTCATAGGGGTCCGGTTTCTGGGATTACAATCCACCCGGCTTCGTCAACAAAGGTATATGATTTGTTTCATTTTCTGTGTTAAGGTGTCGTCTTAAGTATCTTGGCTCAATGTCTCAATTTAGAGAAAATTCTAGGTCACGATGATGTATACACACACACACACATATAAATATGTTAACTATTATTATATAGCAGAAGATACCTTTTCTTTTGTTGATTAACACAGGTTTAAACTTGAGTAGATTTGCACGAAAGAAGTTACTTGTAACTTTTTGGAGGGAATGGAACATGTGTTTAAATAATGACTGGATCCACTGTTAAGCTATATAGACATCCATGCATATGAGGTTGCATCACCAGCTAATTTGGTCAATTAGTCTGTAGCATGGAGGAGGAAGAATCCTCCAGTGTACATTTAAAAATGAGTTGCCTGTTTGGTAGAATTGGTAGAAATTACTCTGCAAGAAGGAAGCAAGTAGTTGGAGATTGTACTTTCTAATCTTATTTATGTACCTCTAGGTAGAGTGAGAGCATTTTATTAAGGTAATTTTTGGTTCTTGCGGTGTGCTGCCGTGATCGATTTGGTTGTGGATCTTTCTCTATTTGATTATTCTTGCATGCTTGATTTTGACCATCCAGATTATCAGTAGCTGCTACGATGGTTTTGTGTGTTTGATGGATACTGAGAAGGAGACCTTCAATATGATCTATTGCAGTGACAATTCTATATTTTCTATTTGCCAATGTCCTCATGATAATAACACATTATATCTTGGAGAGGGATTAGGAGAGCTGAAATCTTTGGATATGAGAGCGGGCAAAGTCACCAGTACCTGGGACTTGCATGAACAAAGAATAAATACAGTAGATTTCAATCCAGAAAACACCAACTTGCTTGCTACAAGTTCAACAGATGGAATGGCTTGCATATGGGACTTGAGAAGTATAAAAAGAAACAGGGTTGAATGCCTGAAGACTGTTCAGCATTGTAGAGCTATTCATTCTGCATATTTTTCACCCAGCGGTAGCTGTCTGGCAACCACAAGGTCTGTGATGTTCTCCGTTTGAAAGAATTTGCATATTATTTTTTGTATATCTATTTATATATTTTAGTGATAAAACATAAATCACATAATTTAATCCAATCTGGAGGTTTTTATTGTATAACTTGAATTCCTGTCCTTTTAACTCCTGCTCCTTGATCATTGCATGATGCTGCCTATTTTGGAGGATAGCAACTGTGAAATTTTTTATATCAATTGAAGCAAAAGAATATATAGGAAAAGTGGATCCAGCAATATATATTTTCAATATCTATTATGCTGCAAAAGCTGGTTAACTTAGATTAAAAGTCTAACCTCATTTTTTGGTCTTAACTGCTGAAAATGAAAATCAATATATTTTCTCATACACCTTTCTGAGGAAATATTAGCCTAGTGTGGTTGTCCATTAATCTGGATGAAAAATTAGTTCTGCATCTACCCTCTTTCCTCTTGCTGTGCCACCTTGGATATATGCATTGTCTGTCAGGTTTCTATACTTCAGAATTTTGTTACCGTACTTGTTCACTGCTTATGCGAGAGATCTTTTTTTTTTACTTGAAGAACTACATTTCAACAAAGGATAACTCCTGCAAAATACATGCCTGCTGATAATAGAAGGAATTTCAGAGAAGCAAAAGAAATTTGTTCCAAGTGCAGCATATATCCTTCTCAATTTCTTTTAACTTTTCTAAGTTTCTTGCAGTTATGATAATAGAGTTGGGATTCTGACTGGGACCAACTTTGACGATCAAAGGATGATTAAGCATAATAATAAGACTGGTAAATGGTTATCATCATTCAGGTACGCCTTTCTGTTGTTGTCAACATTTAATCTAATCACTTCGAAGTTTTTTGAACTATACTTGTTGGAGAGAATCATCTTTACTGAATTGCTCATGGACTGGCTACTATAAGAATAGGATTATAGCTGTCAGAAAGCAAGTTTCCTGGCGTAATTGGGCTTATTCTTTTCTAATCTGATGGATGCTTTCATTGAAATATCTCCCTTGTAAGGAGTTGTTCTATACAGATCACATCTTATAGTCCCATTGTAGTAATGAGCCGTATGTTTGAATGAATCTATCCCCATAAAAGTTGTTTCATATTGCATCTTATGTTCGAATGGTTCATGTGATGAAACTGAAATGAAGAACTGGAAATATCTATTCTTGTTTTAATCTAATCAAGGCCACAAATAGTGCATGTTAGAGAAAATGAGTGTTTTAATCTTCTAGATGGTCATAATATTTATGATCTCATCTTTTCTATATTGAGCAGCAACTAGAAACTAGATTCCAGAGCATGAAATCGTTTAAAAGAGGCTCTTAATTAAGAAAGGATTAGAACCTCTTGTCTTTTATGTCATGATTTTCTTACAGGCTGTTCACTCTGCTAGTCTAGTGTCAAAATTTGTATGGTATGTGACAAACAGTTCAAGATTGAGAGCTTGTAAAAACATTTAAATTTTGTACCTCTCACTCTGCATACTTGGCTCATTATTCAGTTTGATAAGCCCAGGTTTATTCATTTTGAATTTCTGCTGAAAAAATAGGATTGGTGTGCTTTGATATCTATTACATTATTAGCTTGCAAAAAATAAATAATTAAATAATGAACTCCGTTGGCAGGGCAATCTGGGGTTGGGATGACTCCTATCTTTATCTGGGCAATATGAAAAGGGCAGTTGATATTATCTCTATCAACAAATTAGCTATAACTTCTTTAGAAAGCGAGCATATGACGTCGATCCCATGCCGGTTTGCTGCCCATCCATACAAACAGGGTTCTCTTGCTTCTGCCACTGCCGGTGGAAAGGTTTATCTCTGGAGAAAACTATGCTGATCATAAGAACGTTAACCAAGCTAACAGTTGATGAAATGTGAGCCCCAGTGCTACTTTTGTAATCTGAGCAGTAACATGCAGTGTATTCATTTTGTGTCATGGTGATGAATAGAGGTTGAGAGTTGGACAGACTAATTCTTACAAGAGTTGAAAGAGGTCGAGATTTTGGATTTGGGAAGATACTGTGCATCCAGTGGCTTTTCTTCTTTCTTTCCTTGCATATTGACCTTCTGATCTGATGGCCATCAGTAGCATGATGGTTGTTTGCTCTGCCGTAAAGCATTTGAAGTTCTGCCTCAGATTAATTAATGACCTGTGGAAGTTCGCCTCAGGATAGACATAACATGATTCAAGGCATATAATTCATCTAAACCTACTTTTATTTTATAACCAGCCAAGGCATATCATTCATCTAGACCTACTTTTATTTTATAACCAGCCATGGCCTGAGGTAAGAATTGCTCTAAACTAATATACCGTGAGATTTCTGGGACGGTAATATCTAATGAAAGAGTAGTAATATAGGTCCTTAACAAGGCCTTTTTATAATGTTGTTGATGTCTACTGTGCGAGAGAGAGTAGGAAAAGAAAAGGAAAGCTAAATTTATTATCGACTGAAATTGAATGAAAGCTAGATGAACTCATTTGAGAATTTTAAGAGTATCACAAATAACAACCTATATTTGGATTATCTTATCATACTCGAACCAACGGATACGGTTTTTCCACGAGGAATCTTTGTGTCCTTGTCTCCGGAAGCAGAAATTTTGAAATATAGGAGTATAAAGAATTTTGAAATAGGAGTATAAAGGTAGTTAGAGGGATGAGGTACGATGAAGAGAAGAAGCATGCTCATCACCTTTCTTATGCGAGAGATTGTTTGTCAAACATCCTATCGCCATCAATGCGAGGCATCACGTTAGGGGATTTATAAGTGATTTCTCTCGCGTGGCGATATGGGTTCTCTAGGAGTTCCATGCAACCGCTTCTATTATGGATTTGCTTGGAATAGATCCTCTCCTTCAAACCTATCTTCGGAGGTCTCGTCGATCCCTTGGGTAATGTCACCATTGCTGATCATTGGATTTAGTGGTCTCACCCAAAGGGTGAACCTCGGGTCAGCTCTATCTAAAGTTTCTCCTCCTCGTGGCGCTGGAGATCTGATTGGGGGTGGAGGGAGATTTGAAGACTTAGGGTTGCTCCCAAGGTTAGAACCTTCTGCTGGAAGGCATCTCGACGAGGCTGCTCCTTAGGTAGACTAAGGCTGGGGGCGGAGAATAATTGTTGTCTCTGTGGGCTCTTCAAGGAATCTGTAGAGCATCTACTGTATACTTGTTGGTACAACCTAGAGGTCTGAGGTGTGTTGATGAAGCGATAGATGGTGTTACGCCATGCAATGGCCTTCAATGGCCATTGCATGGAAACAACGCCATGCAATGGCCTTCGGGGGAGAAGTTGTTTAGCCTAAGGTGGGGGACGCATAGGACCATCAAGCTGCCGGAGGACTACTGGCAAGAGGGTGTCAAACCTCCTAAGCAGCATACCGACCGGGTGCAAATTAGTTGGAAAATCCTCGACCTGGGGTAGTGCAAGCTAAATATGGATGACTCTACTCCAGTAGTCCAGTGGACGGTCTACCAGGTGATCGGAGGATGGTGGGCTTGCATTGGACGAAGAGGCCAGGGCTCTTTGGCAGGGTCTTCGGGTTGCAAATGGCCAAGGCCCATGCCTACTCTAAGTTGGCAACTGAGATGGAGTCCTTGGAGCTTGTTCAGCTCTTGAATAAGGGGAGGGTGAGGTCTTGCTGGATTTGGGCAGTAATGGCGGAGTGCTCTTCCTTGATGGAGGGATTTTTATTAGAATATTTTTTTTTGCATATATAGTCTTTGAAATCTCTTATTTCCTTGTACACTCCTGTAAAATTGATTGTTTGATATACCCCTAAAAATATATGTTATTTGGATAGATACCCTTCCAATTACTTATCCAAATAAGTCTCAATAATGTAATAAAAAGACAAAATACCTTTAACTAAGAGAAATATGTAAAAACTAGAATAAAGATACTTTTTCTTTTTCTTTTTCTTTTTATATTATTAAAATTTAATGATTAATTAAATCTAAGTGATCTATGCAAAAAAAAAAATAGGAGTTTTAAATAGTAAACATATAAAAACTGTCTTTTGAGGGATATACATGCGCTGGTATCAACTTTACCCAATTTTCTATCTTATTTTCTACCCAATTTAAAAATAAATTAAGCTGATTTCATATCCTATTTAATGCCAAAGGATTTCTCATATTATGATCGTGCAAACTTTTATCCAAATAAAACAAGATCGTGGAAATTCTGCCTCATCTTTCATCAAAGTTGGAGAGCTACTAAATCCCATAACATTAGAGCATTTAATTATAAAATAATAAAAATATAGGATGCTATTTAGAAATTTCCCTTAAAACACTTAGCTTTTGTGTAGATACTCTCAAAACCTTTTTTTTTTATTTAAAAAAATGAACACCCATCAAATGTTTCATTAAAATTTCATCAAGCTAATGGTCGTAAATTTTTTATGTAATTAATAATATGTTTCAAAATAAGTTTTCTTAAAGGTGTAAACAAGGAATTTGTTGGGTGTTCACAAGGTGTTGTTCTTATAGAGATTCAAACTTTTTTTTTTTTTTGAGTAAAATGAGCTGTATTCAGCTAATATCCGAGCCCCCCAAGGCTAGTCTTGAGAGTCCCGAGAGAGGAGATTACAAAATTCTTGGCCAAAAGGGCCAGAAGGCCCGAGAATACAAATTGCACTAGACTCACGGCCTTGGCTAGCTGCCCAATCAGCTAGTCTATTGGTCTCTCTACTTACATGCACGTATTTGACTTCACTAAGCTCTAATGTCATTTACATGCAGTCCGCCTCTATTTGCATAATTCTCCACGGACATTTCGATTCTTTCCTTAGAATTTTCATTGCCTGTAGGCAGTTCGATTCAACCATGACTCTGCTCCATCTCTCCACCTGGCTCAGCCCCATCCTTATAGCCCATAGTTCTACATGGAGCGGGGACTCGGGCGGCGCTAGCTCCCACGCAGCCAACACAATGGCACCAGATGCCTGCCTAACTATTATACCTGCACCGCTTTGACTCGCTGCCTGTACGTAGGACCTGTCTGCATTCAATTTCACCTAGCCCACCTTCGGTGGTTGCTATCTGGTCGGCTGTTTGGTGGCGGGGTGTGGCGATTTGTTTGGTTCCAGCCAATAGTCTGAAGCTAGCGCTGCCGCAAGTCGGGCTACCACCGGAGTTGGGACAGCAGTGCCACCAAAGGCAGCGATGTTCCTTTGCTTCCAAATTATCTAGAGCGTAATCGCAATGAGGCCTTTGGTTCAGAGGCTATTGTTGACAGCATCGTCCATTAGCCAATCCTGCTTCACTTGAACACAACCAAGCTTATATTCCTTCTTTGTCTCCATCCAAACACCCTTCGCGTAACCACACTCAGAAAAGGTGTGATGACATTTCCTCATGGTGGCCGTAGAGGATGCAGCTCGTGTTTGGCCTTATCCGAAGCTTGTAGGGGAGATCATTCGTAGGTAGTCTATTCCAAAACAATTTCCAATAGAATAGCCAAATTCTAGGTGCAACAGGTAGCAACTATAGTTTGCGCCACCTGTCCCAATACTCTTGCCTAGGCGGCTTAAGGTATGTATAAATGGATTTAGTAGTAGGCTCGCCCAATGTGTGTGGCTCCCAAATCCACCTGTCCTCTATGTTGGGGTCACCCAATTCGGTAGTCTCAATACTAAAGGCCAGCTCCCACCCGCCATGGCTCAGGATTCTAGCCTTGCTCCATCTCTGACCATTCTTGACCGCTGCCACTGTTAGATTGGTGTCCAGCAGCTCAGGGTGCATGACTCTTGGTTGACTACTCCATGGGATGGCTAACAACCAAGGCTTCAAAGCTGCTTTGGTGGTGTGACCGTTACCCACTAGTTTGTGACATTCATCTTTTTTAATAGTAGCAGCATGCTTGATGGCACGCCAGAGCTAGGACGCTGTAGTTAGAGTTGAGTTGTCCCACGGGTCAAGTTGTCCGTATTTTGCCAGTAGGATCTTTACCCAAGGCACGTTAGCTTGGTTGAGCACTTTGAACAGGAGCTTGCCATGGTGTGCCGTCCTGGTTTCCCTCAGGCTTCTAACTACCAACCCAACTTCCTTTCGGGGTCTCGTCACCACATCCCAACTGATCAGATGGATGCCCCGCCCCTCTGTCTTATTCCAGAGAAATGATCTGGCCCTCTTTGTAATCTCCTCAAGCAGCGAGTCCGGGATCCATGTGCTGCCTAACCAATATGAGAGAATTGCCATCAAGGTTGAGTTAACCAATGTTGACCACCCCGCCGTGGATCTACGCTTCCATTTCGCCAGTTTATGATCAACCTGGTCCAGTAGGTATTGGTGCTGGCGTACATTGATTCTCTTGCCAGAAATCAAGACTCTGAGGTACATGAATGGTATGGATGCAATTCTTAGCTCGTGCACCTCACTGATTTGCACCCCTACATTAGCTTCAAGGTTTCGAGAGAGATAGAGATTAGACTTTTCATAGTTAACCTTTTGGTTGGTGATAGTCAAGTATTGGCTGAGGCACTATTTGATGCTTTCCACACTTGAGGGTGTGGCCTCCACCGTGAGTAGCAGGTCATCAGCATAGAGTAGGTGTGTTAAGTGGGCTTCACCAGATTGGAAACCCCTCAACTTGCCGGAGAGCGTTTTCTCTTCTAGCAGCCCAGTGAGGACTTGCGACACGAGAATAAAGAGGTAGGCAATAGTGGGTCGCCCTGCCGCAGGCCTCGATGCGGATGGATCCATCGTGACGGCGCACCGTTCAACAAGATGGCAAATCTAGGGGAGGAGATACATGCACGAATCCATTTTCATCAGAATTGCGGGAATCCCATGCTGAGCAGGGTTCCCTCTACCGCCTCCTAGCACAATCGATCATACGCCTTTTCCATGTCCAACTTCACCATCATCATTGGTGAGGCGTATTTGGCGGACATCATCGAGTGTGCTATTTCTTGCGCCACCAACGTGTTATCCAAAATGTGTCGGTCTTGGACAAACGCTGCTTGCTCAGGCTCGACGAGCTTGGGAAGGAGGTTCTTGAGCCATCCGGCTAGAATCCGGGAGATGACTTTGTATGCCACATTGCATAGAGCAATAGGCCTGTAGTCCTTCACTCAGGTTGGATGTTCTCTCTTTGGCACCAGCGTAATGAATGTTTGTCCCTATCTGGAGGGTAGCAAAGTCAAAGTGAAGAATTGTTTCATTGCTCGACATAAGCTCTCCCCCATGTAGGGCTAGAATCGCACATAAACCTCTGCTTGGAGCCCGTCCGGACCCGGCGCTTTCCCAATGGGGAGACTCCACAACACCTCCTTGATCTCCTCATTTGTTACAAGCACAACTAGCTCATTAGCTTCTTCATTAGAGATAGAAGGAAGTTCCGGCCACTCGACGGGAGCTGAGCTATTGGTAGCATTGGGTCCCCACAGCTTCTCGTAGGACTCCGTAAAAACCCCCTCAGTTTGATCAGGCTCTTGCACCCACAGCTCATCGTCTTGGAAGACCCCGGGGATGTGGTTGCGCTGGCGACGGATGGTAACTGAGAGATGAAAGAACTTGGAGTTGTGGTCTCCCCTCTGAACCCATCTCAGACGAGGCCTCTGGAGCCACTTCAGGTTGAGTTGTCGATTGAGGGCAGTCTTGTAATTATATAGACTTCTTAGGGTATGAAGGTCCGAGTTGCCGAGGAGGCCATGTGCGTCTCTCGCTTCTAGCTCCAGGATGTCCTTCTCCACATTGCGGATGTTGGTTTTTGGGCTACTGAGGTCTTCACGGTTCCACTTCCGTAGTAGTGCACGTTGCATGGAGCTGACATGGTGATAGAAGCCATGCAGAGGTCCCCCACGTGCATTACTCTACCAAGCTTCCTTGACCAGCGGCTCACAATTCTCATATTCAAGCCAGAATAGTTCAAACCAGAATGGTCTGGTGAGACTTTGCACTGAGGTCAGAATAGCGAACAAGATAGGGGCATGGTTCGATGCAGCTCGATCCAAGTGACACACCTTGCTGAGAGGGTTCGCCATAACCCAAGCAGCATTGTTGTGCACCCTATCAAGCCGGACCTAGATACTCTTATCTCCTTGTTGATTGTTACACTAGGTGAATGGCACGCATTCATAGCCCAAGTCATAAAGGCCTGTGCAATCGACAAAAGCCGCGAAGGCTTGGCACTTTGGCCCGAGCTCAATCGTTTTGCAATTTTGTTTTTCATGGTTGTAAAGGAAGGTGTTGAAATCTCTGACCACCACCCAAGGAAGATCAGTTTGGGAGGCGACACAAAGCAATTCCTCCCAGAGCTCCTGTTGAGCAGCAAGGTGGTTGCTGGCGTATACGACCGACCACATCCAGGTTGCGCCAGTCCGGTTAATCACCACCAGGTGGGCGGCTAACTGAGAAATCCCATAGTATCTACCCAGACCATGGTAGATTGCCATAGTACAATGATACCACCAAAAACTCCGATGGCTAGTAAGGCAAATCAAGACCAGTTGCGTCCCAAGGCTTTGACCACCTAGCCGGAGGCTTTCTAGTTGGTGTGAGTTTCTAAGAGCACAAAGACATCTAGCCTATGCTCTTTTGCAAGAACCCTGCAACGGTCAAGCGTTTCTTTCTTCCTTGCTCCTTTGCAATTTCAAAATATTGCACTTATCATGAAAACAAATGTAAGAATAGAGGAAAGTCAGGCAATCCTCCCCCTCTTGGAGGCATGCACCGACTGGCAGTCCTTCACCTCAGTAGTATTGAGGCCTTCTATTTCCATCTCTCCAGCTTCTCCTTGGGATCCACCGGTATAGGGTACAAGGGTAGATGAGGCTGTCACCTCATCCAATGCCATGACATCATCCTTGGTACACTACACCCTCATTAGACCTTTCATGAGATCATTAGTCACTCCTTCATGTGCTGCTAGCCGGGTGAGTCCCGACGCCAGTTCCGGGTAGGCTCGAGTATTAGCGACCCCTAATGGATGATATCTTTTGGGTAGGCTTTTCCCCCACTATTTTTCACGTAAGCCGTTCTGGCGACCCTATCATGTCGAGAGCCTAGCTTGATTGATGCTATTTATTATGGCCTTCCCTTTTTCAGGGACCGGCA
This sequence comes from Typha latifolia, assembly GCF_019914945.1. Classification (NCBI taxonomy): domain Eukaryota; kingdom Viridiplantae; phylum Streptophyta; class Magnoliopsida; order Poales; family Typhaceae; genus Typha; species Typha latifolia. Next base: position 1,894,683 of record NC_133093.1, read on the forward strand.
CCTTTGTCGCGATCCCATTGGTAGCTGCTGCACTTTCTTCTCACTGCCTGCATAGGCATGTAGCGTCCTCTTGCCCAAGGAGACATTTACTATTATCTCATTGGTCTCCCTATGAACGCTACCTCGACTTAGTTCATAGGTTGGCACAGATGTCGAGCTAGCTTCACTTGTAGTTCCCTCCTTGCTAGTGTTACGTGAGCAGCTTGGCTCAACTTGGGGTTCCACCGCCTTCCCTTTTTTGTTTGACTTCTCATGGCCTGGTATGGACGTTTTGTTAGGTCCCTCTTTGATCTGCGAGTGTTTTTGGCTCTGCGCGGCATGTTGTTAGGCTCAGCAGACCCCTTTCCCTTCCCCAGATTTTCTCCCGTGTGAGCTGATTTCCTAGGAATCTTAGATTCACCTGTTTTGGCGATGAATCGAGCACCAGTTCCTGGAGGCACATGCTGCATGGCAGCCGGGTTTCTAGAAGCATGAAACTATCGGCTCTAAGCATCCCCCGAGCTGGCCCTACCTTTCCCTATCAGTGGATTTGTCTGACTCTTGCATTGGACTATGCACTAGGATCCAAACGTCGAGTAGTCCTCCGCCTGTTGGCCGGTGGCCACGCCAAGTTCAACTTGCACAAGACTTGGTTCCGCTTCCTCCTTTGTTCCCTCCTTGCCAACCTCCCCACCGGCTACTCCACATTTGTCCGCTTTGTGGCCTATCTTGCCACACAGGTAGTAGAAGGTAGGAATTGCTCTCATAGACCACTTGTTGATCAACTTGATCCTCCTTTGGCCCGAGCCAAAATGCCATTTTGAGAGGTGTCTGCAGGTCCACTTCAATGCATACACGCGCAAACTGCTGCACGTGTGATCTAGAGTTGTTTCATCTACACATAGAGGCGTTCCAAAGTACGCAGCCACCGAAATTAGCACTTCAAGCTCCCAATATTCCTTGGGCAGGTTATGGAGTTGTATCCCTACTGGAACCGTTGTGAAGGTCTCCGGGGTTGGTCTAAAGTTGTTCTTCTAGGGAATAAGGCTGAGGACTTTACCAAGGATTGTCCATGGTCCGTTGGATAGCACATAAGTAAGATCTTCCTCCTTCTCAAACCTGAACACATAATATCCATTCACCATATCCAAGACTGAGAAGCCCTTAATCCCGTTCCATAGTTTTGCTAGTATTTGCTTCAGCCTGGGTAGAGGAAAACCCTTCCCCAAGAACCTACCAAACAGAGAGAGCTTCTTCCATCTTGCTCTGCATTTTTCAAGGATCTCAAGAAGCCACCACCACTGAGTCCATCATTTGCGCTCTAATCTTGGCCAGGATTTCCGCTGGGATTGCACCAGTACCAGCCCTAGATTTCCTCGTCTCTACAGCTACTGATGCCCATGTCCTTCGTGCGCCACCCGGCTTAGTCACCTTTGACGACGATGCCCGCCGAAAATGAACATCTTCTCCGCCTACTGGCACGGGGTTTTCTGTCGTCGAGCCCATTCTTCATGCATAGAGATTCAATTTTGTAAGTTATAAGAATTTGAAGTGGAGTTCAAATATGAGAGAAAATGTGTTCAAACGGTAGTAGGGATTTTCTCGGATCTATAGAAGCAAATATAAATAAGGAGAAATTTAATATAATGAATGACTGGGTTATGGCGTAAAAAAAGAGCAACTTATATAAAAAAGGGGCAAAATTATGTGAGCCTCTTGGAATGATGATTTAGAAGAAAATTTCTTTTTATTGCTTCCTTGTTATCTTTTAATAATTCTTGTGAAATGTTAGATAAAGAAGAGAAAAGTGAAAGCGATTTCTTGTTATCTTTTTATACCACTTGTCACGGACTAAGTCTTTGCGATAGACAAAGACCGCGCGACACTCAACTTTCAAGTAGCAAAGTTAAGTCAGCCGTTCGCTTCACAAGCGATGCACCTGTTTTGGATTGCGACAAAGCAAAGACAAGCAAAATACAATGTATGGCAAACAAGTTTGCGATTCTCTATTAATTGGAAAAGAAGTTACAAGACATGCCAACGATAAGAAATTAAAGGGGCAGGATAGCCATCGAGGGCAAAATGAACACCATTGAACTAGTGGCACTTCGGTTGCGAAGCTGGCTCACTTAATGCTTCTCGATAGTTCTCCTATACTACTAAGTATGAGCATCCCCAATTCTGCAACCCAGGGGGTTCAAAGGTCTTGTGGGGCGTTACGTTTTGAAAGTAAGCCTCGTTTGGGTTTTGGCCCATGAGTTTTATAGGCACGTGCGGGGAAAAACCTAAACTAGTGTTGCGACGACACTAATATTGCGATCCCAAGGTTGCTTCGCAAGGAGCTCTTGAAGGAAACCAAAAGACACCCAAAAACATACAAAAGACATGGGGTTGACATCCCATTTACATACTCAAAAAACAAAAAATACAATAGGACTGACATTGCGAACAAAACAATCTAACAGACTCCCCCACTTAGACTCTCGGCGTCCTCGTCGAGGTGATCTTCGGCTGCTACCAAGTGATGTTTGTCTTCATCTTGACGTGCTCGCCAAGTTCTTCTTCCGGTAGGCTTGAACTTTGTCTTTTTCATGCCGCAGAGATTCTTCAAGTTCCCAACTTGCTTCAGACATTGGAAGATTCTTCCATTTGACCAAGTATTCGGTCTCCGTTGCTCCATTGGGTAGAGTTCGCACTCTGTCCGCTAAGATGGTGTCAACCTGCCTTTCAAGCGACGCCGTTGTGGGGTTCGGCCGGCTTGACACATTGCGGTTGGGTCTTGGAGGGGCAAGGCCAATTTCATGGCGGTTCCTTTGGATGACTTCCAAGTCATTCTTGGGATGGAATTTCTGCAAACAGCGAGAGGGGTGCTAATGCCGTTTTTGAATGCTCTTTGCATGATGGGAGATGAGTCCCCTTGTGTCGTCCCGGTGGCGAAGACGACGACAATGGAGACAAAGCAACTTTCAAAAAATCCAATGACAATGAGTCCCCTTGTAACAATGAGGTTGGACATCCATCCAATTCACCTATAATACACTATACAAAGAATCCAAAAAAAACTAAGAGCTCATTTGATAAATCTGATGCAGGATCAAAGAAGTTGAGCAAACTATTTGGAGCTCAAAAAGAAAGAAAGACGAACACAGAGATAGGATGCGAAAAAGAAATTTCAGAAAGTTTTTTTGATCAAGATCTCCAGAATAAAAACAAATCAACAAAAATGAGAGGACTAGTGCCTAAGGTCAAAATGTCATTCCTGCACAACATGCTCATAAGGAATATGTATATTCTTGTCTTAGAAAATATATTGAAATAAAAAGATCTATTTATGTACATGTTGTCTTTTTCTTCTTCTTCCTTTTTTTATTTTTTTTATTTTTTGATTTTTTTTAGTGAGAGATAAGAAACAATGGATACTTAATAACATCCCAATTAAATCAGTGCCGTTAATATTTAAATCTGGCCGGATACACTCATCTAAGCACCATCACATTGTCATCTAAATATATACATGTTTATCATCACTGTGGTGTAGTTGGACATACAATATTGTTAATTTTATAAAAATTCAATCATTCTTTTTCTTTGTAAGGTAAAAATTAGACAAATTTGGATTTAAAAAAAATATTTTAGCATCCATTCGGGGGATATAATCAAATGACCCCTTAATGAGATATTTCAACTAGAGGGAGCTTATTATGCCTTGTATATCTCTTTGTATATGTTATTTGGAGTTTTATTTAAAATCTTTTTATAGGATTGGTTGATCGTTGTTGTTTTCAGGATTTAATTGGTTTTCGTTAATCACTTTTCTCCTTTTCGTTTACTCTCAATTATAGTTTGCTTCATTTTTTCTAAAATGTGATGCACTTATTGAATTAGGGTAACTCTTGTGACATAAAGTTATCGTACTGTGCAGTAACTTATATTAACATTTGATATATTATCTTGCAATATGCTGATGATATCCCGTCGTTCCTGCGAGCAAATAAAATAGATGTGATGGTGTTGAAGTTCTTGCTTTGGGAAGAGTTCTCTAATATATTTGGGGAATAATAAGAAGAAAGGAGGGAAGTTTGCTGCTACGATGAATTGTGAGATGGAAGATTTGCCAACTCTTTACATGATGGCAAGCTTAGGAAGGAGTAGATGACGGTGGTGGAAAAAGTGGAAAAAAGATTAGCCGGATGGAAAGACAAACTGTTGTCCTTGGGGGGTCGTATTAACCTCATAAATTCTGTTATAAGTACTGTTCCATTATACTTTCTCTTTCTTTAACATGCTGATATGGGTGTAGAAATGAATTGATAAGTTAAGATGGATGAGACAATGGAGAATAAAAAAGGATATGCTTTGCTTAGTTGGGACAAAGTGTGCTGGAAAAAAGAATTTAGAGGAATGAGGATTGTTAATCTTCATGATTTAAATAAATCTCTACTAGCTAAGTGGTGGCGGAGGCTTTTTAAATTTAGAACATTAGCTGTGGTCCTCGATAATTATGCAGAGATATTACAAGAAAGTCAAGGTTAATTCATTCAAGCTGGTTAATTCTAGTAGGATCTCTCCTTTTTGGAGGGGAGTACTTCAAATAGGAGCTATGTTTAAAACTGGCATGCCAAAAATTCACAATGGCAAAAAAGTGAAATTCTGGAAAGGATTGGGGATTGTTCTCTTGCGGTAAGATATCCTCAGTTGTTTAATATAGTCTGGATGAGATTTGGTTTGAAAGAGGTGAATGGAGAGATACGGATAATGGCCGAGTCAGATAGAGATGACCTCTATATAGATTTCTTAATAATGGGGGTGTTATCTTTAAATGCTTGCCAATAACATGGAACCTGAAGATATCTTTAAAAGTTAGAGTCTTTTTGTGGTTGTTATGCAATAATAGAGTGTTGACTAGGGATAATTTGCTCAAGAAAGGTTGGACCGATAGTTCTACTTGTGTCTTTTGTAAAAAAGATGAGTCAGTGGATCATCTTTTTTTGAGATGTAAATTTGGTAGTAAGTTGCTGCGACAGATTATGAAGTAATAGGAAATTTCAAGTAAGGAGAAACATGTGAAAGATTGATTCCAAATGACCAATTTAAAGCTAGGGAGATAAAAAAAAATGGTGGTATATCTAGTTAAGTGCAATGATTTGGACTCTGTGGTTAGAAAGAAATAATATAATTTTTAATAACTGTGCCACATCCTGTGAAGCTTTTTAATATAAGGTGATCTTGTTTTTTTTGCTGGGAAGAGAGAAAAAAATGGTGATATATTTGGTTAAGTGCAATGATTTTGTGCTTTGTGGGCAGGAGGGATTCAAAGAGAGGAGGCGGTGAAATAAGCTTGTCGACTGAGGAATTGCTAAACGAGGTAGTAGAGTTGGAGGAAGATTGAAGATGATGCTATGGGGTTTTATTTTTGCTGCTCTCTTCAAATATTTTGAAAAAAAAGCTATGTAATTGATGTTAAATTGCCTGCTATTGCTTGTGTAACTGATATTAATGTTGACTAGGTAGCAAGTCGATACTTATATAGTATTAGCTTGAAGTTAGTATGGATGTTTTTGGTAGAAGAATGGTTATTTGGGTTATTATGGCTTTGTTGTTTGCCTTTAGGGTCAATTGTTGTTACAGGTTATTTTCACTTCTTTTGGGGGACTAGTTGAACGATTGTGCTACTAATTAAGTTTCAACGAAAACAGGGGCTGAGACCTATTTGTTAAGATAAATAAAATATTTTATATATATCATCTTTAATTGTTTAATTTAGTCTTGAATATATTTTTTTATCACATTCTATGTGTATCCATTATAGTTATGATTCAATCTTTGTGTTAATATGTATAATTCTCTAGATATCTTTCTTATTAGATTTATGTTTACTATTTAACATTTTGAGTTAGTTTCACTCTTATTACCATTAGTTTGACACTGCACACCCATATATCATTCATGAGCCATATATTTTTCAATACGGTACATTACAAAGAAATGACTACCTAACTCGTGTGAAAGCTATCATTACACTAAAATAATTATTGACATTAAAAAATAAAGAAAAAACTAAAAAACAAAAAAGAAAAAAATACTTTTGAATTAAAAAAATGTAAACTACGTTTAATTTGACTTCAATTTAGTGTCTTCTTTTTAATATTTGATAACTTAAAATTGTCTCATATTTTAATGCTTTACTCTAGTAAATTATGAAGATGCTACAATTAAATCTTCTCATTACTAGTTTGTGTGATAAAACCGTCGGTCTATATTTATGTATCTAATCCTTCTTGACTTTATAATTAGTATGCCTTCTTGTTTCTTTTGTAAAGCGAAATGATAAATATTGATTTGTAAGTGATTTAAAACTATTGCATGACGAAATTCTTTGAATTTGGGTAGGTACTTTTGTTTGCAAAATGAGATTTACAATGTTCTATGCATTTTTTAGAATTTACTGGTTGAAAAATAATGTGGATTGGATTATGATTTTTTTTTGACATGAATAGCAAGCTATGCATGAATGCTTGGCATGCATAATTTTTTTTTTTTCATATTATACCTGCTTTTTTCACTTGGTATATGTATTTGAGTGCTTACATGATTATTTGATTATTTGATAATCTCATAACACTTTGTGATATACTCTAGTAGGAATTTATAACGAGTGAGTTTAGACGTTATATTTAATAAAAGGTATTTGTTCACAAATTGGTAAAAGAAGAGATTGTAAGGATTTTATGTAATTAACATTCAAAATACTTTAAGTGTATATATCTAAAAATTTTGTATGAGCATATACACAAGTGTTGAGAAGGTTGCCGAAGAAAATCAAAGTTTAAAATAAAGAATATTGAAATGAGAACAAGTTTTCTTAAAATTATTCAGAAGTCTGTTCAAACACAAATTTTGGTGTTCTTAAATACACACTCGATAAGAGTTTGAAGTGTTGTTCGAACACGGGCACGCGGACATACTTAGACCTTATTTAAGAGACTCTTTTGAGCATTTTTTAGGCTATTGGAGATATCACCTCTGTGCTTTGGATGGAATGTGCTATAAGAGTTTAAAATAGTGTTGGCGTTCAAAAATACTATTACTATTTTCTAATAGTTTAGAGAGTTATTATGTACCAAAAAAAATAGTTCAAAAGGTACATTATAAAGAAGAGTAATAGTTCAAGATAAAAAAGAATTATTCATTTATTATTAAAAAAATTTCAATTAATATTAGAGCTTATCTAAGAATTTATTTAAATCTTTTCTTCCGATTAACAGCATTTGTCTTTTCACCTATTTAAATTGATAGATTTTAATTTACAAACACAAAAGATAAAAATCATCGATTTTAAATGACCCTTTTTGAGGAGTGTATTTGCAAAAAAATAGAGATTTGCGTAAATAAAGAACTTGTGAGGAGTATATTTGCAAAAAAAATAGAAAATTTCAAATCACACCTATTTTTTTTTCCATACGCAAATCTCTTTGTAAATACTCATTATAAAAATGTGTGTATTTAATATAAAATACTTATTCATTTAATTTTAAAAGCCCAATCTTTATTGTTTTTTATTTAATTTGCACCTCATTTCCCCCTTCTAAAATTTTATCTAAAATCCTGAGTTAATTTAACCTATCCATAGCCTTAAAATATACTTAGTAATTTATAAAATATATAGATTAATCCTTAAGGAAGAGGGTTTAGTTTGAGAAAGATGATTTTAAATTTGAAAAGATAATTCAAAGAGTCTAGTTTTAAGAAATATAATTTAGACAAGATTTAGTTTTGAAGAAGAGAATTTAGATTTAATAGAATATGATTTAGTTTTAGGAAAGATAATTAGATTTAGTACAGTTTAGTTTTAGGAACGATGATTTTGATTTAGCTAGTATGAAATAACTTTTTTAAGGATCTTTTAGTAATTTAATTAATAGAATATCGTTAATCAAAATTAATAATGTAAGGATGTTATTAAAAAATTATATCAAAATACTTAAAGAGGGATTGTTAATCAGAAAATAGAAAAATGATAGGGTGTGATTAGTAAAATTTTCAAACAAAAAATGTGCCTAACCACAAGGATTTTAGTTGTAATTTTTTAATCTTAAAACATAGCAGTAAGAAGTAAGAACTACCACTAATACATAACAAATCATTAGTAATAAGTTAGAATCAACAATCAGCAAAGTAGAAACAACAAACAGTCGAACACCCAACATCTACTGATACTTCTACATCGATTTCCAACCATTAATACCACCGCAATCAATTACAACTCCAGTATCACAACCATCACATGTGTATTAAGTTATCAACATCTGCAACAATGATAATAGCATAAAAGAGAATAACCAGAAAGATCACCAAACACAGGTATCATCACTGTCACTTTGAAATAAAGGAACACAAGGATGTTTAAAAACACCAATGATGCTTGCCAGTTATTACCAGCAGTAATGATACAATAATATTGATATTAATATATCAACAACAACAACAACAACAATCACTCAACTGTATAAAACAAAGCATCCACAATAATAGTAACAGAATAAAAAAGAAACTAAAATCATCAACACTATGGTCACAAGAATCACACCACAATAATTTACTCAGAAAAAAAAAATCAATACAAAAACAATCAACACCAGAAACACCAGCATCATTTTGGCAACAACAATCACAATGACAAATCAGTAACAAAAAAATTACAATGAAAGAAGAATTACACAATACCACAATAATTTACTCAGAAAAAAAAATCAATATAAAAACAATCACCACTAGAAACACTAGCATCATTTTGGCAACAACAATCACAATGACAAATCAGTAACAAAAAAATTACAATGAAAGAAGAATTACACAATTACAATAGCAGCAAAAAAACATAATCACAATACCATCACCCCATCAAACCCACCTCAACAAAAAAAAAAATTCATTCATTTGCAGATACATAAGTCAACACATAAAAAGAGAATAACACAACAAAACTATAATCAGCAACCATAACAACAGCCATTATCATCAAGATAAACATAAAAACACTAACAACAACAAACAAATAGCAGCATAACATGTACGAAATGCCAACAATGAAAAATACTGTAACCACAAACAAAGTAACTGCTGCAACATAGACCAACGCCACTAGCAAAACTCCATAGTTATCATCAATCACACCAAAACCTCCATCAATACTAAGACTGCAATGTCACTACCACTGCCACAATAAACCACCACCACTACCAAAACGACAACAACAATAACCATCATCATCACCATGCACAACAATTAAATGACGAATCTAGTACTAGCATGACAACAAGAAAATAATAAATATAACTACCGCTACAAAAACCACACCACCACAACCACAACATCACCACTATAGATCAAGCCTCATGTGAGGATGATCTTTGGTAATGATCTATACACCACTTCCACCACCACCATTAACACAGCAACCCACCTATCATTAATATACTAACACCAACACCAAAGAGACCACAATATTGTCACCCATCACCAACACAACATGCCCACTATAGCAATCAGCATTTCTAATGTGAAGTTTATCTATGTTTATTGAGCTTGTGCATATGTAATAATTCATACATACGTGTGTGAGTATATATATGCAACTATGCAAGCGTGCACTTATTCAATAGTGTGTGCATGAACCAAGAGTTTAGGTTTACTCGGTGAGGTTGCCCTTGCTGCATTCATTTGCCTATTAAATTCATTTGCTACATTCTAACATATTATAAAGCAAACTAAACATTAGAATTGAAAACCACTACAACTTTAAAGGTTACCTTGGATATTAGCTTTGATTGGTGAAGCTATTTCACTGTTGTTTACATGACTATTACTTTGACATCCTTACTTGGCGGTCACTCCTGCTGCTGACGGAGATTGCGCTCTCCGGGAGTAATACCTGATAAAATCATCGAATATATTGTCTTATTATAAAAAAAAGAGAATGATAAAACCAATACTTACCTCTCAATTAATCTTGTCTGCCCTTGCTATTGCCCAGTGGTTAAAATTATAAACCACTACAGGTCTAAAGATTACCATATCATTCACCATTGTTTACAACTCTTACTTGACATATTTGGTGGTCGCCCCTCCTGCTAGTGGAGATTGCACTTACCTGGAGTCATATTTGGTGAAATCATCTAATATATTTTGCATTATTATAAAAAAAAAAGAATGATAAAACTACTACTACCAGTTTAAGTGTTACCTCTCAATTGCTGATAAGAACTTCTTACTTGACATCTACATTTAATATGGTCATCTCCTGCTGCTAATATGAACTTCATACATTTAGTGTAGAACTGTTTTACTCGACTAGGTGAAGTCAAGTTTCTGATGTTGATGAGCATTGAATTATTTGACACCCTTACCTGTCCCCACATCCTTATTCAATACTTTACACACAATAAATCTTAGTAGCAATGCTACAAACAATACCAAACATCCATCACCTCTACCATCTCTGTCATTAAAAGCTCTACTACCTGTACCACCATTATCACCCTTACTACAAACAACCATTAAATGAACATCAACATGTACAACAATGATAATAGCATATAAGAGAACAACTATAAATAATAAAACCACTGCTGTTAGCATCACTATGAAAATGAAATAAATAAATAAATAACCATGATATCAAATATACCATCAATGACATTTATCACCACCACCAACTCTAAAATAATAAAACAATATAAACAGCCACATTAAAAATATTACCAACAACAACAATCACTCAATAGTACAGATCACAATATCTGCAATAACATTAGCAAAACCAGGAAGAGTACAAATCAACTAACTAAAATCCTTACCAATTCACCACTATCACCAATCAATAGAAACAATAGCAATATTTCATCATCAACCACAATAATCACCACAGCAAACACTCAGGACATTGTAGCAATGAGAAAACAGTTACAACAAAATCAACAACCACCAGTACCATTAGGAAACATGGATACAAGACCATAACAGTGAGAAAAGTAAAAATCATTTACAATAATCACTACCACTTAAGCATCACCATCATTAGAGCAACAATAAGAACAATGGACAAGTAGAGCAAAGATAATCACTATTATTGACAAAATATAAACAATAATATCAACAAATATCACCATAAACACCAAAACAATAGGAACAACAATATAAACAACTATCATCGCCACAACCACAACTACCATGAACATCAGAATCAGAAAACTAACATTACCAACAACCACTATTTCTAACACCATTATCAGCATTTAACATAAAAAATAAGATCCACAAGCACAAAATTGACATTATTTGGCTCGTGCATGCATACAACAACACAAAAAACATTTCGCACACATGCTAAACACACAACAAACACAATAGGTTTATAAATATGCTTGCACATGTACAAAAGAACTCATGCAATAGAAATATTATCATCAACATTACCATCAATCAATAGAAACAATAGCAATATTATCATCATCAACCACAATAATTACCACAGCAAACACTCAGGACATTGTAGCAACGAGAAAGCAATTACAACAAAATCAACAACCACTAGTACCATCAGGAAACATGCATACAAGACCATAACAGTGAGAAAAGTAAAAATCATTTACAACCACTACCACCTATGCATCACGATCATTAGAGCAACAATACAAATAATGGCAACATAATCAACAAGTAGAGCAAGGATAATCAATATTATTGACAAAATATAAACAATAATATCAATAAATATCACCACAAACACCAAAAAAATATGAACAACATAAATAACTATCATCTCCACAACCACAACTACCATGAACATCTGAATCAGAAAACTAACATTACCAACAACCACTATTACGAACACCATTATCAGCATTTAAAATAAAAAAAAGATCCATAAGCACAATATTGACATTATTTGGCTCGTGCATGCATACAACAACACAAAAAATATTTTGCACACATCCTAAACACACAAAAACAGTAGGTTCATGAATATGTTTGCACATGTACAAAAGAACTTATGCAATAGAAATGTACACATACTCTCTGTGTAGCATACAAATGAATAAAGTTGTGTACTCACAAATAAACTATCATGCAAAGGAACTTGCACACTCAAGCATGAGCTCATGCACACAATTACTAGAGTATTCACATATATGCAAGTATGATCTTGCACAAGAATGAATATATAGTTGTGTGTGGTGTATGTCAACAAACATGCACTCTCAATTTTGCTTTCACTCATTGCTTAGTATTGCATGCAGAGTCACAGACACATGAATAACACATGAACGACACATATAGACATACATTAATATACTAATAAATGCATGCACATGCTCATTGCATGTAGAGTCGCAGACACATGAATAACACATATTGCAGACACATGACACATACAGTCAACGATAGCCGTGCCACAGGCACGGATCTTGCTGACCACCGGCTAGCACAGCACGTGCCGTAAGAGAAGGAGAGAAAAAGGTAAAGAATACTTATTTTTGCCTTCGCCGTTGCCGATCGCCTTCGCCGTCGCTGATCGCCGCTTGTCTTTGCCGTAACTCAAGCTCACGTCGAGTGCCCTAGCTCGAGGGAGGAGGGATCCGGATCCGCAACTTAAGTTTTTAACCGATAACCCCCTCTCTCTCTCTCACTCTCGATGCTTCTTCCTCCTCCTTCGAGCTAAGGCACCCGATGCGAGCTCGAGCTATGACGACGACGAGATCGATGGAGAGCAGCAAAACTATTAGGAGGGGTGCCGTGCGACAACCCTCGTACCACATGCCAAGACACCGCCGGCATGGCCATCCATGCATGCATGTGCCACGTGTAATTACAAGCTTGTGCACGAGGAGTCAACATTGTACATGCACACACAAACTAGCTATGAGATACAAATATCTATTGAGAATAAACTCATGCACAGGTGAATGGAACTACAAATTTTTACATGCAAGAACATGTGCATGCATGCAATGACATACACAGGAATAATATAATATATTAATATCTTAAGCTGAATATAGGCTCATGCGTTTTAAGGGAACCTTTCCAAAGAGTTGTCTAAGAAACACAAATAGTCTAGAGACTCTACATGATAGAGAATACAAATTTTGATCATAGAGACGAAGAGAGGTAAAGAGTAATGAGTAATCCCACATTACTATACTATAATTGAAGAATGTGGTCCAAATGATAAGGTTCAATATAAATTTCAAATGTAACGACAAATAGTAGATTACATCCAATTTAAGACTCAGATAGTCAGATGAAGATCTTTTACTCTAGATATTGGATTGATGATACACATAATAGGATCATCATCTAGTTAAAAAAGGATTTGATGAGTGGTTCTTTTTTATGACTGTTGCTTAGATTAGGCCAGAAATAAGATAAAAATTATTGTTCAGAAGCAAGAAACTTAAACTTACAAAAACATTGATAAAGAAAATCTGATGAAATAAATTTGGAATCAAAATATGTGCTAGATAGAATTTTAAAACAACAAACCCTTAGCAAACAAAACTGTAAGTTTAAAATAACTTACGACCAATATGATAGGAAAAATAGCAGCACATAAGGATGCATATCTGATTTTTAGATGCAAAATTAGAATTCAATAAATCAACATACAAGGTATTAGGTATCAACATCAACTGAACTTACTTATGCTACTGTTAAAAATCTGAACCATTTGATGAATAGCCAGGATATAGAACATAGCAATGTAGATTATTTTGAACCAAGAAGTCGGATCATCTAGATATTATAAGTGATCAACATAAACTAGAATTAGCAAATAGTGAGATCATAAAGTAATTACGGCAAAATCAAGGTAAAAAGTATTCAAAGCTTTATCAAAATTTGACCAAGATCTATGCAACAAAAATCAGGATCCTCTTAAGATGGCAGAAAGAAGTGTTGATGCAAATCAAAGGAAATATGACGAAAAGAGAGAGAGAGAGAGAAAGGGTACATAACACATACAGAGGTCTCGAACTAGAACTCACCTAATCAGTCTTTGTTTCTGAGAAGAAAGAACCAGAGAAGCACAAAATCTTTAGATTTCGTCAATGTGGAGAAGCATAAATAGTTTACCCACCAAGCCAATGGATGTACATAACACGTACAGAGGTCTCGAACGAGAACTCACCCAATCAGTCTTTATTTCTGAGAAGAAAGAACCAGAGAAGCACAAAATCTTTAGATTTCGTCAATGTGGAGAAGCATAAATAGTTTACCCACCAAGCCAATGGATGTACATAACACGTACAGAGGTCTCGAACGAGAACTCACCCAATCAGTCTTTATTTCTGAGAAGAAAGAACCAGAGAAGCACAAAATCTTTAGATCTCATCAATTCAGAGAAGCATAAATAGTTAATCCACCAAGCCAATGGATGTACATAACACATACAGAGGTCTCGAACTAGAACTCACCCAATCAGTCTTTGTTTCTGAGAAGAAAGAACCAGAGAAGCACAAAATCTTTAGATCTCATCAATCCAGAGAAGCATAAATAGTTAATCCACCAAGCCAATGGATGTATATCTAAACAGTGTTAGGTCATATTATTCATCATAACAATATCTTGAGAATCAAGCTAAGCACAAATGCTTCTATTTTGATCATAATTCAATGTTAATCGAAATATACCACAGGAAATAACAAATCCCACTAACAAGCTATGATGTAGAACCAAAAGAACACCCAATATTTTTTCTAGATCAAGGGGATATGAATCTGTGAAGAAAGCGCTATCCTGCATTGAAAACAGACAGGCAATATTCTGTGTTCTATCTTAATTAACCAAATGTTTGTTGAGTCAGGAAATATTGCAATATTTCTTTGGTTTAGTGGTTTAGTCAAATAATTGCTTGTAAAAGATCATCAGTAAAAGTGTAGAACTTATGTTTAGCTATCATTAGTGGATATGCAGACTTATGCTTCTCAGTACAAAAAATTAATATAGAATCTTATAATTTCCCGTCTCTCTCAAGCTATTGAGTTATTGTCACTATCAAACCCTTTCACAAATTAACTCGTTTTGGAAATATCATCATAAATAGGAATTAAATAGTCAAAAAACAAATAAGTTCTTCAAAACAGAAAGCAAGATATCTTGTAGGAATAAATTCTGTTAAGATGATACAAATCTATATTAAAAACCTAATTATGGCAAAAAAGGCTTGGATAACAATTAAAACATTACTCTATCCAATCAGTAGTTATTAGCTAATGCTCCTACCATCACTCTCCTTTCATCATTATACAAGGTTTGTAAACTTGAAAAATGAATGCATACTATCCCCAACTTACATGAAGTAGGCTCCAAGGACAATGAGTCAAAATAGAAAAGTGACCCTTTCCCGCCAGATTGTAGAGCTACAATAAAAGATATATTGTTTCTTTTCTTATGTAGATAATCCTATATTCAGGCACTATTGAATGCAATAATATATTTGCTCTTTAGAGAAGAAAACCACAGCATTCCACCAATAGAATATTAAGTTTCAGTTATTTCACTAACAACAGCCGGTAAATATGCTTGAATTGTTTATTACATCACTAAAGTCAAGTTAAATTATCATATATGGTATATTATTATGTATCATTTGCATATTATATATATGTATGTATGTATGTATGTATGTAAAACCCACTTTTAAAAAATGCGGTGTGATATATATATATATATATATATATATATATATATATATATATACATTTATATTAAGCATTGATATAACTTATAAATGAGAGGTCATTATCTAGAATGGAAAAAAAATATAAAGATATATCAATCTTTGTGAATATTCCAATAGTCTCATATCATGAATTATAATTTTAATAATTGTATCAATTCAAATGGGACAAACATGTGTTTGCGATCCTATATTTCATGAAAAACATATTGATATACTAATAAAGTATCTAATATATTATTTGCAAGTTTATACTCAATGAAATCATTTCCTAGAGCAGTAACATATACTATTAACTGATAATAGATAAAGATGAGGAAATAGATTCACTTTTAAAATTCTACATATGATACATTGAGATAATATATGAAAGATGCAATTTCTGAATAACATAATCAATTTGCATTACAGTGGATTCCATTAATATAGATTATTCCTTAATACACATACAGAAAGTAGTTTGTTAGACTCCTAGGAATTCCTATTTTTGCACCAAAAAGTGACAAAAGGACTTAATTTTGCCCTAAAAGTGCTAGGGAACAACATAATAACTGCAGCTTTAAGCTCACAATTAGGAAAGTAATCCTTATTCACAAAAAGCAAAAATAGTAGCTCCATATATGCATCACAGTTAAAGCTACTACCCAACTCTTCATATTAGTTTTAATGGGCTAAGCTATTTTAAAAAAAACAGCTTTAAAAACTAAAATGAAGTGTAAGAGTTAACTAGCTAGAAAGAGAGTCTCTGTTCCTAAAATCTAAACTCTTTTGAGTTTTGATGACTTAAAGGCATATATAAGAAACAAAGAGCATGTTATGATCTTCGCACCTTTTAACATGATATCCATCCTTTACAAAGCCTACCTTGTCTGGGTATGCTCAGATTTGCAGATCTATAAGTTAATGGAGCAGTGCATTTGGAGGTTCTGATGATAACAGGACCTCATGGTCTTTACACTGCAAAATGACATCATTTTAAGCCACTAGTTCTTAATTTCCTATAAAAATTATACTAACAGCAAAAGGAGATATTGGAAAGAAATCTACCTGCCCATTGCAGATAAAATCTTCTTAAGGCTTTGGTAAAAATAATCTTCAGGTAGATTCTCAGCCACAGTAATATGTGCCTAGTAGGAACAAACAGATCAACTAGTGTGATTGGAGACTATGAAATAACCTAGTACAGAAACGAACTTGGAACCTGCAGTCCCTTCCTCATCTGATTCAGTGAATGACTGCTGATGTGTGACAATTTTTCTGATTGTCACTAAAAAAAATGCATCAGTTATGAGTTATAGAAGAAAATATGTACTTAGTTGCTTACATTCGTAACAACTATTTGTACATTAGAATACAGCATACCTTTTCATTGCTGATAAAAAATAAAAGATGGTAGAACAAGATGAGTCTAAAACTCTAAGTTAATGAAATAAAGGCAATAGATAATTCCAATAACTTTCAAGTCTCTGTGATCTCCAGAGAGAGAGAAAGACATAGGGCGCTATTTGTAGGCTAGAGCTTGAACTTACTGAAAATCTACAACAAGTGATACTGATTGTGGACAAAGAATAAGAAACACAAGTTAGTTTTGCATTAATTAGAGCTTGATACTAAAAGTTTTCCTTGTAGATATGCTTTGGAGCAGTATACTAAACATTAAAAATTTTAAGTGGCTTAGTCAGACGGACAACACATATAATCTATTGTGCAAGAAGACAGAGCTTACAACAAAAGTTAGTACATGCAATTTCATGCTTTAGTTTGTTCCCACACACAAATATATTGCCTCTAGCATATAACATCAGCCCTTCTGAATGTAAAAACAAATCAATACATAATGCCAATATCATCAATAAGATCACCTAAATGCAATTATTTCCAAGGAAAATGCACAAAACTACAAAAGTATAAACCTAGTAACAAATTGTGTTAAACTGATCCAATTCTATATCTTGCAACCTAATTATGGCATAAGAGGCTTGGCTAATTATTCAACCATTACTCTATGTCTCTATCCAATCAATAGCTATTAGCTCTCACTCTTAAGCCATAAGATTACTCTACCTTCATCAGTATATGAAGGCTATAACTTGATAAATGAATTTTGACTATACCAGCTTCTTTGCAGTTGGTTCAAGGACAGTGAATAAAATTACAGAAGTTATTCTTTGTTATCAGACTGTGGTGCCCCATTAGCAGATAATATCCATTCTCTTTCTTAAAAAGACGGCTAATGTTTTGTCACCGCTTAATTTATTTGCTCATTAGAGTGGGACCATACCATTCCACCAAAATGAATTTAAGGTTCCCATTTTTCACCAACCAAAAGATTTAAAAAGTGTTTATTACATAACATGTTGAAGTTGAAATAATAAAGTATAATATTTTGATATGTACCTTTACTGTCACTGCATATGTAGAATATATACATTTGTATGCTAGTATTAATATATTTTAGAAAAGAAAGCTTTTACTCTAGAAGGAGAAAATAGGGAGATGTATCATTCTTTTTTAACATTTTCATATCAAGAATTAATACATGAATAATTGTGTAACTACATATGCTATATACATACATTTGTATGCAATGCTATATTAATTTACACTAAACAGATGTGGTTGTAATCATGAAAGACAAAGATACCGAAAATATTTCATAATATTAGCACGGATAAAGATGTTGAAATAGACTACACTATTCAAAAATGCAAGTTTCGCAATCAACATGCACATATAAACATCCTAACATATCCAGATTATTATGTTCCTCACTATCTGACAACGTAAAGCAATCTGCACCACATTGGAGACTCAAACTAATATAACTTATCCATACATACTCCTTAATAGTTAATATATATAAAGCAAGTAATTCATTACATTCATAGGAGTTCCTATTTTGAACTAAAGAGATCAAAGAAATATAGACATCTAAGACCTAAGTTAAATCCTTGCCCTCAAAGTGCTATAGACCTAAATAATACTTGCAGTTTTAAGTTTTAAACTCCCAATTAGGTAAGCAATCCTTACTCAAAACTAGTAAACAATCCTCGCAGTAGTTCACATAAGCAAAAATAATCAATAAACAAATTTAAAATTGTAAAACATAAATAGAAGAGTAAACTAGCAAGAAGGAGCAAGTCTCTGTGACTGAAAAGTGATCTGTTTTAATGACTTTAAGACCTAAGACATATTTAGTCAGGGGAGAAGCAAAGAACATATTGCTATCTTGCCACCTTCTAAGAAACATGATAACTGTCATCATTTATTAAATATCACCTTGCTTCCAACATAGAAGATGTTGGTTGTCCACTAGTTCTGATGAATGATAATACAATAGAAACAGAAAAAAGGCAATATTGCAAGAAATGTACCTTCCCATTG
This sequence comes from Typha latifolia, assembly GCF_019914945.1. Lineage (NCBI taxonomy): Eukaryota > Viridiplantae > Streptophyta > Magnoliopsida > Poales > Typhaceae > Typha > Typha latifolia. The sequence goes on from NC_133093.1 coordinate 1,913,785, forward strand.
CTGAGGAAAACTTCATAAGGTTTTGGTAATGATGATCCTCAGGTAGATTTCATCATATCAACACAATCCTAGAGAGGGACGATCAGATCAACACAAGTGCTACTATAAAGACAGAAAAAACATTAGAGTAATTTAGTACAGAAATGACGGAATGTTTCCTTCATCTCTTTCGGATCTGATTCAGTAAAGAACATCTAATGCCTGACTTCTTTTTATCGTCACTGAAAAGTGAAAACCTTCATCACTTTTTTTTGTTACTAAGAAAAAATAAAAGATGGTAGAACAAGAAAAATCCAAATTGAAAGTGAAAGCCCAATCCAATCATGCCGATAACTTACAAGTTGTGATTTTTAGTATTTTTACCTGAGAGATTCAGAAAGCAGGGAGTAATGGACTAGAGCTTTAATTTTCTTAAAACTACAATGAATGGTAATGAACGCAGCACAGGGAATTATCAAATACTTAGTTTGCCTTAATTAGAGCATGGTACTACAAAGTATTCCTTATATAGACCATCAGATATAGCAGTTGTACGTTACAGAAATTTCGGGCTATTATCTGACTAACTTTAAGGTCAAATTAAGGAGGAGATAAGAAAGAATGATACAAAATGGTTAAAATACAAATCACGAAAAATCTGAATTATAAAGCGTGAGTAAAGCAATCTTGGCCCTAATATAACCGATGATAGCAAGACTCTCAAAGAGAGGCTTCAAGAATTAGGGTATCCTCCTCGATGAAGAATCTTGGAGTGCAGACTTTGCAGGTGAGATGGAAATGAAATAAGAATTGGGGAAATATCAAGAGAGAGAGCCAGACTAAAAAGAACAAATTAGAATGGACAATGAACAAAATAAATTCCAAATTTAAATTGAAAACAGAAACTAAATCCAAGGAGGATTGAATGAATCCCTAAGATCCAATTAAATGATCAAGAATTATTTCTCAAAATGTTGAAAATCCATCATGACCCAAATCACAAGAGAGGGAGAAACGAAAAATAACGAGAAAACGTAGAATAAATTTCAATTTCGAACCTAAAGACCAACTGAGACTAAGACTAAGAGAGAAAGAGAGGGTGAGGAATACCCTAGTATAGAAACGAACTTGGAACCTACAGTCCTTCCACATCTGATTCAGTGAATGACTGCTGATGTGTGACATTTTTTCCGATTGTCACTAAAAAAATGCATCAGTTTTGAGTTATAGAAGAAAATATGTACTTAGTTGCTTACATTCGTAACAACTACTTGTACATTAGAATATTGCATACCTTTTCATTGCTGATAAAAAAATAAAAGATTGTAGAACAAGATGAGTCTAAGACTCTAGGTTGGTGAAATAAAGGCAATAGATAATTCCAATAACTTTCAAGTCTCTGTGATCTCCAGAGAGAGAGAGAGACATAGGGCGTTATTGTAGGCTAGAGCTTTAACTTACTGAAAATCTGCAACAAGCGATACTGATTGTGGACAAAGAATAAGAAACACAAGTTAGTTTGTATTAATTAGAGCTTGATACTAAAAAATTTTCCTTGTAGACAGCAGATATGCTTTGAAGCAATATACTAATCATTAAAAATTTTAAGTGGCTTAGTCAGATGGAGGACACATATAATCTATTGTGCAAGAAGACAGCTTACAACAAAAGTTATTTAATCGAAGCAAAAGTACATGCAATTTCATGCTTTAGTTTGTTCCCACACACAAATATATTGCCTCTAGTATATAACATCAGCCATTCTGAATGAAAAAAACTAATCAATACATAATGCCAATATCATCAATAAGATCACCTAAATGCAGTTATTTGCAAGGACAATGCACAAAACTACAATAGTATAAACCTAGTAACAAATTGTGTTAAACTGATCCAATTCTATATCTTGCAACCTAATTATAGCATAAGAGGCTTGGCTAATTATTCAACCATTACTCTATGTCTCTATCCAATCAATAGCTGTTAGCTCTCACTCTTAAGCCATATGATGACTCTACCTTCATCATTATATGAACGCTATAAGTTGATAAATGAATTTTGACTATCCCAGCTTATATGCAGTTGGTTCAAGGACAGTGAATAAAATTACAGAAGTTATTCTTTGTCATCAGACTGTGGTGCCCCATTAGCAGATAATATCCATTCTCTTTCTTAAGAAGACAGCAGACAATATCCATTCTCTTTCTTAAGAAGGCGGCTAATGTTTAGTCACCGCTTAATTTATTTGCTCATTAGAGTGGGACCATACCATTCCACCAAAATGAAATTAAGGTTCCCATTTTTCATCAACCAAAAGATTTAAAAAGTGTTTATTATATAACTTGTTGAAGTTAAAATAATAAAGTATAATATTTTGATATGTATCGTTACTGTCACTGCATATGTGGTATATATACATTTGTATGCTAGTATTAATATATCTTAGAAAAGAAAGGTTTTACTCTAGAAGGAGAAAATAGGGAGATATATCACTCTTTTTTAACATTTTCATTTCAAGAATTAATACACGAATAATTGTGTAACTACATATGCTATATACATACATTCGTATGCAATGGTATATTAATTTACACTAAACAGAGGTGGTTGTAATCATGACATACAAAGATACTAAAAATATTTCATAATATTAGCACGGATAAAGATGTTGAAATAGACTACACTATTCAAAAATGCAAGTTTCGAAATCAACATGCACATATAAACAACCTAACATATCCTGATTATTATGTTCCTCACTATCTGACAACGTAAAGCAATCTGCACCACATTGGAGACTCAAACTAATATAACTTATCCATACGTACTCCTTAATAGTTAATATATATAAAGCAAGTAATTTGTTACATTCATAGGAGTTCCTATTTTGAACTAAAGAGATCAAAGAAATATAGACATCTAAGACCTAAGTTAAATCCTTGCCTCAAAGTGCTATAGACCTAAATAATACTTGCAGTTTTAGCTTTTAAACTCCCAATTAGGTAAGTAATCCTTACTCAAAACTAGTAAACAATCCTCGCAGTAGTTCACATAAGCTAAATAATCAATAAACAAATTTAAAATTGTAAAACATAAATAGAAGAGCAAACTAGCTAGAAGGAGCAAGTCTCTGTGCCTGAAAAGTGATCTCTTTTAATGACTTTAAGACCTAAGACATATTTAGACAGGGGAGAAACAAAGAGCATATTGCTATCTTGCCACCTTCTAAGAAACATGATAACTATCATCATTTATTAAATATCAACCTTGCTTCCAACATAGAAGATGTTGGTTGTCCACTAGTTCTGATGAATGATAATACAATAGAAACAGAAAAAAGGCAATATTGCAAGAAATGTACCTTCCCATTGCTGAGGAAAACTTCATAAGATTTTGATAATGATGATCCTCAGGTAGATTTCATCATACATCACAACAATACGTGCCTAGAGAGAGACGATCAGATCAACACCAGTGCTACTATAAAGACAGAAATAACATTAGAGTAATTTAGTACAGAAATGACGGAATGTTTCCTTCATCTCTTCCGCATCTGATTCAGTAAAGAACATCTAACACCTGAATTCTTTTGATCGTCACTGAAAAGTGAAAACCTTCATCACTTGTTTTTTGTTACGAAGAAAAAAAATAAAAGATCGTAGAACAAGAAAAATCCAAATTGAAAGTGAAAGCCCAATCCAATCATGCCGATAACTTACAAGTTCTGATTTTTAGTTTTTTTACCTGATAGATTCAGAAAGCAGGAAGTCATTATGGACTAGAGCTTTAATTTTCTTAAAACTACAACGAATGGTAATGAACGCAACACAGGGAATTATCAAATACTTAGTTTGCCTTAATTAGAGCATGGTACTACAAAGTATTCCTTATATAGACCATCAGATATAGCAGTTGTACGTTACAGAAATTTCGGGGCAATTAACTGACAAACTTTAAGGTCAAATTAAGGAGGAGATAAAAAAGAATGATACAAAACTGTTAAAATCCAATTCACGAAAATATGAATTATAAAGCGTGAGGAAAGCAATCTTGCCCCTAATATAACCGATGATAGCAAGACTCTCAAAGAGAGGCTTCAGGAATTAGGGTATCCTCCTCGATGAAGAATCTTGGAATGCAGACTTTGCAGGTGAGATGGAAATGAAATAAGAATTGGGGAAATATCAAGAGAGAGAGCCAGACTAAAAAAACAAATTAGAATGGACAATTAACCCAATGAATTCCAAATTTAAATCGAAAACAGAAACTAAATTCAAGGAGGATTGAACGAATCCCTATGACCCAATTAAATGATCAAGAATTATTTCTAAAAATGTTGAAAATCCATCTTGATCCAAATCACAGGAGAGAGGGGGGGAAACGATAAATAACGAACAAACGTAGAACAAATTTCAATTTCGAATCTAAAGATCAATTGAGACTAAGACTAAGAGAAAGAAGAGGGTGAGGAATACCAGAATCGTTCGTAGATGTAGAGGCGGAAGAGATTTACCCCCTCCTCCTCCTCCTCCACCACCACCACCACCACCTCCGCTCGAATCACCGTCCTCTATCTCAAAAAGAGCGCAGAACAGATCAGAATTGCTTGGAATTCTAGGGTTTACGATGATCTCACGGAGACGGAGAGCGAGGAATCTGAATTGAGGAAGAGACGAAAAAGAAAGGAGAGGAGAGATATGAATTAAGGAAGAGAGGAGAGGACTTATTTATAGGCGCTAGACTCGACTCAAATGGACGGGAAATTCAAAATTACGGAGGAGAGCCGTTTGGAAAAATTAGGAAAAGAGGAAAATTGTCTAACGTTCGACTGGGTGTTTTATTTTTGAGATAATTATAATAAAACCCCTCAACTACTGCTCATTTTTCACATACACTCTCTTATTTTTATTTTTTTATAACTTAACCCCTAAACAATAAATAATCTCGATATAATGAAAGCGTTAAATAGCTATTTTACCGTTGCTTCTTTTTTCTAAATAAGAGTAAACTCATCTCTAAAATACCCAAAATTAATTAAATAAAGGTATTTCTAAGGTTTTCTTCCATAGTTAAAAACGGAGGTTAATATATCACAAAAATAAAATAAAAATTAAGAGGTCTATGTGAAAATTGACGATAGTAAGTATAATTATTTCTTAACGAAATCTCTCATTCCATGACGATTTTAATGAACTATTTTATTCTCAACTTTACTCTGTTGCTCTCCAAAATAAAAATAAAATGATCTCTAAAGAGTTGAAGCTTGATTAAGTGACAACTCATATGTTAATTTTTTTAATAGAAAAGAAATATAACTGATAATTATAGGAAGAGGTATTTTGAAAGTTTTTCTAAGAAAACTAAATTTGGAACATTAAAAGTAAAATACAAAGATCAAATAAAAAATATCAACCATATTTTCTATGTGCTATGATGCAACAAGAAATCAGAAATCATCAACCACATTTTCTTTGAAGCGAGTTTATGAAATCATTAAATCCATATACAACTATTTATCTAACTTCTTGAGAAACAACAAAATATTTAATTTTGCAGCGTTGACTGCCACAGGCTTCTTTGTTGGGATTTGGGAACACCCTTTTACTCTGAATCCTGCTATGCTCTTTGTCAATTGTAACTCTTCGTTCGCCCTCTTTTCTCCTTGTACATTCTAATCTTTCTTAATGTAGTTGGGTATAACCATATTTTTCTTTAATATATATATATATATATATATTTCCAGAACTTTCACTTCGGTCTAAAGGAAAAGATTTCAGTCCAGTAGGGCAAAAGTATGAATCATGCCTGATCTTTGATGCATAAACAATTAGTTTTTGAGAAGAGGCAAGAACACCAACCAAACAAAATATGCAACATACTTTTTTGAAGACATGACAAAGATCAAACAAAATTTAATATTCACGAAAATTTTCTCAGGAAGAACTGAGGTTAAGATAGTTATGGAGCTAGATCCAAAGCAAAAATAAGGAAATTTGGGTGATGTCGTAAGAGCAACTCCAATTATGAAATTTGGAGCCCCACCAAGCTGTATTGTTTAAAAGTTTTTTAAAATTCGAAATTTGCCTATATTGCATTTAATAATATTAATTTTATTTGTATCCTTTATTAAAAAATTTAGTTAATTAAACTGAGTATATAATTAATTTTTAATAAAAATATTACCATTAGAAAATTCTCATCAAGAACTTTAAAATGAGTCTAATATTAAATTATTTTTGGGTTAATTTATATTTTAAATTTTTTTATTATTTGTAAAAATGAGTCTAATATTTTATTATTTATAAAATAACTATTTTATTATTATTTAAAATCAATGTGTTCTAAAATATAATTACTCAAAATTATTTTCCAATGTAAATATTAAATATTAAAATACATTAGATATGAAATACATCAAATAAAAATTACATTAAATATATATTATTTTTATTATTAAATATTAATTTCTACTTATTTTGTGTAATGTAATTTTGATATTTTTAATTAATGATATATAATTTTTATTTCAATGTTTATTTCGTGTAATATAATTTCGATGCATTTAATTAAAAACTTAGTAATTTAAAATTACTTCTAAAACTATTGGATATTAGTCTTATTCTGAAAATTTTTCAACCATAAATTTTTATTAAAAAATAATAACACTAAAATGACCTATTAAGTAATTTAAAATAGATAATATATATATATATATATATTATAATTTTAATAAATATGGAGCGGAGATGCTCTAAACCATCTGCTCATCTTTTAGCCCAATTCGCTTGTGGGATGTAGTAACTAGACATTTTACCTTATTCTAGAATACTAATTCAATATTTTTTCTCATCTTATTCCGTACAACTTTTTAAAAACTATTTATTAATAACTCAAGATTACCATTTTACCCTTTAAGATCACAACATATAATTACTAATCATATCAGCTATAATTGTTACCTCATCTCTCTCTCTCCTCTCCATAGGCAGCCCTATATACTCGCACAGTGTAAGGTATTATTCTACACACCCTAGTGTGTGGTTATAACCCCAGTACCTACACAGTGTCGTATAATGTGGGGAAGTTTTGAAAATATTATTTCCCGATGGCTCAATGGTATTTTCATTATTTGGTTTAAAACATCACTAATTTCCAATACTTTCATATTAACTTTATGTCACATCAAATATAATTATTACTCGTTATACTAGTATTAAACTAAACATTACAATATCTTATACTAGTATTAGCTCTCTTATTCTAATATTAAAAATTAGAAATGCCTACTTTACCCTTGTTCCACAAGTGAACACAACCTAATTAGTACATTTCACTGTACATTTATCCTGACATGACCAAATTGTTTGCTGAAATAGTTTCACTATTGAGAAAGACAATTTTTCGAGAAGAAAGTAGAGGAGCTTAAGATTGTCTCCAACTAGATGTTTTCCTCAGCCATACATGAAAAATAGGTGGGGATCTTCCCCACTGATCTAAGAAGAGAAAATAAGAAGAACAGACATACACAAAAACAAAAGACCTCACTCTACATATGAGGTTTGTTATGTACAATTCTTTTCTATGCATATTGGGCTAGTTGACTAGACTTTGTGAACCTAAAGTTACGTCCCATGAGGAAGATAAATGAGGCTGCTAGAAAAGGTCTAGTCCAGCCTAACTAGGTTAGCCATTACATACAACCAAACTGATAGATGTGCTATTCATGGTAAAAGGAGAATCAAAGTTACTCCTAAAGTAGGGGAGAAAATTATGGTGTGGTGGTACATGGATCTTAGGGTTTAGGTAGGGTAACCTAGTTGTTTGAGATACCACAAGGCCCCTTCTGCAGCATGCTCTTGTGCAGCTCTCTTTTGCACCTTAGGTTCACTGTAGCACTCCAAACAAGTTGATGTAACTCCTTTGATGTGCACAATAACCTTGTAAGTGAACCTGCATATACAAAAGAGAAACAGCAATATATCAGATGGATGAAAAATAAATTTCGCTGAGGTGAATAGTGAATTTGGTGAAGAAACCCCTAGATCTACATAGGACATCAGACATTGCAAATGTTCTAACAGAACCTAATTGGTACAGATAGTATGCAATTTAACTAGGATATGCTTACTTACAATCTATTTGTGCCAATGGCATGATAACTTATCATGGATTGTTAGCATTTATCAGGGTTATTACCACTACCATCACTCTAATATCAAGGCATAGCAGACAGACAGAGGATTGTTTATCATAGTTTCTATTCAGCATTGATACTGACAACATTTATATTATTAAATAGCGTCCAGCATTAATTTCTTTCAATATACTAGCTCCTTACTGACTGGAGTTGTAACTCAAACTACAATAATCCGAGTCTTGAGAATTAGCTTTTTATGGAACATCAGCAAGTATAGAGCTCACATTCTTAGGTGGCTTGGTCCTTCATCTTTACAGCATTCAAAAAAAGGAGGACTCCAATAATTGGCAGCACAGAATTCAAATAGGCGTGACCTTGCCATTTTGTGATCCACAGAACCTATTCAGTAAAAGTAACATTATCAACTGCTATGTTTATGAATTGCCATTCTTTTCAACATAAACTCTCACTATTTTATTCATAAGATCATCAGGACTAAGAATTAACATACTAGTGATCCCATTTAGTTTGCTATCCGTTGCCACCCCATTAGAAAGATCGTATTGCTGTATGACTAGTTCATGTTGGTCGTTGCTTCCGATGCTGATCTTGCTGTTGTCAACCTTACAACTCCCACCTGTTCTTGAAGAAACAGAGGCTTTACAGTTGGAAGACAAACAAGCTGCATTGGTCCATTGGAGAGAGAAGTTATTCTCTTCTTTTTCCTGGATCTGTAGCTTCTCAATATGAATGGAGTTATCATTCTGTATTACAATGGGATCTTCATCAAAGCCTATTAGCTCTGCATTCTTCTTCCTAGTTGAATGCACAATATCCTCCAACGACTTGTTTTTATGCTTGTAACCATGAGCCTGCATAACATCAGCTATGTTAGGGTATTTAAACAGAGTCATGTAAATCAAATATATCAAAGATCTGCTATTTGTCTAAAAAAGTGAGTTTAATTTCAGGGATATTGCACAAAAGCATATAATGATGCCTCAAATTAGGTATTACCATTTCTCAAGTGCTAATATTATAGTCTTATTATTAGTTTTCCAATAGTACCAGTCCATACACAATACAATTGGTTAGGGATCTCACGGAGTTATGAGACATTCTCAGTCTTAATTTCCCTTATGTGCATGAAACAATATTTTTAGTAATAGACCATGTGGCCCGTGTATGAGACAGACAAGTGCCCTAGTAGTTTGTGGTTGGATGGACCAGATGTCCCCAGTACTAAGGAGAGGGCTAGCCCCTTGTCTATACCCCTTACCTGTGGTATACTCAGATTAGAAAGAGAACACACTAGATATTATTAGTTGAACTAAAGGAAGGAAATCTATGTTACATAAAATTGTACCTATAAGCCTATAACATCAAAAGTAATCTTTTAGATGGTGTTCTTTTCCTTTTTCTAGAGTTAAATTCAGTTGGTAACTTGGTATAACTTTGGGCATTATTCAGTCTATTATCTATTTATCTTTGATTCAAACAGTCGTAACTAGATTCACAACAAAGTCAGTTAATTAGTCAATCTATTAGTAGTTGCCAACATTTTCCAAGACTTAAACTTAGATATGGAAAAATTAAGGAGTTGGTTCAGAGTCAGATTTGATTGCCTTATCTTGCTCCTTTCTCTTCTTCTATCTCTCTTTCCATCACAAACTTTGATATATTTCTCTAATTTTTCTTTCTTGTCAGAAATTTATCTTTCTCTGCTCTAATACTTCTTAGAGTTATTAGATTTATATTTTATTTATTTATCTTATTTCATGGTGACTTTGTATAAAGTAAACCTATTATCGTTTCATGGTATCAGAGTTTTCCAATCTCGAGGGACATTTTAAGTTGGATCTCTCATTCTTCAATAGTCTCTCTCTCCGTCTCCCTCTTTAATCTTTTTTTCCACCATCGTCAAGCTCGAGAGCTGCCCCCTCACTCCTCGAGCTTGCTGCCACTACAGCAGCCACTGCTGCAGCAGCCGCAGCCTCCACCTCCACCTCCGCTGCAGATGCAGCAGTTGCAACAGCTGTGTGCGTTTCGGGCCTTTCGGCCCCCTTGAGCTTGGTCATCCTGTCGTCTTCTTCTTCCTCGGCGCTAGTTCCTTACAAGTGCAGCAGCAACTGCCACAACAAAACCGCAGCCTCTGCAGCAGCAGCAACAATGGCAGCCGCAGCTGCCACTGTTTTCAGCAGCAGCACAGCCACCGGTCTCCACCCTCTTTTTGTTCAGCAGCAGCAGCGCAGCAGTCCTTTGCAGGCTGTTGTTCTTGATCATGCCACCACGGTCTCATCTCTTCAATTCTGACAGCAGCAGCACTGTGCCCACCAGCAACTACCCACCATATGTTTGACGAAATTTCACTGTATTCACAACTCTCTTTTTCTGCTGCACTGTTCAAAAGTTCCCTCATCAGCTGTTCGACGAAAGGCTTGAGTGGACTAAAGTGAGAAAATCTTGAATTGCTCTCAAGGTGTTTGATAGATTGCCGTCCCTTCTAATGGCATCTTTTGTTCCATTCGGTTGTGAGAGCGTATCATTAGTCGAGTTTCTACTTGTCATTGAGCGGGATTGGATCACATGGGCCTCTTCCATTGAGATAGTCATCCATGGCAACGTCTTCTATAGCATATCAATGGCATCTTTGCGGGGTATGCTCCCTGTCAGAACAAGAAAAAAAAAAATTTGGGGGTTGAGAGAGGAGGGTGCACGTGCTCTGCACATGCAGCCCTTCCCCTCTTCCTCTTCGGCACGCGACGAGGCGCAGAAAAGAGGGGATTTCATCTAATCCGAATGGGATTAGATTTGATCCTCTTCTAATCTATAAATTTAACCATAATCCTCTCTCTCTCCTCAACCCCCTCTCCCAACCTTCTTCTCCTCCATCGTTTTCTTTCTTTTCTCACCATCGGAGTCGTCGTTGTGGGATCAGATCGCCGGAGCATCGTCGGAGGAAATTGGGACCACCACACTCCTCCCCGTGGTGATTTTTAGTATGTGAGCTAGAGATTTGAGATTTTTGTTGTCTTACCTAAACTCAGGTGAGTAGTTTCACTCATATATTTATTATATTTCATACATTTGTCAGACCATGTAAATTTTCTGTGTGCAAATAATTTATTTCACTCTTACGTGCAAAAAATTAATTGTTACAATTCCTGTGCAAATCTATTTATTTTATCCGTACGTGCAAAAATTTAATTGTTATATTTTCTGTGTGCATTTAATCATTATACTCAGTGCATCACCATACTTCGTGCAAATATTAAAATTTGTGAAAAGAAAAAAAATGAGACTAGTATTGGTACGACTTAGAGAACAGTCCCAGTATAAATCGTTTGCGATTTTTCGTGGTGACTGAAGTCTATCTGGAAGTTCAGGGGAAAGTCCTAAATTAGATCACTGCGGTGACTTTCTTAGGTGACTCCGGCGGAGTTAGGAAACAGTCCTAGGATGAATGAGAAAATTTTCTAAATGACTAACTTCTCTCAATGGTTAGAGGAAAAGGCAGAGTGTGTTGATCACAGGGTGATACCCTCTGATGACCCTAACCGGATCAGCTATGAAGAAAAGTCCAGAGTGTCATCTCGAGGTGACTTCTAGTTGATGTGGATCCACATGGTTTAGACCCATTGAGACATATAACAGTATAAATATTGAAAAGATATTAATATGTTGGAACCATGAAAGGTTACAAGTTGTGACTCTCTCTCTATTGTTATCATTGTTATTATTTAAAGAGCATGCTTATTGCAATTATTATGGATATTGTTGTTGTTAGTTTAATTTTTTTCAGCATTAATATAATGTAGAATTTTATTTGGTTTTCAAGTGGATTCGACTCACTGAGCTATAGTTGTTGGCTCATGGATTCTATTTTTTGTATTTATTTATCTATCTTAGGTAATGGTCAGCGGGGCGACTGAGCGAGATGTACCCAGACTCCACCTCCACTTAGGATTCACCTATTTACTCTTCCGCTCTTTAGATTTTATGTTTTAGATTAGAAGTTTTATTTATTTAGTTTAGAGACTCAAAACATTAACATTGTTTTATGTTATTGCAATTAGCTTTAAAATTTAATAAAGCAGATTTTTATTTTATTTATTTATTTTGCCATCGTACACATAGAAAGTATTGATAAGGCTTCGTGTATCTCAAGTATATTGAGATGCATGGCCGGTCATGATTCCTATTATGGGTCATGACACTCCCCCTCGCACTATCATCCAAACCACCACTATGGCCTCTATTGAGTCTGATACACTCAAGGTTGTTCAGTCGGAGGTTCCGTCCCCATATATGATGAGCAGGTCCCTGTGTAACATGGAGATTTGCACCAACATCATCTTGTAGGTTGATCAATCGTTTCGACCTTAACTCTAGACCTTGACTTCTTCTTAAGTCATCTGGGCCCATCTCAGTCGTTGATTCGTTCAATCAAATCTGATGCGTCGCTTTCAGCTCCGTCGCGATACTCAAGAGGTCAGACGCATGACTGACATATAGTGTGAGCTTACGTCAATGGAGCCTAGTCTCTGCTCCTCTGACTCGATGTCTGCTCAGCGCCACTATGATGAAGATCATCTGATGGATTTCCTAAATGCCTTTCGTTTGTAATTTAGGGATCTAACTCGTCATCTATTGCATCGCTCTACTCTCTCGAGCCTGGACAATACCATAGTCAAGTTTTAGGTTGAGGAGCTTAGGCAGCGTCTCTTGCCCCCTCAACAAATCACCACTATATCGCTTTCTCTTGCCATGGAGAGTGCTTGGTGTTGCTCTTGCTTCTATACTAGTCACACCTAATATTGACTGCTGCTTGTGTCACTCATGTGCCTGGACGAGATCATCACTTATCGCGTTCTATGTGCACTCATTGTGATCATCCTGGTCATTTTATTGCTTGCTACTATTAGCTTCATCCTAAGCTTGTTCCCTATTTTGGCAAAGGAGGATCAAGCAAGGACAAGAGTTGCCACTTGGCTTTGTCAACCGCTGCACCAAGCACCACTCTAATATATTTATATAATTCTTTTACAGAACTTTCTATGATCAACTACCAATTGAAATATAGAAGAACTGTAAGGTACATTTCATAGTAGTTCATACATTATTCCATTGTAAAATAATAGACCAACAAATTTTATTGAAACACTTACATCTAGATATCATAAATTAGGTTTTCTTTTTGTTACACATACCAAGGATGGTCATGTCAGTGTAGTATCAATATGTGGCACAAGGGTGCTGCATGACACCCCTCCTATCACTTCTTAGCATCAAGCAAAGCAGACGAAGGAAGTGAGTAATGACGGACAACATTGCTGTGAAGCTGTCGCCGTCCTCTCTCCTCCTTGCCTCATCTCTCTCTCTCTCTCTCTCTCTCTCTCTCTCTCTCTCTCTCTTCTTCTTTCTCCTGCCCTAACGGAGGTTGAAAGCGAGCTTTTCAAAGCTCTTAATGGGCCAAGATAAAAGTATCTATATTGTGGATCTTTTGTCAACCCGTTGCCATTTCCATTGTCTTCTCTGGTCTATACCCCAACCTAGCACACCAATGAGGAGAGAAAGGAGAGTGATGACGACTGTAGGCAAAGGTAGCATGGTAATAGCTCTCTCCCTTTCTCCTTCCCTTTTCCTCTCTCTCTTGCACGGGGCCGAAGTTAGAACCTCTACTCTTGCGGCATGGATGACAACTGCTGCGGCACATGTTGTGCCACAAGCACGACCATTCTTGTGCATAACAAATGAAACATGTCCTCTATCTTGCTCTCTTTCTTCCCTAATTATAAGCTGAACATTAACATTGACAAACTCTATTTTGCCTGACCATAAAGTTCAACAATGGATAATACACACCCCCTGCATAATTCCCTGGTGTTTTAATCAATAATCTTAGGATAGGATTTGGATATTGAGGTAGTACATGGAGAAGAAACTTAAAGAGGATAAAGCTTTTAAACAAGTGCAGCTAAGAAAATACGTGGAAAGTATACTGCAGTAAATTAAGACATCAAGATGGTGAAAAAATAAACCATGATGGTAAAGTACCTTAGAGGAAATTTTTGCAATATCGTGGATCGATAGTTTAACGGAATGAATACAATGGAGAAATGTCCATTAGACAATAGCAAGACCAACCATGCTTTATGAAATCAAATGTGGGGCAACAAGGAAGCAACATATGATTATGTTTGTTATAGTCAAGGTGAGGATGTTAAGGTGAGTGTGTAGGATTTAGAGACAAAATAGCAAATGAGTATATCCAATAAAGTGGAAATAGCAGTTATTACAATAACGATTTTTTTTAAGGTTACATTCGTTGCACGTAAACCTCCTTTCTCTTCTCCTCGCCCATTACGCAACAAAGGAAGCGGGTGCGATTTTCTCGGTGAGTCATTGGATTTTCGAATCAAATTCAAACCCTAGAAATTTCCTCTATAAAAGCCCTAACCCTATTCCTATCCTCCCCATGTCATCATCTCTCTCTCTCTCTCTCTCTCTCTCTTTCCTTTTCTTGACCTTGTTGGAGCATCCATTGTGGGATCAAATCACCAGACACCGCTGAAACAATCGAAATGCACCCCTCAACTCACCGATGGGTCCCTTCTCCCATGCCATGTATTTCATTTGAATTTAATAGAGTAAATAGTGTATACCTTTGTTTTTGGCATTTGTGGCTTCGTCAGTGAAATTCGCCAATTGACCGCTTTGGGTCGCCACCGCTCTAGTGTGAGAAGCTTCCCGTTGTCACCCTTGTGTTGTGGATACTTTCAAATGGTTCCTATAAGTGATCGAGGGAGGCTACGCCATCCAACTTCCGTTAGCTTTTTGGCTTGCATCTTGCCACTGCCTTTATCGCCTGTTGCATGCGACCTCCTAGACGAACTCCTCTTCTCATGAGAGTCCTTTGCCATCCTTTGTGGTTGACTGGTTGCCCTTGTAGTCTTGTTAGTTAGATAGCTAACCACCATGGCCAACGGCCATGGATAGCTCTTCTCATCATCGATCAACCCAGCCGACCTCCTTCTACCTCAAGCAAGTAGCGATTGGTACAGTCGATGTGGACTGTTGATAGTTTTCCCTCCCTTCATAGTGATCCCTTAAGGAAGATGAGTCGGGCTCAACCTGAGTAGATTTTCATTTAGAGTTTTGTATGGTTTGGATTGGCTGAGCAACCCAACCCACTTTGAAATATTGGGTTTGGGCCTCGGCCCAGCCCATGCTA
Organism: Typha latifolia; assembly: GCF_019914945.1. Lineage (NCBI taxonomy): Eukaryota > Viridiplantae > Streptophyta > Magnoliopsida > Poales > Typhaceae > Typha > Typha latifolia. The sequence continues at coordinate 1,929,135 of NC_133093.1, forward strand.
ATTAATCAAATGGGTTGCGGGAGCTGCAACCCAGCTCACCCAAATTACTGCAATTGGTGGGCCACAATCTACAGCCAAACCCAACTATTCAGTCTTGATCGGGACTAATTTATAATTAAATTAGTTTTAATTTTAGAAATATTTATGGTTAAATCAAAATATACTATTTGTTTATTATTAAAGGTGGCAATTTTTCTTTGCATCTGGATGGAGATTTCAATTATTCCACTTAGACTCAAGTAAGTGAACTCACTCACATTTTATTTCGTGAGTATTCTATACTTTTACACTGCCATGTTATCTTCGTACGTTTGTGCAAATATTTATGATGCTATTCTTCATGCAAATAGTAATTATTATGATCATGAAAAGCTAGTGAAAAACTTAAGTTGTGACTTGTATGACTTAGAACAGTCTCGGTATCAATCGCACCACAACTTTCTGAAGTGACTCAAGTTTACCTAGAAGTCCAGAGACCCGCCTGCTTTAGATCACTGTGATTACTTTCTTGGGTGATTTTAGCGGGATTAGGAAACATTCTCAGATTAGATAGAAAGACTTTTTACGACGACTTTAATTTCTTTCAATGGTTAATGAAAGAGATAGGGGATGCATTTATTATATAGTGACATCTTCTAGTGACCCTAACTGGAGCGTTATCTTAAGGTAACTCTAGTTGATAAAGATCCATGGGGCACATACCCAAATGAGACTTATGACATTTATTTTACATTGAGAAGTTCCGCATGTTTAAATACATGTTATTTATCATTTTATTATTCACATTACTATTACTTGTGCCTTATCATTCTAGTTATGAGCATGCTTAGTTCATCTATTTAGCAGTTTTGTTAATAAAACAAAAAACCTTCTCCATTTGATCTCTAGAACGAGAAATCCTTAATCTCTCTCAATCCCTCATCTCTCGAGCTCTCTCCTCTCTCAAAGGTGGACGACAAGCGATGCACAACAGTGAGCGGTGCATGACGATTCGCCCCACTAAGCGAAAAGACGCTATTAGGGCAAAGCCAAAGAGGGTCAAGAGGAGGCTACGACAAGGAAAAGCATGGCAATGATGACGGTTTGGGGTGTGGTGGGGCCCTTGTGAGGATCATGGATTTGATGTCTTCAGTCATTAGATGCTGCTACTAGCATTGTTTGCTTTCCCGATTGCCTGTTACTCTATTTGGTATCATTTGAGAAGAGAATTGGAAAAGAACGTGAGGGAAGAGGGGAAAGATTTGATAGTCATTGGGCGACACGTGGTGGGTGGGAGTGAGTTGTTATCCTTTTTTCTTATTTAGATGTTTCCAACTTGACCAAGTCCAAGAAGCATCACGCTAGGCCTAAAGCCATAGTAGCCTTTAGCCTTCGATAAGCCCAATTCTACCTTTAGTAATTGTAGTAGATATATAAAGATTTGTTATTATGGTTGGGAATTGTTATTTTTTGGGAATTATGATCATGAGTATTTTGGTGTATTGCACTATTGAAATTTTTACATATGTAATATTAGTATATATCATCTATCATATATCATATATAATTATTTTTGATTTTTTATGTTTTAAAAATGCTAGATCGCCTTAGTGTCCACCTTGCGCCCACTTACTGCCTAGACACTATGCGATGGAGTAACCGTCTACCACCTGTGATCGTCTTTCAACATATTGGATTCTATTTATTGAGCTATAATTGTTGGCTGATAATATTTTTTCTTTAACATTTTAGATGCTGGTCAGCGTAATGACTAAAGCGTAGTGCATTGGGACTCTACCTACACTTAGAATTTAGTCCTTTACTTTCAATTGTATCAGTCATTTTTGTTTCCATTTAAACACTATTTGTTGACTTAATTTACTTGAGAAGTCATTAGTTATTAAATTGATTTCCAATATTATCCTTTTGGTATTTATTATTGACTTGGAGTTGGTAGTTCATATTGAATTCTTGTATATCATAGATTTTGAAAGTTTATTTATTAAGGCTTCATATATCTCAAGAAACGATTGCTGTGCTAGTGGCACGACCCTATGTGCTAGTGGCATGTATTTATAATATTTTTAATAAATTTTTTTAAATATTTAGAAATATTTTTTGGTTTTCGGCATGCCAATCTTTGAATTTTGATTTAGATATATGTATTAAAACCGAGGTTTGAAAAATCAAGATCAGCCTGATACATATCAGTCGTATCGGTCAGATTGGCCGTATTGGCCGCTTGGATCTGATTGGCTAATTTTAATTACATAAAATTCTAAATATTATTTTCAAAATGCAAAAAATTTCCAATTTTTTTAAAAAAATGAGAAAATAATAAAATAATAATTACTCACATATGAAGCCTAAAAACTAAAAAAGGTACTAACTTACTTAAAACTACTACAAGGAGAGTGGTAGAAATGAAAAGAAAAAAAAACTATGCCATAGTGAAGGAGAGAGGAAAAAAACTATAGTGAAGTAAAGAGAGAAGAGAGAAGAGAGAAAGAAATAAAATAAAAAAATCACATAGTCGAGGTCGTCAGAGTTGGATATGCGTCGGTGGAGTTTGCTCGAGTTGGATTTCTACTTCGGAGAAGTAATAGCTATGGTAGGAAGAGAAAGAGAGATAGTGAAAGAGAGAGGAGAAATAGTGAAAAAGAGAAAGAGGATCGATCGATCCCACCCAATCCCTATAGCCGATCCTTCGAACCATGATTAGAACCTATATTATAGTGTTTTATCTTTAGATTATTTTTATAAATGACTAATTTTATTAAAGATAAAATAATAGTTAAATATAAATATTATTTAACACATAATATGATTAAAGACATTCACTAAAACTAATATTCAATTAAACACTTCATAATATGATTAAATACTCCATAATATAATTGAACACTTAATAACATTCAACGCATAATATTAATTGATAATAGTTTAATAATTAAAACTAATATCTAGTTGAACGTAACATGATGAGAAGGATCAAATATTTCATTTGCCAGCACAAAAATAACATGATCATTGTGAGAACCGAAAAAAAAATTGAGAGAAGAGGGTGCACGTGCGCTGCACGTGCAACCCCCTCCCCTCTCCCTCTCCCTCTCCAGCATGCGACGAGGCACAACAGAGATCTCACTAAATCCGAATCAAATTAGATTTGAATTTTTAATCTATAAATTAAACCCTAATTCTCTCTCTCTCTCTCTCTCTCTCTCTCCTTAACCCCCCTGCCTCCTTTCCCTCTTCTTCTTCTCCTTTGTTTTCTTCTTCCTTACCGTCGGATTCACGACGTGGGTTCAGCCCGTCGGAGCATCGCCGGAGTAAATAGGGACCATCACGCTCCTTGGTAGGCCCTCTCTCATCCCTCTAGTTTAATTTCAATTTAATGGAGTAAATTAGAAGTACCTAATTTCAGTGTTGCAGCCTCATCAGCCGGTGGCTTTGGGTCGCTACTGCTCCGTCACCGGAAGCTTCGCGCTTTAAGCTTGGTGTCGATGATACCTTCCAGGAGGCCCTCGTGGCTCGGGTTGTGGTCGGCCATGGGTGGAAGTCTTCCACTGTTGGTCACCATGATCGACCTTCCCTCCTCTAGTACAGGTTGTTGAGGTTGCTAGGAAGGCTTCGACGAGGTCGGTAGGCCGCCGACGACAATAGTCGCCGACAATGTTCTCTCTCTCTCTCCCTTCCCTTTCCTCTCTTCTTTCTCCCTCACCGATCTCTTTGGGGAAGAAAAAGGTGGTGGGTTGCGGGCCAGCTACAGCCAGTCTAATCCAATAGGTTTTGTTCAGCCCATTATAGTCATTTATTAGTTTTAAAAATTCAGAAACTTAATTAGGGATAAAAATTAAATTATGGTTATTTTTGTATTGTTTAAAGGTGGTGATTTTTCAGCACGTGGACTAGAGACTAGAGATTTCAATTATCTAACCTAGACTTAAGTGAGTGGGTTCCCTCACATATTTATTTTATTATACTTTGTACCTTTGTCAGACCATGTAATTTACTGTGTGCAAATTTATTTATTTCATTCTTATGTGCAAATTTAATTGTTACATTTTCTGTGTGCATTTAATCATCACACTCAGTGCATTGGCATATCTTGTGCAAATATTAAATTTTAGTAAAAAGAAAAAAAATAAAACTAATATTGGTATGACTTAGAGAACATTCCCGGTATAGATCGCTTGCGATTGGTGACTCAAGTCTATTTAAAAGTCTAGGGGAAAGTCCTAAATCATATTACTACGGTGACTTTCTTAGGTGACTCTGGTGGAGTTAGAGAACAGTCTTAGAATGAATGAGAATTTTCCTAGGTGGCTCTAACCTCTCTCAATGGTTAGTGAAAAAGACAGGGTGTGTTGATCACATAGTGATACAATTTAATGACCCTAACTGAATCGGCTATGAGGAAAAGTTCCGAGCGTCATCTCGAGGTGACTTCTAGTTGATGTGGATCCAAGATAAATGAAATTGTAAACATTGAAAAGATGTTAATATGCTGAAACTGAGCAAGACTGCAAGTTATAACTCTATTGTTATCATTGTTATTATTTAAGAGCATGCATGTTGGAATTTGTTATTTATATTGTTGAACTTGGGTTTTATTAACACTATAAAATGTTTAAAATTTATTTGGTTTTTGAGTGGATTCCACTCACTGAGCTATAGTTGTTGGCTCATGAATTTCTTTCTTTTCATTATTTATTTATTTATTTATCTTAGGTAATAGTCAACGTCACGACTGAGTGAGATGCACTAGGACCCTACCTCTACTTAGGACCCACATATTTACCTTTCTGCTCTTTTGGATTTATGTTTTAGATTAATTGTTAATTGTTAATTTTATTTCGTTTAGAGACGAACAATGACATTCTTTTATGTTCATTGCAATTAGTTTAAATTTAATATAGCAGATCTTCTTCGTTTATTTATCCTTGCCAGTATTAGTAAGGCTTTGTGTATCTCAGGCGTATTAAGGTGCATGGCCGGTCATAATTTTGATTTCGGGTCGTGACAATAATGTTACACCAAATACTGTCGATAATCTTCATTGCTCGTCCACTAATAGTATTGCTTATTGTAACGTCTCATATAGTCTTCATACAAATAGAAATTTTATAGTTTTCTTATGATATGATATAAATATTAGATATGCATGAAAACTCAAGTTGATTTTATGATGATTGATGAAACTAGGAAACTTTTTTTAAAAAAAAAAGGGCTCCACATGTTGTGCCGGACGGCAAGAACGACACGGCTCGGCACAGAGTGTGCCACTAGCACACCTCGTGCCAAGTGTTGTGTCACTGCTAGCACAGCCATCCTTGATCTCAAGTCTACTGAGGTACATGATCAATCATGATTTCAAATCTAGGTCGTGACAGTTATAGAGGATAACATATGTAAGAATTAACCATACACATCAATGTTTGTACATGTTACACATATATGTTGGAATATAAATGCACATACATTATTTCATATTGTTACATGTGTGGTGAAATGCATGTTCTTCATAAACTCATGGATGCTCCAAGTTAATTAGTTGCTTTTCTTAGGACTTAAGAACTTTTTACAAGTTGCCAAAGACAAAGGTAGGAAAGTGTATTAAAGAGATTGACAAGAAAAGCAAATGACCAGCAATTTTTACCAAGTTCATCACCCTTGAAACTATACTGACAGTTTCACAATGCATAAGCCTGAAAATAAACTTCAATGAATCTAGCAAATGATTTTATATATATTCATAATGAAAACTACAGTAAATCTCGAATTTCCGTACCTTCAATTTCAAAAGTGCTTCTTGTGCAGCCATTTTTCTAGCAGCTTTTGTGTTTTTGTTGGTAGCAGTACAAGTCAAAATGCTACCTTTTATATCAACTTCGACTCTGACAAAGTAACCCTCTTTATCTTTTATTGGAACTGGAAGGCACAGTTTCAAATCATAAGACTGACAAAGTTCTCGGAGTTCTCTAACAGGGTTAACCTGGAAACTGGAAAAGTTCAAGGCTGGTCCTAGAAGCAACAGCATTAAGCTCCAAACACGATTTAAATCAAATCCCGTATCTAGAAGTACAGCACCAAAACAAGATTCAACAATGTCACCAAGTACCTGTACAAGGACAGCAAAGAAGACTTCAGCACCCAAAATGGTAGATACAGCATGTACAACAAACAGAAGATAGGTAAATACCCATAAGCACGTTCACAGATAAACAATTTAAGCTATGGATACATGATAGAAAATCTGTTTAGTAAATTAATCTAGTCATTAACTGATATTCATTCATTCTAATCAAAATAGATTTCAGAACACAGTAATCTCCGACCAAGTTAAGCAGAAACCATGGGAAAAGGAAAAGAAAAGCTAAATCTGTTTTCGCGATAGTATCAATATCTCCATATATGAAATATATGTGATGCATGAAAAAGAATATGAAAATCCAAAGAGGTGCAACACTTTCACATAAAAGATCAAACATGTGAGAGAATACATTTGACAACCTGAAGCCCACTTACACTAACATGCAAATGGAGTTGGGTTCCATATATTATAGGTTTCCTAGTTTCGTATGAAGCTTTTCAGATATTCACTACACACTTGTTTTCTTCTACAGCAGTTGGGTTCATGCTCAACTTTGCAATCCTATTTGATACTAATCAAAGAATCAGATAGCACTGACAATTCAATAAGGATAAAAGGACGCAAAGACAAAAGATATTCTGTATTTCTGTAAGAGACTGGACTGCTACACAAATGCAACAAGACCAGCATACTTCAAAAAATGGAATTACCTTGGGACATGCTGGTTCCTCAACCAAGTCCTTTTCTGCTTCAAAAAGCTGAACAAAATTCTTGAACTTGTTTACTGCCTCAGTGAGACTATTTGAATCCTTTATGAGATACTTGTGGAGGGATCGCGACACTGCTATATGTGCAAAGGAATTGTTATTGACAGTTATTGATCTTAGATCAGTTATTTGACCAGGCTTCAAGTCTGGATAAGCTGAGAAGAGATATGATGTTATCAAATATTCCAAGACAGCATCACCAAGAAACTCCAGCTTCTGGTAAGAGGGTAAAGGTACATAAATTACAACAGTGAAGAATTACCTTATAATCTGCAAGCTCGCAATAGCAATTAAACAAACAAATAAACCTCCTCTTGGAAATGAGATCCAATATTTGGTGATACCGACCTGGTAACATCCTCCCGCATGCTTATTATAGGAAGGATGTATAAGTGCCTGCAGAATGAGACCTTTATGATTAAATCTATAACCAATCAACTCTTCCAGCTCGGAAACATCAACAACATTGATAAGTGACAAGTTATTGTTGCTTGATTCACAAACTCTATAAACTTCTGCAGCTTCAAAATCAACTTGTATTCCAATCCATCGGAGAAATGCAAATGCAGCTTTAAATCCACTCTCAACAAGAAATGCTCCAATAAGGGCTTCCACAACATCTGCAATGGTTTTCCTATGCAGCCAATGATGGGATTTGGTGCATTTCTTATTACCAGATTCTTGTCCATCTGCCATGGAATCAGTTTTCCTTTGATGTATACTTGACTCTCTATCAACATCACAAACAATTTTACAAGGACGCCCTAGTGCAAAAAACTGAGTTGGTTCAAAGACCTGATCACGTATGTACACCTGAATTTGAAGAAAGAAATGTAAATAGAAAAAATCTGATGTTTTAATTAGTAAATGATTTTGACATGGAAAATCTTAAGAATACAATATCATATATGTACAAGCTAGAACACACCAGTACACAAAAGCAAAGCAAATTGATGTCAAAAGCAATAACAAATGTAATTATCATTCAAGCCTCTACCCAGAACAAAATGGGGTCAGTTATAGCACAATTAAAAGATGAGAGGACACCAAAAGAATTGACAAAAATTTATAATTACATCAACCCCCTTAACCTTGGTGCCTAAGTCCTGGCAAATGCAAAATAAAGGGACTTACAATTACCATAAAGGCTATGGCCATTTCAACAGGATAGAGCAGTGAGTAGAATTGTTTACCTTCTTGGTTGCAGCTTAACTTCATGCCAAAAATTTATTTGAAATATATCCCAAACATTTATCACATGAATTTGTTCGCTAGACAAATAAAAGCAACTTGTTCAAGACATGGAAAAGGTAGGCTTTCAGGAATCTTTGGGCAAAGATCTAGTGAGAAATTTCACATAGTTAACAGTAGAATATCTAGATTTTCTTGATGTATTGAAATACATTACCACCTTAAACCATTTTTTCAAAATTTTAAATGATAATCAACTTCCACATAATTAACAATATGACTACTAGATAATTGTACCTACTTAGGTTAGAGTGCTCAAAAGGTCTATCTCTATATCACCATGCATGTGTGTTTGTGTGTGTGCGTGTGTGTGTGTATGGGTGCATGTCTGTGTGGGTGTGTGTACAGCTGTGTGTGTGCGCGAGCCTATCTGCGTGGGCGTGGGTGTGTGCACACGCGCGCATGAGCATGCACGTGAGCAAGTGCTCGCATGAGTGTTTTGCATACACCATCTAGGTTCTTTATTTAACAAATCTTCATCTTCACACTCTAGTCATTTGCTTCACTCAACGCTCTTTAGCTAGGGAAATCAAAGCCAACCTCATGCTATCTCCGTATGGGTTGTTGATGTACATATTGTCAAAACCAAAATAAAAAAAAATAAAAAATAAAAAATAAAAAATAAAAAAAATTAGGGGTTGAGAGAGGAGGGTGCACGTGCCCTGCGCGTGCAGCCCCTCCCCTCTCCCTCTCCAGCACGCGTCGAGGCTGATAAGGGGGGATTTCATCTAATCCGAATCAGATTAGATTTAATCCTCTTCTAATCTATAAATTAGCCCTAATCCTCTCTCTCTTCAACCCCCCGCCCTCTTCTCTCTCTCCTTCCTCCCTTCTTTCGCTTCTTCCTCACCGTCGGAGTCGTCGCCGTGGAATCGGCCAGCCGGAGCGTCGCCGGAGGAAATTGGAACCACCACACTCCTCCCCGGTGAGCCCTCTCTCATCCCTCTAGTTTAATTTAAAATTAAATAGGTAAATCCGAAATACCTAATTTGCGGAATTCGGCCTCGTCGGCAAATCTGGCCGGCCGGCGGCTTCGAGTCGCAACCGCATCGTCACCGGAGGCTCCGTGCTCCGAGCCTGGTGTCGGAGATGTCTTCTACGGGGCCCTTGTGGCTCTGATCGGCGTTGGATTCCGCGTCGGCCGTCGGTGATGAGTCCTTCACCTCGTGAGGACGACAGAGGAAGGGTGAGAGGGAGAGGAGAGGTTAAAGGTGGTCGTGAAGGGGTCGCCGACGAGAGGTCGCCGGCGGTCACCTTCTCCCTCAGTCATCTTCTCGCGTCGGTCGCGAGGGGGGAAGAAAAGGGTTGGCTGGGCTCGGGTGAAACCCGAGCCAACCACCTTTTCCTTTTAAGTCGGGTTCGGTTCAGGTTTGGATTTCGGATCCACAAATCCGAACCGAACCACTTAAGTTGGTGGGCTGCGGGTTAGCCCGAGCCCACCAATTAATCTACCGGGCCTCGACCCAATCCGATTTAGTTGATGTCTTTTGGATTGGGCTGGGCCAGCAGCCCAGCCCAATCCAATGGGTAATTTTTAAACCCATTTTAGTTATTTTTGGTTTTTTTAAATTTTAAAAATATTGTTATTATTCAAATTAAAAATTTGAATATTATTTATTATTTAAGGTGGTGAATTCTAGTACGTGAGCTAGAGATTTGAGGTTTCGGTTGTCTTGCCTAGACTCAGGTGAGTGGGTTCACTCACATATTTATTTTATTGTATTTCGTATTTTTGTCAGACCATGTAAATTTTCTGTGTGCAAATTATTTATTTCACCCTTATATGTAAAAATTAAATTGTTGTAACTTCTGTGTGCAAATCTATTTATTTCATCCGTACGTGCGAAAATTTAATTGTTTTATTTTCTTGTGTGCATTTAATTATTATATTCAGTGCATCACCATACTTCGTGCAAATATTGAAATTTGTAAAAAGAAAAATGAGACTAGTATTGATACGACTTAGAGAACAGTCCTGGTATAAATCGTTTACGATTTTCCATGGTGACTCAAGTCTATCTGGAAGTCCAGGGGAAAGTCCTAAATTAGATCACTGCGATGACTTTCTTAGGTGACTCTAACTTCTCTCAACGGTTAGAGAAAAAAACAGAGTGTGTTGATCACAGGGTGATACCCTCTGATGACCCTAATCGGATCAGCTATGAAGAAAAGTCCCGAGTGTCATCTCGAGGTGACTTCTAGTTGATGTGGATCCACAAGGTTTAGACCCATTGAGACATATGACAGTATAAATATTAAAAGATGTTAATATGTTGAAAACGTGTAAGGTTACAAGTAGTAATATCTCTCTCTATTGTTATCATTGTTATTATTCAGAGAGCATGCCTATTACATATTGTGATGGATATTGTTGCTTTTAGTTTAATTTATTCAGCATTAATATGAATTAAAATTTATTAGGTAAGTGAGTGGATTCCACTCACTGAGCTATAGTTGTTGGCTCACGGGTTCTTTTATTATTTTTATATTTGTTTATTTGTTTCAGGTAATAGTCAGCGGGGCGACTGAGCGAGATGTACTCGGACTCCACCTCCACTTAGGATTCACCTATTTACCTTTCCGCTCTTTTGATTTTATGTTTTAGATTAGACATTTTATTTATTTAGTTTAGAGACCCAAAAACATTAACATTGATTTATATTTTTATTGCAATTAGTTATAAAATTTAATATAGCACATTCTTATTTATTTATTTATTTTGTCATCGTACACGTAGAGAGTATTAATAAGGCTTCGTGCATCTCAAGCATATTGAGATGCATGGCCGGTCATGATTCCTATTTTGGGTCGTGACACATATGGTCATATGTTATACCTCACGGTGATTTATATGAAACTGTATATATGCAACCTCTGCCTAGTCTGTCTATTACTTTTTCTCATTTCTGTCACCTCTGTTATGCTATTTATGGATTCAAGTAGGAACCTCATGCTTGGTTAGAGCGACTATATCGTGCATTTACTGAGGCTAGTTATGTTGAGAGTGCTCATGACCACTCTTTATTTATGTGGTCTTCACCATAAAAGCGAGTCATTATCTTACTCTATATAAATCACATGATTATTATAAGTGATGATTTGTCTTCCATTATGTCTCTACAGACGCACTTATCTCAACATTTTTAGACGTAGGATTAGAGATTGTTACATTATTTTTTGGGTATTGAGATTGCTCGGGCAACAGAGGCATACTTGTATTACAGAAAAGTATGTCTCTAATTTGATTAGTCAGATTGTAGTATTTAATGATATAACAGCTGAAACCAACGATTGCCATGTCGTTGGCAAGTGTTGTGCCAGCCACCTGTTGGCACACCGTGTGTCGATGATGGCCCAGCCAACATGGCTAAGAAGAAAGAGAAGAAAAGGAAAGGAGAAGAAAGAGAAAGAAGAGAGGAGAAGAGAGACATACCCTGCCATAATTGCCCTACTCTCGCTCTGCCATTGTCGTTGCCCTGCCTCATCTTGCCTTCGCTTTAGCTATAGGAGGAAGAGGTGCTGAAGTAGAAGATGATCCAAATGGATCGAAATAACAAAAAGATCCGCAGCAAGGGCAAAGATGAGATGACAGCAAGGCAAAGGGTATGTGCGAGGGACTATTACTCTCTATCTTTTGATATATGTGCATTCTTCTCTTATTCTTCATGCCCATTATGATGCTGATTAGACTGAAGATCCTATTACTCATTGTTCCAACACTGGGTTCCGCTTGTTTCTTGGTGGCTCTTATCTCCTAGCGAAGCAAAAGGCAGGACGTCGTCTCTCTTTCTAGTACTGAAGCAGAGTAGAGAACATTATACACTACTGCTAAGGAGATCATTCATTTTTGTCGTCTATTGGGTGATATGGGTGTTTAATGCCTACTGCTCTTTTTTTGTGATATTAAGACTGTTATACAGATTGCATGTAATACTATAATTCATGAGCAGACCAAGCATATCGAAGTGGATGCCTATTTTCTTCGATATAAATTTCCTGCTAGCATTATCAGTCCTCTTAATATATCTTCTACTGAGCAAATAGCTGATCTTTCATATCCTACTCCTCATCTTAAGTATCTTGTTGGTAAACTCTGCGTGTTTGATTCACCTTAAGTTTGAGGGAGGTGTTGATGTACATATGGTCTTATGTTATACCTCAGGGATAACTTTTAACATGTTTGATGAATATACATTGCATGGTTCGCTGTATCGACCGATCCCGATACGAATCAGCCGATCTGGATCGGGATTGGCCGAACTTGATTCCGATCCAGGCCTGATCTGAACTCTTTCTCTCTTTCACTCTTTCTTTTCACTTTCTCTCTTACTTTTTTTTTCTTTCTTTTACTCTTTATTTCTTTTTTTCTCTCCTTATATATAATTATTATTTCCCTTATGGAGAAAATCTAGCTCTGGTGAACTCCAACGAACTCTAGCAAACTCTGGCGAACTTCGATAAATTCCGGTATATAATTTTTTAATTAATTATTTTATTTCTCTCAGTTTTCTCATTTCTTCCACTCTCTCCCTTTTCTTCTTCTTTTTTTTTCTTCACTGCATCATGCTTTTTTATTATTTTCTTCCACTCACGCTCTTTCTAATCTCTTCTTTTCAATTTTTATTGCACCTTAGTTTTTCTTTTTTCCTTTTCTTATTTTTGGTAAACTTTTTTCTAAATTTTTTAGAAGTTTTCTTGCATTTTTAAAATTTTATGTAATTAAAAAGTCTGATCTGATCCAGGCGACCGATCCTGCCGATACGACCGATCCAGCCAATACATATCATTTTTTCGGAAGGCCAATCCCGATCCCAATCCCAATTTTTCGAACCTTGATATATTGTCTTCATAATGAGAAAAAGATAGAAAATAGATTTAATATCCGGAAAAAAAAATTGGGTGCACCCGATAGGCACATGGTCTATAGTGCTTCTTCTTCCTCTCTAGGAGATGAGGTTTGAACACGATTAGTCGTACTCATCTTACTACTCTTCTATAAAACCCTAGGCTTGCTCCTCTTCTACGGGAGGCGGTCATCATCTTCTCCCTCCTCATCTTCGTATTCTTTTTCCTCCTGCCATACCTCGTCGAGGTCATCATCTTGGATCCATCCATTAGAGCACACAAAGACAACCCTACAACTCCTTGGTGAGTACTCTTCCACCTCCAATTAATTCCAGTTTAATTGAATATCTGGGATTAATATTGATACTATGAGGTAACATCATTTTAAGGATCCACAAGAGGGTTGGAAAATCAAAGTAATTGCATATAAGCTGTGATAATCAATAAATAGACCCATAGAATGATAGACAAAGTCCTGAGTAGAGATCTTAAACAGAAAATGCTCCACGCTGATAGGACCCAATAGTACGGGAAAAGGTTCCGATGCTCTAGATTCTTATTTTAACCAGTGCCTCTTTGAATAATTTGGAGATGTGCCTTTGTATGTGATGTCACATATTTCTATAAAAGAAGTTTTTCACTTGCATAACTGTATGCATAGGCACACATTATTTGTGTACAAGCATATAATATATGGGCATCCTAAGCATATTGTATCACTGTTTCTTTTTTTCAGTATTTGACGTATAGGTATATCCATATTTTGCAAGTTGTGTCGCATACATGTCCTGTCCATGCCTCATATGCTCAAACTAATCTAGAAATAATACCCTAAATGTTACTCCTGCCTTTGTAATGGTTTTAACTTGTAAGAGAAGTAAGAAAAATAAACTCTTGTCTAAGGAAAGAACTAGACATATTTTCAACATCTAAATTGATCAATTGTACATGATTAATTTTCAGAAGTCATATCAGATTCTCAATATCCAGTAAAAAGGTGTCGATTTTGCAAAAGATAATTACCAGGTTTCATATGATAAGCCAACAGAGAAAGTACCAGCCTTATGGGCAAAATATGTTTTGCCAATTAAAGTATTACGATCTTCTATCATGCTGACAATACAGGAATTGTAACAAAACACTAAATTCTAATAAAGTACTTATAAAGGAAAACCATTCAAAAATAAGCCAGCAAGAACTTACACACCAGGTAAAGAGAAAATTTAGATTGTTAACCAGAAAGTTATTCTATAAGACATGAATGGCATTATTCAGTTTAACTTTACCTGTAAATTTTTTCCAACAGCTAGTTCATAAAGATTGGAATTATTTACTATCATTGAACGCCTGTTGGTCAGTTGCCCCTCGTCCAGGCCTTCATATGATATAAAACTATGCCGGCCAACTGCATACTTTAAGAAGGCATCTCCAAGGACTTCAAACCTCTCCAAAGAAAGCCGCTCCAAGCATTTCTCTGTAGTGAGTGCTTGTAGGATCTGATATTTACTTCACTTGCTTAGAGTATGAGGTTTCAATAAGCATGACTAATATTTTTTGTTCTCACATGAACTTTTAACATAACTTTATATGGATTGACAGATTAGATGGAAAAGGCCTTACACAATCAGCTCTAATTTCAGAAGCTTCAGGAAAAGATGATACCAACACATCCTTCAACTCGATGGCCACAAGTAAATTCTCCAGCCGATGCATTAGAGAAGGCAACAAAGACAAAGAACTGCCAATATCTTTTGAGAACCCAACAATTTTCAAAGAACACAATTCGGGAGGTAGCTCTACAAAGTGCTCCACCAACTCACGAGCTTCTGATTTTGCAGATGCGCAGTCAATGTGGCGATTAAGAAGAACCAACCATAAAAAAAGGAAGCATTATTCAAGCACAATAAGGAATAGACAGGACCATACTAGGATTGACAAGAGTAGCAACAGTACAAAAACTAACACTCTAACCTTAAAAATGACCATATTTTGTGAGTTTCAAAATTAAACATCAAGTTCGCCAACTTAGCATAGAAGGCTTTGCAAATACATCGAACTAAGGCAGACCAATTAATGCAGTGAAACACAGATACTTGTTCATGATCAGAACAAATTATATATATATATAATATCAATAATGCTAGGTCCAAATCAAATCAAAGCATTTCCTTATACTGAAATATTTGTTTATTTATTTGTTCTAAAACATATTAAACTTGCATTATGAGATAAGTGAAAATTGGTAAATTCAGCCCTTACCAATCAGTCAATTATGCGGTCTCCTCTACATATACTCAAAATTCTTTTGTACTTTAGTCACATATCAACCTTAAATGATGATAACCCTAAGTTTCCATGAATGAGGATGAATCCCTTACAAAGCAAAGGAATGTTAGCAAAAATGATATCCCCACTAATATTTCTAAAAAGGACAGTTATAAAATGGAACGAAAAAATGCAGTAGCAAGAGGATAATTTGCATTATAGGCTGATGCTGGATAAATGAAGATATATGCAACTTGAAGAACAATAATAAATCTAGAGTTCAACTAAAATGAAGCATCAAATAGTCACGTGCTCAAATATTTTCCGAAAGTGCAGATATTAGAGAATGCAAAATTAGATGTATTTTCGTAATAGGCTAATAGCAAGTATCTAGAAAAAAATAGGAACTTGTAAAAGTCAAGAAATCCTTTCACTAGCAATGATATAAGAAATCTGACAACAATAATAGTAACATAGTGAAGGATGATAACAAAAGATGGTTAGAGTAACTGATTTGCATGAAGAACATAAATCAACATAGCAGACAAATGTGAACTATGACAGTACATCTAGTTCCCACAATCTAAGATCATCTTTATTGACATATAATTACAAATACCTTTTGATGTTCCCATATACTTCTGGAACTGACCTCTCACTGGTTATAGTACGTTAGGGCAACAGACAATACCTCCTACTTTTTTAATAGATATTAACAAGGATGGTCATGTCGTCGGCACGGCAGGCCATGCCCCAGCTGTGCCGCAAGCATCAATCCGCCTCTGCCTCTCCTCATTGTTGTAACCTCTATCGTCTCCGCCTTCATTTCTCGTGTCAAACTGCAAAAGGCTGGCCTCCACCTCCGCGGGACCCATCTCCCTTTGAAACCTTAAAATGGAGAAGAGGAGGGATCTCACGGGGTGGAGGAAGAAGATGACTCTTGCAAATTGGGTTTATCTCCTAATCTGCTTGGAAGATAAACTAAGATCTATTTTCTTAGCATCTCTTAACTTATTTCTCAGATCCTCTTTGAGAAGTAAGTCAAGATCCGCTAAGAAAGTGGATCTTAACTTAAGCGGATCGGGAGATAAATCCGATCTGCTAAGAGTTATCTTCTTCCTCCACCCCATGAGATCCCTTCTCTTCTCCATTTTAGGGTTTTAAGGGAGATGGTCTTGGCGCCAGCAGAGGTGGCGGCGAAGGCCAGCTTCTCATCTTCTTCCTCCGCCTAGCATTGCAATGTTCGCCTATCACCCTAAAATATTGATTTCGGAGGTTGCCGTTGGCAACGTGCCGGCTCCCTGTAGCATGGGCCATGTCGTTCGGCACAGCAATCCTTACTAAAACGTTTAATAACTGAAAATGTCAAGCATGCAGTGGTTAGATAAATCAGCAGCTTAATAGGATCCTTTTTAGATAAATCTTCTATAGGGTTGCAGGGAATATCTTTTTAAAAAGAAGATAGATACCATCTCCTTTTTTGGATCCAGAAAGCAAAGAGTGTTGTACTCTGATAGTTTGATTTTCCTTATATTACTTATCATTTCCTAAGAACAAAATAAAAGAAACTAGTAACTTCAGCGGAACATAAAAGCTAGAGAGGTTAGGAAGATGATAGCATTGGTATCTCTAGATTGACTAAGATTTTGCAAAATTTAGCAGAACTAGTTATTATACGTTAAACTTCTGTTACTGTTATTGTCGATACATGACTTGCTATCTCCTGAAAAATATAGGAGAAAAACCAATTTACTAGTCGTGTGAGAACTGAAAAAAAAAATTGAGAGAGAAGAGGGTGCACGTGCGCTGCACATGCAACCACCTCCCCTCTCCCTCTCCGACACATGACGAGGCAGCCGCAGAGATTTTGCCGAATCCAAATCTAATTTAGATTTGGATTTTTACTCTATAAATTAAATCCTAATTCTCTCTCTCTCCTTAATCCCCAGCCTCCTCTCCCTTTTCTTCTTCTTCTTCTCCTCCGTTTTCTTCTTTCTCACCGTCGGAGTTACGCCATGGAATCAGCTTGCCGGAGTGTTGCCGGAGCCATTGGAGACTACCACATGACTCCTTGGTAAGCCCTCTCCTACCCCTCAAGTTTAATTTCAATTTAATAGATTAAAATAGAAATACCTAATTTCGGTGTTGTGGCCTCATCGGTGAACCCTGTCAGTCGGCGGCTTCGGGTTGCTACCGCTCCATCATAGAAAGCTTCGTGCTTTAAACCTTGTGTCGATGATACCTTCCAGGGAGGCCCTCGTGGCTCAAGTCATGGTCGGCTATGAGTGGTAAGTCTTCCACTGCTGGTCACCATGATCGATCTTCCCTTCTCTAGTACAAGTCGTTGAGGTCGCTAGGAAGGCTTCGGCGAGGTCGGCAAGCCGCCGGCGACGTTGGCCGCCGTCGATGCTCTCTTGCCCTTCCCTTTCCTCTTTCTCTCTTCTTTCTCCCTCACCGTTCTCATTGGGGAAGAAAAAAGTTAGGCTCGGGTTCTCAGGTTCGGGTCTGCAACCCAGACCCGACCCTCTAACATTAACTCATGGGCTGCAGACCGACCTGCAGCCCTGTTCCTTATAGGTTTTGGGTTGGGCCCTGGCACAGCCCAATTAACATGAAGTGGAAGGGTGGGTTGTGGGCCAGCTGCCAGCCAGGTCAATCTAATGGGTTTTATTCAACCCATTGTAGCCATTTATTTGGTTTTCAAAATTCAGAAACTTTAATAGGGATAAAATTAAAATTATTTTTATTTTTGTATTATTTAAAGGTGGTGATTTTCAGTACGTGAACTAGAGACTAAAGATTTCAATAATCTTACCTAGACTCAGGTGAGTGGGTTTACTCACATATTTAATTATATTATACTTCGTACCTTTGTCAAACCGTATAATTTGCTGTGTACAAATTTGTTTATTTTATTCTTGTGTGCAAATTTATTTATTATATTTTCTGTGTATATTTAATCATTATACTCAGTGCATCGTCATACCTTATGCAAATTACAAATTTTAGTGAAAAGAAAAAATAAAACTAGTATTGGTATGACTTAAAGAACAGACCTAGTATAGGTAGCTTGTGGCTTTCCGTGGTGACTTAAGTCTATCAAGAAGTCCAAGGGAAAGTCCTATATTAGAATACTACAGTGATTTTTTTAGGTGACTCTGGCGGGATTACAGAACAGTCCCAGGATGAATCAGAAATTTCTTGAAGTGACTCTAATCTCTCTCAACAGTTAGTGAAAAAAACAATGCCCGTTGATCACATAGTGATACCTTTTGATGACCCTAACCAAATCAGCTATAAGGAAAAGTCCCGAGTGTCATCTCGAGGTGACTTCAAAGTAGATGTGAATCCACATAGTATAGACCCACTGAGACAAATGATATTATAAACATTGGAAAGATGTTAATATGTTGAAACTGAGCAAGACTACAAGTTATAACTCTCTATTGTTATCATTGGCATTATTTTAAGTGCAGGCCTATTGGAAAATTATTATTTATATTGTTGAACTTGGGTTTTATTTAACACTATAAAAATTTTAGAATTTATTTGGTTTTCGAGTGAATTCTACTCACTGAGCTATAGTTGGTAGCCCATAGATTTTTTTTCTATTTTATTATCTCAGGTAATGATCAGTGTGGTTACTGAGCGAGATGCACCGGGACCCTACCTCCACTTACGACCTACCTATTTATCTTTCTGCTCTTTTGTCTTATGTTTTAAATTAATTGTTAATTTTATTTTGTCTAGAGACAGTAAAAATGACATTGTTTTATTTAATTGCAATTAGTTTAAATTTAATAAAGCAAATCCTCTTTGTTTATTTATTCTTGCCATTGTACACTTAAGAAGTATTAGTAAGGCTTTATGTATCTCAGGCGTATTGAAGTGCATAGCCGGTCATGATTCCGATTTCGGGTTGTGACAGGTCGCTTTGCAATGCAAATCTGCATACATGTAACCCAAGTTCAGATAACATACTTCAATTTATGGCAGTTATTTGTTCACCTGCTTCAAGGCAGATCTAGACAGCAAACAACAGATTCACAAATCAATGAAGAACTTAGTTTGGTATCATGAAACTAAGATATTCTTGAGGATTATATTCATTTATCCCCTATATAGGGAATCACAATAGCAGTATTAGCAATTGTTTGGTTTGGTGGAGGATATATTCATCAATTGGAGAACCTCTGAACCCTAAACCCCTGACTTGATTGTTTGAACTTAGAACGTGGAAAAAATGGAAATTCGTTATGTGAATAGCAATCAAATTAACTGTAATTGCTTCTTCCTGATGCTGGCCTATCAATCAGGATTTTTTGGATCCTGGCATATCTGTATGCTTTCAATAGATACTGATTTATAAGCAAAACATGGAAGACGTCAAATATTATCTAGGTTTTCCCCAACAAAAAAATTCTTTCTGATGCATATAGAGTTTAAGAAGATAAGCTTTACCTACTAAACAAAGTTATAGGAATTCCAGTAAAATGACATCAGCTAAAAAACAAAAAAAAAATATTGATAATGAGAAAAGCAGCAAGGAAGTCACCTGTACTCTCTTGCAAACGATTATGGAGCAAATTACGCAAAAAGAAAAGCTGCTTAGCCTTTAGAAGAGGTTGTTCTGGATGGGATAGCTGAATTCCGAACCTGATTTTGCAGTGATAATTTTAAACATAAAACAGCCATGTAGAAATTTCAGTGGAACAACAATGTACCATCTTCCATCTCATTTTCATTGGTTTGAGAAATGCAAAGATTAAAAAGGTAAAAAAGTGTAAAAGATAAAAGCAATTCATAGCCTAATTATTATAGGATTTAGTCATAAATAATTTAAATTACCTATATGTTGACAGTATTCAAAGACAAGATAGCAACTATAGGATCAGTTAACTCGTCCAATTGGGAAAAGGTAAATTTGTCCTGAATAACCTCAATTAGTTTGTAAGAAATACTGTCTTGCAAGTTAAATCTTAAGGATCTCTTGGGGAGAAAATGCATAATAGTGAGAGTCTTGAAGCTTACATTATATTTCAAGTTTTCAACAATGTCTTCTTAATCTCTTCATAGTTTCCTCTTAAGTGCATCTTCTAAACATGGACAATTATGGGATAAGAAAACTGATTGCAGATATTGATCTCTTAAGAGAAGTACCTTTCCAGTCATGTTCTATGAGACAACCCAAAATTTATAGAAAAAATAATAATAAATAAATAAATAGGAAACTATAGATAATCATATAGATAATAATATATTTAATTTTATCTACCTTATTAAGACTTCTTTTTTTTATCTATAAGAAAGAGAGGAAAGGTTAGAGTAAAATAAGCCCTAGAGGGAGAGATTGCCGTACCTGAGAGAAAGAAAAAAAAAAAGAGAAAAAGTAACAGTAGACCAGATCTGGTTTGGAGAGAGAAAGGAAGGAAAAGAAATTAGATTTCCTTAAGATTTGAAAACCAGATTATTTGGAATTCAAGTGATCAAGGCAAGTTTCTACTTATATTTCCTTAAAATCTTTATTATTCAGAATAATATAGAATAGAATTGAGCAAAAATATTTTATTGAAGAAAATTCTATTAGATCTATTTTAAAATGAATAATCTATTGATATGAGAAATTTAATTCAGATGATGTTAATGAACCTATGTGCATAGGAAAGTAAGAAATTCATTATTAAGAATTTTTACAATAAATTAGAGATATCAAGGTTAGATCGATTATGTAGAAAACCGTTGTTTATTATATTTAAAAAAAAGGAGATTATGATTTCTTTATATTTCTAACATATTAGAAATATTACACTTAAATAGAATATCAATTTTTTTTATTTATTTCCAGAATACAAGAAATAAGAGGAAATATTTATTCATAATATTTAATTTATAGAACATATAATATAAGAGATCTCTCTCTATCATATTTCCATAATAGGTTAAGTTGAAAATATTTATGGGATCCAATCTTTGATTATTGTTTATTCATGTTCTATATACATGACTTATAAAGAGGATTTGAGATGTATGTCTTAGAAAATGTTAGCATCTTAATGACATTTAATTATAGATAATTCTTGCATGAATTATATTGAGGACAAATAAGTCTAAATCAATCTACAGATAATTATGGTAAGTTTCACTTAGTTTTGCTCTGCATCGTATTTTACAACTTACGTGTAATTGTGTATGCTACTTGTCATAAATTGCCATATTCTCTGTCAATGGTATTTATCATGCTATATTATTTTCTTTGTGCATCTAATGAAATCTAAATTATGAGTACGAATAACTGAACAATTTCAAGCTAGATCGAAAATCTCTCTATGGTAACTCAAGTTGACTTTGAAGTCTAGAGAATAGACATATTCCTGATAATATGGTTACCAATTTAGGTGACTATGGTAAAATTTGGGAATAATCCCAAGCTAAACCAAAAATGTTCTTAAAGTAGCCTTAGTCTCTCTCGACAGTTGAAGGAAAAGATAGTGTGTTTATTACTCAATTATACCTCCTGATGACCTTAATCGGGTCAGCTATAAGAAAAATACCAGAGCGCCATCTACAAGATTGTCTTCTAGTTGATATAGATCTACGGCCACAGACCTAAGAGAGATAAATATAACACTTAGTAGAGATTGAGAGGTTCTGCAATCTATATAATGATATTTAAGTATTTTATTAGTTTCTTACTCGTACTGTTATTACTCGTGCTTTATTATTCATGTCATAAGCAAGCTTAGTTTCATATTAGATATTATTAGTATATTACCAATGATTGAAATTTGGGTTTTAAGATCATGCTTTACATATTATAATTTTCACATGCTATTACATCTATATAGAATGGTCCACCATTGACGCAATATGAGATATTATAAATAATTTATAATTCAATTTAGCATGTATTGGATTTTGAAATGAAGAGATAAATATTTTCTAAGACAGCTTCTGTATGTCATTATGATTCATGTTATGCTATTATATGTATCACATATTGATTTTTGCCATTTGACATATTCATGGTAAAATGGATTTACTTGCTGAGCATCTAACATGCTGGTTAGAGATGACTCTCATGACTAAGTACATTTTCGTTGTGTCAATGTTTATTTAGGATTTGATTATGGGAAGTTTATCCTAGTGATTCGCATGCTCGCAGCCATTATGCTCCCAAATCGAGGCATGAATCGCATGACATTCTATTCATTATAATCTGAATATTTTGGTCATTGCATAAAAAATTTGTCAATATCACAAAAACTACTGTTCTCTAAGCCCTTGTTTGCTTTGAGTTCAAGGGAGATCCCTAAATTTGGTCAGGGACACGTAGCCAAGTTCAATAACCAAGTTCACTCCCTAATAAATAAAACAAAATTTTCAATAGAAATTCAAATTGATTCTAATTTTACACTTGACATAACTTAAATCTATCAATTTCATATCTTGTCAATATTATCTCTTTTGTCTCTCTCCCCTCTCTCCTCTCTCTTCTAAAAAATACATATTTATTTATTATAAAAGAGCTCCTCTTTCACCATGTCTCACAAAAATAAAATTAACCATGGAAAAAAAATTCGTAAACACTTGTGAAAAAATTAAAACTTTATTAGTTAACATAATTTACTAATAGGTTTAATATGGGTTTAAAATGATTTACCTGCATTTATATTTTATAACTTTAATAATAATATTTTGGTACTATTTGCATGGCAAGTACTCAATTTTTCCTAAAAAAATAAATAATATTTTTACTTTTTCATGTCACCTCAAAGTAATAATTACATCTCTATTTCAAATCTTCTCTCATCTATCTCTAATTTCCCACCAAAATAAATATATTTCTCTCCAAAAAAATTTTAAAACTTACTACGTCCACAATAAATTTTATAGGGTGATTGTAGGCTTGTAAACCTTTAAGCCCGCAGCAACTCACTTTCTTTTTTTAATAAAGTTTTCAATACGAACTTCTAAAAGATATTAGAAAAATAATATAGACTCGCATGTGGGCTTATAACCAAAAACAAAAGAATAATAAAAAATAGTAACCTTATACTATTATTTATAAATATTAATCTTACGATATTTTAGAATAAAATAAAAAATAAAAAAATAATAATAATATGTAAGCCCGGTTGTGGGCTTACATGCATACTAAGCCCGTTTGCTCACATGTAAGCCTACAAATGGGCTTACATGCTTGTAAGCCTGCAAATTGGTAATTCAAATCTTTTTATTAATAAAAAAATAATGTTTTTAAACTTTACATTCAAAGTCAAAGAGCATTTTGGTTCATTACTTTTGTATATATTTCCCTTCAAAACCAACACATTTTTTACTTTTTCACATCACATCAAAAGTAATAATTATACTTTAGCCTAGTTAACAACCAAACACTATATTTTCTTAGTCTAATTCAAGGCAAAAGAACCTGTGTCACAGGCACGACATGGCATGGCACTTGCCGACCGTGCCACAAGGGAAGGAGAGAAAAGGATGAAAAAGACTACTCATCTTCACCTTTCCTCGCTCACCATCGAGTGCGAGCGATGCCTCTCGCTCAGAGGGGCAACGAGGACAATGGCGAGGTTGCCGGTGAGAGGCAATAGTGAGGTGACAGCGAGCGACGTAGTTGCTAGAAGGGGTGTCGTGTGGCACCCTCCTCGGGCCACATGTCAGTACACTGTCGACACGCCCTGTCCCAGTTGGCACTGCCACCATTGGTTTAAGGTACCTAAATCATGACTAAGAAATAGAGCCAACAAGCCACGTTCAAGATTTAAACTCAAACTAAGCATATACTAACCAAGGTTCCAAAAATCGATATCGAGATCGAGATCGGCCGTCCGAAAAAATGATACGTATCTGCCGTATCGGCCATATCGGTCGTCTATATTAGATCGAACTATTTTAATTTAATAAATTCTAAATATTATTTAAAAAATGAGAAATTTCTAAAAAATTTTAAAAAATAATAATTACTCATATAAAGCCTAAAATATAATAATTATCTGTCGTCTCTCTTTCTCTCTCTCTCTCTCCAGTAGGCCTGCTACAGTGCCAAAACCAGCCAACCAACTAGTTTCAGCCTAGATCGGGATCAGCTCTGATCCCAATCCATTTCGGTCAATCCCACTCGGGATCACTGAAACTGGAATCTATGATACTAACAGTTTAAGTTTTTAGAGCAGTTGGTAAGTTAACATAATATTAGAGCGAAGTCCCTAAGTTTGAATATTGTCAGTTCCATCTATCATTTACAATATAACACTTTCACCCATTTAAATCAAGTCCATTTTTTTGGACCCATCAAAATGCCAGCCTCGACGTGAGGAGTGTTAAATATAAAATATAAAAATCACTATTCTCTTACAACTTAAACTTTTAGAATAGGATGAGTTAACAATGAAGAATTTCATCAATAAAGAAAAAAAAACACATTATATCAAAAAGTACTTACCTGTCATAGTAGTATTCCGCATAGCTCATACTCTTATACTGCCTACTGGCATTTGTTTCGTGAAGAATGTCATCAATAAAGAAAAACAGATTATTGTGTGGAGTAAAAACTAAGCTGTTTAGGACATCATGTTTCTTAGCTGTTCCATTGAGAAGTTTTAACGAGTCATGTGATGGATAGGGATCTTCCCCGTACAAATTTGTGTCATGCCGAAAAACTGGTGATGATAAACAGCGCCTCACAGTTGACCAGTCAATAATCATAATTTCCCCATAATTTTGCTGCTTGACAGGAAGCAATAGATAAAAAGTTGACGAGCAATATTGAGATCCAACAAGTTGACCCAAGGGAACATAATCTGAAGAAAATTCTGATCTGTCAAGTATAATTTTCAGAAACATTTCCTGGAAATTTTGTGCAAGCATCATCTGTATGGACAAATAACTTCAGATTAGATTTCATTAGGTGACAAACATACCGTAGTATATGCATCTACTGATAGGGAAAGAAGTCTTACCTCCTCTTTGTCAAATGTTGACATCCCTAAAGCTTCAATTCCTGCTTTCACTATTCTACCATGAGCAAGATGTAAATCAACCTCTAAATTTTCAGCCTCTTCTGGAAGGGGAGTCATGACAAAAAGACCAAACATTCTGTAGTCTCTGTCCAACGGTACAGGAACAAATCTAATATAGTAGGAATACATATTTATCTGGCTATTAAGATTGGACCATGATTCTTTGAGGACAGCAGGTACTAGCATCTCATGAAGTTCTTCTCTTAGACTATCATCTATAGAAAAATATATATAAATCTATCATATAATGACAACTAATTAAGCACAAATGTTTGAATATTGAATAGAAACTAGCAAACCTTCATTGGTGACATGTCCGACAGAGTGAGTCGCTGATCCTTCATTTTTTCCAGGACCTATACCAGGCAAAAGAAAATCTGTTAAAGCACCTCTTTCATGAAGATCCTCACATGCTTTTAGGCAAGCATTTCTCTTGGCTACATCTTTTGATAAACATGGTAGACTGTCAACTTCACGAAAAGGAGCATTTGGCGGAAGAATTATTCTGCAGATAATCCCATTGATGTCATCGATGTAGAAGAATTTTGGTGCAGGAGTGAAATATCTGCAGTGAAGGAAAGGTTATGTTTGTCAATTCAAAAGTACAAGATTGTACAGGTTTTGCCGAGGAAATATGATGCCAAAAGTTGAAAGAATGTTAGTCACTACGTACATATCTCGAGGAAGTTTTGCACAGTAACAATGAAGGAGTGACACGCTGCAGCCAGTACTAATGGAAGCACCAGTGCTACCAACTCTATAAATAGTCTCCTCCAAATTATGGAATGTGTCATTTGATGCCCTGCAAATTATCTCCTTATTCATGATAAGTTCACCAGCTATGAAATCATTCAGTAGTTTCTCATCCTGCTGATTCCCACTGAGATATTGAGAAGAAGACAGACATTCTAGGTTAATTACTAGATAAACAATATTAAAGTGGAATGCTTAAGCATGCAAAGGAGTGAAAGAACATTTACAGAATGAAAATACCTCTCCAATAAAAATACGATTTTAGATTTTCTCATCCGAGCACGGCCTCTAGACTGTATAAAACTAGCAACAGTTTCAGGCAGATCAAACCGCACAACAAGGCAGCAAGTTTGAATATCAAGCCCTTCTTCAGCAACATTTGTAGCAACCAGAAGATTCACCTGTGAGTTGAATGAAATCAAGCATAAATGACAAGCTAATCAGAGAGAATGTAGAACATATACTCTACTTTTGTAATCCCCTTTAACACGTCACAACATACTTTCCTACTTGTATGTCATTGCTTGTCATTAACTTGCTCATGGAAACAATAAATGCCTTATCCAATGCTAAATTGTTAACAAATATTAAATCAATTTTTTAGGACATGTATTCTCCACTTTAAAGGAAAAATATATAGATTACGAGTATATTGTCAACTATCAGTAATCAAATCAAGAATTTCTGGTCTCATTTATCCATATATACATGGAAAGCTAGTGTAAGAATTTTAACAGAAACAAAATAATACCATAAATTCAAACTGATCTTTTTCAAATTTCATCTTGTACACCACCAACAGAAGACGAGCCTCTAGCTCAAACTGTTTCCAGTCAGCTAATCTTTTTTATCTATTAATGTCTGGCTGCCTGTTTTACAGTAAAATGTCAAATGTCTTCCAATTTAATATCAAGTTGAACCTGCTTGATCTAGACTGGAAACCTTAAAACTACAGAAGAAAAATGTGTCGCAGAAGAAACAAAGAAGGTTTCTTCAGTCAAACTTTACATATCTACTCCAACTTATATAGTAAGAAATGAAGTAGTCTAAAGGATAAGAAGTACATCAGAAGAAGATACATACTAAAAATAATATAAGAAAATAGGGAAGGGATGTCCAATAGTACCTCTCCGGAAGAAAATTTTTCAACAATGGCATTCATATTTTTTCGTGACATATTCCTTAATCCAGAATGACATCCTACAAGGAACTCGCATTTCCAAAAGTCAAGGAACTTTAAGTTTCCAAGAATGTATGCTAAAGATCTTGCAACAATGATTCTCTTCACAAAAATAATACATTTCATGTTTTCTTGTAGCCTGTCAAGAAAATAAAGCCATGACATTAAGTTAATACGTACCAAAAAGTGCACATTATAGAATGAAAACAAAATCAATAGGAACTCGTAAAAGATAATTTGACTCTTGCAGATTAGGTATCTAGTTCACTATTCTAGTGTCTAGATTCTAGACACCTTGGACAAGACAAAGTAGAATAGTGAAACCATTCTGCTGCAGCAGAACTACTTAGCTCTCAACTTCCATACAAATAGATGATTAATGAATTATTTTCTAACAGGATATATCACATGATTGCTATAAACCTATCAAGACAGATCTACTTGTTATCAGTCACCTTTGATGTATATATTACTTATCGCCTTCTCCTGATTGTCGATTTATTTCTGATTTTACTCATTTTGATGAGACAAATGCTACACTGCATATCAGAGACTACTTGATTTATTTTCTTTTTCTAATTAGGCTTTTGATTCGATCCTTGTGCTACTGTTTCAAATCAGCAACTCAATCACAACAACCAAAGGACTACCCTAACTCA
Source organism: Typha latifolia (assembly GCF_019914945.1). NCBI lineage: Eukaryota > Viridiplantae > Streptophyta > Magnoliopsida > Poales > Typhaceae > Typha > Typha latifolia. The sequence continues at coordinate 1,956,965 of NC_133093.1, forward strand.
GCCTTTCTATGTCAATGTTGTAGTTCAAATTTTGATAAGAGAATGTGATGGTACAATTATATACTGATGTCTCATTGGATGTAAGTCACATTGACATAGGGAAAGATAAGGAGGTACATGGATCGACGGCCAAGCAGAGAAGAGATAGGAAATCAATGGATCTCTTGTTCGGCCAACAAGTGCCTTTTCTACACTAGCATAACTAGATAGATCAAAATGGGGTAGATAACAAACTTGTACATAATTCCCATGTGTGTGTCCTAATCTAACATGCATGCATGAGCACATGTGTGCGGAGAGGCCACTAAAATTTTCCATGGAAGTAACTTTATATGTGCGTGATACAACTAGGGCTAGGCCAAGTTGTATCGAAAGGAATAAATTTTGTTTGAAGAATAAAACTTACTATCGGGGTGTGTTCAAATGCGAGAGTCTACACGCGTTCACACATACAGAGAATAGGTTTTGCGCGTTCGAACGGCCCTATGGTTATTCAAACGTCTGCCCACAAGGATATACAGAGAACGCGCCGCGACGAGGATGGATTATTTTTAATTATTTTGGTCAATTGGGTAACATCTAAGTATTGTGGATTGCATCCAAGTTGGATTAGCTTTAAATGAATCTTCTTTTTTCAATCTCTCTTCTCTCTTCCTCCTTGTGCCCTAACCTTTCCGTTGACCCCTAGCCGACGCTGGCTAGATCCTTCTCTCCTTTTGTCGCCACCCTACTTCTTCTAGGAGTAACTCCTCCCTCCTCGTCCTATCTTTTCACCAAATTTCATTCATCTCCATCTCCACGTCACCCCACCTTCACTTCTTTCCACCACCATTAACAAACTACCTACCTTCAATCCAAACACACAACCTAATCCCCTCTTAATCCAAGAATGTAACAGTGCGTGAATATTCATTTGCTGCTTTTGATAAGGAAAAATTGAATTTGTTGGCACAATTTTATCTAGATGATTTTTCACTGCATAATTGATGGTACTTGACAATCAACTTAAAACATTCAAATTCGGTATGCAATCTGTTTTTCAATTTTGATATGCAATCTGATATTCAATTTTCGGATTTGAATGGTATAGGACAACTTGCTGAAAGAATGGTCAATTACCAATATTAAATATTAAATATCATTTCGTCTATTTATTGGTGAACTCGGTGCTTCTATTACCAATGGCAACAACTATAGTTGAAAGGATATTCTTTGTCACGAAAGTGATAAAAGCTCGGTTGCGCAATCAAACAGGAGATCAGTGGATGAATAATAAATTAGTTACATATTTAATAGAAATATTTGCAAGATAATGCAGCGGTTTTATAAAATGAAATCTCGTCAAGGGCAACTGGCATTTTTAGTACAATTCAATTTAGAGAAATGAATATTATTCCATTATTTTTTATCATCTGTAGACGTAAAACTTTGTTTGATACTTACAAAATTTCATAGTTTGCATTTTGTATAATTAAATATAATTTACTATGAAACATAAATAGATCAAAGTAATGTTGAACCACAAAATGTTTCATAGAAACTAGCATTAATATGTGGCTTGCTCCACTATGTTTTCATTTTGACATGTATAGATGGAATAAGATGTATTGTTATTCGATAAGAGGATTTTTGTTAAAATTTTCCATTTTAGGTCCACTTTTAGATACACTTAAAAGAATGCATTCTAGAAACTCAAGCCTGTAGACTCAAAACATAGAATTTGTTATTCATTTCTTTGTTTGACAAAACATAGAGGAAGAAATGATGAATGAAGTAGAGATGTTAGACAAAAACAACTTACAATTTTAGACATCTAAATTCCAAAAGCACCTGATAGTAGCATTAGTACAGACCTGTATCTTGAAAGAACTTTGATTAGAACTGACAACTTCTTTGAGAAGAAAGGCTCTTCCAAAATCTCTAGATTAATTGAATCAGCAGCAGTTGTACCTATTAAACCAGTAAATAAAACCTCTTGTCAGGTGTGATAGAATCACGGGGGAACCTGATCATCTACGTGTTATTACAATACAGATTAAACTCAAGATAAATCTATTGACATCCTATTCAATACTTCAATTTACGAAGGCAGTTAAACAAACAATTAATTAAATAAGTCCTTCCAGCATTTATTTGTCAATCTCCGTATACATGAGCAGTAACATGGAGAAGAGACAGAAACTATCCCATCTTTATCTCCTTGTGGGATGGTAAGAAATAATAGTATTTCAATATCAGGAATGACAAACTTGTAGAATTGATGCACAGCATGATAAACCATTCAACTGGAAATAACATTATCAAGTTATGATGAATAATCGGACAACTTTTACAAAGTTCATATACTGGAAATAGAAGCTTCTGGATCTTATTTACACATAAGTCTGGAGGGAAGAAAAGTTACCCTGATGAAAAAGGTAGTATCATATGGTACAAAAAATATACAAACATGAAATATAATGTTCCATTCCTGATTTAAGATGAATGTCATGATCCATGTATGAATCCTCAATCAGCTTACCTAAAATGCAAATTTACACTAACATGAATCATAATGTATTATAAATTTGTCTCCTGCTTATCCAGTCATAATGAGGTGCACAATTTCAATCATATATGGCACTATTTGGTTCAACTCCATTGGTGAGAATCTTAATGTTTCTTAACAAGGCTTGATACCAAGGTAAAAATTTTGTCCGAAAATTATGTAAATAAAGTTTTACAGAAATAATGTCTTTGTGGTTGCTGCCACAATAAGTGCATTTCTATTAACAGAATGTAGTAATGAGAAAAGGGTATCATGTTGGGCAATGAATGTGAAGGTGCACAATAAAAACTTGTCCCATGTGGGCAAGCATGACCGTGGAAACTAGCTCCACAGAGAAAATTTAAGTAGTGACTTAGAATATATGAACGTACATATAAAAGTGTAAAACCATGAAGTTGGTAGGGCGAACAATGAATGGGAAGAAGTTAATATAATTTGTGTACTGGAGTTGCCTAGGTAGGAGGACAATTTACAAAAGAAAATACTAAATAAAAACTTTGGTAAACTGGAGGGTCCAGAACCTAAAACAGAACGCATTAAAGATAAAAGGTTACATACAAAAAATAAACTTGTATTAAGGAATCAGTCTTAAATACCTCAATCGGATTATTCAACCACATCAAAAGATATTATGGAAAGGTGAATAACTTGAAGATGAAACTGACAAAAAAAAAAGGATAACATTGACAGGTGTGTATAAGATTGTGGAAGCATAGTTGATAGCAACGATAGCTATGCTGACCAGCATGGGGCGTGTAGGTTGGCATGTGGCACAAGGGGTGCTGCACAACACCCCTCCAAGCAGCGCTTCACTCTTCGTCATCATCGTCGCTGCTCGCCAGATCGGCAACTTAATTTTTTATTAGAAATTGACCTGACCCGATCCACTTGAGTCATCTTCCTCCTTGAGCCAGGGACTAGGGCATCCACCTTGGAGCGATCGGCGCCTTCATCAGTGACCTCAAGCTCGCTCGCGATGGGCAACGACGATGATGAAGAGTGAAGCATTGCTGGTCTTCCTCCTCTCTTTTTCTCCCTCTCTTGCGACACCGCCGGCAAGTGCCATACCGTGCCGGCTGGTGGTCAGCATGAGCTGTGCCATGGCACAGCCATCCTACTCAATAGTTCATATAGAAAAGAAAGTGGGGATATTTGAGAGTCATGGAGGTTGTCAATATGAACAAAAGAATGAAATAGGAAATATGAAATTAAATTTTACAGTATTTTACCACCTTTTAGTGACAAAGACTTGATTAGATTAAACTATAGTCAAACATATTTTTACTAATAGAGCACTAGATAAACTAACACAAGATTTGTGAAGTTACACAAGCAGTTAGCTTAATTACATTGCTTTATGACGTGATGTAAGAAAACCTAGGGATTGGACCTATATGTATACAACTCTAAGATAAATTAAATGATGCAACAACAAAGTTCATGTGAATGATCAAGTCCCTAAACTAGATATCATCAAAGGTAACGCAAAGCTACAAGTAGAGAGACAAAATTTGGCTATTCGGTGATGAGTCTTAAACAACATTCAACCTGGAATAACTGAAAAACATCAAGTATCAAGAAAGTGACGTAGATCAACTTAATACATTTCTTTAATTTATCTTCAACTCTTATCCAAGTTTTCATCTTTTGATGCCAAAATCCACCAAAAAAACCGAAATCGTTTAGATCCACAACTTATTAGGCATCATCTTCAATGTTGATCAATAGAACTAGATAAAAGGCAGTGGCAGTTTCAGATTTCAAAACAAACAGGGCCAATTTAATAGGATTTTGTGCAGGTTTCGAGCTTCATGTTAGTTCTTTTTCACAATGAGATTGAACATGGAGGAGGGCTTGGCAGGGCTATTCCGAAGTTCTGCAGAGAACTTTGAAAGAACAGGAAAAGATGGTCTCAGGTAGGCTTTATCTGGAAATATGACTGACGAAATATTAAGATGTGAAAAGAGAAATTATTGATTTAGAAAAATCTTGTGCTGAGACAGGAATTAATAGGTACCTTTGATGACGAAAACCTATGTAGTGAATACGATTGTATGATCAATGGATTTAGCTCAATTTCACTAGATTTATCATTTGCTTAAAAACTAAATTGGGGTGTATAAGTGCTGGATTTAGCTTAATTTTACTAGATCTATCATTTGTAAGGATCATTCTACACAGATCTAACATTTTGGTGTTAGATCTATGAAAATACTCTTTAAAGTATAGGAATCAAAGGAAAATTTAGATTTCCCGCAAACTATTTCTCAAATTTTAAAAATCCAAAATTAATATGTCAAATTCATTGAAATTGGGTCAAAATGAGTACAGGATATGTTAGATTAACTCTATATGAATTGATTTGAACCCATATTTATAATTTACAGATAGATTTTCAACATAATAAGGTTTCACCCAAATTTCAAAAAATCCAAAATTAATATGTCAAATTCATTAAAATTTGGACAAAATCAGGATAGGAAATTATTAGATTAACACCATATGAGTTGATTTAAACCTAAACTTTATTGTTAGCTAAAATTGCAGCATACTCAAAAATTATTGTTTTTTCCCCAAAATTATCGAAAATGTTTGGCATAACATCCTCATATTATTCTTATGCCGGCAAATAAAGTCTTTGATCCTCTCTATCGCTCTATATGTTCAACTAGGTTTTGGTTTTAATTATTGAACTATTATCAATTAATAAATGTATTCAATTATATTATGTATTGAATAATATTTCTAATTTGATTGTTGCTTTATCTTAAATAAAATAGATTATTTACAAAAATAGTCTAAGGATAAAATATTTTAATGTAAGTTTTAATACATATATTCAACTCAAAAATATCTCTAAATACTCTAAAAAAGTATATTAGAAGTGTGTCAAAGGAGTGTCAATGCATGTTAGTGGCATACAGAGGCATGATAGGTGCATGCCAACCGAGAATTAGCATGGCACATGCCTTCAACATTGCAATCCTTGTAGATGAGTATAGTTACATATAAAATTGGATTCTTAATAGCAACAATGGTCATGCTAGTGGCACATTTCGTGCCACCTTCGGCATGTAAATCTTAAGTTTTTTATTTAAATATATATATTAAAACCTACAATGTAGTGTTTTACCTTTAAATTATTTTTATAAATGACATATCTTATTAAAGAAAAAAATAACAGTTAAATATAAATATTATTCAACACATAATATGATTGAATATATTTATTAAAACTAATATTAATGATCGAACATTCCATAATATGATTGAATACTTTATAATATAATTAAACACATAATATTAATTGATAATAGTTCAATAATTAAAACTAATATCTAGTTGAACGTAAAATGACGAAAATGATCAAATAGTCCTTTGTCGGTACAAAAATAACACAAGAATATTGCATTACATACTATCGATAATCTTTTAAAACTCATCCACTGATAGTATTGTTCATTATAATATCTCACATAATCTTCATAAAAATAGAAATTTTGTAATTCTTCTATAATATGATATAGATAGTGAATATGTATGAAAACGACTAGCACCGACACCAGCACAGACACACCATAAGCATATGCAGATTGTGGATATAAAATATAATAAGGGTGAACTAGCTCTAGTAAGTGTGATTAATATGATGGTAATGATAATAAACACATATCATTTTATGGACGAACTCATATCATCTTGTGGGCGCACCTTTCTTGATGTTCAACTACCTATAGACTCAAATCATTCCCTCATCTGGTTATAATTATGTTGAGCTTAAGATAGTCCTTTCCTTTATATTAGCTCTAATAAATTCTATCTTTTTGGTTGTCTAGGTTTGACCTCGTGGTCTTGATCTTGGATGGCATGTGTAAAGTTTTCCTCCTCTATAAAAATAATACATATCTGAGAATATTGTGTAGTAAAGACGCATCTTAACTCCACCATCACCATCACCGCTAACATTATCTCTAGTCTCATCATCATCAATTTTATCTAAGCCTTCTAAAGGATCAATTGATTGTGAAGATGATCTAACTCGACTAGTAACCGATCGTGAAGATCCAGCTTGACTAGTAGTTAATTGATGATGATTGATGGAAATAAATAAAAGTTTAAAAAAATGGGCTTCATGTGTCATATCATGTTTGTTAAAAAAATGACAAATTGATTTGCTGATGATTGATGAATATAAAAAAATATTAGAAAAAAGGGCTTTACATTAGCACAATGATCGGCACGGCTTAAATGGGCATGTGCCACTAGCACACCCCATGCCAAATGTCATGCCATTACCGGCGTGTTGATCGGCACGGTCATCCTTGTTTAATAGCGATATACCTCTAATTTAATAATCATCATATACCATTCAATCTTGAAGGAGATTTTTTATGGTACTTATAAGCAAGGATGGCCATGCCATAGGCACAAATTGTGTTGACCACTAGCCGACGCGACACGTGTTACAGCACTTGTTCGCTGTGTCGTAAGAGGAGAGAAAAAGATAAAGGAGAATGAGCTCGCTACTGACGACGCCCTTGTGCTCGCCGTTCTCGCCGCTCCGAATCCTCAACTTAAGTTTTTATTCAATCCGACCTGACCCGTCTCACCCTTTCTTCCTCCTAAGGCTAGGGCACCTAACGCGGGCGAGATAGGCGAAGCGGCAAGGAGGGGTGCCGTGCGGCACCCCTCGTGAGACATGCCGGTATGCCGTCAACACGGTAAGTTACCATGCCGACAACACTTTCCCGTTTCGGTCGGCACGACCATCATTGCTTACAAAACCAATCAAACATTATAAATGAGAATGCTTGGCAACTAGAACATATTAAGAAGTTAAGCCTAGTGAAATAAAGATATTGAAGCGGATAAATGGAATTAATTTTAGGGATACTTACACTAAGAACTCCTAACCTATTGTTTATTTTCACATACACCAATTTTCTTTCTTTTGGTGTGCATTAATTGCCTAAACTATAGAAACTTCTCACCTCTTTGACGGTGCTGACTAAAAACATCAATAATTATTTTACTCTCAATATTTCTCTTTTTTTTTATCTAAAATAAGGACAAAATGGTTCCTAAAGGGCCTAACATTGATCACGTGAGACATTTTTAACCAAAAAAATCTAATGGAAGGGGCCCTTCAGAGATTTCCCATAGTTAAGACTACGGGATCAATTTATCACGAAAAAAAAGAGGGCATCTATATGGAAATGGACAACAGTTCAGAGGGTTAAGATATGATTATCCATTAATTTTATTAATAAAAGGATTAGAACTGATAGAGAATATTGATTAAGATAAATAATTTGTGAGAAAAAAGATTTGGGATGTTATTGACTATGCTTGGATGCTATGCTACTTTTTTATCTATGACTTGCATATGCTTATGTCCCGCTCATATCCTCACTTCTTCTACAATTCACCCCAAATTCAACTACCGCTCTGCCTTCCAAAATTCCTCCCTCTCTCCCTCTTTCCCTCATTATACCTCTCTTCTCCACCTTCTTCTGCCTCTCTTTATCACATCCTCCATCATTGTTGCTACAAAGGCTGTGTCGAGCAAGAACAGGTTGATTGAGGCTCCACCAGCACATCCCTAAATCATCTAATTCAAGTAGACAGTGAGAGGAAAGAAAAGAGCACAATGCACATGAAAAGATCTACTAAGAGAAGAAATAACAGCATTTGGTTTGATAGAGAAATTTGCTCCCAAATGGAGCTGATTAAATATGGACTCTTCAAATAACTGGACTAAAAATTCTGATGCTATTTTTTGTCTTAATCAGTAATACGGTCTCAGTTTAGGATTAGGAGCATCAAATTCCTATGTGTTTATGTGCATACAATACAATGAATATGCACTTGTGGAATGGATGCATGGATGAAAAAGTAGCTGACAGGCGAATTCTACTTGACATACATATATACTCGGTACTTCACAAGATCTGACATTCAGAGCAGGGTATGGTCACTAGCAATCCATTGACTTAATAACTACAACCAGAAAAGAACAAGAAGACATTCAACTCGATGAAGGATTAACTTGTTTATGTCTGGAAAATAAGATTATGTGTTTACTATAGATTTAATGTTGCTTAAATTAGAGGAGGAAAGTCATTAACAATGAAGACATCGTCAATATTTTAGTCTATAAAATAATGTTGGAGATACTCGATGAGTCACCTTGAATAAGAAGATGAGGCTACAAACAGAGAAATGTAATCAATTTTCTTCATCTATGTTAAAAACAATGACATGTGTAAGACATACCATCCGAAAAATTAGAAGTTAGAATTGAGATTGCCTTATTTAGATATTGATATCTGTGACAGTTTTCACTGTTATTGGTGTCTGCCTCCATTTTTGTCAGGTTTGTTCCATCAGAAGCTAAAAGTATCCTTGCAGCCTTTAAGACCAGAGAGAAAAAGGAAATCCATGATCTTAAATAATTGGTGAATACCAAATAAAACATATCTAAGATACAACAATTTATGTAGCATCTCCTGACATATAAATTGAGAGAGAGCAAATGGTATCAACATCATACATATTGCACGCGTATATGCCCAAAAAAAAGAAGAGGAAATACATTACATATCAACATACACATACAAAAGCAGAGAACAATTAATAGAATTACCTCTTATATGCTAACAAGTAACACAAAAGGCTAATGAACAACAGCCATTAATGTAAAATATTCTTACATTACAACTCTGACCATGTAAATAATTGTCATACTTCCAAATAATACAGATCTACAAATTGGATTATAGATATTGACATACAAAAACATTGAAAAGGGAGGAAAAAACATACTTCAGTGTCATAGAGGCTTACGTGAAAGTAAAAAATAATAGTAAAAAAATATCAGTATGATGGTAAAGTATGACTCCGATTATATAAATGCGTATCATATTGACACCAATAAGAGATGTATTGAGTAGTGACTGAATTTCCCATAAAGGCTTCCCAGTTTTCCCCTTACACTATAGAACTACTTGCTTTTTGATAAATGTATTCTATTAGGAAGTAACTCTTTAGTCTTCTTATCATAGAAGAGTGCCAATTCACATAATGTTAGAATAGGGCATGCTTGTTTTAACTTTTAACTACCTCCTGCAAACAGAAAATTAAGAGATAAACAATATCAATCATTGAATTTTTCATCAATTAATATAAACATATTCATCGGAGGATACAATGTGACTAATGGTTAATTCATCTGTATTTTTCCATTTAGTCAGAAGACAAACTAATGGTTCATGTAGGATGTATTTACTAGGAATTTCGTAAGGTTTGAATCGCTCTAAATTTATTATTATAATATTATAATAATAATTACTTCTTAAAAGAAATTGAAACTATGTGCCAGATAGTTCCAGTTATCTTAATCTAAGGCCTTGTTTACATTAAGAATAAGGTCAATTCTAGAATAAATATTCTTTTTTGTTATTCCCAAAATGAGATTAATATTTCAGGCCAGTGGCACACCCTGGTGCCGAGCCGTGCCGAGCTATGTCAGTCCGGCACAGCCGCATGCCGATCATCGTGCCATGTGGAACCCTTTTTTTAATTTTTTCTATTTTTATCAATCACTATTAAATCAACTAATCAATCGATCATTTAGAAGGTTTAGATAAAATTAATGATGATGAGACTAGAAATGATAATGATGATAATGGTGATGGTGATAATGGAGATAAAACATATGACCCTGTTACACAACCTTCTCAAAGAGATTATTTTTACAGAGGACTTGAGTTTGTAGGTAATATGATATCAGGAAAGGTGTACCCACAGGATTATATGAGTTTATCATTATTACCATCATATCAATCACATCCACTAGAGCTACAATAACCTTATTATACTCTATATCTACAATTTGCATATACTTATGGTGTGCCCGTGCTGGTCATTTTCGTGCATGTTTAATATTCATATCATATTATAAAAAAATTATAAAATTCTTATTTGTATAAAGACTATATGAGAAATTACAATGAGAAATACTATTAATAGATGAGTTTTGAAGAATATTGATAATATTTAATGCAACATTCTTGTGATATTCTTGTGTCGGCAAATGAAGTATTTGATTCTCTTCATTATTCTACATTCAACTAGATATTAGTTTTAATTATTGAACTATTATTAATTAATATTATGTGTTCAATTTTATTATGGAGTATCCAATTATATAAATAAGTGTCCAATCATTAATATTAGTTTTAATAAATATATTTAATCATATTATGTGTTGAATAATATTTATATTTAGCTGTTGCTTTATCTTTAATAAAATAGGTCATTTACAAAAATAATTTAAATATAAAGCACTATAATATATGATTTAATACATATATTTAAACCAAAAACTAAAGATTAACAAACGAAGACCTAAATATCTTAAAAGTTTATTAAAAATATTATAAATGTGTTCTCGCGGGATGTAGAGGCATGCCACTAGCATGCAGAGGTGTGCCACTAGCACACCCCATGCCGACCGACACGACACGGCACGTGCCACTAACATGACTGTAAGAACCAGAAAAAAAAGGGTTGAGAGAGGAAGGTGCACATGCAACCCCCTCCCCTCTCCCTCTCCAGCACGCGACGAGGCGCAGCGGAGATCTCGTCAAATCCGAATCAAATTAGATTTGGATTTTTTTTTAATCTGTAAATTAAACCCTAATTCTCTCTCTCTCCTCAACCCCTCCCAGCCTCCTTTTCCCTTTTCTTCTTCTTCTCCTCCTTCGTTTTTTTCTTACTCACCATCGGAGTCACGCCGTGGAATCGGCCTGCCGGAGTGCCACCGGAGCCATCGGAGATGGCCACGTAACTCCTTAGTAAGCCCTCTCACACCCTCAATTTAACTAAAGTTTAATAAGGTAAAATAAAAATACCTAAATTGGGTTTTGCGGCTTCATCGACAAATCAGGCTGACCGGCGACTTTAGGCTGCTACTGCTCGTGCTCAAGAGCTCCAAGTTGTTGGCTTTGCACCATGGTCGCCTTCTAGGAAAGCCCTCATGGCTCCAGTCGTCTGTGGTGGGTTCTCCTCCACCTCGTGAGGACGACGAAGAAGAGAGAGAGAGAGAGAGAGTCGAGGGGCTTGAGGGTGGTCGTGAACCGCCGCCGGCGGGGTCGCCGGCGGTCACCCTCTCCCCCGATTCTTCTCTTCCTCGCGTCGGTCGCGAGAAGGAAAAGGATTTGGTTGGGCTCGGGTTTAACCCGAGCCAACCCCTTTTTCTTACGAGTTCGGGTTTGGGTTCGGGTTTGGATTTCGGATCCAAAGACCCAACTTGAACCAATTATATTGGATGGGCCGCAGTTAGCCCGTAGCCCAATCCATTATTTTTGCTGGGCCTTGGCCCAGCTCGATTAGTTCTATTTTTTGGAATGGGCCGGGCCAGCAGTAGCCCAGCCCAATCCAATGGGTAATTTAATCTATTTTAGTTTTTTTTAATTTTTTTTTAATTTTAGAAATATTAATATTATTCAAATCGAAAATTTTATTATTATTTATTATTAAAGATGGTGATTTTTAGTACGTGAGCTAGAGATTTGAGATTTCGGTTATCTTGCCTAGACTCAGGTGAGTGGGTTCACTCACATATTTATTTTTATTATATTTCGTACCTTTGTCAGACCATGTAATTTTCTATATGTAAAAATTATTTATTTCATCCTTACGTGCAAATTTAATTGTTACATTTTCTATGTGCATTTAATCATTATACTCAGTGCATCGTCATACCTTATGCAAATATTAAATTTTAGTGAAAGAAAAATAAGACTAATATTGGTACGACTTAGATAACAGTCTCGGTATAAATCGCTTACAGTTTTTCGTGGTGATTCAAGTCTATCTAGAAGTCCAGGAGAAAATCCTAAATCAGATCACTGCGGTGACTTTCTTAGGTAACTCTGGCGGGGTTAGAGAATAGTCCTAGGATGAATGACAAATTTTCTAAGTGACTCTAACTTCTCTCAACGGTTAGAGGAAAAGACAGAGTGTGTTGATCACATGATGATACCATCTGATGACCCTAATCGAATTAGCTATAAAGAAAAGTCCTAAGCATTATCACGAGGTGACTTCTAGTTGATGTGGATCCACAGGGTTTAAACCCATTGAAACATATGACAGTATAAATATTGGAAAGATGTTAACATGTTAAAACTGTGCAAGGTTACAAGTTATGACTCTATTATTATCATTGTCATTATTTAAAGAGCATGCCTATTGTAAATTGTTATGGATATTGTTGATTTTTAGTTCTAAATTTTAATTTTATTCAACATTAATATAATTTAGAATTTATTTGGTTTTCGAGTAGATTCCACTCACTGAGCTATAGTTGTTAGCTCATAGATTTGTTTTTTATATTTATTTATCTATCTCAGGTAATAGTCAGCGTGACGACTGAGCGAGACGTGCCCGGACTCCACCTTCACTTAGGATCCACCTATTTACTTTTCCGCTCTTTTGGATTTTTATGTTTTAGATTATAAGTTAAATTTATTTCATTTAGAGACTCATTTTAATGACATTGTTTTATAATAATTGCAATTAGTTTTAAATTTAATAAAGCAGATCTTCTTCGTTTATTTATTTTTGCCATCGTACACTTAGAAAGTATTAATAAGGCTTCGTATATCTCAAGCATATTGAGATCCATGGCTAGTCATGATTTCTATCTCGGATCGTGACAACGACCATTGTTGATTTAATATGCAATTAAATATCTTTTTTTGTCTATCCCTTGTTTCTATGTCAGAAAGACCTTTAAGTCCACCCATCCGTTTCCAGAAAGTCAAAAATCAATTTCAACAATGCATCTTTACCTATCTTATCATCATATAACGATTGCTTTTGACTGTAGATTTCCATAACAACACCTCCAATCCCAACATCCTTCCCTCACTCCGAGAAAAGAAAAGAAAATCTGAAACCCCTACAATGCTAGACCTTTGGAATGAAGCATCAACTATATGAATGGCATTCCCAATCATAACTTAATATGCATTCATATTGGGGTGTATATGGCAAAAGTAATGTAGTGATTTCATTTGAAAAGTGCATCTTTACCGATATCCATCGATGACCGAATAATTCTAAATAATTGCCACATGTATATGGCACCTTCAAGGGATATATCACCAGCTGTAATAAGGGATAACTGGTTGGTAGGACTGCAGCAGGCGATTTGTGGCATTCTTCATTCTAAAACTAAAGTAGCCTATAAAAAGAAGAGCCACGAACAATAGAATAGCATAATGAAAATTGAATAACTAGCCACAAGGATGCTTGGTTCAACATAAGTCAATGCTATATTAGTGATCAAGGATAAAATTCAATGTCAAATTAGTTCCAGCAAATACCTAACATACTTATATGAATAAACATACACACAGGTGACAGAGCAAAGAATGGTATATTGTTTTCTTATTCTGTTTCCTTTTCCTTTCCTCTTTTTTTTTTTTTTTGAGCAAATTTGAATTAATAGCAGTCAAAAGCACATGATGAAGAAATATAGGAAGACTACATTTGCGAAGGCCTCAAATCTTCCAAGAGAAAAATGAGTAGTAGCACTATATTATGTCAAAGTGAACAGCAATAATTAAATGAGAATTTTAATATGGCAAAAATGTTGTACTAGTGACTCACTTGTACAGCTCCACAAAGACCAAGATTTTGCAAACAGAACGTCAAATTGTCATGCAACCTCCATAGGATCTTTATTTTCTTTTGATGATCCTTGAAATCACATAAATTTTCTCTTACAATGGGCATACACTGTAGACATCAGGAAAAAATGAAGTAAGCCAGACCTGGTTGTACAGAAAAAGAAAGGTTATCCTCAGACAATATAGAAAAGAAGAGGGACCTGGAGTTTCAGCTCCTCAAGCTTTTTACTGTAGATCACTGTAAAACTAGAAGCAGTATGAATGACAGGACCGTATGGGTAGACCTCAACATCCGGAGAAGCAACTACACTCTCGAGGTCTAAATAATCATCAACAGAACATACCTATGTAATTATGAGAGAGTCATCAGATAATTTTGCATGAAAAAGAAGGCCAGTTAATAATCTTTCACCAGTTGCTATCTCTTATTCGTGTTGATATAATATATGGACCTTGGCATCAAGTAAATTCTCAAGAGTGTTGATGCATTTGGTGTACATTAGTTGGTTGGACCCACCTGGAAAGGATAAAGAGAAAAAAAATGATAAGAGTAATTATAGAAGTTCAATCATTCAGTGAAACTAAATTTCATCTTGCCATAAATGCAGATAAAGTATTTATTTATGGTTTTCAAAAAAATGCAATAACTGTTAGCATTGAGTTCATCACTTCATCCTAAGGTATGAGAAGGATATACCAAACTCAAATTTTAAAATAAGATTATATAAATCATAAGAGACTATTTTGCTCAATAGTCAAGCCTTTTCAAGGATAACAACACTTTAGCAGGTACACGCAAGCAATAGACTAGTATTATCTATTATGTTTCCCTACTGTAATTGAAGAGAAACTGAATATGAAGAGTTCATGAACAAATTCTACATGGCTGATAGTAACCCTGACATGGCCGATACCCCTTATTGGAGGTATGTTTACCTTGGCTTAGCAGCTTCCAGAGCAACCTAAGGAATTAATGAGAGCATAACTTAGTCATAAAACACATGAAACATGATTGATAAATACTTCGTAAATAAACCTGTTCCGGTAAACGAAGTCTACGACTGGAAACATAAGATTACTGCCAAGACCATATGAAAGCAAAACTTAACTAGGCTCATCATTTGTTATGAACTGAAGCTGAAGGGTACATTTCGAAAGAAACAAGATAAGTTCAGATTGATTTGAAACTTGAAAGCATACAAAGTTTGAGAAGATTATACATCCACCATGATAAAATATATCTCTTAACAACACTGTAAAGTAACAACCCAATAGCACCAAACTTAGAATCCCAAATCAGGACGACAGGCCCTAAGATTAAACTAGAAAGCACATCTCATAGCTAAACCCAGAAATCAAAGAAAAAATTACACTGAACCAAATGCAAGCTTTCAAAAGGATTTGGTCATTTGACCACAACCTTTTTATGATTAGAACTTGTTAGAAATGTAGGAGAATTCAGTTTACTTCAAACAATTAGAATACATTATCTATGAGAAGAATTATATCATCTACAGTACTAGAATATCATTATTGGCTTAATCCCATGAATGTCATCAATTTCCTCTCTTGAGAAGAACTTATCTTCAAATTAAAAATATAAGAAAGTTTATTTGTAGTCTAGACTCTAGAATCAGTGGAATGAAACGGTAGAGCACAAAGTAAGGTCCACCACTAGTGCACCATCGTATTCAAGATGGAGAGATGGAACACATTCCATGATGGATGAATGACCATGAGCGCTTCCTGATAAAAGCTTAGGATTTAAAAATCATCCTCCTTAGGATAAGCAAAGCTCTAAACTACATGCATCACACTGAGAAATGGCAAAGTACCTAGAGAAGACCTCTCTCCTTTTACCTTCTTGTAAAGAGCTAAAAAGAACAAAACTTCATGCCCCAGCCTGAATTCTCCAAGTACAGATGTGACATATATATCTAAACTAGGGGCCAATATTTGTGCGTCGATGCATCCAAATTCGACCTCGTTCCGTAGATGGATGATGATGACTAGTACTTGCTACAATCTTAGAAATTCAAAACAATCTGCCATGCTGGAATGCTCAATTAAGTACTAATATTATACCTATGCATATAACTAATGGAAAGTATGAACAAAAATCAAGTTTAGCTATCTAATATATATGCTTTAAGGCCTAAATAGTTGAGATTCACAGCTTGTAATTATTGTTATTATGGTATGTGTTAGGAGCATGAATTACTTGCGGTCTTGTTCAGTAATATGTTATACATAGAAGAAATATTTGACCAATTAGTTGATCAAGCAAATGCAAGAAATAATTAAACACAATGAGCTAATAGTTCTAGTGTGTGAAAATTGGAAACGGCGGCCACCATGGAGGGGCGGTGCACCAGCCACCCCGCCATTCTGCCTGGCGCTCGTGGAAGGTGGCCTACGGCGCCGTCTTGTAACATTCAAAAAAAAAAACTCTTAGAGCGCACATGCATTGCCCGTGGGGGCACCCTTCACCCTCTCCTTCACCATCACGCGACGAGGCAATCGCGAGTTTTTTGGCCAAATCCAAATCGAAATCAAAATTTGAATTCTTCCTATAAATAAAAACCCTAAATCCCTTCTCTCTCTTTCCTATAAATAAAAACCCTAGCCCCCTTCGTCCCTCTTATTCTTCTTCTTTTCTTTCCTATTAGAACCACGTCGTCGGACCCGACCGCCAAAGCACCGCCGGAGCGATCGGAGACCACCACGCGATTCATTGGTGGTGATTTTTCTTAGCACGTGGAGTAGAGATCGTAGTCATTTGAATTAGACTCAGATGAGTGGGTTCACTCACATTTTTATCTATTGTGTATTTCATACTTTTTACATAATCATATATTTTTCTGTGCAAATTAAATGTCATATTTCTGTGAGCAAATTAATTATTGTATTATTGTGCAAAATATATGACTCAATGCATTGTTATACTTCGTGCAAATAGCAATTTTAATGATTACGAATATTTGGAAAAATATAACTTATATTTGATATGACTTTGAGAACAGGCTTATACTATATATTCTTCGTACATCTCCCAGTGGTAACTCATGTCTACCTTGAAATCTACTAAACAAACCTTCTTGATCAGCATATGATATGTTTAGGTGACTTTGGCATGGTTAGAAAAAAATCCAAACAACAGACCTATACCTGATTAGCACATGATCCGTTTAGGTAACTCTGACGTGGTTAGACATCAATCCTACGCTAGACCTAATGTACTTAGCTCATTGAGTTTATAAGTGTGGCATTCCCCTTAATGTTCTTACTGATGCCTGATAAATCATTTCATATATTGATAAAAGCAGTTTGTCAGTATGGTCCAGGGTTTAAGTCGGCATTTATGCATGAGTTACGTGAACACTTTTGAAGAAGCAAATGGCTAAAACAAATGATAATTTGGAGAACCATAGAGCTGCATAGAAGAAAAATGGCTGCTCCATTTTGACTGAGACTTGGACGAATTAAAAAGAAAGAAGCATTATGAATTTGTATCAATTATGATCTAGGAATTAGTTTTCTACATTTCATTGATTGTTCTAAAGATTGACATACAGGTGAATACATACATAATATTGTTGTTGGAGATATCAAGGAAGTGGGAAAGGAAAATATGCTTTAAGTTGTGACTGATAATGTTGCTGCTAATTTAGGTTAAACATCAAAAACCTACAAGAATGGTACAGCCTTTGCCGTTGTCAAAATAAAAGTGGAAAGATGTGCCTATGGACTTTATCTCAGGACTTCCCCACACTAGATCAAATCATGATGCTATTGATTAAGTCTACTCACTTTTTGGCCATTCGCATGACTTACTTTTTAGATCATTTTTCACAACTTCATATTAAAGAGATTGTCCGACTCCATTAAGCACCTTTGTCAATCGTGTCTGATAGAGATCCTCATTTTGTTTCTAAATAATGACGAAGTCTTCATTCAGCTATTGGGACACGATAGAAATTCAGCTCACTTATCACTAGCCAGACCGATAGATAATCTGAGAGGACTATCCAAACCCTTAAGGATATGTTGCAAGCTTGTTCCTTGGAGTAGAAAGAAAATTGGGATGATCATCCTTCACTCATGGAGTTCTCTTACAATAATAGCTACCATTCAAGTATGAGACTAGCACCTTATGAGGCGTTGTATGGCTAAAAATGCATATCTCCACTTTATTGGTACAAGGTTAGTGGGAGACAGTTATTGGGGCTAAATATGGTTTAAGATGCCATTCAAAAAATTGTCAAAATCAAGGAAAGTTTCTGACAGCTCAGAGCTGTCAAAAGAGTTATGCTGATAATTGGAAAAAAAACTGGAGTTTCAAGTGGGTGACATGGTTTTTTCAAAAGTGTCACCTTGGAAAGGATCGATCAGATTTGGTAAGAAAGTCAAATTGAGTCCTCGCTTTATTGGACTTTTTGAGGTGTTAGAACACATTGGAGAGGTGGCATACCAAATAGCATTGCCACCAAGGTTAGCTAAAGTACATAATGTCTTCCATGTGTCTTCCATGTGTCTATGTTAAGTATGTACCTAGTGTTGATCATATGATCGATTTCGAACCTTTGGAGATCTGAAAAAATCTATCTTATGAGGAACAACCTGTAGAAATCATAGAAACTCAGCAAAGAACTCTTCACAACAAGGTAATCACATTAGTTAAGATTTTATGGCAAAATCACAAGCCGGAAGAAGCAACCTGGGATCGTGAAGATGAAATGCAAGAGAAGCATCTAGAGCTATTTCCTCAGTCTACGTAGCGACTATTACGGTATCAATTCTTTTATTACATTAATTTTAATCTCGAGGCAAAATTTCTTTTTATTGGGAATAGTTGTAAGAACTAAAAAAAAAAAAGTTGAGAGAGAAGAGGGCGCATGAGCACTGCACGTGCAATCTCCCTCCTCTCTTCTTCTCAGTCACGTAGCAAGAATGGCTGCGGGATTTTCGGCCACTCCGAATCAAATTTAGATTAACGATTAGGATTAAAACCTAATACTATCTTACTCACCCACCCTAGCCCCTTTCTTTCCTATCTTCTTACTTTTATACTGTCAAAGTCACGACGTGGGAACAAACCACCGAAGCAATTGTGAAGTTGCGGCTTCATCGGCGAATCACGTCGGCCAGCTGCTTCGGGTCGCTACCCCTCCATCACTGGAAGCTTCACGTCGTGTGCCACGTGCCACAAATGTTCTCCTTTGAAGCTCTCATGGCTCCAGTCGCCGTCAGCCATGGATGGAAGACCTCCCATGTAACACCCCAATTTAAATAAATAAAAAATCATCTCTGATTGATGCATGCCTCGAGCACGTGCGTCGACCCCCACCCACCCACCCCCCGCGTCCTCTCTTCTCCTTCTTCTTCCTTTTCCCTTGCCGTGCACGCCACCCTCCCCACCTCCATTATCTCCTCCTTCCCCTCACCGCAACCATCCCAACCATTATCTTCTCCCCCACCTCACTACCTCTTTCCCTCTTCTCTCTCTCGGGTTGCCAACGTCGGAGCTGACGAAGCCCCGGACCGAGATCCGTCGAGCCTGCTGATCAACCCCTTTTCGAATTGACACCGCGTGAGGAGGATTTTGGGATTCCGAAAGAGCCGGCTAGCTGAGGAGATTTAGTGTACTGTTGGAGATCCCCAAGCGAGTAGAGTTTATACAAGTCTAGAATAATATAGTTACAGTCATTATACCTGTCATGACACTATAGGAAATGTCGGTATTAATACGTGCATTTAGTGTACCATGATATATCTTTACTTATGCAATTATTGATAATTTGCTCATCATGATATTATGAGAATGTTAATGTAGCATAAGCATTAGTGTGATGATGCTCTACATGTATCATGTATGATATACCCTTGAATATATATCTGTTGTGAATATAAAATGTAACGATCATGATAACTATGACATGCTTTATACACTCATAGGCACTGCACCACTTCCACCTATCATTAGTAGTCGGGTTCTGGCTAGGCAGTGCCCTTACTCACTCAGCCCAGGGTTAAGGGTAGAGTGTATTTTATATGACTATACTATTAGCGGCCTACACCTGAGGTCGAGAGCCTGTGTGGCATTTAGGTACTTATACTGCATAGTCAGGACTAGATTATGATGATAAAAGAACATAATTGTGAGGCGGGGATATATCTATAGTGGTACCCGACGACGTAGGGTTAAGGCCGTCGTTGATGAGCCGAAGGCTCCCGATTCTCCTGCTGAGGGCGATAATGATTTAGAGAGAGTGAGATATGGGCTTACGATCAGGGTCCTTAGTCTAATGGCCACAGATAACCGATCACATGTAGTGTCGCCATACACGTGTATGTGGCATTACCATTAGATGTGTATATATCCCCCCTCGATGTATGAGATGATGGATGATTGTTTCTTGAGAGTATTTACCCTGTGTGGTGAATAGCTCGGTGAGCTATGATAAGTATGATTAATGCCTTGGTAGGCATGAGATGACTAAACTACTCTTTTATTGCTATGCATAAATGTAAACACTATGATTGAGATTCGATGTATGAGATGATGGATGATTGTTTCTTGAGAGTATTTACCTTATGTGGTGAATAGCTCGGTGAGCTATGATAAGTATGATTAATGCCTTGGTAAGCATAAGATGACTAAACTACTCTTTTACTGCTATGCATAACATGTAAACACTATGATTGAGATTTATATGAATAAGAGATTGTATCAAGCTTTATATCTGTGTGGACTTATCTTGATACGTTTAGAAACTAGCATGTTCCAGGATAGTGACCGGTAATCTTTATCGATTGCATTGATTTAGTAACTCATGGTAAGTCATTTCAACAAGCATATTGTTATTGCTAGCAATTATAGGCATAAATTGGATATACACATGTGATTTCATTATTTTAGATTGTATGAATCCTACTCGCTGGGATGTAAGCTCACCACCTCTTGGTGGCATTATTTCAGAGCTACGAGACGCAGGTGCGGGTAGCGTGGAGTAGCTGCCTTTCTATTCAGTATGTATATTAGTTGTATTAAGCCCCTGCGAGGGCGTTATGATTGACGATGTATTTTGGACTTTAGCATTGTATTTTGGATGTGTATTTAGAAGGCTTGTTGTGGCCTATAGAACTTGTATCCGGATTCTTATGGTTGAGTTTATTTATGGTGAATTTGTGCTGCTATGTGCCTTGTGAAATCCTTTTACTGACAGGTCATGTGATGCACCGCGTGGGGGGATTTACCCACGCGGTTTACACATGTATTTGGAGGTTTGGGTGTTTCATCCCACCACCGGTTGCCATAGCCGATCTTCCCTCTCCTCTTTAAGTCATCAAGGCCGGGAGGAAGATGCTGGCATGGCCGGCGGACTGCTTCGAGATAAAGAAGCAGACTCGCGCAACCCAAGTCTCGCCTTCATCCCTTAAGTTAATGGATTCAGGTTGGATTTGGATTTCGAATCCAAGAGACCCAACGTGACTTAATTATGGGTGATTGTGTAGGCTGCGGGCCAACTGTAGCCCAACCCAACCAAGTGGGCTTGATTAGTTGATTTGGCCCAATTGAGTAATATATTTAGTTTTAAATTTTTGAAATCTTGATATTATTTCATTTAAAATTTTATTGTTATTTATTATTAAAGGCGGTGATTTTTAGCATGTGGACTAGATATAAGAGATTTCAATTGTTTTATCTAAGACTCAGGTGAGTTGATTTACTCACATATTTATTCATATTATTTGTCGTACCTTTTATCGGACCATGTACTTCTATGTGTGCAATTTAATTATTATAATTCTATGTGTAAAAATATATTATTCAGTGTATAACTATACTTTGTGCAAATTGTAAATTTTAGTGGAAAAAATTATAACTAGTATTTGGTATACTTAGATAACAGTCCCGATATAGATCGATTGTGAATGGTGACTCAAGTCTAACTGAAAATCCAGGGGAAAGTCCTATTTCAGATTACTACGGTGAGTTTCTTAGGTAACTCTGGCGAGGTTAGGAAATAGTTCCAAAATAGATTGAAAAACTTTCTGAGTGACTCTAATCTCTCTCAACGGTTATTGAAAGAGACAAAGTGCATTTATCACATAATGACACCTCCTGATGATCCCAACCGAATCAGTTATGAGAAAAATATTCAAGCATCATCTCGAGGTGACTTCTTGTTAATGTGGATCCACAGAACATAGGCCCAATTGAGACAAATAATATTATTATTATTGAGAAAAATTTCGGTATGTTAAAATTGAGCATGTTATGAAATGTGACTTTTTTTTATTATTATTATCGTTATTATTGTTACTTTCTATACATGCTTAGTAAAATTATCGTTTTATATCACTGAATTTGGATTTTTATTTAATGTTATAAATTTTAGATTTATTTGGCCTTCGAGTAGATTCCACTCATTGAGCGATAGTTGTTGGCTCATAAATTTTCCTCTTCTAATATTTTAAGTAATGATCAGCGTGACAACTAAGCGAGATGCACCAAGACTTTACCTCCACTTAAGACCTACCCATTTACCTTTCCGTTCTTTTAGTCTTTATGTTTTAGACTATTCGTTAATTCAATTTGTTTAGAGACACATTAGTGATGACATTAGTTATTTTCATTTCAATTAGGTTAAATATAAATCAAATTTTTTTCTTTTATTAATTTTTGTAATGGTGTGCTTAAAAAGTTTTAGTAAGGCTTCGTGTATCTCATGCGCATTGAGGTACACGGTTGGTCATGATTCCGATTTCGAATCATGACATTATATATGTTCTTTTTTATATTAAAAATGCTAAGCCACATTGTCACCCGCATTGTCGCCCACCTTACACCTAGGCACTAGGCGGTCGGGTGATCGCCCCCAATCGCAGCCACCTTTCAAAACATGTTAATACAATTAAAACAAAAACAAGAACATATTGGAAACTGGATATTTAGACACAGTAACATGCCAAAAGTGATAGAATCACAAATTAAAAGAAAAGAAAACAGTATTACCTTTCCCAATGATAGGTGATGCAGTCATACCAAATATGCGAGGACATTTCATTCCATTAGTTTTATAGAAGCCCTGAAAACTCTCAACTAAAATTATGAAACTAAAATATATTGGAGCATGATCCAATTATTATTTATCAAACATATGTTTAAATAGACAAAAATGTACAGCTATATTTTGTACCATCTATTATAATTGTTGTTCTTCAATTTTATCTTTTTAATACGTACCTTCATAATTTGTGCATAAGGATGCCTCTTTTGTGCTTGTGCATGATGACATTCATCAAAAATCAGAATTTCAATTTGGTCCATCTTGATTAAACAATGCTGCAAGTTATGTAGCAATATTTGCGGAGTCATCACAAGCACCTGTAGTTGTATAGGAGGTACCACATATCACCTACCATATTTTATGCATAACAACAGAGAACGCAATGACAACACAGATGCAGGATAAGAGGTATTTGATTGCAACATATATATATTTGAGATTATTAATTATGAAACATAACTAACTCACTAAATTTTCCTACATTCCTAGAAAGAGATATCTCTTTGTCAGGCTCCATAAACCAAGATTAAATGCTAATTCTGTTCCTGTTAACATAGCATTAAATCAGGAAAAGAATGTAGATAATTGGCTCTGCCACGTATTTTACAGGATCTAGTACCACAAATTTATTAGCAGCAATGAGGTAATGCATTGGCTTAAAGATGGAATGAGACACCATTCACCTACAATTTAAAGGCATGTTAGTTTGATTGATCTCGAACCTCCCAACCTGAGTTACACAAAATTGTAGCACTTCTAGTTGTTTCGTTAGGACACATCAGGGCCAAAGGTTGGAAACACAACCCCCAAATTTGTATGGATAAAGGGGTGTTTTTGGGACAGATTCCCCTTTATTACAAAAAAAAAACAGATGTCATCAAATAGGCATTAACTAGCTGAGATAAAAAAAATGTGAAAAACACTGTTTTCTTTTGAAAAACACTGTTTTCTTTTTCTTGATCTCAGTTTTTAGGTGGGGTAAGAAAATTGGTATAACCAAGTGAGTTATAAATTGAAATTACAAATATCTATTTATATTAAACTAAGGAAAAGGCAATAAGGTCAATTTAATCATTTTCATCTCTTATCCCAACTATTAGAACCATCTTATCCCTTATTTTTATCTGATAGATCATTACGTTTATTCTTTTTTTCCAACCAAACACCCAAAAGAAAATTTGGATAGCATCATCCCTTATCGCGTGATAAGTGCATGTTTTATCTCTATCCTAATTTTTCCTTATCCTGCAACCAAACAAGCTTCTAAGGTATTAATCCCCACTTCTATTCCTAGGCCTCATTAGGTTGTTGGGATAAAGTCGTGAGATACAAATAAACCCCTCTTTATCCCAAAAAAATTCAACCAAAAAGTTTATAAGGAATTAGGAGAAAAATTGCAATAAGTGACAATTATCACATTTTCTTTATAGTTCTAAGGTGGAATAAGAAACTGTGACAAAGGGAGTTTATCCCTATTTTTGATAAATTACCTATGAGCCCTTGGACCTACCCAACAACTCTCAAACCTTTCATTATTTGAAGTTTCAACAGTTGTTGAATATTGTAATGCCGTAAGATTACAATATGATAAACCAAGATGGTGGGCACATTGCATGACTGTCTTGCTAATATCTTATGATATTTATGTGGTGAAATGATTTTAATATAGGCTCTCCATCTAATTATTTATATTTCTGATAGTGTTTGTGACAATATGCAAATAGGATGTATTCAGTCAAATCACTTTTTCAACATGAATCCCAAAACTAACCATGAGTAGATAGTAAATAGTATATAGTACATTATTTTTCCATATGAAAATGAAATTACAAACATCTACTATAAATCGAACCAAGGAAAGCATAATAAGGTCAGCTTGTGTAACAACCCAAACAAAAAAAAAAAAAAAAAATTTATGGGCACGACGCGACCGGCCACACTGTGGCCAGCCTCGTGCCCATGCAAGCTACGCATGCAGCTTGCGTGGTGGGGGCACCATGTGTCCGCTGCCGCTGCCGCAGCCAACGGGCTGCGGCCAGCTGGCCACGGTGGGCCCCGGCATTGCCGCAACCCCCTCCACCGCCTCCTCTCTCTCTCTCTCTCTCTCTCTCTCTCTCTAAATCTCTCTCTCTATCTATTTATCTCTCTCAGTCTCTCTCTCACTCCACTATCTTTCGCACTCCTCGTCGTCGACGTCAGCCCGCCGCCACCTTCCCGAAGCCGCCGCCACCAGTGAGAAGCTCTCTCTCTCTCTCTCTCTCTCTCTCTTGCCAAAGCTCGTCGGAGCCGAGCCACCGGCGAGAGGCCGGCCGCTGGCTGGCCAGCAGCGGCCGGTGCCCTCCCCATCGGCCCGAGTCCGCAAGCTCCTCCCTCACCTTCTCGCTTTCTTCTCTTCCTCTTCTCTTCTTCTTCTTCTTCTTCTTCTTCTTCTTCTTCTTCCTCTTTATTCTTCTTATTTCTTATTTCTATCTCTTCTTCGTTTCTTTTCCCTCAGTTCCCCTCCCCCTCTTCTTCTTCTCCTTCTCCTCCCTTCTTCTTCTTCTTCTTTTTCTTCTTCTCCTCCTCCTCCTCCTTCCGCTTTCTTTCTTTTTCTTCTTCCTCCTCGGCTTCTACTTTTTTTCTTTTTCTTCTTCCTCCTCGGCTTCTAACTTTTTATACTCTCATATAAAAGGAAACAGGCCTCTTCTCCTTATGTTATAACTAACATTTTATAATAATACTAGAATTATAATATTTGAATCGTATCTATATTATAGACCTAGTTATGTAATCAAAAATAAAGAAAAGTGATTCTAAACCTAATAAACATTTATATTTTAACTGAATTAATTCTAATTAGATAAACGACTAACATCATACTACTTAAATATTTCAGATCCTGAACCCACTTATTTGAGACCCCGTGAACCTCGCTAGCGATGAGTTTCACTCGGTTACCTGACGGACATGAGAGATGCGTAGTTTGTGTCTTCTGATCAGACAGTGAGTAGTCTTATCCCCTAGACGTCTTTCTCAAATTAGGTTATATTATATATTATGTACATGCATGGTTTGGCCTCCAGCATGATTATATGACTTTACCTATTGATGATTACAGTCGAGCATATTTTATCATGCATTTAATTATGCTGATCTGTAATATGAGTACATTGGTGATATATATAGAGATAATTAGGAATGATTCTACTATTATAATTGTATACCGAGTTGGTCTGTAGCATGAGTATGCATGTAATATATTAGCATAAGTATGCATGTGTTGACGATACAGTTGGAGACTACATTGCATCATTTTTCTTGATTCCTATTCCACCTAAATTCCTATTATGCATTAACTTGTTATCGTACTGGATATATGCATTTGATCTGTCATTTAGAAGGAAAACATGAAATGTGATTGATAGGATAGTTGATAGAAAGCGTGAAGATACCCGAGGGGCGCGAGAGTTAGGACGCGCTTGGTGGATGATTGATCACTCGACATAGTCGCGATCCTGTTGGCCTTACGTCCGAGGTCGTTAGTCTGTGTGCGCAGCAAACATTCGGACACATGTCGTTCGCCAGGACATATGTGGCGAGTTATCCTCACGAGGTTTCTATCAACTATGTGGGTGCCCGATCTGGATGGATATTGATACCCTAGCAGGTGGCGGGGTATGATTATATTTGAGATACTCTTGCGGGTGGCGGAGTATGCTCTGAGCTTTCGGACATAATGTTGAGACCGGGTACCGAGTGGTAACGTTCACAAGTGGTCTAGTATGATGATATTATACCGAGATGTCGGTGATGATTTATGATTGTGATGTTGAGAAATACATATGATTTCATTATTATTTGGTTACCTGATTATCGAGTGATCAATATACATTATATATGGTTGCATTTGATATCATAGCATGGTCATGGTCGGCATGCATCATGTGTCATATTTGAGAAAGAGTTATGATAATGGTATGAAATAGAGATTTATTTATACATTATCGAGGATTATATATTCTATCAGTTATGACATGACATATTATCTATTTTTTATTTATGTATTATTGAGGAACATTCATATATTCATTCATGACATGATGCTCTTTCTGACTCATATTATCTAGTACATGATTTACTCTCTGTTTGACATCACTGATTCGGGATAAGGTCTATTCACTGAGCCTTTTGCTCATGACTCTCTTTATTTTTTTTTTAACCCCCTTAGATACGTGGTATGTGATAGCGACTTGAGATATCTTGAGAAGATATTTTAGAGCGATGATGAGGTGAGCTATAGATGCGATGCAATATAGATGATAGTTTATATAAGAATTGAGTTGTACCAGTATTTGATATTTGTACTCTATTGTATTAGACGATGAATTGTATAATACAGATCGAATCATAGTGTACTCTTATATTAGTCGTTTTAGTTGTATCTTGATAGTTTGTTGTGGCTTGCGTGGGTCCTGCCAAATTATGTAGTGGTTTAATGAATATTATTGTGGACTGGGATATTCATATGTTAACAGGTTTATTTGGTTAATAATATGATTTAATTGGTGATGGGTTATGTGATCATGGATATGTTAGCAGGTAGTATTTGATGATGTCATGATTATATGTATATAGGAGAGTATCTATGTGTGACGGGCCCCGCCCGACCTGTCGCGTGTGCCATGCGCGCCGTGTGGGCACGTGGGCGTGCACGTGCCCGTACCGGGCGGGGGCGTTACAGCTTGATCCTTCTTATCTATTATCCTAACAAATGATGGCCGTGCCAATGGCACGTGTCGTGTCATGCCACCATCGGCATAGGGCGTGCATTTATAATATTTTTAATAAAAATTTTAGGATATTATAGATATTTTTAGGTCTTCGGCATGTCAATCCTTAATTTAGGTTTAAACATATGTATTAAAATCTATATTATAATGTTTTATCTTTAGATTATTTTTATAGATGACATATTTTATTAAAGATAAAACAACAGCTAAATATAAATATTATTCAACACATAATATAATTAAATATATTCATTAAAACTAATATTAATGATTGAATACTCTATAATATAATTGAATACTCCATAATAAAATTGAATACATAATATTAATTGATAATAATTCAATAATTAAAACTAACATCTAGTTAAACATTAAATAATGAGAAAAATCAAAGGCTTCATTTGCTAGCACAAGAATAACATTAGAATGTTGCATATCGATATTCTTCAAAACTCATCCATTGATAGTATTATTTATTATAACGTCTCACATAGTCTTCATAAAAATAAAAATTTTACAATTCTCCTATGATATGATATGAACATGCGCAGAAACTAAAATTAATTTAATAATAATTGATGAAATAGAAGAAAAAAAATTAAAAAAATGGCTCCACATGGTACCAGCACGGGGGTGTGCCACTAGCACACCCTATGCCAAGTGTCATGCCATTACTAGCACCACCACCCTTGATCCTAAGTTCCTAACTATCACAACCAAACACCTTATTCTTATCCTACATAATAATTACATCATATCCTCCTACATAATAATTACATCATATCCTTATTTTGCCAACCAAAAATAAAATAAGAATAGCAATATAGCATCATCTTATATCCTGTGATAAGTCCCTACCTTTATCCCTATCCTTGTTTTACCTCTTCTCACAACCAAACGGGGCCTAATGAATGGATGTGGGAGTTCCATGTTGTCAGCGCTCACCTAAGGCAAACCACACCATCTAGAGTTTCGTGTCATGTACATTCAATATAATCAAAAACTATAGTAGAATATTCATAATGGGCACCGCAAAAGATCGAGCTTTGGGGAGGGCAATAAGTAAGCAAACTCACCTCTAATACTACAATACTTTATTTACGATTCAAAATCATAGGCTCTGACAATGCAACGTCTAGGTAGGCAAGAGATAAGCATTATTATCTTCATTATCAAAGAAATTGTTTCCATGAAGTGAAAAAGCATGACACTTAGGTCTATCAATAGTACAATAATTTCTCCAAAGATCCATTTCCTAGTTTTCTAACAAAAGTTGTCAGGATACCAAACACCAGCATCCTCCAGCATCCAAGCTTGGGCAATGTTGTTAAAGGGTACAAAATTCAACACATAGTAGAGAAGTTAAATGTAAGACAAATAAATTAGAAACATTAATTCGGATCCAATTGTAGATTTATATTACTTATGGTAGCATCTTAAATTAAGATAAGATTTAAAAATAGGAAAATTTGTAAAGACGCATTGTTTTATAATATAATTGTAGTTTACACCTTACATTTTCACTATTTGTAAATCGAGCCTTCTAACTTAGCGAATACGTGCAGAAATCAGTCTGGATTAGATTTGAACTAACACCATCAGAATATTCCGTTAAGTAAAGATATTTTATTTTTAAAATAACTAAAATGCCTTTAGTATGACTTAGTTGAGGGTATTTTTGTAATTTTTTTAGTTGAGTTAACTTCAGAAATTTGATTAAGATTAACTAATTAATCTAACGGTACAGTGTTTTTTGTATATATTCACTAAATCATAGGCTTCGATTTGCAAATAGTAAAAATATAGGATGTAAACTATAATTTTATTAAAAGATAAGGTGTTATATGCAAATTTCCATTAAAAATAAGATAGAAATATAAAGAAGAAACTTTAAGCATAGAGAAAATAACTAGGTCTTGATTGGTGATGTTCACAATAAATTTAAGTATTTTCCACAAAATGAATAAGGAATTAGTCTTGATTGGAAAGAGGTACTTAGAGGGGAGTATTTTCTTTACCTTGGTTCTCCAATTCAAAAGCAAAGCAGGGTAATCAGCATGGTTCAAGGTTTCTGTTTTAGTTTCGGTCCTAGGAAAAAAATATTGAAACATTTCTATTGGTTTCGATGTTTCTTTTTCTTTTTTTGTCGATCATTATCTAAAAATAAAATTTCAAATAAACATAAGCAAAATTATAAAAAATAGCACAAAATTTGAATAGGATCATGCAAATGGCATATTTAAATAAGTTTGCTGCCATTGATCAGTAATTCAAAGAAAGTAATGTTGGTGTTACCAAATGTATTGTTGTTAATTAGAGTAACTACTATTGTTACTATACTTTTATATAAATTAAGGTCATGTTGCTCATGTTAGGAACATGGATGGCCCTGCCGGCGGTGTACCGACACGTGGCACGAGGGGGTGCCGTGCAGCACCCCTCCTAATAGCTTCGCCATCGACCTCATCGTCGAGCTCACTGTCGTCGCTGGCCTTCGCCGACGCCGCTCGCCCGAGCTCGCATACAAGAAGGGAACAAAAAATAGAACGGTGGATGCACTATCGCGCCAACCCGATACCACCAAGCTTGCAACCTATTCTTCTCCTACCTTTCCCTTCCTTGACGAGCTAAGGTATGCATGTACATCTAACCCAGATATTTTGAGATTGTTGCAAGAGGTGTTGGATGATCCGGAGCGCCGTTCAGAGTTGGAGAATCGAGGCGGTTTGCTGCTGGATCGCGGATGCATTCGAGTGCCCGCAAATGATAGATTGCGGCAGAAATTATTGGAGCACTTCCACCAAACTCCAGAGGCTGGTCATGAGGGTGTCTTGAGGACGTATAGGAGGATATCTCAGAGTTGCACGTGGCCAGAATTGAGGCGGGATGTGAGGAGTTTTGTCCGTGTTTGCGAAGTCTGTCAAAGGGCTAAAGCAACCACATTGAAACCGGCCGGATTACTTCAGCCTTTACCTATACCGGACCGTATTTGGGAAGACAGTTCTATGGATTTCATAGAGGATCTACCGCTGGTATGTGGTTATTCCATTATTTTTGTGGTGGTTGATAAATTGAGCAAATATGCGCACTTTTCAGCATTGTCATATCCATTTTCAATCAAGTCAGTGGCTAAAATTTTTGTAAGAAATATTGCTCGGTTACATGGCATGTCACGCACGATTGTTTCGGATCGTGATCATTTATTTATGAGCGACTTTTGGACGGAATTTTTCAGATTGCAAGGGACTCGATTAAACTTTAGTTCAACCTACCATCCACAAACGGACGGCCAAACCGAGGTGGTCAATCGAGGCATTGAACAGTATTTGAGGTGCTTTGTTGGAGAGATGCCGAAACGATGGTTGGAGTTCTTACCGTGAGCAGAATGGTCTTACAACACCGCCTACCATAGCAACATTGGCATGACTCCATTTGAGGTGGTGTATGGATGCACGGCCTCGACATTACACGCTTATGAACTAATGGCATCTACAGATCAGACAGAGGTGGACTTAGCTTTGATGGATAGAAACGCCATATTGAGAAGGTTGCGTGCCCATCTTAAACTTACTCAAAACCGCATGAAGCAAGTTTATGATCGTAGCCATCGGGAGCAGGAGTTCGACATCAACAGTTGGATGTTTGTGAGGGTACAGTCGTATCGACAGGTGACCTTATGTCCGATGCGTAACCAAAAGTTAGCACATCGCTACTTTGGTCCATTTCGGGTGTTAGAACGTATTGGTCCGGTTGCATATCGTTTGGAACTGCCGGAGGGGTCGAGAGTGCATCCTGTCTTCTATGTTTCATTGCTGAGGGAGTGGATTGGTGATCATGAGGTCGTTGGATCAGTTCTACCGGAGCCATTAGAGGAGATAGAGATCGTAGAGCCAGTTCGTGTACTTTTTAGGCGACGACGACGACATGGTACTAGATTAGAGATGGAGATTCTAATCGAATGGCTTGGCAAGCCATCCGATAAGGCGACATGGAAGTTAGAGACTGATATCTTGGAGCGTTTCCCCGACTTTATACCTTGAGGGCAAGATGGGGAAAGCGTGGTGGACTAATACACTTTGTTAGAATCTTTTATTATTACATTAGTTGTTTATTTTCATTAAAATAAAATTCCTGTAGGTCACGTTCGAACACAGGAGGGGTCGCGTTCGAACGCCCTTGCGAACGCCTGCATCAGATTCGCAAATACAGATAACGCATAATGTGTGTTCGAATGCGATCGGGTGAGTTCGCAAGCCGCATTCGAACGCCTGCATCGCGTTTGCACATACAGAGAACGCCTTTTATGTGTTCGAACGCGATCGGGTGCGTTCGAACGCGATCGGCAAGAATCCTCTAGAATTATGGTTACTTATTGTTATTAGGACTTGTTAGCTAGCATCTATAAATATGTGGATGGCAGCCAAATTCATTATCCTATTGGAATATTGATTTCTTGCCTCTTTATCATTTTTCTACCCTAATCTCCCTCCTTCCTCTTCACCAACCTACCACCTCTACCGTTGGCAAGGTTTCTCCTAACTTCTAATCTCCCTCGACTGTCGATTTCTCCCTCTTCTTTGGGATCTCGACCAATTCTTCCCCTTCGTCTATATTCGTTAACCACATCCACCATCCACCTTCATCTCCATAATCTTCCATAATCCTAACATCCACTCCACCCGTCACCACCACCATCACCCACGTTATTTCGTGTTTTCGTCCCAACTGTAGTTCGAATCTGCGAAGGGCGTAAATACGAAAATTGTAGGTCAGGGAGTTACGGATCTAATCCAGTTGGTTTCGTAATTTTCTGACTACAAGAGAATATATGACGAATATTTTCCCACGGTTGCACGGACTGATTCCTATAATAAATCTAGATCTTAAAGAAATCGTTCCGTAGCCTATCTTTTGGTACAAGAACCCATCAAGAAAAGGAGAAGATCAAACTTATATTGAGCAGACATAGTAAGAAAGCATATGAGGAGATGAAAACACTTAACTTTGGCAGAGTACCTTGCACTAAATAGAGATGAATAGAGAAAAACAACTCATATAGCGAACCCAAATAGTTGAGACTAAGAATCAGAATTTTATTCTAAGAATGTATTGAAAATCAGAAAAGGCGGCCGCCATGGCAGCTGGCCCACCAATCCGCCTAGCACTCGTGCAAGGCGGTTTGCAGCCTTGGCTGGTGGTTCGACCTATCAACCCGTCTTATCAGTTGAATGACAGAAACGGGTCAGATTATCTACTTAAAACAACTAACCCATTATATATAAAAACTCTCATCTCTTTTTTGCTGCTCGCTCCCCTCTCTCTCTCTCGCTGCTCTCCTCTTTTGCTAACAGTAAAACTCTAAATCCCTAACCCCTTTTCGATTGTCCTCTCCGGCTCTCCCTTCCACGGCTAGCAGCAACAAGCGACGAGACAGCTAAGGCGGCGGCTTGCTGCAACAACAACGAAGCGGACAATGATCAGTGGCAGAGGTATGGTGTCCAATTTCCACTATCCTCTTTCCCTCTCTCTCTCTCTCACGATCTCACTCTCTTTCACTCTCTCTCCCTCTCTCTCTCACTCGTCTCTCTCTCACAGTCTCTCTCCCTCACTCTCTCAATCTCTCACATAGTTTGAAGGGTTTTTTATTTTCAAATTTCAATTCTGTCTTAATCAGC
Organism: Typha latifolia; assembly: GCF_019914945.1. Classification (NCBI taxonomy): domain Eukaryota; kingdom Viridiplantae; phylum Streptophyta; class Magnoliopsida; order Poales; family Typhaceae; genus Typha; species Typha latifolia. Next base: position 1,990,733 of record NC_133093.1, read on the forward strand.
TAATCTATTAGTTCTTAATTGAAGTAAATCAATTATCTGCTAATCTGTTGAATTACTCTAATCTATTAATCACTTAGTCTATTAATTTGTTAATCAACAATCAATTAATTTGTCAAATGTTGATTGCTAATCTATTATTCTTCCGATTGTTAATTATTTTACTTAATTTTCTCTATTTTTGTTGAATGTTTTTTTAAGAAAAATGTGGTATTGTTAAATGTTAATCACTTAATTTGTTTATTAATAATGATATAACTTTTAGTGTTAATTTTTTGTTGAATTAGCTTAAAAGTGAGTTGATTAACTAGAGGAAGTAATCAGTATATAATGTATATTATGTATTATATAAGTTTATTGTTTTATTTTTTATTCTTTATTTTTTATATTAAAAATACTGGACCGCCTTGTCACCCGCCTTCCACCTAGGCACTAGGCGGTGGGGTGACTGCTCGCCACCCCCCAACCACCTTTCAAAACATTGTTACTTATTGATTCTGCTCTATTTGAGTAGTTTCTATTCAACTACCTTAATCAAAAATTTATTTCAAAGTTTTTCTCTTTAGCACCATGCATAAACATCCTTAAATTACAACTCACTAAACTATTGTGCAGTACTTGCACATTGTTTTTTGTGAATTAGTACATAATTTCAGTTGTTTGAATATATCTTGGTATCTTGCCTTCACTTGTATCCTCAATAATAACTTAAGAGCCCTTCTTTCAAGACTCAATCGTAATTAAAACCATCATAAGACTTGTCCTCATGATTGGAATATTAGGAGCCAGATTTGGTCACCATGTAACTATATAAGACCTAAGCAATGATAATACCAAGGTACTCAAGATCATAGGTCTATAGAGAAAACTAGCTAAACATGAGTGCGTGCGGACTATGAATAAATGCAGTAAAAAAAAAAAACTTTTTGTATCAAACATCTGCTAATTGCCTAATCAAATTGAAAAGAAACTAGTAATGGACACTGAAAAATGTAACAGTACCTCAGATTGTTCAATTTCCTTCTTCCATTTGTAATGATCATTCAAATTCTTCCTTGCCCCATAGTAACACCGAACTTTGAGATCAGTGGAGTTCTCAATTACCATGGCTTGCTACAAAAATATAGAAGGTTATTTTTCTACTAAAATCTAAAAAACTTTACTAAAGCTCCATTGAGTTGAATGATATCTCATTTTTCCTATAACTAAACTATAACAGTTTCATATGTGGAAACTTTAAGGATATAAAACCTACAAGTTGATCATTTAGTTGTGCTAGATACAGGAGACAAAAGAAAAAGAAAAAAAAGGACGAAGTAAACTAACTTATTGAACAAGTAGAATTAACTTGATGTCAGAGCAGAGATTCTTAGTTCGAATCCTGCCAAGCTTATCCGTCGTTTAAAATATAAAACTTCTACTTATTTAAATTAACTCTACTTGAGCTAATTAAAATTTCTCAGGAGTGTTAGAATATGAAATATAAAATCGCTGTCATCTAACAGCTTAAGTTTTTAGAGTAGCTGTGAGTTATCTGAAGATAGGTTTCTATTTTCTAAAATTAGCATATTCATAAGTCCATGTGAGAAAAAAAAATGACAACATGAGCATTGTCATCAACATTGTGGAGGGATAGGTACTTCACAATTGATAATAATTAAACAAATTGCCTATGCAAAAGTCATAGATGACAGAAGGTGAGCAGAAAAAAGGCATCATAAAACAATATCAACTAGGCAAGTGTTTATGTCAATAAAACGATTACGAGTTGTCCCGGAAAAAAAATGTACAATTAGATTATAGACGCAGGTATGGTGGACTATAAAAATCTACATCATCCGATATAGATAAGTATATAATTTCAAGTTCTTCTAATGGACACAATTTTACTCCATCTTTCAAGTTCTTCTAAGGACCAAAACTAACGACAGTCCAAAAAACGAAGGATTCAAAAATGGGCTTTCCTGCATCTATTAGAAGAAAATATTTCAAGAAATCGAATGATTCAAAATTGGGCTTTTCTGCTTATATCAGAAGAAAATATTTCAAGAACTCGAAAATTTGGCTTCAAACAACAAAAGTGATACCCACATCACCACAACCATAAAAAGCTGCAAGCATCCAACTAAGGATGTGTGAAAGCGCATACCTGCCGAACGAGGGGAATGGTCGGAGCAAGAAAGACGCAAACTTTCTCACTCGGCTTCCTTATGAGATGGCCGAGCTCGTACATGAGCAGCACCGCTATATGCGTCTTTCCACACCCGGTTCCCAGATAAACGATTATGTTCCCCTCCACCGCCTTCTTGCACAGCTCCAATTGATACCTGAAACCCCACCGATTTCAAGAAGATTCCAGGGGGGAAAAGAAATTTTAAAAAAAAAACCCAACAAAAATTCGACATAAACTCCCATAAAAAGAGAGCAGAGGAGGTGACCAGAGTGGAAACCATTACTTTCTCGCGATCGTTCTCGGATCTTTCGATTGGATTGGAGATTTCGTGCTCTCCGCCATGGTGGCGAGAGAGGAGGTGATCAGACTACTCAGGACTGACGACTGAGGTCAGGCGCTGCGAACTTGTTGAACAAAGGTATTTTATTAATATTACAAGGGCCAAATTTAGAATAGTAAAATTATAAGGTGTAAACCAAAAAAACACACTTAAGTACTTCGAATTACGTAGGGTGTGAAATAAAAAAAAATCCTCAAATGATAAATTATTGAATCAAAGTTTCAAATTCGAATTCGAGCTTCATTTTTAATCTTTTCTAACTATTTCTATAAAGTTAAAATTAATTAATTAATTTCCCGTTGAAGTTTAATAGGATTCTAGTACAATTCCTGGACTTTTGAGGGTTTATGTAGAAAAATTAACAAACCAGTACATAAAGTGTGCGTGTGCAAAAAAGAACATGCCTTCATGCTTAAGTAAGCATATTCTTCTCCCAAGATTTATGATATTTTAAATTCGATCCCTGTACTTTTTGCATTTCCAAAATAATCCCTCATTTTAAATTATTTAATAAGAATTATATTTGCACGAAAAACACTTCATTTTTGCAAGTCGAGCTTGTTTAGCAAGTGTTATCTTTTTCTTTTCGTTCTAATTTGTCATTAATGCATGCTACTTTCAGTGTATTATTAAATATCAATTAAATATTATTAGAATAGTAAAAAATATTATTATACTATCTTCCTCTTATTCTACCTTTCAAAAACTTTTCTTTAGTTAAAGATATTTTTATACTTTTTATATTAAATTATCATTGGTACGTATACAATAATATGTGCTTTAAGGAATATACACATAAATATCAACTTTAGATAGGCATACATATAAATAAGCAATTTTCAAAGGGTATACATGCAAAAAAAGCCCCTCTAAAATTGGAAAAGATTTTCTTTCTTAAATATAGAGTTGAAGTCTAAGTTTTCCCAACTAATATAAATCCCTTCAGGTGACTATGAAATTAATTTAACATATCAATTCTATTCGAATAATATATTTGTCGATATCATTAACGATAGTGATCATAATATATAATCTCTCACTATTATTATATAGAGCTAAATAATTATTTGGGCAAAAAGGACAGAAAGATAATTATGATAAATTATCAATTGAAAATATAGACATTAGTTAAATCACAACACATTATGTAAATTATGTGCACTCTCAAATAATATCATTTAGAATATCTTCGCTCCGAAAAGCAATAATCGACCCACATTTTTTGGTCATTTTGCTATTTATTAACAGCACGAAACATTGCTAATTTTGAATGAAAAATCTAACCGTTGCAATTTGGTTTGAACCGAGGAGATAAATGAGTTTTAATGTACAAGATGATAAACTAAAATCAAATAAAACAACAAGAGATTAAATTATAATTTGTTCCCAAAAACATAGGCTTTCTTTCCCATGGGCCTCCATCCCATAGGGTCAGGTGCTGAGCCAAGCCCATAACTCTCTTTCTCTCATTTGATACAATATTGCAATAAAGAGTAGCATTATGAGAGTAAGAGAAATCCAAGAGTAGATATAAAATATTTTCCTTTTTCCACTGACTGAATATTGAAGGAATGGCCTTCTTTACTTTTGAAATGAAATATCACATTGTTATTTCTTTTCAAAAAAAAAATGAATGAAAAAGAAAAAAGAAAAAACACATTGTTTATCTATCATAGCTAGGTTTTTTTTGTTAGCCTGTTTTCCATCCATATTTTTGAATATTTATTTGGGTACGCTACATATTTTATTATCTATCATATAATCTAAACTTGTATTCGAAGATACAAATTAGGACAAATACAAGAGTGTCAATTTTTTAATTCATCTAATGCCATTTCCCTTGGAAATGACAAAATTTATAATATTTGGAGCATCAACATATTGGGATTCTTGATCGTGATACAAATTGGACATGACCAACTCGTATGGAACTGAATTATTTTTTATTTTTATTTTAGATAAAAGTAAGAAAACTTTTGGTTGGTGCGTTCGAACACCTGCACAGCACATACAAAGCACTGTTTTTTGTCGTTCGAATGCGGTTGAAGAGCATTCGAACGCCTGTCAGTTAAGTTGTTTTGTATTAAAGTTTGTTTATAGTTTTTGACAATTGGCTACCCTCCAAAGATATATAATAGCAACCACTTTAGGATTATTTATTATTGGAGCTGTTGTTTTGCATCTAGGTTTGAGCCAACCTTCTTCTAGACATGATCAAATGGCCCAGCCCGCCCATGCCCGGCCCGACCCGGCCCGGACCCGGTTTAGGCCCGGCCCGGCCCGAGCCCGAACTACCTATGGGCGGCACGGGCCAACCCTTTGCCCGCCCGACCCGGCCCGAAAGCCCGCCCGTTTAGCCCGCAACTAAGCCCGCCCGTGCGCTTCTGACGTGCTTTGCCCGTTTGCTACGGTAATTTACCATTGCTACAAGAAAAAAATTTTAGTATTATACCATTTTGCATTATTTTAAGCAGACTTTTTAAAAATTTTAATTTTTTTATTTTTTTTTTAGAGGAATATAAATATTTTTAAAAAAAACTAATAGTTAAAAAAATTCTAAAAATAGCTGAAATATGGGTTGGGCCGAGTGATTGGTGGGTTGGGGCGGCCCGCCCGATCTCTCACGGGCCACGGGCGTAACGGGCTAGACTATTCTAGCCCGGCCCGGCCCGAGTGATTAATGGGTTGGGCCGTGAACAAAGACTTAAGCCCGCTTGGCCCGAAAAGCCCGGCCCGAACCCGGCCCGGCCCGCCCGGTTATCATGTCTACCTTCTCCTTCCTCCTTTCTCCTTTCTCCCCATCGGTATTCACCCCGAGCTTACTTCTACAATCAAGATTAATCCTTTGTCATTTTTCCCTCATCACTCCAACAACCAGCCATACTTGGAAGCTCCCTTCTCCTCCCTCATCTTGTTCAAGATACTTTTTCACCCACCACAACCATCATCCTTTTCCATAACTCTAACCCTAACCGCATCACCAACTTTCATCATCCATGTCCATCCTATTATTCCTTGAACTTTGGTCATTATTTTTTTTATATCTTTTAATCTACCTACCCAATTGATAAGATTTTTAGTTTCATTGAATTTCTAACTTCTAGAAGAACAACATAATTGAATCCCAAATTATTCAACTATTCCATCAATCCCTATTGTTTTTGAAAGTTTCATGTTTAATTGTGTCCAAAATAGCAACTAGAATCAACAATTATCTTCTAGGAGTGCAATTGCAAAACAGTACATTATTTTGTAATCATTTCACTGGCATAAAAACTATAAAAACACCCACATTAATTGCAGCAAAGAGCTTACTCATATGAGATTGAGCACAAAAAAAAAAAGAGCACAGTGGGAGCTGGTCCCCCCTTCAGATAGCATTTCTTGTCCTCTACCACAACAAAAGGGCAAAGCTAAAGTTCATTAATATGCCAACACATTTTGCCCCCCACTTCTGCTGCTGTGTACTTGGACACAACTAAATGTTTTGAACTACTAGCTGAGGAAAAGGAACTCAAAATGCACATGCTCACATGAATATAGTTCACTAACCTAATAATAAATGATTGTACTATATGGTTATATGTCTATTAAGAGGGTCAAATGAGTCTTTCTATTATGTTTTGAGCTCTGTGTTAACTACTATTACAAGTTGACATCTCACCAACCTGGTATCTTTTCTAAGGCAAAAAGTAATATTGCTTAGATTATATTATAATTTACTAAACTTAAGCACTTAATTCTCCTGATCTAGTTATCTAGACTATGTTGCAATCATTACTCAACAGTTAATGGGAGTGTGAAAAAGACTAAATTATCTCCCCAAAAATATAATATGATTTAATGATAGCAGAGATAGTTTGACCATTTGAAGTATATGAATGTACTTAAAATTTGAAGTATATGAATGTAAGTTGATATTGGACCAAATAATAGGGGTGTAAAACACAATTTACCTGATTGTTAGCCATATGTTGTTCTATAAGAAGGAAAGTTATTAGGTCATTTAAGCTAACTGCATTAAAGTTATATGGTTGAGATTAATAACAAGTTGAAATTTAGACTATCAAGTAAGTCCCAACAAGCCCTATATACTGTTGCTATAGTTCTCACCAAACTAGATCAGACTTTATGACAATTTGAAGAATTCAACTTCTTTTCACAGTCTAATAGGCTTCACATGTTATTGCCTATCAACATCTTTATTTCCATTTCTTGCTCCATTTTTAAGAAGAATAGTCATCAAATAAATTTACCAATGCTTGCTTATCTGAATGTCTAAGATACTTATGCTGACAGTCATATCTGTTCTGCAATTGTTAGTACTTCAGTTTATTAATCTACACAAAAACTAGAATGGTGACATCTATACATCACAACAAGCTCTCAATTGCAAGTCTCATGAGTCATGACTGATTAGTCTGTATAAAACTATCTGCAGCTGAACATGTCACAACATATCTGCTTCAGCTGTTAATGCATTTTATGCGACGGCTTAACAGAAGTCAGCCATTGCATAAATTAGCAAAAAGACCTATCTCAATTGTAAAAGCTTGTGCATCTGTCATCCAATGATTCAATGCTAGATCTAATCAATCTTAGTCTTGCTGACAGTTTCTGTCAAAACCACCAAAGTTGACCTTCAGACTGATCTTAGAGCATGCATGCATTTTTCATGCTCAATGGTTTTTTGAAGTTTTACTATTGCCAATTGGTGTCACCAGAAATATTGAGACTATGTCAGCAAGATCCAATGAAAAAAGAAACTCACAGTTCAGTGCATATCCAACAAGTACCTATCTAATGAAATAAGAATTCATCCATACATAACCTACAGAATCATTTATCACTTTATACGACGAACGAGCATACTTAAAACTTAGAAGAACTAGAGAAATTCTAGATATGAAGTGACAAAAGAAGGAAAATTGCATATGATGATTGTCTTCAGCATCAATAAACCTTCAAAATTGCATTAGTCATATGCATTGGAGACCAAACATGTAAAGGCACACCAAAACTAGAATTTAAGAGAATCCACTCATCCAATCTTACTTCTTGGAACCTATATAAGTATTCTGAAATTAAGAGATAAAAGTAAAGCATACAATTCCCTTGTCTCTTTTGGATCACCCATCTACTCAAGTACAAACATATTCCAGAAGAAGAACAGTACAATGATAGGACTCAGCACCATGCTATACCATGTGGCTTAGGAAAGTAAGACCTTTGTGACCCTTGCAGTTGGTGGTGGTCATTAACATAAAGCATGCTCAGAACCTGGACCAAATGACTGATTCTTTCTTATTTGTCGCATTAGTATTTGTAAAACTTCTAGTTTAAAACTATCATACTAAATTTTCTAGATGAGTGAAGTGACCAGGCTTTCAGACTAGGTCAATGATAGAACAAGAGATTAACTATATATCACAGGTATGCCAACAGCTATGCCTCTATGATGCTTGACAACCTAAAGGCATAGAAATTGAGCAATGAATTAATCCAAAGATGGGTTAGAATATGGCCAATTCACATCTTTATCTTCTAATCCTACAAAAATATACACAGTGAATATTCCAGATATTGGACAAGTTGCCAATCAAAAGATCCCAAAATAGAAATGCAGTGTTACTGAGATTGAAGCAAAAGTACAAAACTTAATAAACACAGAAAGACAAAAATTCTTAATATGTTTGAAATAGTATGTTTTATATGGATAAGAAAAAAAAAAAGCTTCTAAAATATATGAACTTTGTTTAGAAGTTCTATGCAACATCTGAAAGGAACAGACCCACATGATTTAGCTAATCACAAATTGGGTCTTATGAAAGACAATTTTACCAATTTCACATCCCATCACCATATTGAAAACTTCTATTTGTTTAAACTGGAAAATCTTCTCGTTAAATGGGTTCCAGGAACCATGATGTTCTCAAAATTAACAAGCTCAGGAACTACATGATTTCTTCAAAGTAATATGGCAAAGGGCATGACATTTCTTGAAGTGGAAAACAAGTTGGTGATGCCTTAAGGTACAAATAGTTTCTAATTCTAATGAAAGGATTTAAACAAAACAAATATATGATGAATCAAAGAAGTTCAAACTCATCTGGCCCAGACTAAAATGCTCAGTGTATCACTATAACTTCATTAATATACATTCAGATGCTGCAAGGTGGGACTTATTTTCCTTCCTCTGTATCACCAAGAATAATAACCAGAAGTCTAGTTTCTACAATATTATCAAGTCAAAATGTTCAAGAAGACCAAACTATACAACAAATTTCTCGACAAGGGAACATAAAAAATAACACTGAATTTATAACACCAAGTGGGGTGGGGGTGGTTGGGGAGGCTTTTCCTCTGAAGTAGACCAACATTTGAGCTTCTCCAGTTTGATCATTGAAAAATTATGCACAAGCAAATGGGGCAGATACATCATATGGCAAATCAAACCAGGTGGTTAACAATGAAGACCAGAATATCACTTGTAAGCATTCATCAACTCATGATCAACTGACTTGTTTGTTCATTGAGCAGAAAGTTTTTGATGTGCCCGAGGTGATGAATCTACAACTCTAAGTGTTCCTCCAAGCTCCACGGGCACCAGAGGAACAAGAGAGTGAAGGACATCAGTTATCAATGGTCTATAACTCGGTTCTGGCTGGATACATAGCACGGCTACCGCTGCAACCTGGACAAATTTACATATCGATCTGGTTAGCAAGGAAAAAGTTGATGTTCAAGTCAAGAAAGAAGATTAGATCCAGGGGAGTACTTGATATAAGTGTTTGAGATCCATCTTATCTCTTATTACGGGGTCAACTATGTTTGGGACCTTTGATCTGTCAGTCAGCTGAGGCATGGCCTGCATACAATAATCATTTTCTTGGATATATCAAAACATCTTATTGAAGAGGATCTAATAGATTCCGTGATCCAATTTATACTTTTGCAGACAGTATAGGTCAAAGAATTGCATACCCATGTCACGATAGATTGGCATTGAGATGGTGTCATCTTTTCAACTGGCTTCCTTCCCATTAGAAGCTCAAGAAGAACTACTCCAAAAGCATAAACATCACTCTTCTCGGTCAATTTACCTGAAAATTCAGTCGTCATCATCTATTTTAACTAATATGTGTCACCTTCAAATTAACAGACAGAATTCCTTTAAGGATGATTTAAACATAAAGGAATAGATGGGAAAAAGACAGAAGAGAGAGGAATACCGTCTAACAGGTACTCCGGAGCTACATAACCCAGCGTGCCCGAAAGTTTTATACTTCCTTTATTTAAATTACCACCAGTTACAGCAATACCGAAATCTGAAATCTGTACCCGAAAACAAAATAATACAATAAGGGTACATCTAATCATTTTCTTTCTGAAAATAAGAGTGCAAACATATAGACTCAATTATGAGAAGTTAAATTTACCTTGGCATTAAACTCTGAGTCTAGAAGTATATTGGATGACTTTATATCTCTATGAATCACAGGTGGGTTGCAGTGTTCGTGAAGATATTCTAGTCCTCTGTTCGGCATTAAATTAAGAACTTGTTACTAAAAAATAAGCAATCATGGTAACTATTCAGAACTGACACAATACGGGAAGGGGGGAAAGCAATATCTAGATGTGGACCTTGCAATATCAAGTGCAATTTTCATGCGGATGTGCCAACTCAAAGCTGTCCCATGGGATGGCCCTACAAAATAATTAAAAAGAGAAAAAGAAATCAAGTCCAAGCTTCTCCTGTCTCCAAACCAATATAGACAATCCAAAAGCGATAATTTTAGAAGGATGAGAAGAATGATACCATGCAATTGTGTTTCCAGGGATCCATTCTGCATTAGCTCATAGACAAGCAGCCTTTTCTCTTCATGAACACAATAACCCAAAAGTGGAACTATATTTGGATGCCGAATTCTTCCAAGCAAATCCAGCTCATTCTGCTCACAGAGAAATCAAAATTAGAAGGCTGCGACCAAAATGAACAAGTTGAGCAAACAAGATCCCCATCCATATGTTTTACCTCAAACTTTCTTTCACAGCCCAGGACACCTCCATTCAATTTCTTTATAGCTACAAGCACTCCCCCCTCGAGCGACGCTTTATATACACAACTAAATCCTCCTTCACCCAAGATATTACTGTCACTAAATTTGGTCGTCGCGGTATCCAACAGTGAATAATCAATCATCTCCAGGAATCCTTTCTTCCCCATCTTTAATGAATTGAATTTTTTCAATATTGGAGTTAATGTAAGACCTTTAGCAGCATCTACAGCATACAGTCAAAGCAATAAACAAGATGCCCTATAGCAAGCACAATTGCAAAACAATAAATGTAATTGTGAGACACAAGTAGCAAACCTGAGCTTTGGATGTCCTCAGATTTGCAAGTTTGACGAGATTTTCGCCAAATGATCCAGGCGAACAGTGTCGATAAAATGATCGTAACGACAGCAGCGGAAGCCAAGACGATTGCGACAGTCAATTCTTTGTGGAAATGACGATGTCTTTCCACTATGATCTGCATCACTGCATTCAGAACAACACATTACAGATGTGGATCCAGTCATACACACTGCTCCAAGGATAAAGGGCATCAAACACTAAATAAGTTGCCTCTCCTGTATACGTTTGCATTATTTAACTTCTTAAAAATTAAATCTTTGACCAAGAAATAAGCAACTGTAAAGATCCAAAGCAGAAATTTTCTTCTGGGTGGCACAATAAACCAACAATCATTGAATACTAACACTGCAAATAAGCAGATTAAAAAAAGAAGAAACTTTTTCCGTCTAATCTTGAAGATAAACTTAAAGTCAAACACGAGGCGAGAAACAAAGAGATTTGACAATGTGGTGGCGTAGAAACTAAAACCCAGAAAGCAAACGAAGTAAAAGATCACAAAAACCACTGATCTCTTAATTGCAACTTCTCACTTCCTAGTTCCTACCTACAGGGGGTGACGCCACGGATGGAGAAGATAAAGAAACGTTCTTGGCCTGAGGAGAGGAGAGCGGGGCATGGATGGGAGCGAGTTCTCTGGCATTGGTGGGAACTGGGAAGAGGAAGGAGCACAAGACCCAAAGAGTGAGAGGAGCAAGAAGTGGGAGGGAGGGAGATGGGCTCATGGCCTCCTCCATTAAAAGGACGAACAGCAACAGCAACAGCAACAAGTTTATCGAAATCTAGAGATGGAACTATGGAACAGAAGACCAAAGTGGGCAGAGGGGATCCAAATGATACCATGGAAATAGAAAGAGAAAAGGAAAAGAAAAGAAAAAAAGACAGTTTTGAATGTGCTTTTTTTTTTGTGGTGATTTTTTATTTGAGCCCCTTGTCTGTCCTGGGATTTGGTGATATAATATTTTTGGGGGTGTTTTTCGTAAAAACAATAAAGGGAAAATGGGGTAGATAATGACAGATGCACGGAAAACAGGAGAGCACTTTCCATCACTGTGAAGAGGATAATGACAAGTATGCGGGCAGTTACCAAAAAGATGAGACACGGAGGCAGGTGGATATTGACTAAAACACCCTTTCTTTTATTTTCTAACAGTTATAAAGAGATTTTTATAAGTTACACCCTATATTTTAAATATTTTGTGATTCATGCTTATTTTCTTTTATAATTCTTATTTAACACGTTTACGTTATTTTGACTAACTAACGTCAACCAAATTACTAAAATACTCTCATAATTCTCTTTCGTTTTCTATATCTCTCCGCCATCTTTTCAAACTACTCCTCTACCGTCGCCCATCGCTGCCACCACCTATCTCCTCCCCTCCCTTTTCTTTTATTTTTTAAGAAGAGAAAAAGAGGATGAAGAAGATAAGAATAATTTAGATATTTATAAATTATTTTATATATTATAATAAAATATTTATTTTTTAATACTGCCTAAGTTAACCTATAGTGTTAAATAAGAATTATATAGAAAAATACACGATTCGCAAAAGCAGAGTGTGAATCACAAAATAGGTAAACTATAAACTAAATTAGAAAAAGAAATATTTTGGATTGAATATAGATGGAAATATATTTTGGAGATTTATTTTGTGGAGATTGAAATTTATTAAAAAAAAATGTCCTATATTTTCTATTTATATTCATTAGCACCTTATCTATAGGTATTTATTATCTGATTCCGCTTTATACTTTTAATGCTTTAAAAATATCTCGCTGCTAGAGTAAATTATTGTCAATTACTACTTACTATAATGATAAATTTAAATCATGGAATAATTCTTTTAATTTAGAAAAGAAATAACTACTATATACAGTTTTTATGATTGGTTAAATGAGGTCATGTTTGGTTCATGCATAAATTTTATTAAGAATAATTTTATACACATAATTTAGATGTAAAATAGATATATTATAGTAAAATAAAAAAACTATTTTAAATAAATTTATTTAAGAATTTATGTTCTGTTATTTAACCGTGAATAAGTATATTAACTGTAATAAAAATCTTCTCTAAAAAAATATGCATAATTTTATCGCACCTCTTTAAAAAAGATCTAATTTAGAAATAAAAATCTCTTATGCACGAAACAAACATAGTTACTGTGGGTATTAATTGTGTAACAAGATATCTCTATTATGATTTATTATTTATGAGTTATGAGACATTTGATTCTAGAAAGGGACTCCTTAATTAGATGTCTATATGTGTCGTGCTTTTATTGTGGCTTGGATTCTTAATTATACCATTCAAACTCTTACTCACCACATTTAATTACATATTGTACTCATGAAAATAAAAGCTTATAATATCCACTCTAGTAAAAGAGTGCTCAGTGTTACACTTTCGAAATTAAAAGGTATATTTAATGTTTTTATTATCCAGAGGTTTCATATGATATCAGGTCATATTACAGAGGGTGAAAATATAATTAAACCAAGTTAATATTTAAATAATGTTACTATATAAGTAGTATTCAACACTATATATATATATATATATATATATGATATAGTGTTACTAAAACACAAAGCCTAACAATTCCTGTACTTGGTTAGCTGACTAAGCTGTTCTAATAACCCTAAACCACTCTATAGAGATCATCTCAATGAGTAATGTTCATATTATTTAGAGATTATTATTAACACTTGGTTGGTAGCAAGTCAAAAGCATTGTTGTTTCAGTGTTACTATCAAGCAGTAAATTGTACTCCCTTTGCTGTGTTAAAAGTAGGTTGATCACGTTCCTAAATAGTGAAGAGTATTTTTACTAAATTAGACCCATTTAATTTATTTTTTATCGATATAAATTGCCACTTAAATTTTTTATCCCATGGAAGGTCTAATTTACTGTAGCCCTAACACTGATTAATTCGGTATTTTTGTTAGTCTAACTATAATACAATACTTTTTTAGTATTAACATAGCATATGAACTGCTTATATTTTCCTGACAAATTGATCAAATAGAACAAAATCTTTAAGAGGTTCAGACATTTTTCCCATAGCCATTATTCCAAAACCAATTTCTATTAATTTTTTCTATGTTCACTGCCCAGTTGGCAACTATATTCCATTTTCTATATGCATGTATGATTCTAAACCTTTACAAAAAGATTGTAGTATTGTATGACAGTCTTGAACAACTGATCTAACTAGGGTGTGACACTCTAAATCCACCATTGAGGATACCCACAAGCTCTTTAGCATCCAGCTCCAGAATTAGTTGCTCCACACCAGCTCTAGCTGCAGCCTTCAAGGCATCTCAAAGGAGCCATCGGCATTAGTCTTAGATCCAGCCGAGATGGGGGAATGATGCAAAGCATGACGAAGAGAAAGAGATGGAAAAGAAAAGAAAGGGAAAAAATAAATAGAGTTTCACACTTCCACTCTTGAAATGGTTTCACACTCATTTTTATTAACCTGAAATAATACAACAGGTCTATATATAGACTTATAATGACAATAAACAAAAAAAATACTATAAACAGGAAATAAGCAAAATACATCCTAAATAAATAAAAATTGAAAATCGATCGTAATCAAATCTCTGTAGGGGAGATCATCACCTGTCGATGCCTTTTATATACACATCATCGTGACCTATCAGTAATGTCCACAAGGGAATCCAAGATACCAACTTCCCAATAATCAACATCACAACATTCCTTAGACGGGCAATGGCATGAAGCAATGATAGCTATAAATTTTATCATATGAGCCCCATTACCCGAACTATCAATATCAATATCTAGCCAATTCCAGAATATTGTATCATTGATAAGAAACCCAGTGGCCTCCTGAACGTGATGCCAAACCTCAAAAGCATAATAGCACCCCAAAATAAATAGTTGCTCGTTGCTTCTGCAAGGCCAAAGAGTGGGCAGATGGGATCAAAATTGATTTAAAGAGATAGTAAATGGACTTTAGTTGGAAGCTTACCATGCATCAAATTCCAAAAAATAAAAGTTCTTACTTAGGAGGAAGGAACACCTTCCATAGCTTGGCTCACCCAGCAAGACTGCTACCTGGCCTCCATAGGAAGGAGTAGAATGCGAAGTACGACACTACAAAATATTGTTATGTCTCACCACTAAATTATAATTAATTTATGAAGTAACGAGTCACGAGAAAATATCCTTGATTGGAGTCTCTCTTCCAGAATATAAAAGCTTATACCATCTATTTTGCTATTGAGGTACTATCTTTGTAGTAGATGTAGATGGACTTAATAATTAATGAATGTACACAATATCCCTTATATTCTCACAATTTGCTCACATTTAAAGCTCCAAAATTTTATCGAAAAGCTAACAAAGGTACTTATCAACTCGCTAACTTGGATAGAAATACAAAATATGAATATACTTGAAAATAGCTTATAAGTTTTCTAAAAAAAAACTCTTTTGACACAGACCTTAATGGATTCTTTTCGAACCGTGGCTGTTAATCAATTATATATTTTTTTTTCTTGTAAAAAAGAATATGAATAAAGATAAGCTTTATTTATGGGTTTCAAACTTCAATCAAATCACAAATGACTTACTCACTCTAAGAATTCTTTTTCCCAATAGAATATTATTCTTTGAATTGAACCAATGTAACATCAACCATGAAACTAAAATGTAGAACTTCTCTGAGCTTTTTCTAACACAAATGTATTAGCAAAGTAGATGAACATGAAGTGTTTAGCAATGAATAACATATGTTTATGTGATTGATGTATGAGTGTACTTGTGTGTTTGTGTTGTGTGTGTGTGGCCATGTTTGAGACCACTTGCATGGGGGTACATGTGCATGTGCATGTCTGTGTGTGCACGTGGGTATTCATGTGGATGAGGAGTTATGTGTTCCTATATCCATGTATATGTACATGCATGTCAACATCCCAATACACACATCAATTATTTATTTTTGTTTTAGAGAAGTGCCCTAAGCCTAGCTTTTATTGCAATAACTTGAATTACATAAAAAGTAAAGAGGAAAGCTCCTTAAAGAAGAATTACTTCCTCATTAATTTGTATCACACCTTATCTTTCTTTTATCTTTCCCTTTGGGCTTTCCCCTCACCAAAAAGAAAAACACAAAAAGAAAAAAAAAGAAAGAAACTTTTAGTTTGTTCACTTGTAGAATAAGACTAATTTTAGTATAGCTATTCTAATATTCTATATTAGCATAAGAAAACTCATATCGGTATAAGCAATTTTAGTATTTAGTTATATACTAGTATAGTGTATAATATTATGTTGAAATAATGGTTGCGCAATTGACTAAAATATTCTTTATAATGAATGGATGAGAAGAAGAGAGAAGAAGAAAGAAGAAAGAGAGAGATATATTAATTGAAGTGATGTCTTTTCAAGAGTAGAATAGTAATTGATAAATATAAAAATATTAAATAAAAGATGTGGAAAGAGTAGGCAACTATACTAGTATATGCCTAATTAGTAGTTTATTTGTTAAGTTAGTATAAGGAGTTTTATACTAGAATAAACATATTTTTATTTCTGAATGAGGGCCAATATGTGCCCATAAGATCTGAATGCAACTACTCATTATTCAGGGATCACAACTTACAAAAGTTAGGGTTGTGAGTGTGTCATGGAAATTAATTTTGGCAACATATTTAGGAAGACAAATTTACTCTTAATCATGTTTCATATGAGATGTTGGTTGTATCCCAGACAAAAAATACTATCTCCATAATATTGTCCTCATGGGTAGTACTGAGAATTTCAGAGCACTCGATTTCCAGAATAAATAAAAGAGACAGATCTAAACGACCAAATAATCAAAGGTCAACATTCTTTAGTTGGGACAACAATGTTAGTACTCAAACCTCTTTCCTTTTTATTAAAGAAAACTGCATAAAGTACATCCAACTTTTTTTTATTGTTTGTTAAAATGTGAGAGTGTTTCTTCAGAACTTTTATCTGTGACAATTAAGCTACTTTTGTGATAATGATTTATATCCAATAATAAAAAATGGCATTTTACTGCACAAGGCTCCCATAACTGATGAATGGAAAGTTGTCGACAATTTTATCCTTATTTTTTAGGAGAATGTTTCTAAACAACCATATATTCTTTAGATGCAAGGGAAGTCTTACTATCATACCAAATGACTTCTACCCAAAGATACTGATAAAGACATTATCTCATCAAAACAATCAAACTTTTAGCAATTTTATCATTATTTAGCCTTACTTTGAATTTCTGCAATCCTTAAATTCTAGAAATGGGAGATATTTAGGCTGAAAGAAGCCAAAGGCTTGTCGATTCTCACAAAAAGCTACCTCAATAACTGATTATAATTAATTAGAAGGTGTATTTTTCATCTTCTGCACTAGAATAACTTCCATCTGCCAATTACAAATAGATTTATAAATTGTCACCCAAAGGATTTAAGTGCCGCAAAATGAAAGTTTAGAAAAGCATTCTAAATTTAGGCCTAACCATATGGAGGCAAAGATTACAAAGTTATCTTAGGTGGTGATAAAAAATGCCTAAATTGCTCAACTGCAAGGTTATATAAATTTAAGGATAATCACATACATACTGCAAAAATATATTATATATAGTTATACATTAATTTGCTGATCAATTAGCCTCTTGGTAATATTTCAATGAGATTAGGCAGCGGTTACAGTCGTTAATTAAAAATTTTTTAAGTTACCACAGTGCAAGTGCATTAGTATTTAGGAGCCTGATTAGAGGTCAAATCAATGTAGGCCTGCAGAATGGAGGTTACCTGGAAGGAATTTTCTGATGCAGCAGTATGAACATGCCAACTCTTAGATTCTTAGGTCCCAGCCTAAATTTACTCCAGAATGAGTACATGAAAAATGCCGATCACCTCAAAAGCTTTAACTATTAGAGATCAATGAACCATCCTTTTCTATTCATAGCTGGCTTTCATTATCTCCAACCTGAGTTAATAAAACAATAATTACTGTGAAAGCTGAATAATTAGAGTAAAGAACTTTAAAAGTTTGTACTCCAACATGGTTTAAACTTATTCTATTAGAACTTAGAAGACGAACAATTACTAGAGGAGATTATCTCTGTATACATTGTAACAATAATAAGAGAGCTCCATGTAATAATGTAGACGTATATGGAATGGATCTATAGAGTGTAGATAACAAACCAGTTATACAGATGTAAACATAAACTACATGTGATCATTAATGCTCTTGTATCAAGGTTTTATGAGATGTGCATAAGGTACCTACAGATCATGACCTGTCTGGGGTTCCAACTAAAACCAGAGACTAATAAATGGTCCTGCAACTATTTGCTCAACTGGGACCCAGAACTGAACAACCATCAGGTGTCAATTAACAATTCGCCATCTCAGTCTAAGATGCTACAACATCCTAAATTAAGCCATTTAGAAACATTGCATAAACAGCAGGATTTCTATGGTTCAGTACATATTCCATACCTTAAAAAACACATTTGTCTAAAGACATCGAGATAATCCATTTTCCTTGTGAGAATAGACAACAAAACAAAGATAAAATATGAAAACAAATATCAACTTAGACATCAACTCCAAGAAAGAATGAGGATTGATGAGCACACTTGGGCCTTCTGACTAATATTTGGGTTTACTCTGGGCCATTTGGAGGAACTCGCCCCATATTGAGCAACCAATATTAGCTAATGACCTGATAGTGTCGAGAAAGAAAAAAAATGGAACAAAATTTAAAGAATAAAACACTCAATACCATGATACACTTCGATGGTTTGATTGTAACTGTAGTGCAGAGTTCTATATGAATAATCATAGCATTGACTGTATAAGCCACAGAACATTTTTTATATACGAGAACACAATAAATCTCAACTATTTGATTGCAGATAGATGATAGGACATAATCCTTGAATACCAAGCAAGACATTTCCTCATGGAACATTCTTCCTTGTTTCATTGGATAGTTTAGTATGATAAATGACAGATAAATACACCAAGATATCCTATCAAGAACAGCCAATTGTAATAACTACGAAAATTTTCAATTTTCCTTCAAGAATAGTGATAAACTGTGATGAGGCATTATTAAGCTACCATGCAGAAAATAGTATTCAGTTTCAACATGGCCATAATTTTTAAGGGACAACTATGAAATTTCCGAACTTCCTTGAAAGATCCTTAACATGCTTGCAATAGGATTCAGTTCAGAATTGCACAAAATAACTGAGCGAACTATCACTTACATATAATATGGGAGAATTCCATATTGTTGTAAATTTTTCCTTTTGATAACAATTCAACATTCTACAATCTGTATCTTCAAGCATTTGTTTGACTTCTATTGAAAATGTCCAAAATGATGTCTTACCCTTCTCAGAGAGCAAAATAGAAATGTGTACCTGAAAGATTACTGTCTGTGGGGTTCTGCATGCTTTTCCACAGTTCCATCCTTCAAAACACTGATGCAGAAATCTCCTCGATGTGGAGAAGAACCTAGCATGGTTGCTCATTTATAGAATAAGCATATGAAGCAATGATTCTAACATTCCTCTCATGATGATGATACCTATTTCGCACCTTATGACGTTTAATAAGCTCAGTTGACATCAATAAAACACCTAAATCCTTAGCGCTTCTTTACACTTTTCAGCCACGCAAATCAAAAGCTATTTACGTAACTGCATTTGGAGAAGCAGCACACCATATGAAATTCTAGGAAATATCAAGGCAAAACCAACGCCTTCTCCCGAGACTACTCTGGAAAGTGAAAAGAGTATTTAAATTGTTCCTTCATACCAGTTTTAAGTCGGTAGTGGAAGTCAATATCACTACCACATCCTTTGTAAGATATATACCATGTTGCTTTCTATTTAGAGGATTTCACATAATTCCTACAATGTGATTGGTCATAGATATTGGAGGACAGTTGTTGATCACATTTTATAATATGGTAGACCAAAGTATAAATTAATAATTGATTGTGTACACGACCTTTATTGCTCTTCATGACAAATCATATTGCAGTTATTCTCAGAATAAATTAACCGAGTCTTATGTGCTTATACAGCAGAAAATAATGTCACAGCACCAACACAGATGAGTAACTATAACATAATTTGGTAGCGAAAAAACTTAAACCATTGATTTATCTCATGGTAAAGAATAATCACACAAATTTTACAGAAAGAAATGATTACATTTGAGAAACTAGTCTCACCATAAGTCAGGAGAAATGTATGCCGGCCTGGTTAAACATTGAGAGCAAATACAAGAAGTCAACTTGTGTTAGCTTTGAAGCTCTTTTCTTCTCAAAATCCCCCTGCATCAACACCCCCAGCGCCTTTTCCTTGAAATCAGATTGCTCACTTTGTTCTACCATATCCACATCCTCTACCTCCATCTCTTCAGCGTCCTTTCCATCATCTGACTCCATGCTTAGATCCCCGATCATATCCGCGAGAACTGATACATCATCTGAAGTAATACTGTCCTCCTCCATTTCTCCTATTTGGGACAGTTTTAAAGCTTGCAGTGTTTTAAAGTTCTTTTCAAGCAGAGAAAGGACAGTCTTTTGTCTAAAGATTGATCCCAAGGTCTTGTTTTTCCGGTTAAAACAAAGACGCACTAGTCCATCCCATTCCTTGAAGCTAACAGGTGGAAGTGATTTCCTTGGCTCAACTCGTATGACAGAAGAATCTACCTTAGGTGGTGGCTTGAAATTGTTGCGGCCCACTTTAAGGACATGGGAGACATGAGCAAGGAGTTGAGTGTTCACTGACAGCCGGCAGTAGAGATTGTCACCGGGGTTTGCAACCAGTCTCATTGCAAACTCACGCTGAAACATTATAATAGCACATCTGAAGGCTGGACGATGGGACAAGAGCTTAAATGTAAGGGGGGAGGATATCTGGTAGGGAATGTTTGCAACACAAACATCAAAATAGGGAAGTTCACACTTGAGGACATCTCCTTGAATGACCTGAAAGATTTAGATTTCAAGAAACAAAAAATATCAAAATTAAATCAGTGTCAACCGGCAAGAATTGAAGATAAAATGTTGAAGAAATAACGTGAACTCTTTCAAATGACAAGCAAAACGGTCTTATTGCATCAAAATTTGGCATAGCCTTACTGCGCTCCCTAAGTTTTGTTCTAGACCAAGAATTGTATTCTTCACGATCGTCATACTATTACAATTACTAGGATTGTATTCTAATACTATAATCTAACAAACAAACATCTAAATTTACAAATATGAGCAGTAAATCTTTAGTTTTGAACAAAAATGAAACAATTCTAAAATACAATCAAACTATGCAAGTAGTATTGAGAAAATCTGCCTCCTTGTAACCGAATTCGAATAACACAAAACCACCACAAACCATCAGATCAAAATCGAAACATCGAACCAACAGAAGAAAAACAAACCTTGAGACGGCCGGAAATATCAAGGCACTGGAACCGTCGGTCGATCTCAAGCACCATGCGAGGATCGATCTCGATAGCGACAACAGATTTGGCGACCTCGAGGAGCTTCTTGGTGAGGTTTCCGGTGCCGGGTCCGATCTCGAGGACGACATCGGTGGGCTTAATGCCGGATTTCTCGACGATGGTCTCGACCATGGTGGGGTTCTTCAAGATGTGCTGCCCTTTGGATTTATCGAAGGGGACTCCTTGACAGTGTTGGTGCTTCTGGTGGTAGTAACGCTTCTTATGGATCTTTCCTCCCGCCATGACCGGAGCTCTGCTCTTCTGCTCCTCCTCCTCCTCCGTGGGGTAGGGTTTAAGGTTAGGGTTTTATAAATCATATTAAGGGTTTAAACTGTATCCAAATTATTTGATACCGAGTCTGCTCCGAACTCACTCAGATATTATTTTTTTAATATATATATATATATATATATATATATATATATATATATACATACATATAATAAATAGGTTGAATTCTATATTTTCATATAACAACTGCTTTTTAATAAAATTGTGGTTAACTTTATACATTTTTTATTATTTACAAATGAGTCCTATAATTTAACAAATATATATATATATAATATATTAGTTTGAATTTGAATAATACTGTGAGAATATTCTAAGTAGAGATATTTTATTTCTAAAATAACTAAAATACCTTTAGT
The DNA here is from genome assembly GCF_019914945.1 of Typha latifolia. Lineage (NCBI taxonomy): Eukaryota > Viridiplantae > Streptophyta > Magnoliopsida > Poales > Typhaceae > Typha > Typha latifolia. Next base: position 2,012,843 of record NC_133093.1, read on the forward strand.
ATGACTTAGTTGATGTATTTTTATAATTTTCTTAGTCTAATTAATTTAATTCAAAATTTTAGTTTAAGTTAAACTAACAAAATTAACAGTAAGATGTTTTAGTACACATATTCGTCAAATTATAGAACTCGACTTGTAAATAGTAAAATTGCAGAATATAAATTATAATTTTATTAAAAGTTATATGCAATTTTTTTTTAAAAAAAGAAGAGAGAGGAAAGAGGAAAGAAGGATGAGAAAAGAAGTAGCCGTCCCCTAGGCTAAGAAAGGGGAGGGAAGGAAGACAACAATGGCGAGAAGAGCCCTTCAAAAGAGCGAAGAAAGATGCAACTGAAACCCTAGCAAAACTGAGGCGTTTGTTAGAACAATTTGGTGGCAATTAGATTGAAACAAATCTAAGTTTAAGTAAACAAGAAAATGTATGCCCTATGCAATCCATTTAATAAATAAGTGATATTAAGGCCATGTTTTCATGTCAAATAAACCTTAATAAAGAGAAAGATATATTAGTATACTAAGTAAACAATAGTTTATCTTAATACTATTTTACTAATATTTACTTCTCTCACCTCTCTTCTTTTATCTAATATTTTATGTTTTACTAATTACTAATTTCTCCTTAAAAAAACATCACTTGAATCAACTACGGTTACGATCTCTCTCTCTCTACTCTCTCTTCTATCTAATCTCTTCGATTTCCTCATCCATCCATTCTAAATTATATTTTAGTCATTTTTTAAAACATCTCTATTTTTTATGCCACAACAAGTATAATAATAATTATACTACTATACCAATCATAAGTATAGCAGTATAAGCAGTGTTATGCATGTTTAAGAAGTAAACATACCTAAATTAGCTTAAAAGTTATTCCGCAACCAAACGCCACCTAAGGCTTAGTACTAAACATTTTAAATAAATTATGAGTTAAATAAGTTAGATATGTTAAGTGAGGTCAGGTTTTCTATTTAAAAAGAAAGAAATTTGCATATAACACTCTGTTTCATAATGTAATTATGGCTTACACTCTATATTTTTCACTATTTACAAATCGAGCCATATAATTTAGCAAATATATACAAAAAAACATCATAGTTTAGATTTGAACTACTATTATGAGAATATTTCCTTAAATAAAAAAAATTATTTTTAAAATAATTACAATGCCCTTAATTTTAAAATGACTTAAATGCCCTTAGTATGACTTGGTTAAGAATATTTTCAAAATTTTTTTGTTAACTTAATTATTTGATTAAGTTACTAACTGATCTAACAGCAAGTTATTTTCTACATATATTCACTAAATTATAGAGCTCGATTTATAAATAATAAAATATAAGGTGTAAACCATAATTTCATTAAAAGAAATAGAAATTAGGAGTTAATAGTAGTTAAAAAAAATAATTTTAATATTTTTAATATAATATAATTTTAATATTTTTAATTAAAAAATAATTTAAAATAATTTCTAAAACTATTGAATATTAGTCTTATTATAAAGATATCTATAAGAAATTTCTAACCATATATTTTTTATTAAAAAATAATAATATTAAAAAGACTTATTAAGTGATTTAAAAAATATATATATATATATATATTATATTAATTGAATAATAAATATAGAGCCCGAGTGCACCGGGCTCTTGGCTCTATATTTTAAGCTTTTGGGCTCTAGAGCCCTCCCTTGGAGATGCTCTAAAACTTAAAATAAGAGAAGTGATCTTAGGATTTACACTCTGTTTGGACGAAGAGAGAAAAGTATGAGGAGAAAAGAAGAGAATTTCTTTATACTATTTTGTTTATAGGGTGTTTAGTTGCTAAAAAGAGGAAAAAAATATTCACTTTTAAAAACTTTTATATGATATTTAGTTGTAAAACATAAATTAAAAAATAACTTCCTTTGCTATCAAGAAAAAAGAATAGTTTTTCATTTTATTTTTTGACTTCTTTTCTTAAAAGAGATGAGGCGCTTTATTAAAATAAAGCATTTTATTTTTTAGCAATTAAATACATTTTTAAGGAGAGAAAAGAACATACATATTTATTAAAATAAACTAATATAAGCTATAAGATCCACAAAATTATTCTTTAAGATAAATAAGTTTTAATAAAGAAATTAAAAAGTAACATATACAAATTATAAATCCGGTATAAACTATAAATTCTATTATTTAAGACTTATTTTTTTTAATTTTATTTAATAAATTTTAAAATAAGGACATACTTAAAATATTAAATTATAAAAAGAGTGCGTTGCTTTTATAATATATATTACTTTCTCTTCTCGTGCGTCCATTACATTAGTGTTTTGATAACCCACTAAATTTAAAAAATTTAAAAAACTTAAAAGGCCTTATTTGCTTTGAGTTTAAAAATCTCATGAACTAATTTAGTAACTAAATAATTTTTATTTTTTTATATCTAATTAAATTTACTCTTAAAAAAAATCACGACTAAAAAATAAGACTAATCAAATAAAGCCAAAAAAAAAATTTCTACCTTAACTTAGCGGAAAATAAAGCTCTGCTATAATATACTGAGTATCCATAGAGCGACTCCATTAGACGCACACAGCGTGGCACGATGGATCGAAACTCTTCAACGGTCGTCGGCGACACGATCCGTCGTGCCGCGCAGTGTCCGTCCAACACCATTCACTCTCTCTCTCTCTCTCTCCAAACACGATAGTGAGAGTAGAATAGTAGTAGAAATGGGCTCGATCATGAGAAGATGTCCTTAAAAGGCTTAATATTCACACAAGAAGAAGCTGAGGCTGAGGCTGAGGCTGAGGTTATAACTTATAAGGCTTCAGGGCGATAGGATTACGATCTCGTCTAGAGGCGGTGCACCTCCCAGAAGAACATACTGCGAGTTCCACAGTCGTGCACGTGGCGCAATCTCGGCCCTCTGTTGGCCATCACGTGGTAAATCATAGGGCGCCCCTGTCCCAGCGATGCATGGGAAGGGTGACGTGGTGGAATCGGCGCCGTATGTGCAAACACCTGCCCTTTCGCACTGGCCAAGGGGCCGAGGGGCCCGGCGTGGGACGTGTGGGATGTGGACGGCTTGAATCTCGTCACGTAGGCAGCGAGTTAGGGCTTGAGAGTTGGCTACTAATTATTTGTTAAAGTTTTTAAACCAACAGTGGTGTAAAATCTGATTACGGTATAAAAAAGTAAGATTAATGCATGCAAGAAACGATTGGAACTATATGGATAGATAGATATACTTGCGTACGATTAGAGCATTAATTAATCATCGCGGAAGGGAGACGAGGGAGGAGAAAGTACAAGTGGAGTGTTGAAAGCAAACGAAGGTGGCAATGGAAACTCCGGCTGAGTTGTCTCGACGGGAGGCGGCGGATCGACTGGCACCGGCGTAAAGATGAGTGGGGGACTGCTATCTAAAGGCGACGGGGGAACAAATGGTAATAATGGTGGCGGAAGCGTGAAAGGTGGGAAGAAGGGAATTATCGGCGTCGGCGGCGGCGTAGTGTCGACGTCCGGCACGAGCGGTGGAGGGAAGAAGTCGGGTAGAGGTGGTGGCGGCGAGAATGTAGGAAGGAAGGGTGGTAGTGAAATTATAGTTGGTGGCGGCGGCGAGAATGTAGGAAGGATGGGTGGTAGTGGAATTATTATAGTTGGTGGTGGCGAAGGTGGCGGCGAGAATATAGGAAGGAATGGTGGTAGTGGAATTATAGTTGGTGGTGGTGGCGACGAGAAGGTAGGAAGGAAGGGTGGTAGCGGAATTACAGTTGGTGGCGGTGGTGAAGGTGGCGGCGATGGTACGAGAGGTGGTGGCGGAGGATATATTGGTAGAGGTGGTGGTGGACAAGGAGGAGGTGGCGATGGTGGAGGAGGAGGAGGCGGCGGCGGTGGTGGTGGAGGAGGAGGAGGTGGTGGTGGTGATGGTGGTGTTTGAGGTGAAAGAAAAGGTGGCGGTGGTGGTGGTGGACAAGGAGGTGGTGGAGGTGAAAGAAAAGGTGGTGGTGGACAAGGAGGCGGCGGAGCTGAAGGACAAGGTGGTGGTGGAGGTGATGGGGGACGAGGAGGAGGAGGAGGAGGAGGAGGAGGAGGAGGAGGAGGAGGAGGAGGAGGAGGCGGTGGTGATGGTGATGGTAGTGGCGGCGGTGGTGGTGGACAAGGAGGTGGTGGAGGTGAAGGACAAGGTGGTGGTGGAGGTGATGCGACAAAAGGCGGCGGAATAAAAGGTGGATAAGATGGGTATAATGATGGTGGAGGAATAGGTAAGTATGGAGGACAAGGACAAGGCGACGGTATGAAAGGGTTTTCAGGGAAAGGCCACTGTCCGCATATTCCAAAGAGATACTCGAACAATGGATCGCAGGGACGCCTTGCTCTTCTACTCGTTCTATTCCTTCTTCTTCTTAGCTCATCTTCTACTACTCTTTCTTGTGAATTATTGTGGTCAAGATTAGAATGTCTTATTGCTCGGACTTGTATTGTTGTAAAGATTGTAAAGAAAAGAGTGAGGAGGAGGACTATCAGAAGTTTGGAGACCTGTCTGCTTGCCATCGCTACTCTTTGCAATGTAGGAGTAGCAGCAGTACAGGAATTTAGATGTTTCTTATAAGAGAGAGAGAGAGAGAGAGAGACTATGCTTTGTTGGTGCTTGTGCCTTCTTCTTAGATCTGCTGCTCATCGTAAGTGTCATAAATTTCGAAGTGATGAGTGATAAAAGCTTTGCCAATAAGTGGTCCATATATGCCCAAAGATTTCTACGATATTGATGGTGGTGGTGGTGGGTGAGAGTTGGGGGCCGGAGAGATCATTGTAAGGTGTGCCAACTGCAAAAGAATGGAATGCGGTCTCAAAATTATACTAACTCGCGTTTTGCGGCTACTGCAGGGTTTTATCCACTTTTAAGAAACACTAATTACAACCCGTCCATGGCATGGCATGGCACGACTCCTGAGGATGCCAACGGAGGAGTTTTATGTGTTCAGCTGCTTTAGAGGGATATCTTAGATCATTCTCTATATGATTTTCTTCCCATAACTGGTGGAAGCTTGAAGCTCTCGTTCCGATGGCCGCTAAGGTTAGTAAGCCTTAGGATGGATGAAACAAACATGGACGAAATCAGGTTTATATAGAGATTGACCTCTCTATTTGTGTATGAATTATGAAAGCATCTCAATCCTCTACTATAGGACACTTGCCCTTTTGATCCTTTTGGGGAAGAGTGAGGCAAGTGATGGTTAGGAAACTAATCCACAACCATAGCCAAGCTCAGAAGACTTGGAAGAACTCCTCCTGCGAAGACAGATCTAGAGTGAGCATTCTACGAATGCTAGCTCTATTCCAGGAGAGATGTCTAACAAGTATACATCTTTTAGTTTCATGAGCATACATTTATACTACGTAGCCTTATCGAGCTAAGCTATGTTCGAACGATCATTCAAATCAAGTTGATCACAGCTTATTCTAGCTACGTTCGAGCAGCTCGATTATTTTGACAAACCTAGCTCATACATGGTGAGCATCTAGTAGCAGATTCACAAGACTATTTGGTCGATGAAATACCCTGTACTAATATAGTTCATCACAAACTCTATAGAATCCGATGGTCAAACAATGACGCAGATAGGTTGCTCAAGTTCTCAGTCCCGGCTTCCCCAGTTCAAATCACTGACAAATAATTCAATAAACACTATAAATTTCTCTCTCCTAATCCAACGGTTCAAATTAAATAATAGTAAGTAAAATTTACTAAAATTAATCGGAGGTATTGGTCATATTAACCATAAGTACCTGTCATTCTTTTAATTTGTAGGAGTATATTAGTTGGCACTCCTTTGGCCAGTCAGAAAATAAAAAAATTCATTAACACCCTCACTTTTTTTTTCATGTTTTCTAGTTTACGTCCTAAATTTTTACTATTTACAATTTGGTCCCTACCTTTTTAGGAACAAAAGAGGTCCTACTGTCAGATTTGTTTGGTACAACGTAAACTTATTCTGATTTACACCCCCTATTTTCAAGTCATATATGTAAATTAACTTATATACCCTTTAATTTATCAATGAATGAATTTTCTTTAATAAATAATTGGTTTGTATCGAATCATTCCTCCCCTATTAATACATGAAAGCACGACATGGGAACCAATCAAAGCTTGGTCAACAAACACAAGTTTTAAGATTTTTCACATGCAAATGCTTAAAACTAGCAATTTTCAATTCTCATAGTACTAGAGTTTTATATACTTAAACTTAGATCCAGAAGTTGACCAAAGAGAGATCTTTAAGGCATCATTGTTCACTGAATGAAAGAGGTTCCTTTCAAATTTCAGAGTGCATTATGTATAATAGATTTGCTCAAGAATAAATTGCAGCAAAGTAAAAGATAGAAAGAGAATCCCAAATTTTCATTGTAATAAGTAATAACCGAGACGAATTCGAGAAAATGAACTTCTACGGGGGAAAAATATTGCTTCTGAAAAAGTTTTGACGTAAACATACATAGCTAACTACCCTTGAATCATAACAACTCAAAGGAGAAATTATTTTGTAGCAAGTATCATATGGCAAAAGTGAACTAAGAATTAATAAAACAAGTTATACTCACTAGTATCTTCCAACATTGTTTCCGGTTCAGAAATGCTCCTTGTTGCAGTGGTACCTCAATCAAGCTTCACTGAGGAGAAGAGGTAGTGAACGAAGCAGAAGGAAGAAATGAATCCAACAGTGCCAGTCGCAAGCATAATGGCCAGAGCCATGAAGAGTGAGTAGCCAAGATAGAGAATAGCTGACACTGGTCCACTCAAACTCTTGAGATCAAACACAAGATAGTTGATAGAGTACAAGAAGATGTATATGGCCACAGACCCAGATGAGAAGAAGGCTTTCCACCACCACCTCCAATCCTCAACACAGAGGTGCATGTAAGTGAGAACCAGCGAAACCTCAGCGCAGACAACAACGAGAAGGATCAACACGATAAAGAGGAAGCCGAAGACATAGTAGACGCGGCCCATCCACAAGCTAGACATGATAAAGAAGAGCTCAATGAAGAGAGTTCCGAATGGTAGAGTGCCGGCACTGAGAACCAGCAACCAAGATGGGTATTTCTGCACCGGGATTTCGCGGGGAATTTGGTTTGTTCTAACAGGGTACTCAATGTGAGGTGCCTTAGCACCAAGTAATCCGCCCACAAGTGTAAGGGGCACAGAGATGCAGAACCAAAGCAGAAGCAGCACAATGAACAGAGTAAAGGGAATGGCCCCTGTGCTCTGGCTATGCCAGAGAAGGAAATTTAGAGTAGTCAAGATCAGAAAGGCTATACCGGGGAAGAAGCACGCGACACGCCAAGCAACCGTCTTCCAACCGGAAGAATCCCCACACCTCAAAGTCTTCCAAATCCTCACCGCGGCATAACCGGCCACGCTACCGAGAAGCATATAGAAGAACAGCATCCCAGTAACAAGGGTCCCCCTTGACGCTGGCGACATGAAGCCAAGCGCGGCAAATAAGATGGTCACAATTGCCATGCAAAGAATCTGCACCCCGTCCCCGATCAAAACGCAAAGCAGCACTGGATTGGCCGGTATGCGGAAGACATCTCCGACGACAAGCTTCCATCCTGAGAGCTCCTCATTCATCTGAGCCTGCGCCTCCTTATCAAACTCCTCATACCGCGTCAAATCCCGCCGCACCGTCCTCAGCAATATCACGAGCACAATGCCGGCAAGAAAAGCTATGACCATAAGCGAATTGAGTATAGAGAACCAGTGAACCTTCGCCCCCTCCATCTTCAAATACACGTCCCACCGCGACGGCCACTTGATGTCGCTCTCAACAAACTCCACGTCGTACGTGAAGACAACGGGCTGGTTCTCCTTCAGCGCCATCGAAACGATGGTAGGATCACATTCGATTCTTTTAGGCATTTCATCAAACATCCTGAGGCCCTTCGCCGCCGCCACATCGTGCCGCACACTACACGGCACGACCTCGAACCCGACCACCATGTACCCCTTCTGTGCCGCCTTCCCCGGAGGGATCGTCTCGGAGTCTCCGAACGCCATCACAGCGACCATGTTGGTCTCTTCATACTCGTGAACTAAAACACGAAACTTGAGGTGGTTAAAGATGTAGTACTCATCCCCGAGGTGAGCCCCAAGTGGGTATCCGGTCGATTTGAGCCCAGAGGCATTGCCTTTATTCGAATATCGAATCGCCGGGAGGTTCTCGAGGAGGAGATTGACCTGGTACTCCTCGTCAATGCGCTTCTTGAAGAGATCCAAATCCTGGGCGGTGAACGGATTGGAACGGCAAAGGAAGAGGGAGGAGTCGTTGGAGAGCATGTGGAACTGGTACGGGGAGTTCTCGATGCGGTCACCCATGAGGAGCTCCCCGAGGTTCTCGGCGCTCTGCGTGATGCCATCGGGAGGGAGGCAGAAGGGGAGGGTGTAGTAGTTGAAAGGGATCTCGGTTTCGACGGAGGTGAGGGAGTTGACTTTGGCGAAGAAGGGGTCGTTAGGGAGGTGCTTGTGGGGGTAGCTTCCGGGGAGGTAGAAGGAATGGGTGGGCAAAGGGAGGAGGAGTTGGAGAACGAGGAAGGAGAGGAAGACCAAGATGGGTTTTTGATGTAAGGAAGACATGGATGGGGTTTTGGAGGGACAGACCAAGACGAGGAAATGGTGAGATCTTTCGGTGGTTGTTTGGTTGGATTTAGAAGGGTTTGAGACTGTTCATGGTGGGGAATTGGAGAGGTGGAGAGGTGGAGAGGAGAGGAGTTGAGGAGAGGAAGAAGGTGAGAAGCCAACGAAGGAGAGGAGGGATTTTATAATATTAAATCTCTCTCTCTCTCTCTCTCTCTCTCTCTCTCTCTCTCTCTCTCTCTCTCTCTCTCTCATCTCTATGTAATGTAGTTGACTCGTTGTTAGATTCTTGAGAAACTTGAGAATTGAGATTGATGTGAGGGAATGAGTTGGGCCAAAGAGAAACACCACTAGGAGAGTAAGGTCTGCTTGAGTGCACCCCACGTTTAATAATTGAATTGAATATAAAATTGAAAGTAATTTATTTTTGGGTAAATTACAAATTGCCTCCTGTAGATATACTAAAAATTAAAAGAAATTTATTTGTATCACTTTGTCCGTATTATTTTACTAAAGTAAAACCGTTAATTTTTTTGTCAATCCAAACTAACCTAGAATGTATAGATTGCCGTACTTGTATTTATAATATGATTGAAAGAAAAAGAAAGTGATATTAGTAATCTCATTGTTTGATTAAATATGAATTTTTTACTCATATTTATAATATGATTGAAATTTTTTGTTTTGGGAGGTACATTTTGTTAGTTAGATATTAACTAAGATTGGTGCTTATAATCTTAGATTGAAGAAGATAAAAGATGTTAAAAATGCAAAGAAGGGTAATTCTGACATTTTATGATGAGAAAGTTCCCTCTAATACTTTTAAAAAATTTCTTTTGTACTTTTCTCTCTTATTTTGGATGAAAATGTTAGTGATTTTATATTAGTTTAAAGGCAAAATAATATCAAATAAAAATAGTATTTTACAAATCACATGTTACCTATTTTATAATTCACACTCTGTCTTTCACCATTTTGTAATCCGACCCCTCATCTTTCTCTATAATTCTCGTTTAACACCTCGACGTTAATTTGCCTAATCGATATCGTCCAAATTAGAAGAAGCATGTGTAGTTTAGGTATTTAAAAATTATTTCATATATTATAACAAAATATTCTTTTACTGATACTATTTAAATTAACGAAAAGTGTTAAACAAAATAAAGATCAGGTTACAAAAATCTCAAAGACGAAATATAATTACAAAATAGATAAAATATAAAGTATGATTTATAAAATTTCCAAATAAAAATTCAAAGAAAGAGTTTAATTTTAGACATATAGGCACTCTTTGTAATTTCAATCACATGAGTTTTCGAAATTGGCAACTTTGAAAACAGTTTTGTTTAATGGAGATTGCTAAGCTTTCAAATAACAACCACCAGCTAAAAGATCCTCACCATGAAGTAACAAATTTATTATTTTCTCATGACAATGAGTCTAACTAGAAGTAGCTATAAAGATCGAGAAAAATATTAACAAACTATCATAAATCATTACTTTATAATACATTCGACCGATACCTTGTCCAATCTTTTCCAAACCCAGGATAAATCCCATTTTGACGGTCATCCTGGATCCAAACCACTTTGTTGTCTATCAAAACCTTCTAAACTTGCCTCCACTTGTTTAGTGTGGCTTTTATTACCAGCAAGTTGAACACCCAATCCTAGTGACCTGGGACGTATAAGAGCTTTTATGGGATGAACTATTCCTCGGCCATCTTTTCCTAGGCCACCACCTTCAACAAAACCCATCTTAGCCATCACTCTTGAACCAAGTTCTCTAGTATGCATCTCAAAAGCACCAAGCTTTGAAGAGTTCTTCTCATCAACTTTCTCGGATGCGATCGTTCCAGTTGAATCTGCAGCCTGTGTGCCGGTTGCAAAATCAAGTTTCATGGTGCCACAGGAGATGAAAGAGACTGGACGTTTAGCATATGACACATAGTTGTTCTGGTTTCGCTCGTCGCTCTTCTTACCACTTGCTTCACAGTTCTTCATTAACTTCTCTGGAGCACATACACATCTTGCTTGACTGCAAAGTTTTCCCTGGTGAGCAAGATCGACCACAAGGTGAGCATTTGTGATATTTGATGCCAAGAGCTGAAATTCCTAAGAAACTTTGTATATCAGCAAAAAAAGAGAAAATGTTTGTTGACACTTTACATAAAGTAGATTAAAACTTCTTAATTATAATCTGATTGAATCTATCTGCCAGTATATTACACCAATTGGGATCAGTCAAACAAAACAAGGAGCAGAGTAAGCAACTATAGGTGCTTCGAGGTAACTTCACAAGGTGTTCTACCTTACAAAAAAGATGGAACTCAAATAATAGTGTGTATTTCTAGAAATCGGCGAAATGTTGTCTGAAGAAACCAAAACTCACACTTTACCAAGAACACCAGTCTAAAGGGAAAAAATAACTGAAAATTGACAGTCTCAAGTAGTTAACCGGCTGTATGAAGACTCCATTGATGCAATTCTCATATCCAAAAAAGAACAGTATAAGCTACATTAAAAATCTAATAATCTGCCACAATTAATCAACCATTTAGTATTATGACGAAGCCTAGTCAAAAATCAATGAGTGTGATAGACTAACTCATAAGATCTGACATCAACTTATGATTTGTTCAGCTACCACATTACTGAGAAACATTACACCTTTCAACGAACAGGCCACATACAACTGGAGTATTTTTGTAACGAAACTGACTATTTGGGCTTCTGTCCGAAAAAAAAAGAAAGAAAAAAGCCAAAGCTCCTTCAGGACTCAAATGTCATGACACTCTCTGTGCATGGTAGGGAAAAGAAAGATAAAGAAGCAAGAAAGTGGCAGATTTGAGGACATAAAATTCAGTATATAGTTCATCGGGAAAAACAAATGAAGATAAAGGAAGACCAATGTAGTATAAGTAGGAGATCATTACCACTTCAAATCGCATTCTTGCAAGTGAAGATGGTAAGTGTGTTTCTCAGTTCTTGCTGCAGTTACAAATCTGAAAGAAGTATCTATTATTCTAGAACTCATTATTCTGGCCAATTCAAGTTGTCCAGAAAAAGCATATGCACAAACAAATAGCCCTCATTCTTTCTGATGGCCAAAATATGGCAAGTTTCAAAAGCATTAAAGAAGTGTATTCCTTCTTCAAAGTTTGATCCGACGCCTCCAAGCTCTTTCAAGTATAAGGCGGAAAGCAGAACAGAGATCCATAGAGCAGTCCAATATTAAAGATTCAAATTAAAAAGAATGACTTGTTAGTACAAAGTTTCCAATATATAGGGAAATGCTGAACAGTACTGAACTTCAATATAATTCAACCTCGACAAGCATTAACCCTTCCTTTTTTTTGTTTCCCTCCCCCCTCTAGAGCTTCATACATATACAAAATCATCTTCTTACCATCCATTATGTTGTTTCAGGCACTATATATCATAAAAGCCATGTATTCCTCCAATACTCATTAATCACTATGTTTCGACTTTCAACTATACTTCTTATTTACAAACTTAGCCATAGCAGTTCATGATACACATAGATCAACCAGATTTACCTGATACTGATGTAAAGTGTCCCCACAACCTACTTCAACGTAAGTTTGGATTCATTTTCTGGGTCATTGACTTATTTCTACTATTTAAAAAAGTTTTTGACCCGAGATAAGAGAAAGTAGAAACAAAAAGAAGAATAAATAGAAGATTCAGTGAGCAATTTATGCTGACAAATGAAATAGAGAAAAACCAGAAATTTGATATATCAAATAAGATTTAGCTAGATTAATCTGTAACAACGTATAATAATCAGAAAAGGCCCTCAATAAACTTTGAAATTTAATATATATTTCTGTTATTTTCAATCTTCTGTTGATCATAAATGTTTTAAAGAAAGAAAGAAATTGTTTTAAACCACAAAGAGTATTTTAAGCTGCTAATTGACAAGTATATTCTAAAACATCCTCATGCATTCCAAATCAGTTAATTAATTGATAAACAACTATGACATACACATCTAGATCTAACCTGTATATAAAAATAAAGTAAATAAGTGGTTCTACTAGTGACTCATGACTTATTTTATTGATGAAACTTATAGTATCATGGTACTTGAGCTAAGCTGCCCAAATACATTTTTAGAACTCATTTGGCATTGTTACCTTTTCCTGCATGAACCTTGGCAGCGACTTCGTAGATTATAAACTGATTTTATTCGTGGCACCTAGAGAAGCAAAAGAAATGATGATAAGACAACTTGATCGAATAGACATGCAGCCACAATACAAATAACTCTTCACTAAAAAAAGTCCACATTTGTGAAATTTGTAAACTGAGATGACGATCTTAAGAATCTGACAATATTCCACATTTATTGAGTTAATTAATTAGTACATCAATTACTATTTTAATATGTAGAGAAAGGCACCCCAACAACTACTAAACAATAATGACTGAAGTCCTGAAAGCAACTTGAAACAAGCATGACAAAGAATTTTTGCCTTACTTTATATTTTGAAGCCATAGAAATTTAGTTTTGTGTGCTCACATAGAATTGCCAAGTTATCCACCACCTAAATTACATCTCCAGGTTTTTGTGGGGCCATGAAAAATTGTATGGTCAGTCAAATGGTGCCAAAAACAATGAGGGCAATTACAATTGGAGGTCCATGGAAATTAGATGCTACAGTTCAATATTCCAAAAGGTGGTCCTATAAGCCACTATACAGCCCATATAATAGTAATTGAGTGCATAAGAAGCCACACAGGAAATCTCTTTGGGCTTTCCTAAGAATATTATCCCGGTGATGAATCTTAAGTGTAATATGCTTCCAAAACCTATATTACATATTATTAATTGCTTATAATTTTAGTATCAATAAGACAAACAATAGACTATATTATGGTTGGGATGAAGGGATCAACCAATCAACAGCAAAATGTTGCTTAAATCAGGACATAAAAATTACATTTTCAAATAATCCGCCATGAGTATGGCTCTGCTGAAAGAATATGGAACACCATTTTAATCATAGTAAGAGTTCAAAATAGAGTATAGCCACTGTAAAAGAATATGTAAGCCAAAGAACCAACACGGGAACAACCATACGAAAACATTGAATGAAAATTGGACAACATAACAACCTTATTCATCAACATCTACCTCAACTTCTACAAATAAAGACCAAGTTTTCTAAATTCTAAAATAAAAATTAAATTGCTTGGGCAACTGCACTAATTCAACGCTCCACAAACTGCAATGCATTCAACTAAGCATGTAATGTTAATAATACAGAATATTTTGTCAAAGCATTTTGTCCAGGTAAACATGTTCCAAATATTAAAAGACCGGAAAAGAAAAACAAAATCTAGACTCATTTTTCTTCGTTTTAATTGTAGCAATTTAACCCAAAGCAAAATCTGAACCCAAACGTAATATATTTCAGCATATAAAATAACTGAAGTAGCCCAAAACAACTGCCCAAAGTAAAGCTGACAATGTAGGTTGTTATACGGAGCAGTAAATAATGGACCAGCTTATAAAGGCAACGGAAAGAGCAAGTCAAACTAGCACAAGGGAAGAGAAAGGTTTTGAAACTGGAAATATCACACTTCAAACTTTATTATAATTTAAATAAATCAAATCTGGTCTCTCACAGGTATCAGGTGATGAAATTAGAAATAACAGTTGTTTCTTCCGACACGTTACGTCCATATAATTCAGGATAAACGACAAAAGTATAGAAAGATAGTCCTACAATGACCGAGTAAGAAAGACCTTCTTTAAGCCAATTAAAATAGAATATAGAACTTGGAACACGCATAACTAACAGCTTGAGAACTAGACATTTACATCAAATCTTACGTAGTTTCTCTAGTGCTGCCGACAATTTACTGTGCTTAGATACTTTTCGTGTTTCTTCTTTTCACCTAAAGCAAATTGGAACATTACACAAGTCAAATGAAAGGCCAGCACGTGATGAAATTCAGTGATACAGTTTGTCATAATATACATTAAGGCTAACCTTTGATTAAATTACATATCATTCACTACTATCAAAGAGAATAATCCTGTCTATCCCAGCTGAAATTGAGTCAATCACTTGAACTGGATAATACTCTATGCTTCACATATGTCAGCAAATCAAATAGAATTCTGATAGGATCTGTCCAAAACAGTAAATAAAAAAGCCGATGCGCTCCAGTTTCACCACATTATTTGGTAGACGTCTCTTAATTTTAAAGAAAGTAATCAATTCTCTGGATACAGAGCAATTAGTTAGCTACAGCTCTCTTATTTGTTATTGCCCCTTTCTGACAAAAAAACAGTTCAATTGCTGAACATGGGCAATGAGCTTAAGCCATTTACCATCACCTGCTCCACTACAGAAGTAAGATCTAGCAATTCAGCAATTATCATCAAGGTAACTATCAAGAAAGATGTGGAAGTCTTGAATGTCAATAACAAATATAAAAAAAATGTGACATCTTGGTATAATATGTGAAAGTCAGAGAGAACAAGACAGCGTGGCACACTGGCACAAATCAAGCTCATGACTTGGACTTCACAAATCAAGGACTAGACCTATTGGATCTTTGCATTGTAAAAATATTTTATAATAATTCTAATCGTCAAAGTATTCTAGGTCAAAAGATGACCAGTTCAAAAGTTGTACAGACAATTATTCGTCATTTTAAGTATATATCAGGATTGCAATCTAAATCTGAAGATCTACTACTGATAAATTGCCAACCCATAGCAGTGTCCTTTATGCACTTATAAAAGAAAAGAGAGATACTTGGAAGTTGCTAATACCACGAACATTACCATGCCTACGCCTCTTTCTTCTCCAAGCTTTTCGACGATCCGAGATCAGCAACACACCATCCGATGGCAAGTTACCAGCATCTTCTAAGCTATCCGTTACTTTCCCCACCTCATTCTTCTCCAATTCATCCTTCTCCGAAGAATTTATACTTGCAATCTCTTCCAACTTCTTACCCGATTCATCCAAATTCTCACTCGCCAGCCGCTCGGCGCTCATCAGCTCAACTCTACCACCAACTCCTTCCATGTAATCCTCCGCCACCACGTCGTCGATGTCAGTATTGGAACGGCTCCTCTTCCTCTTCGTACTCTTCGTTTTCTTCGTTATCTTCGTCGACAAAAAATTCCTCAGCTTCCACTAATCAATTTGCAAAGATAAGTCTTCGATCTCGTCCTCTTCCACCTTCCTCTCGCGGTACGAAACCCAAACCCCACAACTCCGAGCAAATTTGGAGACCTAATCACCGGTTCTAAGCGTAGGCGGTGGCGGTGGCGGTGGCGGTGGCGGGAGAGGAGGACGTTATCTTATGACACCTCTTTTATTTTAATAATTTTATATAACTGGCACGGATTTTTTTCTTTATAATTCCCAATTGCGATAAAAAAAAGCAACGAGATTATGTTCTTAATTTGAATGATTACCCGATTTAATTAGACATTAAAAATAGATTAGTGCCTGATGCGGGAAAAGATGGGTTCTCTGTTGAGTGGAACATTAATTTTATTTAATTAATCCTAATTATTCTACCCTCACTAATTTAACACACACTTTTTAAATTTTTTTTATTATTTACGTATGCTCTCTAAACTAAGAAAAATATTTATAAATACCCCTTTAAATTAAAAAAAAAGTTACTATACGAAATTCTAAATTAAAATATTTTTTTTTTTGGATCAGGAGGTGTATATGGTTAAGAAAAATTGAGTGTATGCAGAAAATGGTAATAGTTTAAAATGTCTAATAAAATTATTTCATCACTAATAATAGTAATTTATTAATCTTTAGAGATTATAACAAAATAGCTTGATGATACATAGACAAAATTTCCGCATAAGCTTTTAACACTTAACCTATTTTATATAGCACTATAAATAAAAAAAATATAATATTAAGAAAATTTATAGGAAAGCTTCACAAGAACAAGGAGCCACAAACTCGTTAGGCTAAATGATCGAAAATTACTAACTAATATAGAAAAGAAAACAAACACGTAAATATGCAACAGGAATTAAACAAAAAGAATAAAAAATAAAACGTCCACAAAAGAGACGAAGCTAAATATAATCAACAACATGGTGGTCGGGAGGTGAAAGCAATAGGCAGCAACGAGAAAAAAGCCGACGGATTTATACGCTGGCAAGCTACAAAGCAATGAGCAGGAGAACTTAAAATATCATAATTATTATTAATGTCAAATTATATTTGAACCTCTATAATTTATTTGATTTTTGTTTAACTATATGCTTCAAACTTAAGCGTTTAATCATTAGTATCTTACAATCCTTATAATTTATAATTATATTTAGCTCTTATTATGGTTAATACTCTATTAAATAGGTATTTAATATTTATACTTTCACCCTATATTTTACTTTTATTATTTTAAAATATTCTGAGTTATTTAAGTAGCTAATGACAAAATAGAGAATATTCAATCTCTTTCAAAAAAGATAAAAAAATATAAATAAAGCGTTACCATATATCCATTTTTTGATATTAAGATTAATTCGCTTTTATAATTTTACCCTTCTATTCACTCTCTTGACTTGGAGGAGTATTATGGTCATTATATATATATATATAGTAGAGTTATTTTATCTATATGATAACTCTAGGTTATCTAGATTAATGATGTATTGCTTTATAAACAATAAAAGAAAAATGTACACATAAAGCCCCCGCCCGGCATGTGCATGCCCACGTGCCCACACGGCACGCGCGGTGGACGCGACAGGACGAGTGGGACCCGTCACGCATAGATACTCCTGTGCACATAAAATCATGACATCATCAAATAAAACCTACTAATCTATTCATGATTATATAATCCATCACGAAATAAATCATACTAATAACCAAATAAACCTGTTAACATAAAAATATCCAAGTCCACAATAATATACACTAGACTACTACATAATCTGGCAGGATCCACACAGGCCACAACAAACTATCAAGATACAATTAAAACAACTAATACAAGAGTACACTATGATTCGACCTGTATTATACAAATCATCGTCTAATACAAATGAGTACAAATATCAAATACTAGTACAACTCAATTTCTATATAAACTATCATCTATACCATCTCACATTTATAGCTCACCTCATCATTGCTCTAAAATATCTTCTCAAGATATCTCAAGTCGCTATCACGTACCACATATCTTAGGGGTTAGAAAAGAAATAAGAGAGTCATGAGCAAAAGACTCAGTGAATAGACCTTACTCCGAATCAGTGATGCCAAATAGAGAATAAATCTTGTACTGAATCATATGAATCAGAAAGAACATCATGTCATGAATGAGTATATGAATGTTCCTCAATAATACATAAATGAAAAATAGATAACATATCATGACTGATAAATTGTATAATCCTCGACAATGAATAAACAAATCTCTATGTTATACTATCATCATAACTCTCTCTCAAATATGACATATAATGCATGCCAATCATGACGATATTATGATATCAAATGCAACCATATATGATGTATATTGACTACTCGATAATTAGGTAATCAAATGATAATGAAATCATATGCATTTTTTAACATCTTAGTCATCAATATCAGCTCTATATGTCATCATCACACTAGACCACTGTGCACAGTCCACACCCGGTACCCGGTCTTAACATCATGTCTGAAGGCTCAGAGCATACTCCGCCACCCGCAAGAGTATGTCAAATATAACCATACCCCGCCACCCGCTAGGGTATCAACATCCATCCAGACCGGGTACCCACATAGTTGATAGAAACCTCGTGAGGATAACTCGCCACATATGCCCTAGCGAGCGGCATGTGTCCGAATGTTTGCTGCGCACACAAATAAACGATCTCAGACGTAAGGCCAACAAAATCGCGACTATGTCGAGCGATCAATCATCTCCAGGCATGCCCTAACCCTCGCGCCCACTCGGGTATCTTCACGCTTTCTATCAACTATCTTATCAATCACATTTCATATTTTCCTTCTAAATGACAAATCATATGCATATATCTAGTACGATAATAAGTCAATGTATAACAGGAATTTAGGTGGAATATGAATCAAGAGAAAATGATGCAATGTAGTCTCCAACTGTATCGTCAACACATGCATACTCATGCTAATCTATTACATGCATACTCATGCTACAGATCAACTCGGTATACAATCATAACAGTAGAATCATCTCTAATCATATATATATATATCACCAATGTACTCATATTTCAGATCAGCATAATCAAATGCATGATAAAATATACTCGACTGTAATCATGTTTAGATAAAATCATATAATCATGCTGGAGGCCAAAATATGCATGTACATAATATATAATATAACATATGAGAAAGACGTCTAGGGGATAAAACTACTCATAGTCTGATTAGAAGACCCAATATATGTATCCCTCACGTCCATCGATCAATCATCACAAATCACTAGCAAGGTCTACGGGGTCTCAAATAAGGGGGTTGGGATCTGAAAATGTTTAAGTAATATAAAGTTAGTTATTTATCCAATTACGATCCGTTTGTGTAACATATAATGATTTATTAGGTTTAGAATTTCTTCTTTTATTTTTATTAAATAATTTGATTTACATCATATGTTCAATTATAATAATATTAATATGTTATTATTCTAATTGTAGATTTATTTATAAAATTATAGTTTGCTAATTATATATTAAGTATATAATAGTAAATCTCTTTTGATTAAAAAAATAGTAAAAGAGCTACATGTACAATGATATAATTTAAGATACATGTACACATATTATATATTATACTTTAATTATTTTGTCACAACTATTCTTACTAAACAAATTCATTCTTTTATATCTCTGAATACTTCTGGACATATACTAAGCCTTATAATCACAGCCATAGCACAACAGAAAGAAGTGACGATGAATTTGAATTATCTTACTCGATTCTTTGTCCAAATCCACTTCAGTTCAATCAACCAACTTTATTTTCATTTAGAAATGATGAGAGATATCCAACAATAGAATCAGCAGACATCCAAAGGACATCAAACGAGCAAAATTGATCCTATATCTTACAGTGTGATATGATAAAAAGAAGTCTCTATACAATTAATCAACCACTATCTATAATTAGAACCTTAGATTTAAAAAAAGACTATTTAGTTTACATAAATTATTAAAAATGATTTAAAGACTATCTAATATTATAGTACAATGAAATATTTTATTTTATGTGAGATAAAAAATTATTGATATTATTTTAGCCTCACTTAAAAAATGGGCTACTTTTATCATTTAAATATGCTGATTAACTTTAATAACAATTTATTAGAAATATTTGTTAAAAATTAACCATAATGAAAATTCTGAAAGAGTAAAAAAATTGGTAACAATTCTAATATTTAAAAAAAATATAGTGGTAATTATGATATTTTGAAAAAATTTACTGGAAATTACATAATAAAAGTCTCTTTTGTTTTGTTAGCCGAAGGCACCTCTGATTAGTTTTCCTAAGAAATATATTTACCAAATAGTGAATCAAATAATGCATCATATTTTTTTATTTTAGCAATAGTATTTTTAGATTTACTCATATTTATAATAACAGTAATAATTAATTCTATTTGATATGATATAAAGTAAAAATAAAGGAAAAAATTATTTTAATAGTTTCTGATTTGACTTACATAGATTGATGATAGAGATAATAAATGAATTAAAATAAGAGTTATTTATGCAAAACTAGACTAGGTTATAATAATATGTTTAAAAGAGATATAAGATGAGTGATAAATTATAATAAAATATTTAAGAGAAAATTAGTAATTAGGTTAGTATTATGGTATAAGATATAATTCTGATAAATAATATATATATATATATATTAGAATATTGTTATTTTGTTATTTAGCTATTATTCTAAAATAAAATATTATAGTCTAAAATAAAGAATTGTGATAATAATAGTTTTTATTTGTTATATTTTAGAATAAAGCATTTTTCAATCGGGTGGAGCCAAATTTAAGCTTTCGCTCATATCATATCTTTGCTAGTAACTATTTTGGCCAGTTCATTTTAGTGCTCATAGCTAAAGCGATTGCTCTACCGGAACTGCTGATCGCACTCGCAATCATAGTTTTCCCACCCTATCATTTTCTCTAATTCGCTGCTGATGATCAACTCTATTAAATGGGTTCATAAACTATCCCGGTTTATTATTGCCTCCTCGGTGGAGAATTGCCAACTCATGATTGACTTGTAAATACTGTTTAAATTATGGGTTCAAATGTAAATGGGACAGGGCCACGGTGGTTAAGTAATTTAATCTATTTTTTTAAAACAAAATGCCCACGTAATATACTTATAAACACCAAAATCCTACGTCATGTCCCCTTCTTTGTCTTTGCCACGTCATCAAAGAGAGTGACATGCTATCTGGGAGGGAGCACTTAACTTGCTGACGTGGCTGGCTTGGAAAAACATATTTATTTAGTTGGAAATTAATGGAGTGTTTGATAGAATTAAAACTACAGAGTAATTAAATTCTCTTATTTAATTTTATTTTTAAGTAAGTATTTAATTCATTTCAAGGACTCCTTTAAGATTCTTCCGGCCCACTACTTTAAAAGACCAAATTACCCTTCCGAATTCTTTTCTCTAGATATTTTTTTTTCGGTTGAGAAAATAACCCTGTAACTGTATGTATACATACAACCTCTATAAATTTAGAATTTATTACTTATTACTCTGAAGTTAGATACATATATAAAAAACCATTTTAAAATTAGAAAATTTAATTATTTACAAAACTCTATATCTTGCTCTCTAATTAATAACCCATCTATTTATCCCACAACAGAGTATGCAAAAATTTCTTCCATAAAAAAAAAGGGTAGATTGGGTATGTGTAGTGAAGATGACTCGATATAGAATTAGTCTTTTTTATCTTAGCTTATAAATTAGCCTTAGAGCTCATAATCTCGAACTAATGTGATTTTTAACTTGTAAATATCACCAAGTAATCAAGGGGGGGAATGCATGTATGTATGTATGTATGTATGTATGTATGTATGTATGTATGTATGTATGTACATATAGGAGGATCAATCACGGGCATCTTCTCCCTGACAAGATCACAACGATAGAGTTTCTGCCACGTGGACAGTTCAGTTATACCGGCTCGGTTAAAAAGCATCGACTTCAGGCCAACGCCGCAAGCTTGGACGCTGAGGGTCATGGTCCTTAACCTCATACAATGGGGGGCATGGTCATTAACCTCATACCTTGATGTATGTCCTTACCAACGGACCTTGGATGCTGGGGGCATGGTCCTTAACCTCATACAATGGCGAGACGACTTCAGGCCAATGCCGCAAGCTTTCACCATTGCCCTGGTATGGATTCAGCTGCACAATCTACCCTAGGAGTATTGAGAGCTAGAATCACTTATCCCGGTTGCCGCATATTTTGGCAAGCCATTAAGAGTCGATGAAACGACACTCGATCACTCCCGAAGCAGATTCGTGAGAGTCTGTGTGGAGGTGGATCTGGGTCAACCATTAAAACAAGTAGTATGGCTGGGTCCGAAAGAGAATAATCTAGAACAAAGGGTAATTTATGAAGGAGTTCCAGTGATCTGCTTCAGCTATGGCCGCATAGGACATGTGTGCGATGAATGTCCAATCACCAGCCAGGCAGGAGGACCGGAGAAGGTGATGGACGACAAGATGATAAAGGTGGCAATGCTGGAAGAGAATCAAAGGTGAGAGACGAGTCCACAGAGGGGAAGGAATACTCCACCTATGGCCCCTGGATGAAAGTGACGAAGAAAGCTAAAGGCATTAGTAGCCATCGGTGAGCGAAGGGACCAAGAGCTCCGGCGAGGGACACACCGCGGGCGACAAGGGCATACAAAGATCAGGCCAATCAGGAGAGGTGGCGTAATGGGGGTAGTAGGTAGGGGCAAAGAAGGTCATGTCAGATCGAGCTATGCTAGGAGGAACTTGGGACACTCAACCTAGGCAAGTGTCAGGAAGCCAAGGAACGATAGGTACCTCGGGTGGTATGCAATAGAACAAAGCTGAGAAAGGGAAACAAGTGCTACATAGGGAGCTACGCACCAAAGGAACCTAGGAGCGAGGCGAACCTTTGACACGGCAGGAGGATACCTAGGGGAAGGAAAAGACTAGGTTACACCGGAAAGGCAACCATATCAACGGGAAAAGGGATGCAGATAAAAATGTATCGCATAATGAAATAATATTAAATGCTGCTGAGGACATGGGGTCACAAAATGACGAAAGTGGGAAGTGGGGTGAGCCCGAGGCCAGATAAGACTTTGATACGACCTCAGTTGGGTTGGAGGATAACATGGCCACCCATTAGCCACGACTTGCATCAATAGATGGGATCACAATTCACTACGGGGATAGACGTAGTCGAAGGGAACGCTTGGCCTACGTAAAAAGTACTAAGAACCCCAATATGAAAATATTCGCCCCATTAGAAGTTTACCCTAAAAGGGTGGTATCGAACGGAGTGACGTCCATAGGGATCAAACCTCCATCCAAGATGCAACAGCTGCTGCCAGAAGAGCACGCCAAGGCGGTGGTGCTGCTCCAGGAGGAAGTGGTTGGCATAGGATCAGAGCGAGAGGAGCAGATGGTTAACAAGGAATGAGCTCTGACGCTGGTGACCTCAACGCCATCAGTAGTGTAGGACAAAATGGAGGTGGATGCTACTATGGAGAAGGACTCGCCGGCCCTAAAGAGGGGGAGGAAAGCCTGAGGTGCTCTCCTCATCGATTAAATTCCGTAGTCATTGATAATGGTTAAGAGCATTATTTGGAACCGTAGAGGAGTCTTGAAGAAGGAGGTGTTGGACAGATGTAGAGACCTGAATCGGGAGCATAATTTAGACATCCTTTGTCAGGTGGAAACTCATGTGGATTGGAACAAGGGTAACATAGTAGCAAAGGCTATGGGATGGCAGTGGTCTCACTTTGCTATCCCGGCGGTGGGTGCTTCTGAGGGGCATCTTGATCCTTTGGAAGTCGAAGATGGGATGGGTGGATGTGGTAGCAGCCTCTAGATATGCTGCCCACATGGTCATCTCTCCAATCAACGGTGGGACTTGGGGGATGACGGTTGTGTACGCTAGCAACAACTTCCCCGAGCAACTTGATTTGTGGAGGGAGCTGACTGCCACTGACATACCAGAAGTACCATGGGTAATGGCGGGAGATTTTAACGCCATCCTTAATACTCAAGAAAGAGGTGTGTTGGCCCAGTTATACTAGGGCCAAAGACTAAAGCCTTTCGCGACTTCGTTCGTCAGGCGGGCCTGTGCGACCTTGGGTTTGAAGGAGTTCCCTTTACCTAGTGTAACAACAGACCAGGGCAGGATCGTATTTGGGTTAGGTTGGATCGGGTCTTATCAAATACCAAACGGTTAGCTACCTTTCCTCACGGCAAGGTAGTACATCTTGACCGATCTGGCTCAGACCATGCACCACTTCTATTACTTGGTGCAAGTGAACACAAGAAGGGTGGGAGACCTTTCCGGTTTGAAGGACTGTGGATGGAGTATGAAGGCTGCAAATGGGTGCTTGATCAGGTTTGGAGCGGGAGTTGTAGAGTAAACCCATCGCATGCATTCACGCACAAGGTTAAGAGCATGCAGAAGGCTCGAAAAGCGTGGAGCAAAGAGGTAGTGAGTTCGGTGGAGATGAGACTGAAGGTGACGCAGCGAACTATTGAAGCCCTATAAGCAAAGGATGCTAGTGCGGGGCTCAATGATGAGGAGTAGGGTATGCTACGAGCCAACTACAACAAAAAGTGTGCACTGAGTCGACAGATCAATTTGAAGTGGCTTCAAAGATCGCGGGTTCAATGGGTGAAGGATGGAGATCGGAATACTAAGTTCTACCACCTTACCGCAACCATCCACTGACAACGAAACTAAGTGGCTGAAATCCAAAAAGATGATGGGCAATGGGTGACTGATCACGAGGGGATTAAAGAATGCTTCCAGCGATACTACCTAGCATTATGGGGTCCGAACGAGTAGGTCGAAGAGGAGGAGGTGGACTGGAACACTATCCCAACCTTGCCGGCCTTGACGGATAGGGAGGCTAATAACTTAGTCACTCCGTTCTCCACGGAGGAGATTTAAGTGGCAGTCTGGAGCCTGCCTCACATAAAGGCTCCGGGCCCGAATGGCCTTCAGGCTGAAGTATTCACAAAATATTGGGAGACCATGGGCTTCCCACGCAATGGGGAGATACGTTCATCACCCTCATTCCAAAGAAGGAAAAACCGGTTGAGATTAAGGACTTCCGACCGATTTCCTTATGTAATACAGCTTACAAGGTGATTGCGAAGCTTCTGGTGGGACGAATGAAACTGCTGTTGTGCAAGCTAATTGGTCCGGAACAGTCGGCCTTCGTGAGCGGCAGGTCAATCCATGATAATATCATTGCGGCACAAGAAATGGCGCATTCGCTGATGCATGATCGAACCTCTGTACCACTGTTGATGGCTAAAATGGATATGGAGAAGGCGTACGATCGGCTATCTTGGCAGGCTATCCTTAAAACCCTCACAGCTATGCATTTCTCGGTGAAATGGATCAAATGGGTGGAGGCGTAAATCACATCGCCAAGATACAGGATCATAGTCAATGGAACTACATCGAAGTGGATAACGCCGCAGAGGGGACTTCGGCAAGGTGACCCTCTGTCGCCTTACCTCTTCATAATCTGCTCCCAAGTCCTAACCTCCTTGCTTAATGCGTGACTTAGTGATGGGCTTCTGGAAGGGTTCAGCTGGAGGACAAGGACCATAGTGCACCTCCTATATGCTGATGATCTCTTGCTGGTGGCCAAAGCCAACAAGGAGAATGTGGAGGAGATGAGGAAAACGTTGGAGCATTACTCGAAGCTAATTAACCAAAAGGTAAACAATGATAAGTCAGAGGTATTCCTACCACCCTAGATGCCTGAGATGGAAAAAATGAGATACTTCGCCTCTTGGACCTCAAGACAGAAAGGATGTCGTTCACATACCTAGGGGTAAAGATCTCGGGGACCCGTATCCCGGTCCGTGGACATCAAGAGCTACTGGAGAGGGTGCGACAGCGCTTGGCTGGCTGGAAACGGAACACACTTTCTCTGGCAGGGAGGATCACGTTGGTGCAATCAACCCTTCTAACCTTACCTTACTATTGGTTGGGGGCAACGTGGATTCCTGACTCCGTCTTGGAGACTATTATAAAGATAGCAAGAGCCTTCATTTGGGAAAAGGGAGAGGGACACGCGGGCTCCATCTTCTCAGCTGGGAGACAATGACCAAGGCAAAGCAGGAGGGAGGAATTGGTCTCCGCTGCTTGTGAATAGTGAAAGTGGCCCTTATGGGCAAGCACGTACTAAGTGTGTTGAGAGACCGCAGAATGCCTTGGGTGAGCATGGTTAGGGCAAAATATGGACCGCTTAATCCATGGGATGGAAAATCGAAGGCAAAGTGCTCCTAGATATGGCGGGCTCTCTGCCAGACGGCGACGAAACTCCATGAAGGGTTTCATAAGAGTATTGGCAACAGACAGAATACTAGCGTCATGGACAAGGCTTGGGTGTCGGGAGTACCTTTCAGTCGGTTGCCACTTGTAATGGACACCGATAGTCTCCGACGATGCCCCTTGGTGGCAGATCTTTTTGTGAACGGTGGGTGGAACGTGCATTAGAGGCTTCCTATGGAAGCTCTTCTGGAACAGAGTGCCGACTCAGGAATATCTTTACAGGCTAAGATGTGGCCCAAGGATGAATTGTGAGATGTGTGGCATATTCCTAGAGACAGGAACCCACCTATTTTATGCGTGCCGCTTCGCGTTAGAGGTGTGGGTCAGTCTGGCGAGAGAGCTTGAGGAGGGGCAGTGGCAGGACTTTAGGGTGGGACCGGAGTGGCTTACTCAAACGTGGAGTATGGACCGGACAAGGGATACAAGGATAAAGACGACGATTACGGCTACAATCTAAGAGATCTGGAAGGCGAGGAACACGATGGTATTCCAAGACAAGCGTTCAGGAGCTTACGCGGTTGCTCACAAGGCTGCGGCTTTAGCACAAGAATACATGCAGGTGGCGGAGGCTGTGAGAAGATCAGTGAACCTCTAGCTACGTGTGCGGTGGGAACGACCTTCGAGGGGCTGGGTCAAGGTAAATATAGACGGATCATTCAAGGTAGGTGAAGGCCAGGGGGGTGCTGGAGTCATCGTCAGAGATTGCGAGGGCAGACTCCTCCATGCAGTAGTAGACCCGACAAAGGGGGACTCTTTGAGCTACTGTGAGATGTGGGCTTTGTTGCTGGGGTTGGAAGTAACCCATGGAAGATGGGAACAGGTGATAGTGGAATCAGATGCTCTAAACCTAATCAAAGTTATCGAAGGGGAGGGCTGCTGTCCTTGGAGGCTGAGAGGGATATCCCAAAGGTGTGTGTCAATGTTGTCTGGTTTTCGTAAGGTTTTGTTTAGGCATACTTACCGGGAGGGTAACAGAGCAGCTGATTGGCTAGCTATGTAGGTAGGAAGTCAACTGTGGGGAACCAGTGGGTTGGGTCAAATAGCCCACCCTCTGAATTAGCAAAAATTCTAGAGTTGGATAGGCTTGGGTGTAGCACCCAAACCCTAAACACGTGTATGGCACGAGCCTACATAGCACGTGCATGGCACCTGACCATTTGGTTAGTTACTGACAATTAAATAAATCTATATCAACATCATAATTTTATCTACAACATCTAAATAAAGAATAACTCAAGTCTAACAGTCAACAGCATATAGATAACCCTACTTGGGCCCCATATAGGCAACAACACATTATCAAGAGCTTTTCACGACTACATATACACAACAATGGTACATACATAATTATACAAGTACAAAATCACCTGCTAAAATATAAGACAAGCATACATACACACTTTGGAGAGTGTC
Organism: Typha latifolia; assembly: GCF_019914945.1. NCBI lineage: Eukaryota > Viridiplantae > Streptophyta > Magnoliopsida > Poales > Typhaceae > Typha > Typha latifolia. Next base: position 2,040,494 of record NC_133093.1, read on the forward strand.
CACTAATACATCAGATAAGATAACTTATCTAGCATCTAACACTAACCACACTCTACTCCTCACTCACCGGCAAGGTCTCTAAGAGAGTATCCTGCTCCACTCGTTCACTTGGGTTGTTGAAAAGGAGAAAACAAAGAGAGTCATGAGCTAAAGGCTTAGTGAATAGACTTTACCATGTATCAGTGAAGTCAAACCGAGAGTAAATCATGTACTGGATAATATGAATCAGAAAGAGCATCATGTCATGAATGAGTATATGAATGTTTCATCAATAATATATAAATAAAAAAATAGATAATATGTCATGACTGATAAATTGTATAATCCTCGACAATGAATAAACAAATCTCTATGTTATACTATCATCATAACTCTCTCTCAAATATGACACGTGATGTATGCCGACCATGACGATGCTATGATATCAAATGCAACCATATATGATGTATATTGACCACTCGATAATTAGGTAATCAAATAATAATGAAATCATATGCATTTCTCAATATCTCAGTCATCAATGTCAGCTCTATACGTCATCATCATACTAGACCACTGTGCACAGTCAACACTCGGTACCTGATCTCAATATCATGTCTAAAGGCTCAGAGCATACTCTGCCACCCGCAAAAGTTGATAAAAACCTCGTGAGGATAACTCGCCACATATGCCGTGGCGAACGACATGTGTCCGAATGTCTGCTGCGCACATAGACTAACGACCTCAGACGTAAGGCCAACAGGATCGCGACTATGTCGAGCGATCAATCATCTCTAGGCACACCCTAACCCTCGCGCCCACTCGGGTATCCTCACGCTTTCTATCAACTATCCTATTAATCACATTTCATGCTTTTCTTCTAAATGACAGATCATATGCATATATCCAGTACGATAACAAGTCAATGCATAACAAAAATTTAGGTGGAACAGGAATCAAGAGAAAAATAATGCAATATAGTCTCCGATCATGTAGTCAATACGTGCATACTCATGCTAATCTATTACATGCATACTCATGCTACAGATCAACTGGACATAACATTATAATAGTATAATCGTCTCTCATCATCTTTATATATCACCAATGTGCTCATATCCCAAATCAACCTAATCAGATGCATGATAAAATATGCTCGACTATAATCATCTCTGGATAAAGTCATATAATCATGCTGGAGGCTAAAACATGCATGTACATAAAATATAATATAACATAATTTGAGAAAGGCGTCTAAGGGATAAGACTACTCACCACCATTGCAATTACTAAACAACCACTCGTTCACGTTGCTACGATAATGATCAAGCCTCGATAGCTAAGTCCACGGGGTCTTGAATAGGGGGTCGGGATCTGAAATTATTTATAATAAATAATGTCAGTCTTTCTATTAATTAAAACTATCCCAGCAAAAGGTAGTTTTTTATTGTAATTATGTACTCTTCATTTCTATATTTGTTTTATTATTTATTAGCCCTAATTATATTATTTAATAGTGTATTTAAAATATAATTATTTACCTATTATTCTCTTTAATAATTAAGAAAATAAGAATTAAGTTACTGCAAATAATTACGCAAGAATATGTGTACATAACCCTAATAATTACTATTACCTACCTAGGATTAAAATAATATTTTATATTGCAGGTATTTTGCTAAACATGATATAATTAGATTTATTTGCTAACTAGAATATAATTATATTTAATTCATATAAATTAAATACATTAATTAACTAAACTACTTGAATAATTAATAACCTAAACAAATATAATTGGTAATTAATAATATGCATATATGTACACACATGTGTGTGTGTATATATATATATATATATATATATATATATATATGTATAAATATATATATATATATGTATAAATATATATATATATATATATATAAATATACACAGCACCTATGCGCAGCAGAGTGCTGGGCCGAGAGGAAGCTGACAGTGGCATTCTGCGGCCGGCCTCTCGCCGACGGCTCAATTCTCCGGCGGTCCCGAGAGGAAGTCGACAAAGAGAGAAAGAGAGATAGAGAGAGAGAGAGAGAAGAAGGGAGGCTCACCGGCGTTAGTGGGTCGACGGAATGACGACGGTAGTGGGTAGAGAGAGAGAAAGAGTGTTTGAGAGAGAGAGAAAGAGAGAAAGGTGAGAAAGAGTTCGAAAGAGAAAGAGAGAGAAAGAGGAATAAAAGGGAGAGAGGCGGTGGGGAGGGAGGCTGCGGCGACGACGGTGGAGGCCCACCGCGCCAGCTGGCCCGGCCAGATTGGCCATGCCAGCGCTTGGGGCGCGTGGCGCCCTTTCCAAGCTGCCACTGCATAGCATGAGGCTGTCGTGCCACGCAGTGAAGATTTATTTTTTATTTTTTTTATTTTTGGTTACACGGGGAATGTTTGGCCTCATGATGTAACCGTTAGCCGAGTTTTTCAGCTCCTTTAATCGAAAAAAAAAAAGCATCGATTGGATCATTTATTATCGCTAACGATCGGGTCCCAATCCCAGTCGGAGTTGGTCAGTTTCCGCCTCCTTCCTTCCCCAATTCCTTTTTCTTGTTTATTTTATTCCCTCGGCTTTATAAACCCCCGACGCCGCGCCCAGTTCTCTCTATTTCCCTATCTCTCTATCTCTCTCTCTCTCTCTCCCTCTCTCTTAGGGTTTCTCCGATCTCCATCGCTCGCTCGCTTCCTTTGTTAGGGTTCGATGGTTTCGTACTATGAATACCTCTCGACGGAGGGAGAGAAGGACGAGGAGCTTTTGGCTGGGGTGAATAACCTTGTTCGCCTGAAGAAAGGTATACGCGAGGGGATGCCGGAACCGGGTCTCGTTCCCGATCTCGATCCTCCTCGCCAAACGGCGGAGTCGGTTCAGGCGGCGGTGGTGGTGGAGATTCGGGAGAGGTATCTGACGTGGCCGACGCGGAGGAGGAGGTCGCGGATGATGACGATAGATGGGATCCGGGAGCCGCGGAGCAGGGATTCGGCCGCGGCGGCGGCGGCGGTGGTGGAAGTGGATGCTACGATTGCTGTGCCGATGGATACGTCCCCGCCGCTAGACCCGGTGGCAGCGGGGGAGGGGAAGACGACGGAGTGTGAGAAGCGGAAGCGGAAGAGTCCCTCGACGCCGCTCCAATTCAACGGCGGCGACGGCGCGTCGACGAGCGGCGGGAGCGGCGCATCGACGAGCGGCGCGAGCGGCGTCGAGGAGGTGCCCAGCTGTCCGGCGAAGAGGCCGCGGCCGGCCGCAACCGGGACCAAGGTATGTGGTTCTTGTCCACATCCGTTATACTATTTGACCACATTACCCCGATCAAGTAGTGGAAATTACTTTTTTCGGACTGCAGTTGCCTCAATTCTACCCCCGCTGTGCGTTATCTCGTTTTTGGATTCATTAATTTTTCCATACTACTTTTCCAAACAAGATAAATTTTTTTTTTCCGCTTTACTTAGTGTTTATCTTGTTGATCGAATCTTTTTTTATTTTGAAAAAAATCCTCTTTCATCACGCTTCCAGAAGTAGGAATTCTTTACTGTCATGAGTTGGCAATTTCCCCAAGGGCATTATGGTCAGTTAGGTATAGAAGTGGGTACTCTCCCGTCTTCTCCCTCTGTCACCATGTTCCTCCTCTGACTATGAACTTCCCAAAATGACCCTGAGAAATAAGCCCCGATATTTTCCGCCCCGAATATTTTCTACGTCGGTCGTCAGGTGGGTTCTCCATCCGCGTCCGACGGTCAAAACTGGCGTGGAAATAACCAACGCTTCGGTCGGTACTATACGCATTAGTGATTAGGCCCATGTTTCCTTCGTGCGATCGGATTAATATTCCGATACGTACGCGTCGCATTGTCCTATTGGCCACTGTAGAAACCACGTGGCACGTCCTGGGCGCCCTAGTCCGGCGGACAGCTGTGAGGACGCCGACGTGGCATGCCCAGCGTCCGGCGGCTTGAGTCCAGTATCTTTTAACCACGTGGCGGTCACTGACGCAGTTTTTCTAATTCTTATTATTTTTTAAAATTTCCAGGTGGTGGTTATGGTGCCGCTGGTTTCCCAAACCCAGGGTCTCCGACCGAAGAGCCCACGGCCAAAGAAGAAGATGGTACGTTTCGTTCACGGCTATAGCCGGAGGGTATTTTGGTCATTTTCGGTCTATTTTTCGAATCGGTTCTTTTTCTATTATTATTAACCGTGGGTGAGGGTTTTTGCGGTGATCCAGAGGCCCCTCGAGCTGCAGGAGACGGTGAGATCACTGGAGGAGGAAAGAGAGGCGCTTCGCAAGGTGAATTAATTGCTTCTCATTCTAACATTTTACCCCCTAAATTTACGTCATAATTGTTACCGGTCCGCAATAACTTCGAACGGAACAGGAATTGGAAAGGTGGCGAAAGATTCGCGAGGCGCTGGCGTCGGAGAACGGGGAACTCAAGGTGACCACACCGCCTCTCTCTCTCTCTCCCTAAAACCGCATGCTTTTTTTTTTTGTGCTCATTTTACTAATTGACTCCTCTTTTTTAGGTATATATGTAGATAACCATTTAGGACTAGCTATTTTTATTCTTGACAAAGAAAAAAAAATCTTTCTGCAAATATACCTGAAAATAAATAGTTTTGTACACAGTGGGTTTTCTCCTTTTAGGTCAAAATGTAGCTACGATTGTGACATGTAAAGAAACCTAATTCCGGGTGAGGACTGCTTAGTAACTTAGATCGGAAGATATGTGGATTGCATGCGTTGGGGTTTGGTAAGCGCTTCGTATCATCTGTCAATTACTTTTGTCCTGGGAAGGAAGTGGTGGCATTGTTAGGCTTTATTATTAGCTAGGTTAGACGTCCATCTCTTATCTTTACCTGCAATGTGATATATAATTCGTAGGTATAATTTACTAGCCGGAAATATCAAATGAACATTTAACTATAAATTTTACTCTCTTTTTGTGCTAAAATAAAAGTAAGATGGTTCTTAGAAGATCTAAAATTACACTCATGACACTCATGGGTAACTAATAGAATGAGTATTTCATATGTTTCTTATAATTAAGAGAGTCAATATGTTACGAAAAATAAATTAGATGATCTATATGGAAATGGGCAACAGTTTTAGAGGCTTAGATCTAAGTATCCCCAATTAGTATCAGAATAAGTCCGTTACTTGACTTCAAAAAAAGAATAAGTCCATTACTGGTCCTATGCTCTAGCTAGGTATTCTTTTCAAAATTTTCAGACTTCATGGGGTAGCTAAGTAATTACAGTGGATATGAAAGCAAATGAAATAAAAGAGCAAGAAGAGGAAGGGAAAGTTGAAGACTTGATATGTACGTCCCAACTGCTGACCCACCTAAACCTTGTTTGGTAGGTGTACGGTTGCAACTAACCTGTGACCACAAATTGAGGTTGTTGACTTGATATTTTCGTATTATTATATAGTTTCCTATTCATCCTTCCAAAGTGAGGTTGTTGGCTTCAGAGTTATATGAGCTAACGCATAGAGAAAGATTTAGATCTCAACTCTGCACTCGAATCCTTTTTTAGTCAGCTTTCCCCCTCTTCAGTGTTCTATAATGTGCAATAACGTGAGGAGCTAGAAGAGTTGTAAGGTCCTGTTTTCAATCTAATTACCTGCACCACTTAAATGCGCAGCTGCAAGATTTGATGTGTAGATTTGCATATTTGTCAGAGGATCTTTTAGAGTCCTTGTGATGTGTACCTAAAACCTTAAAACAAACTGATTGCTAGACAGCAATAACAACAAAAACTATCTTCTCTTGATCTTATGTATGCATAGATATGATAGATATTACTCCCACTCTTATTAATTAGTACAGAAACTATTCTCACATAGCAATTTCATGCATTTTTATTTTACAGCAATTCCATTTCTGATTTGACAATTAATCATGTCTCATATCTTGTGCAGTCAAAGCTACAACAGCATGCTGCACCAGTAGTAACTTCTTCAACGGCACCTGAAGCAAACCAGCAACAGCCTCAAGTAGCATCTCTCCAGGTTGCCTCATCTTCTCCCGCACACCTTCATAGAGGCGGCTTCGAGTTTGATCTGAATCTTACACCCGACGAATTCGGGCTGATACTCTGAGCCCACATCGGCGATAACTGCAATTGTATATATAAAAGAAGGCCGATTCCAGTGGACATCACTAGTGAAGGCGTGTGATAGGGTGATTAATTTTTTAGGCTTTGATAAGACGGCTGCTGAAGAGGGTGGCATAACTTACATTTTGATTATAGATTTATACTACTCGTTATTTAGGGCTCCTAGACCTTACTTTCTTATTCTCATTTACCCTGATCACCAAATTTCAATTGTAATTATTTTTGGTAGTCACACGTTGCTCTGGGATGGATGAACTATTGACAATTGTTATCGTTATTATTTGTTGCATATTATATATAAATCTCTTGATTCAATTATCCATCAGTTGTTCTTCTGTTTCTCTTTACTTTATTGCGATTAGTTTCCATTCTTTGCTTTGTTCTTTTGATGACGGTAGCGTGTGATACATGCGTTAATCTGCTTTCCTGATTTCTCCAAGCAACCTACGTAGTTTACTTGCGGGTAAAGATTAACTATTATACCAAAACCAAAACCTCTACTAATAATATTTTTGTACTTCTAGTACCCCTCTCTCTCTCTCAATAGTTCGTCCCCTTCTCATGAAAGAAAAATTAAAGACAACTAAAAGAACAAAAAAAGAAAAGAAAAGGAGATTAGTTTGTTGTCTCTTGGGCAACTCCCAAATTTCTTAGACGTAATTGCTATAACATTCTTGTGCGGACGCTACCAAGCAAGTAACTTATATATATATATATATATATATATATATATATATATATATATTTACACACTTAAAACAAAACCGTGCACAAAAACAAAAAGGTTCACGAAGGATCGATCAAACTTGTATAGCTGAAGAGCTCCGAAAAGCTCATCGATGGCCACCGGAGCAGACGCGCTGCTCCGGTGCGTCGTCTTCGAGGGCTGCATCACGGCGCCGGATTCCGAGATCGACCGCAAACCGTACCATCGCAACTGCAGGTGTGCCTTGCATGACCCCAAGGCGTGTTCCAAGGCTTCTCCATGCAGGAGGATCTCGTATCCCCTCCGTCGTTCTTGGAGTACGAGTTGCTTGATCTCAGGGTCAGATGAGTCCTTACACCCTCCTCCCTTGAATTCTTCTTCTGCTAGCTCCTCTAACGGTGATCAAGATTAACGCATGATAGAACTGCATGGGTGCATGATGTCTTTCTCCAATAAGAATGATTGAGTCTTTACTTTATCAGAGATCTTGCAGTTGATTTGGTTTATCTAATGCAATGTTTAAGAACTTTAGTCAGTTTTCATCTATTATGAGCTTTTCAGATGAAAGAGTGATGATTTCAATTGTGAGATATATGAAAGGCAATCATATAATAAAGCCCTTTTATTTATAGCATTGAACATGGGATATTGGACAGGGTAAGCCAATATTGCTATATTCCACCAATTAATACATTAATATGGATTTCTGAAAAAAAATTATTGCCATTAGAAACATCTCAAAGGCAGGGCAATGCAGTGAGATCAGACACCTGAAAATTTTCAGATGTAATCAGAAAAGTTAATTCCTAAAGAACCTAGAGCAAAATAATATACAGCACAATTCTTTTTTATTTCAATCAGCAAAAATAAAATGCGACAGAAATTCGCAACTTTAGTTACTTCTAAAATCTCTGCACTATCAATGAGGAAAAGACTTCAAAAGACATCAAAATTGCTAGATATGTCTTCAAACAGAGGCAAGATACAGGTCTAGGCTTTTCCATTCCTTTCCAGATGATCTAATATACATATCAATAGCCTATACTAGTTCGTGAACGAACATTAGCCTCACAATTAACTTATAGTTTCTAGTTTAACATTTTCACGCTTGCTGCTCAATATAAAGACGGGTGTGGTCACCAGTCTTCAAGTGGGGGGAGGTGAAGTTTCTCCAACTCGGGGTGGATATCAATTTCAAACTATCTCCTACTGTTAGCAGTTTTGGTCTTGCTGAGGCTTGCAAGCTCTTCAATCAGTTTTCTCTCTTCGCTGCTTAATCTCTTCGGAATCTCTACCTGAACACGCACCAATTGATCTCCCCTAGTGTTTGGCTTCCCAAGGAATGGAACCCCCTTCTTGGCCATCACCAACGTTGTTCCTGGCTGCGTTCCAGCTGGGATCTTTAAATCTACCATTCCATCTACTGTTGGGACCTTCACCGTGGTTCCGAGAATTGCATCAATGTAAGATACCTTGCATGTGTAAAGAATGTTGGTTTGATCCCGCTTGAGGACAGAATCAGAAAGAACTTCAATGAAGACATAAAGGTCTCCCGGAGGGCCGCCTCTCCTTCCAGCATTCCCCTCTGATCGGACCCTCAGCCGGCTGCCAGAATCCACTCCTGCCGGAACTTTGAGACTAATTCTTTTGTTCCTCCTCACACGCCCATCACCTCCACATGTACCGCATGGGATAGATAATTCCCCAGTTCCACTGCAAGTAGAGCAAGCCGTGACCTGCTGGAATATACCAAGTGGAGTTCTCGTGGAAGAGATAACCTGACCTTGACCTCCACAAGTGTTACACTTGCTCGGCTTTGTGCCAGGTTTGGCACCAGACCCATCGCAGGTCCCACAAGTCTCAAGCCGAGTTATCTCAATCTCCTTCTCCACCCCAAACACTGCATCTTTAAAATTCAGGACAAGATTATAGCTCTCATCATCACCTTGCATAGGTCGATTACGAGCAGCTCTGCTTCCCCCCATTCCGCCCATTCCACCCATTCCACCCATCCCTTCAAACAATGACTCAAAGATATCAAAAGGATTACTGAAATCCTGCAACAACAGATTGCACATTAGAGAAAATAACAAACTATACCGAGAATTGTGTCTAATAAAAAGAAACTAAATAGCTAATTGATTATTGAGACTAACCCCCATGCCCATTCCTGCACCTTTGAGGCCAGCTTCTCCATACCTATCATATATAGATCGCTTATCATCATCAGATAATACCTGCAACACAATGTCCATTAGGGACATCAGAGGAAATCAATGGTTCTTTTGCAGCTGCAATAGATAATGGGGGCTAACCTCATAAGCATTGCTTATCTCCTTAAACTTCTGTTCTGCACCAGGTTCCCTAAAACAGATATAAAGAAAGTTAGGGCATCCAAGTTATAAGAATGCTAAGAGAACAAATCACCAAAATTGGTCAAGAAACATATGCAGTGTAGGATTACAGTATACAGTTTTCCCTCAACAAGCCATACCTGTTCATGACTTTCTCACCAGAAAAAAGGAAAAAGAACAAAAAAAGAACACCCATTTATCAGGATGATAGGCACTATGATAGGCTCTGATACCACTGATAGGCTCTGATACCAATTGATAGGCTCTGATACCAGATGATACGGCTCTGATACCAATTTGTTAAGCTCTGATACTAATGATAAGCTCTGATACCAAATTGTTAAAATCCGGAACTAAAGATAGGCTACGCAACTATTCCTTCTAAATCTAGATGTATTACAAGAATCAGTCCGCACAATCGTAGAAAAATATTCGTCAAATATTCTCCGGTAGTCAGAAAATTACGAAACCAAGTGGATTAGATCCGTAACTTTTTGATCTACGACTTTTGTATTTATGTCCTTCGCAGATTCGAACTACAACTGGGACAAAAACACGGAATAACGTGGGTGATGATGGTGGTGACGGGTGGAGTGAATGTTAAGGTTATGGATGGATATGGAGATGAAGGTGGATTGTGGAAGTAATTTAGGGATATAGACGAAGGGAACGAAGTGGTCGAGATCCTAAAAAAGAGGGGGGCTCGACAGTCGAGGAAAATTAGAAGTTAGGAGAATCCTTGCCAACGGTAGAGATGGAAGGATGATGAAGAGGGAGGAGGGAGATTATGGTAGATAGATGATGGAGAGACAAGAATTCAATAATCAAATAGCATTATAAAGTTGGCTGCCATCCACATATATATAGAGATTAGCCAACAAGTCCTAAAACAATATGAAACCCTAATTCTAGAATTTTTCCATCGATCGCGTTCGAACGCACAATATGCGTTCTCTGTATTTGCGAACCTGATGCAGGCATTCACAAGGGCGTTCGAAAGATCCTAACTAAGTGTATCATAGTAGTGACTGCTACTAAAGTGTCATTGCATTGCTGCAGAACATATCCGCACAAGTGTTCTGCCATACTTTTTCAAGATTTAGATGTATCAATGATAGAAACTATTCTTTTAGATATATATCAATGACATATATTATTTACCCCGCATCCTAAGCCTGTCGTGTCCTACTTTTTTCAAGATTTTCCATATTAGTATTGTCCTTGAATATACATCTGACTAACCTGGTTGAGTTACATCATTAAGACATCAAACTATAGATAATTTAAGCATACAATTTGCTACAAATTATAATAACTCCATAGAAATTGTTGCAAATTCTTAGCATAGATAAACTCAAACGACACAGGATAGTGTTGCTAAATTCACTAGGCAATTATTGGGTAGCATGACTTGCATTGATGGTTGTAGTCTAGACTCTATGACCAATTATCATTTCTCTAAAGTTCCTCTTCACATGGAGAGAATATACAGAGAAAGATGGTAAGTTTACGCGCAGGAAATAATTTTCAATGCAAAAGACATAAGGAAGCCCAAATTAAATAAGCCACTACTACATGACTTCAACTCTCCATGCAACAAATAGAAACCTCTATATTTTGTCCAGAGTAGTATCTTATAATGAGACGACTTGTAATCAGGAGAAAAGGATGATGTTTGCTTATAATATGATGTTAAAGAAGATAAAGGATCATATAATAACAATCATTTGATCTATCAAAGGAATGATCAAATGATTGACTGAATAAAAATGGCTGTTGCAGCAATTTGTGATAGTTAATAACAGTCCTACAAAGTTTAAAACTTGGTGTGGCTTGACTTAAACATTCCTATACTAACTAACTCATTGCATCAAGTTCACTGAAGGTTTTCAAACTTTGTATACATTAGGGTTGCCAAATTTTACCAGATCTAGATATGCTTGACTTAAGATTATGCAGAAAATAATCTGAGGTAAATTTGATTGACAAATAAATATTCATATTATATCTTCACATATATACCCAACGCATGCACATATATACCCAATCTAACCCTCCAAGACATGCACATATAGTTTATTAATTATCTAAGGATCATAACATATGACATCCAATAGTTTTTATGCTAATGAGTTGTAAAATTCTAATACATTATAAGTTTAACCTTACTTCTAAACAAAATTTCAATTTGCATAGGAAATGAACTAACTTGGAAAAGGTTCATACTAATAATTATATTAGTTTTGGTGAGTCCCTATCCTGAGACTGATTAGCATTAGGGTATAGTTGGGATCTCTGAAAAGAAAGGTTGAATGGTTTAGTCAACCCAAGCCCATAGAGAAGGGAACGGAGGGGTTGATAACTTTTTATAACAACCAATGCAGCAGGCTTTTCTTAAACTCAAGTGGCCTATGAACTTTAGGGGCAAGGGATTCTCCACAAACAGCTTTCTGTATTAACTGATACAAGGTTTTTCTTTTGAGCCCTGAGTGGCATGACCTTAGTAGTCAATTTTACCTCGCCACACACTTTAAAGAGTGTGATGAGGAGTTGAAGGCCAGGAAACTTTAGGTAAAATTAGAAAAAGATGCATAATTTCTCTAATTTCTACCACAAACTGAAAATTCAAAAATTAGGCTAAATAAGTGAAACTATTGATTATTGGATGACACATCTTGCAGTTTTGACCTTTTAATAAGACATCTCATAAAAGTTGCCGTAAATTTAGGGTGAAATTAGGTCAAATTAGAAAAAAATTAAAGAAATGAATTTAGTCTCACCAAGTCACCCTAAGAGTTCTGATGAGGCATCTCGTGCATAATCCTAAATTAGGCTTGAAATTTCGGGTCAAAAAATTTCTGAATGTTTGAAGGTTCAAAAGAACAAAAACACCATGTATAGAAATATCAATAACCATTTCCACCACATATATTATTCTTAGAGTAAAAGCTGAATGATTGTTAGGCAAGTGTATTTCATGAAAGGAAGATAAATATATCCTTAGAAAATTAACTTGTATCAACTTACTTGTTCACATCCGGATGATAACTCCTAGCAAGTTTCCGATAAGCTGGGTAACAAAAAAAGAAAGTAACAATATTAGATACCTAAAAATTACCATGTGATCATGATAACCATATTCAGAAAATTAAAAGAATTAAAAAGACAAATGCACAGACAGATATACCACATTGTTGAGATGTGAACATGTGCATACGGGCAAGTGGTATATGTATGCATGTGCCTTCATCAAAAAAAATATGTATGCATGTGCATAAAAATATTCAGACACTTTCAAACATTAAAAAATTGGTTTAATGAGTGTGAGTGATTACAACATTCATAAATAAAAAGTAAGTACAATAAGGTACCATATAGGAAGTGATGACAAATAAAGGCCATAGTTTGCAGGGAGATGGAATAAGCAAAGGAGATAGGAGACACAGAACCTGTCTGTTGTAGAGTGAGAAAGGTGGAAGATATAGACAATGCCACAAACACGGCTCGTGCCAACACACAACACAGTCAGCATGGCTAAGAAGAAAGAGGATAAGAAAAGGAAGAAGAGAGAAGGAGAAGATAGAGAAAGAAGAGAGGAATATATTGGAAGCCCTCACTGGCCATTCTCCATCTTAGTTGCTCTCATCATGGTCGCCATCGCAGGGTTGCAGCTAGGGTTTCACAGCAGCAAGGGATATCGCAAAGAAGATGATGGGTTAACTTAAAGGATCGTGAAATATATTTTTGATGGATTGTACCTAAGTGATAATAGATCTGACTTATATTAAGTTATAAAAAGATCTCAGAGTAATAACGGATTGTGCCCACTGTCCTTTATACTTCCCCATCTTCTTCTCTACACAATTTTGAAGAAAAAAAACCCTAACAATGGCTACCATGAAGGTTGAGGGCTTTCCTTCTCCACACAGCACGAACTCCTCCGGCTCCTCTAAGAGATCGTGAAAAGCTTCATTTCTCGCCCATAAGAAGATTACTTTTTAGCCCTTTAGGGGATGTTGTCGGCACACCTTGTGCCATGTGTTGGCCGGCATGATCTGTGCAAGTTGGCACGGCAATCCTTGGATACAACTATACAAGTAAGGCCATTAGATTCTCGGTCTTGCTTTAAGCCAGCCAACTCATGATTTCTAGCTTTCTGTGAACCATATCCATATCGCCTTAGCTCTAGCAGGCTCCTGCCCAGGTAGCCTATTAAGGCAACTAAAATCCTAATCTCAAAACTTGACTTGGTTTAACTTATCAGTACCTATTAGAAGAAGTTAGTGAGCAAAACCTAATTCACTTTTCTCTGAGAAAGAAAAGACTGACAGCTTCTGTGGTGGAACCTGATGAAGGCAACGAGTGTCAGAAGGCAGGGAGCAATGAGCATTATGCATAGGTAAAGGGCTCTTACAATGTCATGGCATAGCACACATATTTCTAGCTATTGCATATTGCCAAAATGGCATTGCTGTGGCAAGCATATCCTAAGTCCAAAGGGCAAGAGTACATTGAAATTATTCAATTGAATCAGCATTGATACAAGCAGATTTAGTGCAACAAGTTCTAGAATCAAGAGATGACAAATGTCGCCTCAGCCTCAATGTCAAACCATGCGACACTCTTGATCTACATAAAATATATGAAGTGGCAAGTGATTTTGCAGATGCCAAATTTGCAGTTCAAAAGCATAATTTGAAACAAATGAATGAATCAAAAGGCCAAGACCAAAAGGAGAAGTAACAACTCCACATGGACAAAATCAACCAAGCATGCAAGTAAATCTACTAAATGACACTTACCACTCTTTATTTCAGATTTACTAGCATTTTTTGAGACACCAAGCACAGAATAGTAATCCTGTAAAAAAGATTGCACCCAAATGATAATGTGTAAATTTGCATCGTCAACGGTCAAACGTATTTAGTTGTTAATTTTTATGAGAATGTACAATTATACTTACACTATCAGCTCTAACAACAAGCCTAGAGCCCCTGCGATGCCAAATAGTTTGAGGTCTATAGTTAAAAAGAACAGAGGAGGATAACTCAGCAAAGAAACTTGCACGAGATGCGGCCAAATATTTCTCCTTGCTTCTATTGCTGCAAAATATATATAGCAATTACTGCAACGAACTCAATATAGAAAACAAGGAAAAGATGAATAAATTCAAATATTAATCAGTAATATAATGCATAAACTAATCTCCTTCTCAAGTCAGTCATTAACAGTGTTTTGAAAAGTGGCTAAGGCTGCCATCTTGGTAGGAGAACCACCATAGTATTCACTTTCCTTTCTTTCTCTCTCTCTCTCTCACATTGGGAACCACCACTTCCATTATTTTATTTGGGAATCATCATTTCCTTTATTCTTTTTTTTCTCTCTCTAACATTGGAAACCACCAGGTCCACCACTCCCTTTTCTTTTCTCCCTTCGTTTTCTCTCTCCCTCTCACTAGCTATCATGCACTCACTATTTCTAATTTATTTTAGATGCATTAATAAAATACATATATATATATATATATATACATATTTGTGAATTGTGATATTTTGTTGTTATGATTGTAAATTGCACTATTGAAATTTTCTACATAATTTTTCTAACATATTGTATTAGTATATATTGTATATCACATATAATTATTTTTTAATTATAGAAAGCCTTGGCGCCCGCCTTCCATCTTAGTGCCATGCAATAGAGTGATCACCTGCAACTCGTGGCCGTCTTTCAAAACATTGGTCAATAATAAATTTTTAAGACCCTTTTCTCCATCTAACCTAATTAAAGCCAAAAAAATTTAAAACCTAGATAATAAGTAATTTCCTGATACCAACTCCAATTCCATGGTTGTAGGAAATTGGGCAGATAAAAGCATAAGAAAGGGAGGAATCAACCAGATTAGTATTGTTAGAGTTGTCCTATGCAAGCTTTGGAAATACTAAATTGGCACTAGAAATGACCAAAAGAAAAAGAAATACTGTGATAAAATCAGCTTATTAAGCAAAATTAGTAATATATATATCAACACTGAGAATTATATTAAACTATATATTTCATATACTCTACATCTCTAGAGGGATGTCATTATGTTACAGTCTGTTGCGAAAAATTGTCTAACTTTCTGTATATCATTTTCAATATCAAAATTTCTGTAGCTAATGCCATAGCTACTTAGAAATTTATAGAAGAGATTTACATATGTACACAGAAACCCATCTGTCAAGATAGTTACTAACAAAATTATACAAATATAGGAAACGAGGTTCCATAATTGTAGCCGTAGGATTTGAAATGCGCATCTATCTTCCTACTGAGATGGTTAGCAGTGAACAGGGGGACAGTCACATGTATTTGTAAAAGGAATCTCTAAAACTTTGAGTTTTTCAGAATCTAAAGGGAACCTAAAACCTTATCCATTAAAAAAGAGAGGAAAAGTACAAAATTTTCATCATAACTTAAGAAAGAAGTAAAGAAGATATTAGCTGCCCAGATAAAAAAAACATAAGACAATCATAAAACAGTAAGCAGAAAGAAGTACATATCAAAAATTCAAAAGTATTGACTTACCAATTTTGCAGCATCAGCAACTTGTTAGTAAAACAGCATGCCCTTGTTCCTGGAGGAGTATGTCTAAATACCAATCCAGGTTGTGCTCCTAGCTGAGGTACTGAAGTACCTCCACACGGTATGATTGACATCAGACAGATTTCGGCGAAAAGGATAGATTATATATTCAACTGCGTCACTGCAAGAACAAAGAAAAGTCATTATATCACACTTGAAACAAAATAAGAGTGGACCACATAGAGCACATTGCAGCAATATATGGAGGACAAAAACATGTATGCATATGTATGATTATATAGTCAACTGCATCACTGCAAGCACAAAGAAGTCATTCTATCACACTTGAAACAAAATAAGAGTTGACCACATAGAGCACATTGCAGCAATATATGGAGGGCAAAAACATGTATGTATATGTATGTCTCTATTTGTGTCTAATTGTCTATAGTTTAAAGACATAAGTTTGGGTGTCTGTTTGTGTAACCTTCAGTAAAATCAGTATGATATCATATTTTTCACTTTCCCTACAGAGCTTATAAATCTTTGATATAGCTCCATAAAGAAAAAAACAACAAGCATTCCACTAAAGATCATCTACACTATGATAAGCATGAAGCATCATGACACAGATATAAGCTTTATGTAAGGCAGTTGAATGGGAACATCTCCAAGTGTCACTATAATGTAGTAACAACTAGGTTGGCCTTGGGCTTTGCAGTCAAACGTTGTTGGGAAGGAAGTTGGACTCTACGTAGCTTGGATGCTTAAAAAACCTCATAATGCAGCAACCACATAGATAGAAGAAACCAAGAACTGAAGTGATGACTAGCACCAACAAGAAATAACTCAGATCTTAGTTGAAGGCAGCTTGGCAGGGATCAATAAATTCCTTTTCCCCCAAAATCTTCAAGAAAATCTACGAATTAAAATGCTGTTGTTTCACAGGATAGGGGGAAGGAGCAATAAATGGGAGGATGCATTTAAGAACTTATATACTTATCTACAAAATACATAATGACATATTATTAATTAGCATTATGTAGCACCTAAAGGAGAGCTAGTAAGTTCAAGAATATGAACTTGAAAATGAGAACAAATAATTTGACTTAAAAAGCAAGGGCAGTTCATATGTTTTCTCAATACAGGGTGGAAAACTGAAAGAAAAAAAAAATGAAACAGAAATGGTATTCTCTTACAAATAAAGTAGACTTCAAAATTGATCCCTTCTTGTGCCCAACGTATAATAATCAGACAAAAGGATTGCATGACCTTATTTCATTGGCTATGGAGATCATCATTCTTCAAATAACAAGAATTCAAGGGAATCTTTACTGAGCTTAATAACTAACTCCACTCGCCTATACTCACCTATCTTCCAATCCAACTACGTTAGAGGATTAGCTAGTACTGTGGAATGAACAACAAAACAGCAAGTCAACAAACAGTGAAGAAAGCTTCAAATCCCTCTAGGTTCTCATTGAAGGTGTAATAAACCATCGTACTAGTTCCACTGGCCAATTTTCTGAATATTGGACTAGACGAAAGAGGAAATTAGTCATTTCAGTCAAGGCTTCGGCTTCAGTTCAATTCAAGCAAAAAATAATAAAGTTTCAGACCATTTCGATCATTCTTCGTTTGGTTTCAAAAGTTTTGATTTATGTATTAACTAAAATTATCCTAGAAATTTTAAATGTAAAACGGAAAAAAGAAGAAGGGAAAGTAGTATATCACTATTTCTCCCTTAAAACTGATAACATAAATGAAAAATCAAAAGCCAAAAACACTATTAGGGAAAGAGGGAAGTGTACTCAGTACAGGCAAACTCCATCTAAGCCGTCCATCCAAGTAACCTTCAGATGCGCACCAACTCATTAATTGTGCACACCAGGATCACAACTGCTCTAATTTACTGGGTCTCTTGTATCCTATTTCGGGCACAATTGTGGTTATCGAATGTACACAATCGATGCACTAGCGCATATCTGATGGTGCGCCTGGATGGACCTAGATCAGTTAGCTGCATTGAAGCCTCTCTCTAAAAAGACAGGCTCATACTATCTAAGTCAAGAGAGGATAAAAATGCCTAATGCCCAAAGGGTTGTAGTGTAGGAATCCCTCAAATCTCTTCCAAGAGTCAGGTAGTTTTCCGGCACAGCTATGTAGTCCCTCTGCTCCTATTACCCTGTTCCTCCTATCACTATTGGAACCCTCGCCAACTACTATCAATAAACACTCTCTTTTCCTTACTAGTCCTAACTCTCAACTGCCATTGACCATCGTCAGAAGACATATAGCGAGAGAACTGATACTTGACTTCTCCCTCACTCCATGGTCATAAAAAAACATCAAATTACAAAAGTTTCTTTCCTATAAACTAATAGGAAACATCTAATAAAGTTCACTTATTTACCACATGTTTTCCACAAAGTAAAATCTTGGCGCGCCCCAAACGAATCCCTCGACAAATTCCCCAACTTAGCCCGCACCCCCTAAAGCAAATCCCACCATTAACCGCCCCCCAAAAAACCATTAGCAACAAGCATACAAATCAAGAAACAGAAGTAATATAACCTATTCGGATTAATTTGAGAATCTAATCGTAGAGAGAGCGATTGAGAAGCAGTCGAAGAAGACGGACCTCAACCCTAGAGAGATAAAGAAGAGAGAGAAAGCGGTAAACAACGGCAGAGACGACGGCTGGGATCCTCCCGTGAGAGGGGAGGGGCGACGGAAGTCTCCAGACGCTTCTAAGCCGTTGGCTTGACGTTCTCTTCTCTGTTCTCTTCTCTGCTATCTATCTATCTATCTACTTTCCACCAACAATGGAGATGACGAGTGGATGTGAGCCGTCGGATTGGATGTATGATGTTGTGAATGTGCTGGGCTTATATTGGATTTCTTTATATTGGATGTATGATGTATGATGTTTGGTTGCTACTTCCTTAAAAAAAAGTGAGAAAAATATTCACTTTCAAGAACTTCTCTAAGTCTAATATTTAATTATAAATATTAAATTAAAAAATTTATTTTTTTTAACTTAACAAAAAATAGTTTTATTTTTTCTTTTTGATTTCTTTATTTTTATAAAAAAAAAAGAGTAATTTTACTGTGAAATGAGACACTTTCTAACAACCAAACACACTTTGAAAATAAATTTTTATATTTTGTATTTATTATCACCTATATAGTTACACTATGAATTTTGGATTATTTTTTGATAGTTTGTGAGCTCTAGACTAATTAAGCAGACAATTGGATTAATACATTTTTATATATAGGTTGGACAATTGAATTACACATTATTACAAAATAGGCTGTAATGGGATCGAAACGATATATACATAGAACTCTAGTAAAATAATCTACTATAATAACCATAATGTTCATAACGCAATTTAAACCTTTGAACCATGACATCTATCATGAGCTAGTGGAACTCGACAACTGAATTATAACGGCAACTTAAATTTTGAAATTCACTGCCATAATTTTTATTTTGTTATAACATATGTTAACTTAATCAAATATTTTTGACTAGTTTACTTTCATTGTCAAAGAGTATTATCGCTTTACAATAAACTTTAATTTAGTAGACTTCACCTTGATTAAAATATGAAGAACTTGCACTTTTGTATTTCAAGTTCCTCTCTTAATCTTCATCAAACTACACTTTCCTTTATATATCTCTCAAGAGGAAAATAAATGAATCTAAGAATACATTATCTCGGACTTAAATTTCAGCTTTGATTCATCGATTCAAAATATATAGATCATATTAGAATGTTTATTCTTTTCGTGCAAAATGAACTAAATTTGCCGCATACTAATGAAAGTCATTTAAAGTATGTTCGAAACGCACGTCAAATGTTAAAAGTTTGTTCAAATGTCTGTAGGACATTATGTTATAGCTCATATAGTAAACTAGTAAAATTATATCATGACTCACTTTGTTTAGACAGAAATTTATTAATTACAAAAATTAATAAAATTTCTCTGGCAATTTTGTGGTAGAATAAAAATTTTCTAAATATGCAATTTCTTGCAATACATCACCTAATAGAACTAAGCACATAGCTTTCTTTAAAAATCTATCAAATCTAAATGATAATATTTTGTGTTAAATACATTTTATCCCTATACTTATGCTAAAAATCAATTTATCTCTTGTTACATTTGTACTTCAAAAAAATCTCAAACAAGTCCTTATACTTATGACTAAATTGAGACCCTTAGTTTTTCTATTCAAATTAATAGAGCACGCTCAAAATATTTCAAAATTAAATGGCGAGCTAAATTCCCTCCATTTTTACTAAATCCCTCCATTTCAAAAATATTTCTCTCTTATATAACCATTTTTTTTTCTTCAAAAAATATCCACATATTTTATTCTCTTTCTTTCTAGATTGTGTCAACTATATGAAGTTTAGTAGTTATATCACAATTAAGAACAAGACAAATATGGGTTAACAAAAATTAGATCAGAATCCATTTATTTTGTTGCCTAATAAACATGAGGGGGCCATTTTGATTATTTGAATGCATTCCATTAACTTTAACTATTACATAGTAATATAGCTTAAAAAGGCCATCACTTTTGAAGAAATTATTTTATATTTCATTCTCCTAAAAAATAAATTGTGAAATGAATAGAAGCCACTAATAGAGAGCAAGTTTGTAAACCATTAATCACATAGCAACATATTTAGAAAAACTAAGTGACTGCATACTTAGTAGAACCATAATACTTTAATAAATGATTTAAAAACTATTCTTAAATAGTAATAAGTTTTGCTAAGTATATCAAATTTGTCAAAAACTCACATTATTTGTCTAAAAAGATTATTTCTTTTATTTGACAAGTGCAATATTTTTAATCTTTAGCTGTATTAACTGCGTAATAGAAAAATTAATAGTAGGTGATTTTGTGTAATATCATTCCCTATATTTATATCCTTCTTTAGAAAATACTTCTCTTTTTTTAACTACTTTTTTTGCTAGTCCATAACAAGATTCTCTTTTCTATCTATTTATTTTCTAAGAGAATTGTTCTTCACCTATCATTCTACCTTTATAGAAATAAATATATATATATATATATATAGTGCATAATGTCGGAATATTCATCTATGATTAATATGGAATGTTTGCATAAAAAAACCATAAAATTTTGGTAATAACAAGAATAATTTATTGCGAATATTCTTTATATAAATCGTGTGCTCTTCATTATAAAGAAAATGTGCAAATGTAGTAGAAGAGCTCAATCTTCTTGTTCTTTTGTTGAAATTTTAAGCCAAAACTAAGATACAATTTGAGATCAGTCCAAGCCAAGTCTATGAAAGCATCCCACCAAAGCCTAACAATAGAGTAGATCTAGCCAAACTATTAACAATATAGTTTAAAGATCTATCAATAAAAGAAAAATGTAAACTTAGTAGACTCCCACCAAATCTCTTTTATAAGCTACTCCATGTAAGAAGGAAAAAAAAAGAAATCACATTCTCATTAAGAATAATCACCACATCCTTGGCATTAGTTTTAATATTAATATCAAGTAAAATAGACTTTGAGTTTACCTTTAAAAACTAAGTCTACTAAATCTTGCCACAGCACTGAACTCTTTTTGCAATGCTCGCTAAGGCTGAAGCAATATTTCTATCCAAATCCTAAAATATCTTGTTATTACTAAAATTTAAAGGTTTTTTTTTTGGGTAAAAGTATCCCTATTATTATTAGAGGGTTCTTATTTGCAAATTCTATTATCTAGAAAAGGACTTCATTTGCAAATGTCTAAACATCAGCAAGAGGTTTTAACTTTTAATTAGCAAAGCAAACAATGGAAGCCCAAAATAGCAATAAAAGGCCATTGCAGGCCTAGCCCAGTTCTTGCTTTTATAATAGACCTACCCATATTACCTTATGATGAAGGGAAATTTATAAACAGCATCCTATATTTTGGATTTATTATCTTGTCCTTTATATTCATGTCCAACTTTTAATCTTAAAAGTATGATATAAACCTATAAAAGCAACTTTCTCCCACCAAACTTCTTTCCCTTTTTTTTCCCTTCCTTTCTTTCCAAAACCTTCTATTAAGTAATGAATCAATAATATATATATATATATATAATTCATTAAGATATATTATCTAGATTAACACAAAGCATAAGGAACCTATCATGTCTTTGTGTAGTCTCTCAATCTCCTAAGTCAAGAGAGAGTGAGAGAGGTTTCATATTTTAACAAGTATAGAAGAAGACATGCTAATGGATAAGATCAGGATAGATGGATGGATAAGATGAAGACTATCTTCTTTTTCCAGGAAAAGAGAAGCAATGAAGCATACTAAATGGTTTGCTGTTTTCTTTTTCATTTCAAGTTTGTAGATTATTAATACAATACTTATAATTAAATAAATAAACAAACACAATGGAAAGAAGAAATAATGTATCTTATCATTAAGACATAATTGTCTGTGTCTGAGACTTAGGTGCAAAGTTAGAAGAATGACCAGTAATTAGAGGTGGACATGTTTGTCATCTAATGAGATGACCTGGTTAGGCTAACCTAAGAAAGGTTTTTTTTTCATTTATCTTTTAAAAGCACAAAGGCTTAATATATACTAGACAAAAAAATCAACCCTACTTAGATATAAAATCAACCCTACTAAATGTTATCGAGATATTGTTTCAAGTCATCGTGTTGCCGTGCTGATCCTTCAAGCCATTGTATCACTGAATCATCAATTGAGCCGAGTCGTTAGGCCAAGAGATTAAATCACTAAAAAAATATTTCAAGAATAATTGTTTGGGGTTAGAATCGATCCTAGAACCTCCTTGGTCGAAGGAGGTTAATTACCTATCAACTTTGCTAAAGTTAGTTAGTAATTATTGAGAAATATTAAATTACATTTGTGTTGTGTCAAAAGACTTCTAGGTACGATGTAAGGATATAAATACATGAGATCAATCATTTCTATAATTATTTGCCTTGGATTTGTATGAAGAACCACTAAACTAGGCAAATATTAATTAAAAATACACCCAGATAGAAGAAATACTAATTGCTGGAATTTAAATGACAAAATCTCTATCTATTTAAATTAAGTCTATTTTAGGCTTGTTAAAAATAAAAAGAGTGTTAATATATGTATATATAAGATAACAATTATTGTTTTTTATCCGTTTAATTTCTTAGAGTAGTTGATGAGTTAACACCAACAAATAAAATACAAATAATACGGAAACAAAAAAGATTTATAAAATTTAGTTCTAAAATGAAACAATCTCAATCCTCTAATTTATTTATTTCCTAAGTAACAAGCTCATAGGATAGAAGAAAAAAAACGATAGCCATCGCGTCTCTAAATACGCTTGATTGGATAGTTGAACTAACACTTCAACGAGACACGATTAACCCAAATCATTCATATATATAATGTTCTATTAGAATTTTTTTTATATCAAATATCAATCTCAATGTCTATATAATCTCTATCATAGAGTGATAGGATCGAGACTACATTGGCTCAATCTTCCAATTTCTTCCCTTCTTGGTGTGGGGACTTCAATCCCTGGGTTCTCTGAAAGTGCCCTAATAAGAAGAGCTGTCACTTGGGGAAAAGAAGCACAACTACTTTTCACCAGAGACAGACAATTTATGGGATGAGCATCAGATGCTCAGCTTCAATTATTACCATCAAACCCAACTCACACAGCCCTTTCCTGATTCACTTCTACCACAGCAGCAGCAGCAGCAGCAGCAGCAGTAGTGGCATCCTTCCTATCTTTATTGCATGCCATGCAAAGCCTCAGGCAAAAACAAGGCAAAGATGGTGTACATAAATGTGCTCATTATTATGACAATTCTATATTGCAGTATCTTTTGACTCTTAGCCAAAAGCCAATGAGGACAGTGAGAAATTGGAATTCCTGTATGCTTTTTCTACTGTACTTAGAGAAGAGGACAAGGAGCTGATCCTGTGGCAAAAGAGAAAAAGGATGCAGCATTGAGTGCACAGTGATGAGTGACTCAATAAATTCTTTTGCATCAAACTCCCCACCATTTGGTACAAACATCACCATGCCAAGACAATGTGTACTTAAATGTAGAAAAGGGAGAGGGGGGGGGGGGATAAAACAAGGGAAATTTATTATGGAACACACCCTCTTTTATTGTTCTTCTTCTTCTCATTATTATTATCATTAAATATGCTAGATTAAATTTATATTTTAGTTACATTTTTGTCCCCTTGATGCAGCATTGTTTTTGAATCAAACTCTGATTTCTTTTTAAGTTCTACTTGAATTTTGTTTTAAAATAGAGAGCCTTTAAATATATAGTAATTTTTTTAATATATGATCCCCTTCTCCTCCTGTATGATAATTTTTTATTAAAGAAAAGCATTGGAGATTGTAATATTTAACCTAACATTTGCTAATATAATAGAGCATACTCTTTCACTTTTTATAAAATAAAAAAAAAAATCTAAATGCCCAATCATAAGTACCCATATTGCATAGTGTTAATGACAATAAGAGTAAAATTAAGATTAAAAACATTAGAGATGATGGAAGCAACATGTAAGCAGAGAACAACTACCATTAATTATGTATTTTAATGACTCTTTTCTTGAGCCCAATAAGAAGGATGGACCATATAATGTCCCACAAAAAGGCCTAAAACCCCTCTTAATTAGCAATATCAGGATACTTGATGCTTATATTTATTCTTAAGAATATTCATCTTGAAGAAGTGCATTAACTTCCAGTACAAGAAGAGAAAGATCATGCCAAGTTGTCCACTAAAATAAAGAAATTTTGGCATTTCTTAGCTAATGGCATCTCTAAGCAACTTGCAATTGGAACATTGTGAACAATTTCCATCTTCTCAACAGGAGGTAATGCATCATTAATTAAGCTTAATTCTCCACATATTCTTCTTTAAAACTGAATGAGATATTTACTATATATATATATATATATAAATAATTAAACAAAGCTTTATTTAAACACATATTTATGTTACCAAATTTGCAAGCAAACGTGGCGTGCACCTATTGGGCCTCAACAGCCACGTCAGTGGATGGTGGATTCCTCACGGAAAACCCAACTACCTACTAATAATTATATTATTAATTAAGCCTTAATGATGGGGGCGCGAGAACCTTCTCAAAGCCGCAACGTGGCGTCGTCGGCGTCCACTCGCGGGGGGGGGGGGGGCGGGGGTATTTTGGGAACGCGTGGGAAAGAGGGCGATTGGAGCGCCGGCGAGGGTGGCCGATGGCATCGGGAATTAATCGCCGCGCACGGGAAGAGAGAAAGCGATTGACGCGCAACGTCTAGCTCCCCTCGCCGGGCCCCACCCTCTGCGGCTTTCCGACGACACTTAATTACGAAAGTACCCCCTGAGGCCATTGTTTTAAAAATATTCCTCGTGTTCAACGTGTGTGATGACCCATGGAAATCTTGGTCGAAGTCCAAATGCTAACAGTGCCCAAATGCAAAGCTAGACTAGAGGGACACAGATAATTAATTAGGTAAGACTTAAGCTTATCCACAACTAGATTGATAAGAATAAGAGATAACATCTCTTGATATTATCTTTAACCTCTTAAATATCTACAAAAAATATTTATGAATCTTAGTAGCTAAGATAAGATTACGAACACTCTACTCGTAAATGCTAAAGTTAAGTGAATAAAATAATTGAGAACTTCAAAGAAAGCTTGATAAGTCTTTTTGCGACGGATAAAATTATTTTTTTCTTTCCTGTAAAATTTTATTTATTAAGTGTCAAAAGTGGCATATGCAATAAAAAAAACTTCTAAGGTTTTAAAACTAGTAAAAATGGTTCCGTATGCATATCTCTTATATAAAAATGAATATAATAAGCTTCAAGAGCCTAATCTTAGTATTAAGTAAAACCTAAAGTCTTATTTACTTTAGGAATAAGGTCAATTCTAGAATAGATACTTCTTTGTTATCCCAAAATAAAGTTTTATTCTAAAAATTACTATTATTTTCATCTTATATCAATAAAGTAAAAGAAAAAAAATAGGAAAAAATTATTTTATTTTTTTATAAAATTACTATATAGATATATGTTAACGTCTCTATTTAACAACTATTTAACAATCTATATAAAATAGAATAAGGATATTATTATTATTATAAAAAGATCAAATTAAATAAGAGCTATTGAATTAGTAGTTTTAGGTATAATGGAGACATTCCCAAACTATAATAGTAATTAAATAGTCCTAGGTGTTGCAATGTTAAGTCTTATGTTAGCCACTATGCACTATTTTATACAATGATACTATGAAAGAGAAAGACTAGACAAATGATATTCTTATCTATTAGGATACATTAGAGTATATTCCATCAAGAAGCATTAGGATCATAATAATTAATTGAGTCTTATCATTTGGTATCATATTTGGTGGGCACTCTAAATTAGTCCCACCTAATTAAAAATGTAGGATTTCTTCTTTATTTTGGGTGTATATATACCTCTTAAAAATCCTCCTCTATTTGTTGTAAGGATACCATTTATTATCATTTTTTATAACTATATATTAAAATAAATTTTCAGCTCTGAATTACATCGTCATCGTCAGTTTAACTACGATATCATTAAATTCTTATTTTTCTCATAAACAAAATAAAATATGAATTAAAATAAATTTTCAGCTCTGAATTACATCGTCATCGTCAGTTTAACTACGATATCATTAAATTCTTATTTTTCTCATAAACAAAATAAAATATGAATTAAAATCGTCACTCATTTTACAATTATAAGATTAAAAAAATGGCTTTGCGTGTGTGAATAAAATGCAGCTGTTTGTTATTTAAGAGCCCATAGGTTATAAGCTCGATACTAGGGTCAATCGCCCCCGATAATTTAGCTAGATGATTATGAAAAATATCAGAATGTTAGAAAAGCTTTTAGAGTAATTAGTGAGTTATCGTGGTATCAAAATAGAGTTTCTAAATTTGAATCATGCGATACTCATCCGTAATTTAAATTATAAAATCTTTAATTATCTAAAATAAGATTATTTCTTACACTCATTGAGTAATCTTACCTATCTTCTGCTAATGGTTGGCCCTTGCTATTCATAAAATATCAAATTGATAGGGGTGTAAATACAAATAAGAAATTTTAAAATATAGAAATGAAACGCTAACATTTAAATCTTGATTTTATTTTATTTTTAATAAATTATGAGTTAGTAGACTTTCTCAATATATAATTTGATAACCAAGTCAATTTTCTTAGAAAATAAATTAATATAAAACAAACTTAAAATAATATATCGAGAGATAAAATTAATTAAACGTCAATCTCAACGTCCCCACGGAGCGAATCGAATCCTATCAATTATTTAAGTCCTATTAGATTCGGCTCCTAACCTTTTATCACATCCTCCGATGCGCAGCGCGGAGTACATTAATACCCCTCCAAGTACCAGCAGTGTTACGAGCAGCAGGGGGGTATTTTCGTCATTTCATTCGTCGGCGAGGGTATAATCTTCTCTCCCGACACCGCATAATTAATTACCGCAGGCGTCCAAAAGGTCCGGGGACCGCTCTATCCTCACCGCCGCGGGCACCACGACGTCACGCCACGTGGCCAAGTTCTGTAGAGCACGAGGATGGGGACCACCTCGGGACCGGAGCCCCGGAGCCAGTGGAGTAAGTGGGTGCAAAGGTGGGGGACCACTCCACTTCCGGATGACGCATTTAAAAGCTAATCAAGTGGTCCGTCCGTCAACCCGTTTGGTTTCACGGCTCTAGTAAACGACGGAGGTAATCTTTCATTTCACACCCTTTTAGTTGTGTTTATTTCTTCCGAAATTGAATCAAAATAAACCTATAATATAGGGTGTAAAATGAAAATATCTTTTTCTTTGATAAATATTCCAATCCTTTGATAAAAATATCTCAAATTTGAGATGATGATTTCTTCTTCTTTTTTTGTGAAATATTTTATAGTTTGAAAATAGGATGTGAAATAGACCTTTTCCCCCCAAAGAAAATGACAAATTTTGCTTTGCCTATTTCTTTACTATGATGGAAAGATACTCCTTGTGGTCCCAAATTTTATTAGAATTATTAATTAGGACCACAAACCAACTGACCTTGGCTTCTCAAGTACAAGCACATACATATCAACTATTGCCTATTTCTTACGTAGACTTCGTCGTCTATTTTTCCTTACATATTAATCCTCTTAATTATGTAAAATTTTCTAATACCCCCTTCCGTTAGTTATCCGTTAGAATTTTTTTAACTTAAAGATATGATTAATTAAAGAGAGAAAACTAAAACTTACTGGTAAAATAATTTACGTGACGATATATTATAGTTCTGAGGTTTATATATATATATATATATATATACTCTAATAATTGTTGTTATTTTGATTATATGTTAGGTTGGACGAAGAGTGTTACCTAACTTAATTAAAGTTAATATTGATGACTTGATTCATATTAATTATGCTAGACATATGAGTTGAAAGATTCTCTGTTTGAATCATAATGACACTGGTTTAGTTGAGACACTATTAAATTCTCACCTTTTTAAATAAAAAATTAATCTAAACATATGCACTATTGTGAGTGCCTAGAAAAATCCAAACATCTTAAAACAAGTGTCCAATTTAGGGGTTTTTTTAATGGGAAAATAGTTTTTCTTTAATGAAGGGTACCTAACACTAATATCCACCAATTTTTTTTTTATAGATATATTTTTATCTCAATCACATAAGATATCCTATATATATACATGCATGAGAACCGTCAAGTAAAAACTCGATAATTTGAAATGCTTTTATCTTCCATTTCGGTCGTGATATTGATCATAATACTCGATGTATGTATGTATTCTTGTTCTTTGTACTTTTTAGTCGAGATGATTTGGTGATAGAAAAGAAAGAAAAAAGTTAGAGAAACTAAAGTGATTTCTATTCAAACAAATAATATTTCTAGGATATAAAGAACACCTTAACCTAAATTTTGCAATCTAATCAAAAGTTTATAGAGTTTTAACAATAATAATAATAATAATAATTCAAAATGATTAGTGGTTGATGCTTAACCATGGCTTTTTCTGATCACAAGATATTTCTTCACAAATTATCAGGATTAGTCAAATGATGAGACAGATGTTCTCTTCTCATTAATCCCATGAACAACAACAATAAATAAATAAAAAATAAATAATATTGTTAGTCATCAATCTTAGATATCACCAAGACTATAATTTGGCACCATATCCTAATAATTTGTAGCTTTATTGAGTTGTTTATCATATAATATGCATTAAGCTAACACTTGTTAAAAATAAACAACAATAGAAATTCCAACTATCATATTCATTAATAAATATTTGGCATCACATTTCCTTGAGACAACTAAATTATCTATTTTTGAATTGTTTTAATAAAACCTTATTCTTTTGATAAATTTGTATATTAAAATTTTTTCAGTATATTTGTCAAAAATCACTTTAAAATTGTATATCTTTTTATTTTATTTTAATAATCTCCTTATTTTTTTCTTATATCGGTTAAGTTATTACATTAAAGATACTTTTAGTCAAATAGCATTGTATGAAAATATTAAACAAATAAATAGCTTAGGCTAAATTATATGGAAAATTGTAATTTACCCAAAATTTGTTTTAAATTATAAAATTAGCTTAATTACCCCTGTTAAAATATAGTCTGATTTAAAAATGAAAGGAAAAATTTAGTTAATTTGACGATTTATTTTATTTAGGGAGGAAAATATTGAGCTAATAGAACACCTGAGTATTTGGATGAAAATTTTAATTGTTACAATTTGTCTACCGTTTTATTCTCCAGGGTTTCATATCATATTGGATCACAACGCAGGGCTTAAAATGCAATTTAGCCACAGAAAAAATCTAGGAAAAAACTTGACGGTCGCCGTTAAGGACAAGCCTAACGGTTTTGGCAGAGTGGAGAGAGGGGGGTGGGTGGGGACCACGCGGCAGCAACCGTACAAGTAAATATGGGGGCGTGTCTCAGCCTCAGCCGCCGGCGCCACCCTTTTGTCTCTTTCCCATCGCCTAAGGTCAAGCCCACCCCCCCCCCCTGGGGTCCCACCACCCGCCGCCACGCGTTGCGTCCTCATTAGCCGCGCCCCATAGCGTGCTCCTTATCTGGGCCCCGCCTAAGTGGTCCTCGGCGCCTAGTTCCTCCACGTGGCCTCGGAGAGGTCTCCTTCTCCTCCTCCTCCTTCTCGTCCTCCCTCCCCCGCGCTGTTTTAATCATGGAACAAAAATATCGTGGACGTGGTGGTGGTGGTGAGATGGAGTGGGGTTTGGGAACGAGGGGGTGAGTTTATCACCGAACCGCCACCTGCCCAACTAACGCAGCGCGATGGGTGGTTTAATAATCGCTTGTTGGGGTTCCTAACCATTATGAATAATAGATTGCGATTGTGATTCCCTTTAATTAATCATTTGGAAAATTGGGGTTCTTTTTCTTTTTGATGCAGATTACCCCCTAGATTTGAGTCTTATTAAAAGAGGAGAGTAAAATGGAGGGGGGTAATTGTAATTAGGTTAAACTGTAGGCGTTGATATGCAAAAAAAAGTCAATGAACAAGGCCTAGATAAAAACAATAACAACCAACACAACTACTAGTCTTCTCTCTCTTTCTCTCTCTCTCTCTCTCTCTCTGTGATCGTGGAGCTAGGCGTCTCCGAGTGGGGGATAGAGAAGAGAGGAATCGGGTCACCGCAGCGTGACCTTATGGCGTTCCACGGCCACCTCTCGCACGACATGGGAATCCCTCCCCAGTACGCGGAGCAACACCTTGGCGACAACCATGCGGTGCTGAGACCCACCTTGGACCAGCTTGACGGGAAGCCTCACCTCGGCGCCGGTCCGGCGTGGCTTCTACGGCAGCAGGGCGGCTACTCCGACGGTAGCTTCCTCCACCTCCAGACCACGTCCGACTCCTCTGCCTCGCCATCGTCCGCCGCCGGATGGATGCCGCGCCCGGCGATCTTGCAGAGGAACGGCAGCGGCGGCGGAGGAGGGGGCGGGGAGTCGATGATCGCGTCGGCGGCGGCGATCTCCGCGGATCCCGATGAGGGACACGTGGCTACGGGGGAGGCGGCCGCGCAGGAGAAGGCGAGGTACAAAGCGGAGATCTTGGCGCATCCGCTGTACGAGCAGCTACTGTCGGCGCACGTGGCGTGCCTCCGGATAGCCACGCCCGTGGACCAGCTCCCGAGGATCGACGCGCAGCTCGCGCAATCCCAAAACATCGTCGCCAAGTACTCCGTCCTCAACGGCGGCGGCCAGATGATCCCAGACGAGAAGGAGCTCGACCAATTCATGGTGAATTTCCCCCCCTCCTCTCTCTTTCTCGTATGCAAAATTTTTCATGTCTTTGGTTCTTGAATTCCTTATACCTTGTTAGCTCTCAACTAATCCAGATTTTTTTTAAAAGATGCTTTGCATGCAATTTTATAGCTAAAATGGATATCATACAGATGCTTTAATAATCTAATTGGAGGAGTTGTTTAAAGAATTCAATGGTTGCCGAGATATTAAATGTTTTTGGATGGGATTTTTAGAAGTTATGTGCTTCACCATCTTCTTCTTTTCTTTCCTATAGGTTTAAGTTATTCCCTAATCTTTTTCTCTGATCTAATTCTTTCTTGAGACGACTATGTCGGCAAATCCCTGGTTGTGCGCTTGGACCTTTGCCAGAGAAGAATGATGTCTAATATCTCAGCATTAAATGCGGGATTTTAACTTATCTTGTCATTAAGCAATTTATTATATTGAAGGATTTGTACCCACTTTGCTCTCTGGGCTCTGATCAATGCAAGATTGTGGAATGACAATTTGGAAGTTCATTAATTTCATCTCATCCGATTCAAATGTATGGAGCAACCTTAAATCCTTCAAATACTTTTTGTTGTTGTTGTGTTTTCCGATGACTAAAGTTGTTCTCCTTTCTTTGTTAGGAAGTACATATTTTACAGTGAAGAAGTGAATGGAGACCACATGGTGAAAGAGAAATTGGAGTTTAACAGATTGCAAGTTGCTAACCAAAGATCATTTCCTTTCTTCCTCGAACTTGGAGATTTTCTTTTTGAAATTTGATCACCAAGAGAGCACATTTATTCAATTAGGCAAAAAATTCTTTCTCCTTAAGTATATCAGGTGGATATTCCTCATTATTGAGGCGGACCCCACCCAACACCAGTTGCTATTCTTTTTGTTCAAGCATCAAGGAGAGACAGATAGCTAAATAAGTTACAGAACTGACATGCTACTTCAGGTAGATCCGATTGATCTAGAAGTTTGGTAATTAGTACTAGATGGAACAAAGTCATAAACAATTAAATGTGAAAGGTGGGTATGAACAGAGGGATTTGACTCGGTGGATTTGCATTCATCAGTTTATCTGTCATGTGGAATTGGAGCTGATTAAAGTTCAAAATCCCAGTTTCTATTGAAATTTAAACACTCACTATCGAGGGATAGGGTTCAGATTGGTGTGCGCCTTTCTTGCTTCAAAAGTGTGATATAATTTTGATGCAGTTTCTTTCTTGATCAAATTATGCTGTTTTAAGGTGAAGTAACTCCACAGTCCATGCTGATGTTCAGATTTCTTTGTTCATTGAAAAGAGTTCTTGATTAAACTTGCAATTTTGTTGGGTCACTTGATAGTTGATACAATGGTCATGCTAATTGCTGCAGGTTTTCTCTCATTGTTCACTGATAAATTTCTTGATTCTGAATTTCAGGATCAAAATAATGTCTGTTTCTTTGGACATTAATTGTTCTATCTTACTCTTATTTTTTTACTCTGGCTGTTTTGAAAAAGATATAGGGCTTGTAGCCTTTTGTGAAGCTCATTTGTTTGTTTAATTTAGTACAAGAAAGCAAAGTTATAACATCTTCCTCTTTTTCTCAGACACACTACGTCTTGCTCCTATGTTCATTTAAAGAACAACTACAGCAACATGTACGGGTTCATGCAATGGAAGCAGTGATGGCATGCTGGGAGCTTGAACAATCTCTACAAAGCCTGACAGGTGAATTTCAACTGCTGCTACCTTTTTCGTGGGCTTAGATCAATGAAAAAAATAATTTGTAAACCTAGCACACCCATCATATTGGACCTCAGTCATACTTCACTTCTGACCATGATGTGGCTATATAGCCTATATTTTTGTGGAGTTATTTGAAATTGAGCTTCGAAGGATTGATAATCTACGTATACCAAGTAGTTTGACCCTGTACATATTGATCTTACTATATCAATGGTACTGGAGTCCTTATCTTGTCATTAGGATAATAAATCAATTTTAGTGCATTCACATGAACATGTCTAGCTACGGGTATGCATATCAATTTGACAGTCCAGATTTAGCATTAGCACTTTCTGTAGAAAGCAAGTTCAGATAAATAAACAAACCAACTATTCTTTTCTTAGTATGGCATAATAGCAATTAGCAAGGATTCTAATTGTTGTCATAATTTATAAAGACTATTATAAGTAAAAGGTGTAAAATGTAGTCACTGTGAAAGAATTCAGTATTCAAACAGAATCTTGTTATCCTTAACCTGGTATTAAAGATTACTTTTTCACTCGTACTTATGTTGTTTCTTGTCCATCCTTTTACATATTTTAAGGTAAATTTATTCTTACTATGTGCTTTTGACATGTGTATAATATAAAACCTGTCAGAGGAATATTGACCAATGACAGAGAAACTTAGCAGTAAAACTACACAAGCAACGTGCTTATTGGATAAATTTCCATACGGAAACCTCCTGATAATTTAGTGACAAGCATACACACATTTATAAACATGTATAGACAAACAACATACATATGTAGCTCCCCTTTCAGTTTGATACATGAGCAGGAAATTTCATTTTTATGCATATATAATCTATCACTATCAAGTATCAAGTTAACTGAGACACCAAAGCTTTGTGTTTACTTGTCGCAACTAAATGTTGCATCAATTTTTCAATTTCTTCGGTTTCCAACTCCATCACCATAGTTTGTCTTTCATTTAGTTTCATAATTATAGAAGTTCAACACTTTTGAAAGCATATTCTGGCGTGTGGTAGGTTAAAAACATATAAGAGGAGCTTTCTACATGTCCTTGGGGTCTCTGTACTGGTCGTATCCTTTTCCCTTTGACACCCTAGGATTTGGCAACTTAGAAGAACCGTGAAAGCTAAATTTGGCAGCTATAATTTCAGGGATAGATGGTCTGATTAACATTGAAAGATACCAATATGCAACCATTTCATAGAGAAAATACATGATGTTCCTCAGAAAGTACCAGAGAATGCTACTGATTCCTATTTTTTCCAACACGGCAGGTTAAAATTGTTAATACAGCTTGATTAGTACTCAGAATATTATTTCCTAGCCAACCTGTAAAATAATAGTGCTAGACAAATTTTTGATATTGCTCGTGCTTTTTGACAAATGGACAAAACAATTATCAGGCTTAGTAGTTCTCTTATTCAAGGTGATTTATGATGTATTACTTATGCAGTTTGGCTTTCTATGTACTTTTGGTTACCACTGCTGAACCTGATTGTAATGTGTGAATGCTGCAGGAGTATCTCCTGGCGAAGGCACTGGAGCAACTATGTCAGATGATGATGATGAACAAGCAGATAGTGAGACAAACTTGTTCGATGGAAGCCTAGATGGACCAGACAGCATGGGGTTTGGTCCCCTTATTCCGACTGAGAGTGAACGATCCTTAATGGAACGCGTCCGGCAAGAGCTGAAACATGAGCTTAAACAGGTAGGCAGCAAACATTTTGCTGCAGCTGTCTTGATTAATAGTTTATTAACTAAATCTCTTCAATTTTCAGGGTTATAAAGAGAAGATTGTGGACATTCGCGAAGAGATTCTCCGCAAGAGAAGAGCTGGAAAACTTCCAGGAGATACAACTTCGACTTTAAAAGCTTGGTGGCAATCCCACTCTAAGTGGCCCTACCCAACGGTAAGTGAGGATATCATCATTAAGCAAGCACCAATTCATTTCTATTGGATTGCTGATATTTAACAAGCTTAGAAGTACTTAAGCTACATTGGCGGCTTCAACCAGAATTATGTGATTATAGCATGTAGAACCTACTTGAACTAGGACTATTTTTGAACTCATGCAGGAAGACGACAAGGCAAGACTGGTGCAAGAAACAGGGTTGCAACTAAAGCAAATTAATAATTGGTTTATCAATCAAAGAAAAAGGAACTGGCACAGCAATCCATCCTCATCATCTGCACTAAAAAGCAAACGAAAAAGGTATCACATGGCAACCTTCTCTGTCTGTTTCCAAATTTTTTCTTCTTCTCAACACTTTCTGCCTATTGAAGTAATGCAGGTGACAGAGATGCCTAACACTTGGGGTAGATGATCGCTGGAATGAAATCATAGAAAGTGTGAAACGTTTACAGTGTGCAGAACAATTAAACTCAAACCGAAAGTGCACAACAATCTCCAGAACCACCAGGCAATCACCCCAATGTTTTTCAAAAGGAAAACACTTAATCATCGCATGAAGGCAAAGGCAAATAGTACTGCAAGTAATTGATTATGAATCATTGTAGCAGCTCTTTTACAGGTCTGTAGAGCAGTGGCAGTAGTAGTGGACATTGATAGATGAGGTAGTATAGTAGTAGTGTTCTCTTTCCCCTCATCGCTGGTTGGTGGGATTTAGTTTATTTTGACCCTATACATGTACTTTGTTTAGATATATACAAGTGTGGATGTATATAGCAATAAATTGTCATGACAACTTGCTAAAATTACTACCAATTGATATTAGTGAGTATAAATTGTGGGGATTAGGATAGCCAAATTGTGCAAGGTGTACCTATATATATATATGTATATATTTGTAATAGTCATACTTTTATTGAAGTCCTTCATCATGGTGTGCTTCGAATCACTCTTATAGTCTTTATCTGTTACAAGTGGGTAACAATTCTGGTCCTAAGGTTTTTTTGCAGCTAGGTAGTCATTTTATTGAAATCTCCAGGTTAGCCATCTATGGGAGCATTTGTTGAGAAAAGCTTTTTTATTTTCAAAATAGAAAACATAGACTCTTGGGCGTATCTTTTATATAAATTATGTATATTTTTATTATAAAAGTACGCGTATCTAATATAAAAATTAAATACTTCAGTTTTAAGAGTTCAATCTTATTATTACTAAAACTTAAAAAGTGCCATCTCACATAACATATCAAAGGAAAAGAGGAGAGGCCTATTGCAAAAATCCGGAAGAAGAATTGATATGGATGCAATAGAATTTAGTGCGTGTTGGTTAAAGTTGCACTTTCCATGAACTTGAAAGAGATTGCCATGAGATTAGTATGAGTTGGACGCATGGGTTGCTGGAAATTGAGCATATCTCAACAAACTTAATTTATGGCATCTTTTGTCCCTTTTTAATATCTCTTTGTGTTTTAGTACTTGATCTATATAAATTATGTCTTAAAATTTAAAAAATTGAGGAAAAGTTTGAGTTATTTTTAGATATATTTGTCTCTAAGTTAGAAGACCCAAGAAAAATAGGGAGAAATCAAGAGAGTAGGATAGTGTTTTAGGACTTTTATTTTAGCCCTAAAAATCTATAGTTGGGTTTTTAACATAATTGCCACCGAAATCTTTTTAAAACTTATTATTCTTGAGAAATTATATAATATGATTAGTTTCAAACAATCGATTAAAAATTGATACTTAAAGAGGGGGAAATAGGACCACAACAATGGGTAAAGTATTAAATGCAAACACTCAGGAAGACTACCAAGATACGGAGTCTTAAAAGCAACAAGCCATTAGACCGGCTAATTGTGCCAGAACAACAAATTAAAACAGCAAGAGTCTTGGAAGGCAAAGTTATACAACGGAGCTAGCACATCAGGAAAGACTCACAAGTAATGGAGTATCTCTAGACCACTAAAATACCCATCAAACATAGACCTGCGAACAAGTTATAGAATCAAAAAATAAGAAACAAAATCTAGCTCATGCGTGTACGTCCACGCAATGCACATAGAAGCATAATCTAGCCCATGCATGTACATGCGCACACCAAGATGCAAAC
Organism: Typha latifolia; assembly: GCF_019914945.1. Lineage (NCBI taxonomy): Eukaryota > Viridiplantae > Streptophyta > Magnoliopsida > Poales > Typhaceae > Typha > Typha latifolia. The sequence goes on from NC_133093.1 coordinate 2,077,398, forward strand.
CAAATGGAGGTAAATAGGCATGGTCGGCGGTGGCTAGGTGCGGACGGAGACGGAGACGGAGACGACAGTGAAAGTTTCGACGGGTGGGGAGAGGGGAAGAGCCACCCCCTGGGCAAGGAAGAAACCTCTTCGACGAGGGAGGAAAAGTTTGAACCCTAGCTGATGCCAGTTTTAATAATTAATTAGTTACATATTTAACCGGTGAAATGATATTTTTGAAAGAGCTTAATGAATTTTGAAGAATATAGTGGGTTACTGGCTATTATGTTATTTTAACAACTTTCTGTGGTAATTATCCCATTATTTTCCGACATACCAATTCTCCGAGTCTCACCGTCGTGAAGCTACTAGGAGAGGTGCCGTCAACACAGCCATCAATGTTTATAAATTAGCAAGGGAAAATTTGTGAACTCCAGAAGGTTTCCTAGCTCTTAAGCGTTGATACATCCTCTAAAAGGGATTTTTGTCACCGAGTAGGCTTTCTGGGTGCTTAAGGACCAGAAAGCGTGCCAGTTCACATAGAACATAATTTTTCTTGAGAAACTTCAAATTCAGAATATTGACTTCTGCAAACAGAATAGAATCATCAATCTGATTGCAATATGGGCTTAGCCTTTCAATGCACTCTGATGATAATTATCATAAGAAATTGGATTCCTGTCACTGTAGACACATGAATAAATTATAATTATTCTGGACAACTTGACACTGATATCAAACAAAATTGGACATTTCTTGTTTATTAAATGGACATACTTGACCAGTTTAAATGAAAGAATTGAGGAAGAAAGTCCTTCACAACACTTTGGAGACAAGGGTAGCAACTGCGGTCACAAACTATGAAACAATTGACAATAGTATTAACAAATGCTATGGACACAACCCTCTACAGTGTTTTCCTAAAGGCTGCACATAATACCTTCCAAAGGCTAATAAGCTGCACACAAAATGACAAGCAGGTAAAATCCCCAGAGTATCAGAGTGATATACAAAATTGTGTCTGACTGAGTCTGACTTCTGGATGCGTCTTGGTTTTAGGCTTGTCCTTTTTGTGGAGAAGCTGCCATAGAACGCAATCTGCTAGCAATCACTGTAAAGCTTGGCCTATCTGATGGTTCAGTAGACCAGCATTGCTCCATCAATGATCTCCATTCTGGGTCACAAGACTCCGGCACTTGAGGACGCAATGTGTTACTCACAATACCACCTGTCAAAAATGCAAATATCAAGTATATGCATCTAATGTTTGTCTACAAAGATGAGAAAATTCTGTTCCATCAATAATGTGCCGAACACCAAGACAAATAGCAGTTTCATCCCTAATGAAGGATTAGTTTTCTATTTAGAGCTTAATTCGATCAGCCAATGGGGATTCTTCAACTTATGCTTAGTCAAATTATTAATTGCTGCAATAATTCCTCCCAGAGAATCAGAATCCTCTAGGAGTCAGGATAATAGATTAAGTTATCATAGTAACATATAAGTTTATATAACAGCTCAGTTCTACAAGATATTACCTATAATGACTCCATAGTGTAAGTCTGCATATGGCTCATCTCCAGTAAGCAGTTCCCACATCACAATTCCAAACGAGAAAACATCAACCTGAGAATAGGTTGCAATCAGACAAATGGTCATACAGGATAAAATCCTAAGGAGCTGACATAACGGCAATCTAGAAGTACCGTGCTGATCTAAGAACATAATGCAGAGAGAAAGCAACAGATATGGGGGAAAAAAGAATATTAGTAGACCTTCTCTGATACCAAACTACTGCCACCATTTAGAAGCTCAGGAGCCATCCAAGGAAGTGTTCCTCGTACACCACCAGAGATTAAGGTCTGGCATTTCACTTTTGAAAGACCAAGATCACCAACCTGCAAGATGCATAAACCAACCACAGAGACAAATAAGAAATTTTCATTACCTAAGTGAGTTTCCACATACTCCATGTTTGCCCGTCGAGTCATATAATTCCAAGATAAATCATGCACGTATATGCTTGTGACAGTTACATATGCAAAAAAAATAAAAAAAAAGAACTATCCTTCACATTGAAACAAAGCATCACTATCATAACCTGAGTCCCTAGTCCTGATAAGACGTAATTGTGAGTCAGCATGTTGACATGGAATACGTAGCTCCAAAAAAACTAGTAATATAACAAACTATTCTCCCAGAAAAGTTGTTATTCATATCATAGAAGAGAATTCTGATTATGTTACTCCCAATAACCATGAAAGCCAATACTATGCAAACAAAGAATTCACCTAAGTGTTGGAACCGATTTCAGACTTCATAACATACTAAAATGATAGATCAACATCCCATTACAATGCAATGAGGGACTCAAGTTCACAAGTTAGCCCTCATGAATCATTCTCATGGCAATGCGACAAAATAGCAGAATAGAGTGTGCCACAATAATATTCCTCTAAGGAAAACTCCTTTAACGGATTCATTTTGTCATCCTCTTTGTACACATCTAGCCATGAAATAGATGATAACAAACTGGCACCAAACTTGAGAAGTGGAATCAACTTGATTAGGATGACAGTTCTTAAAATTCAAACCATCCAGACACATTGTGGTACGTAGCAAGCAAATTCCGCTTATCACCATTCAAACCACTTGGGCACATTGTCTAAATAGTAGATACTATTAACCATTAGCCAATTACAAGGTAACATCAAACATTCAATTGATATTCAACAAATGTTCCATACAAACATGCATGAGAGAGAGAGAGAGAGAGAGAGAGGGAGAGGGAGGGAGAGAGGGAGAGGGAGGGAGAGAGAGAGAGAGAGAGAGAGAGAGAGAGAGAGAGAGAGAGAGAGAGAGAGAGAGAGAGAGAGAGAGAGAGAGAGATGATAGTTTCAAGTTGAAGATTTGTCAAGGAGCCATGCCAAACAAGGACTTGCCGTGTCAATGATGAATCAGCACCCGAAACCCACTAACCCATTAAAGGTAGTCAAAACCTCAAAGGCCTTTGGCGGCAGCTACTTCTTTACTAGAAAAAGGTTGAAGTGAAAGAACGATAAAGAGAAAGAGAGGAGATTAAGGAGAAATTCAAGATTTCTTGGTCAAATCCCATCAAAACGTAAATTATTCTTTTATTCGCTTAAGTATTTTCTTTGTTTTACACTTTAAAATAGGTCAAAATTGATATGTGAACATGTTATATATTGATTATTGCTATAACTTCAATAAAGTAAGGCATTTACAATATTATGTAAGGATAGAAGACTACTTTAGGCTTTAAAGCATATATTCAAACAAAAAACATATTTTAAAATACTTTTTTTAGGGATAAAAGACATTAGAAAAAAATTATGGGTGTATCAAAGTCGTGTCAGTACGTGCCACTAGCACACAAGGGCGTGCCAAAGCCGAGTTGGCACACTTTATATTGACTGGGTATTAGCATGACACGCTCTTCAACACAACAATCCTTAAAGATCATTTACAACATTTAAAGACTTAGAAACCATAATTCATAAATCAAGTCTCTCTTAATCAAATAGAGCACAAAATAATGTTTTAAAGCTCCAAATGAAATAAAATTTGTTTAAAAACAAAGAAAAATTTCAAAGCATGTAGATCAAGATCATTGGATTTGATCCATCATCAAATAACCTGACAATGAGTTGTCCTATGTACCCTTTATCACCACTATCCAATTTGTGAATTCTTGATGGAAAAGTAACATTTGCAGCATATAATTGAATACTAGGTAGTTGGGATATTCCAAATCCTCTTATATATATATATATATATATATATATATATATATATATATATATATATATAATCAAACGATATTGAGGACTTCTTCCTATCGGAAGCTCTCTCAATATATTTATCTTCTCTTCCAATTTCATTATCTAGAAAGATAACTATATATACATATCTTGTTGACATTTTTGGACAAGTCTAGAGTACACCACTTTAATTGATTTCCTCTCACAGTGAACTCAATTGTTGTAGCTTCAATTTGCCAAAGATGCAAGTGTTTCTTCTTATCCTTTATAGAAAAAAGACGCATGCATTTAGGCTTGTTGCTTTCTTATCCCACAATAATAAACAAGATGTTTTGGATATAGATGCTTATTTAGATCACATAAATATGAATTATGCAGAATTAAATATACACTAATAATAAGACTACACACACCAAGTTTCTTAGTTTCAGCCGATCCCGATTCAGATTGACTGAAACGGATTAGGATCGGCCATAACTGATCTGAATCCCACCACAAAACTAGTCTATTGATTGATTTCAGTGAGGTATCGACCAAATAACTAGTCTATTGATTGATTTCAGTGAGGTATCGACCAAATCAACCGATACTTGATCCAGATTGGGTAAGTTTCGGCTGAAACGAACCAAAATCAGGAGAAAGAAAGGGAGAAAAAGAGGAGAGAGGGAGAGAAAGAGAGGATAGAGAGCTCATCAGAGAGAGAATAAAGTAAAAATGACATATCTGAGGTTGCTGAAGGTTGACGCAGCCTGATCGTCATTGGAAGAGTTTGTCAAACATTGACGGAGGCCAAAACTATGTCAAAGAAGCATCAACTTTGGGGAGGAAGTGGGAGAGGAAGAGTGAGAGTGCTAGAGGGAGAGAGAGGGATAGAGAGGGAGAGAGAGGAAGAGTGAGAGGGAGAGATTTTTGAGGGAGTATCGGTTTGGTTTTCTTGAAGCAGGTGAGATTAGAGATAAAGAGATTTTTCTAAAACTTTTAGAATTTTTCATGTCTTAAAAATTATTCTAAAATACAAGCTGATATGAATAGCCAATACTATCGATACAACTGATATATATCGTTTTTTCGGACTGCCAAACCATATCCCGATACTTGGAATCTTGGTACATACAAGGTCCTAATTACTATAGAAATATATGTCCAAAGTGCTTGGCTTTTAAGAGTTCAATGTAGACAAAACTAGTCACATGTCAAACATCATATGGTCCTCGACTCCTTGGTAATTTGATAGCAACATGTATACATTCAAAAGTATATCTTTTTGGGCTTTTTACATAATTGCCATTGAAAACTTTCAAAATATCATAATTGCCATTACATTCTTTAAAATATCAAATTGCCACTAAAATCTTTTGACTTTTTCAAAATTGCTATTATGATTAATTCTAAACAGAATGTTCCTATCATATAATTATTAAAGCTAATAGACACCTAAATTGCTAAAATACCCAACTTTTTTTAAGTTTAGAGTGTAAAATATTTATCAACAATTTTTGTCACATAAAAATAAGATATATTTCGTTGTACTATAGTAATGAGTATAATGTTGGGTAGCTTTTAAACTATTTTTAATAATTTATACAATAGCAAAATATTCTTTTTTAGATCTAAGTTGTATTATAATCATGATTTGTTAGATTTAACTAATGGATTGCATTTTTGAAAGAGCACAATGATTTTAGTGGTAATTATGATATTTTGAAGAATGCATTTTAAAAGTTTCATGACAACTATGTAAAAATCCAGTCTTTCTTTTAACATATTTGTATGGCTAATGTCAACTATAATATTGCTGAAAAAAACATGTTTCTGATAACTACGTATGCAAATCTAATGATGGATTGAATGGCAATATGATGTACTCAAAAGAGATTCCATCATTTTGGCATTGCAACACAATCAAAGATGCTTACCTTGCATATTGGACGCTGAGGATCCCTTAAATTCACAAGCAAATTGTCGCTTTTCAAGTCAAAGTGTACAATATTCTTGCTGTGCAAGTATTCCATTCCAAAGGCAGCATCCATTGCAATAATTAAACGTTTACGGCGATCAAGTGTCCTGTTGGGGAACAACGAAGAGTCAAAACACTCTTTTCTATGAAATTATAATCTTTCCTTACACTTATAGAAGGACCAAAGTAGCCTAATACTGTAAGGATATAAACATATCAGATAAAAAAGTCTTGTAATTTGAGGAAATACTTGTCATTCTTCTGTAAAGCATGTCGAAGAGATCCATTAACCATGTATTCTGTCACTGTAGCAATGGATCCTCCAGGTCCATCCAGCACAACACCGTAAAATGCCACAACATTTGGGTGGTGTAAATCAGCAAGCTTGGATGCTTCATTCCAGAAGTCAGACCTCTGAGGATATCCATGAATACTGATAAAAGTAAGACTCAAAACAATAATACATCGCAATAAGTTTAACAAATCTGTGCATACCGTGCGTTCCTGCTCTGATGGTTTCCCAGCGAAGCACCTCTCATTAATTCTCTTTATTGCAACATCAGAACCTCTCCATTTTCCATGATACACAGTTCCAAATGTTCCTGAACCTAGCTCTTGCAACTCTTCAAGGTCACTGTTCTTTATGATCTGGAATGAAATAGAGAAAAGGCAAATCAACAAAAATAAATAAACGTATTAGGCTTATTCATAAAATTCTTAAAGATGAAAAATTAAAAGAATTCAAAATCGAACTTGCAGGCGTGAGCCAATGTCATCTGCAATTGGAAAACCAAGACTAGTCCTCTCCGGCAATTTGCTTTCTAGGACCTGAATTATGTTCAGTTCAGCACCAAGAGAAATCAAGAGCATAAGATTGTATAGAAGATAATTTGCTCACCTCAGTGATGTGATCTTCCGTGACTATATTACTATTGATAGTGCCACTTTCTTCATCAAATAAAGGAACAAATTCTTTTGTTTCACGAGAAAAAGAAGTTTCAGATGATTGGAGAACAGATGCTACCATGCCCTCTTCCATAGCTTTCAAATCTAGCTCAAAATGTTCTCCTGAACATGAGCCAAGAAAAATAGAGTATAAGAAAGTATTTATCTTTCCAAATCCTAAACTCAAGTTGAACTCTTACACATGTCACAAGATAAACTAAGTTAGCAATCCAACCTTTGACGCCTTGAACAAGTTCCTGATGTGGTTCCTTGTTTAGTATGTTTGGTGTCTGGTGAAAAGCACTTTCATCTGAAGGTACAGTTACATCTGATAATTTGCTATTTGACAAAGAGTTGTCAGAGCAAAGATCCTTTGGACTGATCGACTCTTTAGAAGCTACCTTCTTAGGTCTTGGTGGCAGTACATTTGTGTTTCCTAATACTTTCCAGGGGTCCTCGTTGCTCAAAACTGAATATGATGAAACAGGTTCTTGCAGCTGTTCCATGCTCCCACTGTGAGTAGTAGCAGTTCCTGAAGATAACTGAACATTGCCACTTAGCGGGATGGTTATATCATTAGGATGGGTTTGTGGAACCGCTTCTTTCCAGTCCATAATAGGGTTCTTCATGATAGTAGTACTACTGTAGGCAAGGTCAGTACCATAAGATGATGTGGGTACCCCAGCAACACCAAGTCCTGTTTCAGGATGATAAGGATAAGGTCTATTCATACTCATCATGCTTGGCATGTGACTTACATAGGAAGGTTGAAGATTCTGCAATTGTGTCACGATTGAAGAGGTATATGTCGATGGCTCAATTAGAGTATCTGATTTCTCCTCTGGAACAACACTGAAAAAGGTGTTAGTATGATGCACCTCGTTCTGTCCTTCTGGTCTCACCACAAAATTACTCTCTGCAGCATTCTCAGTTTTAAAATCCTGGGGAGTGGCAACATCAGGTGATACAATGGGTTTCCACTGTTCATTAGGACCAGAAGTGTCAGCTGAACTCACTCGTAGCGCTTCCATCATCCTATCCACAGGCTTAACATAGTTAACTGAGAATGCTGGTACGTTATCGTGAAACATCTGCCCATCTCCATGAAAGTTTGGATTTACAGTTGAATTAGCATCAAGAAGAAATGGATTATTGGCAGTGTCCTGCTCAACTGGATATCTACGTGGCCCAAAATTTGGTGGCAGTTGCTGTGAAAAGTCCTCATGCCGAGGGCGTGTAGGGTCAATAAACATTGCATATGAACTTTGTGCATTTGTTGGCAAAACCATCGAACTTGGTGGAGGATGGTCTGCATAAGAAAGAATTACTTTCTCCTTGTCATGCGGCATCTCAGGGGTGATCTGACTAAATCTATAATCCCCTAATGGCTGCGCAGCAGCTACCATCTTCTCCCCACGAGATTCCATCCCACGATCTACTACGCCTCCAGAGATCACTCTTTGTGGAGCGATCATCCTCGCGACATCCTCAGGGCGGAGGCTGTGGAACATTGGACTCATCAAAGGAACAACATTTGCATGGCCATCAGCATAATCATTTAGCAATGTATCAGAATGAGCATGTGGTAAGCCTTTATGGCACATATTACAATCCTCCAATCTCAGGTTCTGACCTTGCGTCAAAGGCATTACTGGATACATCCCGAACTGCTCCCCACCCTGGGTATTGAAGAAGGAAGGTGGCAAAGGCGGGAGCTGGGACAAAGGCTGTTTATATTTCACCTCACCAGGAGGGTGAGATGTCCTTTGCTCGCTTGGGTTATCTTCAGAATAAGGATTTACCCTAGTTTCAATGGGTATAGTACCACTACTAATTTGGGAAATTGGAGGTTTTGTAGAGTTTGGTGTCAAACCTGCAGATTGGAAAGTCGCAAATAGGGCATTGGGCGGCTCTACATAAGGCTGCGGCACATACGGTGCGACAGCGGGCCGTTCAGAGTTCATGGAATTCAAGATCTGCACATACCCACCGGACCCGGAGGCATCCACAAGAGGCGGAGGTGCTCCAAAAACCGATCTTGATGCATCATTTGAAGCCATCGAAGTGGGAGAAAGAAGACCGGGCGACATACCTCCTTCCTGCGCGCCGCCACCAGCCGCCATCGCATCTGAGTTCTGCGTCGACGACATGCTCACTGCGCTGTCCCTCCTCCGGATGCCATTGACCGCCTCGAGATACTGAGCTCCAGTATCTTGGAGATCTGCGTCCGGATCGTCGTTACCCCCGGCGAGGTCGGCGACGGGAAAGAGGAAGACCCGGAGTTTCGGCGAGGGGCCGCCTCGATGGGTCTCCTTCGCGAGCTTGTCGTACTCCTCCATCATATTCTCGAGGTCCTCGGGGGTGGACACGGAGATGAGGGCGTCGAGGTCCTCATCGGGGAGCTGGTACTTGATCGCGATCGGGACGGCGGCACCGCCAGAGAAGTAAGCGTCTGAGATCTTGGCAACGATGTCGGCGAGAGCGGAGGAGCGGACGACAGAGACGATCCGGGTGTCGCCACCGGCGTATCGGAGCGCCCCGTCGCTGGGTCGGCGGAGGATGCGGCCGCCGAGGCTGCAGAGGAGCTTGACCCTCTCGCCGCCGTCGCCGGATGGGGCGCCGGCGGCGCCAGCCGCCATGGAGGAGATCGGCTCTAGGGTTAGGGTTTTTACGGGCGGGGGGAAGAGGAGACGGAGATGGGAAGCAAACCGTAGAGACGAAGAGGAATAGCGGATCAGGGGATGGACCGATGGAGGAATAAAGGAAAAATATAGGGGTGGAATAGAAAAAGTAGTAGTGATGGAGGTGAAGTAATGTTCAGTGAGACTGGAAGAGTTCAAAGTGGAATTAGGAATTATAACCTCTCTCTCTCTCTCTCTCTCTCTCTCTCTCTCTCTCTCTCTCTCTCTCTCTCTCTCTCTCTCTCTCTCTCTCTCTTTTTCTTTTCCTTCTTACCTTTGTGTTTGAAGGGTATAAAAAAATATGATAAAAATATAGAAAATAATAATGAGGAGGTTTTGATCGAAAATATTACAACTAAAAAGTAAGAGTTAGAAAAAATATAAGATTTTCAACGATAATTAATATTTTTATTTTTATTTTTATTTTTTCGAGTTAAAAAGACTTATGTTGTACTTCTAATCCGAATCCTAGTAGTATTGGTATATTTTTCTATTAAGTAGACTACATAGTTTCTTAACCTAGTTTTTAAACATTATGGTATTATTAGGTAGAAATATCACAGTTGGGAAGGTTAGGTAAACCTAATAGTCTTATTAGTCTCTTACCAAATAACCTTGTGAGAGATAATGACACAATACCAAGAGGGTAACTTTTTGTTTTAATAAGTTCCTTAAAGAGACAAGACACAATCTCATTTGGATTTATCTTCAAAGCCATGATGGAAGATTCCCAAGTGAAAATTAAAATTGTTAGTTGTACAATTGTGATGCTAAATTACTGGATCTTTGTCCCAAAACCTAGAGAGTTATGAGAGGTTTTTTAGGTCTTCTGCTTTGAAAAATATTTGATGCAATTTATTAACACTTCCCAATTCATTTTAGCTACAATCAAATAGTATTTAGAAATTAACTATTATGATCTTTCTTTAGTAATTTATTCACAAAATCATGATACTTTTTTAAAAAAAAAAAAGATTAATTAGTAAACTTTTGGCCGCGAATATTTATAATCAAGTGATCAAGAATTAACATACTTCTTAATCTTTTTTAGAAAAAGGGTTAATTACCATCTAAGAAGAAAAGTAATTAGATGGAGTGCCTTGGGATTTCATACTCACATGATATTCTATTAATCTAAAGTGCCTTGGGATTTATCCCAATGTGAGCATTGGGGGAGAAAGCCTAGATTAAAGTTTAGATCTAATAAAAAATCTAATTAAATGAGTTTAATATACAATGCCGACATGAATCAACAACACACATTGCCATCCTCAATTACTAGGAATATTACCCACTGTATCCAGATTGGACTACTACTCCCTTTTTACTCTCTTGCTACTAAAAATAATAAATATTCCCCAACTTAGTGGCACAGTTATTAAAGCATTATAGCTTGTTACATAAAAAAGCAATCTCATTGGTACTTGGCTAATATTACAACATTAGGATAAATTAATTCTTTATCCCTTGATTTATGAAGCCCTTTTGGTTTAACCTAGGTGATGAGAAGGGTTGGATGGGCAATTGAATAGACTGATAAGGTGTTGGAAAATTATAGTTATCAACCTAACTTTTATTTTTTTTTTGAAGCCTAATAGACTTTGTATAAGAAAATAATTGGAGTTACAATTCTAACAATTTTAGATACACTCCTTGCATTTTATTTAAAACACAACGAAGGTTTTTATATATATTTTTGATAGTTCAGACAGTCATTGTGTACGAAAAAAAATAGTTCATCTGATGTCATTACGAAAAAAAATAATTGCCACAGTGAAGCTTTACGAAATAATCTATCCTTTGATTTTTTGTTTAATAATAAGAAAATTAGCAGAGAAAAAGGAAAACAATACATTTTTGAGTATATTTCCATCTGAAGGTCTCTTTATCTCTTAGTTGCATTATCTTAACAGCTCATGGCTGTCATAATACAATCATATTGGTAGCAAAGCCATGAAGGGTGGCGTTGAGTTGGTGGAGAGACCAACGCAAGGAAGTACCTACACCAAGGACCAGTTAATTGGATGGCAGCCAGCTTCACTACCAAGCTAAAGGGTTCATCATATTTGAGGCTGGGTTGGTGGTGAAATCTTTTGGCTACAAGTGGAGCTTTTTATGGCGTTCAATGCTGCATTCTTGAGGAGAGCATTGAACTCGTCAACCATAGTTGTGTGTCATTGCGAAAGGTTGGAGGCTTGGGTGTAATAGGATGGTTCAATGGTAGGAGACTGGAGTGACAATAACAAATGCACTGAGGTAAGGAATATCTATTATAAATCAGATCTGAATCGATCTGAATGTAAAAAAATTATAAAAATTTATGTAATTATAGCCTCGGAAATTAGGATTCTAATAGTTTTGGTTTTGCATAAATCGAAGGTCCGAATGAAAAGTTAAAATTAAAAATAGTGGAGGAAGATCGAAATGGGACAAATTTATAATTATCCGACGTTGCGGCGATCGTCGAATGGTGGCAGACGACCAAAGATGGTGGTGGACCACTGTATATTAGGGTGGCTCGTGGTGGATGATAATGGCTAGGGTTTGGAGGTAGATTCAGAATTCTAAGTTAGATCTACTCCTAAGAAAATAAACGGCTATGATTAATTTACTTTTACTCCTAGGTTATCTTACTCTTACTCCTAAAGATAGTCTAAGGCTAAATTAATTTCTTAATGCTTAGATATTTGGATGATTAAATAAAGAAGTTTAGCTCTTTATATATATAAGTCAAGTAAAATGAGTCTTATTCAGATCAGGCCTAAAGGCTTATACGACTCGAACTAAGACTTGCCTTAGTAACTTATATGACTTAATTAGACTTGCATTAATGGCTTACATGACTTAATTAGACTTACTTTAAAGGCTTACATAACTTAATTAAACTTGTCTTAAGAATTTACATGACATAACTAGATTTGTCTTAAGAGCTTACGTAATAGATAAATATGAATCAATTAAAAAATAAATAGACTTAATCTATCAAGCTCAATATTCTCATGATGTAATCCGATATGACTCGGTTAGCATCATTACTGAATGGAGCCATCTGAGGATGGTGAGTGTTGCCTTTAGACCGCATGGTCATGGGGTTGATGAGATAATAGGGATGAGGTTGCAGAGGAATGGCCAATAACTAAATAGGAGCTCTAAGTTGTATGCATGAAAAAAAATTTTAGACTCATCAAAGTGAACATCCATGATATGTATATTTTGTTGATGGAGATGTCTAGACATTGATAACCCTTGTGATTGGAGCTCTAACCTAGGAACACACATTTAACGATATGACATAAGAATTGCAAGGTATGAATAGGAGGCACAACCAAATGTATATAGGAAGTCATATGATGGAGAGAAACTAAACATGCACTCAAATTATGAGATCCACTAAAGCCACAGCGTGGGTAGATAATTGATGAGGAGGACAACTTTGGAGACAGCCTCGACCCAAATATTTGGAGGAACTTAAGAGGTGATAAGTAGAGTCCGAACCATGTTGGCTATGTGACAATGTTTGTGTTCCATAATGCCATTTTGTTGGGTGTGTGAAGGAAAGAAATCTAATGGTGAATGCCCAAGGATGCAAAATGTTGAGACATGTGGATTTTTGATAGAATTGTTTGAATATGAGCAAAGGCTATAGTCTTGCAATGCATGGGATAAATCCAAAAGAGTGAAGAAAACATAATATTTGAATTATGAGAAAGAAACCATATAGGACATCCATACACCTGAATGAACAAGGTGAAAGGGAACCTATGCATTTAACTTATTTGAAAGGAATGGGAGATATTTAGATTTACCCAAAGAACATCATTTATTAAAAATGAAACGAAATTTTTTCGAACATGAATCTAAACCATTATTAGTCCTTAAGAAAGAAAGAACTTTGGATGATGAATGGCCAAGATGGTTGTGTCATTGCATGGGAGAATGGTGAGAAGCATCGAGGGCTTGAGGGATATGTCGGACTGATATTAGATAGATCATTTGTATAGAATAGCTAGAAGGATCAAAAGAAGATCGAACTAAATTATTCGTCCTAAGGTTTCTTGGGTTGTGTCGAGCCTAGAGGTGATCATCGGGCGGGGTGGGCCGAGTTCGAGCTGACTGGGCTTAAATATTTGTTCATAGATTGACCCACCAATCACTCAAGTCGGGCTAAAATACTTTAGTCTGTTACCACCTACTAGCCTATTAGATATTGGACTTGGGTTGGGCATAATGGGTTAAAAATTAAAAATATTATATCTCATTGGACCAAGTTTAGTGGGCCTATGTGATGACATTTTAATTATCTTTCATGCGGATATACTTATTTATTGATATACAGTTTACTAAATATCCGATGTAGAACTAAAAAAACTATGGAAATAAGTATGCATTTTAGTTGTCATAGATGAAAGTAGTGGGTCGAGCTTTTGAGCCAAGTCGGGCAGGCAAAGGTTCAACCCATGCCACCCACTACCATCTCGAGCTCAGGCTCGAGCTTAGCCCAATTAAAACCCGACAGGTTGGGGCTGAGTTTGGGTGGGTCGAGCCTAATGATCTTTTCTAGTTGAGCCGAACCATTATAGCAAGGATTAGCTCAGACAGGATGGCAATGATAAGACTGGCCAAGGTCTGTTCGGTATAGAACCAAGCCAAGTAATGAGGATTAGGTCGGGTGATGGTGAGGTCATTGCCAGAGGGAAGGAATCATGCAGTGCCAGAAGTTCCAGCTTAGGAGAAAAGGTTGCATCTATTTTTGCCAAAGGAGGTAGTTCGAGTCTGGAAGTTTGGCGGTCATTAGATTAGTGATGTTTGGGACACAAAAGTTTGGGTTAAGATTGTTAGAGAGCGAAGAGTGGGTGGAGGATGTCATTAAAAGAATAGGATAGATCCATGAAAAGGAAAATAATATCTTTTTATATATATTCCCATATGAATGATTACACTCTAATGTATAGAAATTACATAACAATGATATAAATGTATTAAGAGCTCTTATCTCTTAAGGTAAATGAACTTATTTCTTAGTTATATTATTCTAACAACATAACTACCAAAAGCCACAACAACCTGGACGTAGATGTGCATGGGGTCTTGGTAGACGTGGAGAGCTTGCGTTACATCGCGGGTTAGTCTGGATTAACAAGTAGCCATCCTGATCTTTGCTTTGAGTTTAGGGACCTCTCTAAACTGGTTTAGAAACTCTTAAACTGGTTCCGTAACCAAATTTTTTTTTTTATCTTTTTCATATCTAATCAAATTTTTAAGACTAACTAATCGAGTTCGACACTTAATTTCAAACCAAACAAGGCAGAAAATAACTTGCCGCTTAGGATGATCTTGCAAATATTTTTGCAAATATTTGTCCAAACTGAACTGGAGTTACTTTAGCACCTAAAGATGTTAGAAAAATAGTGAAATGAAAGATTTGCAGTATTTTATGCAAAAATAAAATCATCTGAATTAATCACTTAATGTCGCATTATTTTAAATATAAAAACATTAAGATTTAGTTTAATTACGTGATACTTGTATCTTTGCATAACTGGCCGCCATATCCCTATCTCAAGTTTTCTAGGTTAAACGCAAAAGATTATGCCCTATGTGAAAATTTTACCATAAATCACCTCCTCTGCTCAATGTATGAATTGATACTGTGGCTCTTTGTTAGGGTTGTCAAAATAATAGAGTCTGCTCGAGTTGAGCTTGATCCACCTCGGCTCATTATTTAAATGAGTCAACCTTGACTAATAAGTTTGATCACAAGACAGCTCGATTGATAAATCTCAATTTGATAAAGCTCAATTAATATTTAATATTATATAATGTATGATACTTATAAAAATATGAATTCTATAATATAGTAGTTAATATTATGTAATTATATATTAGTTTAGGTTTATATAATCTCCAAATTTTGTACTTCAAGTTTTCACATACAACATATTCAGTCAAGCCTAATTCAAGTCTGATTCAAATTCGATCCAGACTTAATTTAGGCCTGAATTGAAATAGGCTTGAATCTATTATTGAGAGGCTCGTTTAGGCACAAAGATCGGCTCGAGCTTGAAATAGGTTTGAATTGGAAGACTCGTTTATGACAAAATATCATAAATAATCATCTCTTATTAAGTAATAGGATTTTTTTTCGTGTGTGCCCTTCTAAAAATATCTTATATATATATATATATATATATATATATATATACACCTCTCCAAAATATTTGAGTTTTGCATATGGATACCCCCTCAAAATGAATTAACGGTTAAGATCTCATCAAATAAGCTATAAAAATATAGTAATATTCTTATTTTCATTCACATACATTTATTTCAGGTAAGTGTATAAAATATGACTCGGTCTATATTAGCTAGACTGGTCGTTCGAACATAGGGACTGCGTTCGAATGGGTATGCGAATGCCTACACATGTTCGCAAAAATAGACGCAAATTGTGAGTTCGAATGAAATCGGGGCCGTTCAAACGCAGTCATTCGAATGCCTGGATATATTTGCATTGACAGAAAACTGAACTTTCGCATTCAAACACAATCGGGCGCATTCAAACGCACCATGGCAAAAGTTATTAGTTTGTTAGGGTTTTCTTAATTTAGTTGATGGGTCTCTAGAGTGAGCCTCTATAAATATGTGGAGAAAATCCTAATTGGAGTTTATCTTTAATAATTGAAATTAGCTTTGGCTTTTATCTCCTTCTCGACTGTCTCAAGCCATTGGCACCCTCTTCCACCTCCCTTTTTTCACCGTCCAAGTCTTTGGTCGGTCTTTTCTAACTCCTAATCCCCTATTCTACAAAATATAACATCGATCTAGCCATTGAAAGGCTATCAAACTAGGGTTTAATTGACATTCAATCACTGTTCGGTCGATATCTCATGATCTAACCGTTCAAATCCTATGATCTTTGATTCATTAGAAAGCTCTTTCCAAGAATGACAATATATTCAAAATTCAAGATTGTCCATTGGTTAGATTGTTCGCAGATCTCCTTGAAAGTTACGAGTCTAATCGAGTCTAAAACTATTTCGGATCGAATCAGGTCGGTTCGTAATAGTATATTTGTGTTTTTGTCTGCCGAAAAATCTTACATAATATGTAACTTACGGTCACGTGATACTAAAAAAGTGTAAAAGATTTTAAGATAAAAAGGTCAATAACATAGTTAACTTTGGACATAAGCTTTTAGAATTACAATTTAATTAAAAATAAGAAAAGAATATTGATACAAAAGAAAGATTCTAAAATTAGTTTTAAGAAAATATTGATACTTTTAAATGTGTAATAATTTAATTACACTTCGTTTCCACAGACTTCAACTCATTGTCACTTTCCCACTCCATCATCGTGAAAATGGATCGGATACAGATCAGATAGTACTTAACCCATATCCGTATTCATATTTTTAGTACGGATTCGGATACGGATATTGGACGGACAGCAAAATTGAAACCATATCCTAATACACATAATATTCGGATAGATGATCGAATCTTAAATAGATATTGACTGAATTTAGAAGAATTATAATATTTTATTTAGATATAACTAACACAAAAATATTATGAGTTTTATAACAAATAAAATTTTTGTATGTCAAATATGTAAAATTAGAGGAATTAATCTCAATAAATAATATATAACATATTATTAGTAATAATATTAATATTTACTATTTAAATAAACAAACTAAAAACTGTAAATCATTCAAAAAATTATGCGGGTAAACGGATATCCAATATCCGTATCCGAATCCGAAAAATATATCTAACCCCTATCCGATTTTTTTTTTCAAAAACTCTATTCATATCCAAATCTGTATTCAATTCGGGTCGAATAGCGGGTCGAATCATAGTGAATAGGATCAACCAGTTTTCACCCCTAACTCCATCCCTTATACAAAGGTACATATTATAGCATTTTAAATAATTCAGGGGGCAAAATAATATTGAGTCAAAGTTCAAGGGAGTAAATTGTAATTAAACATGTATATTTTATCGTGAGAGATATCATGGTCATAAAACGTTTTTGGGTTGAAACAAACTTAAATTCCTCGTAAACCACGTAACTTGTAGATCACATTGTCCCTCTTGATGTCGGCAACGAGTTTGTGCAAACTCGACGAATCTTCCATAACATTTCTGCATAACACCCTATATTTTCACTATATTATAAAGAAAATTTTCTCTTTTCATTATTTATAAATTAAGCTACCACTTTACTAAAAAAAATGCCAAGGCACACATGGGAAAACGAATAAAATATTCTTTTTTTTTCAAATGAAATTTTGAATTAAATAATAATAATTTTGGATTTGTTAATTGAGATTTTGGAGACTAGATTTGGAGTAAAGCTATGTCTAAATGAAACACATATTTACAAATGAGTGCTTGCAAATGTTAATTAACAACAAAACCTCTAGTTTTGAACTAAGGAGAGTAACAGAGATGCAAATTATTCGAATGGTTCGCGAATGATTAGGGTTTGGTTAGGCATGACCGCATTTTAATTCAAACTTTCAGCTCAAATATTTTTACTAATCGATCTCAAATATAGTAAATTTTGTGTCTAATTTGTCGAAGATTAATTAATTAGGGACCCCGAGCACACTTAACTTCTATGTCTTTGATCTCTACTCAAGTTTTTTTTGTTTATAGGGAAATTTATATATAACATCTTATTTTATAACATAATTATAATTTACACCCTACATTTTTATTCTTTGCAAATCGAAACCTCTGATTTAGCGAATATGTGCAGAAATTGCCGTAGGTTAGGTTTGAACTAACACAGTCAAATATTCCATCAAATGGAGATATTTTATTTTTAAAATAACTAAAATGCCCTTATTTTTAAAATAACTAATATGCTCTTAGTATAACTTGGTTGAAGGTATTTTCATAATTTTTTTAGTTTAGTTAACTTAACTCAGAGATTTGATTAAATTTAACTACCTAATCTAACAACAAGGTGTTTTTTTTTTGTACATATTCGCTAAATCATAGGACTCGATTTATAAATAGTGAAAATGTAGAGTGTAAATCACAATTTCATTAAAAGACAGGGTGTTATATGCAAATTTCCCTTATTTATATATTAAATATAAAACATATGAAATATTTTATTTTATATATAAGAACTGTTTTTATTGAAGTTAATTTAAACAATTTTATCACCATTAGGTATATATATATGAATGTCTAGAATGGTAGAAACTTTTATTTACAAGTTATTCCTTTATTCCTAGCTAGATTGGTAGAGGGGATAAAGTATCCTTTATTCATAGATTTATTCTAGATTTATATATTCTGATAGGAATAGGATATGGAAAAACTTGGTATTTTAGAAAGGAAAAAGAGATGCTTTTATCATATTATTAACAAATAATTATACCAAAAATGTAGAAATAATTTTCATCTCCCTTTTATATTACCAACAAATAATTAGTAAGAACAAGACTACAAGAGTATAGTATAGTCTATGAAGACACGTACTTAGGAAAACTTAATTTTTAAGATTATAAAATTATTTTCACCAAATATAGCTCTTTTTTTTTAATATATTACTCCGCTGTATCAAAAAGTGATTCAATGGATCACCCTTTGGCATGAATAGCATTAGGGTTAAAAACTTGCATAATATATGACAAATATTAGTATTTTTTTTTTATAAGAGCATTGGTGTTAGTTAAAGCACTTAATAAAAGGGCTCAAATAATTTGGGCAAATTACAATTTTTACTTTAGTGATTCCAATGATTTGGTTCGGTTTCAATTTATACCTTTTAGTTTTTAGTTGGTGATATCTCTATCGGCAGCTTAAGTCAGCTTAGGTCAAATAGAGCTCGACTTGTTTATAAAATACGAGCCAAAAGTGAGGTTTTTTTTATAATTAAAATAAATTATCTCTTAAACTTATTATTAAATGCTAAACTAATCAGCATTTATTGTTAGGTAAATTTTTTCCTTTAACTCCTAAAAGATTAAATTAAAAAAAAATTATATATAAAACGCTAAACTGATTATCATTTTAAGACAAGATAAAAATGCTAAACTAATTAATATTTTTACTTAGAGATAAAACACTAATTAATACAGTAATTTTATTAGGGTTATAATAAATTAGATATTATTTATTAATAAGTTTGATGACTAATCTATTGGAACAAGACTAGTTTGGAAAAAAAACTCGCCAAAATTTGGGCCCAAATGATTCAATCCAATTATTGAAGTAACCGAATTCAAACTGAGTTTGATAACGAGTCAAAAGCTCCAGAAGACGCCGGTATACGATGTCTAAATCGCCAGCTGGCGTCCGCCGGATATACCCAAAAGCCAGCGACCCCCCCGAGCCTGAGGTACGATTCCCCTCCGATATTTATTTTATTCCTCCCCCTTTGACCGTTATAGCCTCGTCACTAGTATTAATGATAACCAAATCAATCATAACGCCCGAAGGCGCACGTTAGCGCCGATCACGCCTGCCCAAAAAATTTGATTGGAAAATAATTTTTTGTAAATAAAAACATCAATCCACGCTCGGCAATCGAGGAACGATTCCTTCGCCAAATCAAAACCTCCAATTCTTACATATAGACATAGAAATAACAAGACACGGATCAGAGGGAGAGGGGGAGAGAGAGAGAGAGAGAGAGAGTGAGAGAGTATCAGGCGATCGCTACTGCGGCGGTTGGAGGCCGAGGTGGCGAGGCGGGGAGCCGGGCGGAGAAGTTCCGGTAGCGGAACCCCTCGGCGGGGCCGGCGGCGGCGTCGTCGTCCTCGATCCCCTCGTCGAAGTTGAGCGCGTAGCTAAGCGGATCGTACCCGAAGTCGCCGGAGAGCCGGCGATGGCGGCCGATCCGCGAGACGAGGCCGCGGCACCTATCCCCGATCTCCGGCAGCTCCTGCGCCCGCGCGCGAATCCAGGTAGAAGACGATCGGATCAGAGAGATCGGACGCTCCTCCTCCTCGCCGGAGGTGGCGGCGGCGCCGCCGCCGTTGAAGCAGCAGGAGAAGCAGATCGAGTTGCGGAGCTTCTGCTTCAGAGACGAAGGCGACGAAGGCGACGAAGGTGAGGTAACCCCATATCGCTTCTCGAAATCCATGGCTAAGGTGAGGGTTTAGGGATTGATTGGGAACTAGGGTTAGGGTTTCGGAAGGAAGAAGAGGAGGGAGAAGAGAGATGGATCTGGACATGGGAGTCGGAAGAGAGCGGAATTTATATTTATCTCTGGTGGGCAAAAAGACGGATAAGGACAAGGAAAGTGGTGGGAAATCGATGGGCGGTAAGGCCGCGTACAGTAGTGAGCTGTAAGGGGTATTTTGGGAAAAGATGAGGTTTCTTGGAGGGGCCCGTGAGCGTAGGATTGGGTACACAAAAGGTTAATGATCTATTGACTATTATTGTATTCTATCCTACCTAATTTGATTATTAATTGGTGATTAGATAGGTAATTAATTTTGGTTTTAAGGAAAGAATTACATGATTAAAGCTCAATTTTGGATTTTGGAAGGGTTTAGAGGACGCCACGTGTCTTGTTAGGTTTATGAGTAGAGATTAAGTTATTGATTATTTAATAATAGTTATTTAAGTTTATGCTTAATGGGAGTGAGCTGCTACTTAAAAAAACATTATAATTTTTAGATTTTAGGGTTTAGGCGAGTTTTTTTTCTCTTTTCACTTTTGAAGTTTCACCATTTTCCATAATAATTCCCTGAATTTTTTTTGCATATAATAACCTTCTTACTTACTGAGGGGGTCAGGTGAGTTATTTTTAATAGTTCAGAAGTTATTATGTACTAAAAAATAAATATTGAGACGGTCGGATAAAAAGTGATAATTCAATTCGTGAAAAAAGTTTTATTTATTTTCTTAAATGCAGTGAGAATTTTATGACCTCATAGTTTCACTTTAATTATTCATTTAATAAGAGCCCAATTATAACTTAATTTTTTTTTACTTCAAACTTAAACACTTTTAACTTCTTTTACATTAATTGGGATATAATAAACAAATTAAGTTATCTCCACAAAACTATAGTCTCATTTAAAGATAGTAGAGTAGTTAACTAGCTTCAATAAATACAAGAGAAACAAAAGCAATAGTTTTCATAGACATAAACTATTAATTTACTCTCATTTTTTTTTCTTATTTGATATCTATCATTATTATATACCCTACATGCTTAAAATTTTAAATTCAATTTGAATTTTCAATTCTATTGTGTGCATGAAAGTTTGGTTGTGTCCTTGTGAACCCAACCACTCATTTGACAACTAACTCAAGAGTTAATTTGATTGGTAAATCTAAGTGGAAGAGAGCTGACCCATTTGTACCATTCACCACCACTTAATGTATATATGT
The DNA here is from genome assembly GCF_019914945.1 of Typha latifolia. Classification (NCBI taxonomy): domain Eukaryota; kingdom Viridiplantae; phylum Streptophyta; class Magnoliopsida; order Poales; family Typhaceae; genus Typha; species Typha latifolia. The sequence goes on from NC_133093.1 coordinate 2,099,113, forward strand.
TTATTATTTTCTTTTAAAAAAAATATTCCTTAACAATGGGAAAAGGCCCTTTTCAAGCCATTTTAACTTAGATAATTATTAGATAATTTATTAGTTTCTCAATAGATATATTTAGATTTAATACAATCATAATAGAAGCTTAAAAATTATAATTCTAGAGAGCTGGGTAGATGCCATTAAGAATGGTAATAAGATTTCAGAGCAAATGAGAGATGTCCTTTTTACTGATATATTACATACAGAGGAGATGGTTGGGTTGAAATATAAAGATGGAGAGTTAGAGGAGATGATTGATTGGGTTCAAATAGAAATAAGATAGTGATCAGCTTAGATGTGCCAAAAAGGCTTTGGAACTTAGTAGCAACTTGCAATTAAAACTAGGGTAGGATAGAGAGAGAGAGAACCTTTTACAAGGGGATGTATAATTTGGATGTCTACTTTGAATAAATAATAAGAATAAAGAGAGGATGTAATTGTAAAAGGTTCACGTCAAAAGTCCTATGCATGATATGAGATCATGAAGCAATACAAAAGTATATCACTGTCTACATATATATCATATATATATATATATAGAGAGAGAGAGAGAGAGAGAGAGAGAGAGAGAGAGAGAGAGAGAGAGGATGTGGCATATTGTTAGTTAGAAAAATTTATCAAATATAGGGTATATTTTGTAGTTCTTTATCATTTATATCTTACTGAATGGTTCCCCTCCCAACAGTTCTGGGGCCATTTTGGCATCAGGCAAGGGGATCTTATTTCGCCTTATTTATTTATTTTGATTACTCAGTTGCTTTCGAGTCTCATAAATTAGGCTATTAATGATGATAAGATTAATCCTTTTTTTACTAGTAAATTTAAACTTAGCCATTTATTATACGGTGATGATATGCTTGTGACCATCCAAGCGGATGTTATTCTTGTACTGAGCTTATCACTGTGTTAAAGCATAACTAACTTATCGTTGATATCTTACTGTATGGTTATTTATTTGACTCATATTTTATTCTTTATTGTCTTATAAATACATCTTGAGGTTATTTATAATCTAACGCTAGCTAATAGATTCTTACTTTTAAAAATTAAAATTTTAAAAAATTACTGGAGGATATTAAATCTATAGTTTAATTTAGGATTAAATATATTTTACCTCCCTGCATTTATATCTAAAATTACTTTACTTTCATATACTTATGACTAAAGTGAAATGATTAGTTTTTCTGTTAAACTTAGCTAAATAATATCAAAATGACTAAAATGCTACTATCGTATTTATTAGAGAAGACGTACATATTTTAATATAATACAGTAAAATTATAAAAATAGTCACGATACTTAGTTAAATTTAATAGAAAAATTAAAATCTCAATTTAGTTATAAGTATATAAACTGATTTAAGATTTTTTAAAGTACATGAGCTAAAGTAATTTTAAGCATAAGTACAAAAGTATAAAATATATTTAACTGTAATAACTGCCCGTTCAAAAGAAATATTCCTTTGAGATATTATAAACAAAATAAAGAGGTCAAACTATAAATATCATGATAAAGAGAAACATTAGCGTGTCCTTGATAAAATTTTCTATTATTTGATTTAGTATCTAGATTCAAGAAACGTCATGGCCCTGATTCAGAGGTATTTCCTGAATCAGTTCTTATCTGTGAATATTAATTAATGATGTGGCATTTCTTGTCTTCTTGAGGGGGAGTTCATGGGTTTTAATATATTATAAATAATAGATAGTTCTGGATCATTGCTACCAACCTTATTTTTATAATGTATATATATATATATATATATATATATATAGAGAGAGAGAGAGAGAGAGAGAGAGAGAGAGAGAGAGAGAGATGAGGATTGGCATGACTTAGATGTTTCCTTGAGTTAAAAAGTGGCAATGAAATAATTGGTCTTAAAATAGTGAGAAGGGGAACTAAGAATTAGCCTTTCAAATATCTCTTATTTATTTGTATTGCCAATTATTTTTCAAGCTAAATCTTAATAATTCAAAAAGAAATATATATAAAAATACCTTTAACTAGAGTAATGATAGTTTCTCTTTATTTATGTCTAAAGTGTTTAAATTTTAATTATTACTTAACTTCAAAAGGTGTATCCATACAAAAAAAAACATAAAGATTTTAAAGAGTATATATATGTAAATATCAATTTTTTTGAAGGGTATTTATGCACAAAAAAAAAACCTTTTATCTATAGATGAATTTATATTTTGCATCCTCTTCTTTTATTTTATTTTTTGATAACAGAATAGCATAGTATCATAATATCATGGTTACTTGTGATTAAGTTGAAGTAGTACTAGAGTTAGAATTAGTCCTAATTATATCAGGATATTTTTGGGGCCAATAAAAAGAAAATGACACCTCCTAAATTATTGTCAATTTTTACATAGTCCAATTTTGGTGACACTTTGACTCTCTCATCTATCTAATATCTAATATATCTCAGTCTTTATATGATGTTAATGAAAACATCAAGTGTCCATCTAACCATTAAATTTTATCTATTTTCTTCTTTAAAATAAAATAAAATAGTACCTTGATGGCGTGGAATTTTTCTCTGTTTTCTTCCCACAAATGATTAATAAAAAGAGTATTTGTAACGTTTTATACAATTAAGACATTCAAAAAGAAAATATAGTATTAAAAACTATATATATATATATAGATGTCAGCAAAAATTAAATGTGAAAGTCTATGTGAAAATAGGTAACAGTTTACTTATCTAAAATATAATTATTATCCCTTTCAGTAACAGGGTGCAAACTATGCAGTAATTGGTTTTGGTGTATATTTTGAGGTAGAGAAGTTAATTTTTCCAAGCTTACTGAATTAGGCTATGGAGATTAGGTCAACTTCACCTTAATTATTTCCACTAGGGTGTTTAAATCTCAAAGATAAAAGTACCAAAGGCATCTACCTTACCCACTTCTTTAAAACACTCAATTATTTCATTTAATATCTTATGGATTCTTATAGGACTACAAAGGTCTTGTTCATCAATTCCAACCTAATGCTAGTTTTCTTGTAGGACTCTAATCTTGTTCATCACATCTGCTTACCTCATGAGCTCAATGTGAGGGTATAGTAATCTTTGTTGCTCTTGCCAACTATGATGAGTTCTTTTTGACAAGTATGATGATCAAACCATTATATTCTTTGCCATCTCTATCAAGGTGATACATTTTTATTTTATTTTTCCACAGTCTCTATCAATCTAGACTTTGTGGGTACTCTTTTATGTCCCACATTAGACCCACTGAGATGGTACATGTTGATGTAGACAAAAATAGCTTTTATAAAAAAGATATATTCTCATTTGTTCACAAGTGTTCTTATCCCTATTGTCTCTAAACTATCTTATCTGTTCATTGATAACTTAAACCAAACCCAAAAGATAACAAGCAAGAGAGCATCAAACAGAGGTGGTGTTGATATTATATCAGAAAAGGAAGAGTTGGTTTAGTAATAACTGGCAGAAAGTGGTGTATTATGATAGTTTTATTAGACTGATAACTATCTAATTTTTTTTTCATCAGAGTTGATATTTTAAAAATGATACATGTTTGTTTAGGCATCCAATAATTCACCATTTGTAAGAGGATTAAGCTTAATTTACCTTTCTACTCTTAAAAGTTCCACTCTTTCAAAATACAAAGAAAAGAAAGAGGTTTTTTTTATTTTTTATTTTTTTATTTTTTTTACTTTTCGACAATTCTAAGTTGAAATTTGAACCATTTAATAGGAAAAAAAAGAAAGATCAAAAGTACTTGTGGCTAAAATAAAAGTATATATGAAGAAGAATAGGGGTACCATTCATCTCTCTACTATTAAATTGGTGCAATTTGAACCTTTGACTTAGCTTTAACAAATAGTGGACGGAGGATATACATGCAAAAAAGTTTTGTTCTTTCCACGCCACTAAAGATGGGATTTGATGGAAAGACACTAAGTTTTGTTCTTTCCACGTTCACGTTCACTCTGCATTTGAAGAAACCAAACACTTTTAAGGCATCATCATTATCATCATTATTATTCCTTTCCTTTCACTTGCTATCTATCTTTTGGTAGTCAACTATGCATGGACTAGAAGAGATAAGGTTTGACGTGCCGTCGACCACCTACGTTATTGACGCGCATAAATTCATTCATATATATGCTGACAAGTTGTCGACTGGGATTGATGATAAGCAGCAATACACGCACTTGTGGATCCCCAACTGAGTGGAAGGTGCAAAAACTATGCACCATTAGTTAGTAAACCTAAAGCGATTTCTAATAAGGAGATTTTTATTCTCTCCTGAGTCCTGATGCCCACGTCAAACCTCTCCCCCTGATTGAAATCTTTTAAGTTGGCAACGGAAAGAAGATAAAAGAACCAATCAACTCTAGTAGAGTTGGGTAAATACTTTCCCCATTAACTCTAATAGAGTTGTTAGTTATTTTCCCCATGACCAAAGAGTTGGTTTGACTCCAACGTCAAATAATATTGGCTCACCGGCTTAACTCGATTGATGGTTCGACGGTGCAATGACTTGGAACAGATCTTAACAATATTTGATTTAGAGTAATTATTCGACGACGCGGCTAAAAACTTGGTGAAACCTAAGTACCTCTGTATATAGAGAGGGTTAGCCCTTTGTCTAACCCATATCTAACTTTCGGACTCATAAATGATTAAAAAAAAATTAAAAGAAGAGAAAAGATAGTGCATACATTTTTGACATAATCACACTACATTGAGATTTGAAGATCCAAAAAACTTTTAAGGATTTTTTAGGGCATCTAAAGTGAACAATATATTTTCACAAGATAATGAAAGAGCTGTTCTGATTCACAAGCATAGTAAAACCTTCCCCATGTCATATTGCATATACTGGGTAGAAAGAAGTAGAAAACTATTTATTCACAAAATGTGTATCAGTCAGAGCTGAGAGACAAATTGTTTTTACATTTACAAAATATATGAAAAATGCTAATGGGCCTTCTTTTCTTTCCCTCAAAATTTAGCAAATCATCAGACTGATAAAAACTAATCAATTTTCATATACTTGAACTTTAATAGGAAAAGGGCAAAACTCACTGCTTGAATATGCAGCTTTCAAAACGTTCTACTTCAGCAGTTCCACAATAGTAACATAATGCTCAGTTCTTTTTCCGGTTCCTGGTAGCACGCTTAACGCCATTATTACTTGAAGAGGATGTAGAAGGTAAGGGTAGAACTGAGCCACCTTTTGTGTCACTTGAAACTGAACCAGGAGGTTCATCCTCTGTCTCCTGTCCTTCAATGTGAACTAACAAAACTCTTAGCTGGACAAAAGAATCATGAATCAGTTATGATATAAAGCAAAAGTTGCAGATGTAGAACACAATGTACCATAATACATCTCCCAATGAGTAAGATAAGTGAATGGAACATTTAGAGACGATCAATTGGCCCAACCCACCAAGGTCCGATCCGAACCCGATTTTAACAGCGCTAAGCCTAGCACAGATCCGGTTTGGGCCCGTCCCAAGCTGGGCCGGGCCCAAACTGGTAATGGGCGGAACGAGCTAGGCCTTTGTCTGCCCAGCCTGAAAGCCCTTTCAGCATCTCGCACCTACTCCTGCCCTCAAATTCTACGCAGCTCCGCTCTCATCTTCCTCCCCAAAAGTCAAAACCTATCCGGTTTATCACTCTAGCTTAAATGCTTATGGTTGCTCTCTGCTTCCGCTCAAAACTCACATCAAGGGTCCTGCTCTAGCCTCAGATCCTGGTCTCCATCTTGTATCTCTTTATGCTGTTTTGTTTGCTTATACACAATATCCTTTATTTTCTGATTGTCGTTTGCATACTTCAGAAATTATCTGAAGCAAATAAGGGAGGAGACAGAGCAGAAGATTGCTCAGCTGTGCTTACAGATCTAATGGCACCCCAAACAAATGGTGGCTGGCTTTTGCAAAGAGGAATTTCATGAATATTGTTGTGCAGCTGTAATGGTCAATTAACAAGAGATGATGGATGATACTTTTGAAAGTAGCCTCTCGTGTATTTGATTTAGATGGTTTTAGTTATTTCTTTGATTTGTTCTGCTGATAAAGTAGTAATCATCGAGGCCAAGCAAGCCGAGGCGGAGGAGTGCGAGCATGGCAGCAGACCCAATCCTCGCCGTAGGTGAGCCGCCGAAGAACTTAGCCTCACGGCTAACCCCATCCTCTCGGCGACCGGAGGAGCGCGGATGTGGAGGCTCTGCTACCCCAGCAAGCAAGCCGAGGTGGAGGAGCATAGATGCGTAGGGCCACCTAGCCTGCCTGTTAAGTCTGGCCTATCCTGGCTCGCTCCACCGATCCCACTCTCTCACGAGTTGATGGGCGGTAATAGACTAGACTATTTTAACCTAGTTCGTCCTGACCCTCACGCAGGCGGGCTAGCAAACTAGAAACAGTACAACATGTAAATAACTTCACATTTCAATAAGGATAAAGCACAAAAAAAAAATCGTGGGGTGACATCATGCACAATAAACAGAGTATTAAATGGCACGAGGTCAATCATTTCCTAGAGCAATATTGTGCTCAACACTAACTCTGCTAAACCAAGAGATTCTTTATCATCACTGTCTGCCTAGGCAGAGGATTTTTCTTGTACGTTCTTTATAAGGGACCTTTCAACAGTCAGATAAACAAATGTACAAACATTAACTAAGGGTGAAAATCTACATCTTCAAATGAGCAATAGATTAGGTTATCTTCACCATCCACCAATGCTAGGGAGGAAATGAGAAAGGAAAAAAGTTCAGCTGGAATATTCTCTATATCTGTAATACCACAAATGCACAAGAAAAGAATAAAGGGCTTGTACAGCTTGGATTTATATTTCCAGTCTTGGGTTATGGAGATAGGATAGAATACAAAGTTAAAGATTGGAAAGAAATTTATGATATAAAGGTTTTGAGGATATAATACAAAGTTAAATATTGGATAGAAACTTATAATACAAAGGTTTTGAAATAAGTAACTCTAAAAGTGATAAAATGATAAGAGATCCATAATTTGGAGGGTATTTTGTAATGAAAATAAGATTCGAGGTAGTAAGTTAAACTGCCTTATAATTCAAGATGTGTTAGTATAATTATCCCTTTAATGATTTTTCGTGTTCGAGGTGAACGGTCATTCAGGAAGGAAAACTACTTTAGGTGGCAGAGCAGAAGAAGCAAAACCTCCCAGGGCAGTTCTCCTATACATAAAAAAGTTCTTTTTGTGGGGTGTGGAATAATAGGTCTTGAGAAGGAGAAAACTGAGTGACACCTGAAAAGAACATGTTTGGGGCTGTTGTTCTTGAAACGAGTTGAAACCCATTGTTCAACCTCGATTCCAGCTCAACTAGTGGATTTGGACCACCGCCGAGGTGGAATCAGCTCGATTTCAATTGAAACCTTAAATCCTGTTTTCCTGGGGATGTTAGAAATTAGTTTTTCTCTACCTATTGAATTGGTCAATATATACTGATGGTGCAAAGTTTAAATGCCGCTATCATATACTTCAAGTTTTTCTCCAACAATGGCAGTCGTTCATAGCATAATTAAGAAGCTTCATAAAGAATAGAGAAGTTGTTACGATCAGATTGCATCCTTAATCAACCCTTCAAAAAAAATAATACCCAAATTCGTAGAAGTGAAAAAGAAAGATATTTGGTGCTAAATTGCTTATTGTCAGGTACAAGTGTACAGTTAGATCTAATGCAGCAAAATAGTCATCCTTCAAAGTTCTCAGGTCAATGAGAAGTCTCAAGGGAAGAAAGGTAAGTTATTTGATGAACAGAATAAAATTGCCCTCATTTTCTGTGGCATTTATATGCCAAGATTCTAATTGATATAGTTGTTGAATTGAGCACAAAATTATAGAACATCCAGACTCTAGAAGACAATATATAAGAAGATAAAAGACACATTTATGTTAAATGTTCAAAGAGTACTAACCTGTTCCTCCAGATTTTGTATTTTCCCCTCCTTCAATCTAACTGCAGCTTGCTCCCTGAAAAGACAATTAGTGCGGTGAATTGTATAAATTAGAATAATAATGAAGGTAGTTTAGGCTTTTAGCATCTCCACTAGTGATTAAGTTAATAATAAAAACAAGCATTTGAAGAATCAACTTGCATTAGCTTAAGATAAAAAATATTCCACAAAAGTAATTGAATCGATAAAATCAGATTTTATGAAAACAAGTATTTGAAGAATCAACTACTTGCATTAGCTTGAGGTAGTAAAATATTCCATAGAAGTCAATATGGAAACTATATGAAAGTTTATTGCTGTTGAGTTCATATATGAGAGTCTGTGACATACTATAAAAGCTTCAGATTGGAACATGGTTAACCATTTCAAGATTGAGGACTTTGCCCTACCTGGTACTATTAAATATTAACTATTGAATGAATATGTTCCAAAATGATGTTCTCTAAAAGTCAGTAAGCATTTTCAATGCAAGAAGTGCTACAGAAGACAAACAACATATTTAAAATACCCTCCGACAAAATCAATGTGTTACAACTTGCATGAACAAATGGGACCTATACCTATAAACACAAGTTTAGACTAAAATCATTTTAATGTATCTTCTATTTTCTTAGATTACTACTCTAATTAAGCATGGTGGACAGTTACCCATATGCCCCTCAAGAAAAAAACAAAAACAATGGACAAGTTGCTTCAATCAGAACCCTTTTACATGGCTCAAGGAGAGAACCAAAATACATTTCTAAAAGATCATTGAGACACTTCAATCAGAACCCTTTGAATCTGCTTGTCCTCGGCTTTCTATTATATATGAGTGATCCCAAAAATGAAATAGCATGATGAATTGTGGAGTGGTTTTTTTTTTTTTCCTTCTCTCTATTCTTACAGCTACAAGGTAGCAACCATCCGTTCAGCCAAGTCCCCTAGGATACTAACAGAAATATATTTTAGTGGACTAAAATGGAAAAAATACATCAATTTTTGCGCTCACTTGATGCTGATTAGATAAGCAAACTATAAATGTAAAGAGGCACTATATTAAGAGCCTCTGTAGACTGATGGTTAACAGAATGGTTATTCAACTGCAAATTGAACCATCATAGGCATTTAGCAGATCAGCAAGGACATAAAACTTCCAGAGGAAGAAAGAGAGACGTTTTTAAGTGAAGAAATCCCAAATTGCCAAAGCAACTACTCGCCAACTTATAGAAAAACTGAATTGCAATTATTCTCTCATGGTTGGTTGAAAATCATGGCAACCAAGTAATCCCTTACTCCTTTCTCTAGATGATATGACTGATGGACACTAGCACCTTCAAGGGTGTGTCATCTAGAGTGAAATTTCAAAGCTATTATCTCAACAAATTTCAATCTGATATAAAAGAAAACTGCGGCTATTGCGAACGGAAATTCATTTTGCAATCTATGTCCTCATTTTTCAGCTTCATTCCTAGTCTCGGTTAAATACTTCTCTGAGATAACAATATCAATGCTGAATCGTATATCTAAATTGTATTCATGGGAAGTGAGGGCTCAACTATGCTTGGACATTAATACAAAATATAAACAACAGGAATGAAATTCCAAAAGAAGTATCCAAAGTTCCAAACCTAATAATATGAAGTGGTTTTAATAGGTTCACTACATTAAATATAAAATCTTTGTTTTTTTTTACCTTAGTAGATTTGTTTTTGGCAAGGAAATATTTTCTATCTCTGGTTATATATCCCTTGGATATAAAGTTTGAACACATTTCATATTATATTCTATAGCATGTTGGAAGAAAGTAACCATCTAAGTATCTAACATCTTTCTTGTCATTCCTTTAACAAGTGATCACAATCATATGCTTGCAGCTTCATATGTCTAAGCATGTGGAACAAATGTAGAATATCTCTGCACATAGACATACAAGAAATCACATGTATCTCACTCAACTTCTCACATAGCAAAGAGCATACCTTTCTTCGATTTGCAGAACCTTTTGTTTCCACATCTCTTGATTCTTCATAAGATTTTCGTTAATCTAGAAGAAGAAAAAAATAGAAGTATCAAGTTAAACGAGAATACATCTCTCAATAATACAGAAGATATGACACACCAGTAAAATTAGTAACTGTCTCTTATGAAATAGTTTCTTTGCTTTCAGATTCTACAGCTAACGGGTGCTTACATCATCAAGAAACTTCTTCTCTTCCATACACTTGGTGAGCTTCATTTGTAACTTCTGCAGCTTTAGACCCACAGCCTTCTCAACAGCCTCAGAAATTTCTCTCTCATTTTCTTCCTTGACTTCTAGCAGAAGTGATTCATAATACTAGTTCCAACAGAATAAACAAAATCCAACAATTGGTTAGGCCCAAAGTGAATATTATCATACATAAGCTCAAATAATTACAAAAATGACAATTTACAAGGATATTGGAAGAATACACAAAAACTATGCTGAATGTTTCAAGATGAATTCTAAATAAAAGTTGCAGTATCAAATAAACCAAACAGTAAAAGCACATACTTTTCTTTGGTTTTCGAGTTCAGATGTGAGGAGGTCATTGTACTCTTGAACAATCTGAAGGGAAGAAAAGGAAAGAAGTGCAAAACAAGTTCTAGAGGTTAGAGGTTAACTAGTAAGGAAATGAAGAAAAGATTCAAGAAAACATGGTAAAATAATGTATTACAGCATCAACTTTACTGTTGAAGAGAGCCTCGCTAATTCCAGAATCTCCGCTACACTCACAAGTTCCACACATATCATCTGTGTGAGAACAAGGGAGATTTAACTCAACCGGTTTCCCATCAGTTTTTGATTGAATTAGTCGATGGACATAGTTGTCACCAACATAATCCCAAACTCTTTGCGTCTCTAATTCAAGTGAATAACAGTGTTGTGTTTCTTTCCAATGTCTGATAGCATGTCCTTCCTTGTACCTGTGGGGAATTTTATCCAAATAAAGACTATTACAAACTACATTTGATAACATTCTCCTACTACAACAGAACAAAGCAGAAGAACACCTTCCGCAACCAACAAAGCCACAGATAAGACATATCCATAGGTTCTCTGAAGTACCACAAACAGAACATGTTGATTTTTCAGGTTGTTGCTGGCAATATCTGCAAACCTGGAGTTAATATTCCAAACAACACAAAAAAATGAGGAAACTCACATAGGACGTCTATGAATAATCAGATTCATGACATAGTTAAAAGACTACCAGAGAAAAAGATAGACAAATGAAAGGTGGACCAAAGGTATTGCTTCAAAACTAGCTTTTATTTTCATAACATATATTTTGAAATAAAGTATCACTCCAAAAACAAAAAAAGAACGCTGGTTGAATTACAAGCATTCTGCTATATAATAAGCAACACAGGACATAAAATAAGAAAAATGACACTAAACCCTCTGAAATTAATTTTGAGCATGAAAATTGTTTAGGCTCATAGAATAAAACATGTCAACTGTGATGAATATAGAGATACAAGCCAGGGCCTTCATGTTTCTGTGCAAGGATACGACAGAAGCATCACTATTTAACATATCAATATATTCCAAAAGGTGAATCAGTGAGCTACATGCAAGTAAATGGTCTGTGCATTTGGTTTGGTAAAGTTTTGAGATCACGAAAAGTATGGATTCAAGTATTGGTCAATCCCGATAAATATTGCCAATATGGATCGGCCAATATGACCAATTTAGTCAATCCCTGATCTGAATCGTCCGAAATGGAACAACCAATATGGCAGATACATATTATTATTTCAAGCACCTAATCCCAATCCCGAAACCGATACGTAGAACCTTGAAAAAAACCACAAGATATACAAAAGGAGGAGAAAATTTGGGGACTAAGGAGTAGGAACCCTAGTGAGAGTAAGAACCTAGGCGAGTGATGACAAATGTGTGGGTGAAAAGCCATAATCATATAAAGAAATTAAGATGGCCACAAAAATATAACCAAGAAGTATGGAGCTTAAGAAACACAGCCACAAATATATAACCAAAAACCTGACACTTAGCATTAGAGAAGAGCATAAGGATAGTCCATTCTTTTGGTAAGGCTCTAGAATGTATAGCTATCAAATACCCTGCTTATTTTCTTCCTTTCTCCTGTAAAAGAATTTCTTCATCTAGCCCTCAGTTACCCACTTCAACATCCAAGCATCATTTCATAGGTAGTGCACCTAGCTAGTGAAAATGCATGGCACTTCAAGAATTGTCAAATATAAATATGCTACTGTTAGGAAGTCATCAGCTTGATCATATGCTATTTATAGTGTACCCAATCTCTTTTCTGTTCCCATTTTCCTTTTTTATTCAAATAAAACAGCAGTGAATGCTTAACTACTTAAGCATAAAGAAAAATTAACGCACTGATCATTTACAGTAGGAATAAAGACAAAGTACTTATTGCTTACAGGACATGAAGAATCTGTCCATTTTGATATACATGAACAATGGAAAGAATGATTGCAAATCGTTGTCAGAATGCCGCTAGTATCTTGGTCCAGCCTTTCTGGAAATAAAGAACTCATTTATACTTTTATTGTCAACAGAAAAAGGAGGGAGTTCAAGTAAATACAAAATATTCATATAAAAAAATTAAAAGAAATAAAAGAAGAAAATCAAAAAGGTAACATGGAACAGAAAAACAACAGACAGAATAACCATAAATTCTTTTTCTTATTGTGGTAGCTATTACGGCGTGGTGGAAATGAACAAAAAGCGAGATGAACATTGAAAATCAATTGAGTTATCCTATCCAATCCCCTTATTATTGATAGATTCCCTCTTCTATCCATTCAATCTTTTCCGATCTATCAAAAGAGATCAGGCCATAAATCAATTAATTTTAAAGGTTCATCTAAGCAAGTGAAACAGCTAGAAGCGGTTGCTTCGCCACAACATGTGTGTGTGTATATATATGCCATTGAACATGATCTATGATAATTGAAGACTGAAGTTACCAGAAATGGATAGTCATGATAATATGTCATCAACTTCCATGTTCAAGTGCGCCAACACAACTAATGCCAGAGAGCTATTCTGCTAGAACATAGGTTGGGCCAGCCGCATGTGACCACCTTGGTGTGCCCATATGCACATCACCTATGTAGCCAAACTTTTTAAGGGGGCTGTTGGGTGAGGCGGGTCGGGCAGGCGACAATGCAATCGGGTTGGATGAGAAAGTTAGCTTCTTTTTTTTCAAAAAAAAAGATCTTCCTACCCTAAATAATAATCAATCACAATCCCATTTCCTCTTTGAGTTGTCCGTACATTGCTTTTGCAGGTAAAAGAGTGATTGAACAACAAGGTTTAAAAAAATTGTAGACAGCAGATGGCTAGACAAGGAATCATGTGGTGCATAGGCGCTAGGCGGGCGATCAGAATTCAAAATGGTTAAAATATAAATAAATAGTAGTTCAAGTAAAAGTTAATATTAATACATACAATCTAATCGATATACTAGTGCATTCTTCTTAAAAACTGTAGTAAGCTATTAGAATCCACTAGTTCATCAACATGTACAATAATTTTAAATATCAAAGTCAATCTATGCAGTAAAATATGATTTGATATGCTAAGGCGGTCACATAGATAGAACCTAAATAGAGTCTACTTATATTCTATCTAAGGCAAAAGCCTAGGCGTTTAGGCGGAAGTTAACAAACAATGAATAAGACTCGAAAAGATTGGTTGATTATCCAAAACTGCATTAGTTAGATATTCACATCCGACTCTTGTTGTCTTGACTTCTTAATACTATGTGTGATAAAACGAATATCACTGTTAAATATATAACATATTCCGCCTGCAACGGTCCAACAAGCGGCACATGGCGGCAGTGGAAACCAGCAATCAGCTTTCAACGACAAGTACTCTCTCTCTCCCTCTCCCTCCCCCTCCCCCTCCCATCTACCTATTAATTAAGAATCTAAATCTGATTTTTTTCACCAAGAAACATTACTAATTTGGAAGCTTCTAAGCAATAAGCAAAGTGAACACCCCAAGCTAACCATCAAATTTTATTAATTTTAGAGATCTTATTTAACAAGAGTTTGAGACCTTCAAAAGGTGTTAAGTTTGATTCTAGACACATAGATGTTGTACATAATGTTAACAGTGTTGACATTGATCTTAATTCCCCATCATTGATCCTCACGCTTTCACATTATGGAAAGAAAGGCTCAATACTTCCAAGTATCCTAGCACAACTTCTTCTCTTTGTATATAATGTGATTATGACAAGTATGTCAAATGTGATTAGGAAGATGGACTTTGCCTCTTTCGAATAGGATTAGATTTCTTTAACCAAGAAAAAAAAATGAATTAGATTCCAAAGCGTTTATTCTCTGTTTCAAGTTCCAACAAATATTTTATTTTGCATATGAGGTTGACCCCAACTCTAAAATCATTCTAGGTGGCACAATATGAGTCCTGAAATCATATTACAATCTGTAATATCTTTCCTTGCCATGTTGGTACTTATTATTAGAAGTTCTAGCAGAGTGAATAAAGTATAGTAAAAAGCTTTTTTCTGTGGTATTCAGTAGTTACCAATATAGGTCACTCACCCTCATTGTTATTATCTTCCCTGCTGTTCTCCTTTTTTTTTTTGTAATTCAAGAGAGGCAATTTTTTTTTCTTAATCTTATAGCATTCTGAATCTGCCGGTCTGTTATCTTCCCTACTATTCTCCTTTCTTTGTTTTTGTAATTCAAAAGTAAAGCAAACTTTGTATATCTCTTAATCCGTTAGCATACTGAATCTGATGGCCTACTATCTTCCATTAATTCATAATTTCATACAATCTAATTTAACTCGATTTAGCTATCAACTGGATATAATTCAGATGTAAAGGTTATCCACAATATTCCTACAAGAATAGTTTACATCACAAGTTCTTAAGAAGAGCTTGTTTTTAGAATATCTTTAGTGAAGATAGATTAGACCTTGCTATCGATGATTAGATCATTTCCAATGTCACCATCTAAATGAGGCACTTACTAACATTTCTCTTCAGACTCAAACTGCCCAAATGAACAACCAGTTTGATAAAATAAAATATAAGGATACTTAGTTGGATGCACATTATAGCCTACATGCTACTAATGAACAGAAATAAAATGTGTTTTGGTCACAATTACTTATATAGAATCCTATTCTTGGACCAAAAGGGCCCCATGAGTTGCAATGAGAAACTTAATTTTCCAAGTTCTAATTATTAGAAGACCATCCACCACTAATCAAGAAAGCCTTCCTAATAAAACATTCTGAGATGAATCTAGCACATTATTTTCAAAAAAGAATCCAAAGTACAAAGACAAAGAAACCAACAAAAAACGAACCAGAAAGGACCCATCTTATTAAGGGAACTAGGTAAGTAAACTACAAATACAGAGAAATGAAGTGAATGAACTTACCAAGACATACTGGACAAGTAGGCTGTTCAGCTGAGCTCGTGAGCGAACACTGTGGATGTTCAACTGACCCAGTGTATTGCACATCTACAGTGTAACGAATATTACACACATCACCCTGTACCCCAGGTGAGTTCCCAATAAATACCAGTATACCACATCTAAGTGCCAATCTAATCATAGTCCTATGCAACAAGGTTATAAAATTGCAAACCTCCAATGAGGAGAACTGCTTCCCATTGAAATGCTTATAAAAGCTGTCGGTCGAACTTTGATCATCAAAACTTATAATAACACTATATTGATCCTCCACCCCATCATTCCTACACCAAGTTATACGATCTTTAAACTATAGATCCATAAAATAGAATCCAAAATTCAGAAGACAAAAGGTTTTTACCTCACAATTCGCATCTCGAGCATGTGTTGCAAAAAAGATCCGCAGAATTGGCAGAAATCTGCGTAGGTCATGTGGTTCGGCACTGATAGGACACAAACCAGAGGTTTCCTTCCTACCTGAAACACCCAATCTTTAGCTCGTATGAAACCCTAAAAGCCTCCATGATTTCAGTAGCTTCATAGAGATCGGGTCGAAGCGTTCATTACCGGGAGATTGGAGGGAGAGGAGGGGTCGAACGGATAGAGGTAGAGGATTCCTCGCGTCTCCTCGATTCTAGGGTTTCCGGAGGAGAAGGGGACGGCCTGCGTGGGGAGGGGAGAGGAAGAGTCGACGAGATCACCGGAACTGCGGGGAGGAGAAGAGCGTGATGACTCTTCTTCGGCAGCGGATGAGGCACCGGCGCCGGCGCCGGAGCTGGTGGACGTGGTGGCGGACATGGCGGGGTTGTGATGAGAGAGAGTTCAATCGCAATGGCTACGAATTAAGAAAAATATTAAGGGCTTTTCTGCAAAGAAAAAAGCTATCACTAAAATCTCCCTCCCTTCAAGATCGAAATCCAAAGTCTATCTACCGATGGTATCTTTCGAAATGAGAGAGATAATAATTTCTTACTTAACGTAGGACGAAGAAGACCTCTCTCTCAAATAAATAAGCCTAAAGTTTGGCTTCCTTCCTCGGTGATTGTTCTCTTCTAGCTGACATGAATATATAGAGATGCTGTGTTTTGTTTGGAAATCTCTACCCCTTTGTGGATTGGGTTAAGGTGAACACAGATTGATCCTTTGTGGATTGGTATGAGATTTGTAGTTAAACTACATAATAAAAACCCTCTATTTATGGGATCAGCCCTGCATCTTGGGCAGTGGACTCGATCACTGACGATATTGTAACACTAACTCATAATTTTTAGTATTGTAAAAAGTTAATCACGTTTTTCGTGAAGCTAATTATGTTATTGATTGGTTAGTTAATAGTGGTGGATCCGTAGGTTATGGTTGTAGTTGGGATGAGGTTATCTTCCGAGTTGCTCTCGCTTTTAGTTTCTTATTCTAAGGCTTAGATAAATATTATGTATACCCAGCTTAAATAAGACTCATTCGCAGGCCCTTGGCCATCCACATTTGCTCGACAATCATAACAACCCTCAAGGGAGGGTAGACTCTAACGGTAAAATTATCTATCCATAACCCGACGAATAGCATGAACGGTCGTCCATTTCTCTAGACTAATGACCAATCGTAAGCTCATCATCAGAATTAGTATTACACATCGATATGATCATCTGAGCCTGTGGCTCCATATTATTGCACCACTATGCAATAATCTCGTAAGCCATCACTCACGAAAGCCTTTACCCTACGTCATCGGGTAACGCTACCTTTACGTCATCCTCCTCTTACTCTCTAACTTAAACACCCTAAAAGGGGTTGACTTTCATCAATCGACAATAAATCGTCCATCGCTCGATGAAACAACTATCTGATTATAAATATCATTCGCCCCTATGGTTGGAGAGGTGTGGCGTAATATCGAGACGTAGAAATTATCCTATTTTAGGTTGTGCACATGTGCAAGTGGCATGGTAAGGTAAACTTGACTAGCATAACATAATAGTAAGCAATGATATCTAAGCATATGGATGAATTGCACATCATATTTAAATTAATAACAAATTATGCCAAGCAATACGTTAATCAAACATGTTTTGTTACAATGTATGGATTACCATGTCATTCACAATATTAAGTGATAATCTAAGAGTTATAAATCACTTGCCTAGATTCGCTAAAATTCCTAGTGATTAGTGGTCGGCTCCAGGGTGAGTATTGATCTCAGGGTGCTAAAGAGAAAAAAGAAAATTCGGTTGAATCTCTGCACAACTCAAGAATTAGTGAGGCAAAAACCCAAAAGGCTCGGCTTAAACCGGCCCAAGACGGAGCTTGTCAGGCTTCCTCTATATTCTTAGTATTATTATGTTAATTAAAATTATTATGTTATTTTGGGCTTCCTCTATATATAAGTCTTGTTTGGGCAGCTATCACCTTTATTAACGGTTTATATGGACTTATTCAACATGACATCTAAGTTATTTAACAGTTATCTACTCTCTAGGTTTACTTAACTAGTTTACTATTTCAGTAATCTGGGTTTGACTCCCAATTTTTCTAAACTCAACTAAAATACTATATTAAAGGTTAAAAATTAGAATAGATTAATCGGATTTTGAAGCTAATCACCACCATCTAAATAATTATTCGCTATTTTATCCGTTAAAAAATAACATGTGAGTCATATGATCAATTTTAGATAATAGCCGATCTTTATTTTAGAGACAAAAAAGTTAAATGATTATTTTAATGTTTTTCATAAATAAAGGTAAGCCTCCATCAACTCGTGGAATAGGAATAAACTTATTCTAGAATAAACCGTTTTATTCTAGTGTAATAACTAAATATCTTACTTTATTATAGTTTATATTAATTCAACATTCTCTTTCATCTTCTTCTATATAACTTTCTATAAACCATTTATTAATAATTTAAGATTACTATTTTACCCTTTGAGATGACAATATATAATTACCAGTCATATAAGTTGTTGCTAGTATCATATCAACTATAATTATTATTCCTTATGCAAGCATTGAACTAAACATTAAAATAATTTATACTAATATTAAATCTCTTCTTCTAGTATAAAAAAATTAAAATAATTTATGTCTATTCCACTATTATTCCACAGGTAAAGACAGCTTAAGAGATGATCGCTGTGTACATAATAAAAATTGGAAATAGGATTGTAACAAATTGCACGTTCCTATCTAGTCGATGTTCCAGAAACAAACTATCGGATCATCAAAAAACATTTGATTTCTTCTCTCAAAAAAAAGGGTACTTGATCTAGAAGTTAATAAAAGAACAAATCTGCAAGTTCCTGCAAACTAGCATAGTTTTAACAAAAGATCACTTGTTGCTAGTGGCTAAACTCCAAACCATTGATGTGGCTAAACTAAGACATGCAACAATGAATTATGACATACAGCAAGCCGATGGTTGCTAGTGGATGTTCAATTCATGAAAAGATCCATCTCAAAAATACAATGATTCAAATATGACAAGGATGCTTCTCATTTTGGAAGTGCAACAAGACTACATGATGAGAACTTAAAATGAGTCCCCCTATATGTAAACAAGATGGCATGGTAGAAACTGACATCGCTGCTCAAAGCAACATAAGTCTTTTCATAAACTGCAAAACTTTCTAACATTATACGCAAAACTCAAGCAGCAGTAAAGGCCTTCTTCCCCCCGCCGGTTGACCCAGCAGGAATAACTTTCAGCACATTGAAGCGAACAGTCTTTGACAATGGCCTGGACAAGAATATAAACATATGAACTAAACATCAGTTTCACTTTACTTTCAGGTAAAATTGCTAGCAATCCTCTTTAGTATTATAGACCATAATGATAACATCACTAACTAATGATCTTCAAGGTGGTGAAATAATTGTTACCTGCACTGACCAATGATGACATGGTCACCTTCCTTCACACGGAAGCAGGGGGATATGTGTGCTGGGATGTTTGAGTGCCTCTTCTCATACCTGAAGCAATAAAGTTAATCAAACTCCTGGAAGAAGCAATAAAAAGCACCAAGTATCACAATAAATTTGCTTGCCTTTGGTACTTCTTCACATAGTGAAGGTAGTTCCGACGTACAATGATTGTTCTGTTCATCTTGGCACTATGGCATGTGCCTGCTAGGATACGACCCCTAATTGAAACATTGCCGGTGAAGGGGCATTTTTTGTCAATGTAAGTTCCTGCAGATAATTTAACATATTTGAGTACAAGCATGAAGAATACAATTAAATATGTCTACTAACTAGATGGTTTAGTCATCAATGGAGAATGCTATGCGTTTACTAGGAAAAACTGATATTAATGTCCATCATACATAATTCACCTAATCAGATGGTTATAATAGTCAATGGAGGATACCAAACGCATTTCTAAGAAGGAGCTAGTTTTGGTAAGGTGAAAAAGAAGTCATATGAACATAGGGCTGTCAAGATAAATGAATGGCTCAAGCTTGGATTGACTAGAGTTAAGCTGAGCCTGAGCTCAAGTCAGCTTGCTCAGGCATGACTTGATACTATCTATCTCTCTCTCTCTCTCTCTCTCTCTCTCTCTCTCTCTACATATATATAAATATATATATATATATATATATATATTGTATAATTTATAATTCTTAGATCTTTGTTCTAATGGCTAATTATCTATTCTAGCATTTATCCCTACCCAAACACTAAATCCCTTTTAACTAAAATCCCACAGCCACCACTCATATCCCAAATGCCAAATCCTAAATCTCTCACAACACAACTACCCTAAATCCCAGCTTCCTCAGCAACATCCAAACCTTCTTCCCCCCTCCAATCCTTCTCCTGCCTTTGTTATCTCCTCCTTTGACAGCATGGCCTTTGGCGGTGGCAGTTCGGCCATCAGCTACCCCCTCGCACCCGTGCTAGCAAAGTCCATGAGCAACTAGAGTCATCTTTGGCAGTCATTGTTGGAGAGGAGAAAGCTTTCCTCTCCAAGGTCATGATGATATGGGTTTGATGAGCAGCAAGAAGAAAAGCCATTATTATCTTGGGCTTCAACTCATTCACTTGTTTGCTCTAAGAGTACACTCTGTTGGGATGCATACTTGCCATAATGCTTTGTTTGGAAGTTTCTCTCTTAGCAGGAAGAGGTACCACTGCTGCCCCCAACAAATGTAGTTTGCTTAAAATTCTAATTCCATATATTTTGTTCATTACTAGCATGCTTCTTTGAGCTGATACTAGATGTCTGTGAGGACTAAGAATGGCATGAGAGCAAAACATCTTCCACTCAACTCTGTTTGCCATCCCAAGTTCCACTGGTACGATGTCTATGATGACTCCTAAGCCTCCTCACCACCCACGCAGTCGCGCTGGTCATCTTGCTCCACCACGGCGTGGTGCAACTAGCATTCTCGTCAGCGCCCTTGCACCTAATACAAAGATTGGTTCTCCTACTCCCTCTTTGACCTAATGGCCTGAAAATTGGCTCGTTCATAGCTTGGCATCGGCTTGAGCTCGGCTGCAGCTCAAGCTCGAAGTAGAAGCCAGCTCGCTCAGGCTCGATTCATTTACAGTTTTACACCCCTATATAAAATGGTTTCTCTACAATTGTTATGTATTGTCTCTGTATGATAGATCTTCTAACATTGGAGGTATTCAGCCACAACAGCATAGTAAATGAAATACGAGAATTACAAAGTCATATATGCTGAATGAAAAAGGTTAAGCATACTGGTCAGACCCTAATCTTCTGCAAAGTCACCAATATTATAAACAAATATATCAGAATCGCACCTTCAATAGCCTCCCTTGGGGTCTTAAACCCAAGTCCAACACTCTTCCAAAACCGGTTTCCGCCCTTACCAGGCCTCTTCCCTTTTCCAGATTTCTTCGAGCTGCAAGATTTCCAATTGTATTACAAAATGCTCCGACTATTATCCTTTCCTTTTCATATAAGTAAAATGCCAGAAGAGGCCCAATAACTTACCATAGAAACACCTTCGGCTGCTTCAAAAAAGCCTTCTCAGTCTGTAACGGATTGTAAAGTAAAAAAGGTAATTAGGATTACACAGACTATGAATATTGAATTGTTAAATCAAAAGTAAACAGATGTGGATTCCCCATGAAATATATGGACGAAGAGAAAAATGGATAAATAATTGATAAATGGTCTAGTAGGTGGAGAAAATGATAAGGCAACAAAATCAACTGCGTAAATTTCTCAAACATGTTTCCTTCTTCCTTGTGGAGATGGACCACTAAATAGAACTTGGTGTGAAACAAATTTTGCCGCATGAGATTATGAGCATCTGAACTAGTAAATTGCTTCATAACAGAGGAACTAAAAGATCACCTATAAAAGTTTGACTTAGAAAATTTTGCTTGTTCTTATGAATACATCCCAATATCCACATCCAAAAGCTAATACCTTTGGAATCTACCAATTCTTAGAATTTAGATGTCGCCTTTTACACCAAGAATCTACAACTATTCCGATCGTTCAGATCCACAATAACAACTCTAATCCTTAACCACGTCACCTAAGATCACACTACCTCCCACTACAAGGATCCGAAGGACCAAAAATTAAATCTTTCATCATTCGAGTGAATAAAAGTTTCGACTAAAGAAGAGAAAAAAGGAAACAGGGGAAGGGTTGAGAGATCGAATGACAACGAAGGCAAAGTATCGGACCTGCTCCGCCATGATGGAATCGGATGACGATTTCGGAGGAGCAGAGAAGGCGGCGGCGAACGGCTAATAAGAGAATAGAGAAGAGAGAAGAGAGCTCAAGCGCGCGAAGGAAAACCCTAATAACACAGCCATAAGTTAAGCGATGGATCAAGGCCGTCCGTGGAATTAACTATGCGGTTCGGATTACTTGTGATTATTACTGAGGACATTTCTCATCTCGCACCCTATACTTTTATTATTTTAACTTTCAACCCCTGTATTTGTCCTTTGATTTAGTTTAAAAAAAAGACGATTTTATGTAATTTGATGACAATAAATAGTAGTGAGATTAAGAAGAGTGAAAAGAGAATATTATTAAATTACTACTACTCTTGAGAAAAATAAAATATCATGCTATTACTAAGTCCAAGAACAACATTATTTCGTAGAATTATTGTTTTTGTTACTTCTATTTTAATTTTATTTTCAGATCACACATCGAAATAAATATTTTTTTTTTGGGTGATATTAATGGCCACCTCATAGAGCTGACAGGAAAATGCTAAATTTATTAACATTTTACTTAAGATGTAAACAGTAAACTCATTAATACTATTATGAGATTATAACATAATAAACCTCTCTAGTTTATCCAAGTAACCTAATTGCAACTTGTGAAATTCTGGTTATTGTCGAATGAACTTAGGGATAACCTTAATCACCTCATAGTTAAATCAATTGCATGCATATCATATAATAAATATCTGATAGGTTAAATGTTCAATGAGTATGATGGAAAATTTATATATAACACTCTGCTTTTTAACGTAATTATAGTTTACACTTTACATTTTCATTATTTATAAATTAATCCACATAATTTAGTAAATATGTGCAGGAAACACTCTGAGTTAAATTTAAGCTAACACTGTAAATAAAAATATTTTATTTTTAAAATAACTAAATTATTCTTATTTTTAAAATAACTAAAATATCCTTAGTATAACTTGATTAAAGGTATTTTGATAATCTTTTGGTATAGTTAATTTCACTCAAAGGTTTAGTCAAATTTAACTAACTGATATAACGACATACTTTCTCCACATATTCATTAAATCATAGAGATAAAACTCAATTTACAAATAGTAAAAATATAGGATGTAAATCATAATTTTGTTAAAGACAGAGTGTTATATACAAATATTCCTATTATATAATATGTAGTAGAATTCAAGCAAATGATTCCGGCCAATTTAGTGCCAAATGATTTCAAGGAAAACTATACACTGGCATTACCAAATAGAGCATGGCAAACAGAAGTACAGTGAAGCTAATGCAAATTTAAACTTACTGGTAAACAATAACAGTTCATTGGGCTGTGATGATTATTTTGGCAAACAGACCCTGCTTGATAGTTGATACATGCACAAATGCTGCCAAGAATGTTAATTTCCTGTGTGTACAAAATGGTGGTGGGGGCCACCTATTGATTGAATGACAATAGAAAAGTTATAGAAGAGCACTCAAGATGCAAAGAATATAAACAAACTAATGGCTAGTACCCTCCCTCCAATTTTTCCCAGAGGTCTTTCTATCAGCAAATATTATCTTTCTATCGGAACTCCTGTATCATCACGAACATGGATGTCGTTCCAGCCTCCAGGGTAAGACAACCTGATCGCGATCTCACAATAGAATCATGAAGAAGAAGCTTGATGAACACCCTCCTCCAATGCTGAATGGAGTGCATACCCCCAAATTATTTCACTCTTTCTGCAAAAGTGAAAGAAAGTAATTGTAAAATGTACATATAACTAATATTGTTGTAGAGTAAGCAATTATTGTGAAACAGGTGAGGGGGTATGGAAGAACAGAGAGATAGTAGTGTCTAGTTTACCAAGTAAAACAAGCTTGATTACTAATGTGCAGTCTTACCAGAGAAATCCATGTCTATCGGGTGACAATCTTTACCAAAAATAACAAAAGAGATGATTCCATTGACGATGAAACTGTCCATATACTTGGATGGAGCATGGATGAATTAAGAGTTGACACAATGATGGTATTGAGGTGGGTGAATCAAATTGAATGACTTCTAAATGATTATTCTTTTTATTAACCAAGTACCTTGTGAATGATTGTAAACCAGACAGTCTGAACCTATGTCTAGTTATGTGCCAATGTGATATGATGAGCATGCTCCGACAAATATAATACTAACTTAAATAAAGGACCATGTTCTCTATGGCCTAGCTATTTGCGTGGACATCTATTTGGTGCCTTTAATTAAATAGTCTTTCCTTTTCTTAGCATCAGAACAATGTCTACCATATAACATCTTAATGGCAGAGGATTTACTGGAAGCATACCTTCGGTCGCTTAGGATTTGGACTCTCACATGAATCACGAGGATGTCGAGAACTACTTTGTTCATTCAAGCTCTCCCTAGGCTGCATAAATTCATCATTAAAATCATATACCATGAAAATGACTTATGATGTTCAATGGCTTTCTGACATTTGGTAGAATAAGATCATAAATAGACAATCAATCTTACCTGTCCATTTGAAGAACTATGATTATGTGCTGAGCCATCTGGTACTACTGCTGTTCCTTGAGATATGAATGGCATAAGTTGACGAACCATATTGGAAAAGAGCACACCCTCTTCAGTGACTCCTACCACCTCAGGCATTTCAGCATTTCTGCTTGTGCCTAACTGTTCTGCAGCAGAACCTGTAGCAGACTCCTGACGGTTGCCGCCAACAGGAACTTGCTCACCAGAAAACACTGTTCTAAGAAACTGATCAACTCTATTGAGCAACTGAGAAACAGGACTTTGGTTAATTTGCTGCCCAACATTTTGAGTATCGCTCCCTCTATTACTACTAGGTGGCTCCTGTTGACCTGTAACAAATCCCATGAACATACTTTTAGCATGCCCAATGACCATATTCAGGAGCAAACAAGAAGCATTTAACAGTATATAATCATATAACATAATGGTAGACCACTTCAATACATTGATTATGAATTGCTAGGTAGTATGTTCCAGTATGACTAGTTAATAACCATTTTATTCATGCAGTAGTAGCTTACCAGCACTTTAGCAATCTGGCAAGACAAAATCTTACCAAAGTTTGATGCGCTCTATGATGTGATTTTAGTCTATTGACATTTTCTTGAAAGATGACTACTGGTCTTAAAATAAGAAAAATCCATCAATAGAGGCTTTTCAAATATTTGGGTAGAACTCAATGATACAATGAGAAAGATATAGGCTATAATTGCTGATAACAATGTCATCACATGGCTGTAAGATCGCAGTATAAGATGGTTAGTCAGTAGACCTAATAATTTCTCAAATTTGACCCCTCAATAGATCAATTAATTCCAAAGACAGCATTCTGTATATCTATCATCTTGAGTAGTCTTTCTCCTTCCAAATAAGCTTCAGTTCTTCCTTACGTGTTTCATCAAAGTCTTGCAGAATGATCTGATACTTGATTTTCTCATTCTCAAGTGCAGAAATTTCTTTCTACTACTTGGCTGAATATGTTGCAGAGTAAATCATCTGTTTCCTGCATTTACTTTGGCGAGAAGTTTAAATTCGTATTAAGGTCGATGACGGGTCACATACTCGCATAATTGCTCAATCTTTACAAGAAATCTACTCAACTTTGAGTTCAGCTATAATAGAAGTAGACAAAAACAGGTTTGCAACTTTGCATAATGAACGACCACTAGAAGGGCTCCTGGAATAGTTTATCCAACAGATAATCTATTCTTCGAGCACTGAACTTCAGTCATCTTTACCTCTTGTAATCAGTTAATAGTCACTCTTCTCACAACCCTCTATAAATATTCTTGTGTATAATGTATTAAGATCAAAACCCCTAAAGAACACTTTGAGGATACCAAATAATATATTTCACTTTATAACGAAAACTTCCACTTTTCCTATGACCCAGAGGTTTTGTAAAACAAAACTTACACGCATGGATCTAGTCACATAACAAGGAGAGCCAGTATTATATAGAAGAACATACAAGGCACATGCTGTTGCACAACGTTATGTCAGCATAGTAACATGTTGACTAGCAGTCACATTGTGGCGACAATAAAAACATCACTTACAAATAAGAAAGCAAAAATTGCATTTAGCATGAATAGAATTCATAAGTCTTTAAGAAACTACTATCTTATGCATGGTCTTCGGCTCTTTGCAACATAATAAATATTAGGGAAGTTTTGAAAAAAAAACTTTTTATGGTTCAAAACCCTACCTCGTTCTTTTTTGAAAAAGCTCATGCCTCTTATAAAAATATATCCAACTAACACCTTATTGTTACCACCATAGCGCTTTAATGTTACCATCACAAAAAATAAGTAATCATACTTCTCAAATTATCTACTGAAAGAGCAGTTCGAATACCCATTGACATTGGAATAGTTTTAAATTAAAAACATAAAAATTAGAAAGTAAGAATTGGAACAAAATTATATGACTCTGGGAGTAAACCATTACATGTGAGCTCATTGTGGGCATTGATGAGAGTAACTTATACATTAAAAGTATCGCGTTGATTAACATTGACTATTTCTTTCTAGATTCTTATATGTTAAGGTGAGATGAATTAAATTAACCCAAGGTGTTAAAAGGTAGGGGATTTTTCTAGAAAAAGCGACAAGGTAGGGTTCAAAGTTTCAAACCAAAACAAACCCATAAGATAG
Source organism: Typha latifolia (assembly GCF_019914945.1). Taxonomy (NCBI): domain Eukaryota; kingdom Viridiplantae; phylum Streptophyta; class Magnoliopsida; order Poales; family Typhaceae; genus Typha; species Typha latifolia. Next base: position 2,125,970 of record NC_133093.1, read on the forward strand.
GTTTTCTTTTTCCAATTCCCTGAAGATTATAATGTATTCAAAGTTTCTTGCTTTAGTGTACAATCACCTGAAAATATTGTCAATTTAATAGGACCAGGAGATCTAACCAAAGGAAATCCAAAACTGACCTTGGCCACCTGATTGAGTTGCTGAAAAGGATCTTGAAATTACAGGCGCAGAATTTGCAAGTAAAATGTTGCCATTTCTTGTAATACCTCCACTGCTAGTTTCTAAATTTTGTGTTTGCATTGCAGGTTGAATGACATTGGGGTTACTCTGAGAGGGTTCATTTGATGAATGAGAAACTCTATCACTAGTATTCCCAAGAATAACATGCTGAACTCTGCCAATCAGAGGGTGAATTACACCGACTGCACTACCAGCTGTACCTGATTGGGAAATGTTGACTCCAGCAGGTACAGCAACCACTGTTCTTACTGGTACTACCCTTACTGCAGAATCACCATTAAGAGAAAATGCTTGATAGCCAGCATGTATACCAGAAGAATTTCTCGAATCTACTTGCTCTTGTGACTGCTGTGCACCAGCCTGTTGCCTCGGATTAGCAGTGACAACAGGTATTGACTGTCCTACTAACAATAATGATTTTATTAAGAATCTGAGAGACATTGAAGAAAACATGCAAGAGTGGCAGTACCTGAACGCATATGTACATCAATATTTCTATTACGAAATATAGAAGCAAGTGATTCACCATGGAGACCACGACCAGGGTATCCAGCTCCCAAGTGCCCACCAATATTTGATGGATAAAAAGGAACAGGCTGCAGAGAAAATGGTAAGAAAATAGAAGAAAATAGTAACCAATTTCAATAAATTTGAACTTGTACAACCTGAACCATCAGAGGGGTTGGCCCAGATGCAGATATGAAAACAGCTGGCCCAGCCATGATCGTGGCTTCCATCTGGACAGGAAAAGCATCTTATAGGTTGCAAAACAGCATTGTAGGTTCTGAAAGAAGAGAAATGGTCATCCACGAAACTTACTGGTGCTTCACCCATGCGTGCCATCATTGTAGTGCGACCAAGCTCAAGTAACAAGGAACCCAACTCTTGTAACAATGTTCCCGATCTAAAGACTCTATTTTGAAGATTCATCCGCATCATTGAATCATTCACATTTACATGATCCTCCAGCTGCCTTGCAAGTTGCTGCATGATGGAACGAGATGTCATCAACTATCACAGAAATCGGTCACATTTAGAATATCTGAAAAACAAAGAAATATAGACGATGCCTGCCTAAATTTATTATAAATAATTGTTATCTCTATTTTGAATATAAATTGGATATTCAAATAAAATATTTGTGAACAACAGTTAATTATCATTGTCATGCAAGACATTTTCCCATTTCCCAACAATATAAGGTCCGCTAGTTACTATGAGTCTGACAGAGTTACATCAGTAGCTATCAACTTGATATCAGCCCTCCAGAAACTAAATACTCCAACAATAATGTAGGATGATACTATGATTTATCAGTGTTTTAAAGAGTCCAGTCCATATTGTGGTCCAAAGTACTACACTGGTGACTCAGTTGTAGAATTTTGTCATAAATATAAGATATTAAAATTAGTCATGTGTAGATAAATATGACAGTCATTCTTCAAAGAGAAGCATGCATGTAGAAGTTTGAATATTAACTGAACCAAAATATCAGCTATCATGTCTTTCATACTGAAATTTCTATGTCTGTAAAACTACAACCACATGAAGGGTGAAAATATTTAAAAACAAGATTTAGAAACTTGATATCAGATCAGCCACCGGAGAAAACGATACTTATCGACTGTATCAGCCACTAGTATCGGATTAGAATATTTTCAATTACGTAATTCTAAATATTGTTGAAAAATACAGGAAAGTTACGAACTTAAAAATTAAAATATATATAGTAAGTTGAATGTGAACAAACACAAAACAGAGTAGGTACATACAAATAACCATCCTTCTGCCTGTTCCATGAGAAGTTGTCTGGTGGAGAGAATAACATCTGCTAAAGATGCTGGATTACCACTATGTCTGAAAGCTGAGTGAAACTGGTACTCATGATTCCTCGCTTCATTAGAATGAATTCTAGAAGCTTCTACACCATCATTCGGCCCCCTTCCTGAAGGAAATGTACCTATCACACTTGACCCAGCCCTCCTGAATTCATCCCTCATAAAGTCCAAATACTGATGTATGGTGGTCAGAGAATCAGGAATGACCTGCAGAAAAGTAAAATCCAGTAAGCATATATCAATCATGTACAAGGCATTTGTGTTGACATAATGGTTGAACACTAAACTTTTATGATGGTTAGTAGGCTAGATAACAGCCTTAAAGAGAGGTATACATTTGGATGAGAGGCAATAACTTACAGTTGGTTGCTGAGACCCTAGAGGAGATTGAAATTGAAAAGGACCCTGTTGTGAGTCAAGCTCAACCCTCAAAGAAGCTGGATTTGGATGAGGCTGGCTAGAACCCGAGAGACCAGTATCACCAGAAGCATGTGCAACCTGCTAAGCAAATAATTGGAGGTTATATTGTTGGAAGTTTATAACTTGTGCTATATTAGATGACTTATCCATATAGTAGATCACCATTGGATCAGTCGCAGTGCTCTGGAATCCAGTATTTATACCAATAGAACTTAGGAGACCAGAAATAACCTGCTTAGAGAAATCAGTAGAGCATATGAGAGTACAAATTTGAATTTAACTAAGCACTGAAGTTCTATAATTCGATATCATTCTATGTTAACCTCTCACCCGATTGAGGTGTGAAGTATGATCGCCCCCTTGATCCCCTTGATCTATATTGACAGCCTCAAACACAATACTGTGAGTCAATGGATCACCATGAGGACCAGCATTACTTGAAGAAGTATTTGTGGCTGTGATACATAGGGGAGTGAGATAGCATGTGCAACTTCAAGGTGATCAAGTTAAGGAAAATTGACATCTCTAAAAGAAACTAATACAAGAAAATATAAAACCATGAGGTGCAGAGTAATATAGTGGCAAACTATTCAGTAAATGATACATAGTGCAGAGTAATATAGTGGGCAAATATAGTGGGCAACTGGGGACATCAAACTCCCCCGAGTTACCAAGTCTTAGTACACCATTCCTCGCAAGAAAAATGATTTATTTAAGAATCAAACACTTGCAAAATGTGGAAACCCTAGCATAAAGATCATCCCTTTCCCTAAGTTCGAGGGTAGCGAGCAGCTAATTCATGAACCCTAATCCATTATTGAGTTTCCGAACATTGGTCTAAACTATATTTGGCATAAAGAACATAATATAATCATAACTACATAGCAATAGTGCTCGATTATTTTTGGTTTAAAGTATTGTCGATCCCAACTAATCTTATCCCACACGCTTAGAAAAAAATTTCAAGAGCAAAATAACATTCTAGGGATATTCTTCTCATCTTATAGCTCCTTTTGGAAAGAGGCCTAAAGATATTTAGAAGGATTTTTAAATCCATCAGTGACATTAAAGATTATTTTATTACAGAGGATATTAATAATGAGAAGGGAGGGAATGGCCTTCCCTTGGAACATGGCCCTCCCTCCCTATCTCTGACTTGCATTGGAGGATCACCTTTTCAACACAATAATTTGGAATGGATTATCCTATTCCCTACAAATTTTCTTACAAAAATCAGCTCCTAATTCTTTTTTAATTTCTTTTTAATTTCCCATTCCATTATATACCACTTTTACACATTCTTTTGCTTCTCCATTCTTCTCTCACTTGTCCATCTATCCATCTTTTGAAATTTATTCCAATATAAAAAGGACCAATAACATTTACAACTTGTTGTAACCCAAACTAGAAAAGCCTATAATTATCAAACAGCATTTCAAGGAATTTGCTACTCGGTAAACCAGTTTACAAAAATTATGTTGTCGTAAGAAGGATCACATAATGCCGGAATTGGGAGTATATCTTCATACCATTCCTAGAAGATTGGAGCTTTATGTACTCTGTGAAGCTACTCGTGGAGGAAAAAGGAAAAGATGCATGGACATTTGGAGGTCAAATATATTTTTCCGGAGGTCAAATGTTCAAGCACATCTGCAAGCAGTTTTTCTATTGTTTATCTTTTATGTAAGGCAGCTTAGTATTCACTTAGGCCAATTATGGGATCCACAATAGAATACAGGAACAACTTCCTGAAAATGAACTGCTAAACTGCTAATATGACTGGACATATATATATATATATATATATATATATATATTCATAATGGTATAAACATGGCATAACCTGGTTCAGAAGATATAGCTTTCAGAAAATATGAAATCAAGTCTTCAGAATTTGGATTAACAAATAGAGCTATAAAATATCAAAATGGTAAAATCAAAGTTCTTCAACAGAACAGGTGGAGGAAAGAAAATACAAGGTATGTAAAAGAACAACAATTGATGAAAATATCCTTGTATATGACTGGTGTTGGTAGTTGAATTGATGTATGGATTTTGTTTGAATTGAATTTATGGTTAAAGGCTTAGAATTGTTATTTTTGTGTTGTATAAGTTTGAGTTGAAAAGATACTATTTGTTTGTATAATGGACCATTTATGTAGAGTAAATCATTAAATATTGATTTTTATATGGGTATATATTATTTGTGTCGTGTTATTGTGTTGTGCTAAATAGGTTAGCCTGTCGTGTTATTAGTATTGTATGAAACATGTTAATGTGTTATGTTAAATAGGTTATCTTGTCGTGTTAACACTACTCGTTTCTTAAATAGGTTACATGGGTTGTGTCGTGTTACCTGTTTAATCAAATGAGTTATGTTCGTGTCTACCAAATACAACTTGTTTAATAATCGGGTCGTGTTCTTGTCGAGATGAATCTGACCGGACTCGAACCCACTTAACACTACTCGATTGCCACCCCTGTGCAAAACACCAAAATTTCTCAAACTAAGTTTATCTATAGTACATTCCAATGATATCAAAGTGTGCAAGGGTATTCCAATAAACACCGAAGAGACGAGATTAGGGTTTTCCTTGTGCATATCTCCTTATTGACTCGATTAGCCTACTAGGGTTTTCAAAGGGGCGTTTGAATACACCAACCTTACTTCTATGATAATTTTCTTCTATGCTTTCCATTCTCTCATGTTGATACGATTGTATCTCGAGCTTCTCTTCCATGTGCTTGGCTTAGAGTAAAACTCATGTTGTATCCTTTTGTTGTTTCTTGGTTATCCTGTGGGCCTCACATAATCTCATGTTTGGTATGAAATTTATAGACGAGATCAAGAGTTTGGACCAAATATCATATCCCCCAAAAAGGGGATATAGCATCTCACGTTAGAGGATGAGATGGTATATCTCGAGTAGAGGGATAAGAGCTTTATTCCTATATTATCCTTATATAAGAAATAATAAATTTAGATATATAAATAACACCCTAACAATCTTAATTACTCAAATCTTATTTTTATAATTTTTATTATTTTTAGTATTTTATATTTTGTATTTATTTAAAGTATTACCATATTAGATAACTTTACATTTTTATTTTTTTTATTAAACATTTTTATATTAACTTATTCTATTATTTGTATTACTTTTAGTTTTAAATGATTAATTTTGATAATTAACATAATATAATTTAATGATATTTAATGATATAATTTAAGATTGAGATAATTAATAATAATTAAAAATAGTAAGGCATTACTAATTTTCTTTATTGAGGATAATAATATAATTTTGTTTAGTTATCCCATATATAGTATTGTATAAACCAAATAATAGATTAAAATTATAATATGGGATTAGTAATCTTAAGAGACATTATCTGATACGATTCAGACTTCACCGATGTCGTCTCAAGCATGGATTCACTTTAGGAGTGTCTTTGTTTCTTGTTTTAATGTTTAATTTTTAAGAAAATAAGTTTTCTGTAAGTCGTGTTCGAACGCGGGTGGAGTGAGTTCAAACGCGGTTGTGAATGCAGTTGTGAACTGGTTGTGAGAGTGTGCATTGTGCATTCAAACGCATCGTGAACGCCTGCATCGCATTCACAAATCTAGAGAAGGGAAACAGGCGCGTTCGAACGCCTGTATCGCGTTCGCAAATCCAGAGAAGAGCGAACTCGGTGCGTTCGAACGCGATCAGGCGCGTTCGAATGCGGTCGGCGAAATTGTATTGTTTAGGGTTAATTTTGAGTTGTTGGTTAGCCTCTAAAAGGATGTGGATGGCAACCATAGGTCATTATTGATTATTGAAGAATTGAGTTTTGCCTTGCCTCCTTCGTCTTCTTCGCTCTCGTTCTCTCGATCCCCGGCGACGCCGCTTCTAACCTCCCTCGACCGGCCAATCACCCTAGTCCCTTAGGGGTGGCCCTCTCCTCCCCCTTCTTTCAATCTATCCAACACTTGCCCTAACCCTTTCATCAACCATAACCCTTCCACCACCACTTTTCACCGATGCCACCCCATTAACACCGGTCCACCCCCAACCACCATCATCTAGGATCTCGTGCCTCCATCCACGGATCCTGATTAGACTCCCTGACATTCGTTCACTAATCGGACGATATCTCGAGATCCCTACACCTGATTGGCTTGAAACTAGATTCGTTGGAAAGATTTTTTCTGGAGCTACAACCTATCCAAATTTCACGTCGATCCGACGACGGCATCTTTCGGGATCTTATTTCAAAATTCCATGCTAGATCCAGTCCAGATCAGAGAATTTGAAGAGATCGAACCTTAGCCTAAGGAGAGATCGTATCAAGCTAGTATCAGAGCCACCGTTCCTCGGACAAGCGCTTCCTATGACGACCACCAGAGCCATGGCTGCACAGCGAGAAGATGAAGAAGAGATTCTCCCAATAGAGGAGGGGGAAACGGTTGTGGGGACTTCCACCCGCGGAACCACCCGAGCTAATCGGAATACGGAAGAACCTAGTGTTCAAGTCGTATTGGGGTCTCTATCCGAACAAATGGCCATCAACAACTAGATGATGATGGAGATGATGCGGGAATTACGGGCGACAAGGGAAGCCATGGCTAACGGGAATGCACTATCAACCCTATGACGCGAGTCCACACCCCTGAACCCACCGCCACCGGTTCAGCCTTTGCAACCACAAGAGCTGCTGCTGCCACCACTCAATGGGCAGAGGCAAGCAAGGATGGTTACACCAGGCCCAGTTGCAGGTAAACCCATCCGACGAGCGAACCACTATGGAGACCACCTTGGAGATCAAGATCCGTGGGCGGGTCAATATGATCCGGAACCACGGTGAGTTAATCAAAATTGAAGGAGGGATCATCAACACTTCATGGTGCATCCTCCTCTCGTTAGACAAGGACTTGGACATGATCTGGAACGAGACAACGACATCCGTGGACAAATCGTGCGTCTCGAATCCCCCAAGTTCAAGGGTGGTAATCCAATCAATTGGTTGTATAAGACGGAGCAATTCTTCGCATACCAAGGTACAGCGAAAGAATACAAGGTGACGCTTGCGAGCTTCCACCTTGAGGATGCGGCGCTTCATTGGTTTCGAGCAGTCAATGCCAATGAGGCTATCGATACTTGGGCTGAATTTTGTGCTGATATCACACGACAATTTGGAGCATCGGGGTATGAAGACTTTGATGCTCTCCTCTCAAAGACGGTGCAAAAGACGACGGTTGGGGCATACCAAGAAGAATTCGAGATGATAAGTAGCCGATGTCATCCACCATGGACGGATCATCAACTTCGCAGCAACCTTCATCTCCGGTTGCGGGGAGACATACAAGCCAATATGAAGGCTTTAAGGCCTAGAACTTTAAAGGAGGCCTTCGAAGATGCGGTGCTTATGGAAGACAAACACATGGCCATGAAGTTACACCTAAAACAGAGTTTGACGAGCCAAGGAAGCTGCAATCAAGCTCAACCAACCATAGCGGCAGGAAATATCACCGGAGTACCAAGAATTGCTGCTGCATTGGTACCTCCTCGAGCACCCTTGAAGCCATCTCAAGATGTGAAGTACGCACCTAGAGATCCGGGACGAGCACTCACACCTGCTCAAGTGGAGGAATGAAGAGCCAAAGGCCTATGCTTCCGTTGTGATGAGAAGTTTGTACTCGGGCATCGCTGCGCTAAACCGATGGGATCGGTGATGCTAATCGACGGATTGGAGAAGGCTGCAGATGAGTTTGCAGCCGAAAATGAAGGTGTGGCTAGACATCAAGAAGAGGAAGCTGAGGAGCAACCTGTAGAGGACATGATAGCCGAAATCTCCCTCCACGCCTATTCGGGGATAGCTGCGCCAAAGACCTTGCGGGTGAACGGTGTAGTCAAGAAAACCATAGTGAGAATCTTGATTGACACCGGGTCCACCCACAACTTCATTGATAAGAGGCTCCTTAGGAAGATTGGGCTTGAGTCGGAACCCACGGAAGGGTTCGACGTGACTATTGGAAATGACACCATATTGCGAGCGGATTTTATTTGTGGAGGTGTGGAATTGAAGGTGCAAGGCTAAACTTTCACATTGGACCTTTATCCGTTGGCCTTGCGAGGTGCCGACATTATTTTGGGGACTCAATGGCTTCGAAGCTTGGGGCCTGTGACATTTGATTTTACAAACCTCACATTGACATTTTGGTTCGTCACAGCTTCTCAATCATGTACAACAGAAACAATTCAAAAGCAGATCGTCCAGATTCTGAACCCGCAGCAACACAAGGATGTGCCGAGAGATGGGGATGTGTCGGCGCAAGCTAAGTTCATCTTCAATTTCCTCCAAAAGAAAAGTTTCCTCCTGCTATTGGACGACCTTTAGGGGTGACTTGATCTGCAGGATGTTGGAATCCCAATTCCGCTCGGGATGGTCGGCAGATGCAAGCGCAAGGTGGTGTTGACCACGCGATCAATAAATGTTTGTGGCAAGATGGAAGTGAGAAAGAAAATCAAAGTGAAGTGCCTGAACGATGATGACGCATGGCGCCTCTTCCTGGAGAAGGTTGGCGAGGAAACCATGAGCTCTCATTTTCTCCTACCACGCCTTGCGAAAGATGTTATCAAGGAGTTGGAGGGCTTGCCACTGGCTCTTATCACAACCGGTCAGGCCATGTACGACAAGAAGGATCCAAGAGAATGGGAGTATGCCATTCATCTACTTAAGAAGTCGTGACTCGATGAAGTCGAAGATCAAGAAGGGAGTACTTTTTATAGATTAAAGTTCAGTTATGATAGCTTGAATTCTAACACCTTGAGAGAGTGTTTCTTGTCTTGCTCCATGTGGCCCGAGGATTATCGGATGAGGAAGAATGACCTTGTTGAATATTGGTATATATATATATATATCCAGTCATATATATCTATATGAAATGGAGAGTGTATACATTGTTTTTTAAAGAAAGCAAACCTGGATGGCTAGGTGCACTGTCAAATCCTCGATAACCTGTTGAAGGCAATGATGAAGACTGATTTGGTTGTCTAGCGACAAGATGCAATGTGTGACCATCTTCCACATCTAAACAATTTGTATCAAGGAACACACTTTCAAGCTAGTTATAATTAGTTAACCATATTTATGAAGAAATAAGGCAAACATAGATCTAGTAGTAGAGAAAACTGCCTAAGGATAAAACTTGATTATTCACATGCTATTTAAAGAAAAAGAAATAGTAAAAGTGAGATAGTACAAGCAATGTATAAGTGGCAGGCCCTAGCTATTTACATGGTCAGAGATACTGTAGCCTTCCAGCATAAATGAAGCTTAGAATTCCTAAGCATGCTTTTGCAGCAAGAGTCACTAGTTATCCGTACGGTGGTAATACAAGACAAAACAAATCTACACTACCAAGTGTAGAAAAAAAGATGACATTTGGAATATAATGAGAAGATAAAGATTAAAGAGGTTTCATTTAGTGATTTAAAAGCAAAAGGAGAAATCACAATGTTAGAAAAGTTCACTCACTAAGCAAGTGCATGAGAAAGACTTCTCTAAATGCTACTTTTGTTGTCCAAAGCTGTACTCTGGGTACACATCATGGAGCCCAATATGTCCCTAAAAGTTAAAGGAAGATATATAGCTTCAAAAATTTATGTTTCTGTTACACAACAATATTGAAACAACTGAGGAGGGTTAGTTTGTATTGGATAGCCATCTAACAGGTCTAATTAGGTCCAAAGCACAAGAAGTACAGTTTAAATTAGGCATGAGCATAGAATGTTTCAGTGCATGAGGCACCCGTATGTGGGGTTTGGGAAGGAAAGATAAATGGATTCTCACCCTATTTCTAAGGAGGTTATTTCCAATACTTGACTCCCTAACCTCTTGAATATAAGGGGAAGCTTTACTGTCACATCAAATGGCATTCTCCACAGACCCCACACAGGCATGATCATTTTCCATGTACAGATAAATATTCATTAAAAAAAGTACAGATAGATAAATACATCTATGCTTACAGCTATGGTCTGCTAGTGAAACTTATGGTAAGATGCTTTAGAATATTAGAAGGAAAATGAAGGGTCCATGTTAGCAATAGCATGAAGACATTCTTGAATTCCATATTGAGTCAACATCTAGAGGGCCATTTTGGGGTTCGCATAATTTTCCCCTATATCTCAAAATTTTCGGATAACTTGATAAAAAGTGAGTTGCATCTAACATTATCACAGATGTACATAATTAAGGAACACAAGACAATCAATAATAAAGATATAAACATTCAATTCATGGTCTGTTGGTCACAAAATTTATTGCTGTAATATAACAAAACAGAGTAAGTCATTTACTAAAACTAAAGCTTCTGTACAGCTAAACTAGATCATTTTAATTTTATGAAAACTCAAAATTAATACATTGAAAGGAGCAATCGTTGTCTTTCATACTCGTATGAACCACAATAAAAAAGAAAGGTCACTACCTCTTAGATTAACATAATTCAGTCCTGAAAGAGGCAGTACATCTAATTAAGGTGAAACTATGACATTTCAAAAGAACTTGCATATTTGACAATAGAATAAGTATAAGATTAACATATAATCAACATTCTTAGTGATATGCTTTCAAGAAAAGAAACAGAAGTATCTAATCCATCGCAAAAGCATAAGTGATTATAAATGATACAAATATACATGAAGCATATTGTAACTTAACTTGATAAAAAAAATATAAGTATTGTAAACAACTAAACAAGTGCAAATGGATACGGTATGCAGAAAGTAGTTCATCATCTTTCAAAACCTTTCCACGAGAGATTAGGCGTTGTTGTTCTGATACTACCCCAGTGACACTAGCAATTTGTTCTTTCAGCAGTGGAACTGGAACCTGCAAGGATATCAAATGACAGAAAAGTGATATAGACATGATCTAACATAAAGAAGATAACAGGAACATGCCAAAACAACCTCAATCTGATAATCTGATAAGATATCAAATGACAAGGAACACATTCATGCCCTTGTGTGCTGACATAGCTGCATAGGTGCAAGATAATGCTATGCCTCACTTCATGCAACTGTACAAGCTCCATAAAAGGAAAAGGACAGTCTACTCACCAAATAGGCAGAGATATATTTTTAGACGCCCATACTAATAAGCAATGTAAGCATATCTTAAAAGATGTAAAATCCCAAAAAATGTCTTGCCAAGGAACAAGAGAACATAAATTTTGTACAAACTGTTTTAGAACGAAAAAAGGTACACGAAACTTCCACTCAATTATTCAAATGAAAAAAAAATTATTCGAAAATAAATGTTGGGCCTAAATGAAGTAATGTATCACAAATGGGAGGGAAAAATCTGTAGACGCACGATGAATGAGAATGATGTGTTTACAAGAGCATAATCCTCAAGCCATACTACCTAACCTCAAGACTCACCTGACTGTATATCACTACATTTAAAAGGCAGTATATGTAATAACCATCATCAATAGCAGCCGCCAAAATTATGCATATGTAGGCTTCATCTTTCGCTTGATTAATAGGTACAAAGAACATCTTTAATTCAATTCACGCATACTAATTTAATCTATTTTCCACCAATTTTCTGTTTTCCTGAGTCCTGAAAATAAGCTTAAGTGTTAAGTTTTATGCATCTTCATACTTGGGCTTACACCTCACCAATGTGCACAGCTAGAAATATATCTAAGTCTGAGCCAGTCCAATAGCTTCTTGGATTCCATAGTCCAAAGATTTCAGAAGAGAAAAAAAAATGTGAGGCACCTAGATGAGGCAGCAAACAGAATAAGCAAATTAATCCAAATGGAACATACATGTGACTTCGGCATTCCAAGGGATGAGAAAAACAAAAGAAAAAGTAGATTTTACTTACCACAACTTGCCGAATATTAGGTATCAATACCATTGCAGTACCAAGTACCAGGGGACAAATAATAAATGTTTAGCATATAGATTAGCACCTATCAAGCATGGACACGGATATGGTAGGGAGATGGGTTCGGATATGCCGATATGGTAAATGTTGAAAAATAAGGATATGATACACTTAAAATATATAGCTCATATTTGAATATATTTATGTTTACACATATATATTAGTGAACATGTGTACTTACATTTTCTTAATTGAGGAATTATATATTATTGTTACATGTGATAGTTTATATAAGGAAACTTCCAATTTATCCATAAAAAGAACTACCGTTCGTAATAAAGGTCTAGCATATTACGTAGTATATTGCTAACTAAGGTGTAAGATAAATAAGCGAACTCAATCTATAAATAAAAAGAATTGACTATTTTCCCGATAAAGATTGTCAAATTAACAAGCGAAATCAACCTTTTTACAAAGAGAAACCTTCTAGATCTAATAAGAAATGAAAGGTAATCATCTCCTTTGATTTGACTCGTATTGGCAGGAATCTTAAATGTATCTAAGTATTTGAGAACTATCCACAATATTAATTTTTATTTTCAAAAATCGGATACTCTAAGAAAGTATCCAACATAGATCTGGAAGTAATCGATGAGTATCGTATCCGATATGGATATGACAAGAGTTTGGAAATATCCGTGTTTCCTAGAATAGCACAAGATAAATAGGAACAACCCATTGGCGATGGAATCAAATCATTAATGCATGCAAGGGAAGTAAATAACAAGTTAAATAAGGTGTGCCAAGAAGGACGTGCTAAGACTACCTGAAAACTGAAACTGAAGGGAAATAAATTAATATGAGAGGCTCAACCAAATTATTATGATGTAAATAATCCAGACAAAATCAATGATTTAAATGCACTCTGATGACAAGAAGCAAAATCCCAACTGATGAAATATGATCAAAAGAAGTTAATCACTATATGAACTGAATAAATAATTAAACAAGCACGAAATACCTACACGCTTATTAACACGCAAAGTGTATGTCTGTGAATCCAGAGTTTTAATTTTTATCTCGATAGTAGTCTCGGGATCTTTAGCCACATCACCCTGTGAGGTACTCACTTCAGCAGCACCATTGCTCCCCATCTGCCTAAACTCAAAAGCACCTACATTATGTATAAAAATTTCATTTATTATTCAAAGATGGTCAAAGGCAATAATTTGATAAACTATTAAAATCAATAATATCAAACAATAGTCCAATATCTGCCCTATGGCCAATACTATATGGCAATACTGCTCAATTAACTTTACTTTTTTATCCACAGGAAGCTATCGACCGATTTCTTCAAATAGTCAAAACTTATATCATGTTCACATTGCACTGAACAGGACAACATTTCTTTAACCCTCAATTGGCCCCGCAGTTACTCGGAATTCCAATATTCCCCAACAACTCTAATCTCTAGCAGATTCTCGATGGCCTATCGAGTTGATCACAATTCAAAAACTCAACTTTATCTAAAGAAACACTGAGAAAAAGCAGTATTCACGAATAAATTTCAAATATTCTCCAACAATCATCAAACTTCTAATAGCTCACGGATTATCCACGGCCTATCGACTTGCCCACAGTTCAAAAAACTCAACTTTACCCAAGAAGAACACCGGAGAAAGCAACCCGTACAAAGAAAGACAAAATCTTTGAAGCACCCAGTTCCCAAAAGATCAAAAGAGGCGGCCAATGGGTTCAACTCCACTTGAAGAAGATGGATCCAATTTTGAGACCACGAAAATGAATCCAATCTGATGGAGATCTCTATGACTCTATTTCCTGGAACCGCGACAGCTCCGAGACGAACCTTCGCAGGGAGAACGAGAGAGAGAGAGAGAGAGAGAGAGAGAGAGAGAGAGAGAGAGAGAGAGAGAGAGAGACAGGGGAAAGAATTTAGGATATCGATTGCTCTTCTCCCTGTTATGTAAGTGGTATCTATTTTATATAATTAGTGGGAGGAGTAAATCTAATAATATATATATATGGAAAATTGGGGCCGCCGCTTACTTGGCCTTCAAATTTTCACTAAATAAATTTATGATTAATTCTTGTGCTAGATACATTCTACGCTCTCCGTATTTGGACCAAAATAACTTTACTTCCTAAACTTTATTTTATATCCCTTTACTTTTTTTGCATTTTTAACTAGTATTAATTGTTAAAATTTTGTATTCAAAGTTTATGATGCTAATGTCTTTGTAATATAAAAATCATTACTAGCCTGAAATTTTATTTTATATCGCTGAGCTACTGGTAATTTCTATTTTGCACTAATTATTAGTTTTTTTGGCTCGGGCTCAACTCGACTGAAGCTTCACTCAACTCAGCTCAAATATAATATTTATTAATATATATATATAACTATTAAATATTTGATTTAATGTTTGCTATTCTATTTAACCCTAAGGCTAAAAATATTCCCCTTTATAAACCCAACCATCTCTTTTTCCATAAATTAGGCTACAGTTGAACTGAGCCAAGCCTATAGCCCAAACTAGGTTCGAAATTAATTTTTAGGTGAGCTTGAGCTAGAGCTGGCTTACTTAAACTCGGCTCATTTATACTCCTACTTGAGCTCACTTTACGTTTTACTTGCATGTCCGACTTTTTCTATTTTTATTCCAACTTTACTTTTATTAAGCGGTGAAGAGAGAGAGAGATGTATAATATGCATTTAATATAGTCCGACTTTTTTAGTAAATTATATTATTATGTCACTTTTTGTTTTGGAAAGACGCCAATATTAATAAATATTTGCTCTCTCTCTCGTATATATTTATTGTAATATGTAAATGATTATGAATTAAAGTTTTGCGAACTAGTACGATGTTAGGCTTGCCTCATTTACACTCCTACTTGAGCTCACTTTACGTTTTACTTGCATGTCCAACTTTTTCTATTTTTCTTCCCGCTTTACTCGTATTAAGTGGTGAAGAGAGAGATGTATAATATGCATTTAATACAGTCGGACTATTTTAGTAAATTATATTATTTTGTCACTTTTTGTTTTGGGAAGACGCTAATATTAATAAATATTTGCTCTCTCATATATATTTATTGCCCAAACGACAAGAGCTTCTCGAAGCCTACATCACCCCTCCTAAGTTGCAAGACTTAGGCACCAACTCTACACTGGTTAGTTTCTGTAATCATTTTTGGTTGAATGCCATTTTGGGGTTTTAGGGTTTAAAGACAACTCAATGCATTTTGGGGTTTTAGGGTTTAAAGATGATTAAAATAATGAGAAGTTAATGTTTCATCTTCTGGAGTTAAATTTTAGTTTGTTAAAATTCTTATAGATTTGTTTGACTACAATGAGCTCAAGCATGGGATCATCAACTAGGCCCAATTGGAATGATATGGATTATATGTTCAATTGCCCTTGTGGCAGGGGAAATTGCAATGTAAGAACATCTATGACGCAAAAGAATAAAAATATAAAGTTCTATTGCTACCCGGGAAGAAAGGTATCATCAATTTGCAAAACCCTGCTTGTTACATTTCATTGATATAAATATGATAGAATAATAATGTCAATTTTACTTGAATTTGCAGGATGACAAGTGTGACTTTTTTGCATGGTGTGATGATATCAATTTTCTTCCCATAAATCTCAAATACCAACCGTACATAGTTGAACTTAAATTGGAGTTAAAGGAAAAGAAGATTGGAAAGATCTATAAGACTCTTAGGTTGGAAATTATTGTGATGTTATTTTTTGTATCACTCTATTTGAAGTGATTCAAAAATGATATATTTATAATATTTTAAAATTGTCTTAATATTTTATCATTTTGTTGTAGTTCAGTTGGAAACTTGTGAGTTATGTTATCTAAAGTTCAATTAAGAATTTATGGAATCAAACTTGCTATGTTGTTTGAAGTTCAACTGTATACTTCTAAAGTTCATTTTCACTAGAAAATGAGTCAGAGTGTGTCCCAAATATTGACAAAATTGATATGAGGACACTCAGACAAGAGGGAAGCCTTCAAAGGTTTTGAGTGACTATCTATCTGTTCAGAATAAGAAGCTTCTGTCTCTCTTTCACTTGAATCAGATGATTGTCCTGCAGAAAATTTTGAATCCTCAACTCTCTCAGGCAAGCTCATCATTACCTAGGAAAATATGCAAATGTGCCAACTCTTACATCACTAACAAGGTTTAAAACCAACTCTTACAATCATTCACAGGAAAAGATGCCCAAAATGTTAAGAAGTTTGATTCCATAAATTATCAACTCTAAACCATAATAGATGAGCATAATATCATCGAAACTTACATCCCAAACACCATAATAGCCTTGATTTACTCATCCCATACATGAGAACACATCTAAAATAGAATAACATACTTAAAACTTGAAAAATAATCTGATAGCACATCATAATTTAACACAAATTCATCATAACTATGAAGAATATCATAATACATCACATAGGTGATAATAGAAAATACATCACAATAGGTGATAATAAGAAATACATCACAGTAGGCCATAATAAAATTGACCAAAAATGGCTCTATAAGCGATATTAGATTCCAATGTACAAAAAATGGCTTTGTAGGCCATGACAAAATAGACAAAAAAAAAATGGCTCCATCAGAAGCATTCATGCTTGAAACCTGTAAATGATAACCATCAAAGCATCCATACTTGAAACCTACAAATGATAAAAACATATGCTATTAAGCAGGTTAGAGATTTCAATATATATATAAAATATAATATATGCTAAAATTACCTACTGTGTACTGCTTGCAAATTGGTGCATAGATCTAGTAATACATCTCTTCCATCCTCTCCCTCTATTACTTACGTCACCCCTCCCTCGACTTCTTCCTCTTACATTTGAAGTAGAAGGTGCTCCAACAGATGCACTCTCTCCTATTGGCTCCTTACAACTTCTTCTATTGTGCCCTTACCCTCCATATCGTCCACAAATTTTGGTGGGTCTCATTAGTTCATATGGCAATAACTCTTCATTCAGGCCCCTAATCCTCTTTTTTCTAGATCTCCCTCTAGGTCGATTTCTTTGTGGAGCAAAAACATCTAGACCAACTTCAAGGTCTTTCCATAACTTTTTATCTGGAAGTGGTGCTATACTTGCTGCATATATAGCTCGATACTTCTCAATAGTGAAGTAATCATCTATATAATCGGATACGTTTCGACGAATTGATAAAATAAAAGCTGCAGCGTGAACACAAGTGAATCCACATATTTGCCATCTTCCACATGAACAATAACGTGTATCCAACTAGGGGTGTAAACGAGCCGAGCCTGAGTGAATCGGCTGCTGCTCAGGCTCGGCTCGAAATTAATTTTGAGCTTCTTTATTGGGCTCAGGCTCGGCTCGCCTCAGCTTGAGCCGAGCCTGATCGAGCCCGAGTCTGAAACAAGCCTATTATCAAGCCTCACTTCGAGCCGAGCTGGCTCAAGCTAGACCGAGCCCAAGCTGAGCCACAACATATTTAAATTGAAAAAAAAAGCTGAAATTGAATTATAATAAAAGCCAACCAAATGAACTTAACTTAAATTATACAAAACCTTACTAAAGCCAACCAAATTATCATACCAATTGCAAAATATTAACATAGTACTATTCATCAAAATTTGGCTCAAAACAATCACACCAATTTCAAAAATTTTACTAGTAAATATAACAAAAGCCAACCAAATGAATTTAACTTAAATTATACAAAACTTTACTAAAGCCAACCAAATTATCACGCCAATTGCAAAATATTAACATATGGTAATTCATCAAATTTTGGCTCAAAACAAATCCAAATTTTGACATGACATCCAAATCATAAGTCTATCACTTGCTAAATATTACAATATAAAGTACTTAACTTATATCTTGCCAAATATTACAATAAAATCTGATAACATGCCAAATATTACAACTAAATTTATTTGGCACTCTCAGGTCTCAACACTAAAAATAAGCTTCATCCTATAACGGCAAAAAAAGAAGGAAATAAGTTAATTGCAGCTTAAACATCATTACAACTAGTATAAACAAACAATGATAGGAAAATTCAGAAAATTCAGTTGTTAATTGGAATGCCATGATCACTGAACATATAAAAAGAAAAGATCTTAGTTTAGCCTAATGATTGGCACATATACTTATAATCATTATTTATGCACAAAAAACTAAGAAATATGTATAACCTAAATGTTCAGTGATCATGGCATACCAATTAAGTCAAATAATACTTTTTAATATATCCTTGCCTCTTCTATCATCTATGCAAATGAAAATGCTATACAAATGGAAAAGACATACAATATATGATACCTAAAGATCAAACTACATTTGGAATCCTCACAAACACATTATCCATTGCCGACACCTAAAGAAAATAAGATTATAAAAAAGAAGTTAGCAATAGTTTATAAAAACATAAAATGAGAAAAATTTATTATGAGAAGTATAGTACACATACCCCTAGAGGAGCTGATTTGTTTTTTTGATGATTCTCTAATCCAATTTCTTCCACATATCAAAACCTCCACTGTCTCGAAAGACAAAGAGCTTCGAAAATTATTTAGAACTCTACCGCCGGCGCTAAAAGCTAATTCAGATGCAACAGTGGTAAATAGGAACCGAAATGATATCTCGAGCCATCTTGGAAAGAATAGGAAATTTCAACATGTTTAGTCTCCACCATTCTAGAGCATCAAACTTGTCAATCAAACTTATAGTCTGCTCCTCTAAGTATATTTCTAATTCAAATTTCAGAGGTTCAACTGCATTTGTTGATTTCAAAAAATTTGTAAACTCTGCTTGACCTTCTGATCCTTTAGCACCAATCAAGTCATCACTCTTATCAAGTTGAGATCTATCATTCATTCCATTATTTTCACCTGATGCATTCTCAAGTTCATATGATTCAAAAATAGTATACAACACTTTGTGGACCCTTTGCATGTTTATTTAAGCTTCTACAAAGCAATATATTTTTAGAAAACAAAAATTGTCACTGCCAATAACATATCACATTCTTCCCAATACTTATCAAATTTCTTTCTCATTTCTATACCCATATCCTTCAAAAAGTAGAATTCACTTTCACATCTTTTATTTAAAGCTTCTTTCACTTTTCATAAATCAATCAAAAATAGATTTGCAGTAGGATATGAACTTCCCGATATAATTTGAGTAACATCATAAAAGTTTTTTAAAAATTCACAGACTTTTGCAGCTTTAAACCAATCATCTTCTAAAGGTAGTCATTTGTAATTTGCATCTCTCGTTGCATATTGTTCAAAAACTTTTTGGTACACAAAAGCATGCTCTAATATAACATATGTAGAATTCCAACAAGTTGCAGCATCCAAAGCTAAACCCTTAGAAGTAGGAACAGAGAGTTGTCTTACAATTTCACCAAACTTATACATACGCGAATGACTCTTTTTTAAGTAACACTGCATCTGATATTTTCAATGACATCTTGAATGACATGGATCCCATCTTGAACAACTAGATTTAAAATGTGAGCACACATCTAACATGAAAAATAAGCCCCTTGAAGCACAATTTATCTCTAACTTGAAAGTTATTCATAATAGTCTTAGCAGCAACATCATTAGCGGAGGCATTGTCTAAGGTAATAGTTGATACTTTATCCTCTATTCCCTAAGCAATTAAACAATCAATAATAGCATCTGAAATAACAACTCCAGTGTGTAGAGGTTCCAATTGATAAAAGTTGATAATGCGTTTTTGTAAAGTCCAATCAGAATCAACAAAATGAGCAGTCAAAGACATATACCCAATATTTTGATTTGAGGTCCACAAATCTGAAGTCAAACTAATTCTATTAGTTCCTTTCAAAAGCAATTTCACTTCTTCTTTTGCAGATTCATATACTTTCATGAAATCACTTCTCATTGTGTTTCTAGAAATCCATTCATAATGTGGATTAAGAACCTTCAGAAGAATATTAAACCATGTATGCTCAACCATATTAAAAGGATACTCATGTACCATCATCATTTTTGCCATTATTTCTCTCACCACATTTTGGTTGTATCTTGATGAAATAGTTTTGAGATAATTTTCTTCTATAGTTAAAGTCCCGGTAACACTAGATGCAGAAGCAAAAGGAATTTTTTTTTGTCCTTTACCTACCAAACCAGTGCAAAATTTCACATGTCTTTTTATGTGTGAAGTTATGCCTTGCTTAGGAACATTAAATAATGACGGGCAATTATTACATCGATACTTTTCTACCTATTCTCCATTTTCTTTCACCTTAAACCGCTTGACATGCAACTATACATCAGAAGTTCTTCTTCTCCCTTTCTTTTGACTATTACTTTCTTCTTCCTTGTTAGTTTCATTATCCTCTTCACCAATATCAATTTCAATAGGTTCATTTTCACTAACAGCATCAGAAAGATTCTTAGTTACTGACTCTGACATCTATATAAAAAACAAAAAACAAAAACAGAAATACTACTTAAAATTTTATAATACTTAATTAGTAAAAACAAAAATAGATATGACAGATACAGTTAATCGCCAAGGGAAACAGCATATTAGATCATCTACAAGGACATACTCTTTGTCCAAAAGATGATATCAAAATATTAATATTTAATTAAATTTAGTTATACTAACTTTGTATCTACTTTATCATTCTCAAATATAAACATAAAATTATTGTTGGCTGAAACAAAAGTATTAAGTATTCGAACAAGTCTAGAACAAAAAATTCAGAGTTGCTTTCTATATTTTTTAGGAAAGTAAGCAATCTAACAAGTGACCCGTGATTTCTGGAAACCAAAATGCTAAACAATATAAACTATGCCAAACCAAGTGAACATAAGAAAGCAAAGTCAATAAACTTCTGCAATCTTATGAAAGAAGCCACAACAGGTTACCATAATTTATCAAGATAAAACCATTGAATTATGGTTTTTCAAAAGATGCATCTTTTTAGCTACTAAAACTGAAGGCATATGCTAATGAGCAGCAAAATATGAAGCTCCCATGTAATTTTTTATTATAACATATTTCTGCCCATTGAGCTCAAAATTAGATCTTCGATACTGTTATCAAATGTGATAACATTTTCTTTCTAAAGCTGTAGGGCATGGCACAACTGTATGAATAAATTAAACTACCATAGTATGAAGAAAATTTCATCATCGTAAATTGTCATCCTGAAGAGCAGAGAGATGGGACTTTGTCAAAGCCTATGATCATGCTAATTATTTCTCCTAGCATCATGCAGGACTAATGTAAAGAATCATCACAGCTAAAAATATATCTAGGATTCCATCCTTGATGACAAGATTGATTTCAACTATAAAGTTGGCTGAGATTGTGTAGCCTGAAAACCTATAAGGAGTTATGCTGATATTCTCAAAGAGCTACATAGTGATCATACAACAGCCAATTATATGCTATGGGTGTCGATTGGGAGATCACCATAGTTTGAGTCTTACTCCTTACTAGTAGCTACTATTAAATGGTCGATCTTTTGATCATCCTTCATCTCATAAATATCCTACTAACTCTGAATCCAATTTCAGATAAATTTGTGAGAATATATTTCTGCACTTAATGGCTCGTCATGGATGTTTCAATAATAGTGCAAGAACTAATATCAATTGTTAGCACATAGAAACTAACTTCATTCCATAATATTAGAACATAGAACATACAGTACCAGGTCTCTCCAGTAGTCTAATGTTGTTAAGAAAGATAAAAGAATGGAACTTTTCATGCTTCATGAAGAGTAGTATAGGAGAATGATAAATGAGCATGGGTGGAGGAATTTGTAAGGAGAACTAGTGAAGGAAAAAAAAGAAGAGCTAGGAAAAAACACACGTCAGAAGGTTGTCAAGTGTTTCATTATAAGTAACTTGATGCATCAAAATGCATAACAGAATCAATAAGAATATGCTCAGTCCAGAGGGCCAAATAGTAGGTCTTCCAAGAATAGAGTAAAACATGAAGTCACTTGCTATATAAATACCTTCAATGCAAACCACAAAGTACTTTAAAACAGTCCTCAAGCTTTTGTACATCTACAAATGCATGGGCAAGAGGAATGTCAAACGAGATAAGATCAATTTTAAGAGACGGATCTCATCGATTTGTCCAGTGTAAGCATCCACATGACTTCTTAAATTTCTACCTATCCACTATACCAGCAAATGAGAAAGTATAATACTACAAACGAGTACAAGTAGAGAAATCATACCTCTTGCCGGCCTATGGAGGAGGATGACGCGGCGGCTTAGAGAAGGAAGGTGAGGCGACGACGCGGCGGCGACAGCTTGGAGAAGGAAGGTGAGGCAGAGCTTCGCGGGAGGAGGACGATACGGCAGGCGTATTGGAGAAGGAAGGTGAGAACTTAGATTTGAGGATTAGGGTTTTATTATTTACTTTTATACCGAGCCGATCGAGTCGAGCCTGAGCGAGCCGGCTTCAGCTCAGGCTCGGCTCGATATTGATTTCGAGCATCTTTCAGCAGGTCGGGCTTGGTTTAGCTCTGACCGAGCTGAGCCGGACTCGAGCTCCAGTCGAGCCGAGCCCGAGCCGAGCCCAAGCTGCTCGACAAGCTTGACACCCCTGTATCCAACCTAACAGTGCACCTATCATATTTGTCTTGCACTTCTGCCTCCTCATTAGCCGATCTATACACCACACCAGCATTTGCAGCCTCTTTGCAAACCCACTGAATATATTTACTGATTATAGGTGTGTATTTGCCTTACCAATTTTGTGCATGCCTTCTACGTTGCACCATCCGAGTCATCATCTTTTGTCGAATACAATCTATCAAGTCAACATATGGTCGACCTCTATCTTCCAAGATATATCTATTAATGGATTCAGCCCCACAGTTAGTGTAATAGTGCACTTTAGCTGTAGTGCCATACACACTTCTTGTCCAACTCTGCGTTTATGAATAAACTAGTCAAAAGTGAAACAGTAATCAAAAGCATTCTATAGCATAAATAGTTATATTCTTTAACAATAAAAAATGAAACAGTAATAAAAAAATAAAACAGTAAAGTGTAGATAATAATTACCTTTTCATTCTGTGCTCTAACCCTAATGCTCTAGCATGTTTGAATAATTCATCTAATAATTTCATCTCATCTTCCCATTTTGGGTGAATGTATGCTTTGGTAGCCCCACACATATGTTTTTTGTACTGCTTTCCAGGAAAATTTCTTTTGTAATCATAAAAGTGTTTAAAGCACACCTTATGTTCAACTCTTGGAAACACCTCAACAACTACAGCATTCAGATCCTTTTGCCTATCTGACATTAGGGTTAGATATTCTACTTCTCCAAATGTTATCCAAAAACCACTTCCATGTATATCCTGTCTCAATATCGACGACAGCAAATACTAGTGAAAAAATCCCATAATTTGCATCCTAAGCTGTTGCTGCAAGAAGATCACCAAGATATTTCCCTTTCAAGTGTCAGCCATCCAGTCATAAATATGGCCTACAACCAGCCATAAAATCATTTGAAACAAATAAAAAATCTGTTGAATGTATTGTCTTTTGGGTTTATATCTAACTTAATTACACTCCCAGGATTTTTGTCTTCAAGCTCTCTATAAAGAGAAGAGAAAAATTGAAAAAATCTATCCACATTTCCATAAAGTTTTTCAAATACCAATTCTCTTCCTCTCCATACTCGAGCATAATGTAATTGTACATGATGTGCATCCTTGATTCTTGCACAAATAGCTTTGATTGTAAGGTTAGGTTCCAATCTTATCCAGTCAATTATTTTGTTGCATATCCAACTAGATGTAGTCATTTTGTTCCCACAGACATTAACAGCCTCACATGTGTGTTCACCTTTTACTATTCTTACTTGTATAACTGGGCCACATTGTACTTTTGATGCATGCAACATCTAAGTACAATCAGGCTTAGCACATCTAATTGTTACCCTATGTTTCTCATTATGGATATAACGTATTTCAAAATGGTTGCATATTGCATAATCCCGGAGAGCATCTCTAAACATATACACATTATCATATAAATTACCAATTGCCATAGAAAATTTCTGCTTCTCTGTTTCATATGTGTGAATCCTAAAATTCTCCATATCTTCAGATGAGCTATTATCTTCATCATCATTTATATCTTCATGCAGATCCTCTTCTACAATGCCATCAGAAGACTCTTCTATAATATCATATGCTATATCCATATCACTATTAAAGAGATCACCCACAATAGTATCCCTAGGATAACCCCCAGCATCATCATAACAGTGAGGCTGCTCACTTTGCTGTCCATTATTACTAGCAGAATGATTATGTTCCTCATTAGCCACAATATACATGTCAACAAATTTTTGAGCTTCACATTCATCAATCATGTTGAGTGCATCATAATCTATTGACAGAGTGACATAAGTTTCTTTTTCTCCATATCTTTTATAGCAAATGTGCATGCCATACTTATATTCTAACTTTGACTCAATCTCAATATGTTCATACAAATCCTTAAAATTAGAGTAGTCTCGTTCCATTACAAAGTTAAGTTGCCTCCCATTCACACATTTCGATAGCAATGTTTGTTGGTTTGCCTACCTCCATAATGAAGTCTTACATCAATAAAGCTAATTTCCATCTATAATACAACCATAAGAACACATATCACTAGGAACCCATTACATAAGAACACATAACTCTAAAACTCATTACACTGAGAAAACCTAAAAAAATATACATAACAACATAGGAAACCTTACTTTAAAACCCATCATAACATAAATTCTTAACATAAATACACTACTGGAAAATGTAATAGAAATTTATTACTGAAAAATGTAAAAAAAAAAATCTCTCTCCACAAACTATAACAGAAATCAGTAAAAAATATAACAAAAGACAAAAGAAATGAAAATAAAAAAGATTAAAATTAAGATAATAAATCTTAATTGTTTGCGTGCGACTTATTCCTTAACAAAGAGAACCTTAGCTTGTGTAGAGAATACGGGGAGGGAGATGAAACCTTAACTTTTTTGCTTGCGACCTCAAAGACAGGAAGGGAGATGGAGAAAATTTGGGAAAAGATTGAGAAAAATAGGGTTTGGAGAGATGGAGAAAATGGGTGAAGCTTCTTAGGCTTTTACGTCGCAAGTATTTTCGGGATTACTGTGGGGTAGGGTTTAAGTTTGGGGAAAAAAATTATGTGGGTAGGTTTCGTTCTGAAAGAGGATTTTGTGAGGATTTGGGTTAGGTGAGGACTTCTTAAGGGTATTTTAATAATCTTTGAACTAGAGTCATATAAACCATATAACATGGTTAATGTCAGTTAGCTAAAGTAATGTTAGGGTGTTAAATGAATATTACAGAAAAAATGAGGGGTCGCGTTATAAAATCCCCAAAGACGGGGTGTGAATCACAAAATAGGCAAAATGTAGGGTGTGATTTATAAAAATCCCTAAAATATATTATTATGTTATTTTTCTCTCGAAAAAAATATGGATGATAGTAAATGATTACTAACTAATATGGCAAATGTATGAATTACGTAAATTAACTACAACCTACATTATTACAAACTAGGTACTAAGGCCTCGTTTGGTTCGTACAGAAAGTTTTTTAAGATAACTTTATGCATATACCTCTATAGCTTTACTTACATTTTAATTTTTGGTTGTAAAATATAATGATTATCTTATATAAGTTATGCAAAAATTTGTGTTAGATTACTAATTATGAATAAGTATATTAATTACACTAAAATCTTTCTTAGCAAACACGCATAATTAATTACACTTAATTGTGACAAAGTTTTGTGTATAATTTGTTACGTGACTTATCTTATACAAGATTTGATCAAACTATGTATAAGCGAGTATTTTGTTACATAATATATTTAAGAGACTCTTAATTCACGAATATGCATCCCTTATGCATGATCTAAATGCTATCCAAGTAAATTAACTATAAAATTTGCAAATGAATGTATACAAAAACTGTGAGTTATGTAATAAAATTGTAAAATAGAAAATATAAGTATTCAATAACTGCGAACTACATAATAAAATTATAAAATTTGCAAACTAGAATAAGTGTGAAAGTAGCATATATGAACTAGTAACTACAAATTATATTCAATAATCATAAATTAGTATTTGGCTAGAGAAAGAAAGGAGAATTTTTAATTAATATAGAGTACTTGTATGTCCAAATCGATTGTTACTTTTAGCTAGATGAACTACAAGAAGAGAATTTTGTATAATTATTGTATACCAATATGTCTAATTGAATATAAATGAATGTAATGCAGTTAATAAATGATTTGTATAATTCTCTCCCTCTTTTTCATTAGGCCGAGAGTGCAAAGTTGAAAGAAAAGAGTAAAATATGCCTATAATGTAAGTATAAACTAAAATAAGCATGAGTTAAGAAAACAAAATTAATTATATTTTTCAAGCAAATCACTTTTTAAGATATCCTAAATTTTCTCACTACGTACATATTTACTTAAGAAAAATATGGCCATTTAAATCATTTTGTCATCTCTATCAGCGATGTATGTATTTATAATTTAGTCAAAAAGTGTAAGGAGGCTAGGCTAGGTGATATAAAATAAAGTTTAAGAAATAAAGTGATTTTGAGTTTTTGACGAAATTAGTCCTCTTAAATTTTATTTAGTCAAATAAATTATACCTAAAATTTAATATCAAAATGAGTATGTTGTTTTATAGTTGTCAGTAAAATGCTGAATTTATTAGTATTTTACTTATAAGTAAAATGCCAAAAAATTATTTTTAGGAAATGCTAAATTTTTTAGCATCTTATTTTTTAAAATAATATTGAATAGTTCAATATTTTATTAATAAAAAATTAGATAAATTTTAAAACTAAAAGTTGGAGGAGTTAACAACTTTTTTTTTTTGATAAAAGAAACTGCATTAATTGAGAACATGACACAAAAGTGTTAATAATTTGATTAATGAGCTCATATGTTTAATAAAATGTATATGGGCCTCCCATTAATGTTAAGTCCACTTAAGTGATGTATAAGTTTAAATTTATTTTAGGTTTTAAAAATATAATTAAATTAATATGGTTCTAAATGTGTAGAAGCCCATGTCACAATTAATAGGCTTGCGACGATAAAGCTTATTGGGTTGTGATCCCTAAGGAATGTTTTAATAAAAATATCGATTCAGTTCTTATTCTCATTACGTTCAGGTGTGAAAAACCCATCCCTTAGAATTTCTCAACCATCTCCTTCATCTTTCTTCTTCCTTCTGGTATTAATGGCAATGTCTATCGATTCAGGTTAGTTTTTTATATTATTTGAATATCTCTAGAATTATATCTACATGATTCAACTGATCCTGTTTATTGGATTTATTAAAAGTCTTTCAAAAAGTACCTAAGTATTGAATTTTATACATGGGGTATTCTTGTACAATATAATGCTTAAATAGAAGAAAATCCTTAGGCTTTCCATAGTTTAGCTAACCAGTCAGTAGCCCGATTAGCCTCCTTATATCATTACGAGGCGATCAAAATATGAAGAGAGAGAAAAGCTGAAAAAAAAAGTCTAAGAAAATGTGCTTGCATTTCTATGACACAATGAGCTTGTCATTAAGAGTGTTGATGAGAATTTTTGAGTTCTAACTCCACAATGATGTTTTAGAGGCATATAAGAGTGTTGATGAGAATTTGGTTACACTTGTTCATTTGGAAATGGAAAATTTAATATTTTTCAAAATTCAGTTCTGGTTGGTACAGGTTCCTTGATTGATAAGCTTTACATGTTAAACACCTTGACTTCTAATGACAACGAAATTATGCATACATGTAACATAGGTATAAAGCGAAAACTGACAAATGAGAATTCTTCTATGTTGTGGCATAGGCGCTTAGGGCATATATCAAAACAATGCCTAGAAAGGTTGATGTCATAAGGAATTCTTAAATCTCTTGATATGTCAGACTTTGATGTTTGCATAGAGTGTATTAAACAGAAAACAACTGATAAACGAAATAAAGATGCAAACAGGTGCAATGACGTCTTAGAACTAAAACATATAGATATATGTGGACCATTTCCTAAAGCTTCATGGAATGGTCAAGCATACTTTATTACGTTCATAGACGATTATTCACGCTATGGTTACTTGTACCTAATCTATGAAAAGTCACAATCCCTAGACATGTTCAAGCTCTTCAAAGCCGAAGTTGAGAATCAACTAGGCAAGAAGAGTAAAGCCGTGAAATCTGACCGTGGTGGTGAATAATATGACGGATTAGTGGGAGAAAGTTTATTATCCTAATGCTTTATATAGATGACATACTACTAACAAGCAGTGATAAAGCCTTATTGCATGACACTAAGAAATTTTTATTTGGTCACTTTGATATGAAGGATCTTGGTGATGCATCTTTTGTGTTGGGTATACAGATCCATCGTGATCGTTTAAGGTGTATACTTTATGCTCACATATAGGAGATCTGTTCATTTGGAGGTTGTTGGTTATTCAGACTCCGACTTTGCTGGGTGTTTGGATAGTAGAAGATCTACTTCAGACTATGTTTTTATGCTAGCAGAAGGAGCTATTTCTTGGAAAAGTGTCAAACAAACACTTATAACCGCTTCTACTATGGAAGCAGAATTTATAGCTTGCTATGAAGCATCCAATCATGGAATATGGCTGCAAAATTTTATCACTAGACTGCAAATTGTTGATGGTATTGAGAAACCATTGAGGATCAATTGTGATAATAAAGCTGCTAAGTTATATTCCAAGAACAATCGTAGCTCGTCAAAGTCTAAGCACATTGACATCAAGTTCTTAGCTGTGAAAGAAAGGGTTTAGAGTCTTCAGGTGTCAATTGAGCATATCAGCACAAATTTTATGATAGCTGACCCACTCACGAAGGGTTTACCAACCAAAGTGTTTCATGAGCATATGGGTCGTATGGGAGTTCTCTTTTTGGACGATATTTCAAATTAGTGGGAGCTTTTATATTGCTTTTATGTTTGGATTATTTGACATATATCGAACATTAAGATATTTCTGTTTATTGTACGTACTAAGGTTCAAGAATAATCTATATATTCGTCTTGACAACTAAGACTGAAAATCATGATTTACTATTATTGTTTAGCATATGATGTTTGTAAATATGATCGTTAGACCTTTTGGGTCATAAAGAGGATCAGTTGGAAATAGGCATGCTGAGATCATTTTTTATGTAATTTTCATGCTATACATCCATATTTGATATATGTCATTAATTGCATTAGTATTGTGATTATTGATTTGGACTTGTTACACATAGAGTAGCAAAGACCACTTTAGTCCTATACTTATTCAGTTAATGGATCATATTTGTTTAAAGAATATTTCTATAATTGAATGACATTTTTGAGCTCAATACAGTTATTTTTACCATGTGCATTATCTAGTGACATATGTAGCCTAAGTGGGAGATTGTTAATAATTTGATTAATGGGCTCATATGTTTAATAAAATGTATATGGGCCTGCCATTAATTTTAAGTCCACTTAAGTGATCTATAAGTTTAAATTTATTTTAGGTTTTAAAAATATAATTAAGTTGATATAGTTCTAAATATGTAGAAGCCCATGTCACAATTAATGGGCTTGCGACGATAAAGCTTATTGGGTTGTGATCCCTAAGGAATGTTTTAATAAAAATATCGATTCAGTTCCTATTCCCATTACGCGTGAAACTGAAAGGTGTGAAAAACCCATCCCTTAGAATTTCTCAACCATCTCCTTCATCTTTCTTCTTCCTTCTGGTATTAGTGGCAATGTCTATCGATTCAGGTTAGTTTTTTTATATTATTTGAATATCTCTAGAATTATATCTACATGATTCAATTGATCCTGTTTATTGGATTTATTAAAAGTCTTTCAAAAAGTACCTAAGTATTAAATTTTATACATGGGGTATTCTTGTACAATATAATGCTTAAATAGAAGAAAATCCTTAGGATTTCCATAGTTTAGCTAACCAGTCAGTAGCCCGATTAGCCTCCTTATATCATTACGAGGCGATCAAAATATGAAGAGAGAAAAAGCTGAAAAAAAAAGTCTAAGAAAATGTGCTTGCATTTCTATGACACAATGAGCTTGTGATTAAGAGTGTTGATGAGAATTTTTGAGTTCTAACTCCACAATGATGTTTTAGAGGCATATAAGAAGCTATCTTTTGAGTCAGTCTTCCACTTGAGTAGAGGGGCATCATCTAGGAGCTGTCAAGCGGCATGGCCCAAGTTGCCATTGAGCAAGGCCTTCTTGGACTAGGCTGAGGCTTTTGAGGAGGGACAACGATCTTAAGGATTAGCAATTAAGAGAATAATAAAAGCATTTGGTTCATAGTGGGATGCTTGTGAGAGAAAGCTAATTCATTTCAAGCCTCCCAAAGTTACTACATTCCATGCAGATTGGTTGACACCTTGCCATCTAAATGATCGCTTTGGAGGATCCGTTCTCCTTGGTTCCAGTGGTCCTTGAACCTGAAAGATAAATTTAAATGTAGTTCCATAGCTTGTCACATAGCTCTTGCTCATGAGCAATGTAATAAAATATGATCATCGAGCTCCTCAATGCAAAGTAATACCATGCAGATAGGCATTAGAAGGAAGCCTTCCCCATACTACCTTCCAAAAGAACACTTTAATGTTAGAAGTAATAATAATCTCTACAGCACTTGTTAGCCCTCCCAAACTGACCTATGGTTCTTAGGGTTCTTGGTTTCAAAGAAACGGGCCACAACAGCAAGCCCAAAATAAGCCCTGACCCAGGTGGGCTTCCAGGCATGATTATAGCTCTATTTGATATCATCTAAGCATTTATACTGTGGTGATAAATCTTTAATTACAAAAACTCTTTTTTCTTTTTCTTTTTTACTAAGAAAAGATGATTAAAAATAGCTAATGTTACATGAGTGTTCCGATTTTGAATTTGAACGATACTGACTTAATAAATCAAAACTGAAAAATCTACGATTAAAGAAAAAAAATTCTAAACTCCAAAAAGTAGCTCATAAAAATTAAAAGTTCATATGCATCACAATTCACAATCCCATCCTTCTCCTTTATTTTTCTTTTTAATCTTCATCACATTTGCTAACGAGGAAGATCCCCCCCACAAAAAACCAACGGTCGAAATCCTCACGCGTAAACTATAACTACTCCCAAGTGGCGAGCTTGAGAGAGAGAGAGAGAGAGCGCGATGGGTTCCCTCAAGCAATTTCCCTTCCAAACCCTTCCGAAACCATCAAATTCCCTCCGTGTCCGCCCTCGCTCGGGGCTCCTCCTCCGCCGCCCCTTCCTCGGAGTCCGAGCACGTGCGGCCGCAGTTGCCTCGGAGCCGGTATGCTTCCTCTTGTGATCCAATTCGCCCTAAAGATTTCTCATTTCTTTCTTATTTGATAGAAATTACTAGTCTTTGGATCCCATACCAATCAAAGAGATTGATTTCTATGCAAAGAAAGGTTTCTTGTAGAAAGATTACCATTCTCCTCGTGAACATTTAAGTATGCAACCGTGTTTTGTCGATGTTCCGTTCTTGTATCAGATCAATTGGAGAGCATGGTGTGCTTCTTTAATAGACATTTCGAGATGTATGTAGTAATTGTGGCAGTTCGTATGATCATTCAATTTATTGCATAGAGTGAAGTCATTAGGTGAAAGGAAGCCCTATATGATAATATATAATTTTTTGGGGGGCTTGAAGGCTCTTATTTAAGTGCTTACCTTCTAAATTCACTTGCTCTCTACATGGTTATCCTCTCAGCTTACTTTCTGATGAATAAAAGTTGAAACAACCATGTCTTATGTAAAAAGAAAATAAAGAATGGCTTTTCTCATCCCATTGTTTTCTAAATGGTTCAAATATTTATTTGTTTGTTAGCAAAAGTAATTTTTACAAGCTTTGAGGGGTGTCCATGAAAAAATGAGGTGTTTTGAAGATTATACAGAAGAGACATATTTTATAGGGGTACATAGTAAAAGCCCTTCAAAACTTTCAGATGGCTGTAGGTCATACGGTTTGGGTGACATAAAAATTTGTATGTGTATCATATGGTTTGGGTGCATAAAAATTTGTACGTGTATCATATGGTTTGGGTGAGATAAAAATAAGGATTTTAGAAGGCTATACATGGTAAAAGCTCTTTAAAATTTTTGGATAGCTGAAGGTCTTTATGTTTTGGGTGAGATAAAATCTAGGGTTATTGTATCCAGTAGTAAGGATGGAGAACGCTTCGAGGCCATTGTATTTGATATATTTGCATGTGCTACATCTGTAGAAAGTAACATATAATTTGAAACCAACATCAGCATTAAACTGATTCAAGTTGCCAACGCACATTGCACCTGTAATATCTTTGGTAATAGGAGTATTGTAATTTCGCCTTTTCTTTTCGGCCATGCTTAAATAAAGCACCTTCTGTAATTTCACTATGTTTTTCAGGAACAACTTGCTTTGTTAACTTAAGATCCTCTCAGTTTCTATATGAATGGGAAACTTCATGACGAGACTACTTTTCAGGAGACTCAAATTCAGCAAGATAATTCTTTGAAGGCTGACTTACTTGCCTGCCCAATTTGCTATGAACCACTGATAAGGAAAGGGCCTTCAGGTTTTAACTTGTATGTATTTATGATTCTGATATTGAGTTATCAATTGACTGCATGAGCCATTTTGTGAAATTCTTTGCTCTCCATGAGTGGCAGGCCAGCAATCTATAGGTCTGGATTCCAGTGCCAAAAGTGCAATAAGTCATTCAGCAGCAGAAATGTCTTTGTGGACCTCACAATTACTTCAGGAACAAAAGAGTACAGTGAAACAAAGCCTGCTAGAACTGAGCTCTTTAGGTATGAACAGAATCATTTCTCTATCCTTTATGCATCAACTTGGATATAGTGGTTTTTGCTAGTAATTTAATTTATTTTGTGAAAGATAATCAGTTTTATCCTTAGTTTCAGAATATGTTGCTGATGTGAGGTTTAAAAGTCAACCTGTTGCTACATATTTGAAATTTAAACTTAGAACAATCCTTATGCGAGAATATGCTTTTCATTTGCACCTTGTCATATTACAAAAAAAATTATGTTGCTTTCGATACTGAATTACTGAATATTTCTTTTTTCTTTTTTCCTTTCTATAATTTCCATTTGGAATGTGAGACATCTGTGCGCTTAATTAGAGAATCAGGAACATCTGACATAGAAGTAGCAAGAAAAGCATTCTGTCAAATATATTGGTACAATTAGTTGCTGCTCTTTTGCCTTGTTAGTCCACATTTAAGGTGTTATTTCATTGTAGGCTTATCATGAGTGTCTTAAATACTTATTCTAGGTTTCAGCTTTGTTCTTTGAAAACTATGTATCAGGAAAATTGGGAGGAGAATGCTCTCTCTATATATACCACCTTGATTTCTCTTATAGGTTCTCTATTTGGGTTTTCATCTGAGAGGAAGAGAAAGACATAATTACGCAATTTGTTAATATGATTTACAGCAGAAATTGCACTCCAATTTTATAAAGCTATTATTCTGCAGCAAGTACCTAGATAAAATTTAGAAAAGAATAGAGAAAATAAGAGAAAAATACATGTAAATCACAACAATATATGTAGTTCCTTTGAAAATCTACCTCTACTCCTGAGGACAATGTAGCATTTTTAAGGTATTGTGGTGATAATCTTGCTTGCAAGATATCTTTAAATCCTACCTTGCTTGCACAACTGTTAAAGGAACATGTCATACTAAAATTCTTTTATCCTCACAAATATTCTCTTCTATAGACTATGTGGCAGTCTTCCATCTCAGTCTCAGTGTCAGGGCCTTGCAATTCCTTTGGCCCTTGTATAGGCATACTTAAGAGGCCGTTTTGTTAGTACTGTAGCTCATGACAGCAAGACATCAGCATAGAAGATAATTTAAGATTTATTACATCAAGTATCTTAGTTCTATCTAGACTTCTTAGCTAATTCAACAGTGTTGATTAATTATATTTTAGCTAGGTTCTGACAATGCTAAGCACTTTTCATTCAATAGTATGACAAGGATGGTTAGACAATAGACATCCCCCTAGTGTTCCAGAGAGCATATGCATTGTGCATGCATAAGTCCAAATGATAGAACTGAACGAAGCATTAGATCGAACTATTTGCGGCAGCTATATGAGTCTTTTTTTTTTCCTTCATTCAGATCTATTTTGATTCAGGTTTTAGAAGTCAAGCATTTAAATTTTCTAGGAGATGCCCAACTGATATGTAGATCTACATTGAAAGCTGATATTAAGTTGTTAGCGGAACTCTTATTTGCTTATCTATCAATCTTAGTATGTGGTTGTGGTATTGCTCAACACTCTATAATCTATTCTATAAAGGCATTATTACCGGGATAATGAAATTTTAGAGCTTGTCTATCTTGTATGATAAATGAATAATAAGGTATTTTTATTGTTTTTTGTTCTCTCAACTGTAATCTGTATACATTTTATTGATGTACTTCTTTTTTGTGGTAGTATCTTTCTTATTATATAATGATATTTCACCTTTCAAGATCTAGACTTTGAATAAGCTAAATTTTCGTAATCTTATCTTGATTATATTAGGAGCCCACTGGTCTCATTTCTTTACGAAAGAGGATGGCGTCAGAACTTCAACCGGAGTGGCTTCCCAGGTCCTGATGAAGAGGTATT
This sequence comes from Typha latifolia, assembly GCF_019914945.1. NCBI lineage: Eukaryota > Viridiplantae > Streptophyta > Magnoliopsida > Poales > Typhaceae > Typha > Typha latifolia. Next base: position 2,161,090 of record NC_133093.1, read on the forward strand.
CTTGTGATCATTGTTGTTGTTTTCTTTTTTGGTGGACTATATCTTATTATCAAGATTTCATGGAAGGGCCTCTCTACAGATATATTTTGTGTTATTACTTAGTATATGGATAATACATTATTGACTCAGTAGTCCACCCAAAACCTTGCTGGTACTCTATTATTTTTGTCCAAATGAAATGCATTGAAATTCTTATTAGTGAACCAAGCATTCTCATGATAGGAGAATCTCCAAGTATTAAATTACATGTTTCTGATTTGTTATTGGGTTTGGCAGTTCAGCATGGCTCAGGAATATTTCCAATCAGTAGCAGGTGGTCTGCTTGTAGATGTGAGCTGCGGTAGTGGCTTGTTTTCTAGAAAGTTTGCAAAATCTGGATCTTATTCCGCTGTTATTGCTTTGGATTTTTCTGAGAATATGCTTCGCCAATGCTATGAGTTCATCAAGCAAGATGATTCTTTATTAAATACGTAAGTGTTTGATCATACTACATACTGCATACTTTCACTAATATGGTCGTTGCAGACTGCTGCGAGGACTTCGATTTTTATTTCCAATAAAGAGAATTCATACAAACTCCTTTCTTGTCATCTTCATTTTCAAATTTGCAATAATGAAATCATACTCCATGATCATCTCGCTAGTTGACAATATCTCAAGAACCAGTTTGATATAGTGAACAATATGGGAGTTTTGTGTTCAGAGATTATTGTACTACAAGGCCTATGAAGAATTTCATGAATATAAATCAAAATCATGATGTTGTCTTGTAAAATGAATGATTAAGTCCTTAGTTCAGTCCATTATAGAGCCATCCATCATTACATTTGAGGTTTTCCAACAGCTACTGAATTATGTTTGTGTGGTTGTGCCTTACTGATGCTTTCTTTTGTTTATAAATAGAAATCTTGCTCTTGTAAGGGCAGATGTTTCAAGGCTTCCTTTTGCATCATGTTCAGTCGATGCTGTTCATGCTGGTGCTGCACTGCACTGTTGGCCCTCTCCTTCAAATGCTGTAAGACCTTCATCCCTTTCTTCAGCTGTTGAGTGCGGAACTGACTCTGAATTGTTAATTAGTTTCTGGTACACTGACTACTTCATGTTGAGAGAAACTTATGTTCCAAAGATGTAGTGCAATACTGAGTTGTGAGGTGTTCTTTTAGTTTTTCATATTCTTACAAGGTCACAGTTGACAAAGATATAGTGTTCTATTGGCTTAAACAATATTAAGTTTTCTATAGATATAAAAGCAATAGTTTAATGTCATCAGAGTTTAGTGCATTAATTGATGTTAATTTATACAGTTGCATCCAACCACCAGTTAGAATTTTATTTTGCAGTTACAAAAGATATGATTAAATTGCTTTGGTTTGTGACAAGTAAGCGAACTGACTCTTCACTAAACCACTGTTAATTCAAACTAGTGATCACATCCATAACATGCTTGATTAAGTATGCAGCATGAATTATCATTCCTTTTCAATTGGATTAATTACCAGAAATAGAATGTAGTAACTACCTTCAGATCTTAAAATGAATAAAAATGTAGTGATGTGTCTGAATGTTGTTAGTATCGAGTATTATTAACGGAGTTCAGTGTCTTCCTTGATCTATGAACGTCTTAAAAGATAAATCAAACACAGAAAGGGCTACTGTTCAATGGTCAATACTACTACTTGCTATGGAATGTCGTGCCATTTTGCCTTGTCCTTCTAGTGCAGTTCGCTGTATGTCATAGATTATTGGTTAACTGTTGCAAACTGATAACTCCGGTGATGTTTCTAGGTAGCTGAAATAAGTCGTATCCTGAAAAGCGGTGGTGTCTTTGTGGCTACTACATTCTTATCATCACCCTTGAATAGTCCTCTATCTGCTGAAGCATTGAGGCCTTTAAGACAGGTAAATGGTCATCACTACATTTTTCCATACTGATTCAATTGAGCTGATTTTTGTATGGATTAATACAGTTCGTTGGACAATCAAACAACAACTACAATTTTTTTACTGAGAAAGAGATAGAAGACCTGTGCAAATCTTGTGGACTAATCAATTATACCAGTGATGTTCGAAGGGCGTTTATCATGTTCTCTGCACAAAAGCCGTAATACAGGATGGTTATTGAGCTCTATCAGGCCACGGTATAATCTCACCTTGGTTGAGCAGTGTTAGAGAATAAGATTACGAATCTAAGGAGAAAGCTGTTTCAGCTGGTTTCGTCGACAAGGCAAGAGACCAATTTGCAAGCATTTATAAGTACTGTTAAATACCGAAACACGCTATAGATCTGATCAAATTAGAACAATGTATATTTTTTCCATTTTTTTACACGTTCCCCAATTACATACGTCAGTGGGGATTATGGTCTATTTTTGAGGATGATGAAGGCCATCTCCTGATGTATATACTATATAGTTCATTATGGAATTTTCTATTCCTTATTGAAACTTCAGAGTACTCCTTTTAATCACATTTCGTACTTAGAATCAGGACACCAAATTAGTAGTTTTCTTACAGCTAATAATCATATATGCGATTTAGTATATGGATAACATTGGTTGTTCAACAAAAACAGTTTGCCTTTTCTGTGCAATTGCCTGCAAAATGTATAAGAACTCTACACAGGATATAATTTTTGACAAATTTTTTCTACACAGGATATAATTTTTGACAAATTTAGGATATAATTTTTGATAAATACTCCTGGATTTAGTTGATGTTGTTCCTATTTAAGCTGAAATGTAAATAAGCAAGTGGCCCAAGATTTTGTGATATTACCCAAAGACGGACTCAAAGTGGATTTCAGAGAAGTTAAGCTTTCATCTCTCATTTTTATTATAGGCTTTTGACTATCTGTGTATGGAGAAAACAAATAGATCAGAGCAAACTTATTTCTTAATTGTTGGTTGACTATTTGGAAGTGCTATCTGGTTGACATCCTATCCATAGGATGCAAAGAGAGAAGCATCTGCTGGATGGTTAAAAACGTAGTCCATTGCAGTGAAAACTAATCAATCTGCTGGTTGAAAAAGCCGCCGTCGACGTCCGAATTCACCGGACTTTATAAAAGCAAAATGTGATCTTTGGTGAGTCGAGGAGTATGCATATGATGAGAGAAGTATAGCTTTTTCACGCACTAAAGCTGTTCGATAGAATGCCTCTGGAGAAGGTTGGAATATCAAACTAAATAGGAGTGAGGGCGATGAAAGACTATTAGATTGATTATCATTTAATTAATTCCTAGATTAGATTATTATTAACTTATTATTTATATTTTTTATTTGGTTTTTTGGTTGCCTATCTATTAATCGGTTCTATTTCTTGGAATAAATTGTGATATTCCAATGAAATTTTATTTATCATCCACATCTAAGAGTATGATATTACTTTATTTCATTGTCAACATGACCATAGAGCATCATTACAAGTCCATCTGATTGTTGTCAATGAGAAATGTAGTAAAAAGAAGGGTAAATTACACTCTACTCCTGTGTTTTGGATCAATTACAGCATACTCTAGTATACTTTAAGCATTTATTTAACCCCCCCTAAAAGGAGTAATCAAAGTATTATTTATGATATAGAATGTGCTGCTACAATTACATATCTGATACAGATGAGCCAGAAGAGATCAAATGACCAACATATTTGATACATACATACCTACCTTTTTATTTATTTATTAAGTGTGATCGAGCACACAGTTTAGCAACACACATTGGCCAATCTCCTTGGAAACTCCCCAGTAGCAGCACTAGACTCCTCTGTTTTATTTCTTCTTGATTCTGGCAAACAGTCTAGCCCAATTGAGAACCATAAACACATAGATCTTATCGTATGTGTTGTCAATGAAGATAAAGTAAGCAGTCCTCCAGGTGCTCTTCAACAGCAAGGGACCAAACACCAACCAAAACCCTGTGGCAAATCCAAGACCCATGGAGAGATAGAAAGACGACATGTCATCTTCATCTTTGTATTCTGGAAGAGCATCCAGAATTGTGTCATTTCCTGAACAATCTTTAGAAACAGGAGGCCCACACAGATTTACGTTGCCTTCGTAGATAGATGAATCATTGAGTGTCTGGAGCTGGTGCCCTGTTGGTATTCTTCCCGAGAGATTATTGTAGGACAGGTTCAAATAAACTAAAGAAGTTAAAGCTGATAGATTTGAAGGAATCTGGCCAGAAAGCTCGTTGTTTGATAGATCAAGAGATTCCAATGATAGTAGGCCACCTATTGTCTCTGGAATATTTCCAATCAATTGATTTTTGGACAAATCCAAGTTTATTAATCTAGCAAGGGCACCTATCTCTTCAGGGATCTCTCCTGTCAGATAGTTGCTTGATAAATCAAGGCTCACCATGAGTAAGCTAATGTTTGTGTAGTATTCCAAATGTTGCCCTTTCATGGTCACTGATAAGTCAAAGACGAGATCATCGGCAGGATCATTATACTCTGTAGTACCATCACGGATAATAAAATCAAAAGAAGTGCGGGTGATTGTAGTCATTGCTGTTAAGTTCACTAGAGATGGAGGTATAGTTCCTGATAAATTGTTGTGAGCAAGGTCCAAAACTTGAAGATTATTAAGTTTCGAAAGTTGAATAGGAATATGTCCAGAAAACATATTAGACCTTAATAGGAGGAAACTTAACATTGGTAATCTTTTAGCTATTTGTGTAGGTAAGTTTCCAAAGAAGTTATTATAGGAAAGATCAAGAAAAGTAAGTTGTGGGCATCCCAGGGTGAACAAAGGGAATTCACCAGAGAGATTATTGTTGCTGAAGCTTATAATGTAAAGTTGTGAACTTACAGGTTTGAGGTTGCTGTGATTGGCTTTAGAAGATTTACTACTTGTCTAGCATCGTGGAAGTTCTCCCAATAAGTGGTTGTTCGATAGATCCAGTATTAGTAAGGACTGCAGTTGGTTGCACATAGATGATGGGATGGGGCCACTAATAAGATTGTTTGAGAGAAGCAACCTCTCCAGTTGTATAACTCCAAGATTCGGTGGCAGTGGCCCAGATAGATAATTTCTTGAGAGATCTAAATTACAAAGACCTGTCGGTAACTTCGGTACTCCACCTTCGAGACGATTTGACCCCAAATTTATAGAAGATGCCGCAGACATGAATTCTAGACTCATCGGCAATACTCCGCTAATATGATTGTGGGAGAGATCAAGATATGTGAGCTGAGGCATTACATGCCAGAACCAATCAGGCATCCTATCAGCTATTTCTGCACCAGACATGTATAACAAAGTAATGTCAGTTTGTCCTCGTATCCATGCAGGAAAATGGGGTCCCAGATTGCAGGAGCCAAAATCTGCCTCTTCCAATTTGAATGGAGGGATCCAATTTGGGTCTAATACAATGGTCAGAGAGTTATTGCTCAAATATATGTACTTTAATTTTATTAGGCTTGCAAAATGATCTTCTATCATGGTGCCATCCAAGTGATTGGAACTCAAGTCCAACATACTCAAATTACTGAGCTTTCCCATCCCTAAAGGTATGGAACCGACGAGGTTATTGTAACTAAGATCAAGAACCCTTAGACTGCTCATATGAGCGATGCAACTTGCCAGACTTCCAGTAAAATTATTTTCAAACAAGGACAATGACTGTACCTTGTGTGGCAACCTCTCCATCAATTCTGCTATTTCATCACTGAACTGATTATATGATAGATCAAGAAATTCCAAGTTGTGTAGATTCTCCAAAGTCCCTGGTATCACGCTGGAGAGATCGTTGTCCCATAGCAGAAGCTGTTCAAGGGAGGTCATGTTTCCCAATAATCGCCCATCAGGAATAGAACCATGAAGCAAGTTACTCGAAAGATCAAGACTCACAAGTGAGGTGAAGTTTGAAGAGTACTTAAAGAGGACAGATAGTGTGGTGTTGAGGTTACAATTGGATAGGTCGACTCTTAGAGAAGATGGAAGCATGCTCAATGATTCGACCATGCTCAAATCATTCCATGATAGGTCAAGCTCGTCCAAGTTGTGAAGATTCTTCAAAGTCCTTGGTATCCCGCCGGAGAGATCATTGCTCCTTAGTAGAAGCTGCTCAAGGGAGGTCATATTTCCTAGTAGCCCATTAGGAAGAGGACCATGAAGCGAGTTGTATGAAAGATCAAGACTCACAAGTGTAGAAGAGGAATTAAAGAGGGAAGAGAGTGTGGTGTTGAGATTACAACCGAATAGGCGAAGGACTCTTAGAGAAGATGGAAGCATGCTCAATGGTTGGACCCAATTGATGACGACAACACTGAGGTCCACACCAGTCATGTCAAGATGCCTCAAAAAAGAGAGACGTGGTAACCAAGCTACCAAATCTACTGACTGCAAAGTATTCTCAGCAAGATCAAGATATAGCAACTTAGAGAGATTGCCTAGCTGAGGAGGTATGCTACCACTGAATCCTGTAAAGCTGAGATTGAGATACCTCAAGTTCTTGAAGGAGCCCATGAATTCTGGTATCCTCTGACCTCCAAAGTAATTGCTGCTTAGGTCAAGGTATCTGAGATTCTTTAGAGTCGACAGAGAAGGGCTGATATCACCGCCCAATATTGGATTGCCATAATAAATGTCATATACTTGAAGATTGCACATGTTGTGGAGGTCAAGCTTAACAACATTGTCGGTCAAGTTGCTACACGTCACGCCCCACCATTGGCAGCAGTCTTGGCCTTTCCAAGAAGGTAAGAGCTCTCGAGTATATTTAATGCCTGTTTTGAAGGAGAGAAGAGCATCCCTCTCCTGCGGAATGCAGCTACCTACGGCTTTCAAGGAGAGAGATGGAGAGATGAGTAGGAGAAGCCAAACCATTAGTATTACTGCTCGGTTTGCCATTAAAGCAATTTCTAGCTTTTATGGCAACTAAGATAAGCTTAGATATCGATTAAACTTCATATATATATTGATCAACATAGTAGGTCAAGGTCTAAAGAAGCATAGAAATTACTATGACTTGTTGACTTGGTGATATAAGAAAAATAGGATTCCACATCCTATTGAAAAATAGTGGAAATTGCCTTGGTTCGTGGAATTCTATGAAAGTAAATAAGAGCTAGAGTATGAAAATTATATTAATAATTTCTAAACATTATATTTGCTAAATTATACCTCTCTGGGTAAATAAGATTTTGAAAAATTTGCACAAGAAACCCAACTTTATCATATTTCTTTTTAAAAAAAATCCATATATTTGACCAAAAATATTCTTTTAACACTATTGAATTAATTTTAACTCACAAACAAAGAATATTTCATTTATAACACTTTTCATGGCAATATGTATTTTACTCACCTATTACTCACCTACCATGACTAAATGCGCACTTGGCTCTATATTTAATATTTAATATTTAATTACTCACCTATTACTCTCCTCTCAAAACGCAACATTTTAAGTTAGAAAATATGAGGAAATTATTATTAAATGCAATGTAGTGGGGATATATGGAGCATTTTATGTCCGCAAATATAATAAAAGATATTAAAATTTTACATAAATATATATTACTACTACTGCTTTACATCCAATTAAGAATATTTTCATCATTTGATATAATACATAATTATTTTCCAATGGAAATTCACTATCCTGAAATATTTTAGTAACAACGTTATATTAGATCAAATATAATTATTACTCTTTACACTAGTATTCAATGAAATACTAGAATAGTTTATATCGATATTAGCTCTGATCTTGTGATATTAAAAATCAGAATACATCTTTAATAAATTGGCCATATTCGACGAGAAAAAAAATACCTAGTAGTTTACACTTTTATAAAAGAATATTTTTTATTTTTTATATTCTAAAAATAATTATAACTGGTCAAGATAAATAATATCTCTCACTGTCACCATCACCGTCACTGTCACCGTCACCTTTGGAATCTAACTTAGATTTCACAATGTAGTGGGGATATATGGAGCATTTTATGTCCGCAAATATAATAAAAGATATTAAAATTTTAGATAAATATATATTACAACTACTACTTTACATCCTATCAAGAATATTTTCGTTATTTCATATAATACATAATTATTTTCCAATGAACATTCACTATCCTAAAATACTTTAATAACAACGTTATATCAAATCAAAAATAATTATTACTCTTTATACTAGTATTCAACGAAATATTAGAATAGATTATATCAATATTAGCTCTAATCACCTGATATTAGAAATTAGAATACTTCTTTTATAATTAGCCATATTCTAAGACAAACAAAAAACCCAATAGTTTAAGCTTTTATAAAAGAATATATTTTATATTTTATATTCTAAAAGTAATCGTAATTGATCAAGCTAAATAATAACTCTCACCGTCACCATCACCATTACCACCACCACCACCTCCATCATCACCATCACCATCACTATTGAAGGAGAGAGATGGAGGTATGGAGTGATGCATACGCCCAAATCATTAGGAATTACTGTTAGGTTTCCCAATATATGTTTATATGGAATTTTTAGAGTAGTCTCTACTCCACTTTTTTTATTTCACTCACCTATTATGATAAAAAAAGACCAATTCTTTTACTCCCTTATTAGGCTAAGTTGTGTTCAAATTAATTTAAAAAATTAACGCATTGGTTTCCTTTTTCCTTTTAGGGAAAATAATATTGTAGAGCTCCAACTATAATAAGTTTATAATGCATGAGTTTTTTGTTTTCTCTTTTGCAAATTTTCCTAACATTTTAAATTAGATTGTGGGGATGATTTTTTTCCTTAATGATTTTGGATAAGTTGCATGACCTGACTAAGTCAGTCTTGACATTTAAATTCACCACTAATATAGTTTTCATATCCTATCTTTTTGACTATTGTCTTTTTATGGAATTCCACAAACTAATACAATATTCAGTATCATTCAATGAACTGTATTTTTGTAGTTTTATTGTGGAATTTTATATATCATACACTGAACACTAGTCGGTCAATGATTCATAGTAACAAACTAACTATCAGCGTGTCATTAACAAACTAACGTAAGTTTTAGTTTATGGAATTCTAAAGACAGAAAATGACCAAATAGATGAGTACAAAATCTATAGTTGTGGTTGTGAAATTTCAACTTTAAGATTGTCTAAGTCATATAACTTATGACATAACATTGCCTAGTTTAAAAGAGAAAGTGACTTACAACTTTTATAATTAATTCAATTTTGTAAAATTAAAACTAGTTCAATGATCTGGTACTCCAAAGAACTAAGCAAAACTTGTGACTTCTATAATTAGTTAGATCTCCTTAATCTTCAATAGTGTTGCACCATTAATCAGACAAATACCCATATCTAATCCTAAACTCATAATGATAAGCTGCATAACTTGAGACAATCTTGATTCTGGAATTCCACAACCGTCGTTATAATTTTTGTACTCTAACTTTCCTTCTTTCAAATTTTACAAATCAATACAATTTTCAGCATTTTTCAACCGACCGCGTTTTAACGGTCATGTTGTGGAATTCTATATTTTAACAATTCATAGTTATAAGCTAACAGTCAAACACATCATTAGACCTTGTTTACTGGTAGAGTACCTGATAGTCTATTTCATCCTCTCAAGCAGTTGCCTCATAGTGGGTTCTCTTTCTCTTCAATCCGATTAATTCCTCAATGCTTCCCTCATCGTCGAAATATCACTCAGGTACATTTTATCAAACAACTGTGCTGCCAGATTTGGAGCACGAGTGGCGTGCACTGTAGTGCTTTAAATTGTGATAAAATAGGATTCCAACTGTAAAAAGTCTATTAGGTAGGAGCTTTTTTACAAATTTCCACAAGATTTAAGATTAAACTGAAGTGAGACAATCATGATGTTGATATTTGATAACAACTAATACCGATAATTAGTTTTCTTACTATATTTTTTCATTTTATTTTATTTTATTTTTTATGAATTCAACAATTTATTAAAAAAATGATACACATAAAAATACTAAAATATTAAGTATTTTATTATTAAAAATACTAAAGAAAATATATAAATAGAAAGTTTATAAAGTCATAATTTTATGCTCGGTTATTTATTTAATTATAAAACTTTATAAAAATCACTATGTGACTTCTATGCTCAGAATCTTAAAAGAAAGACTAGGTTTGAATTATGAGGCTCATTCTGCAATTGGGACTTGGTTGAGCTTGATTATAACTCTAACGACTTGACCTACCTACCTCAACTTAATTAATGTAATAATATTTATTAGGTTTTAATATTTCATTGTTAGTGGAGCCTGCTCACTCCCGATCTTAACCTGATTGATCGATGAGTCGAGCTTGGATCGAGCTACAAGCGCATAGATATTCTGTAATAATTTAGTCTTCTCAAGCACTACAATAATGGAGCAACAACATACCCTAACGTTGTCTTCTGATTATAATTACCCCATAATTTGGTGTTGTGATTCTAAGTAGGAAATGTGATTAAAAGAGTATTCCAACTTTTCAATAAGGAATAGAAAATTCCATAATAGACTATATAATAAATACATTAGGAGATGGACTTCATCATCCTAAAAAATAGACTATAATTCCCAGTGACAAATATAACCGAGGAATGTGTGAAAAATAGAGAAATAGATATATTTGTTTTAATTTGATTAGATCTATAGGGTGTTTCATTTGTTAACAATAATTATAAATGCTCGCCAGTAAATTAACTGCTATAATTGATTAGCCCACAAGATTTGAACAAGTTTTCATCTTTTTCTTAGAAAAATAGTTGTTAGAATATAAAATGTAAAAATTATTGTTCTCTAAGCCTCCGTTCACTTCTGGAGTAGAATTAGTTTTCTTGAATAAGCTTTGTTATTCTGATGTAGTAACTAAACAACAACTTAGCTTCTCTTAGTATACTAATTCATTATTCTCTCTCATCTTATTTTATATAAAATTTTAAAAATAATTAAATAATTATTCAAAAATACTATTTCAACCCTAAAATAAACAACACTTAATTAACTATAGCTTTAGCTATAGTTGAGATTCTCTCTCTCCTCTCTCTCTCATCTCGAAATACAACATTTTAAGTTAGGAAATACAGGGAAATTCTTATTAAATGCAATGTAATGGGATATATGGAGCATTTATGTAATGGGATATATGGAGCATTTTATGTCCACAAATATAATAAAAGATATTAAAATCTTAGATAAATATATATTACTACTACTACTTTATATCCTATCAAGAATATTTTTGTTATTTGATATAATACATAATTATTTTCCAATGAAAATTCATTATCCTAAAATATTTAATAACAACGTTATATCAAATCAAATATAATTATTACTCTTTATACTAGTATTCAACTAAATATTAGAATAGATTATATCAATATTAGCTCTAATCTCCTGATATTAAAAATTAGAATACTTCTTTTATAATTGGCCATATTCTAAGACAAAAAAAAACGCAATAGTTTAAGCTTTTATAAAAGAATATATTTTATATTTTATATTCTAAAAGTAATCGTAATTGATCAAGCTAAATAATAACTCTCACCGTCACCATCACCATCACCATCACTATTGAAGGAGAGAGATGGAGGTATGGAGTGATGCATACGCCCAAATCATTAGGAATTACTGTTAGGTTTCCCAATATATGTTTATATGGAATTTTTAGAGTAGTCTCTACTCCACTTTCTTTTATTTCACTCACCTATTATGATAAAAAAAGACCAATTCTTTTACTCCCTTATTAGGCTACGTTGTGCTCAAATTAATTTAGAATATTAACGCATTGGTTTTTTTTTTCATTTTAGGGAAAACAATAATGTAGAGTTCCAACTATAAAAAGTTTATAATGCATGTGTTTTTTGTTTTCTCTTTTGCAAATTTTCCTAACATTTAAAATTAGATTGTGTGGATGATTTTTTTCCTTAATGATTTTGGATAAGTTGCATGACCTGACTAAGTTAGTCTTGACATTTAAATTCACCACTAATATAGTTTTCATATCCTATCTTTTTGACTATTGTCTTTTTATGGAATTCCACAAACTAATACAATATTCAGTATCATTCAATGAACTGTATTTTTGTAGTTTTATTGTGGAATTCTATATATCGAACCCTAAACACTAGTCGGTCAATGATTCATAGTAACAAACTAACTATCAACGCGTCATTAACAAACTAACCCAAGTTTTGGTTTATAGAATTCTAGAGAAAGAAAATGACCAAATAGATGAGTATAAAATCTATACTAGTGGTTGTGGAATTCTAACTTTAAGATTGTCTAAGTCATATAACTTATGACATAACATTGCCTAGTTTAAAGAGAAAGTGACTTGCAACTTTTATAATCAATTCAATTTTGTAAAATTAAAACTAGTTCTATGAACTAAGCAAAACTTGCGACTTCTATAATTAGTTAGATCTCCTTAATTTTTAGCAATCAGCATTGAGTAGCACATAGATCCTTCTCTTTAATAGTATTGCATCATTAATCACACAAGTACCCACATCTAATCCTAAACCCATAATGATAAGTTGCATAACTTGAGGCAATTTTGGTGCTGGAATTCTATAACCATCGTTATAATTTTTGTACTCTAGCTTTGTCTTTTTAGAATTCTATAAATCGATACAATTTTCAGCATCTTTCAACAACCGTGTTTTTAATGGTCGTGTTATGGAATTCTATATTTCGTTAGACTAGCTGATTAATAATTCATAGTTACAAGCTAACACTAAACATATAATTAGACTTTGTCGACATAGAGTACCTAATAGTCTACTTCCTCTACTCAAGCAATTGTCACATAGTGAGTCCTCTTCAAACCGATTAATTGCTCAGTGCTTCTCTTGTCAACAAATATTCTCATGGACATTTTATCAAACAACTGTAGTGTCATTTAGCACTGTCTTATTGTAGCTAAACTTTGAGCATGAGTAGTCCAACTTGATAAATTAGAGGGTTCGATGTATAAAAATAAATAAATTATGGTGTAAACCTCAATCAGATAAAACGTAGGGTGTTAAATTCAAATTTCTCTTTTCTAATTATGAAATACAAAATGAGATAAATTAGATTTTCTAACATTTGGAAATTGGAATAGAGGTGATCACTGGGTCGAGTTGATTGGGCTTGAGACTTTTCTTTGTAGCCCGTGAGATATCGGCACGACTTATCAAAAATATTTTATCATAGTGGCTCGAGTGTAGTAGCCCACGGGTTAAGTCTTTCGTAACAAAACTTTGGATGTAGACTAAAATATCATATGATAAGCCGGCATAGCAAGTTGATCTTTTAAGTCGGGTGGACAAAAGCTTAGCCCATCCCACCCATTACCATTTCGGACTCGTGTGAGGTCCGGCCCAAATTGGGTTGCGACAAAGCTTAGCCCAATCAGAGTCATGCTAGTTTGGGCCGAATTCGAGTGGGCTGAGCCAGATTCCGACATCTACTTTAGAACAAGAGTGTTCACTTCAATAGAGCTCTTCAAAGCTTGGGGTGAGCTGTCTGTGAGGTGCAATGCCACCTTTGGAACAAGAGTATTCACTTAGAACTGAGTTCTTTATCTAGTTAGGCAGGGCTGTTAGGAATGAAACAAAATTCTAACCCCACCCAACATTATATATAGTTATTATGATTGAATGATTATTAGAATATTAGTTTATTTCACCACGGCTATATCTTTTAGCTCAAGTTGACTTCAATCAAATTTAGATCAGACTGATCGAAACTGCAACAAGTAGGTTATTGATTAAGTAAAAGCCTGCACTCAACATTAATCAATCTTCATTATTTCAGTCTACAATCAATCTGCATATGTTTACATGCACTTTAACTAGCTCAAAATGAGATGTTGCACATAAATATAATGTATTCCAAATATTATAATGATAAAAATAATCCTAAGTATACTCACTTATTAGCATGTTTTCATATAAAGAGTACCATAACTTGCAAATTTTATCACACATATGCACATAATTCTAAATTTTATAATTATATAATTACTCTTGAAATATAGATATTATTACAAAATATTTATATCACATATATAAATCGTCATGCTGTCTTGCAATATATAAGATGGTATTCTATATAGAACAATAAGATAGAGATATTTTGGTAATCTTATTTACCGAAGAATATTTAAAAGTGCACACCATATAAAATTCTATGTTATATTATCAAATTTATGTTCAGAAAACAAAATATAATACTTGTTCTATACCTCATGAATATTTTAGGAATTTTACCCAATGCCATAGTATTTTAGGCGTTTGGTTTGGCAAGTGCTAAATGATGTACAATGGTACCATATGCCATCTTCAGCCTAAGTTGTTCATTAGATAAGCTTTAGACTGTATCTTAACAAAAAACTAGAGTATAAAAATTCTATTAATGATTATTGAATTTTAGCATCACGATTCTATTAAGTCATGCAGCTTGTGCCGTAGCCGTATCAAATTTTAAGCAAAATAATTACCTCCTCTTGAATTATCCCATAGTTGGTTTAAATTATGTCTTTTCCTTTTATAAGTTTAGGATGTATTTGATCATAGGAAAGCAAAGAAAATGTGGGTAGTTTTAGAAAATGCCCCACTTTATATTATTTGGTTCAAAAAAGTGAGCTGAGAATTAACTTATAACTTTGCTTTAATTATATTTTATTTATATACATAGTATGTGAGACTAAATTCCTAAAATATAGTTTATTTATAGTTTTTATTCCTACATATATTAATTGGACCAATATCTGACATAGTTGAAAGTGATTATAGTTATTTGGAAAGTAATTATAGTTATTGTAGCCTCCCTTATATTAGGATATGGTTTCCCTTTGACCTTAACTTAGTTAACATTTGTCACCAATAAAATGGATAAGCATAGAGAGTTATATTAATTTTTTTAATTATCAGTTGCAGAAAATAGATCTCTTAATGCAATGAAAGATGACAGGTATTGCAATAATTAGTTAATTACATCTTCTGTAGGGTTGAAAGGTTGGCAAAAAGCAGAGGCATAAAGTGTAAACAGAGTTTTTTTAGTTACAATGAGGCATATGCTGAGTGATTAGAAAACAAGAAGGGAAGGTAAGTGATAGAATTCTGGCTCATAAGCTAGTTGATTGGCAGGTTGAAGAATTCTGTTATTTGAATTGGAGCTATGGAATGGGGATTTGATTTTGTGTTAGTGGGGTTATATATTTTTTGGGATTAAATAGGAACTTCTTCAGTGTTGAAGGTAAAGTTTTGAGGCTCCACAAGTTCAGTTGTTATTATGTGATGAAGAAATATGGAAATCAGGACCTCCCATACAATCTGAGAAAATATTAACAAGAAGAACCTTTGCTGAAAAGTTATTCTGAAAAATTAAGTAAAAGTATATAACTAATTCATCAATAGTTTTTTTATATGAAGAAAAAAGAAAAGACAATCTTCATATAGTAGTTAGTCTTTTGTCAGTCTTTAGTAGTTAGAATTCAAATGTAAATTTGTTTCCTTCATTGAGTTTGTGGAAGTTAGGGGAAGGGGGGGTGGGGGTGTGCTAAAACGTTGATTGAAGACAATTGGAATTAGGAGTGGCAAAATAAACCAGCTCCACTCCCGCTTACGCTTGGGTTTGGCTTGGGTCGAGCCTAGCTGAGCTGAGTTTAAATAATATTTTGGGCTCAAAATTAATTTTGACCCGAGCCTGTGCCAGAGTTGGCCTGCTCATGCTTGACTTGATAGGCTAGGATCAAAATGTATAGTATATGGCTCAATCCAGCTCGGCTTGAAAACTGATTCTTTTCAGGCTTTGATTTGGCTTGGACTCGATCTGGCTCAGTCCAACTCGGCTTGAAAATAGACTTAGCTTGGGCTTAGTCTGACACAACGCAACTTAAGTTGAGCCGAGCCTAAATAATATTTTAGGCTCAAAAGTAATTTTGAGCCGATCGAGAGCCGGCTCACTCAAGCTCGACTTGTTTACACACTTAATTACAATTTCTCAATGGAAGAATGCTAAAAAGTAACAAAAGAATGTATTTGAATGTTATTTTTGCAAAAATTGCTTCCTTATATGTAGTATAAATACTTAACAAAACTTCCTTTCCAATTCTCTGATGCAGCTTCCAATCTGTTTACAGATTTTAGATTTTGATTAGGATAGAATTGATGGATTATTTTCTTAAAAGTATATGTTGTAAGTATTTTTTCTATTCAGTTAAAAGAGTACCTGACTTCTTTAAGATATAATGTTCTATTGGCCTAAATAATATTAAGTTTTCGGTATATATAAAATGATAGCACATGTGATCAGAGTTTAGTAATTAATTGATGTTAATCTACATGGTTTCATCCAATCAATCACCAATTAGAATTTTATTCTGACAATTGCCAAAAAAGATGATTAATCTATACAGTTCCATCCAACCAACCAATCTATACAATTCATCTTATTGTTGGGTTTTACTTAACTAAGTTAGTTTGGGCTAGCCTCATGAGGTGACTTACTTGGCTAATAAGTGGTTGTGTTAGACTTTTATTAAGGGGTACCTTTGCTCATGACACTCAGTGAAAAAAAAGACAAAAAAAAGAGGTTTTTTTTCTCTACATAAAATAAGAGTTTGCAGCTAGATGATTTCTTGGTTGGAATCAAGACATAAGGATTTTCTTCTTCACATTTACAAGGGTATTCTTGTTTCAAGAAGGTTTGGGTTTCTCTATTAGAGGTGTTCTCTAAACTTTGAAATTTGAAGCTAGGGTTATTAGTTTCTTGTGGATGACATTCTTGTGATATTGAGAGATTTGTTGTTGTGATCTTCTTTGTACCAATTCTCTTGACAGTGGATTTAATTTTCTGCTCCGTGAATTTTTGGTTTGAAAAGGGTTTTATACAAATTCGGTGTTCTAGCTTTCTTTGGTGCTTGATATTATTAATTACATATCTTTCTTAATTGTCATCAATTTTAACTTTTATTATTATAGATCTCTTGGTGAGAAAGAGAGCTCCGTTCCTACACTTATGTCATCTATTATTGGTTAACTATTGCAAACCGATAACTGTGGTGATGTTACTAGGTAGCTGAAATAAGTCGTATCTTGAAAAGTGGTGGTGTCTTTGTGGCTGCTACATTCTTATTGTAACCCTTAATAGTCCCCTCTGTACCGAAGCATTGATGGCTATAAGATTACTTTTTTCCATACAGATTCAATTGAGCTAATTTTTGTATGGATTAGCACAGTTTTGCCGGACAGGCAACCAACATCTACAAAGATAGAAGACTTGTGCAAACCTTGTGGATTAATCGATTGTTCTCTGCACAAAAGGGCATTCATCATGTTCTCTGCACAAAAGCCATAGTACCAGGATGATCATTGAGCTCTATCAGGCCCAGGTATAGTCCCACCTTGTTCCAGTAGCATTAGGGAACAGGGTTACAAATCTGAAGAGAAGCTGTTTCAGCTGGACTCATCGACAAGACAAGAGATCAATTGGCAAGCATTCATAAGTACTATTAAAAAAAATGAAACATCCGATCAAATTAGAACAAATATATCTCTTTTTCATTTTTACACATTCCCCAGTTACATATGTCTGTGTAGTGTTCTTACAACTAGTAATCATATATGCAATTTAGCTGAATGATCACATTGGTTGTCTAGCAAAATCAGTTTGCCTTCTCTGTGTAATTGGAGTACAAAGGAACATTTTATGGTAAAAGAAATCTATCGAGGATATATCTTTTGACAGATTTTGACCAATATTTGCTCTTGATCTTTTAGTATTCTTAGTTGATAAATACTCCTTTAAGATGAAATGTAAATAAGAAAATGCTCCAAGATTTTGTGATTCTACCAAAGGACACTCAAAGTGGATTTCACTCCTTTTTTTCTTATTTTACTCGTCTTATTGTACTGAAAATTCAAGTAGTTACACAGAAGAAAAGCTGATCATTTTACTGTTTTTTAGAATGACAAAGAAAAATATTTTGTGTAGCTTCACTTCCCTAGTGCTGGAAGGATGAAATGGGCTTGCACTAATTTGGATTGTGATGTAGATGGATTTTGTGAGCAGGTGTTTTATGATGGCTTCTGCACTTAAACAAAGAATATGACTCCACAAAGACCAAGCAAAGGTATGGCAACCATATGTAGGTCTTCTTGCTTCTGAGAACTTAAGCTTTCATCTATATTATTTCTATTAAGCTTTTGACTATCTGTAGATGGAAGAACAAATAGATCAAAGTTATACTTATTTCTTAACTGTTGGTTGAGTTTTGGAAGTGATTAAGTTGTTGTTTGTCTTTAAGGAGTGTTATCTGGCTGACATCCTATCTATGGGAATTAAATATATTAGCATCCGCTGGGTGGTGAAAAAAAACATAGCAACTCGACTTGAATTGCTACATTAAATTGAATGACTAAATTATAGATGGAATAATTATAATCAGAAGACCACATTAGAAGATGAGAAGGAAATCTAAATAACACATCTCTGACTCTGTCATCCACTTGATTGGCAGGTTGAAGAATTCTGTTAGTGGCATTGGGGCTATGAAATGGAGATTTAATTTGGGTGTTAGTCTTTTGTCAGTCTTGAGAGTAATACTTACAATTCAAATGTAATTTCTTTTACCTTCTCCCAACCTGAGTTCAGATGAGTTCTATCGTACTTCTTTGAATTTGTGGGAGTTAGGGGTGCCAAGACCTTGATTGAAGGCAATTGCAATTTCTCAATGGAAGAATGCAGAAAAATAGCAAAGGAATGTATTGAATGTTATCTTTGAGAAACTGCTTGTTCATGTGTAGTATAATTACTTGATAAAACTTCCTGTCCAACTTCCTCTGATGCTGTTTCCAATCTGTTTTCAGATTTTAGAATCTGATTAGAATAGAATTGATGGATTATTTTAGCTTTTCTTCTGGTCAGTTAAATAAATACACAATTTATTGCTGAAAAGAGTAAAGAACAATGAAAAGTCTGATCTGTTGCTGCTACCATTAGACATCTGTCAATTAGCACAAAATCTTTTATTATGATGCAAACTCTGATTCAATTTTCTCTTGTTCCTTGATGTAGCATGCATTGCGGAGGAATTCCTAACGGTTCGAGATCGCCATCCAGGTTGAATCAAAGGCTTTTGAGACAACAGTCATTAAATTGAGTAAAATTACATCTTACTTTGGGTGGAAACATTGTTCTGAGCAAAACTTGATGTTGTTCCAGCATAGAAGCCGATAAATCTTTTGGTTGAATTCCATCGTTTAGGCCTCGAAAATAATAAGTTTGCTATTTTAGGAAAGTTTTTATTTTACTAATAACTTTTCGTAGAGATTTTAGATCTCTACGAATTGTTTTGGACCAATAAGACTTTGATGCACTAGTTATTGGCATTTCTATTAGAAAATCAACAAGATCGAGGAAGGTTTTTTCGCTCTGGTTCGTTGGCATTCAATCCTTATACCTGCATAATTACTCCAAACTGTTACACCATTTTGTACTACCGTTAAGACCCAACTCTACTAGAACTAAAGGGTTGCATGTAATCTCTCAACAGTATCAGGACAGCAATATGGACAGAACTTAACCTACAGCAAAATGATGGTTAACATTCAAGGAAAGCCAAAAGACAGTTGGTTCCAGTCAAAGTCAAAGAGGCCCCTTCCCTTAAGTTAATCTTGCACCTTTTTTCAAATCTTTATAATAGGAGGATGACAAAGATTTAGAGGTTTTAATAAGCATTGATTAGCATAAGATAATTATAATACTCGGATAATGACGCGCACGAGTGCTCTTCCCGAGCTTTCCAGCTATGTGCTGAATCATGTTGTGAGGTGAAGGACAGATTAAACTCATCTCTTCCTCTTCAAAGAGCTCATTAGGAAGTTAAAAAATTATTCTCGCGTTCTGATCTCGAGATGATCTTACCAGCCTTTCTGATTAAGATAGTATTAGTAAAGCTAATTTACTCAGCTTTCAATGACTACACTTTTCACTGTGACAAGCCTGCCTAATCTTAGTACTCATGTATTATATTGGGCTCTGTTAATTTAAGTAACTTGCTCTTTGTCCTAACTTTTATATGTGAGAATCTTGGAGGTAGAGCTTCGTAGTGGAAATACTGTAGAAATATGCTTGTTAACTTATGTTTTCTGAATAGGATAAGATCTTTTTGTTGTTAAAGTTGATATTTGGTAGTAGATTCTCTTTCTACAATGGTTCATGTACTTCCCTACTTTGCCATTAACAAATGTGTCAAGTTGAAGTACTGCAGGGATGTATGAAGCTGAGATTGGGAGTTTTTAACCTTGTTCCTATATCAATTCTTATCTAGCAGTTGCCATCTAATTTCATTGTTCAATTTTATGGGTTAATCAAGAAGGTGAGGATCTTTTTGCTAATTTATTGATCCTTTTCCAGGATAGGCTTTCAAAAATCTGAATTTTAACTGCCTCACAAATATATTCTGATGGTCAATTCCTTTAATGAGAATCTCGTTGCTCATTGGCCATGATATGGGAGCATGGCAAGAATTAAAAACCTAGATAATGGCCTCCCACTAGTAATAAATCTAAATTGTTGACCTGATAAAACTTGAGAGAATGCAGCTGGGACTCTGGTCATGAATTAAAACATAGATCTCCATATGAACTCAAAGCACACTATTTTATGAAGCACTTCATATATTTGAGAACATGGCTTCAGATAAAAAGATGCATGTGGCATTAGCTACACTTGAAAGATGCAAAGTTCTTTGCTTTTAGATCAGGGATCACATTTTTCTTGCATTCCCTATGTGCAAAAGCAAATTTATCTCTGAATTAGTGCCTGCACTTGAGAAACTTACACCGAAAGCTCGATGCAGTAAATGAAATGTCTGTCAAGGTACCAACTGATTAATTTAGCAGCAAGGGAAGAAGTCAGTAGCATCAGCTCTTAGCATAGGGGAGATCTATGAGGGATGCCTTTCCTTCTGCTCATATTTGCAGCCATATCCTCATCAGAAATTCTCCTTGCAGACCTTGAACAAATGAAAATTCCGGTACATTTCTTTTGGACAAATTCAGTGCATGGCATGCTTAAATTCTCGGAATCAGATGAGCCCATGAGCTCATCACCCTCGACGAGTGTTGAGTTGGTAGTCTCATTGGCCTCATCATCTACTTCATGGGGGATGAAGAAATCAGAACTGAGTTGCAGTGTCTTGCATGCCCTCAAGTATGGAGACAAATCCTTCTGCTGCCTTAAAATGTAATCAACCTACAAAAAAGAGAAGAGAAAGAAAGTAAATGATTTATAATCGTGTTTTCGTCAGTCTTCTTAAGTATAATTCTATGCGAAGATAATCGCTACATCCTTTTCTTCGCAAACCATTATTTTGAAACCTTCTTGTTCATCTTTTGAAACCTTCTTTATGAAATTTGTAACTTGTTCATTGCTGAAATTTCTTATAAATGATTGTTTCGTACTGCAATTAAACTTAGGAATCTCAGTTAAATTACATGCTTCATAATCTTGGAAATAATAACTCATTACTTACCTTACAGCCAAGAGAACAGTGGATATAAGGCTCCTGAAGGCATCTATCACAGGATGTGCAGATGTTACCTGACCCCTTGAACTGCCTATTCTGTGGCCTCTTCTTCAGAAACACCACCTTGGAGCTATTAATTGTGTATGACTACAAACATCAAACAGAAAAGAGATGAGATTGACTACTACTACTACTACAACAACAACAACAAGCTATCTTCTTATGCAACACTGCATGGTTTCTTCTCAAGATCACTGAACCTGAACATTTGTGCAGTCTATGAGCTTCTCAAGATCCTCCAGTCTTACGACGTCATGGTAAACGTATCGTCGAACCTGAACCAGCCTATGAACTCGGTGCGACGGCACACAATGAGGGCAGATACTCGTGCAGCAGTCCAAGCAGCAGATGTTCTTCTCATTCTTCTTCGCGTTCTCATGAAGAGAACATGGCGTGAAGAATCTCTGCGTATCGAGGGCCTCCAACCACGCCGGTTTCCATATCGCCTGTTAGCAGAATTCAAGAAACAATGATCCTAATATCAAACATCACCATCTTATGGATTGAAACAAAGAAAGAGAGAGAAAGAGATGTACAAATGCTCACCATGGTCATACCAACATAAGCTTTGTAGAGTAAAAGAGTTTGAGTTGATGATATGTAGAGAGAGAAAGGATGAAAGGAGAGGAAGGAGGGGGTATATATCTACATATTTTGATAGCTATGGAGCAAAGTCTTTTTTGTCAAGGTGGTAGAGAGGTATGAGGAGGAGGGGAATAAAGAAAAGAGGAGGAGGTGAGGAGAACGTGGGTGCTGTTCTTAGTGTTTCCCATCCAATTTGCTTGCTAGTCCTCTGGTAGCCAAAGACCAGGCTCTCTTCTTGGCTGGAGAGCTCCACCCTCCTAAAGAAATGTGAGAGATGGGGGGTTGGCCGAGGAGGTTTGATTCCTTTCTTTGTAGGCATATGGAGGGGAAGGCTTGGCATGGCTCTCCTTGGGCCACACAAGCCCATGGCTCACTGCACTGACCTTGGGCTTTGAGATAGCCAAGATGTGGGATGTCTTATTTTAAGCAAAATTATCATATAATTAAACATTCTTTAGTTTTGTAATCTGACTCCCACCCTTTTCGCTTATGATTTTTATATGTCACATAAACCAGCTAATCTCTAATACAAAACAGTATTTCTTTAAGAATGTTTTTTTAATCTTTTCTTTTTTGAGGGTTTATTGGCTTTGGAGCTAAATAAACTATAGTCTAAGATAAGACATTTAGTCATATTAATATGAATTGTTTAGCCTTTGTTCTGTTGTGTAGCTATGCTGTTAACTTTGAACATAATCTACTCATTGTGAAAAAAATAAAATAGAGCAATTGAAGACCCTTTTATGTTATCAATTCAGTTATAGAATTATAGTTAGGGTAGTGATATTAACATGGTAACATTACGATAATTAGATCATAGTTCAGTAATTGAGTTTTACCGGTCCATGACAAATATCATGAGTTCGATTTCCCTGTAAACTTTGGAGTTGATATTTAGTAAATTTTTTATTAAAATATTATATGTGCATAGTTTAAACTATTGTAGCACGTATTTTTAGAAAAGTTGACTTAGCCTCTTTCTTTAAACTATGGTTAGCCTACAAACTCATAATCCGCAATAGAAAAAAATAATATATACATGATAATTTATATAGGATATATGAGAATAGGGTAAGAGGTAAAGAAAGTGTATTTTCTCCCTATTTACTTTGAAGTAAGGTTTTAAGTCTGCAATGTTTTCTTTTTCCTCAAAAAAAAATGTCTTCTATGTTTCATGGATCTTTTATTATAATATCTTATTTATCAATTGTATGACATTTGATGAAGAAAGTTAGGTATATAAGATATGGCTTTAGGAGTTCCACATCTACTATTCTTGGTCTCATTCTTCTCTATCTTTCTGTGCTTGGAGTTCTCTAGTTGTTATTTGCATGCCATTTTTCCCACATTAAGCTAATTCAAATCTGGCCCACTGATGAACTTTTAAGCATAAGATTGGACCATAACAATATAGACATTTTGGGCCACAATAGTGAAGGTATCTTAAGCAATAGAATCAAAGCCTTAGCCCATAATGTTTGAATAAAAGTAAGGCAATTAATGATCAAATAAGCAAGAGACTTGAATAAAAATTAGGGTCACATAATTTTCCTTAAATTTAGTTTTCATTATATTGTGTCCTAATATTGTCAGCTTGATGGTCTATTCATTAATCGAATCATAATAGCTTGAAATTCTAGCCAGACACTAGTACTAAATTGAATTAATCTTCATTGCTTCATTGGACCATGTATAGGCCTTTGATGATTATAGGTAATGTTTTTTTTTTCTCTCTTCTTTTTCTTTCTAAAAAATAATAGTGGAGAGTTATGATATTCTAATTTATAAGGAAAGGAGTAGATATACACATAGTGCTCTTCTTTATCTGCAGTTATATGTATAATTTTTTATTGATCTATAAAATATATTTATACTTGTGTTTAAATAAGTGCATTGAGGTTAAAAATAATTTTTAATTAGAGGGAGACTAATCAAGAAAAAATGAATAAGATCATGATACCATATTTTAGAATAGTAATTAGCATGCCATCATGCTTGATTTTACTCACTATTTTCTATTTGATAATTGTTTAGTCGATGATTATGTTCTAATTTTATCTCAGTTATAATTTATTTATTTATAATTACTCTACTTAACTAACAACCAAATTCAATCGTTAATCTTTGTATGTAATCAATTCTAACCGAATATTTTCCAATCAAATAAGTCAACTACAACTAAAAACTTTCGTACCCTTAATGTTGACTTTTGAAAAAAATAGATGATATTACTATTTTTCTTGCATTTCCTTATTATTTTATAAGTGAATCAATATGAGGATAATCATGTAAAGTTTGGTTTTAAATATCATACAAATTAAAATTTTAATTAGTTTAGGAATTTAAACTTAGCATTTGTTATGCCTAGTTAGTAGATGCCTAGTTAGGTCGGAAAAAGGTTTTAGAATTTTGTTCAAAGTTGTTAATATATGTGAGAGCTAAGATTAAATATATTTATATATATATATATAATTCTCTAGTAAATTATATTTATTAAGTTAATTTTAAACTTTTGTTGTAAATTATTAATTTTGAATGACAAAGGCTGAAACGAACCACTTTTTTGAGCAAGTACAAATTCTCAACTAGTTAAGTAAGATAATTTACATAATTTGAGTAAGATAATTTACACAATTTGAAGTTAAACTATAGTTGAAAGCATGATATATATTAGGATATATTATTTAATTTAAGGTTTTAAGTCAATTGATTATCTAATTTGGTGTTAGAGCCAATTTTTGGTGCAGTGTCTATTTAATTTCAAATCTCACTATCCACTTTTACTCTCTACTCTCTGTTATCTATTTTGGTACAGTGTGGTAAGTTGCACATTTTATTATCTAACATTTATCCACGTGTAGTATTAGTGTATTAGTCCATTGTCTAACAACTTAAGCTTTTAAGTTAGCAGGTACCTAATGACTATTATAAATTTAACTATATTTTCAACTACTACTAATATATTAGAGATAATGATAAAAATATGACTTGATATTAGTGGCCAAAAGTGGTCAAATTTAATATTTTCATTTTTGTCAATTCAAATGGATAGTCCACGAAAATGTATAAATAGGATGAATTATATGAAATATGAAACATTAAAAACTTATATAGTAATTGAGTTAACAAATTTATTAAGCAAGTGCCACATATCTTATCATCTATATTTAAAATTTTGATTTTACTTTATCAAATAATAGCACAATAATATGAGTTTTCTTATAAACTTATAAAATAATTATAGGTTGAACAAAAGAGTGGGGCCAACCCTCCTAAGAAACGGATCACAATAAGCCAATCTATTTGTAGTTAGCTTAATCACATCTTTTTCCTAATAAATAAAGTTTTTCATCAACACGCAGCTCTAGGTTTAATATACAAACTCATTTTATAATGTAGTAAGACATTACTATATTAATTAAAATATTATTTTATATAATATATAAAGTAAGTAAGAAGTCCTAATTAGTTAAATGTATATAAAATTAACCACTTTCTTAAGTAAATTAAATTTTAAATTAGTTAATAAATTAATCCAAATCAATAACTTCTCCAATTAATATAATTAAGTCAAAAGTAGATAGTATTAAGATATTATATATATTATTGTTACGTTACCTAACAACTTAAGCTTTTGGGTCAATTAGTGATATAACTTAAGTTTTTAAGTCAACTAATTATTCAACACTTACATACCACTTATTGTTTAAATAAACTCTTGATCATATCTGTTAGAAAATATTTTTAAAATTTTATTTCAAAGCAATTAAGATGTGTAAGGGCTAAAATTAACTATATTTGTTTATATATATATTATTATCTAATAAGTTAAGCTTATTAAACTTATCTTAAATTTTTGTTGTAAATACATTAATTTTGAATGACATATACTAAAATAAGCTATTTTCGTGAGCAAATACAAATTTTCAACTATATAAGTTATGATAATCTATACAATTTAATGGTTAATGATGACATATCTTTTAAATAAAATTACACTATTGTTAAAGATATATTATATATTATTAGTATATTACCTAATTTAAGCTTTCAAGTCAACTGGTTATTTAACATGATATTACAGCTAATTTTTTTAGAGTTTGAAATCTCATCAACCCACTTTTACTCTCTGTTTGCTATAATTTATTTTAAAATATAGTAAGTTACACATTTTATTACCTAACATTTATTCACGTGCAATATTAAGATCTTAGTTTGTTATCTAATAGCATAAACTATAAAGTTAACTAGTTATTTAACAACTACTATAAAATTTTAAATTTAACTATTTTCTCGACTATTACTGATATGTTAGTGATCTACGTAGTAATAAAATATAATACAATAAATGACTTGATTTAATTTTGTTCAAGTTTGTTATTTTAATTGATAATCGATAAAAATTTATATAGAGGAAAATTATATGAAATATTAAATCTGAAATTAATTATATAATAAGAGGTCAACCAATTTAACAAACAAGTATAGTGCACAATCAATATGATTCAAATAGAATTTAGTGGCTACAATTAACCACTTTCTTCAGTAAATATGATTGATTATTTACGCAACTGAATATAGAGATAACTTAGTAGTTTAAAGACACTAATATCTTAAACAACACTAAATTGTAATAGTTTCCTAAAATATCTCTTTAATTATTATGAATGTGATGAAGTCTGATATAAAAAGGCTTAATATAATTTTATAAAAACTGACCATAGTATGAGTCCATATTAATACAAGTTAACAGAATTTTATGTGAGGTATGTGAAAAAATATTAATTAAAATTAATAATTAGAATAGATTATTTTTTTAATTAAATATGTTGTCTTAATTAGTCACACAAGTAAATCGAAATAATTTAAGCTCTTAATCAATATATTCAACATGAAACGATAACTAATATCAACTACTTTTTTAGATAAATGTCGTATCTCAATTAATTTAGATAACTAAACATGTACAGCCTAGTTGTTGAATGATACAGATATTTTAAATAATATTAAATTAATATAGCAGTCAAAATATTTCATTAACTGCTGATATAATGAACATCTAAATTAGAAAGACAAATGAAATAATTTCAATAATAATCATTCATATAAAACTAATATCTTGTTATCTACATTTAATGTTTATCTTTGTTATGTTAAATAATAACATAACAACTGTGGTTTTATTGTAAATCCTAAAATAATTATAGGACGGTCAAAAGAGTAATCTCTCCTCAATATGTACATAAAATAACTAGGTCGACTTTTAAAAGAAATAGGCCAAAATAAGTTCAAACATATTTGTTTTTGACTTAACCACATCACTTTCTCAATAAAAAAAATTTCTCATCAATATAGAACTATAAGTTTAATCTTACAATCTTATTTTAAAATATACTAAAATATTTTTATATTATTTGAGAGATTGTCTTATAAAATATATAAAACATGTAAAAAGTATCAATTGGTTAAATGTGTGTGAAATTAACCACTTTTTTTAAGTAAATTGAACTATAGATTAGTTAATAATCTAATCTAGATAATTTATTTTTAAAAGTAGTAATTGAGATTAACCATTTTCTTACTATCAAATGCATGATATATACTATTAATACATTACCTAACAATTTAAGTTTTAGGGTCAATTAATAATAATTTAAGCTTTTAAGTAACTAGTTATCCAACACTTACTTAGCTAAAAAAAACTATAAATAGTTATTTAAAAAATTTAACGAATAAATAGTTATAACTACTAGTATATTAAATAAACTTGCAGTATAATTGCTCATGAAATATCTCTTTAGTTGCTGCTAATATGTTGAAGGTCTAATATTTTAAGAACAAATACATAATTATATAACAAATAATAATAATAATATTATGTATTTACTTTGTTTATGGTCTGTAATAAATGATTGTGAAACTCTCATTTTCTTTTAGTTAAATAATAATATTCTATAGCTTAATACGCTGGACAACATAAACTAGCTCTTCTAATTATAAGTCCTAATGAGTCATTATCTACACATCTTATGGTCCTTCGATTGGAGTCTCAAAAAACTCAAATTTTACTACAATAGTATCATGGGTAGTTGAAACTACTTTTAGTTGAATTAGTTAATAAAATTAATAATTTTTCTAGTCAACATAAAAACTCAATTAATTATATAGGACAATCTAGATTAAATATTTCTTATTAACATAATTTATTTAAAAATTATTGACATATATCAACTACATTATAATTACCAAGAAATCTATATTGTTCACTAGCAAATTTAAACACTCAAGTGCTTTAGAATTATTAGTTTTTCAAATAAAATTATATTTTTATAGTTTTTTTAGAAATTTTCTCGATTGTTGCCTGTCTGCTAGGTATCCAACATTTGTTATTAATGATAATTTATCAGTTAAATAAAATTATACTATTATTAAAGACATGACATATATTGTTGATCTATTATCTAACAGCTTAAGCTTTTGGTTATCTAATATAATAGCAAAGCCAATTTTACTATAGACTATATATTCAAATCTCGTCAGCCCAGTTTTGCTCTATATTTTATATTATTTATCTAGTGCAGTGTAATGAGCCGCACATTTTATAATCTAGCATTTATCATATATTAGGGGCTACTTAATTATTTAATATATTGGGTTAAATAATCATCTAACAACTACTATAAATTTTTAAATCTAGATCTTCTTATGTTGTTTGACATCTAGTGAACATTAAAAATATAATTTAAAATTAGTGGCAATAGAGGATCAAACATAATCTTTTCACAAATGTCATTTAATATCATAAAAAATTATGAAGGATGAATTATGTGATATGTGAAGCCTTCAAATATTAGAGCAAGTGTGCTAACTTGACCAACATAATTCAAATTATTGAACTAATTTAAACTATTTAGTTTCTTGATCAACCTAATGCAAATAACAAATGATTACTAAAATTCGCCACTTAAGCAAATGAAAGTTTACCACTAAATATTACTAGTTTTTCTAAATAATACTAAATTATAATACATCATTAAATTATACATCTCTATAACTACTATAAATGTGATGAAGTCTTATATGACAAAATCAAAAATAATTTCTACGAGAACACCGTGCAGATTAACGTAAGTTGAAGAAGATTTTATATAAGGTATATGAAGTAGGTGTTAATTCTTAATTAGTTAAATTAATAATTAAAATAACATCTATTTAAGTAAGTGTGTCTGGGTTAGTTATAGAAGTAAATTCAAATAATTAAGATTTTTTATCGGAACACTTTATATAAAAATGATAAATAATACCAACCACATTTAAATAATTAAATTAAACTACCCATTGGTTGAAGGCTCTAATATGTAGCTATAAGTTAGAAATTTTGTATATGACACCCTATCATTTAAAGAAATTACAGTTTACACCTTATATTTTTATTATTTATAAATCAAATTTTATAATTTAGCAAATACACGCAGAAAATATCCTATTGTTAGATTTGCTAATTAAACTTAACTAAATATCTAGGTTAAATTAACTATAATAGGAAGATTATGAGAATATCTTTAGCCAAGTTATACTTACCTAACCTATACTAACTCAACCCAACTAAATAAACCCAACTCAACTAAACTCAACCTATAATAAGGGTATTTAAGTCATTTCAAATAAAATATTTTTAGTTAACAAAGAGTTCAAATCTAACCCATAGTATTTTCGGCACATGTTAGCTAAATCATAAGACTTAATTTATAAATAATTAAAATATACAGTATAAATTATAATTTTGTTAAAAGACAAGGCGTTATGTGCAAAATTTTCCCATACTTAGCTTTACTGCATAATTTTCCCCAATAAAATAAAATATCTTATTAATGCACAACTCTGGATTTGATTTACCACATTGTTTGATAAGGTAGTAAAATGATACATTTATAGTTGAGAGATGATTTTATTGTATACATAAAGCAACTATGAAAGTTTCATTCATTTAGTTAATTGGGTGTAAAATTAACTTAAATTCATTGGAAAAGTGATAGTTAAGATTAACTATTAAAAGCATGATATAAAGCTTTTAGGTCCTCCTAATTAAAAACTTTTAAATAATTTTAAATAATAAGTGGTCACATATATTAGTATTTCAAATAAAATATCTCATCTACTACTGAGAGACAAGAGCAAGTATATAATTGATAATTTACATATAAAATTTTATATTTTTATTATTTATAAATTAAGTAGATTTTATTATCGAATCCTTAATTTGTTAGATCTATTAGTTAAACTTAATTAAATCTGAGTTAAATTAATTATACTAAAAAAATTATAAAAAAACTATCAACCAACCAAGTCATACTAAGGGCACTTTAGTCATTTAAAAATAAGAAATAAAATATTTTTACTTAACATAATATTCTCGATGTTACTTTAAATCTTAGACTGTTTTCTGCTTATTTGGTAATATTTACTAAATTATAGGCTCAATTTATAAATAGTGAAAATATAGGGTCTAAACCGTAATGTTGTTAAAAAAAGGATGTTATATGCAAATTTACCTTTTTCAAATGCAAAGGATAGTTATTGCTCTACCTGGTCATCGTTTAGAGTCGATGACCAGGGGAGCGCTCTCCCACCACTCTATAATTTATTATCTCCATCTCTGTGGAGAAGAAATGGAAATAAGGCGTTGTAATCCATCCCAATGCCTCCTTTCTCCAAAGATTGCTCATTTTTTCAGTACAATTAACAGCATTGGGAGAGAGAGGAAGTGGTCGAAAGGAAAAGGGCATGGTATTCGACAAAATGCCTTCTCATGTTGTCTTGTTAAGCTTTCTCATCTTTGTCTTCATCGTATCGCCGCCCTCATCTAATGCTTCTGGGCTTCACAATGCATTCATATCAGGTGCTCCCCTACCTTTGCATTCTATGGAGGACTTTTTTCTTCATCTTTTTTTCTAATGGAAAGGAGGCTCTTTTATGCATTCTGAGAAGTTGATATTTATGTGAATTGATGTGATAGGAGGAGATGAAAATGGTTTGGTGGCTTCTTTGAGGAGGTCAATTGTAGGAATCTCTGAAGCGAACACCTCTTTCATCTTGGCCGCGGATAGAACACAAAGAAAAGATCCTTTGAATGGATTCAGATATTATACTGGGGGTTGGAATATTAGAAACCAGCATTACTGGGCTGTGAGCTCTGCAGCATTTCCTCTTTTGATATTCCTCTTGTTCTTGCCTTTAAGATGTTTGACTAATTGTCTGGCTTGAATTTTGCGGCAGTCTGTTGGTTTTAGCGCGGCTCCGGTCTTTTCTATTGCAGCCATATGGTTCCTTTGCTTTGGATTGACCTTATTTTTCATCGCCTGCTGCTACTGCTGCTTTCCACGCCGCAATTATTCCTATTCTCCAGCTGCTTATGCCTTCTCCCTTATACTGCTCATAACATTCACTGCTGCTGTAATGTAAACTCCTCCGTTCTAGTTATTCTTTAGGATCCATCTTCCTTAGATATGCTTGATCAATTTATATTGACATATTCTTTCTTCCATATTTAATGCATCTAGCATTGGATGCATTGTCTTGTACAATGGACAGAGCAAATTCCATGATAGTACATCAACTACGTCAGACTTTGTCCTCAGGCAGTCAAATATCACGGTGGCCAAGCTACGAAGTTTCTCAAATTATTTGGTGGCTGCTAAGATGGTCGGGATAGATCAGATTTCTCTCCCTTCTGATGTCCAAGGTAGGATCGATGAAATCGTGGGAAAGGTTAATGCGTCTGCAAATGATCTTGCTTCTCATACATCGAGCAACTCCAATGATATTCATGATGTGTTGGACTCCTTGTATGGATATAGAATCTTTGATTACTTCAATTTTCTCATATTCTACCTAGATTTTCTGGGTATGCCTATATATTTTCTAGTCGCATGAATTACTGAGCTTGTCTTCTGTTACTCTTTTTTCAGGGGACTGGTTCTTATCATTGTTGCAGCTGTGATGCTAGTTTTAGCATTTCTTGGATTTTGTGAGCATGTTTCTCACTTTCTTTATTTACTAAAGATATAAAATTTCTGTTTTCTGCAGTATTTTATTGTTGTCACATTGGCTAACAAATTATCTCTGATTAATAAAATTTTAATTGTTTTACAGTGCTTTTGTTACCTGAAATTCAATTCCTTGTGTACATGTAAGTACACATGGTCTCTCCTAATGATGTTTTTTTCAGTCTTCATTCTTATCCTATCATTTATAAATTTCTCACAAAGATTTGAATGTTTTTCTTAATATGTTGCAGTTTAGTGCTTGCTGGATGGATTCTTGTTACAGGAACATTTATCTTGTGTGGCATTTTTCTTCTTTTGCATAAGTAAGCTCTCTCTGTTCTGTTATGACGACTACTTTCTTCTTAAATCATCAAGGATCTCACCTTACATCTTTGTCTTTAATTCAATTGATAGGAAATGTTTACTTGATGAACCTTTATTGAACTGTGTTCATAGGTTAGATAAAGTAACAAAGATTCTATAAAATAAAAATTGCCAAACTCCTGCCACCAACCATATAATATTACATAATCCAGATATAATTGTTGAGTTCTACGTCTAGAAAGTGTGGGGGAAAATGATCAAAATTTATAATACGACAACACCAATAACCTGACTCTCTTTTTGCTTTATCAGTGTATTCACAGACACTTGTGTTGCATTGGATGAATGGGTCCTCCACCCCCATGCACATACTTCACTAGATGCTGTTCTTCCCTGTGTTGATGCTGCCACCGCCAATGAAGCTATGAAGAGAAACAAGGAAGTTATCTACCAACTAGTAAATTCTCTTAATAGTGTAATCATGAATATCTCCAACATCAATTATCCTCCTGGTTCTGCACCACTGTATTTCAACCAGTCTGGATCTTTGGTGCCCATTCTCTGCAATCCATATAAGCTGGACATGACTAATCGCACATGTGTCACTGGAGAGCTTAGCTTTGACAATGCACAGCAGGTATGGCTATGTTCATTATCTTAATCTTTATGTAAGCAAATTGGAAAATCAAATCTTTAACTGACAAGTTCAAAAGGCATCTTCTCATGCATGAAAGTACAATTTCAAAAGGCATGTTTTCATGCATGAGAGACACCTTCAAAAGAATCAACTTTTCTGTAAAGCCCGTCATGATAGATTTAAATTAACTCTCTCCCTTGTATAATCTTTCACACTTTTCTGAAAGCCAGAAAAGAAAACTCTAAAGATATGCAAAATAGTTGTCGAATAAACTTTCTCGCCTCTGCATGCAGGTATGGGAGGGTTATACATGTATTGCCTCAGTTGTCTCTGGTGCTGAGATATGCAAAACGGTTGGCCGAATTACTCCAAAGATGTATGCTCAGTTCACAACAACAGTTAATGTGAGCAATGGATTATATCACAGTGGACCACTGCTTGCAGATTTATCAGACTGCACTTTTGTGAGGCAGACATTTAAATCCATTAGTGACAATAATTGTCCTGGCCTGAGGCATTACAGCGAGCGTGTATACATAGGTTTGTTGATAGCCTCTGTTTCTGCCATGTTGTCTTTGATCTTTTTGATCATTTATTCTCGTGAGAGACAACACCGCGAGCATAGCAAGCAGTTCTCTTTTCGATCCGATCAAACATCAATACAAGAGAAGGCACTACTAGGGAGCCCAAGTTGATGAAAACAGTATATAAAACACATCGTATTGCATTTGAGTGCACGTCTAACTCTTTTGAGTTCATGTACCATGGTCTTCAAATTTTAGTTTCATAAAGTATTCAATCTCTGGGAAACACAATGATTTGTATGTAATTATTTTTTCTTTATACTGGACATGCACATTGTTTCTTTGATAATGATCCAAAGTTGTTATACCAGTTTCAAATGAAGTAAGTGAAATTACTTTTGTTGGAAAAGAAAAACATTGAGAATAATTTGTATGGGTGTTGTATGAATGTACTCTAGCTTATTGAATTCAGCCTCATTTTCCTGTCATTTAGTGCATAACTTACCCTTGCATAAATTATTTGAAACCATTCAGGAACTAATCTAATGTAATTTGACATTGGAGTACAAAAGGATTCATATCAGGATTCAAATATCCATACTTTATAGAACTCCATGACACATATTTAACACCCTAATCTTTGAGAAAGATAGTATAATGATCATTTATATGCAATTACTAATTTTAAGACCCACCCATTCCTTCAAAATTAACCATAAAATAGTACAATGATTTCAATATATAAAACGAATCCCAATATGTAAAGCCATTAGTTTGAAGTAAGAACATAGAAAAAGGATAAGGTACACTTTATATATGATTATTTCTCTATTAGATGATTCCATGAAGGCGATAAGCTATAAATTAAATATATTTATCTTGCTATTTTGCATCATTGAAAGTAATGCAGCCACTCATAGCGATGGAATATATATCTGTCTGTATGTCTATAATATTTCACCATATTCTTCCGTTAGATTTTTGTTATATATTTTTATTTATAAATTACCTTACGATAATTATGTGATAAAAATATAAAATATTTACCTCAAAACAAGGTCAAACTAAAAAACAAAAATGGAACACTTCATCAGTTTAATTAATTTAAGCAAGCAGGCATCTCATTGATTTAGAAAATGAAATTCCAAGAAAAAACCAGTACAAGTTTGTGTCACTAATTCAAAATACCCACTGTTTTCAGTAGACCTATGGATCTTTGTCCATAAACCAGTGGATTACAAGCAGTAGTTTTTTGCTATTCTTAATTAGAAAGACTAATCAAAGGTCATTATCCATCAATGATAACCTCTTTGTTAGAGTTATCAAGTCTGTTAGATTAAATGATGGAATACTTAATTTCAAGGGCCATCCATAGGATTAGAATATATATTACACTTCTCATCTTCAAAGATTTGTAAGAGGATTAGTGTGTGTGATAATAACCCTAATCAGCAATTGACTCCTAATACCTCTGTCAAAATAGAGGCCAAAAGGAGATGAATTAGAAGCACTTTGTAGTTAATTAAGAGCTTATTCAAACAGGTAAATGTTGCTACTATCTTTCTGTTTTTGAGATTAATTCCCAAGCAAAAAAAAGAAAAAAAAAAAACAGAAGTTTGCATTCATATTGTATATATAGCTCAAAATATTGATAGGGCTTAACAATGTTATCAAGGAAATATTATTAAAATTAATACAAAGTAACCAAGACTACCTTCTAATATATAGTAATTAGTTGACAAAATAAATTTTCCATGAAAATTAATGAGCTTAATAGTTAATACTACTTTCACCTCAAATTCCTCCCATTTCTAAACTTAGAGATTTGCAAATATTTGACTATAATTTGGACAAAAACAATGAGGAGTTAAATATACTTTTCCCCTTATTATCTTCATCCTAACTAATGCTCAAAAGTGATAAATTTAATGAAAAAAAAAAAACTTATCCTTTACCATCTTGGACTAATTTTTTATATTATTTTTAATAACAGCCCACCATTTCAGTTACAGTTAGCAACAAAACAGTGGTGTTCAACTTAACACATGTTAAAGATGACAAACACACGCGTCCATCTCCTTAGCCTCTAAGGATTAGCCCAATGGCCACCATTGCAAGTTTAATATAAACAACACCAGCATGCACTTGTAACTTAGCTCTACTTTAATCCATCCATGGCTTCTTCCAATGCTATTACCTCACCTCAATCCAAATCTCATCATGCAACTAGTAGTTCTACCACTAGATTTTGCCTTTGTGCACCTACTTCACACCCTGGCTCTTTCAGGTGCATGTTGCATAGGGGCATGCACAGGACCTCCCGCCGACCGGCAGCGGCCGAGGAGAAGGAGAAGGAGAAGGAGAAGGCGAAGGCGAAATCGATGAGGGTTCTGCTCATGCAAATTATCCGGCCGGCGAGCCTGGATCTCAGCCGGAGGAGGAACTTCCAGCCTAGGCCTTCAAGGTTTTGTCTCATGAGTAGTACTAATCGGGGTGGTGGTGGTGGTCAAGAAGTAGGAGTATTGTAATGATCCTTTATTTTTAGACATTTGTTCATTATTTGGAATTAAGTAGGAGATTTAGGATTGGGTAAATGAGTGCCTTCCTTCTATCATTTGATGCAGAAGATGTCAAAAGGTAGGAAAGTTCTTCAAGCTAATTGTTTTGTTCCAATTGTCCATAATGACTTCTAGGCTAAGGATAGAAGATTAGATTAAAAGTTAGTGCCATCCTTTTCCAAATTATGGTGTGATCTTGGTGTATGATAAGTGGAGAGAATTGATTGGTTTGTTCTACTTCTTTGGTCCTCTGAGTTTAGAAATTTATACATTTGTTGCATTTATTCAGATTTTAAATGGATAAGTAATTATAGTATCTATATCTGATATATTTATTATCAGATTACTTACTAGATTCGGTTTCCTTATGAAATAAATAAATATAATTATTTTATTTTAAAGTAACAAATTATAGTTTTTGGCACTCAATTATGATAGTTTAATAGCTAAAAAGGAGAGAAAAATATTTTAATCATCTCATTGAAAATGATTCAAATTTAACAAACATAATAGTAGACTCAAGATTATTCATACTATATAAGAATTTAGAGTAATTTAAACTTTTTATGTACATAATTTAAGTATTGGACTATAAAATTAATCCGACCCCTTATGCTATAAAATTTATATTTTATAATGTTGAAAGTTTATATAGATGTTATAGAATGGTATAAGATGCATAGAGTTTAGTTAAAGCATTGACATAAAGCTCATTTGGGCTTGTAAATGGAATTTTGGCTCAATATTATCCAATCCATTTGGCCTATAATTTTTTTAAAAATAATTTAAATTAATATGAGAAATAATAGAGCATTGGTCTGGGTGGTCAAATTTATGATGGCTTTGCCATGTCTGATCATAAGAAAAGATTAAAGAATTCTAATCCAAGTGAAATAATTATTAGAGCATTTCTTTCTATTTTTTGATATAATACTAGAACTTCATATGTGATACTCAGCATGATTAAACAACCCAGCCCGCCCTTGCTCGGCCCGGCCCAAGCCCGAACTACTAGTGGGCGGCACGGGTTAGCCCTTTGCCCGCCCGTCCTAGCCCAGAAGCCCATCCATCGGCTTGACCCGAAAGCATAGTCCAGAAGTTGTCAACCCGCATGAAAGCTTGCCTGTTTTGGCTAGCAACTAAGCCCGCCCATATTGCTATAGTCAAGCCAACTGGATTTTGGTACTTTATACCATTTTATATTTTTTAAAAACTCAACTCTCCCATCAGTGATCGGTCCAGCTCGCCTGTATAGTACTCTATACTGTTTAAATTTTTTTTAACATATTATTTTTTTTTCTAAAAAAAGGGAGGAGTTGAAATATTTTTTAGAAAGAAATAAATGGTAAAAAAAATTCTAAAAATTTGCAGGCCGAGCCTAGCCAAGCTCGGCTCTGCCAGCCCGTTCTCTCACGGGTCGACGGGCAATAACGAGCTAGACTATTCTAGCTCGGCTCTGGCCGAGCCACTAGTGCGCGAGTTGGCGAACACAATAGCCAGCTCGGTTTGGCCCGATAGGTTTTGCCCGCCCGATGATCACATTTATGTGATACTCAACAGATTAAAAGGAAAAATGTTGTCCATTTTACTGAACCCAAGTTCATAACATTATATGGTTAAACAAAGATTGATAATAGATTTAAGGACCACATAAGATAAATATTCTTTAATTTAAGAAGAAAAATCATGTGTAATTTCAAAATTTTAGACAAAGTTTCAACCAATTAATACTCTTGCAGTGCATGAGTCAGATTTAGATCAAGTTTTTAAAATCTGGCCACTTGGGCCTGTCTAGTAGACCCATTGGGCCCCATGAAAATAAAATGCAAAGATAATTACCTCAACTATCATAGTTTTTTTTACATATATTTCATATAGGTTTTTTAACTAAGAAAAGAAAATAATAACTATGTTGACTCTCTGAACTAAACTTTTTTAAGTGATGGAATCTTTGCCGTAAAAATGAAAAAAATTTAGGAAGTGTACGTAGAAAATAGTGATAATTTTAAGAGGGTAAGTATAATTAACCCAACGAAACACTTAACCCACTTTGTAGTTATGACATATCTGTAGCTGTATAACAACCCCTAGTTGAAAATTTAATTTATTTTGTGAAGAATTTTACACTTCTTTCATCCCAAATATTACTCATTTTTTAAAACTCGACTATAAAATCACTCTTAACGATATCTTTAGACAGAAAAAAAGAAGAAGAGAAAAAGCTTTGCTTTGCAGTTGATCTAAACTCCTCAGAATCACAACATGATCCTTTTTATTTGGTAGGATTATTCTACTACATTCTCTCCACTTCTAACTATGCTTTCTAATTTCTTATCTAAACTCCCCAGAATCACAACATCAGCAAGAGCAACAGCAAAGAAATCCAGTAGACACACAAATGCAACTAATTAACTACACAAACAAACTCCTATGCAGTCTAAATAGTCTATTCTGAAACACACACAACTAAAATAAAAAATAAAAAAAAAGAAAAGAAAAGAAAAGAAAATCTCTCAGGTTGGTTTCATATTCTGAAACATTGAATGCCACTTACTATCATCAGCCTCACTCCCCCAGTATTCTTCCTCATCGTCTCCCTCGCCAATCTGATAGCAATTGCGAACCATCGGGCTCGCGCTCTGCGACATAGAAGACATAGCAACCTTCACACCTCCATCAGTTATCATCAGCCTCCCTTGCTGCAGCAGCATCAGCTTCTTGCTCCTCTTCAGCATGCCTCCTCCTCCTCCTCCTCTCCTCCAATCACCACCATAAGAAGCTCTTGGCATGACTATGATTGCTGATCTCTTGTGATGAACAAACTTGTGGATGTAGGTTGAGAGGCACTTCTTGGTCCTCCTCATTGCAGTGACAAGCTTGCCCATGGAATCAGATGGCACCCTCCTCTCCTTCTTGGCTAGCTTGAGGATTTCCAGCCTGTGCTTAGCTATGGAGATGCCCATGCTCTTGAGGAACTCATGGTCAAAGTGAACTATGTCCTCCTCTTCTAGCTCATTCTGTGTGAACATGAAGGAGTACTCATAGACAAGGGAGGGTTCAAGGGTGGATTTGGAGAGCCAGGAGTACCAATCCATATCTTGTTGTGAACTTGGTTGATATTAACTTTTGGTAGTGTGGGATGATATATTATATATATATATATAGGATAGTGAGAGTCTTGATGAATGTGGTGGGGCCTTTAGATCTAACTACTGTGATTGATTTGTTTGGTTGTTTTTGAAAATAGTGGGAGATTAGAGTGTGAGGCCAGAGAGGATAGGTTGGAGTGTGATCATATATGCTAGCCTTTGCCTTCATGGAACTATAGATGAAGTGATGGAATTGGAATATTTTCATATGGAGTTCTTTGTCTTGGAATGTAGTGATAGCATATAAAATATAAAAAATATTATTCTTTAAAAGTTTAGATTTTTAGTAAGAGTAATTAACAAACAGAATTGCTTCCATTTGGCTGAGAAACAATTCATTTCTTTGTAATAGCTATGAAAGAATTGTTTAATAAACTTTTTTATAAATGGGATGAACAATCTGAATATAAATTAAAAGATAACTTAAGTTTTAATCTCATCAGACTTATGCTATCAATTAAAAGATAAAAGGAACTTCCATCCATTTAACTAAGTGAACATCTTGGGGCCTATTAAAAATGTCTGATTATATAAAACACAAGATCTCAGTCCCCTATGGAATTAACAAATTGGTTCAGAAATTGCCAACCCTTTAGCAGAATCAAAATAACTTTGTCAGGCATTAGTACTCTCACTGATTTTATTGCATTATTGCTCTAGATCCAAGATAATAGAGTAAACCTTTTACATATTTAAATGTTATCTCTTTTTCTAGCTTCCATAGATATAAAAGAAGGAAGAAAAGGCTAAGTTCCTTTGAGCAAAATGGACCTTCTTACAACTTCTCGTGACAGATTTTGGTCTCATTCTTCCTCATTCTAAGGATCAAAATTGCAAGCAAAGGGACCACTCTACATCAATTCACAGATTGAGGTTTATATATATATATATACATATTAAATTCATAATAAACTTGTTATAATTCTTTCACACTATCTACTGCAACTATTGCTTTCTAACTTCCATTTGATGTACTTGGAATATATTTTATTTTTTGTCTTCAATCTATCTATACAACTTACAGCATACCATGTGCTTGTTTGTCCCTTCCACACTACCACAAGAATGTGATCCCTTCCACTATGCTATCAGTTAATGAAGAATTATTATAAGACATTTTGAAGATAAATGAGATGAAGTAGATATAACATTTTGTAGAAAGATCATGATTTGAAGAGATTGATGTTCATAATTTTATTTAGGGATAAAAATATCTCGCCCTCGGACCGACGGTGTTAAAGAAAAACATTAAATAACTATTTTACAGTTAATTATTCTTTTTTTTCTTTCTTTTAAAATAAGGGTAAAATGATTCCTAGAGAGATTAATATTGATTACTTGACACTCACATGTAATCTGAGTATTTTTTATTAGAAAATAATGCAGATTAGATCGAATTAAAGCATTATTAAGATAATGAAAAAAATTACAAAATATTAAAATTTTTACCCTTATAGATTTTTCTTGTAGATTTTTCTTTGCATTCCTCCTTTCAGCTTATTTGTGGATTAGATATTGTTTGTCCATTATAAATATTTTTAGAGAAAATTACACTTTAAATCCCTATGATTTGGCTTAATTATAAGTAATCACCATATATTCTCAATTTAAGTACTTAATGCTAGTGGTTTAAATCAAAGTGCAATTGTTAGTAACGAAGATATGAAATAATATTTTTCAACCTTATATATCAACTCACGAAAGTAGTATTTTGGTCATTTTAATATATTCATTTGGCGAAAAATGTTGACACCAATGATTAGTATCCATTAAATTTTAGATTAGATGGACAAAATAAGAGTTGCCCTTTGAATTGAGGCTAAGTGCTTTAATTAAAAATACAAAGTACTACTTGCAATTAGGCCAAACTATATATAAAAATAAAGTGCAATTTGCCCATATTTATTTGTATTATCCAGCAACCAAACAGAGATTAATTATATATATTTTATATAGTTGGATTCTTTCCATTAGTGAGTGGAGACAAATTGTGACATATATGCCACAAGACTACTAAGAGAGCCAAAGAGTCCAAGACTCATGTGATATAAAGCAGAGTGAGAAATTCCACCCTTGAGAGGAAAAGACAAGTGCTACTAGAGAGATGAATTATTATGACAAAAACTCAGGAGATAGACTTTTTTATTTGAGCTACAATCA
This sequence comes from Typha latifolia, assembly GCF_019914945.1. NCBI lineage: Eukaryota > Viridiplantae > Streptophyta > Magnoliopsida > Poales > Typhaceae > Typha > Typha latifolia. The sequence goes on from NC_133093.1 coordinate 2,202,644, forward strand.
CGGCACAAAAAATGGAAATGGAAATGGAAATGGAAATGGAAATGGAAGGGAAGCATGATCATGCAATTGGTTTACAAGTAGGACAATCAAATATGTTAATTTCTTCATCCTATTATGGCTTATGATAGGTATAACATGTTTCTTGGATTGTTGTTCTATCTCTTCTGTTTAGGAGTGCTAAAAAAATTCACGGGTCTAGAGCCGTTCATATCTAAACCGATAAAATTAGGCTGAAGTCGGACTCCGAAGTCTATTAGACCGGCTCAGGTCAAGTCTTGTTCATGCTTGACTCGCCCTGAGCCTGTAGCATTTGACCCGTCCATTGAGGCACGTAGATAATAACCCACCCATTGAAGCCTAGTCAGTTTGCCATAATTAGACCAATCTATATCAATTAGACTTAAATTTTTTAAATTCTTATTTTAATTTCTTAAAATTATTAATGAAAATAATCAATAAGAAAGCATGCAATAGTAAAAACATAAAATTTTAACTATTATATATAAGTTAGAAAAATGAAATTTTGATTCAAAAACTATTGGGTAAGATTAGGAAGGGACCCATTTATTTTTCTAAAAAATAACTATATGAGGGGATAATTATGCAAATTGGTTCCGAAAAAATTATTTTACTTCTAAGAGGATCCTAAATCAATTAACTCTTGGCCTATCCATCTACTCACAATTGGCATGCCCAACAACATAAGCATAAATTGAACTAGGTTAAAAAATTTGAACTCGGTCCAGCCTCGAACCCAGTTCGAAACTAGTCCAGGACTAGAGTGGGTTAGGCGTTGTCCAGACCCTATATTTTTGGATAGGAACTCGGTCAGTGCTCTACTCCTAATTATATATGAATGCTCGTAATTGTTGTTATTTATTTAAGACTTTATTTTATTTTTACTTAGTATGTTTTCATATAAGTGTAGAGCTTGTCTTTAGGGTTCGATCGCTTTCTTCCTTCTTCATTCTCTCTATTCGTGTATCAAATTGTAATTGATCATAAATAATAAAAAATTAATTTGGTGACATGTTTGATTTAATTTAATACAGTAAAGACCATTCAAGATTTAATTCAAGCTTGATTCATGCTAAATTCAAATTGACCTTGATTCAAGCTTGAATTAGGTTTTATTTGAAATTGAATTTAATCACTTCAAGCTTAATATTAGATTAGGTTTGAATTAATTTCAGTCCAAGCTTAATATTTAAGATTAGGCTCGATAACACCCCTAACCCCAACTTGGGTTATTTATCATAACAAAAAAATACAACGAAGTACAATCCCAGAGGTTACTGAAGTTTCCAAATGTTGTATAAACAAACAAGTAATCTCATAACTATCCAACAAATTATCAATGAAATATATTCTTATATATAAAAGCCACAATGTTGTCCATGAAAGAATTCATCATCCATAAATGAGAACATGGATGTATTTGTTCAAAGTTGTGCATTCCTTGTTCTTTCATGCACCATCATATCATCTAGTTTTATCACGTACAGATAATTATTCAATGGGTTTTTTATAATAGAGTTAATTATGACATTTATTCAATCAGTAATCTTCTTTTACTGATTATAATTCAAGATTAATATCCACTAAAGAATAATTTAAATCACAATGATCTCAATCTGAAACAAAAGAAGATAAAGATGAATCCAGTGCAAACTTTCACCTTAATACCTTTTCTTTTGTGATGTTGTAATGTTCCAAAATACTAAGAGTAGAACTGTATAAATATCCTTTTAAAAATTGTATCGAATTTCCTCAGGTTGTTTGAATACTGATAACAATTACCTGCTTACCTTGGTCTATTTGAAATTAAAATGGGGGGCACCAAACCAAATAAAGTACAAAAATTAACAACATTATAACTCATTATCACAAGGAATTGCACTAATTATAACGTATATGTAGTTACCATCCTCGTAAGAGAATCTAATATTTCCTTCGTTGAAATAAATATTATATGCATACAACCTTGCATTCTACCATATAAAGGCCTTAGAGTTTGTAGTGTTAAGAAAATTTTATCACATCAATTTGGTTTCTTCCAATGTCTCATGTGCTTCTAATACTTAGATACAGACAATATACCTTTTTTTTAAAAAAGAAAATAACTCACCAAGCAAAATTATAACATCTATTTGTAAATAAATGTATGCAGTCCTTGGAGTGAGATGTTTGGCATAGAAAGAATATTTATGGTCTCTTATACAATACCTTTGACATGCATCAATCACCAAAGCATGAAGTGCATCACTCATAAAGTATGACTTAGCACAAATCATGCCAAAGGTTTCAATCTGATTCATAGCCAACTAATGTTTGCCAACTTCTGACTTCAAAAATACCAAGAAAGAACTGGCAACTCCATTCATGAGTATGTTCTTTTAGCCAAGGGCATCATCAACCAACATAAGATTGACAGACCAGAGCTCATGAAAAGCAAATTAAGTTGACAACTACAACCACCTACTTATAGAAGAGGGCCAGTTTTGAAGATACTTACAACTAGCTGTTTCAGCCTGCTGTATTACCGTCAAATTTTATTATTCTCACTTGTAAAACAGGACATCTATAACTTTTTCTGAACATAGATATCAGCTAATGATGCATTTGGTAATTCATTCTATCCTATGAGAATTTATGAGAGGAGAAGATTCACATGATATAAATAAAATCTTTGAAACAAACCTATACTTCTTCCAAGAAAGCAGAGTATTTTTCTTCTCTACATGTATGCTTATGAAATATGATCCATCCCTTCATAGAGAAAGAGGGTGCAGTATCTCAAAGGCAACTAGGTTGAGATGATCTGTTCAAAGATTAGATTACAGGTCAAACAATTGAATAAAAACTGAGATACCTTCTCAAAGAAAAACCAAGATAGAAGTTATCTGCTAACATTTAAATAAACAGATAATGAGGTTCAGAATATGTATCAGAAACCTGTTCTGTGCTTAATGTAATGGTCATATAACATTAGGAGCACCATTATTCAACCACTGAACCTACTGATCATCCGAACATTTTTCTCGATTAAAAATCATGACAAGAAAATCTTGTGATATGAACAATGAAAATAGCCCATTATTCAATTCTTGCTATAATAGCTTTAAATCTCTACTGTAACAGCCCATCTCATTAGAAAATGAATACCTGCTGAATGGTAGAACTGAAAGTTAACAATTGTTGTTTTGAAGATTTTTCGTATAGAGTATAAACCCCTCTAATGTTTTTGTTTCTCTCTGAGTATACCATTCTAAATTTGACATTTGCATGCAATGTTCTAAAAAGGACGGCCACAGTATGCCAGTGGTCAAGGGACTACCTAGTGCATATGCAAAATGGAGCCAAATGTATTTTGTATATGAATCAATATTTGATAATACTTGATTGATACATATAAGGAATGCAAGGGGGGAAATCTATATTGAACCATATATAAAGAGGCAGTTCTTACAATTTCGCTACTGAAAACTAGTTATCAGAAATCAGACAAGAAGATAATCGCTTTGGAGCCAACAAACTTACTGTCAAGTTGAAGAATTTTTGGCTACTTGCTGATTCTATAATCAACTGCAAAGCAGTGATATCAATAAAATATTGCACAATATTCTTAATCTTACTTTGGTAAATTGGATAGCTTGACATCTTTATCGCGCACTAATAAATGACTAACAATACAGGAAATCCTTCACTCTTTCAAGTAAAAATAATAAGTTCAGAAAAAGCAAAGGAATACAGAGAGAAGGATAGGTTAGTTGGGATAGGAAGTAAATTCCTACAACATCCATTTCATAACCAAAAATCCGACAGCACTGCAGTAAACTTTTAGCCATTTAAGCAACTTGTTCCTGACAAGCAGAGATAACTGACAATTTATAATTTTCAATTTTGAAGCATACTGGCATCCTTGTTTGAGGCTAACTACAAAACTCATAGTGCAACAAACACCAGAAAATATTATTAAGTAGCCAAGAGTTAAGAAATATTAACGAAAGACTCACATGAGATCTGCTTCATAATTGAAAACCCATCTATAATTGCAACAGTGGGATGCAATAGATAATCTCCTAAATTTGGAACTTAATATAGCAGGGAAATTGATGTCTTGAAATCATGATTAGTTTTCATTCCTAATGAGGCTTCAATCTGTCTAAAACTTTGACACACCTCATGTATTATGACATAATTTGCTAAAAGTTATACTATTGAGCACTAGGTTTGTGAACTTGAACAAACTTTTAATGAATGAGAAGGAGAAGACTGCATGAGGACATGTTTCAATTAACAAGGATGCCATTCAGTATTGTAGTAAGGCTTGTCATATTGCATCATAATGTATAGTTTGAGGCATGGAAACAACCCTTAATCAAATGTATTGCCTACTTCTTGCCTCCCAAACACTGCATCGGTGAGTGCATTGTGCATGTAGATGTTTGATGTTTCAAATATTTTCAGCATATCTCATTTATAAATGACTCATATTTATGGCATTAAAAATATGCCAAAGAAAATATATGACCTTTGTCAAAACAAAGAAATATGTTGCAACAAAAAACCATGTCAACAAGTTAAATTTTTTCCCATAATATCACTGTTCTTGCATAACTACTCAGAAGAACTGAAACATGCCATTTAAGTAGAAGACAATCTCTGGGAGTATGTTAACATGTTTCCAAACAAGAAAAGTAATAAATTGCTGAAGAAAATATGGTATATGGGATTCTTTTGAGTAACAAGACACCATCAAACATTCATCAATTTTATTAAAAGAATTACAAAATCATCTGTATCAATGGTGTAACCAGGTTGATGGAACAAATCTAATGCTTACTATAGTAGGTACCCTTCTGGCTTTCTAAGATACCATTAGTTTGTAACATGATCAAGTCTCCTTGCAACTTCAATTAATATATCATTTGTTCATGGATGTTCTTTGAGTAGTGAATGCTCACCCAGGAGTATCAAAGGAAATGTTAAATCTGTATAAATTCCTTAACAACAATCACCTAGATCTGGTATCCCTTTCATGACAGATGAATGATGACAAAGAATTTAAAAGTAATACTTTTCTTGACAAGAAACAATCAAAACTTGCTTCAAGAAGCTTTCCAACACTGCTAGAGAAATAGAGGTCATTCAGATTTACTTTTCAGGCTGTATATGTTCCCAATTACTCCTATAATGCTTACTATCATTGCCAATAGAAGCATTGCATACGATAAAATCTTTTCTCCTAGTCTCAAGTTCTTTCCTTGCTTATCTAATCTCAAAGCAACAAGAGATGGGAATATAAATCCCAATGCGAGCCCAGAAGTTGCGCCTGTAAATTTGAAAGCAACCCAGATATTGGGAATCATAGTAGAACCAAGATAAATAACCCCCAAAAGGACAGCTGTTAGTGTTAACATCCTCTTCCTAGTCTGGGAAGCTGATCCGGAGAAAATCAATGAATCTACTGCTTGTCTTAGAGAAAAATGAATGACAGGGAAAACAAGAACCAGATGAAGAATATAACCAATCCTCATTATATAGTTCAAAATTGAACTAAACCGGATCCCAAGGTCCTTGTCAAAATTGGTAAGCACATCTGACTCTGTGTCATCTCCAAACAATAGGTAGCCTGATATAGCAGTTGAAGCATAGACGCTGACACACAAAATTGTTGTAATCCTCCCAACTTTATACATCTTCTGAGGTGTCCTATCCTTGAGCTCGTTGTAGATTGGCTGAATATTGAAATGACAAACATATGCATTGGTCATGATCGGAATGACTACGAGCAAATCCAATATTGCAGCTTTCGATCCAAAATCAGGGCCCAACCGTGGAGTCTGGATGCGACCCTCCACAAGCTTAATAAATGCAATAGCACAGGATACGACAACAAACACAACAGCAAGGGCCACAGATGCAGCAGAAGTCAAGCTCAATGAGTCAATCTTCTCAAGAGCACATAAAGGGGCTAAAAAGATGACAAGAACCACTAAAATTACCAACTTCCGCTCATCCCAGATCCCATATCCAAATAACTGATCAAGAACGCCGACGTGTTTGGAGGATCCTGACATCACATCCCCGATGATAATCAGATAGACAACTAGAATTCCCGCATTGTTGACAATGATGCAGATCTCAGAGACAATCCTAAAGGGCCAACCGAGAGCGGATTGAACAACATCCCCATAAGAAGAGGACTTGCAAAGGGCGGAGAACCGGACCAAGAGCTCAATGCTAATTTCCGACAAAACCCCCATCAAAATTATCGAAACGAAGCCCACGACGAGGCCAAGGACCTTCATTGTGGCCGGAAGCGCCATGATCCCTGCACCAATGATTGAGGTAGCAAGGTTGAAGACGGCGCCAGGGACGCCGGACCCTTCCCCGGCCCCTTCTGCACCATTGCGGTCAAGAATGAGAGGAAGGTTGTCGTCGGATTCATCACCATCCTCTTCAAGGAAGACATCTTTCTTGGAGATCTTCTCCGGGTCATGGCCGTTGGGTGCATTGATCTTGTGGGGTTGGAGTTCTATGGATGAATTTAAGGGGAGGGCAGAGTAATTGCTCTCCATGTTGACAAACAATGGGGAGATTGCACGTGGGTTTTTCTGATTGTTTTGCGAATTTAGACGAGATGGAAGGAAGATAACATTACTAAAAAAAGGGATTTTGATTTCAAGATTTGGATGGGACTAACATTAGAAAACACAAAAAGTACCTGGTTTTCGAGTTGGGGAAGAGAGATCTGAAGTCTCCTCTTCCCCTTTGAACAACTCTTCTTTGGATCTACAACTACAAGAGAAGAGAAGAGAGAAGAGAGAAGAGAGAAGAAAGAAGAGAGAAGAGAAGAGCGAAGAGAGAGGAGGGAGGAGACCTCGGAAATACTATTTTGTATAGTTTTTTTGACTTCAAACCCTTGTGCCGTACGCGACCTGCCACATGGGACGCGATAAATATCGTGTATCTGATTGGATTTATCCACTCTCTGACGGAGTTTTCGACCAAGCCGGTCGTGTTCCAAACCTTTTTATCAAAATTAATTATTCATCAAAGTTATATTATAAAATAGAATTTAATGTTTTATGTATATAAATTTTTTTAATTTAATTTTTCAACAGTTTGACGATAAAAATATTAAACTGATTAATATTTTTAAAAGTGCTGATCAGTTTAGCGTGTACTACAGTAAATTAGACCTCATTTTATAATAAATTTAAGTAAAAAACTACTATATATATATATGCTATTATTTTGGATCCCAAATGAGTAGCATTTGGGAGTTGGACGCATGAATCTAATAATTTTATTGACATAAAATAAAATTATTTTATGTGATCAGAGAAAAGTAATGCGATCAACGACTAAGACATGGATTCAACAATGCCGTCACAGAAAATTAGTTTTCTTTTTTTTTTTTTTTTTAAATTCCTCAAATAAATGGCTGTCAGATATTCCTTAAACTGAGTTTTTGACCGAACTAACTCTCTCCCAAGTTTACAGAATAAATTGCTGATAACAGTGTTTAAGTCCTTAATTATATACTACACAAGTAGAATGGTATTGTCTTCGTAAAAATAAAAAATTTACTAAGTTTTTAGTGTCAGATATAAATCCTGCATGTTTATTTTTAATAGGAAAATGCTGATTTCTTTACCATTTTATGGGTGGCTATAGAAAAATAAACTAATTTTGGTATTAAGTTTACGGTTAGACCTGGTAAACAAAGTTTGGAAAAGATCTAATTGCAGCAAATTCCTGCAACCCTAGTTGTAGACAATCTCCAGAAGAATTTAAGCACAGTATGTTACTATAACTGCATTAGCCTATAGACCAACCAACTCTAACCCTAGATAATATTGTGGATAAATTGTTTGGTGGTTTGGTTGGTGGCTTGGCTCGATTTGATTGATGGCTCAGTAGTGCGGTTAGTTTGGAGGAATAGCTTGACAATGCAACGGCTTGGAGCAAGTCTCGGCGAAAAGCTCGATGAGGTCTAAATGTCTCTGTATCTAGGGAGAGTTAGCTCTTTATCTAGCCCATATCTAGCTTTCTCAATTTGGTTAATAATTTGACAGTACAGTTAGCTTAGAGGAATGGCTCGACAGCGCAATAATTTGAAGCAAGTCGCGGTGGCCTTCGGTTCGAAGTAATTGTTCAAAATATTTAGGAAAGGTTGGCTCTTTGTCCAACACATATCTAACCTTTGAGCTCATGAATGATCAAAAAAAAAATGCTGAATACCATACAACAACTCTCTGTTATCTACTTATCATCTGCTGTTCTTCACTGGAATACGAAGTTTGAGGGGTAAAAAAAGGAAAAAGAGTACGAGAATATGAAGGTCTTGTGAATGATTGTCTGATTAAGTCGGGCTTCGTTTAGAAAAAGCCAATTTGCTGACCAATGAGAATAATATTAGTGTTCAGTAAGCTTAAACAGTTCCTTTCATCCTATTGGCAATAAATAACACAATCCACAAGAGGAAGAACTACTTTTGTGATTCAATATATCTGAGTCCCACCTGTAAGATGTTCATATTAGGGAGCCCTTTGATACAAAAAAAGATCTTCAAGAATTTATGGCTCATTGTGTTCCGGATCGCAGGCTTTGTAACTACATCTCATCAATTGTTCAACAACAGAAGTAAAAGTCAAGTAGCATAATTCTCAGATTCCTCAGTAACTAGTGTAATCTGGGTTTCTTTAGGGCCAACTTCTACCGAGCCTTTGGGCATCTCATTGCAGTGAATGTGCCAAGTTCGCCTTTCCAGTTGAAACATCCTGAAATGGCGAGCACATAATCAGAGCAATGAATAAAGAAATGAATTAATTTAGTATCAACAGAAGGAGACTAGGAATGATAGTTTAAGACCCACGGGTTATTGCAAAGCATTGGACTTTGAATAGTGACGACATATTTGCATGAGGAAATCTCTTTGATTGAGCTGATAATCACATTGTGATCTGAGCAGAAAAACCTAACCTGGAGGAAAGAGAAAATTTGTATGAAAACAAATCCCAAGGAACTATGCAAACAGCGTTACCCCATTGAAAATTATTGTACCTCTGTTTCCCTAGGTTGATTTGTAAGGTCACAAACGGTTCCATTTGTATATTGATGTGCGTGATACCTGGCAAAAAGAAATAACACTGAATTTCTTTTCCATCCTCTACATAATTGTTCTTAACCAATTGACATTTGACAAAGATATATTAGTCTTCTAACATCAAAGATGCCTGCAAAAAGATCTCTCTACCTTTGAGAGGCAACACTGGAACGAGGATCTTTAAGTATAGAAAGATCAGAATGTTTCTGGTTGTAAGAAGTTGTTGCCTCAGGGTCGAATACGCCCAAAACAAATTCTTGAACAGCCTGTGACAGAAAGAACGCAGTCTCAAGCTTTAGAGGAACAAAGAGCACAATATAACAACGAAACAACAGCCGCAAGCCACCTTATCATCTTCCAAATGTACTTGTCGCACTTTTCCATGGTAACAGAATTCATAAGACCACCAACCTTCATGCTGTAAAAAAGTCCATAAGGAAGTAAAAAAAATGAAAGAACTTGTACTCTATCACTTATTGTCAAAAGTAAAACTATTTACAATGACACTTACTCTATACAAGCATTGATCCTTTAGAATATCAAGTAACTCATCTGGTGTCTTCACCTTGACCCTTCGGTCACTTTCTACAATAATACTGCTTGAATTCTGTGGGACAATTGGCTTTACTGGTTTACTTTCCTCAACTATAGGCAAGAAACACAAATAATTTTGGCCCTCTTTATTGGTCATGGCCACTGACTCCTGGCCATCATTCTCCTGCAAAATTATCCCATCCCTATCTCGTTATGCTAGCAAATTTAAAAAATTTAACTGTCATATTTTACTGAAACTAACACATTTTATCCAAAAAAAGAACATGTTAACATTGTTCAGCCTTGCACTAACATAAAATGTTAATATATCTAAAAAAAGAAGAGGGAAAGTATTGAGAAATAGCAGCCAGAAAGGTAAACTGGTGCAGAATTGCAAAATACTCAAGACCAGGGGCAGAAGAAAATTTCTTTTCACCAAAGAAAAAGAGAAGCATACCATAAGTTGCTTACCGTTGTTAAAAGTCAATGCAGAGGTAGATATCAACTAATAGTTTTTAACTTTTTATAATAAATATAAAAGCTTACAAACTATTAAAATATTCATAGATGGCAAATTGAAGAGGAAAGTAGGTATATCACTATTATAAGATATACTATACGAGCATCCTAATAAATTCACAAAGAGTTTATTGTACATGAAACCTCCTGCTAGTTGTGCTATATTTCCACTTTCCCATATGTCATCATGCTTTAATTCTCAAGGACGGCTACTGGCTATCTTAAAACATAATTTAATCATATAATAGTATTCACAAAATTCACAATAATATATACCATAACCATCTTATTTTACAGATATAATAGACCCAATTAATGTTAATCTCTTAAAGTCTACACATTAAAGTCTGTTTGAATGCAAGGATAATTTCAAAGGAAAAGAACAGAAGAAAAAAATTTAAGCTTCTTTATTTAAATAATTTTCATGTTCTTTTCTCTTCTCCCCAGATGAAGAAAAGGTGCGTGCAGTTAACCTCCTTAAAACTCAGTGAGATTACTTCATAGGATGTATTCGTTTGTGACGTGAAGGAGGTCCATTCACATAATTCCACCAAATCTCATGTTTTTTGGTAAAGTAGGAAAAGAAAGAACTTTCTCAATTGGCTGCCTGCCTACAAAGCTGCCAGATATGCATGAAAATGCAAGCAACAATATCAGCATGTAGTGTATCTTACTGTCGGAATTCGTCAGTCATCAACTACATTTATTTCATAGTTTTGGATCAAAAAGGTCCAGCGTAAAAGCCCCATATAAAGGCATCTCATGCAGTGTCAAGCTGGCCTGTTCTAACACGACATAATAATGCATTGACTAAGAACTTTAGATACATACATGAAGGTATATGTATGATGTATATGTATGTATGATAAATGTGTTTATATGAGTTGGACTGCATACTTTTGTTTCCTTGCAATTGATCGTAGAAGTTCATATGTTAACAATAAACCATTTAGATTAAAGATCAAAACCATCTACTGTAGCCTAAAATAGTTTTAAAACTAGAAACAAAATAATATTTTATTTGCAGGTTGTCTGCTCATGAATAAATGAATAAATGGTGGATTTGATAGTCCAACAAAATGTATATATGTACCTTTGAGTATTATTGATAAATAATATGGGTTACTTTAAAGTGGAAAACCAATCACAAGTTTTCAGTGATATCACTCTATAGGCCATGCATTTTCTCAACAACTTGATTCAGTAGCAAGCGGCCTTCATTGTATGATTTTTTGTTTCTAAACAGATTTACTGAAATTTAAACAAATTTGTCAGAGTGATTTAACAATTTAGGTGATAAGATGATAACAGAGTAACGACTCCATCTCTAAATATTCTTAAGTACAAGCATATAAAGGAAAGAAGAAAAGCAAGATCAGTAAATGTTTATACTCACAGGATGAAAAGGCGAATCTGCCGAGTGAAATACAACATTGTATTTCGGCTCACGAGAACTTCGCCCAAATGTCGCACCTGCAAATCAAAACCACAGAAGAAAATCCAATAATTGTCAAAAGGGCGTTGTAATAAGACATCACTGTGATTTATAACTAACATGATATATAATCAGATTCCTTCTCCAAGATGCATATGATAGAATAAATCAAGTCATTTTCTTGAGAATAAGGATGAGTAACTGATGATCATCGCACATGACATGGATATTTACTTCTCCAAAATATTTCATCTTATGGAAGAAGAAATACAGGTCAACTATGTTTTAAATCCTCCTAAGAAGTACAGGATGACTACATTTTAAATGCCTCCAAGAAGAAAAGTTGACTACATTTTAAATTGCCTCCTAGATACTTCAGGGAAACTCAGCTAATAATATCCAAGACGGATAAAACTACACACTTCCATTTTCAATTTTTATTGCATTGTGCTAAAACTTTTGAGCGTGCAGGAGTTTAGAACTACTTTTGATCATAAATGAATTCAGTAAAATCATGGTTGACTTTGAACTTTTGATAGCTTTGGAAGGTATGACTATGAAGCATTGCCATTGATGCAACTAACAAGGTAGGAATACAACACAATACAGATCTACCAGTATAGTGTTTTTTGTTTTGATTAACAAGGATAAAATATTCTAAGGATACAGTTATATATACTTATACATATACATATAAACAACATATAATTATATATGCTTGCATTTGCTTAATAGAGACATTGCTGTTCTAACATGTAATTGAGAAGATTTAAGTTCATTCAATTTATTCATAAACAGAAAATAAACAGCATAATACTTTTTGGGAAAAATGATGAAGAAAAGTTGCTTGCAACTGTAAAGATCATAACAAAAACAACAACAGAAATAACAACAACTCATATCAGAATATCTGGGATTGCTTATCTGGATCTTTTTCTTTCATTTCACTATATTTAAGGTATCTTCTTAATTTAAAATAAGTGCCATCACGTCTACACGTGCCAAAAGAACAACGGATTACCCACTATCCGGAACAAACCCTAAAAGCTTAAACGAACAACGAGCATCAAAATTTGAGACATATGGCTTCTTCAATTTGCGGGACGTAAATTACAATCTGAAGCATAACTAATCAAAAACCATTTTTATGTCCAATCTGATGAATCAATTAAGATGTGGGTCCATTTCAACATCCAATATTTGAAATCAAAAGTTTCAAGCTACCATTAGATAAAGCATCCAACACGGGAACAAAAAAGACCTCCAATTCTGTCAAATTCCAGAAAATTCGAGGGAGGGGGAGAGGAGATTCTTAGAAGAAATGAGAAGAGGAATTACCGGAAGAAGATGTGAATATCTGATCAGCTGCGACGGCGGTGAGGAATAGGTTATCGGGCAAAAGGAGGATAAAGAAGAGCAATCCGAAGAATCTCTCGGATAACATCGGAGAGGGAAGAGAAGAGATGACTCCCAACTTTGGCTTCGGCAAGAACGGAGATGGAGAAGGCGGTCTCCGGATCGTTTCCAAGAGGCGAATGTTTATTGAGAAACTTACAAAGAAGACCCTACAATTTTCGCTATATTTCAAATTAACCCCTCTCTATTCATTATTCACGGATAGAACCACCACGACCGTTTGATGCATAAATATAATTTAACCTAATGACTGTTAGCCTAACTTAAATATAGAACTAAATTAAACATACAAAACTAACCTAAATAGGATATCCACTAGCATATATAAAAACTCTTATACGATATATGAAGATAATGAATGTGTTGTATCGCCATTTCGGTGGATCAATCTTTCCCAACCTACTTTAAGTTTTCTTAGGTTTCTATTCATCTCCTTAGTAATGGATTCTATGTCTTATGTCAACAACTGCGGTCATTCCCCCTCTTTAATATAATGGGGGTACATGGCGATAGAGACAATAATTAATCTTAGGAAATGATAGGAGAGAGAATGCTTTCGTTAGTGAGTTATTTGTCGGAGTTTTATGGGAGGTTGCTGCCTATATGGCCCTCTCAGGCATGAGAGAATGTGGTTTGCGTTGAAAACTTGAACAAACTATTTGTTCTTTTCCCTTCGTATCTTCCACCAAATAACTAACGAGCAATATGTCTAAGCTTGAGTTTTGGTTGTACATCTTGAATTCTTTAAGCTTGAATGCTTCCTAAAGTTGGCCATTCCTTAATGTTCAGCCAAAGAGATAAATTGTTGTAGATTTCTTAGAAAAATCTTGACTTTGATAAGTATCATGAGATCCAATTTTTACCATCGTTCAACCTGTGGAATAGGAATAAGCTTATTTTAGAATAAGTCTTCTTATTCTAGTCTAGTAACTGAATTAACAACTTACCGTATTCTACTATACTAATTCAATATTCTCTCTTATTTTATTGTATACAAATTCTAAAACTAATTTATTAATAACTTATAATTATCATTTTATCTTTGAGATTACAACACTTATGTACTGGTTATATCAGTTACAGTTGTATATATACTGGCCATATTAGCTACAGTTGCATATATACCGGTCATATCAACTACAATTGCAATTCTCTCTCTCTCTCTCTCTCTCCAAATGTGATCATGGCTTCCTTCACCAAGCCCTGCGCTGAACTCTCTCATCCTCTGCACACATTTCCTTCAATGAAGCACTACGAGTACACTTCGTACACTCTCTTTGCAAGAGTACACCTCTTCATCTCTTTGATTAAGCTACAGGAGGCAACTAAGTTAATCCTTTCCAACCAACAAATAACTAGCCGGGAGCAAAGCACTAGAGGTCGACAGTCTCACCTTTTGTACTATCCACCAATATCCATATGTTCCAATAGTAGATTTGTTACCGTGACCTCTCACCAGCACAAGTACGAGATTATTGAATGCGGGTAATATGTAACAAAAATCCACAACTTGGTTAAAACCCAATAGATTGCAAGGTTATAACCCTGCATGGCAAGCAGAACTTGGCACCTTCCCACGTGACCTTATTTCACACAACACAATGACCTTATTTCACACAATACATGATTTACAAATATTGTTTCCTACCGACAATGCGAGAAAATAAGGAAATGCAGGAAGTATGCATAAGTATAGTACATAGAGTTCATTAAGCCCGCAGTTGTAATAAAAAATAATATCATTTAAAAAAAAACTAATTAGTACTACTATTTAACGTATACTCAAGAGTATTTTCATTATTTGATCTAAATCATCAATAATTGCCAATAAAAATTTATTATTAATCAATAATTTAATATTAATTTTATGTCATATCAAATATAATTACTACATTATACTAGTATTGAACTAAACTTTAGAATAACTTACACTAGTATTAATTTTTTTTCTCGTATTAAAAATTAGAATACTAACACAAGAATAGAGCTTATTCCACAGGTGAACGTAGCCTAAAAGTTTGAACAAAATATGATGAGTAATTAAATCGAAGGAGACAAAACAATTCTAACGATTCATGTTCATTAGGATGAGAAAAATCCATCCAAGATTTTTTCTTGTGAAAATATCTAATATCTTTTTTCAGTTTGGATGAAAATTTTAATACTTTCACATTAATTGAGACAACAAAAATGAAAAAGTGATACAAATAAAAATTTAAAAAATAATTTGATTTTAAACATAGCCATAGTTTGTTTGGTTCTAGGCATAACCACAGGTTGATGCTGTTCTCATGAGTCCTGTTCACCGGGGCAAGCACAAAAAGAAAAACATTCAATGGGTTTATTCAGCCTGGGACTCCAATGCAACCAAGAGAATGCAAAAGAACAACTTGAACTCATAAGAAATTTAGACTCAGCGCTGTATCAAATTCTGCATGCAAGAATGACCATTAGCTTTGATTCTGGCCTAATGGCCCTAAAGAAGATTGGAAACATGGCAGTCTTATAGGCTACAAATAGTTGCATCACCATGGGCTTGAAAATTTTAGCACTACCAGGTACATGGTTTTGTTCTGAACGAAGATTTCATATGCATCAAGACACAGAATTTCACCGTAGAGGCATACAAAGAATCGAAGGAGAAACAATGGTGCCAGTTCTCCACTTAAATGAACAAGAAGCATCAGCACCAAGATCAGTCACACATACAAACAATTTTTGAAAAAAAGAGAGATCTTCAGGTCTTTTAGTCAATAAATTTGCAATCAAATGGTCCACCACAAATTGCAAAAGAAAGAGCATACATAGTAGTACTTGACGAGCATAACTATACATAATTATATATACTTGAACTGCTTTGAACTTTTTGTCTCAATGCACTAGCTTTAATCTTCAGAAAAGAGGACAAAATCATGCAAGCAGCAATTTTCCCTTATGCTTGCTGCTCACCTCTACTTGTTTATGTTAATTTAGTAAAATCCTAACTGGGGTACCGTCCCCACTAAAAAAAAACGGGTGGCAGCAACTAATCGCCGATGCTGCACAATATTTCATCACCAGCTACTCAACTTCACATTTTTAATGATGATTTCAAAGGACTGCAAAATAGCTCTCCCCATTGATGATCTTTTCCAAGTCACTTGGAGATTACTATCAAATTCACCTCAAAAACTTGAATAGCCTTCAACTTCACTGCACTCTACTCTTAGCTCATACCATCACATGCAAAAGTCTATTAAGAACTGTTGGCATTTCAATCGACCGTCAAAGCTTTCAGCAAATGTATTTAAGCCCAAATTCCTGCATGGCTTTTCAGGAGATAAAGAGAAGCCCTAGAACAAGAAGCAACAGTAGTACAACATGGAGTTAGTATTTCTGCATTGTCATTGGTTCAGCAAGATTCCCCTTTGTGAAAAGAACAGAAGAAATAAATTTTTAAATGCAATATCAGATCCTAGAACAACCACAACAGTAGTATGAAAAGGAGTTACCATTCCCGAGTTGACTTAATGGTTCAGCAAGATTCCACTTTATGAAAAGGAAATGAACACAAAAGAAATAATTTTTTAAATGAAATATTTAAGAGAGTTCCCTATGAGAAAAATCATCAATATCCACACATTATACAGATTAAACAACAAATCTGGAACTTCAATACGTAACTATTTCATAGACCAATACATAAACTATCTTCAAATTCACTTAAACGAGTAGGAATGTTCAAGTAAAAGACAACGATATTAAAAGGTAGCTTGTGTTGTCAATTCTACACTGAAAATCCTATAGCGAGTTTCAACCAATACTCCTGAAACTTTCATTAGCTCGGGATGTTAAAACCCTCAAGCTTCATAAAGAAACTCCAATTCATGTTATGGAAACTTAAGCTGATACAACCAAACCCATTAGTCCCACTATTGAGTTTATTATGTGTTCTTTTCTCCCTCAGCTGCCTTTGGAAAGGCTTTCAAGTGTTGCAATCATTCTTCATACTGCCTTGGGCTGATACATTTAAAGTAACTGTTAATATATAGAAGAAACAACTATCATATGTATTATAAACTTGTGCAGACGCACAGATCGAGTATTAAGAAGCTTCCCTTTATGTTCCTTACTACGTTTCTTATTCAATAAATAAATGGTATGCCTTGGTATGCCACCCTTTCCTTGGGCAGGCTAATTTTCAGCTAATTCTTTTCTGGGGGAACTATTTGTTGCTAAATCTTGTATTGTTGTGTTAAAAATATCTTATCTTCATTATCAAATAAATTATTAATAGGAAAGAGAAAAGAAAATTAATTAGCATCATTATCTTCATATCAAATAATTATCTTATAGAACTGATGTCTGCACAAGTCAAAGTCATCCATCAACTTCAGCTTCATGAAGTATAAAAAACATGATTTACATGTACACCTAATTAAAAGTATGCCAAAAAAGAAGGCTGTAGCCACCTGGTCTGTTTTCTGGAAGCTTTGCTTGAAGACAGTCTCTCCATTCCTAAAAGATTTTATGTAAACACTAAGCATGTTGTGTTTTAATAAACTGCTATAAGGGAATATAAAATGAAATGTGGAGAATACTTGCTGAATTTATCTTGTGTAAATTTAGGTGATCAGAGCCATCAACTAAATTTTTTCATGATAAACCAATGATTAAAGATGCTCACCTCTCATTCAGAATTCACCAACATTATTGCATAGATAATAATTATAGGTTATAATGTAGTCATATTTAATGGATCAACATGTTAGACAATTAAGATGCGACATGCAAAAATCTGTGTAGCCAAGATGAGGATCCAGAGATAATTAAGCAGTGCACTAGAGAAGATAAACTAGAAGAATGTTTTTACATAAGTTAGGGGTAGCAAATATAGAGGATAAGTTGTATGAAGATTAATTTAGATGGCTTGGATAAGTTCAAAATAGACCATATAATGCAGCAATGCAGAGAAACAATTTTATTGGGCTAGAAAATTTCTCGAGGGAAGACCAAAAAAAATGTCAAAAGAAAAGAAAAGGAAAGATGATCAAACTTGATTTAAGAAAGAATACTTATCAAGTAAATGGAGGAAAAGGATCAATATAAATAACTACATATAGTTGGCTAGTTATCCATAGACAATCAAATGTACGTCTGCCCAAGAATCCCTACTTCCTACTAGCAACTCTTGCATTAAACAAACTTAAACATGAATGTGGAACCAGTGAGACTTGATCTGTTCTCTGTAGCAACCCCATCAGGCATAATATCAAAACTAGATGGAACTCTCATTTATCAAAATAACATCCGAGGTAATCATTTTAAAGTGTTTTAAAAAGCAAATAATTCTCAACATTAAATAATTGTGGTGCATAAGAAACTCTACATATGAAAGGCACCTGTTACTAAAACTGTGAATTGCTTAGAAATGTAACCATGCATCTTGCACTTTGAAACATTTTATCTATCTGCTGCCAAACCAAGCTTTGAACTTCTAGAAGTTGTGTCGCCTTCTCCTGTAAAATAGAATGGCGCCGCACTGTCTCACCATGTATCTGTTCCAAGACAGTAACATGATGTCAATTAGCAAGCAACCATAAAATCTTCTCTGTATATGATTGGAAAATCCAGAAGAATGATGCATTTTTATCACGCAGTTCCAAATTTCCAATACCATTAGAAAAGACAAGCAGAATAAAGAATGCATTATCATCATACAGTCAAGTCTTATACCAATTCCTCTTCTTCCCACCACTCCAACCCAACCCTTGCACCTAACCACTCACCCAGAAAAAGACAGATAAAGATGAAAGAAAAAAAAAGCGCTACAAAAAATAATCAGGAACCAAAAGAGATGTTTTTATAACTTAGAAGCGATAGTGCGGAGATACCCAATTTTTCAAAGGTCCTGATGGGTGCCTAAACATGTTCAGCAGGTAATTACTTTCTTTCGTCATGCCAATTGACAACAACAGGTTCACAGAGATTCTTCATCCCAAGTTTTCTGTACAAAATAATTCCTTCTGCAAGGTGATACTAAAAGAGGGCATCCTAACACCGCCGGCTCCGATCAATCCAGATGTATGTAGCCTTACCCCTATGGTTGGACAGGGTTTGTAACTCACATGCTACACCAAGTACTAGTTGTTATTATCATACAAAGTGATACCCTTTACCTGCAAGGTATATCCTAGAAATTTGAAACTCTTTGATCCATGGAGAGTGAAGACTCTCCATATGAGAGAAGTCATCATATTACAGCAATTCTTCTAAACTAGGAAGCTAACAGGCATATAAGATACTTGCTCATCCAAATCATGCTTTAAAATATATATGAAGTTCATATCAATGATGAACAGCACCTATATTCTTTAAGTTGTTAAACCTAAGTTGGGGAATCAGTTGTGAAGAGAAGAACTTCCTGCCATGGAAGGGGAAATAGATTAATTTGCATTCACCAACCCGAAAAAAAAGTTAACTACATCAATCTGATGTTTTTTTTTTTTTTTTTTTGCATGAGCTTCTTCAAACGTTAGCTTCATTCTTTTCTGTTATAAGGCATTCAAGAGCACAAGTGATCTGCAAGAGCAAGGTCCGGAGAAGCCAGAATGTAGTCCTTATCCTATTGTATAGAGGTTGTTCCTTGGCTCTTGGGTGCAAGAAGCCTTGCTATCACTCCAGAGTGAGGCCCTAAAGAGGATAATTTTGTTACCAAGGATAAAAGTACCAGGCAGCACAATCCATGCAGCCTGATATGTCTTCTGCACAGGAATTTGGCACAAGAAATAGGTCCTGGTACAGGAATCTATTGTGATATGTGCCACTGGAAACCAGTTTTGGATCGGGTGGCAATGATCCAGCTGTCCTTATATCAGCCAAGGGTGGCAGGAAAATAGAAGTAGGTGCCACCAACATTTGAATCCTTATTTGCTATAATAGGTTATTTCTCCAATGGACATCCTAAATCCTTATAGAGAACTTGATGGCCTTGAACTCACCTTTCTGATTAATATCTCATATTTACTTGGCCTATGTTTCACTTTGCTAATTCATCTTCCATCTTTTCTATAATCAATTAATAATTTGCGACTTTTACAATAAAGTCACTTGGCCTTTTGTGTGCAAACCCACGAAATTGTTGATCACCTGATCCTCATCAGTTCCCTCTATGATTTGCGTTTCCTGGTAAGTAAACTTAATAATGAAGTTAGATTGTGATATGAACCTGGTCTCGGAGGGTAGATCTAGGTTATTTGCAGAAATGGTTGTTGACCTATGTAGTCCTGGGAGAATATTTGCCAAACATTCGTACGACACCAGGAAAAAAATGAAACTAGACGGATTGGCTTCGTAAGGTTCCGATCTACATTTTTGGTATTCAAATCCTATTCAAATTGGCACTCCATCTAGGTCTAATCGGGATCTGATCTGGGATTGTGGGGTTGGAGATAATCCGTGGAGAAGGCTAATGCTATTTGGTGATGGAATTGGTGCAGCAAAGGTGACTAGGCTCTAGAAATGGATAATGAGGGCGTGGTGGTGGTGGTGGTGTGGTTGAGGGTGGTAGTCAGTGGCGAAGTTGGTGGCATGGAAGATAGGGCCTACAGTAGGGTGTTGGTGGCCAGTGGCAAAGGAGCATGGTGGTTGCATGGAAGAGATGGTGGCAGTTTGTGGTGTAGATGGAGATGGCATGGAGGATGACATTAGTCGCTAAGAAGAGAAGAGGGAGGAGTTGGTCGACCCTACAAGACTAGAGGGATTGACGGATGAAAGAGAGAGGGAGGGGCAACAGCCTAAGGAGAAAGAACGTGAGAGAGGAAGAGATTGAGGAGAGAGTTAGGAATAGAGACAAAATAGAATACTTCATTATCTCAATCACATCAAATTGTTTGGGATCATCAAAACTTATTAACCTACTTATTGACACAACCACCTTTTCATGTAACATCTCCTAGATATATAATTAAAGAAGAGTAGATACTAGCATGGAATGTTATTCTCCCGTATCACTTGAAAATAAGGTTAGTTCTCCAACTTCTTTCAAGAGTATCTCAAGATCCAACAACAATTTGAAGTAACAGAAAATAGTCAAAACACTGCCATGAATTGCCATCGATCAGCATGGCTTGATATGTATCATGCTAATGCATTACTAGCACCATTACATGGGGACTGGTGAGTATTGCACAACTCCCTCATGTCCCGTGCTAACACATGGCACTAATTTATTGAGCATATTTTACTTCAAAAAGAACAAGTTAGGGTCTCTTTCATCATTTTTTGATACCACTGTTTTTGAAACTTGATCAATATAAATTACATTTCAAATTTCAAAAAGCAAAGGGAAATTTTGATTTTTTTTTCCTAATTTTTTTCCTCAATTTGAAAAAGAAAAATGAAACAATTATAGAAAATCATCAAATTAGAATCTAATTGGTGTATGATTCAAGTAGAACTACAACTTTCAAGTAGATCTACCACTTTCCATGAGAAACTGTGTGTTACTCTAATATCTAGTGCTAAAAGACTTCAATTAGCTCCTAAAACCTATTTTAAGGCCCTAAAAAGGTTCAAATATTATTTAGAATATTATTAGTTACTCTAATACTATCTTTATTTTTTTATTGCTGAATTTTGTTTTCCTTCTATCTCTACATCTTATAATTTGCATCTCATATAGCGTAGGACCGTCAGGTTATTCCCTCTACATATCACAGTTTCATTGCATGTTTATTTGTGTGCATTTGATTCATACACAATAGGTCCGACTCCTAGGTTGTCCTACATCATCACTGATATCAGAGCCATTTAGGGTTGCATTACCACCCATTCTAGACAAACCTACAGGAGAGATATGGCCAAATATTGTACAGAATCTGTTGCATGATTTAATTCAGCAGGTTATTGTTAAAGAACTTAAGAAGCTATCTTTAGGGCAGACCCAAAAAGATCCTAGGAGTTACTAAAGAAGTCAAAATAATTACCAGTGTGTAAGAATTATCATTTTCTGAATAATTCCTTAATATCTGTTTCAAAATCCATGCATTGAGCATTTCGTAGGTTCTTCGTATCTTGAGATCTACACCTGACGATATGATGCTATAGTGCTTGGTGATACGTGTTATGATTCGACCACAAGGGTCGAGTCAGTTAAGTTGAGTCAAACTGAATCTAGTTGGTTGTTTCTGCTTATTGCTTTTAAAATTGAATTAAAGCAGTTAATCTGCATATGTAAGCCTAGTAGAGTGAATAGAGCTCGGCCCATTGTGTCTCTACTCCTATAAATAAGAGTAGTCATTGTCCATATGCTTTCATGAAATTAATATTGGTTTAGCCACTCTCTATCTCTCTTTTACCATTTTAATCGTAGCCATTTATTTTCTTGAGAGCAGATTTAATTTAGAAACTCTAATTCTACCTCCAAACCCTAGCCACCTTCTATCTCCACAAGTTATCCACTCATATGGCCGACCTCCACCGCCCTCCGACGACTGCCATAACGTCGGTTTACTAGTTTTTGTCCTGTTTCGACCCTTCTCCACTATTTCCTTCACATCTTTTTACCCCGATCTCAGAATCGCTCCATTACAAAGTCATTAGATCTACGATTCGCAAGGACCTCCCATAAAATTCTCAGATGTTTCCTGTGAACGGATTAGCCCAGATATTGTTCGTAACAATGCGATGCTACAATACTTGCAGTACGATGTTACATTGTCGAACGTCAAAAGAACAACGAAGAGTAAGAACAAGATAAGAGATAACCCGGATTCACTCCGAAGGATTTCACATTGCATGCGAGGAAATTGGAGAAAACTTTATTAGCTCTTCTTTATTTCAAGATCAATAATAATATCCCGTACAAGTAGGTTTGATTTCCTTAAATAAAAATTATAATTTTTAGGGATTTTTACAAATCACACCCAATATTTTACCTATTTTTCCAAATCACACCCTATATTGAAAAGGTTTTCAAGCTATGAGTGTTGAAATGTCTTTTTAAAGGAATGGCTGCAAACCTCATGGATTAGGAGTTGTAATACATTATAGAGATCAAACAATTCCATACTTCCTTATATGCATAGTGAGCAGGAGAAAATGGCCACACCAGATTTGGAGTAATGAAAAGGATGTGCTTTCCTCTAGATGTGATGTGACCAACATACCAGTATGTATCAAATCTTTATGCTGACAACTTCACGTTACTCTATAAGATCATTTCATAGGATCTCACATGATAACTGCTAATTGAAATTCTATTCACCCTACCTTTACTTCTGAGAGTTGAGAGTAACTGAAAGAAATAAGAGTGTCATCCAAATAACATACCTTAAGGAACAGCTTTATAACGGCTTGAATGAACTCAAAGTTATTCCTGAGAGAAAGTTCATGAATAAAGTAATCCAACAGTAATTCAATAGAATGCAATTCTGGCCTCTGCTTTACTTCCTCTAGATCATCATCATCAATTATCTGTAGCATGCGTAGTTCTATATCCAGAGTTGAGGGAGACAAATTTTTAATGTAGTCCGTGAATGCTGAAACTGCAATTCAATAGTTTGAATCCTTAAGAGTTAACAAGCATATCAAAAAGAATTTAAAATAAATGACAAAGCAAAGAGGGGAAAAAAATCTTAATCGCAACAGAATAGCATGCCATTCAATATTAGAAGTCCAAATGCTTTACTAAGGTGTTCTTCCTCATTAATGATGGAGGCAGATTTTTTTCTATGAAACTGTCATGCAAACATAATCACCAAATTAATGACCTGTGCACAAACCCAAATGTGGCAGAAAAAAATCAATACATTATACAAACATATATGGTGGAGAGGTAGACATATAATCAAAGATCCTGTAAATTAATAGAAAAGAAATTGTAGAATTAATATCTTCCACTGCGGAACTTTGGCCTCTGGCCCATCTCCTGTTCCTCAAAGTAATTTTTATATGAGTTCCAACATTCTTCATATAATAGAAACAAAGTCAAGAAGAAGGGTTTCTATGTACTATGATGTTCAGTAGGTGCAATCAGTAGCAAATAGCCCAGAAATAAAGTGCGTTCTAGTGAAGGAGATGAAATCTAACCAACAAGCACAGTAGATGAAACTAGAAAAAAGTCAATAATGAAAAGCATAAATGATTATGGATTTGAAATTACTCAAGTGATGGAAGAAGATAACCCTAAAACTTGTTGCATGTGATTCTCGTATGCATACTCATTATTATATTTGCAAACAAGCTAGAAAACATGCTTACAGTTCCTTTTGTCTCCACAGGACTGTAGAAGCAGAAGAAATCGTGAGGTTACATCAAACTTTCCATTATGATGCTTCACTTCAATAGTTTCGTCATCTTTGTCTTTGCTTACAACATCAGCATTAGGCTGAAATAATATTTCTCCGGATAGAGATGGAGTTGAGGGCAAGAAAAAAGGTGCCTTTTCTGGCTTCTTTGGCGGTTCGACTGGCTTATTACGAACCTGGGAGTTACAAATAATTGCAAAATAAACTAAATAAATATATCCAAAATAGCATATCAAGGCAGCAAGTAGACTACATAATCCATCACTAGGTCCGATTCATTTTTTAAAAATAATTATATTGAAACATCATAATGTCAAATAATTACACATTAACTTGAACAACAAAGCTAACCTTTATAATGTCTAAATTTGTCAAACTTTGCCACTGGCTCCTTGGAAGCAAGGAAAGCGTAATTAGATTAGGTATTTGGTGATCAGGATGCACAAGAGGAGAATTTTTTATTTGGTGCTGATCCACCAAAGGTTGGGTTGATTCCTCAAGGGATCCTTCTTTTGAAGAGATGGATGGCATTTCAACATTTCGAACATGTCCACCACTTGCATAATTTTCTATATTGGATGACCCTGAGAACATAGCCTGATTAACCCTGATGAATATTCAAAAACAAGATAGTGAGATTACAACACATAGATGGTTCCACTAAATTTAGAACTGGCTAGCCACAGAAAGAACTGTTCTTTGAGCAGGAAATAGCAAAAACAGAAATGCAGATCAACAATCTATCCTACAGAGTTTGCAACTCCGCTCCTAATTCCATACAGTACTTCCACAATATGAACAACATCACAAAGCATGTAATTTCATAACTATGATCCTGATTCCATTGACATACATATACAACATGAATATGCTCACAAAGCTAATCAGAATTTCAGGCATCCTTTAATTAGCATTTACCTTTTAGAACAAACTCCAAGGGCCAAACACTATATAATTGTTCATAATCCAATTGTGCAAACAGCTCAATGTATCATTGCACAGTAGTATACTACTGCTAGTCAATGAGACTTTAAGCTTTTATTTTTCCTAAAAGAGATAATGTCCAACAAAAAATAAGAATGCGACAAGAGAACTGATGTACTAATCAAGGAAATAAAACCAAGCTCACCAAAGATAGACGCCATTTTGATCAACATGAGTAGTTGCCAAAACATCCATAGAAGGAGATAGAGATACTGCTGTGATAGACACATCAACGCGTATTGCATCAATTTGTCTGGCCAATATGACATCCCAAATTCTAAGAGTTCCATCCATACTAGAAGAAAATAGCCACTTTCCATCCTCACTAAAACACAAATCAGTAATCCGGTCCGTATGACCCTCAAACTTACGAACCATCCGTAGAGCCACAACATCGAACAGACGAAGAACCATGTCATCTGCTACAGTTGCCAGAAGACCTGAAATAAAATAATGACCTTTTAATTCAACAGCTCCTTTGAAACAACAAGTATTAAAGGATGGGTCTTACCATTTGCTCTGTGATATACAAACTTAATAATGGAATGTCCTACATCCCATTTAGATTTCAGTTCACGACTTTTGAAATCCCACACCTACAACAGATATCAACTAATCATTGCGCTGAAAACTATGTGCACTGTCTGACACTTTTAAAGCACAAAATGAGAACAATTTGATACTACACTATAAATTCATTAAACAAGAAAATCTGGGATAATTCAAGCTACTCATGTAAAAGAAGTAAAGAGCAGGATGTTGTCATAAAAATTGGATATAAAACACTTGACAATCATAAACCAGACCTTGATATCACCATGGTATCCTGCACTTATCATGATGCTGTTGGTAGCATCACAAGAAACTCCAATCACTTCTCCACCATGTGCACATTGACTTTCCACAGAAGTATCAGTGTAAGTGCCTCGGCTGATTCCTGATTGGAGGTTAAATCTTTCAATCCAACCGCCCTCAGTGCCCAAGACAGCAAAATTACCACACGCACTTATTGCACACGTCTGTCATGCAACATAAAATATAATTGTATTAAAATCGTTAAACTACTGAAATCATAATATCACAGAGCTATGAATAAATGCTGACTGAGAAATATTCAAAATTTAAATCAATGGCCACCACAATTGAGACATACTCAAAAGTAATGAAACTTGAACTTTGAAATACAAAAGCAGAAGTTTAGAATCATAAGGTGTATATACCTTCACCGGTGTTTTGCTCTCTGCAGATGGAGTCAGAATATGCTCACCAAGAACAAAGTTCTGAAGTCGCCATACATATGCCTGTGAAGTATCCATATGACATGTAACCACATTGGCCCAATCACGCTCCCGTATTTCAGCTGTAATGCAGTAGATTACATCATTTGACTGAATTTATGTCATGTCAGTAAAAAATTTATTCACAACTCTGTATTTAATAATAATATACATTAAAAACAGAGGCGGTAAAAAGGAGATAGTACATTACACATCTACTGCATATCAGAGATTGAAGAAGTAAAATAGCATATAAATTGTCAAAACAAGTTGAAGAATCTGTTGAATCTTGTGTAACTATTACATGATATGGCTACAATTTTTAGAGTAGAAAACATTTGGTGAATCTTGACTGATATCTACATCTTTCACCTACTCAAACTTTTGACTAACCACATTGATAGACCAAGTCAATGACTATTACACTTAGTCTGTATCATGGATGGTCGTGCCGACCGGCACTTGGCATGGGGGTGTGCTCGGCATGCTCTATACCGACCGGCACTTGGCACAGGGTGTGCCAGTAGCACACGTCTATGCCGAGCCATGCCAATCCGGCATGGCTATGCATCGATTATTGTGCTATGTGAAGCCTTTTTTTAATTTTTTCTATTTTCATCAATAATTATCAAATCAACTGATCAATTGATCATTTAGAAGACTTAGATAAAATTGATGATGATGAGACTAGAGATAATAATGATAGTGACAGTGACAGTAATGGTGATGATAACGAGACTCAGTCTATAGATAGCTAAGCATTAAGAGAGATGCACCCACAGGATAATATGAGTTTATTATCATTACCATCATATCAATCACCTACCATAGCCGCAACACTATTATTAAACTCCATATCTACAATATGTATATGCTTATGGTGTAGATGTGCCTATGCCAGTCGTTTCCATGCATGTTTAATATTCATATCATATCATAGGAGAATTATAAAATTATTATTTGTATGAAGACTATGAGAGACATTACAATAAGCAATACTATTAGTTAATAAGTTTTAAAGAATATCGACAGTATTTAATATAATATTCTTATGTTATTCTCGTATCGACAAATGAAGTTTTTGATCCTCCTATGCCGATTATTTCCGTGCATGTTCAATATTCATATCATATTATAGGAGAATTATAAAATTATTATTTGTATGAAGACTATGAGAGACATTACAACAAGCAATACTATCAGTTCATAAATTTTGAAGAATATCAACAGTATTTAATGCAACATTCTCATGTTATTCTTGTGTTGGCAAATGAAGTTTTTGATCCTCCTTGTCATTCTACGTTCAACTAAATATTAGTTTTAATTATTAAACTATTATTAATTAATATTATATATTGAATGTTATTATGTGTGAATTATATTATAGAGTGTTCAATCATTAATATTAGTTTTTACGAATATCAATCATATTATATGTTGAATAATGTTTATATTTAACTATTACTTTATCTTTAATAAAATAAGTCATTTACAAAAATAATTTAAAGATAAAGTACTATAATGTAGGTTGCAATATATATATATATATATAAACCAAAAACCAAAGATTAACACACTGAAGACTCAAAAATATAAAAACATCTCTAAATATCACAAAAATTTTATTAAAAATATTATAAATGCGTGTCACTGGCACGTAAGGGGGTGCCACTAGTGGCACGGCCATCGTTGGTCTATATTACATTTTTACAAGGAATGTTAGTTCCTACGTTGAATACTTACCAACCTTATTGACTCATCAACTGATGTAAGCCTTGAATTTAGCAACTAGCACAATCAATAAGTTTGTTCCATACTTTCATGAGATCCGAATCATGTCAGTGCCTAGTATTTTTTCTTACTAGGTGTAGAACTGGTTAGCACAATAATGTCAGCTTCAGCTTTATAATCAAAACCTTCAACAAGACCATCTATAAGGATTTTTCAATCAAAAGGAGGCTCCCTAAGAGCAGATCAAACCCACTACATACATATAATTTTCATTGTTTTAGAAAACTTCTACCTTAATGCCTAGGCTCCTGCCTTGTAATATAACTAGGCCTTGCTTAGGCCCCATCTACATCACCACCTTAGCATATCAAATCATATTTTAATGTGTAGATTGACTTTGAATTCAAAATTATTGTACATGTGACGAATTAGTGGATACAAATATCTTACTATAATTCTTAAATCTTAATAAGAATGCACTAGTACGTTGATTAGATTGTATGTATTAATTTTAAATTCTTCTTTAACTATTATTTTTGTTATTTGTTTATATTTTAACTGTCTCAAATTCTAGGCTCCCGCCTAAGCTATTGCATAGTGCCTAGGTGCCACATGATCACTTGTCTACTCCTCTACCATCTACAATCTTTTAAAACCTTGATAAATCCATTTTGCCCCTCGACTAGCCCTACTGCTAGTGATACCTGATACTCTGATAATGATCCTCTTATGTCACTTACATGTCCAGCTCCAAGTCATCATATGAGATAACCATACCTTTTATGCTAGAGCATCTCATGTTCTCCCATTTTCCATCGACTTCATGAAGAACTAAGGGGAACCCTAATATTTCAATTCACAAATGTCGACATCATTTACTCAAATTGACTGGATAGTTCTTTTCGTTAACCTTTTCTTTTCTTTCTTCTTTTAGAAAGGTGAAGATCTAAGTGCAATTTAAGGACTTCTAGCAGTTAATAGATGGGATTTTGAATAATTCTCTAGATAAATGATTAGCAGTATCAAAGATACCTATGTAGAGGAAAAAAAGGAAAACATTATTTTTAGGTAACTACTGCAGCATAATATAGCAATTCAGTAACTAAAAAACCATCTAGCAATGTCAAATTTTTCAGGATGATGAAATAATTTTAATAAGTTGTGGTCCTGCTTTTTTGCAAAATATCTAGCACAGTATTTGACCAGTATGTCTACTTTGACAATGTGAGAAACTTAAAATAAAAAAATAATAGTGCCCTCTTGCTATGTGTGCGGTGTATTGAAAAGTGGCCGCAGGTTATGAGCGGTCACCCCACCGCCTAGCGCCTAGGCGGAAGGTAGACGCCAAGGCGGTCCAACATTTTTAATATAAAAAAAATTGCATATATATATATATATATGTATACACTAATATGCCATTTATAAAATTTTAATAGTGCAATTCACAACAATAAAAATAATATACAAATTTATAATTCACAAATATGTAAACATATTTCATTAACATCTTAATAATAAATTACCACGATCTAAAATAATATTGAATGCATTAATAGTTAGTGATTTCCAATATCAACATGAGAGCACGTGGTCTCTTTCTCACTAGTTAAAGCAGAGAGAAGACAAAAAGAAAAAAAAAAAGAAGAAGAAAACGATGAGGAGGAAAAGGAGAGAGGCAATCCACAACTTCAACAAAATCCTCATCTGGTTGCTACTGTCGTCCGCTTGACACCTTTACTTGCTGCTTGATGCCTTCGCTTGATGCTGTCACTTGCTGCCTCTGCTAGCCACCGCATGAGAGAGGATCGATTAAAAGAGAGCAACAATAGGATTTGGGTTTTTTTTTAATATAGTGGACTAGTGGTTAGTTACTAAATCCGCATCCGACTCGCTTCCAACCCGCTTCGATAGCTGGCGAGCCAAAGCACTGCCCGCTTTATCGGGCCGTCCAGCCCGCCTAGCGCCTTTTAGCACCTAGGCGACCCACAATGGCAGCTGGCTGCCAAAATCGATTTTCAGAACATTGTATGTTTGAGTAAAGGATATGTGCATCTTTAACAAACAAGAAAAGGATATAAGCATCTATAAGGTCAACCAAAAGATGGCAACAACTTGGCTAGTTACAATAAGTGAGAAATTATTTAGCCTAATGCATTTAGTCATTTACATTTCTCAATCATTTATTTTCCTGCAATGACATATGGAATATACTTCGAGTCACTAGGGCTGGAGAAACAACAGTGTTGCCGCATGATAATAACATCTTACTAGAGTGGGAGCACAATTATACTACATTATATTCACTGGCCGGCACCTGATTGGCATTGTAAAGTGCCAACAGTCACAAACCTAATAGGTGGATAATGAGAGAGAAAAAAAATCCTACATGATCACATACTAGATTAATTTCCTAGAGGTGCACAAATGGAAAAGACCAGCACTTCTAGCTAGGATCCAGAAAAAGTAGATAGGAGTGGTCATTGACTCATCTTAGAAGTCTGGATATGTGCACTGATATTTATTACAATGAAAAACGTTAATCAAGATAAAATCTTTACCACAATCAAATGCAATGACAGGCTTTAGCTTGATCTCTTCTTCCTGCACAGCAGTAGACAGAACAAATACAGATGAGTGGAAGTTCTCTTTTAGTCAGCATGCATATAAGTAGGCAATATAGAGTATTTAATTACCTTTGCTCTAAGTTTCTTAGCTCTTTTAGTCACATGCCGCTGAGATAGCTCTCTACTTTGTTTATCCTGCTCAACATTCACGACGTTAAGCAATTTATGGGCAAACTTCTTTCTAGGATTTAACACACTCGTTAGAGAGAAAGGTAAACTGGCATGTACTAAAACCATTTTCTCAAGAGAATTCAATCATCTTTTGGACTTTTTGACCTAAGTAATATTTCGGCTGTCAAGCCATGAAAGAAGACAAATGATTTTATACCCATTTTAGATCAACTAACTCAATGAAAAATGCATTTACTCTTTTCAAAAGAATTAGCATCTTATTATATCTCCATTCTCTAGCATATTTTATACATCATACTTATGTAGGATGTATAACATATATTCCAGTCCTCTTGCTAATCAGCATCTTCTAATTTCAACAATGCAAAATGTATCACACAGGGGCTTTCAAAAAGCTGAAACATATGAATAGATTCTCCAGACAGCTTTTTCAGAAAACTAAATATCAATGTGCTCTCTGACTGCATCTTTAACATTTCAGTCCCTTAAAAATTAACTTGAATCCATTATATGTCACTACAACAGAAGTGTTGATAACTCTCAGAGGTGGAGTGTACTGACAAGTAGTCCATAAGGCCAGAATTTTCAATACGATATTCAATAAATAAACAGCTCGCAGGAATATCTTGTTTAGTTACATATACAATCATACATAGCTCGGCATAAAAGAAGAAAAGTATAAGGGACAATAACAGTGATGTACCTGGATGATAGAGAAAAGACGAAATGCACGGTCTTGACCAGCAGACAAGATGTATCTCCCATTACCGTAGAATCTATTAGAACATAAATTTAATAATTAATAACTTTATGATAAGATAACAACAACTAGAGCCAATTGTTGGTAACATTACTGTCAACATAATAACAATCAAGCAACCCTGACATTTCCCATCTAAAATATAACAAGAATTTCAGGATGCTCAACTAGTCAAATCCAAATAGGCAAACTTGCTGATAACAAAAAGTATGAAAACCAAGGTTCCAAGTATCGGAATCGGGATCGGAATAGGCTGTCTGAAAAAACGATACGTATCAATCGTATCGACGGTATCGACCTGTATTTTAAAATAATTTTTAAAATACAGAAAAAAAGTTAATTTAATAAGATATAAATATAAATTATTTATATATAAAGTCTAAAAACTAAAAACTAAATATTATTTTCTCAATTTCTATTTCTCCCCCTTTTTACTGCTCACTCTCTCTCTCCCACATAAATTAAAAACAATTCTTACTCTCCCACTAATTCCCTCCCTTATCAAACTCTATCTCACTAACTCTCTCTTATCAAACTCTCTCTCACTAACTCTCTCTTATCAAACTCTCTCTCACTAACTCTCTCTTATCAAACTCTCTCTCACTAACTCTCTCTCACTAACTCTCTCTTATCAAACTCTATCTCTCTCTAACTCTCTCTTATCAAACTCTCTCCCTAATTAACTCTCTCTCCCACTAACTCTCTCTCTCTCTCTCCTACTAACTCTCTCCCTCACCCACTACCACCTCTTTCCCTCTTTAACATATTTTTTTAATTTTTATATTTTCTCCACGTCTCTCTCCTCTTCCCCCCCCCCCCCCACCCCCCCTCTTCTTCCTCTCCTTCTTATTGCTGCAACCCACAAACTCTCTCTTTCTCCCTCTCTTTCTTTTTTTCCCTCTCTTTCCCTCTCTCTTGCTCCATCTCTTTCTCTCTCTTTCCCTCTCTCTCTTCCCCCTCTCTTGCTCCCTCTCTTTCTCTCTCTTTCCCCTTTCTTTCTCTCTTACTCATGTTCGTGTCAGGCGGGATG
Organism: Typha latifolia; assembly: GCF_019914945.1. Taxonomy (NCBI): domain Eukaryota; kingdom Viridiplantae; phylum Streptophyta; class Magnoliopsida; order Poales; family Typhaceae; genus Typha; species Typha latifolia. The sequence goes on from NC_133093.1 coordinate 2,235,492, forward strand.
GGCCGTATCGGTCGATCCCAACCCGATACGAATCGGGTATCGGCCGATCCAACCAATACCCGACCGAAACCAATCAATAGATTGGTTTCGGCCCGGCATCGGCCGAAACAAGGAACCATGATGAAAACCATCTGCATCAAGAACTCTGAAGTAAAGAAAGAACGAACAATCTTTCATTGCTTCATAGCAGACGTCCTGGTTTTACAGTCTCAGACCATAGTTATCTCAACAATACATAGAATCTTTGAGACCACATGCCTCTTGCTCTAGGCCCTTCTTGTCCATCAATTACAAAGTTACATACAGCAATAAATGTGCAAATAAGTTTGCAAAATGGCCTACTGATTCGAAAACTGTGAAGACGGAAATGAGGAGTCACCAAATCACTCATTAAAGTCCAGTATCATTAATGTTATGAGAGGCCAAGGAGAAAGTATAGTAATTTGTCAGCACCAGTTTGGCTCAAATTGCACCACAAGGACCACAACAGTGCAGCATATTCTTAATTGACCACTATCTTTGAAAGGTAAATCAATTTATGTTAACTAAAATCATGTGCAAGAAGAGAGTGAGTGGAATTATTTACTTCACCTCACACATAGAGGAGGAGCACTGTGGCCACTTCGGAAACGTAAAAGACGAGCCTCTCCATCAATATTATCAAAAATCCACATCTAGAAGAAAAGGACAACAGATTATGTAACAATAACATAAAATCCATGTGCTAAATCAAATAAAACTGAACACAAGATGCTACTAACCTAAAGACAGCTTAGTGCCAAAAATTCTGAAATAAACAGAATGCTTTATGAAGGTAAGAAAGAAATGCCTATTTAAAATTAAATGGAGAATATAAAATGCCATTTAGTATAGAACATAGATACACTTAATAGACATTGACTTTATTTTAATTGATAAGATGAAATGAAGATGTAAATCAACCAGTAACAAAAGTCAAGCAAATAAAACATTTGAACATCTCATGCTACATCTAAAGTACAACAAAAATTTCAAGGAAAAAAACAACAGGCTGTGAGAACAATTGTAAGGGGGTTCCAATTTGATGCTAACATTGTAAGTTCATGATTTATGGTTCTAAGAAAATTAGTGAAATACTTTTGAATCATAATTATGCGGAAAAAATTCAAATGCTAACTATCTTGTACAGAAGCATTTATGGTTTCAAGCACATTACTGGCCTAACTACAAGCAGGAATGGGAACATCAGAGGATCACATCCTCCTAGAGAAACATCAGTACCTTTCTCAAAGCTGGGGAAGAAAAGACAAGACTAATGTTACTATAATAATGCAAAGAGACGAATGAAAACTGTTGAATGCCCTTTGGGGGGGAGTGAAGAAACAGCCATACAGCTATTTCTAACATATATGATTCCCAGTAAATGAGAGAATGCAACCAATCAAATTACCAAATAACAAGCCAACCTTCAGTTGGTTATTACAAGATGATACAAGCCTACAAACTAAACCTCAAACTAGCATCATTAACAAAACATAATTGATTATCAAACACTATAAAGCTAGTTCTTACTTTTATTGAATTATCTGCTGCAGAGCTCATAAGCACAGGTTCATTGGCAAAAAAATGTAGTGATATTATTGGACCATCATGAGCTTCTCTAATGACAGATTGAAGCCTTCTCTTCTCAAGATTCCATATGCTAATAACACCTGAGGAACCCCCAGAAGCTAGAAGTGGCTGTCCATCTGGTATAGCAAAAGAACATACAGAATTAAAGCATGATCATCAATAGATTATGAGATATTTTTGGTAAGAGCTAAAACAAGAAAAATGAAATCCTATCAAGTAGCAAAATTATAAAAAACAATTTGGTTTCATGATAAAATTTAGTGTAAACTCGTATGATTTGGCCCAATTTCAACTTTAGTCGTTAACGTGGATGTAAAAAGACTTAGTTAGCTCCACAGAAACACAATCTGATTTGAGAATGACAGGGTTCTGGTCATCTAGAAGCTTACTTATGGAAAATATTGGTGCACCAATGAACCACATTGATGCCAGAATTTGCACTATTAATTTTAGATGTAAAATCTAATAATTGCAACTTGGTGTATTCCAAAGAGGGCCAAGCACTCAAATTTGAAGTATAAAGAGTTAGTTGAAATTGGGCTAAACCAACTTGCCCTAAATTTTAACTTATCTTTAAATGTTTTGAAAATCGAAAGCTAGAAGATTGCCTTAATACTTATCAAGATAAACTTGCAGCAGTTATATCTTAATACAGGTTTATCAAAGATGGAGGAGCAACAAGTTTGTCAACCATAAGTCCAAGGCTCCCAGCTATCCAAAAGATCAAGATAATTTCTGGGTTAGTATTCACAATAGAATATTAACAAGAAAACCTTCAAGACTGGAATCAGAAGGTCATTGTGTATTGTGTATAACTGTATACACAAATCTGAGAATGTGAATCACCTTTTTCTTGAATTTATATGGCAAAAAGTCATACTGGAAAACATTTCCTATTAGAGTTCAAAGCTGAAAAGTATCATGCAGCAATTTTCTTGTCCAAAAAGAGTGGAACGATTATATGACCGAGAGGGAAAACAAAAGGCATCAGAGTTACTTGTTATGTTTACTGTTATATCTGGCTGGAAAGGAATAAAGGTAATTCTCCTTTAAAGACCTCCATAATATTAGATTTTGATTAATATAAAAGAATTAAATTGATATTTATTCAAAACAGTAGAAAAATATTGCCCACTATACTATCGTTAGGAGTTAGGACTTCTTTAATCATAATATTAATCAATTTTTTAGAAGAGACTGAAGTACAGAAGAAGAAACAGAGATGATTCTGAAGGAAAGCTGAAGGAGACGAATATGAATTTTTTTAATTTATATTTTTCTGTATCAGAGAGTGGATCCAACCTTTTGGTGCTCTTGGCCTACCTTTAGAAAAGAGAAAGAAACCTCTATTGTACAACATTCCTCTGATAGGAGGAAAAGTTTCAACTATACTGGTCATCAATTATCACATCCTTATGAAGCTCCTAGAAGTACACTTTTGAGCTGCCTCACAAAAAGACAAGGTCCTTGTTTACCAGTAAAACTCTTTTAGCAAGATAAGGATTTTATAACAAATAGTGATTGCACCAGATTCAGTCATTAGTTGACTACTACTATATGGTATAAGCACTTATGCAGAGTAAAAAAGGAAAGCAAATGTGATTCCCCACAACAAACAGTCAGAAAGCTGAAAATTTTCACATATAACAGAAGAGTCACTCTAAACTTTGAACTGCTTTTACATGATAGAGGGCATCGGTCAGAAAAATATTCCCTCCTAAGACTGTTAGGGTATGTTTGGGCACAGAAGTATCCCATGGGAATGCACACAGGAATTAAGCTTTACTAAGGAATTTCAACAGGGAAAGAAATATTTCATATCTGAGCTATTTCAAAAGCAACTTATGGGACAAATTTAATATAGAAAAAGGCAGTTCCTTGAGGGAAATGATCCAGTATTTGATAGGCTATTTTTTTCTGAATTTCATATGCAAACCTGTCCCCAAATCACAGAGTAGCTGTCCCATCATTACTACTATTATCTTCCCTCTTTTCCATTGCCAATAAAAAGTAATAGAAGGGAAGGGGGCCGAGGTCATAAGGAAGGGGGCAGCAGTTGGAAATAAGAGAAAGAGGCAACTGATGAATTGAGGGCATCTTTGGACCAAGGTGGTGGCATGCAAAGACAAGGAAGGGAGAGAGAGAGAGAGTCATTGATTTGGTCAATGGCATGCTGAGGAAAGCATTGACAGGAACAGATATGAGAAGGAAGAGAGAAATGAGAGAAATTAAGGTGGTTGGGGTGTAACACCCGAAAATTTAAATTAAAAAAAAAAAAACCCTGACGCACGCCCGCCACCCTCCCGTCCTTCTCCTTTCTTCTTCTTCCTCTTCCCTTGCCGTGCACGCCACCTTCCCCACCTCCATTAATCCCCATCTCCCCCTCCCCCACCGCACCATTTCTTCTCCACCTCACCAACTCTCTCTCCCTCTTCTCTCTCTCAGGTTGCCAATGCCGGAGCCAACGAGTCTACCGCGCGACCCCCCCTGGTAAACCTTTTCTTTTGTTATTGTCGTTGATTCTCTTTCTTCCCGGTACTCACCCCTTACGACCGCGTGGCTACGCCGCCGGCGCCGTCGATTGCAATAGTCACCGCGCCCCCCTCCCCTCCCCCCCCCCCCAACCATTTCCTCCCCTTCCCTCCGACAAGCTACCCACCCTGGGTGAGGGCCGCGGGCTGCCAATCGCCGACGTCAAGGGCGGGCTGCTAGCGGCGTGGGCTAACGACAACACCGGGCCCTTCTCTCCCCTCCCTTTGTCTCCTTCCCTTAGAATGGAAGAGCATGCGAGGGCGGGGGTTAAACGAAGAGCATGCGAGGGTGGGGGGTTGTTTAACCCCCACCCATACCGTTGCTGGGCTGCGGCTTAGACCGCAGCCCATAAGACTTGTGGGATGTGGTCTGAACTGCAGCCCATAAGGCTAAACGGGATACGGTTCAGACCACAGCCCATGAACCTGCAAGGCCTATGGGCTGCGGTCTGAACCGCAGCCCATGGAGCCCATGGGTTGCAGTTTGGACTGCAGCCCACGAGCTATTTCCTCCCTACCTACTGAGTTGGGCTTGGGGCCAACCCAATACCCCCAGCCTAGCCCATTTGGGGGCCATTTGGGGGCCATTTGGACCTTATAACCCTGTTTATCTACTTCCACTTGATTAATTAGCCTAACTACCCCATAATGATAATTTATTATCATGTAAATTTTAGGATAACATAAAACTCACCCTAGGAGACTCTTGACTCATGTATATTCCTAAACATAAATTCTCTAATAAGGAAATTTATTCTATTAATTCGTTAATCTTACGTATAGCCTTACTTGCGTGAATTAATAGAATTGATACTGCGTGAAGAGAATTTTGAGATTCCAAAGGAGCCGGCTAGCTGACGAGATTTAATGTACTGTGGAGACCCCCTAGGCGAGTAGAGTTTATACAAGTCTAGAATAATGTAGTTACAGTTATTATACCTTCCATGACACTATAGGAAATGTCAGTATTAATACATACATTTAGTGTACCATGATATATCTTGACATGTGCAGTTATTGATAATTTACTCATCATGATATTATGACAATGTTAGCATATGCATTAATGTAACGGTGGCTCTACATGTATCCTGTACAATAAATTCTTGCATAAATATCTGTTGTGAATATAGAATGTAACGATCATGATGACTATGACATTACTTATACACTCATGGACACCGCACCACTTCCACCTATCATTAATGGTCAGGTTCTGACTAGGCAGTACCCCTACTTACTCAGCCCGGAGTTAAACGTAGAGTGTATCATATATGACTATTATTAGCGGCCCACACCTAAGGTCGAGAGCCTATGTGGCATTCAAGTAATTATACTGCACAATCAGAACTAGATTATGATGATAGAAGAACATGATTGTGAGGCGGAGATATATCTCTAGCGGTACCCGACGACGCAGGGTTAGGGCATCCGTTGATGAGCCGAGGGCTCCCGATTCTCCCGCTAAGGACGGTGATGATTTAGAGAAAGTGAGATATGGGCTTACGACCGAGGTTCTTAGTCTGATGGCCACAGACAACCGGTCACATCTAGTGTCACCATACATGTGTAGGTGGCATTACCACTAGATATGCATATATCCCCCCTCGATATATGAGATGATGGATGGTTATGTGATGGATAATTTTCTTGAGAGTATCTACCATGTGTAGTGAATAGCTCGGTGAGCTATGATAAAACATGATTAATGCCTTGATGAGCATAAGATGACTGAACTACTCTTTTATTGCTATGCATAACATGTACACACTATAATTGAGATTTGTATGAATAAAAGATTGTCTCAAGCATGATGTCTGTGTGGGCTTATCCTAATACGTTTAGAAATTGGCATGTTCTAGGATAGTTACATGTAGTCCTTATTTATTGCATTGATTTAATAACTCATGGTAGGTCATTTAAACAAGCGTATAGTTATTGCTAGCAATTATAGGCATGCATTGGATATGCACCTGCGATTTCATTGTGATAGATTGTATGGATCCTACTCGCTGGGCTATGTGCTCACCACCTCTTTGTGGCATCATTTCAGAGCTAGCAGATGCAGGTGCGGGTAGCGAGAAATAGCTACCTTTTTATTTCAGTATGTATATTAGTTGTATTAAGCCCCTGTGAGGGCGTTATGATTGACGTTGTATTTTGGATATGTATCTTAAAGGCTTGTTTTGGCCTGTGGAACTTGTATCCGGACTCTTATGGTTGAATTTATTTATAGTATGAACTTGTGCTGCTATGTGCCTTGTGGAATCCTATTACTGACAGATTATGTGATGCACCATGTGGGGGGGATTTACCCACGCAGTTTACACGTGTATTTGGAGGTTTTGGTGTTTTATGGGGCCTCGTGCAGGAGGTTGGTGCCAGGAGACAACAAGGGAGATGGTGACAAAGTGATGCAAATCTAGTATGAATGCAATGTTTTGGAGAACAATCAATCCAAACAAGTAACTAAAGTAAAATATAGTAAGCAATAATTGATAAAAAGTTAATTAATTAAAAGGATCACTACTAGATGGAAGGAGAGAAAACCACTCAGATAAGGCAGTAGCTTCCTCAACTTTCAAATAGGTACGTTGATAGTAGAAAGGCCTAAAATATGGTGTAAGGAAAGACTTTATAGTTTAGGTTTACCAATAAATGGAATAGTATTGCTTTTACTATGAAAATCAAGTCCTCCTCTTCACGTCCGAGCACTCAAAGATTCTCTTTCACTACTGGAGTCTTTTGGACAGCAGCAATAACCAACGAAAAAGTAGAGGTTGAAGAAGAAGAGAGGTTTAGAGAGGAAGTAGAAGAGATTAGAGAAGGATCTTAAGACAGAGTAGGAGAAAGGGAGAGAAAGAAAGAGAGAGAGAGAAGAAGAAGAAGAAGACCACAGTGGAGAAAGTGAGAGATCTCAAATAAATCTTATTCCAACTTGTCTTTGTTTCTCATGCAATAACCCTTAAATAGGTTAACCATTTTAATTCTAGCTGATTCTAATAGAAACTTATTTCCTAATAGGACTCTAATTGATCATCTTACCTAAATTGATTGATCCAATTTAGGTAATAAATCAATGTGGACACTCCCCACATATGAGTTTACCATAACTATCAATTGAGATTCTATTAGGAATTCATTTCCTAATAGGATCCTAATTGATTAAACCTTACCTAAATTGACTAACCCAATTTAGGTAATAACTCAATACGGACATCCCCCGCATATAGGCTACCATATCTGTCAATTGACTAATTCAATTGATTATTTGAATTAAAAAACAACAATTAGACCAAAATTGGACTCGAGTAACTCTATTTTGGTCAAATTGAAGATGGTGCCCACATCACAAAGTTGGTTGAGGCCTCATGGAGGAGGCTGGTAAAAGATGAGACAAGAGAATGAGAAGAAAACAGAAGGTGGTCTAGGGCATTGTTGGTACCTTTTTCTTGTAACTGTTCCTTTTGTGTATCCAATTTTAATAGGAGTATAGGACAAAAAGTTCCCATAAGAACTTCTCCTGCAGTACTCTTTAATTGAGTGACCTGGATCTTATGTTCTCTTTCCCCAATAGGAAACTTTGGCTCTACTCCCAAACAGGCCCTTACCAAATATTAGGAGTAGAGAATGCGCAGGAACATAGAAAATCCAGTATATTTAGCAAGAAACCAGATACGAGATCACAGACAAAAAATTAGACAAAACTGAAAAAAAAAGTGTGCAGATAGGAAAAAAACTGTGCATGGTCAACATACCAAGAATTTGTCCTTCTGAGAATGCATCAGATGAAGGTAATACCTGTTCTAAATGATAAGGCTGTCACATCACCACGAGCAGAATGTGTGAATGTAACTAATTCTTCATCATAGCGAACATTATGAACATGGATTGTTCCATCAGAACAACCAATTGCAACTACATCCAATGCAGGTGAGGCCACACAACAACGTACAGACGAATTCCATCCTTTAAATTCATAAAGCTTTTTCTTAGTGCTGATGTTCCACAACTGCAATCGACCTTCATTACTACCAACAATTACCTGATTTTTTCATAACCTTCAGTTAGTATTCTTACCAAGCAATAGTGTGTAAGTGTAAGAATAATCAGTGAACTCTGGATGTCAATAGAACTGCACCTACCTTGTTCAGATAAGTATCTGGATGCATTATACAGCTTGGAGAAAAATTGTCGTCTAACTGTATATGCCCAACTGGTTCAGGGTTAGGCTCCACTCCTTTGAAAGCCCATAGGAACATATTACCTTTGATGTCCAAGCTTATGACATGTTCACCAAACAAGAATAACAAATAGATTTTTTCTTCATGTTTGCTCCATGTGGCTACCTAATTTAAAGTTGACTAATCATATTAAGAGATAAATGGAGAATAACTAAAAAAAATAGCATTCAAAATTGAAAAAAAATACAAATGAAAGGAAATATCCACAGAAATATGATTAAAATATTCCTTTTAAGTTTTAAGGTTCAATGCTGGATGTGTTTCTTAATTGTGCAAAGTAAAATATCAAGTGTCCAAGTAACAGAAAATAATATAGTGACATCTTAATATCAATATGTTCATTCTTAATGTGATGATTATGGCAGATTTTAAGCAAAATAAAGGGTTACACTAATATTCTGAAGAATGAATAACTACATTTTCTACTAATATCTCCTCATGTTCCTTAATTTTGCATCTCTTTTCCCTTTTAAATTGATCTCCTTCTAAAGTTCTACAATAACTGAACTAGCAACAACTTTAGCACATAAGCACTCTGCAGTCTGCATGTAGAACTTCTGCATAGTTCTAAACTAGAATTTGTATAGCAAGTAACATGGAGGATGGGAAATCTCCATCAATACAACATAAATCTAGTTTGGAAAGTAGGATGGTCTAGCAAACCTGTTGAGTACGTTTAAACACTCCAACATCACTTCCATATGCAGCAAAAGTATAATCCTTGAAGGACGCAAGAGCTCGGATCTTCTTCGGCAGTTGAGGTCCTTTAAAGATATTAGATGTACATTTTAAGCAACATAGAAAAAAAAAAAGTAAGTAGATAATAGCAAGGTGACAGCAAAAGATATATAATCAGGTTTAAGTATACTAAATCAGTTAATTACGAGGCATAGAGAAGAGATACCAAAGAAAATCAGGAAATGGAAATAAAAACTAAAATATCCCCATTAATTTTATTAAAGTTACTAACTAGCATATAACTGAAATACACTAATTAGTATTATCCTCTAGTCATCCAATAAGAAGAACAGATAACGTTCTCAGTTTTCCTAAAGTATTACAATTTAGATATCCAATATTATCAACATTGCTCAAGAAGAAAGGATGAAGGTCCAATGGAAACAAAGGATGAAAATAATTTCAAAGGAAGATCAGGACTTACCAGCAAGAACCAAGGTAAGTTTAGCACACTGCAAAGGAAGAAGAAAAATCAATAATTTTCAAAGAAAAAGCAAACGAATCAGTTTTGCACAATTTGCAATACCAACCTTGTAGTTGTATACTAACATATTATGGTACATTGGCGTGGCATGAGCATTACAGAGCTCTAAGAATAAGTTTTCTTTTAGTAAATTATTAATTAAAAAAGAAGATAATTGAGCAATTATCCACTGAAAGGAAATCAAAGAAAGCAATCCTATCAATGACAATTTATAATATATAATATTTTATCAATTGACAGTGAAACAAGAACAAGAATACAGATGTCAATACGATCCCCCTAGTATGGCAAATCTTGAAAAACAAGAACATACATATAAGCAAAGAATATGCAGTATATTATAAATCATGGACATAAAAGTGCTTTCTTTTAACTCTGCCATATCAAAATAGAAATTTTCGACTATATGTGACGCAGCTTTCTTTTTTAAGTACCAAATATGACATCTTTCTAGCATAAAGATCACTGCCCAACTAGAAACAGAACAAATAAATCACAAGCAAACACGTATATCATCAGACGACCTCCAAAATCAAGGCTTTCTGAATAAAAGCACGCATGTAGAATCAAGGGTAAGAGGCAAGGAGGCTTACATCGTAGATTTGCCACGCCTTGCCGATGCTGACGGTGACGAAGGTCTCAGTGCCGAGCCTTTGGACAGAGAAGGGGGCGGCGGCAGTGATGTAGCCGATTGCGCGGTAGGGTTCGAAGATTCCCATTAATGCTTCGTTTCTATTAGGGTTTCACTCCCCTCGTCCTTTGAACGGCGGTAGCAGCTGCTCTAAGCTCTCTTCTCTCCTCAACACTTCCCTTCTCCTTGGCCGCCACCACGTTCTTTTTATTTCTTCGTTGGGGTTTTGGTTGAATCGGACATCTCGACCAGGGTTTATAAATTAAACTAGAATTACAAATAACACCCTGCGTGTTGACTCTATTATTATTTACAAATATAACCCTCTAATACCACTGGCATTTGAATATTTGATAGTAGCTATACTCACCTTACCCTTTTGTCATTATATTCAAACTAAAATTATTAATTTGTCATTATATCTAATTAATCTACTAATCGAATGTTAGAAATACTTATTAGAGACAAAGATATAATTGGATAAATTTTTTAATATATTTAAAATAATACCAATTAAATTTTGAATGACAAAATATTCAATATACTCGTATGCTCAAAATCTAAACACCTACTAGATTTATTTAATTGAATATTAATTACATAATACCCACATCTTTGTAGGTACATAACTCTCTTCGAGAATCACATCTTATATTTTATCTATTTTATAATTCACATTTTATTTTTTAAAATTTTATAATTTGACCTCTTTTTTTACCTATAATTCTCATTTAAGATTCTGACATTAATTTGACTAACTAATGTCGACTAAATTACTAAAATACTCTCTCTCTTTTTTTTTATCTATGCACCATCTTTCCACATACCTCCTCCAGTTTCCTATAAAAAAATATGATGATTTAGATATTCATAAATTATTTTATATTTTTTACGAAATATTCTTTAGTAGGTATCCAAAATATTCAATGAAAATTATAAAAAAAATGAGGGATCAGATTACAAAATCCTTAAAGATGGATGTGAATTACAAAATAAATAAAATATAGAATGTGATTTATAAAAATGTCTAATAAAATAATTAAAAAATTAAAAAGGAATCTAAACGTCCAACAAGGAATGCAGCAGTGATCTCTTAGCAGCTCTACTACCGTAAGCACAAGTAGCATGCAAAACAAAGAAAGATACAAGAACATAAGACACAGGTAAAGATGGCTAACTGTGCAAAGATTCCACACTGCGAACGTTATTAAATAGCGAAGAAGAAACTTAAGAACAGAAGAAAAACAGCAGCTCTGCAAAATGGCACTCAACTAGCTGTGGAACAATTTTCAGATTGAATTGACGGAATGCATTCTCATGCAAGTGACAAACACCATTCTGACAGAAAAAGAAAAAAGAAAGAAAGAAAAAAAAAACTGAGCATAAACCTACAAGACCACCCTGTTTGGTGGCAGACGACATGTCCGCAATTTCATGTGATGTTCATAGCAGCCCTTCCTATCAGGAGTAAGTGAATAACACTGAATTAGTATAGTTTCATATATAGAGCTTTCAGAGCCCAAACGAACTTCCATCTTTCTTACATCGATATCAATACCCATTAGGTCATAGGATTTACGCTCAATGTCTCGCACACTGCAGTAGACCAACTTAGGCAAAATTACTTTCCAAGGACAATAATCGGCTGGAAATGTAGACAAAGGAAAGCCATAAGTTGTTTTCCGATGACTTACACCTACAAAGAGCACACTCCCATGCTCTTGGTTGAGATTTTGAATCACAAGGGCAGAGCACGTGTGTAATGGTGAGCATTATTGCGTCCAAGGCCTATTCCCAAGCCCAGTGGAAATCCATCGGTCTTACTCTTGCTTGGATCACACTTACCCTTGCTTTCGTCAGAATGAGAAGAACCAGCATGACCATGGCATTTTGAACTCTTAGACTGACGATCAGCACAAGCATGGCCATTGCTATTACAATGAGAATGACCTTCGCCATTCTGCAAAACTGCACTTCCAGTCATCTGAATCAACCCCATTTCTTCATCAGAAGGTGATTCCGGTTCTGGACGTTCTACATCCTCATTGTAACCACTTATCAAGAAGTCAGAACAGTTTTTGAGAACACCGTGATCATATGGGTTTCTGAACCTGCCACCAGGACCTCTGAGATAACTGTACCGCATGATGTTCGCCATCTCATTTGTTGTTATGTTCCTTGAGATCTGCATAACAAATTGGAATAGATAGTCACTATTATTGAGAGTGACAGAAGATAAGTGTAGAAACTAGAAACCTTCCCGAAGTGTATATGATCATGAAGTTCAGAAAGTTCAAAGTATTAATCAAAACACGTCACAACAGGACTCGGATGGTAAGAATATAAAATAAATAGACAAGTGGATTGTGATCAAGCTGTTACATATCAGCATAAAATGCTAATTACTGCTTGGGTTAAGAGTACTAATCGCAAGGAAACAAATTTGCCAGAATCTGAGAACCTAATAGTTTTAACTAGGTCGCATATCTCCATTAAGCGAAATCAATACTCCCCTTTTTACCATAATGTCATAGCAAAGAGCTCAAACACTTGATGACACCCAAATGAATTGATATGTCAGTCATAGCTGGACCAACTGCATCGACCAATTAAAATTGAGGCAATAAAATATTAGTTATATAGACTTCCTTTAATACCTGTGATGCCTGTACAACAGTTAAAACTGCAACTCCAAAGAAAAGAAAAAGATCCATAACAAAAAATGACACTGCGCCAGGATGGTGGGTAGCAGAATAGTTCAGCCATGCACCAAATGATGCTGGAGCAGCGGGATTCCTTACAATTCCTACAAAACAACAATGATCAAAATCATAAAACAAGTAGTAAGTACTGATAATGAACTCAGAAAGGAAACTTGACAAAAACACACCAGAAAATACGTACTTATAATTGTTACTGCACCAGTAACAATCATTGCAGAAACTTCTAGAATGAGAAACATAAAGAACTCCCATTTATTTCTCTGCAGTTGCAAGCCATTGTCTATGGAATCAGCACAAAGATAAGGAAGCATAGTACATGAAAAAGAAAATTGGTGATTACAGTACAATATAATTTTTATAGGTTGACTAGACGAATTAATAGGACACAAATTTCCAAAAGAAAATACCTTGCCAATGCAATTAGATACCCAAGGACAGTGATGATCAAACTGTTCAACACAGCGATCACATGTGGCACAATGCTTTGATCGTAGAGGCCTGACAATCTAAGAAAATTTTAAACAATAGTAAATCAAGAAATTTCACAAACATAGATGATAATTGAAAACAAGGGTTGAAAAATTAACACAAGAGAAGAAAAAAGAAGATTACCTTGCATGTTGCGCATAGCTGGGACCAGTTCCCAGCCAACAGAGCTGGATTGCCTAATTCCATCCTTAGCAGAGGTTCCTAAAATTATACCAGAATTATAAACTTGCCTACTTTCAAATATATGTAATTGCTTATTTTTTGACAATGGAATATCTGTAAGGTTTCAACTTCCAGACATGCTACAACCTATATATTGTCTTATTTCAGACAATATTGTATCAAGAAATAGCCCAACAGGAGCAGGGAGAACAACAAGTAAAATACTATTCTGAGTAACGAAATTAGACATAGCCTAATGTATTTGTAACAATATTATTCTTATGACAAATAATTCAGCTAAAAATTGAACTTTAACAGAGCAGTTTCAGAATTCATGTTTGAGATGATGTCCAAAGGCCAAAGTTGAACAAGTTCAAGCAACACCCAAGTTCCATCAAAAGCACATCCCAAAGGAAAGGGTATCTAGTGCAGGTGGCTCCCACCTACACGATGCCTAGGAAGGGAAGATCAATGTAGCATTATAGCCATACCCTCATTTCTAATAGGACTAATCCATTGCTTGAGTGTCTAACCTTTTAGATACAGGGGATAAGCCTTACAAGGATACCACTATGTGGAAGAAAGTGCAACATAGAAGTTCTTTAATAGAACAGATATATCATATAATAAGGCTTTCCACAATCAGATTAGAGGAAGAGCCTGACATAACAGAAATAACAGTTTCCCAATATTAAGGTTGAAGGCAAGAAGAGAAAATCAAGCATTTTATAACTGGACCTCCGTATATCCCAATTTAGAACAAAGTCACAAACTTACTTATATAGTTTTAACCTAACTCAAACTCTACATACCTTTATCGTCATCTATTTATTTCCTACGTTGAGGAACTGAACACATCTACTTGTTTAAGGATGGCCCCAAAAGGCAGGAGTACTGTGAGAACAATTTCTTGTCAAAACCAGTGAATATCTTTTAAGTTGATTTATTTTCACTTCTAATATTCTTCCCCTAATCCTGGGATCTAAATTGAGTTTGAGAAGTGTATCTTCTACTTAATAATGCTCATACGTACATGCTTCTCATAAAATCTTTCTAGTGATGGTTCCTGGAAACCATCAATGTTAATGCTTCTCAGTTTCTTGATATGCTCTTCCTGAAAAAAAATCAAGTGCATCATAATGCAACTCAATGCGCAATAAGTAATCTGACTTATATCACTGTATGTATTAGATAGCCGGTTGATCCAAAGCCAAAAATAATAGAAAGCCTTTAAGATACCCCCTCACGTGCAACTCAGATATATCATATGTGGATAGATAAAAGATAGTGAGTTGTACGGCACTCCACACCACACAAGAATAAATAAAGAATTAAATGGGAATATATAAGGTTTGGAAACAACTCAAGAAAATTAGGCGCCGATACCATATTAGATAACTGGTTAACCTAAAAGCTTAACCTGTTAGGTAAAATAAATGTATCTCAGTGCAATAGAATGTATCATGACCAAAGATATATTTTGAGTGCAAGAAAAAGAACAATAAAAACTGAAAATATAAGCAAATACAGTGGACTGACAATTTGGTTGAACAACTATAAACAAATGAACTAGTTAATAAAATGTTATCAATCTAATCCACAGATAGAGGACCAAAATATTTGTTATGACTAAGATTATCTAATAAAATTTTGAGACTCACATCATCTCTTAGATTCTGTGAATCCCGCACATTCATTCGGATATAACCAGGATCTTTCCTGCAGCAAAAGACAAATTTGTGGCAATGAGATGGATGGAAGGCAAACCAGCAAACCAATGCATCCAAGATGTATGGCATACAAGGGTATAATAGGTAGCAAAATATAGATTGACAGCATATAGCAGATATTTGCTTCAAAGTAAAGGCAAGTTGATTTTGTCGTTTAGAGAATACCAATATCATATAGTACCTATATATATATATATATATTTGCAGTAACGCCTGTAAATAAAATGATCGGCAATAAAATCATTACATTACAAGTTTGGTATGGACAAAGATATATTATTTTCTCGCAAGATGATATTTTCTATCAAGAGAGTAGTATTAATCTCTAGTGAAATTCAAAGAAAAAGAAGAAGAAATGTAAATAGTTTCAGAGCGCACTAGAAGCAAACAAAATTTGCAATGTGCATCAAGTAGCATATCTTGTACACTTGAGATTTAATACATATAAACACTAAAGGATATAAAGATATATACCTGCTACACCTATAAAACATAACTAGTCCTGCAGTGGCGAGGAGAACCCCTAACCACTCAAACATTGTAAATGCAGCTGTCAGCTTCAAAATGTCAGCTGTAAGAAAGAAATTTAAAAATGAATATTAAAATATAGTTTTGTGAGATGATTAGAAGAATATGCTTCAAATCATGCACTGGCGGTGTACCTGAGATGACTGAATGTATATATGTAACAAGCAACATAATAATTATAAACCAGAGGACAGGCGCCAGTCCTAATTTTGATAACTTGCCAAGCTGGCCATCGCAGCGTCTCTCAAATACCCTTCTAGCGTTCCCCTGCCATGTGCATCTTATTTAGGTCATATTAGCTCTAATGATCTTCAAACCACAGTAGAAGCAGGTGTGGTATCTCAAAACTACTATAGAAAGGAAATTCAACTGTATTATCTCTGTAAAAGCTGTCGGACTACTTTGCACCAAAATAAAGTAGATTAATATTACAGAACTACAAATCAGTTATGCAATAACCAAAATGCAGTGACTACAGTATGGTCAGTATACTTTGATCTCCTATCAAAGTACAATCTTTTAACAAAATTACAGAGGGTGCCCAGAATATCCCTTCAAACCTGAAACCATCTTGGAAAAAGCAAACAAACTAAACTCCAGCTAGCTTACAGAACCTCCTACTTTTCCCTTGAGTTTACTATCAGAACTGAAAACCTTAAAAACCGGAATACTAGCATAGAAAAAGTCAGAAGCACAATATAACAAGGAGGAAGTAGCTGCAGCAATTAAAATCTCTGTCACAGAAATCATATACTAGAATCCTTTCAAGGAAAAGGTAAAGTGACACAAACAGTAACATTAAGAAAAAAGTAAAGTAGAAAGCATCCATTGATTAGAGTTTGATCATACTTGGGGTCATAATCTATAAGGTCCACTGATCGTCTAACTTGTTAGTAATTTGATTTTCTAGTCAACTAGCACCCCTATATAGCCATAAGACTACTTGCGTGCATTGCATGCATCTGTATTTTGCAGGAATAAAAGCACTTATACATCCTTATCTATAAGCAGTCAAAAAGTTTAGGCAACTTGAACACATGAAATTAGATACAAATGAAATGAGGCATCAATCTTCCCTGAATAACATACACAAAATTGAAAAAAAAACGGTGTCAACATAAGACAACATCTCAGATGAAGGCAAAAAAAAAAAAAAAGACATCAAATAAAACTAGATAAGAAAACGAGAATCCTTTTTCTAACGATCAGAGGCATGTATTCATTGTTCAAAGCCACACAGCCTACAGAATGATAGAAAATTTATCTTATTTTTCTGAAAACAGTGCATGAAATAAATAGATAATCCAAGAATTAATGAATATCAGGTACCAGACAAGCAACTACAAAATCCTGATCATTATTAGATAACAAGTCCAGATTCAGAGTACCTACAAGGAAAAACGCAACTTGCCGATGATTCTTATCAGAAGCAAGCTGAGCTGGAGTTAAACCAGTATTGTCTTGCACCGTTAAGTCCTCCTTTTTTCCAGCTTGAACAAGCACAGTGCATGCCTCTAGATTTCCCCGAATAGCAGCCCAATGAAGAGGAGTGCATCCTGATGACAAGAAGAGTTTTCAATGGCTAAGGTGCTTCAATGATGAACAGGAAAATATTAATAGTACATACCCTCTTTATCTTGCCGCCCCCTATAAGCATCCAGAAATAACAGAAGGCGTATGCAATCAGCAAATCCCTTATAAGCAGCCCTACAGGCTCCAATAAGTTAAGATCAGAAAAAACTAATAATTAAAAGAAAAAACTAAAGGGTCGTGAGAAGTATCATCGATTGAGAAGTAAAATAGAAAAAAATGATAAAGTTTTAAAAGATTAATTATGAAATAAAAAATCTAAATTCTCCTTGACTAGAGAAACAAGATATGAGATGACAGCATATGTTTTTCTTCTTCTCTTTTGGTAAAATACAGAATTTGTTAGACCTGGTGCATCATAATATTGATAGGTAACAGAAGAAGTAGGATTGCTTTTCTTGTAACAAATTAAGAAAACATGTGCATACAATTGATTGATGACATATTGACATATGAAAACTTTGAAACAGAAGCTCAATGAAACAATTAGCTAAAACTATAATCCCATATAACATTAAAAAGGGAAGTCAAACTTTGTACCAGTGCAAAGGACTTCTTCCATCATTATCAGGGACATCAGGATCAGCATTCCATTTGGCAACAATATGGTAGAGAAATGCTGTCTGGCCATACTGAGCTGCAACATGTGTTGCCTGTTATCAAATGAACAGATGATCAAAATCTTTCAAAATGGTGACTGCAACTAGGTCACAGTAGGAGCAAACACAATAACATCATCCCAGTTTTGTGTAAATATTGATCAGTGAAACAGGGGGAAAAAGGGCAAAAGCATAAAATATAGCTTCAATCTACAATCCACAATTGCCAGAGCTACTTATTGAGTTATTTCAGATGCCAAGATCGATCAGAATAAAATCTGAAAAAGAACCAACCATAGGTGATATATTATGTTATTCCAGTAATCATACTTAGTTTTGTCATTCATCAGTAATGGACTTTCTTTTAATCCTTTCTTATTGAGATATAATACTTAACTAGTCAAAATAGTGCATTACATATGTGTGCACCTATTCATGCAAAAAAATAAGACTACCTCATTGCAGTAAAACAGTTTAGTCTAGTACTAATATTGAACAACAATGAAATCTCAAATCAGGCAACGTGAATGACCAAGAAAGATATCCAAAAAGTTTAAAGATTCAATCAGGAGATGAACTTATGGAAGAACCAAAAAGGATGGATGTATGAAAGATAGAATTCCAAGAATATAAATCAGAAAACAGTTGTCTAAATGAAAAATAACCTGACCAGACAATATAATAGGATAAAGATCAATTTTAGGCCTAGTGATCAAATAAGAAAAAGGTCTCCAGTTCTCCACTGTATAAATTTTAGTTCACCAGTTAAATCCAATTTCTTCAATGGACCACCACCCCTGATTGTATGGATGTAAACTCGTGAGCATTGATCCGATCTCCACATTCATCGACGGATTTGAAAACTTCAAGCTCGGGACATGAAGCAACCAATCATTTTAATCCATGGATTTGCTTACATTGCAGGGAAAGAACTTCACCCAATGGATGAATTTCAGTTGGTGAATAGGCATCAACCAGTTCATCTATCCGAAAATCGCAAAAACGTGCAATCGGGGCTTATAGTCCGGCATTTCGTCTTCGCAGAGCTGGCCAGGTCTTCAAAGAAAGGTTTTCATGCTTAGGTCTAACTAGATTGGTTTACAGTTTGTACTTCATAGATATCAATCCTCAGTCGTTATCTTCACTTAATGACATCAGATGGACTCAATTTGCAGCAGGAAATCCCCCGATACTAGGCTAGGACAGGAACAGAAGTAATTGGACAGCAGAAGGTAATGAAGGAAAGAAAGAAGAAGAATAGGAGGTGCAATTAGGAAGAGTAAGAGTTCTAACAGGTAAGGGTCGTGGCTCAATTAAAAAGTGAATAAGACTCAACTAAGGAACTTGTAATATTTTGACATGTGGCAAATTTTATTTTAACCACTTATATCCTTAATTATTTGAACCATGATAGGGTGGTTACATGCCTGGATAAAATTCATTACCAACTGCTTTACATAGAATTCTTTCGATCCAAACTTCAACCACCAAGTGGTTTCACCAACAAACTATTCATTTATACGGCCTGTTACCTTGTATCACCATGACACTTCAAGATAATAACAAACAAAATAGTGATAGTAATATGCCTAATACTAGGAAAATCACCACCAGTAAGATATCCCACTGTCAGTCACTTCTACAGATTAAAAAAGCAAAATTAGGACTAAACAAGGAAGAGCACCTTATCTTAAGTTGGTATAGCAATTGAATGTTGCGTAGACTTGCAAGGGCTCAAAGGAGCTAGCATCTATTACTTACAATTAGCTTGAAGTTGTACGATTGGTATAATAGTAATGCTTCTCCTTCTGATTACTGTGATGACTGATTGATTGATGAATATTTGCTCAGATGTTTCATTATATGATAGATATCAATATTTCATGATTTACTTAACTTATGTGGGTGATCTGTTAACTGGTCTTGCACTTCATAAACTTGTTTTTTCTAGTCAAAATAAAGAATCCAAACTCCAAAGCATATATATTTAGAGAAATCAAAACTATGAAAAAGAATAAAATTTTCAGCAGAAAAGAAGTCACAGTATAGTATATCCTGTACTAATAAAAATATAAGATCCCTATTTATGATAGGCAAAAATCCATTTTTTTCTAGTTGCATTGTCTACAGATGTCCTAAAAAATTAGATCCTCTCTCTAACTACTCTTTTCTTCTCTCTCCTATTAAGCTTTCATTTTCATGCGCCATTATACCACCATAATCAACCTTGTCAACACTGACAATTTCTCCTTTGGCTCCTACTTAGTTCTCAAGCTTTTTTATTTAGCCCATCATATTTAATCTGTAGCCTCCAACTTTCAAGATGGCATCCAGAGTTTCTTTTATTAATTATTATTGATTAAAATATAGCATTCAGTAGCACATAATTAGCTAGTAAACCAGGACAAATCTTAACTCTATTATTAATTCAAGGCCACAGAATAATGCAGACCAACATAAACCATCATTACAGTAAATCACGAATTCCAATTCTAATTTTCCATTATAATTTGTGAAATTTTTTAAAAAAAAGGCCCTTGTATTATGTTATGTCAAATTACGGTTAATCCTCTAATAGACTAGAATCAACACCAAGTTTGTTTTCTAAAGTAAATCTGGCAAGAAAAAGTGCTTCCAAGGAGCTTACATAGCAAGTTAAAAGGTAAAAGTCATCTACTTTATCAGGTATCATTTAATTAAGATCCTGCAACACAAGAAGAGTCCTTTAGAAGTTCCTCAAGATATGGAAAAAATTTAAATAACTTTCAAGGTAAATTAGTTTCATTCACGTGACATAAAAAAGGACAGATTTTTTTTCTTTTTAATCAACAAGAACAAAATTGATGTGAAGGGAAAAATAAGCTTTCGTGCGTGAACTGGTAAAGTCCCTTCAAGAACTAAGCACACACAGTGCGTTAAGAACAAGCTTCACAGAAACTCAAAATTATGGCAAAACAGACATCAAAAAGGTAGAAGTTAGTAAGCAAAGAATTAGGTATACAACAGAGAACAAGTTAAAATTTGAACTCAAACCTGATAACCATATAAATCTGCTGCATCAACACGAGCACCTTCTTTCAGAAGGAGCTCCGCAACCTGGATGTGGCCACGAACTGCACTCCAATGGAGCGCTGTCTGCCCTGTGTGATCTGCTACATTTACATCTCCGCCATGCTGCTCAACAACCACAACTTACTAAATCATTCAATAACACACCAGGAAGTTTCTATTTCTCCACAAGTAGGCAAAATTCAGCAAAATCAAGCAATAAAAAGACAGACAGACGCCATCAAAACATGCATCACCAGAACGCAAACCCCCATAAAACGCAATAAAGGAGAAAATTGAAGAATTAAATGAATTGGCTTTCACAAAAATCTCCAAAATCCAACCAAAAGTAAAACCTTAGTTCGGTCACGAAGAAAGACACATCAACGATGTACTGGGCGGCGACATTGTGATCGTTAAGACCCATCAAAGAAGACAAATTTAAGGAGAAAACAAGTCCATAAAAACCTCTAAAATCCAAGAAAAGCTACAAACTTCTTGAGAGGAGACGAAGTGAGATACCTCAATGATGTATTGAACCGCGGCCGTGCGATTGTTAAGCGCCGCCCACTGGAGCGCGTAGTACCCAAGCGCATCAGGCTCCGCCAACGAGTGCCCCTCTTCCTCCACCAACCTCTGCAGCTTCTCCAGATCGCCGTAGGCCGCCCCGGTGTACACGTCGTTCTTGAGCGCGTCCTGTCCATCACCACCACCACCACCATCATCTCCTCCGCCTCCTGCTCCTCCGACTCCGACCATCTCCTTCCCCTCATCCACCACCTCGATCTCCGACGCCATCAAACCCTAAGACCCAACCGCAATCGCGATCGCCTCTTGGAACCAAGGCTTTGGTTGGGGGGAAGAAGGGAAGTTATAGGAAGAAGAAGACGAAGAGAAGAAGACCTTCGGGCGTTTGACTCAGTAGATTGGAGGAGGGCGGGGAGAAAGAGGAAACCAGGAGGCCAATAAGACCGGTCAGAATTGGAGACAAACCAACTTGAACAAATTAAATGGCTAAATACATTTCTTATTTTCTTACCATATTCATTTAATTTGGGAAAAAAATTATTCTAACTTTAGTAAAATTAGTAGGTACCTCAAATCTATTCAGATCTAAAGAAAATTATTTGTTAGTTGTCTTAGTTTGCATTT
Source organism: Typha latifolia (assembly GCF_019914945.1). Taxonomy (NCBI): domain Eukaryota; kingdom Viridiplantae; phylum Streptophyta; class Magnoliopsida; order Poales; family Typhaceae; genus Typha; species Typha latifolia. The sequence goes on from NC_133093.1 coordinate 2,257,752, forward strand.
TGGACAATGTAAACCCATCAAGAAAGAAGTTAAAAAAAGCAAAATGATCAAAATTTTAATGGTTTGGATGAAAATTTATCTTCGTTATCATATTGGAATTAGAAAACTAACAGTTGCATATATATTTTGCCTTGCATCTATTTATTTTAATAAATTATCCAATCTAAATTGTGTTGAGAATTGTGATTGATATGGATCCATATTAGATGTCTGATTCTTTTGTTAAATAATAAAGAATATTTTATACTTGTTTATATAAAGCTATTACTTAGGGATCTTTTGAACTATAGTGAAACCTCTACGTTCGGGTGATTTGCTGGCGATTTCTCCTAACTCCTCCCTCTCCGATGGCGGAGGGAGAGGATCCTCGTGCAAGGGCCCCTTCACCTTCTCCTCCTAGTTCTTCGATGTCATAAAAGCTAAGGGAAATTTTTGTTTCTATTGCAAATTATGCTCGCTCATAAAGTTTTATTACAAAAGAATGAAGTACGAGTTGCTCTAGGCTCGGTCTCATCTCCAATATGCTACATGATAAGTTTTTTCGTAAGCCTCCTCTAATTCACGTGGTTGAAAATAAATTAAATATATTTTCATGTTTAGGTTTTTCAGCGAAAAAGATATGGGGATAGTTCTTACTAAGGGACTATGATTAGCTATAATGCTTACCCTTCAGGCCAAAAGAGGAGGAGATCACCGTAGTGAAGGTTCCTAGATTTACCTAAGAAATATTATAAGCTTCACATCCTTGTGAAAGTTGCGACAAAGGTTGGCAAATCCTTTTAGATGGATGAAATGATTAGATTTGACCAACCCTATCAAGTAGGGTCTCTAGCTTGGGCCACTGGGTAAACAATTCTATAAATATGTAACTTATGAAAGTCTATCATCAATGTGTTTCTCTTGTGGTCTCGTAGGACACCGTCTTGCGGAATGTCCAACCAAGAAACTAGCGCTACCAATAACGGATGGGAAAGATGAGTCATTTGCTACACTCAACGCTTATATTAATGTCCGTATGGACCCTGTGGCCGATAGAGGGCCAGATTTACGATCTTAGGATTCTTGTTAACTAACAATCATCCCATCCACTCTCCTTGTTAAGGGTATTTTTGTCTTTTAGTAAATTATTGAGATTGATTTTTTAGATAGACAAATAAAAACTTAATGATATCTCAATTAAACCAATACTGCTAGCATTTGAACTCGAGAGCACTCATACAACATGAGCTCATTTACCATCTAAACACCATCTCATTGATTATTGAGACTTAATCTTTTATTTATTAGAAAGTTACTATGAGAATATTCGTGTAAAAGAATATATATTTTGAATATTATACATGTAAATATCAACTTTAAAATAGTATACATGCAAATAAGTGATATTTTAAGGGTATCTATATAAAAAAACCTAATAATTTGTCCTTTAGTTTGGTTGACTAGGAACAAAAGCCCATCCACAAAAACTCAACTTTTTCCTACAAAATACTAATTTTGAGATCCAAAACTAAAATGAGTCACTTTTGTGTAATTTGAAACTAATTAGATATTTGGATATCTTAATTCAAGACTCATTTTATCATATAAAATTAGATATTAATGTTTTGAAAATGTAAAATAATAAGGGTGTGTATAAGAGGCTGCTAGGGTTTCTCAATATCACTCTAAGCTTTTCCTTCCATATCTCTCGTTAGTGCTATTTTCTCCTATATAGGAGGGGTCTATCCTTTCGTTGAGATCTTATCTCCCTATTTATCTTTTATCTTCTCATCTCCCTCGTCATGGGCTGCAGAGGTGAGTTGCAAAGGCAGGATGGCCCCCAATCCTCACTCCCTTGGTCCTCGCTAACCCATGGCTAATGTAGTTGGATGGGGTTAGGCTAGGCTTGGTCCCTTCTCAGCTCCTCGTCGACTTTGGCTATAAAGAACTTTGCATATTGCTTGGGATTGTTAGAATGAGTGGCTTGAGGGTTTTAGAAGTTTTCACCTGGTCATTTTCTCTCATTTCTATCAAATTTCAATGCGGGAAGGCTTTTCTTCCTCTCTCCCATTGGATTGGTGAAAGAAGTTTTGTGGCATTGTCATTGACTCTTTTAATACAATCATTTTTTCATTAGTTTTTTTTCTTTTTAAATTGCTATTTACAGCATTTTGACTTCGATGTCAAATTTTTTCCAACTATATTTGGGTTCACGTAGGACTATTGTGTTTGAGTTAATAGAGGTCGTGACAAGTACATTGGACACCAAAACCTTTTTGCTTATGTTTCCTCTAGGTATACTTGCTCTTTCAATGTTGTTACCTATGCAACCAAGTTTGAGGCTTATTTTAGGGTTGTCACCTGTTTCTGACTCTTTCTTTTTGTGTACCAACTTATATTATATATCTCAGTTATGAGCTGAATAAATTTCTTTATCTATAAGCTTTCTCTTAAAAGAAGAAAGCAAAAAAAAGAAAATGTGCACAAAAAGGTATTAAGAGACAAAGTATTCTATATATCTCACAAGCTATTTATGCCATAAATTACAAATTATCTCACTATCATTATGTCTAAAATTAAACTATTCTCTTAATCTTTCATTTATAGTACTTTGCTTCCGATTCAAATTAAAATAAAATGATTATTTTTTTCATCCATTCTATTTATGACCTGATAATATATTTATAGTAGGTAGGATAACCTGATTATGTCTCGAATAACTCAATTATGTTTTGAATAATTCGTTTATGACTTTAACTCGATCCAACACGAATCTAACATGACCCGATCGGCCGACCGCCGTCTCTACGACTAGCAATTCTCAAATCCCATTTAGCCGGAACCGAAGTGTAGCGGTATACGCTTCAACGAGGGGAGAGAGAGAGAGAGAGAGAGAGAGAGAGAGAGAGAGAGAGAGAGAGAGAGAGAGAGAGAGAGAGAAAGGATGTTCTTCCACATGGTGCTTGAACGAAACATGCAGCTCCACCCTCGCCACTTCGGGCCGCACCTCCGGGATAAGCTCGTCTCCAAGCTCATGAAGGACGTGGAGGGCACTTGCAGGTTATACTCTCTTCTTCCCCCACCCTCTTAAGCCCTAACCCTAACCCTAACCCTAATCCGGATTGATGGTGGTTTCATGATGTGTGACACAGTGGGCGGCATGGCTTCGTTGTTGCCATCACCGGCGTCGAGGACATCGGGAAGGGCCTCATACGCGAGGGCACCGGGTTCGTCACCTTCCCCGTCAAGTACCAGTGCGTCGTCTTCCGCCCCTTTAAGGGCGAGATCCTCGAGGCCGTCGTCACCATGGTCAACAAGGTCTCCTCCGCTTTCCTCTTTCGTTTTGCCTTCCTCTCGTTTTAATTTCCCGTCTGAGTTTGGAGTGATCGGCTTTTGGCAGATGGGTTTCTTCGCGGAAGCTGGGCCCGTGCAGATTTTTGTTTCGAATCATGTAAGTGTAGAAGAATTTGATGGGTAGTGAGGTGAATTTATGGAAGACCCATAATGTATCTTATGCTGTGTTCTGTTTTGTTTCAGTTGATTCCTGATGATATGGAGTTCCAATCAGGGGACATGCCGAACTACACGACTTCTGATGGATCGGTATGCGAAATGCTTATATGATTCCACATTATACTGATTTAATGCAAAATTAATCTTTATTGTTGTAAAAGGGGAGGGTGAAGCTTAGCCTCCTCTTCTCCTTTGATGTATTCAAGCAAAATCTTGAGTGCTCTCTTGATGTTACAGAGTGTCAAGGGCATTAAATGTTTGCGAGAAGAAAGATAACTAATTTACTTGAATTGTATTAGAGGATATGTCTTGTGGTGGAGGTTAGGGTCTTTCTCTACTTAGAATCGAGGAATTGCTGCACATTTTAGATATGATTTTGCTGATACTTATCAAGAACTAGTGAAATACTTTTTTGTCATATATCCTCATAACCTCTCCAGAACCTAATAATGCTCCAAAATCCAAAGTATTCTAACTTTTCTTCAATTTATGACTACTGATGACATCTATTGTTATCTTCTTTTAGATGCATCGTGTGAAGTGATGCTAGAGCACATCTTTAATAGTACCCTGATCCATTCTTCAGATTGGATTCTTGAATCCATTTAAAGCTTGATAAGTTGAAAAGCATCTTTAGGTTATTGGATATCTACTATTAGACTCGTCCAGATTGTTCTGTAATAACAATAAATGACAAAGCTACAAAAGAAAAAAAGACAATGGATAAGTTAAATATTCTTAAAAATTATTTTTATTTGTCTGAACTAGGAAAAAATGTGTGGTTATACATGTAACTAAGCTTAAGAAGCCTTCTTCTTCCTTTTTCTTTTTGGGACTGGAGTGCATATTTATCTAACTTTAAATGCTTATATGTGAATAAAATGCAGGCTTTGATCTATAAATAATACAAAAACAGTGTTTAAACCACAATCACTTTAAACAAGGCCCTGAGGTTGTAATTTTCCCTAACTTTTCTGTTGCATATTGGAGAATGGATCCAAGTTTACTCTTTCTTTTCTTGACTTGAGTACAAAACCTAGTATTTCACTTCGGTGACTCCAAACTCCAGGCTACAGTGTTCATCATAGCAGCTCAGATGTAAAATATAAGATTAATATACGAAAGGGCACTAGACAGTCTAATCAAGAGTATCTGGCTTTTGTTGAGTTTAATCCCATAGAGTGGTTTTCCTTCTTGCTCACTTCAATTTAAAAGCACTAGCTGTGTATCTATTTCTGACAACTACTTTTGGTGATGGTTAACAGGTCAAAATCCAAAAGGATAGTGAGGTGCGATTAAAGATCATTGGGACTCGTGTTGATGCAACAGAAATTGTATGTTTCGACTTTTTTTTCTTTCTGAAGTTCCTATAAATAATATTGACAGCTGATTATTTATTCTATTTATGAATCATTTTCATCCATATAAGGTAGTAAGGTACTAATCTTTGAGAAGGCTTAACATTTCTGCAGTTATAGTGTTTGAACTTTCAATTACATCAGGACACTTTTATTGCATAATTAGGATGTCAGAGCGATGGCTACTTTACAGTTGCTAGTAATTCTTGAAAATCTGTGCATGGTGTTGAAGCATAGACATGTATGGTTGTCTAAGATATCTTCTCTACATGGAGTTATATTCGGACATACACATCATTTAATTGCAGTATGGTTGCATCTTTGGTTGCATCTTTGGTTGCATCTTTGAAACTTCTGATTTTCTCTGCATTTAATTTCAGTAAAGGTTCGACAAATATTCTGCACTTGTAGCAACTTGGAAGTGGCTATACATTCATATATATTATGAATTGTGATCTTCATCATCATTACGATCATTTCGTTGCAGTTTTCATCCATCGCCTCTTATCATGTCTCGCAATTCATGAATTCTATGTCTAAGTCATATTTTGTTTGTGCAGTTCTGCATTGGCACTATAAAAGATGATTTTTTGGGTGTTATCAATGACCCTGGTGCAGCTTCTTAGTGAGTCAGCTGAGAGGAAGCCACTAATACTGTACACTTTGTGTTCCCTGTAATTTAAACTTTTGAACTGCCCTCCTGTACGAATTAGAAATATTTTTCCAGATCACCAAGTTCAGCGTAAAGACATGATTGATCCTATTTACAAGAATTCCTAGTGTTAGACTAACTGTGAAGGTAATATTCTATTAAAACTCTCAAAACTTTTATCATTTCGTTCTTTATATTTAAGGCTATTAATCCAGATTGTTCTCGAACAAGTTGTGTTTGGTTCAAAATTTTATTTGAGTCGACTCTCTCATTTAGTCATTTAATAAATGAGTCAAATTCAAGCCAAGATTTGAGCTTGGCATATGAATTAGCAGAATATGAGCAAGGGTTGGTTAACTCGCCCATATTTGGCTCATTATTGCTCCAATATATATATATATATATATATATATGTATAGAATCTAGCCATTAGAATTGAGATCTAGTGGTTATAATTTTAGTTTATTTTTGTATAACCTAGCAATTGAGTTGAGTTCTAAACTGGCTTGACTTAGCTCATCAACCTGAACACAACCTGGTTCGAATTCCTATTGAGCAGAACATGAACTAAGATTTAAGTTCATCTTTCCAGCTTTGCTCGTGTTCAGTTCGAGCTGGCTCGTTGACATCCTGGTTTATGTTATCTTTTTTAATAACATTTGTAATGTCTAAAATATAAAAAGTGGAAAACAAAAAGGGTACTTCTTTGCAATTAATTATTGTAAAACAAAAGGAGTATTTTAGTCCTTTTTTATATTAAAATTAACATATAACATATATAAGTAGTTGTATATATGTTAGAATTATATAAGGTGTTAAAAATGAAACTAGCAGAGAGGGGTGTGAAATGTATTTTTTTTTTTTATCATCTCTATTGTTTTCTCATGACAATAGAAGATCATGAATCTAGAATTGGTTACAAAAAGTTGGATGAAATATTAAATGATCCTAACTTTGGTTTCAAGTTTTGTCAACTAAAAAGAACATCTATCCTATGGTGTAACAAAGAATGATGTTCATTTCATCATTACGTAAACCAAACTAGGTCTTCAATGCGTCGAAGTTGACCTTCAGATCTCTAGAGACAAGGGATGGAGATAATTCTTCTTGGAGAACTCCCAGCAAGCCTGCATTTTTTCTTTCATCCTGCATAAGTAACAATGAAGAACGTCCAAAGCTTACAAGTAAGATCAAGGGCAGGAATTGATGCTTACAAATATAAGTTAGTGATTGTCATATAAAAAGCAGCAATGTTCATGCCTAGCACCAAGGCGTAGGGTGAGCGACAAGGCGGTCAATCATATAAAAATTATATATGATATGTATATAATTTTTACTACTAATATATATGATATAGATAGTACATAATCACTTTAGCAGTAAGTTTTTTTAACTAGTTACATATTTAAAAACAGTAAACATAATAATTAATAATTAATTAGTGATTACTTCCTCCGACTAAAAAACTAATTACTAAAAAGATGGAGAGAGAGAGAATGAAAGAGAGTGGAGAGAGAGGCCATACTCTTGCTTGCCGTTAGTCGTCAGTTTTCCACAATTGGTCGTCACCATAGCTACTGCACGCAACTGTCGTTGCTGCATGCTGTCGTCGAAGAAGACAATCAAAAGAGGGGCTTGGGGGGTTCAGAGTTTTGATCGATCGATCGAGAGAGTTTTACTATTTTTATTTTTAAATATATAATGGTTATCGATTAGTTAGTCAGATTCGATCCATTAAACCGAATCCAACCTGTTTCCAATCCAATAGCACTTAATAAGCGGGCCGAGCCACCAGCTCGCCATGGCGCCCAGACGGCTTGCCTGACCGCAATGAACCGCCTAGGCGGCCTGCTAATGCGGCGCGCTGCCTTCTCCCAACGCCAAACTGGATGGCGAGGCAGCCGGTGCGCTACCCCACCATGGTGGCAGCCTAGAGGGCCTTTAGAAACACTGGAAAGCAGTAGTAAATAAAAACCTACCAAAGGAACTAAAAATTATGATTTAAGGACATCTTGTAAAGATACTACAACAATATAAAAATAGTCTAATGAAGATATATTTATCAAAGTTGTTAATTGCACAATATATATATATATATAGTTGTTTTGTGACCTAATAGCTTATAATTTTTTGGATAGTATCTAACATGATATCAGAGCTAGTTTTTGAAGAGTTTATGAGTTCAAATCTCGTCAAGCTCGGTGTGACCCAATTTTTTATTATCTAATATGGTGTCTCTTATTATTCTGTATATACTGGTTAAAGATATGATATACGAGATGAATTTATCTAAGGAAAATTGTTAGAACTTTCCCAATCCCTTCAAGAGGAATAGAAGAACATACCGTTGGAGAGCCACCTCTTATTTTAGAACTCCTCAAATGCTGCTCTACCAAGCAGAGCTGCTGAGATATCTCCCTCATGAGCGCAGCTCTATCTTCCACGCATCCCAAAACCACCTTCTTCATGAGCCTGCTCTCCTCCTCCAGCAACTCCATCTTGGCATGGATCTGTTCAACCAATTCGCGTCGCCGAGATCGAACTCTACCCGTCCTCGTCTCGTAGGAATTGCCAACTGCCTTAGAATCTGAATCACCCTGCCCTCCTCTACACCTTGTGCTCATACTCATGATCATATGATCCCTTCCCCTGTCATCCATTTAATAGATAGATTTGAGAATGTTCCAAACTTTGCATGGAAGTAGAGCAAGAAAGAACCCAAATTTAGAGAGCAACACTAAATGAGATCGATGATCACAAGGTGATAGATCATGGATTCGAGTACATATGGAGTAAGTACTAAGACTTTGTGGAGCAGAGAGAGAGAGAGAGAGAGAGAGAGAGAGAAGTGGTTCTCTGCAAGGGTTGTTTCTTTGCTTCTTGTACAAGAAAAGGAAGAGAGAGAGAGAGAGAGAGTTTGTAGTTTAGTTTAGTAAGCCGTGATGGTGTAATGGAGATGAACTGAAGCATTAGAGAGTTCCAAAATGAGCTGCAGAGTTAATAGCTTCGTCTGTAACCTGAAATGTTCGGATCCTGTGCAGGTTGTGTACTTAGACGGTCCAATCTCTGCAATACACGCACGGTGTGTACAGCCAAAAATATACTTCCAGTTCCAGTGGGACCCATACGCAATACATATCACAGCGGCTTTCATCACCATCTGATGTGAGTAAGGGATGGTCTAGGGTAAAGTCCATCCGGAAGGGAGAGTGTCCGGGCATGGCGAGAGCTATTCCTTCGCTCTGAGAATGGCACTCCCCTAGCGGCTCCAAGGAACCTACTTTAGGTTTATCTGCTTTACTAGCAAAGGTGTGGGCGATCTGTCTGGGATTGCGTCTTGTTAGACCGGGTTGTAGTCTATGTCTCGAGTCTAATTCTAAGGAACCGGTGAATATCATGCAGGAGGAGGCGTCTATTTCTTGACGTGTTAGGAATATTGTTTTGGAGTATTTTATCCTTCTTTCTCTCTTTGCGAAAGTTAAAATCTCTCATGTTTTTCGAGAATGTATTCGGACTGTCGATTGGGCATCTGGTCAAAGTAGGAGAGCCTCATTAATCCCTTTTGAGTAATGCAATTTGCTTGATTGTGACTCTAACAAAAGTTTAGACAAAAATTGTACTAATCGATCACAACTCCTTTAGGTAGTTCATTGAATTATGTATAGACCAGTATCCGATAGGGCTTTCAGAGAAACTCACACAGAGTAAGCTCACACCTAATCCCAGGAGCCTCTTCTTTTGCTACTTTATTTTTGCACTATTTATATAATTACTATTAAAAACATCTTAGATGCATAATTGTGACTTAAACTATTATAATTAACATTAATATTACTGGACTATTTCCAATGTACTAGTGTCAGGAAATACTCGTGAGTGACGAAATTAATTTTTAGGCCCTTTAGAAACTAGTTTATTTGTAATTTAGAGGAGAGAAAGAGGATAAAGTTAAAAGTAAAATAGTTATTTAATATTTTTATATTAATAGGTGAGATAGTTTTCATAATTTAGAAGGTTAATGTGTAATAAAAATAAATAAAGAGACGCATATAAAAATGGACAATAATTGGGGGATCCTGTGTAGTTTTCAGTTGATAAAATAAAATTACAGGGGGTAGATTGTGAAAGTCCAAAGATATTTGTGTAATGTGAAAAATAAATAGAAGAAATCATAGGGTGTTATATATAAAATTTTATTTTTAATACGTGGCGACGCGGATCCGAAGTCGAATAGGTTCAAATTCGATCGTTGTGAACTTCCAAGACTGGGATTTTCTTTGCAGCAAATCTCAATTCCCGCGGGAAACCGTTGTCGGAAAATACTGTCGCTATAATACTATCACTCTCTCCGACCCGAGAAGCACTTCGAGATCATCAAGAATTCCCTCTCGTTCTCTCTCTTACCTCAAGACCAAGAATTCCCTCCTCGCGCGCGCTCTCTCTATCTCTCTCTCGGTTGGCAATGGCGACGAAGATGGCAACACTACGATTACGTTCCGGTGTCCAATTCCGCCCCAAGGAGCCAGAGATCTTCGGCCATTACCTCCGCAAGAAGCTCTGCGGCGAGGAGTTGTCAGCCAAAGTCATGCCCGAGATTGATCTCTATTCTTATCACCCGGATCACCTCACCGGTAGGACTCGCCAAGATCACCTTTTTTTTTTTTCTTTAGTAGAAAAAAAAACGTCATCTTTTTTGGTTTTCTGGATCGGTTTCTTCGTTTCTTGATGTGGGTTTTCTTGTGTCTCAGCTCAATTCCCTTGCCAGAATCGATTCTTCGAGTGGTACTTCTTCACGTCGATCACCCGTAAGTGGGAGGGCGGCTGTCGGGCGTCGCGAGAAGCCGGCCCTGGCCGGTGGAAGAACACCCAGGCGAAGTCGGACGTCAACGCCGACGGCTTCAAGGGCTCCAAGCAGAGCTTTGCCTACATGGAGAAGACGGAAGAGGGGAAGGAGAGGGCCACCAAGTGGCTCATGGACGAGTACACCATCAAGAACTCTTCTGGGTCCGTCCAAGATCCCAAGAAGGTTACATTCACAATTCCTTTCTGCATCAATTCCTATTTGTGGCTTCTAATCTCGAGTCTGGCTGCGAACAATCTCACCGTTGTTTAATTTGTTACAGCTGCATGAGTGGGTGGTTTGCAAGGTACATCTAACGCCAAAAGAGCAAGCCCGAATGGAAGCAGAGTATGCTGCTTATAGGAAGAAGAAAGCTCGGGAGACGGCAGAAGCGAGGAAGAGAGCGGCTACAGAGATGGCTCAAACGAGGAAGAGGAAGGCTCCAGAGATGGCAGAGCCGGAACCACCTCGGAAGCAGCTTGTGTTGGCTCCTTGTTTCCAGCTCCAAGAGAGTAGCAACCTCCAAGTCCTTCCTGATCCTGAAGAAATCTGTTGGTCTGATCTTTCTGAATTGATTGACATAGATTTATGGAGTTCATTTTGAGGATTCAGATTGGTTGGAGTAGTTGATTAATTGTATAGACTTCTTTTTATCAGATTACACTGTAAGATATAGGATCAATTTTGCTCTTTTGATGTCCTTTGGATGTCTGCTGATTCTATTGTTGGATATGTGTTATTATTTCTGAATGAAAATAAAGTTGGCATCTTTTCATTAGATTGTGAGTAATTGATTGCTTTAGATAGTGCTCTCTCTGTTTGTCTGTGAAAGACCATGTATAATTCTTCTCCTAAAAGTAAAAAAAAAAAGAAAAAAATAAAAAAAAGGGAAATTTGTATATAACACCCTACCTTTTAGCTAAATTTACATTTACACCCAATGTTTTCACTATTTATAGATCGAGCCCTATTATTTAATTAATATTTATAGAAAACACCATATGTTAGATTTTAACTAACACCGTTTGAGCAGATGAGAATATTCTGTCAAATTTATAATTAATTTTCTTAAATGATGAAAATACCTTTCTTCTTCTCCTTCTTCTTCCTCCCTATTTCTACTTCTTCTCTCTTCCTCTTTTTTAGGATAGAACCTATAGCTTCTTTTGATCAAGAAAAGGTAGGATTTTTCTTCTAACAACTCTCTCTTCTCCTCCTCTATCTTGGGTTTAATATTTTCTTTAGATTTAGCTTTAGATTTGGGAAATGACATAGCTTCGATTTTTGGAAATGGGACAACTTGGGTTTTACTTTTTACAATAATTTCACTAATCAAATCCTGAACCTACATTCTATTTGAAATGTTAAAGTATGGATTTCAGAAATGGCATAGCTATTAGCTAATTAATGAGCTCAAATTTACTTTTTATGTAGCTCCCAAAGGATTAATGTCATCATCAATGAGCTCAAATTTGAGTTGCAATGATGTGAGCGAAAACTTTAGTTGCCCTTGTGGTGGGGGTGCTTGCAAAATTCAAATTTCTAATATGAAGAAGAACAAAAATAGAAGATTTTAAATTAACAATGATTGCATTGAGGGTTTTCTAAAATCTGAGATAGATTTGAGTATTTGTTGTGTTAAGTTTGGTTAGATTAAGTTAGATTAGGTTAGGTTAAGCTGGGTTAGGTTGAGTTGAATTTGGGTTAAATTGTGTATATGTCGGGTAACTTAGACGAGGATATTTTGGTAATCATATTAGTGTAGTTAACTTAACCGTGGAATTTGGTTAAGTTAAGCTAACAGAACTAATAGTAAGGTATTTTCTATAAATATTAATTGAATCATAGGGCTTAAATTTGTAAATAGTGAAAACATAGGGTGTAAATATAAATTTAGCTAAAAGGCAGGGTGTTATATATAAATTTGCCCCCCAAAAAATAGCTCTCAGTAAATATCTGCTGAATTGCTAGATTTTACTTCTGTAATGGGGGCAGTTGGTGATAGTAATTAGCTTAAGCTCACTGCCCATGCTCAGCAATTGAACTGTTCCTCGTAACAGGGGTAATAACTAATAAGAGAGCTGTAGATAACTACTTTTTCTGTATCCAGAAAATTGATTACTTCCTTCAAAATTAAGAAAGTTCTACCAAACAATGTGGAAAACCTGGAGCTCATCGCCTTTTTAATTTACTGATTAGGAGATGTACTATTAGAATTCTATCTGATTTGGTTTCCCTGACACATGCAAGACATAGATTGTTATCCAATGCAAGTGATTGACTCTAAATATTAAATTGGTAATTGATGTACTAATTAATTCAGAAGATGTGGAATGCTGTCAGGTACTTAAGATTGTGGAATAGAACCACATGAAACCTGCACAGTTAGCTGAACTACAATAAGCAAATATATCCAATCAAGTTCCATTAGGCCTTTCGTTACATAAAGAAGCAACCAGAGTTATTTGTTGCTTGCAGCTGACATAATAAAAGATGGCATAAAAATGTATTGTCTTCTTTAATTAGATAGAGACAAAAATGAGACACAAAAAGTAATAAATCCTATAGAAATTCGCTGAGTCTATTTCGAGATCAGGGACACAAGTTTTTCATCATCATAAATAATCTGAAGTTATCTGGGAACAATAAATTTGGATTGCTCCTAGATCATGTAACCTGGGAACAAAAAATTATACTACTGCTACAAGACTTGAAAGGGTAAAAAGAAAACATAATTCAGGTAACTAGGGCATGGAAGCGAGATATATATCAGGCGAAGAGGGCTGAGGGCTCAGCATGCAGAACAGAAGCTGGTAAAGAGCTGTTCTACTGAAATGCCGGCCTTTAATCTTCTCTCTTCTCACAATAAAATTGTTTAGAGGATCTTGAAGAGGAGACCTCCATGAGTGGCAAAGAAGGGAGCAAAGACGAGAGATTCAACAGCCATGAGCTTGATTAGGATGTTGAGTGATGGCCCTGAAGTGTCTTTGAGAGGGTCCCCAATGGTGTCACCGATGACAGCAGCCTTGTGGGGATCTGAACCTTTTGGTCCGAGAGTCCTGGCATGCTCTGAAGCTCCAGCCTGAACAACAAAGATAGGCAACAGTATTTATTAAAAATTGAGAGATCTTCCATTGTAACCAATCAACAAAGATAAGGTAGCGCCTTGAACTACTTGGGCATCAACAATCGAAGGATTATATACTTATATATTGCATTACCTCGATATACTTCTTCGCATTATCCCATGCACCACCAGTATTGGATGCAGAGATGGCAATCTGAAAATATTGACAAACATAAGAACAAGTCAGAATGAAAATTTACAAAAATCTTGAATAAAATTGATTCAAGAGATCAAAACTGACCTGAACACCAGAAACAAGAGAACCTGCAAGGACTCCAGATAGAGTTTCCACACCAAAGAAGATTCCAACAATAAGAGGTGTGAGCATGACAAGAGCACCAGGTGGGATCATCTCCTTGATGGAGGCATCAGTGGAGATTTTGACACAAGTTGCATAGTCTGGCTTACCAGTTCCCTCCATGAGACCAGGAATGGTATTGAACTGGCGGCGGACTTCTTCCACCATCTTAAGTGCTGCACTGCCAACACTCTTCATGGTCATGGCTGAGAACCAGTAGGGAAGCATAGCACCAACAATCAACCCAATGAAGACTTTTGGGGTCAGAACATCCACAGTGGATATTCCTGCACGACTTACAAATGCACCAAAAAGTGCAAGTGACACCAAGGCAGCTGAACCAATGGCAAAGCCCTAGAAAGGAGAGGCCAATAGTTGATCAAATTACTGACATTGAATTGAGCAAAGAGCATCACGGAGTGGAAAAAGGGAAATCCAGCTACTTGAGGGACAACATGCCACATATGTTACAAGACTAGTACAACCATACAACAAATCAGACAAACATAAATGATCGCACACACGGGAAGATACAGAAAGAGAAATTCACATTGCTAAAAGGGGAAGTTATAATTTGTATAATAGATGCTACAACAAATTGCAAAATTAACCACATGAAGAGAGTGCCCTGATTCCAGCTAAATAGAACATGCCATGGTCTAGATCAGAATTAAAATGTTAAACTTTTTCGGCCAACTACTTTTCTGCCACTTATCAGACCAAACATGTGTCATATTAGAATGTATAAGAAAGCATCATGCAGATCTGTTCCTTCACTTGAACAGAATTAACATATGCATATTCCATCTGTAACACATGGCATACTTATTTACATAGACAAAGAAAGTATCACTAAATTTGATGAGTAAGAAAACAATAAAAGTAAAATAAATCAGAACAAAAGAAATAAACGAATGGTAGTACCTTCCCAATGGCTGCGGTGGTGTTTCCTGCAGCATCCAGAGCATCAGTTCTCTCACGGATTCTGTGGCTCATTCCAGCCATCTCAGCAATGCCTCCAGCATTATCACTAATGGGTCCATAGGCATCGATAGCAAGACCAGTAGCAATGGTGCTCAGCATTCCAAGAGCAGCAACTGCAATACCATACATTGCAGCAAAACTGAAACTAAAGAAGATGGTGAAGGCAATAGCAAAAATAGGGATGATAACAGATTTGTATCCCAAAGCAAGCCCAAAAATAACATTGGTAGCTGCTCCAGTTCTGCAGGAATCAGCAACATCTTGCACAGGGCTGCCGAACACAGAAATACAGTTCAAATCAGAAAAGTGATTATTACAGAAGTACTTATGTATCATTATCAAGGATTAAATTTTATGCATACCTGTATGCATTGCTTGTGTAGTATTCAGTGACAAACCCAATAATCAAACCGGCAAACAAACCAAAAAAAACACAGAGGAACAGCTTCCTAGAAATTTCAGCACAGAGATAAGATGTTAGATGAATGAAAACAGTTAGTTGCCAAAGTAAAAGAGAGAAAACTAAAATATGATATACCAGCTTGTCACTGTCTTCTGGACACCAAAATTGAATATTGTGAATGTCGATGGGAGTGCTAACCAGCTGACAATTGCAATGCCCACAGTCATAAGTATTGTAGAGATGATAAGCTGATACTTAAGCTGAGGCTCAATCTGCTTAACTGTCTTTATCTCCCATAAATCAGTTGCAACGAGAGTGGTGATTAAGCAGACTATGATACCCATAGAGCTAATAAGCAGAGGGTATAACATTGCAGTAAATTCATGGTTGATTCCAAAAGATGAAATTGAGGCAACAACAAGAGCTGCGCATGAAGACTCAGCGTATGAGCCAAAAAGATCTGATCCCATTCCAGCAATATCGCCAACATTATCACCAACATTGTCAGCAATTACCTATATGATAAAGATATACAAAGATCAGTCACACATTCTAATATTTTTAATATAGAATAAACTACAAAAAGCAAAAAGATTGATGGTGCAATAAACTTCCCCAACAAATTATGAAAATGGCGACATGTAATAACCAATAAGCAACAAAACAAGGATAGAAGTACCATAACTATCAGTCTTAAAGGCAAGCAAAGAGATTCTTACAGCTGGATTTCTAGGGTCATCCTCAGGAATGTTCCTCTCTACCTTCCCAACCAAATCAGCACCAACATCAGCAGCTTTTGTATATATACCTCCACCCACTCTCCCGAAAAGGGCCATGGATGAACCACCAAGGCCATAACCAGTAATAGCCTCAAAAAGACCTTCCCAATCATCACCATAATATAACTTGAATAAGTTGATAGCAATGTAAAGAACCAGCAGTCCATTTGCGGCAAGCAAGAAACCCATCACTGCACCAGAGCGGAATGCTGTAATAAAAGCCTTTCCAACACCCTTCCTGGCTTCTAAAGTTGTTCTGGCATTTGCATAGGTTGCAATCTTCATACCAAGGAAACCAGAAACAATAGAGGTGATTGCACCAAGCAAAAAGGATAAAGTACTGAAAATGGCATTGGCAAGGGCAGGCTTGCAAATTTTATCCTTGCTATAGGTGCAGGGCTGGCTCTTTGTGCTGAAGCCCTCAACAGATCCAAGGAAGAGAAAGATAAGGATTGCAAAAGCAATCATGAAGATTCCGACATACTGGTATTCAGTGAAAAGAAACGATGTAGCTCCTGTTTAGAAGGATAAGAAGAGATACTGTTAGATGCATAGAACCCATATCAGGGTAAGAAAAATTAGCTTCACTTAGCAGTTGGCACTAAAAGAAACATTTGAAAAATATAAAGATAAGGGTTGTGAATAACTAAATAGTTAAATACATCGAGAGCAAGATATTGTCAATATCAAACAAAACGCCATTAACGTTACTATAGGAAAATTGGCAAGAACTAAGGATTATGATTTCTGAAAGCAGCTGAGAGAATTTGGTCCTTCCAATTGAGGTCCAACAAAAGCCAATCTGCACATTTTTATAGACAGAGACATGTTGATCAGCTAATTTTGGTATTGTGAGTCAGTACAACCCTTAGCAGAAGACAAAAACAAGTTAGACAATCTACTTCACCAGTCAATACAATGAGAGCCAACCAAATTCAATCCACCAAATTTGGAGAATCATGATATCTATGCTATAGATTCAGGTAAGATGTCCAAGAAAGAATATAGACAGGATATTCATGAGTACAAGACACAAGATGAAAAGGGCACCGAAAAAAGGTAGTGCAGGCCAGAGGAAAGAAAATATCATGAGCATGGGGACATTTCACAATATTTGTTAGCTAAAGATTGGCGTTCTTCTTTCAATTGATGAGCCACAAGCATCAATCTGTCAGTGGGGAGTCCATTCTGTAAAAATCACACCAATTTTCTAGAATGTTGTTTACTAAGAAAACAAGTAGATATAATAGATAGGTCAATAATACCCATCTTTGCAAAGTTTCAAGAAAAATAGTCCACAACTGGTTTCCTACCATACCTGTCTTCCCAACTTCTATGAAAACAGGATTCCAACTGTTTCATCTTCTCATCTAGATTCGGCATAGAAACAATTCCCGTGCCAAAAGATAGGAAGGCATTGCAATCATTTTTCCAGTGGCCAAAACTGGTTAAACGAGAGATTGGGACTGGGAGATCATGTGACGAGATACATAGCAAAGATAGCCAGTATCTTGTTAAATATACATTCCTGAGGGCGACCCTCATAATAACGGCTGTGTTAAGAATCTTTGTTCTCCAAGAACTCATAAAAGCTTTTCAAGAAAATTGATAAAAGTATGTACCACTCTACAAACATTTAAAACAATAAAACATCACGAAACAAACAGAATCAAAACCATATGATCTCGCCAGAGGCATAAAAAAGGAAGGATATACAGGAAATTATGTTGTAAAGGGAGAAAGAAAAAGCAAACAAAAAGTTGATACACAATCTCATAATAAAGTACACTTGTGAGGACCACAACAAACAAGGAATTATCTCCTTAGCATGTGTAACGAAAGACAACCTTCAATTGGGTCCCAGAAGAATACTTTTATCACTGACCACCCAACAAATACTAGACAGCAGGTTATCTTAACAATAAAACCATCACAAAAAATCTTGAATGGTGGAAGGAAACCCTAAAGTGTGGGCAGATAATAAAAGATAAATATAGCAGCAGAACATAAAATTAACAACATACGCCATAAAATCTATAGCGCAATGAAGAAATCAGTAACGCCAGCATTCTAAATAATCTAGACTATGAGTGTTGATAAACTTGCAGCATTAGTCTCAGGGGCACAACTTACAAGCCCAGAAAGGTAAATAACTGCACTACCGACCAACCATTCCTGTATAAGCAATCTGAAATATAAACAAAACTTATACCAACATGGAACTTAATCAAGAAATCATGCTTCCGGGGCAAAACATAGATTTAGAAATCATGTAACAGTAAAATAACAAAAATCTGGAATGAAAAATGAACCATTTAATCTAAAATGAGAAAAAAA
The DNA here is from genome assembly GCF_019914945.1 of Typha latifolia. Classification (NCBI taxonomy): domain Eukaryota; kingdom Viridiplantae; phylum Streptophyta; class Magnoliopsida; order Poales; family Typhaceae; genus Typha; species Typha latifolia. Next base: position 2,276,022 of record NC_133093.1, read on the forward strand.
AATTCAATTTTTCTGGGAGATAAAAAGGACACTATTCTCCCGCAACACTTGAGGCTTCAAACCCAAAAAAAAGATGTGAAAAAAAAATTGCAGAAAATATCCAATCTGAACTTTTCGCTGCTTCAAACCTGGAAAAAAAATGTCCAAGATGTATTTATAGTACTTCAAATCAGAAAAACTCCAATATATTTTTTTTCGGTTCTCCAAACTAAAAGAAAAGATTCGACAAAAGCTAGTGGGAAAAATCTAGGTAAAGCGTCCAAAAGAAATTTCTCATTTTTCTTCTACCACAACGTGATTGAAACAACAACCCACAGATCATCTCTAACACCACGAGATCTGACTTAGAAACAAATCGTAACGGATCCAATGCAACTCCCTCTCACCTTCCGAGATGGCGCTCTGGATCTCGGCGCACTTGACGACAACGCTTTGGTCATCGAGTCCCTCCTCTTCCTCGACGAGGTACTCGTCGTACCCATTCTTCCTCCCCGGCGCCGGCTGCCTGTCCGCCGAGAGCTTGACCTTCGAGACGAGCAGCCACTGGAGGAGCGCGAAGGCGATCCCGACCACGGCTGCCGCCGGGATCAGGATCTCCGTGACGAGATCGGAGAGGATAATACCAACCATACCTCGTAATTCGCCGCCGTGTCCTAGTTTCGCGGATCCAATCACCTAGGGTTTCAAGAGTTCCGAGGAGTTTCTCCCACGAAGATTGGGGAGTCAGTTGCCTTTAAATAGAGGAGGTTGGGAGACGAAGAGCCCCGAAGAGATGGGAGGAAACCTTTTGGATGGGGAGGGAGGGAGGGAGGGGTAGAACGGGAAGAGGATAAAAATGGTTATTTTTAAACAAAATTCCGTTAAATCCGTTACGGATAGGACGAAGCTATTTTGGGAAGCAGCACGACATTTGAAGCAGTTTTGCTCTCTGCTGTGCCCGCGGAGCAGTTTAAGAGAACATTTTATGTTAACATTTTTCTTTTTCTTTTTCCTTGAGCAAATTTACATTTTATCCGACCATGATTTAACTTATATTTGATCAAATTAGAAGTCAAATTTAAAAATTCTCGTAAACAAAATTATAGAGCATTGTATAAGCTTTTCAATATATCTAAATTAATACCGATTAAATTTTAAATTATAAAAATATGATAAATATAATATATATTCATCGTTTAAATATTAATCAGTATTATTTTAGATATATTAAAAAAATATCAAATTCTCTACAACTTTATTTCTAACAAAAATCTTTAAATTTGATATTTAAATATGATTAAAAAAATTAACAGTTGTACATTAATTAAGACTACAAGGGAGTTAAATGCTTAAGTTAAAAATACATAAGAATATTAAAAAATTAAGAAGAGCAAAATGCAATTAACCTAAGGCCTTGTTTACTTTGAATATGGTCAATTCTAGAATATATTTTTCTCTTTATTATTCCTAAAATGAGGTTTTTATTTTATTCTTATATTTATTTGTATTCTAGAATAAGGGTATAATGATTATTTTATATGTGATGTAAATTGAAGGAAAAGATAGAAAAAATATATTTGATTTTTTATAAAATTATCATGAGTACTCTTTGATCTGATATAAAGTAGTTGATGGGATAGATATTAATAATAAATTAGTAATTGAGTTAATGTACAATATAAATTATAATTTTGATAAATAATATTTGTATTCTAGAATATAGTTATTATAATATTCAACTAGGCATATGTTTTAATAAGACCATACCTTACTTGGACTAGAATCAAGCTTTTATTATTATTATTTGGCCTAAATGTGTTTCATTTCCATAGACTTCTCTTTTAAGATTATTTTATTTAGGAGAGATTGATTCCTGTGATTCTTTGTTCTTTTGAGGATGAGTTGCTATGATTCAATTCTTATAAAAGATGTTGTTTGCTACTGTATTCAATTAATCTTTGTTGTTTCATATCTATAAAAAGAGATCTAAAATGAACCCACAAGGATAAATTATTTAGAGATGCAAATTGTGAAGATCTCTTTTTATAAAGTTAGAATCTTAGTGAATTTCTTTTAGAATATATAATAAAGTTTAGGAACTAAATTAATTGATTACAAGTTTGAGGTGTCTTAATTACCACTACAAAAATATAGTTTGATTTGAAGATGGTAGGTGTAAAAGTTGGTTTGATACTAGTGAGTTCATGTGATATAATTGAACTCTAGACCTTCCAATTAACTCCACAAGATGATAATAATTATGCTAAGTTTAATGTTTGATAGTATTAATTCATTTTTAACTAAGTTTTCTTTTAGTTTGCAATGATATTTTTTTAGCCTGATAATATATAATTAGCACATATCCCTATGCAACAATAGGAATTATCAAGAGTTTCTACTATCCTTTAGAAGAAAAAACCAATAATTACACAATGCAATATTTTTCTCAGTGATCCTGCTATGTTTCATTACTTCATCTTTTATTTTCATAACTAAATCTCTTTGCAGATTAAACTCATACTCACCATCAATAACTTCCACTCATCAAATAAAAATAAAAATAGAGAAATTTGTATATAACAGTGTACTTTATAACGTAATTATAGTTAATATCCTACATTTTTATTATTTATAAACAGAGCCGTATGATTTAGCGAATATGTGAAGAAAACACGTGGGTTAAATTTGAACTAATACTGTGAGAATATTTCGTTAAGTAAAGATATTTTATTTTTAAAATAATTAAAATACATTTATTTCTTAAATGACTAAAATGCTCTTAGTATGACTTGGTTGAGAGTATTTCGTAATTCTTTTAGTATAGTTAACTTAACTTAGAGATTTAGTTAAGTTTAACTAACTGATCTAATGCATAGTATTTTCTACATATATTCATAAAATTATAGGGCTCGATTTATAAATAGTAAAAATATATAGTATAAATTTTAATTTTATTAAAAGACTAGATGTTATATATAAATTTCCATAAAAATATGACAAAAGAGAAGCTTCCAATCATCATTGAAATTAACAACATTAAGAATCAAGAAGAGAGGAAGTGATAGCTAGTCATTTCAACTTGCAAAAATGGGCCACAACAGGTGGCTGACTGAAATTGGACACCATCAATCATTAATGGGACTATGATGGATTCTGTACTTCAAGTATTTCCTTTTGAGCTCTAAAGATAAAAAAGGAAGAGTAAATCAAAGCCATACATCATAAGAGAATGATGGGAAGTGTGAGAGGAAGACAATTTCTATGTTTTGAGCCACATGAATTTGTTACCATCTCTTTCTTTGGATCATTAGATAGCTTTAGTTATCTTCCACCCCATGTTTAATTGCAATGGCAAGTTGGTAGATATCCTTCATTAGAGACCTTAACACTTATGTATAGAGTTTTGGTTTCAACAACAATGATGAATATCTATGATATAGAGGTGAAAAGGGGTCGGATTAACTCCGACCTGGCCGCTATCCGACTCGACTCGGATTGGATTCGGATAAAAAATTTCTATCAGATTCGGATACTGATAGAATTTTTAAAAAATATTCGGATACGGATTCGAATACGGGTTAGATATATTTTTCGGATTCGGATACGGATATTGGATATCCGTTTACCCGCATATATTTTTTAAATAATTTATAGTTTTTAGTTTGCTTATTTAAATAGTAAATATTAATATTGTTACTAATAATATGTTATATATTATTTATAGAGATTAATTTCTCTAATTTCATATATTTGACATATAAAAAATTATTTGTTGTAAAACTCTTAATAATTTTATGTTAATTATATCTAAATAAAATATTATAATTATTTTAAATTCAATCAATATCCATTTAAGATCCGATCCTCTATCCAAAAATTATCCATATCCGTTTATTTAGAATATGATTTTAAATTTTGCTATCCATCCAATATCCATATCCGAATTCGTATCCGGACTAAAAATATGGATCCGAATATGAATTGAGCACTATCTGATCCGTATTCGATCCGTTTTTATCCCTACTATAATAGTTAAGAACAAATATATCTACACTTGTGAATAAATTGGACTAAGGTATCAATTATATATAAGTTAGTTCTTATGAATGAGTAGAAATATCTAGCTATGATAAAGACAAAAACCAACTCCTCCTTTTGATATATTTGTATTTATTAATAATCATATTAGATCATAAGAAATATTCTAAGCATATCCTAATTTTTTTAATGAAAATATATGTTTTTGTTTTCCTCCCCTTTTTGCAAACTTGCAAATGAACCTCTTGAAGAGCATATTTTATTATTAGTTTAAGAATTCACAAAAAAATAAAATTAATAAATTAAAATAATTAAATCCATTGTTATATAATTGTAATACCTATAGTGAAACTGTTACATAACAACTGTAAGTTAAATAATAAAGAGTGAATTAATAGAGGGTTAAATTAATATGGATCTGAGCCACTATTTCATTAGCATTTTCAACCCTTTATTTTATTTACTAGTACTAAGTAATATCTTTTTTTTCAAATAACACAAAAAATAGATTCTATATTTCATAAATATTATATGCCAATTTTCAAAAACAAAACGAACATTTGTATCAAAAGAATATTGAATGTTCTAATTATCCTTTTGCAAGTATACTCATAAAAGAGGAGTTGGTTTAAAGATATCAAAGGGAAGATCTATTTTGCAATAAAATCCGTAATATTGGTGACTATTTGTATAAAGGACTTAAAAAAAGGTTAATTACGTTTAGCCTTCTAAACTATTATTGTTTTCAGGTACCTTTCTTGAACTTTTTTTTAATCATATAAACTCTCTGATCTAAAATAAATTTTAGTTTTGAGAGTTCATAATTTATTTGAGACGTTACAATTTAGCTTTAATTTTTTTTTTTTTAAAAGAAGTGTGAGTTTACCGGTGTCCCCACTAAATATCGATATCGTTAAGATTCGAACCCGACTGCCCTCGTACAATATTATCCTATTTAACCAACTGAGTTCTATAATACCACAAAAGGAGCAAATTACTAAAATTATGTTATATGTTTATCATCTCAACTCATACAACCTACCATCTCAATAATTTTCTAAATAAATACCAAACCCAACATCTAGAATCTCTCAAGCTAATTCCAAAACCACCAACCTTGATGACTCTGCATAAACTCATGTCAATGATGTCATGCACACTATGTTTTCCATTTTACTGATCAATCCTTCAATCCTTTTCCCTTGATCTGGGTCTCTACCTTTTTGAAATCTTTTTAAGGAATAGTACAACATGTCTCTTACCAGGATAAACACATTTAATATTAATTGTTTGATTAATTGTTATCTAAAGATGCAACATCTAGCTTGAATATTGTAGTTTGGTTTAATGTTTTTAGTTTTGTTTAGGTTTTTCTTTTTGTGTGTGTATACTCTTTAAAAATTTGTCCTTCAAAATATATGTTATTTGTGCAGATACCTACCCAATTAAGCTTCAAGTCAAAGTCTCAATAATTTAATAGAAAAAATAAAAATACTCTTCACTAAGAAAAATTTATGAAAAATATGATAAGGGTAGTTTCATTTTTTTTTTAAGTCTAAAGTGTTTAAATTATAATGGTTAATTAACTCTAAAGGGCATTCATGCAATTAGGGCTTTAAATGGTATACATTCGAAAACCGTGTGTTTTGACGAAAAATATCAAATTTAGAAAGCATGCAATTAAATTATAAGATTTAAATGGTACATATGAAAACAAAAACCTATTTTTTAAAACCAAGTTTATGCCTTCTCATAAATTTATTTATTCAAATCATCCACTCACGAAATTTAAATATCAAAAGGGGTTTGTTTTGGACACATCAACTACTACCTCATGTATTAGGCACAAAATTGCTAAACTTTTTAGTGTTTTACATAAGACATGCAAAACGTTAATAAAATTAGTACTGAACTATTTTTGTTCCATGTTCAAATCATATATCTCTCTCTAGTTTAACTAATCGTAACACAATAAATTTCTCTGGCTTATTTGATTGCAATGTGATATTTCGCCTAATTTATCCAATTGTGGCATAATAAAACTTTATGATTTATTCCCACAATCCGATAATGAAACTCTCCAATTAGTATTTTGAGCTAGAAAACCCAGCTTGCTCGACTCATTTAAAGCTCAAGCCAAATTCAAGTGGACCTCTAAACGAGCTGAGCTCATGAGTCTCACAAGCCGGCGAGGATTTTTTTTTTATTTTTTTAACCCTAGATAGTAGTGTCCAAAATAAAACTTTTAGTTTAGGTAGTAAGTGTATTTTTTTTAAATATTAGATGAAGGGCATACTGATTAACATTTTTTTTCTTTCTTTTTTTCTCTTTAAAATAAAGAGAGTAACCTATATTTCTCTTGTCCATATTATATCCGAACTAGCAGAGAAAAAGTCAATTTCTCTTCATCATCTAAAGAGAGTGTTAATTTAGATATCATATAGGTAATTAAGTTTTCACACTTAGTTTTTTCTCTCATGGAGAATATCCATGCAAAGATAAATAGCCCAAATCCAAAACTTTTTACACGAGAAAAATGCTTCGTGATCTTAGTCGTTAGGTTGTCGAACATATTGATTAGGTGGTTAGGCGTATCATAGTGCTGTTAGAGTTCATGATGACTTCTATAGCTTAAAGTGAATAATAAGTTTGAGCTACTATATGTATAATTTAAATAAGTAATGCGTAACATCTTTTTAAATTGTACATATTGTATAAATTTTTTTTTTAAATAAAAATACTTTATTCTTATATATATATGGCATCTCCAAAGTCCACATACATTGAAACACTAGTAATGTGCATATAAATTAAGTATTGATGCTAGTTCTCAGCATGGCAAGTCAGTAAAGGTGTGATGTCTCTTTGATTAGTTAGGCATTGATGAGAAGTGGATTAGAGAAAGTTTAGCAAATAAAGATGAGCAGTAAGCAATGAAGCCTCTTAACAACCATCCCATCTTAAGTCCAAACAACCATACCAGACCTAACCTTATACAATTACTACATACAGAACTCTTTCGAAAACAGTACAGTAAACCTGGAAGAACTGGCATTTGAAACAACTTTAAAGTTCAAAGATATGCTGCAAGAACATCCTCAAGTCTTACAGGCTTCTGTTATCTATATATAAGTTTGATAAATGAACAACTGCCTTGGAGGTGTGATTCGGATTGTGCCCAAGGGTGAATTTGAAATCACATCCAACAGAGCCAACAAAATTTAACTATAATAGCATAATGAAAGTTACGACAAGGGTGAAGAATTTATAGTTTTGAGTTTGATAAGTTTGTGATCCCATCCTCTATGATCCAGCTTGAAGTGTGTAAAGATATGTAACCTAGCTGCCCCTTGACAGTAAACCAGAAAGAGAAGGAACTCCTTGGGCCCTCATCTCTTCTTGGGCCCGTTTCATTTCTTCCGGATCTGAATGCCAGAATATATTCAGGAAGTAAATTTCTTTATCAACGAGATTGGCCCTCAAAAGGATGCTTATGATAACTCCAAATAGGCATATAAACATAAAGAAAGCAGTCAAAGAATGATATAAAAATAAAGAAAGCAGCCCAAGAATGTTTCATAGAGGTCCGCAGCCCCACAGAGTTATTGGACGCACCTACATATATTATACTATAAAAAATCAAGCACAAGTTATTTATGAATTGAAGTTTCTTGTTTCCCTCTTACTATACTCTTTCCCAAGTGTAGGTTCATGCATAATGAGTGCAACTGATAGGCAGGTATTTCTAAATGCTAAATACACAACTAGTTCCATTGTAAGATGCTAAATGAATTTCTATAGCAATAACATTTAGAGGGTTAACATAAGATTGACTAAGATCAGTACTGATTGTTGTCTACTTAGAACTATGATCTACAATGGACTAAAGTACCAAAGAGGGACAAAGGGCTCTGGAAAAGAAGTAATATACCTTTAAGAATGAAATTATGGCCAATTTTGGAATGCTTGTACATAAAAACACCTATACTCAGCATAATTCATTTGGATGAAGGCCATCAGTCCATTTTTAATGCTAGGAATACCGTCCTCATTGCAATATTTTGGCCTTCTTTGTGCTTACTCAAATGACATCTTTCATATATACCTTCCGAATTCCAATTGCATATAAAAATAAATTTTCTTCCATTTCTTCATTCTTTCGAGTTCACTATTATTTCTCCTTTTGTATTTGTGTAATTTAAATAAGTTCTAGCTCTCATTTCTTTTATAAACATAAAAAAAGTTATCATTTAAAACCATGGTTCCAAGTTTCGACTAATTCCGATCCAGAGCTGAAACCAGTCAAATGACTAGTTTCGACCTGGTACTAGCCGGATTAGCTGATACCCGATCCGTCTTATGTCGAGATTGGTCGTATCGGCCGAAACCGACCAAAATCCAGAGAGAGAAAGGGAGAAAGGAGGAGAGTAAGAAAAAGAGAGAGAGAGAGAGAGAGAGAGAGAGAGAGAGAGAAAGAGAAAATACCTCGTCGGAGTTCGTCGAAGAAGCATCAGAGAGGGAGAGACCAAGAGAGAAGGAAGTCGATGAGGGAGAGGGAGAGTTAGTAGGAGAGAGATAGAGAGGAGATAGAATCGGAGAGGGAGAGATCGAGAGAAGGAAGCCGGTGCGAGAGAGAGGGGAGTCAGTGAGGGGAAGGGAGTTGTAGTGCGATAGAGAGAGGTAGTGAGAGAGTTAATATGAGAGAGTTAGTAGGACAGAAAATTAATAACAAAGAGAGAGAGAAAGTGGAAGAGAGTTTAACAAGAGAGAGTTAGCTAAAGAGAGAGTAAGAATTTTTTTTAATTTGTATAAGAGGAAGAGAGAGTGTGAGTGATAGAAAGAGAGATAAAAATTAAGATAATAATATTTATTTATTGATTTTTAGATTTATATATGAATAATTTATATTTATATCTTATTATTTTTTAAATTTTAGAATTTTTCTTTATTTAAAAAATTATTTTACAAAATAAATAGACACAGACGGCCGATACTGCCAATACGTATAGTTTTTTGGATAGCTGATCCCGATCCTAATTCCGATACTTGGAATCTTGTTTAGAACACTATCTATTTCTAGAATTCAAATATCTATGAAAATTGAGAAAATGATATACCCATAATCTAACTCCGGTGAAAGATATGAGTGTATTAGAATCCGATGCTTATTTTGGGACTAGAATAGGAGTGTTACCAAACTACCAATTTGAGTTATCATGCTAAGCTATTAGGATTTAGAAAAGAATTATCTCATCAGTTTGAGTATGGTTTGGTATATTACCTATGTTCTCCATCAACTTCGGCATCAGGAACACCATAACCAACATGAATCCCACCATCATACCCATAGGACTCTTCAAAAGAGACATAACTGAAAAAGGCTGCCTTACCTGCAAAATGATTGCAAAACAGCAAACTCCATTAATTGAGGTAGAGATGGAAGCATTAAGAATTAAAAGTAAAGCTTAACCACCTCATAATAGTGCTCTTCACTTAAAGGTTCTAAAATGAGTTCATTTAGAAGCCTTTTATTCTCTGTAAGTGCCGCCTGAACCTTACCAGGATTTCTGGCACTAACATCAACACGGACCTGATATATAACAGTAGAAAGTCATTCTGTAATTCTGAATAGATTTAGATTCATTCAACAAAATGAGGAAAGTACTTACTGGAGAAAAGAAATAACCCATTGAAGCCACCTCGATCAAGTGAGTCCCAGCTGGCACATTGTGACTGAAGCATAATAGGTCAAAGAAAAAGATAGATTGGCTAAACAGCTATCGCCAATTACCCAACAGGCCAAATAATCCATCAACATACATGATTTAGGAAGATTAAACATCAAAAGAATTCATTCTACAATTAAAGTCACTCATTGCAATAAGGAGCAAGCTAAACTGAACACCATAGTCTAATCGTCCCTCTCTTCTCCTTTTTTGCTCTAAAATGTAGGCCTATTTGTCCTCTTTGTTCTCAACCTCTTCATTGGCCTTATTACCTTTCTCCACCTTTGGTATATAGTAAAAGAAGGTATTGTCATGTAAATGAACTTCTAAGGATTAAGACAATACTTTCTTGACACAATTCATGCTGACCTTCAGTTACAATTTTCTCCTCACTCACTACAGCCAAACTCCAATAAAACTAGATGATAACTGAATGCCATCTGGCCTGATGACCCCCTCCTTTTGAATTTGCAAGACAACAAACACTCTCTCAGGTGCTCCACCGAACCAGCAATTCATATCATTGCTACCCAGCTTCCAGCTTTATTAGAGTTTCAATAACTGCTATTTTTCACATTCACATTCCTTAACTAGTTCTCTAGTATATTATCTTATCCTACCTGCTTTTTTACTATGCCGTGCTAACTTGAGACTATAAGTTCCTACAATTTTAGATTGACAGTTTTTGGGTGCTTCATTGCAATTGGAGGCATAGGCTATCAGATTCATAATGAGGGGCGGCATAAGCCTCAAAGCTCCAGGAATAAGACTCAAGAACAACCCTCAGCATTTTAGAAGCAGGCCTCTGTCAAATTTCTTGCAGTAGTTAGAAAAGAAATACTATTTTAAAAATTAAAAAGGCAACAATAAATTGTACTCTTCCTTTAAAACTTTTGACGTTATTCGCAGATTTTTTATGTTTAATAAGCTAACTACCTGGTCAGCTTAAAATTAATCTCTTAAATGGAAGTTTCACATCTACATTGCAATTACATCATACGAGTGGTAAGAAAACCCCCTTTCTATATTCAACATAAGGTCAGTAATATGATGAATGGCTTCAGAATAAGTATCATCAGTAAAAAGTGTGCACAACCTTGTAACCTTATCCATGAGCCTCAAGAGCCCTGCGTCGGTGTGAAGTGAGCCTCAAAAGTTCTCTGATTGATTCTCTATCTCCTTGTTCTCAAATTTCATCCCTGACTAAGAAATATTTTCTAGATATCTGATCGACATTTGTGGGATATTAATCAACCTACTTTCTATGAGTTGATAATTTTGATCATTTAAAAATAAGCTAGTGTTCTGCTTCCACTACTGAGCTTGAAAATGTGATCCTTCTCCTGCTTTGTCCCTTTGCAGCTGCTGACCAGCCTTATACTCACAATAGTTAAGATTCATAACACTAGCTTCCTATCACTATGTACCTTCTGCTCAACCAATCTTTCAGTATCAGTTTCTATCTGTAGGGCTATAGTCCATGTAGATTCTAAACACACACAACCCAACATTTGTGGTAAAATATACATCCTACTGTATGCCAAAAGACACATAACAGCACAAACTAGAATTGGATTCAATCCAACATGAGGTCCTTTCATTTATATTTCAAAACTTCAATACATCTTTTACTAATTGCTGTAAAAGACAACGGGCTCTCTGTTCTCCTTTCCAGCTACATCAATAGCAAATGGTGAAAGATACAACCCTCAAGAGATATTTCAGAAAGATGATATATTAACACTTTAATGTGATTAGGTCGGTGGAAATGATATTAACGAAATAAATTCTGGCAACCATGCAAAAATGTGTAATTTTATATGAGATTAAAAGTAAATCACAAGCATTAAGGGCAGAAATAGGATACAATGAGAAGTAACCATCTGGTCTAACAAATGTGACCCTCTGACCACCATTGAGTATTACTTTGGTGTTTGACATTTTCGCAGAAAGACCAAAGCCTTTAGATCCCATACCTATTGTCAACAATTAACTCAATAAAACTACTGAACAAAATTTGTTGTATGAAATTATGTTACAAGAATAGACAGAAAGATATTGAAACAGGAAATACATTTCTCTCAAAACTTACCAACAGATAAGATGTGATTATAAAAGGCTACCCATGTAGGATGAAACAACAAAGATATCACATGACATGCAGTCAACAATTGATCAACAAAAGGTTCTTTAGGAAATAACATAACACCAAATCTACAATAAAACTTGAGGCACTGAGTAGTATCCAACATGCATATATGAAAAGAAGTTAAGAATTTTCTATGTTTCATAATGATATATCAGGTTCTTCTATATAAACACAAATTATTTGTTTGTGTTCATTATGCTACATAGCTTAAGGAATATCAAAAATCTCACAAATGGAATATCTTTTGGTTGGCTTTATATAAGCCAGTCAATTACATGAGTAATTGCACCATAGAGCAGTTAGGGCAATGCACAACATGCATTTGATCTCTAAAGGAAACCAATTTTAAATGAATTGTCACAAGCGCTTGACAAAACAAACAAACAAACAAACAAACAAGCAAACAAATGGGTGTATTACACAACCATAAAACAATGCCTGAAACAGGTCATACCAAAGCACACTAAGCAGCCAAAGTAGCCACCAGTGGTACTGATTCTATAAATGTATGTTTTTCATTAGCCTGCCATTGTTTCTTTATAACCTATTGTCCATTCCTTTCCAAAATTTGGGCAGTGAGAAGGAAAAAAGAAAGAAGGAAAGAGAGAAAAAGAACCTAAATCTATGGAAACGTTTGCATAACACTAAACAAACGGCTGTTCTTAAACGCGACACTTCTTAAAGAGGAGAACAAAAATGATAGCAAAGATGATATTTTTATGCCTCAAAATTACAAGTGATTGCCAAGACAGCTTCTGGGCACTACACAATGAGATCTCCTAAGTTAAGAAAATAAAAATTGCATCTTTTTCTTTAGGAGTGGAACTATTGTACGCATGCAATCAATATTCATCTACCATTTAGAATTGGATAGCAATACAAACTTGATTTTTATATATAAAAAAAAAGATCAAATAGGACTAAAGAAAGAAAGGAAGAAACATTCAGATGTAAGTGGACTCACCTTCCAACTTCACGCGACCTGCAATGATATACCCATCTCCAGATCTGAAGGATTTAAATGCAACAAAGAAGGAAGAGATAATGAGAGGTCTAAATTAGGGTTTACATAGGGGTGGAAACGTGAAAGATCAAAGGAGAAGAGCATACCCGGAGGGAGACGCGACGGCAAGAGAGAAGAAGAGGGAGGCGAGGGGAAGGAAGAAGAGAAGAAGAGATGGCGCGAACAAGGAAGCGACGCTCGCCGCCGATCTCTTCATCGTTCTCGTCGTCAGTGGGAGAAATAAGCCTTTTGCGACTAATTCTTGTTCAAAAGACGGAATTTTCACTTGTAGGCAGTAGCTCTTGATCCAGGCCTGACCCATTGACTCGGCAAACAATCGGATCAGGGTCGAGCTCAAGCCCGATCCACTTTACAAAGTTAAAAATGGAATTTTTGACCAAATTAGCCCTCTTACAAAAATTATTTACCCAAATAGAACATTACCACAAATTTAATACCAAAATGGGTTTGTGATATTTGCCCTATGTAAAACATCTTCAAAATTGTTCAGCATTTTACTTTAATATTTAGAAAACCCTAAATTGTTTAGCGTTTTATATTTCAGAAAATGCTAAACAGTAAAAAAAAGTTTCAAAAAAAAAATTTAGATGAGTTACGACGCTACAAAATTTTTCTTTATATTTTTACTTATATCTTCCTCGTTTGAGGTTCAATTATATTTCGATCAAAATATATATTAATTTTTTTTTCATCTTCGTAATGGCATATCACATATCCAAAATAGACTATCAATTGGAGAGTTATAATTTGCGAAAGTAAGTAGTTTAGTGTCTTAATAAGACGTTGAATAGTTTAGTATTTTTAATAATAAAATACTAATTGTTCAGCATTTTGTGTGAATCCTCTCTTCCTAATAAAGTGCTAAATTTTTTAGCATTTTTTTAATAAAAATATTGATATAGTCAACATTTTACTTTTTGCTCCTTAAAATGCTAAATTATTAAGTATTTTACTTAGGGCATAGATTGTTATTTAGTTTGGGGTGTAATATATTTTGGTAAGTAAAGTTTAAAAGAGGTCTAGTTTGGTCAAAAACACCCCAAAGATGCCCTAGCCATTCGGTACAAGGAGAGTGTGACTTCTCGTCAAAAAACTATAGATCAGATAGGATCTTCCAATGCCCAGCTGGGTAAAAATCAAAACCTATGGCTCCTTCACCTTAGTGGTTAGTTAAAAAGAGGTGCCGGTTTTATAATGAGAATGCCTAATTAAGGTATATTATTTATAGGAATGAAGGCAGTTGAGGCATATTTGGCCCTTCATTCAGAGACAATTGTAGATGGCACTAGAAGAAGCTGTCCAGCATGGTGTGAGAAATATTAGCATGGAAAAAAGACTCTAAAATCTTTACACAACTACTCAACTCAATTGAAGACCCAGCTTGGAGGATCAAAAACCTAGTGTAGGACTAGAGAATTATGAGTCAATGCTTTGATGGCATTTTCCATAAAGCTAATAAAACAACAAACTTCATAGAAAACCTCTCTATAGTTTACATATGTTTTTTATTATTGAGTCCATCTTGGAGATGCCTTAAGAATTTAGAACCCTTTTGAGTGTTGATGCCTTTGATGTGTTACAAATTAGATCGTTCTTGTAAAGTGATAGGCTCATGATACTCGGACTTAATGGCTTCAAAATAAAGTGATTCTAAAGTTGGAGGGAAAAGATATGACTGAAATAGTAAAAAAGTTCAAAATTGGATAGAAATATAAATACCGATATTGCGAAGGTTGTCGGCGAGTGGTGGACGACCTTGAGGTGGTGGAGGTCGGCCGTATGGGTGGGTGACTCATAGAGGTACATAGTGGCTAGGGTTTGGAGATAGTATTAGGGTTCCCAGATTAAATTTACTCTTAGAAAAAATATAAATAGCTATAATTGAACAATAAAAACAAGATAAGAAATTAACTTAACCAAGATTCATTCTGTGATCTTATAATAATCAAAATAAACAATTATTACTCTTATTTATAGAAGTAAATATATAGCGAGTCGGATCTAACTTGACTTATTAGATATATATATATATATGCTAATTATCCACTTTAACTCAAATTTAAAAGCAATACGTGAAATCAACTAACTAAACACAATTAGACTCAACCAAACTGAGTCTGCTCTCATTGACAGATCGTATCAGGGTGCTTTTTGCATAAGTGGCGTACAACTAGCTAATCACATTCTTTTGAATCAAAAAATTTAATTCCATTTATGTTTTTTTTTGTTGCAATTGATCCAAAAGTAATTAGGAAACACATTCATTTATATTTGTTGATGTGCCTACACATTTTTGTCATTTTTATATTATAAACTTCAATGACAAAAAAGGTTTATCACGTTATAATTGGATAAATTAAAAATATAACACTCCCAACCAGCGGATATGTGCATATCCATGCACTCACATAGCAGTTAGGCACCACATGATAAGATGGGTGGGGCCATCATGTAGAGATATATCTATCTCAAGATAATTCATCTCGGAGATAAATTATACTACCAACCAAATAAAATGTTAATATATTAATATTTAAATCCATAAGAATCATACTAACCACTACATAATTTAGTAAGACTAATACAGGTCATGATAAACCATCAAATTATGATTAATATATGAATAAATATAATCTAACTTATATAATATAACCTATTATAAAAATTAAGTCTAATATAATGGGATACAAAAATATGCAATTAGTACAACTTAATTTCTACATAAGCTATCTAAGCAATCTTCTATACCATCTCACGTCTAGCTTACCTCATCTTCACTTATATCTTTTTATGATATTTCAAGTCATTACTAGATACCATATATTCGGGAGATTACTACATATTGAGGAGATTAGAAAATAAAAATAAAAAGAGTCATGAGACAAGGAATATATCTTATCCAAAATCCGTGATGTCAAACAAAGAATAAATCATTTTATAAAATAATACAAATCAGAAAAAAGTATTATGTTATGAATGAGTATAAATGTATCCTCAATAATATATAAATAGATAATAAATCATGCCATAAATGGGCATGTACATATAGCATCAATAATACATATATATATAGTGATACAATTATAGTATAACTTTATCAAACACATCAGTATATGATGTATGCTATGACAATTTCAAAGCCAATTGCAAATAATGTATATATATATATATAGTGATACAATTATAGTATAACTTTCTCAAACATATCATCATATGATGTATGCTATGACAATTTCAAAGTTAACTGTAAATAATGCATGACGACCACTCGATAATCATGTAGATAAACATATGAAAGAATCAACAAATTTTTCAATATATCAGTTATTAATGTCAACTTTAAATACTATCATCATACCATTCGCTAAGAATATCTCAATTATAATCATACCTTAATATTCAATTAAGGGTTTCAACATCCATCGAGAACAAATACCCTTCTAGTTGATAAAAATTATGTGAGGATAACTCATTACATATGTCTTGGGGAACGACATGTATCTAAATGTTTGTTACGCACACAAACTACTAATTTCAAACATAAGATCATAAGTTCGCATCTCTAGTGATCAATATATAAAACACCAAGTACATCTTAATCCTCGCACCCACTCAAGTATTGGTATGGTCACACTTTTTGTCAAGTATCATATTAATGAGATTTTTATGCTTTCATTCTAAATGATATATTATACGCATTCATTTAGTACTATAATACATCATACGTATAAAGAATTTAGGTAGTAAGAAAGTCAAGATAAATATAACGCAATACAATCTCAAATTATACATCTATCATATGTATACTCATACTAGAGATTAATTTGTCATAAAATATAAATATTATATTAATCTTCACTCATCTCTATATATCATCCATATACTCATATCTAAGATCAATCTAATAAATGAATGAGAAATATATGCTCATCCACTATGAGTTGTATATATTATGATCAATCGTGCCAGAAGCTAAGACAAAATACATAAATATAAATATATAATATATCATAATATATGAAAGATTTCTAGGAGGTAAGACTATTCATAATTTGATTAAATATAAATATGGACATCAAATCTATCAGCCAATATTAACTCATTATTAGCAAAGTCCATGGGGTCTTAAATAAGAGATTCAGAATATAAAAATATTTAAGTAGTATGAAGTTAGCCATTTGTCCAATTAGAATTAATTCATATAAAATATGATAATTTATTAGGTTTAGATTCACTATTTTTATTAAATATCTAGATATATCTTATATATATAATTTTGATACCATAAATATATTATTATTATAAAATGTTATCTATGATATAAGAACAAAAGGACTGCTCTTTATATATATCTATAGTCTAAACATATAATTATAAAATAAAAGTAAAAGACTAAATATATATAATTATAGATAAAATATAAGTAGAGTAGTGATTGAACATTCAATCATGTATAATAAATAGGTTATCTTACTATTTTATTTATATATAATAATATATGTTGGATGTTAAAATTACATACCTATGAGCATGAATAGAAATATGCATAAATTTTATTATAATTAATAAAATAATAAGTATTAATCCAGTAATAATATATAGGTTATAGATACATATTTATATACATAAAAATGCTTGTAAGTATAGTTAATTACTAATTGTACTAATTATATTTAGCTAATAATTATATTAGTGAGTGCATAATCTTAAAATAATTA
Source organism: Typha latifolia (assembly GCF_019914945.1). Classification (NCBI taxonomy): domain Eukaryota; kingdom Viridiplantae; phylum Streptophyta; class Magnoliopsida; order Poales; family Typhaceae; genus Typha; species Typha latifolia. The sequence goes on from NC_133093.1 coordinate 2,293,656, forward strand.
GTTGCTCAAATAATTTAATTTCAACTAACTAATTAACAACCGATAAAAATTGAATAAAAACAAAAAATAAAATAAATTGGAAACTTTGCTACCAGCTATGTTGTAGAGATGAGGAGGAATTGAAGAAGAAGAAGAGCAAGAAGAAGAGGAAGAAAAAGAAGATAAGAGAAAGAGAAGGAAGGGAGGGGAACCAGGTCGGTGGGGAGGGGCTCAGCTGATGCTAGCCAACCAATTGCTGGCCTCTTCCGAGTGTCTCAGTTTCGGTGGACCAATTTGGGAAAGGAAAATTGAGAGAAAGAGAGAATAGAGAGAAGGGAAAGGAGGAAGGAGGAGGCTCACTAGCATGCTAGCAGCCATTCGAGGTGGTTGGAGGCGGTGTACCATCAGCACAAAAGAGAGTTTGAGAGGGAGGAGGAGAGAGGAGAAAAATGAGAAAGAAAGGGAGAGAGAGAAGGTGGGGAGGGAAAGTTGTGGTGGCGAGGCACACCGTTACCACCTGGCCTGGCTAGTAGGGCTGTCAAAATAAACGAGCGGCTCAGGCTCGGCTCGACTGAAGCCCGGCTATAGCTGAGCCAAGCCCGAGCCGAATTAGAAGACTTGAAATCAATTTTGAGCTGAGCCTGAGTTGGAGCCAACTCGCTCAGACTAGGATTAAACACTTTTTCTGGATTAGAAAATAAACATCAAATTATTCCTATTCCAAAATTTAAAATACTATTCAAATTATTCCCTTGATTTCATTAAAATTATTCAAAAAATTCTTCTTTTCTCTCTTATTATCCACTCATTTAATTTTAATTTAAGTAAATTATATCTTATCTCCATGTGGTTAGGCTTAAATTCACTTCAGTCTCTTATAGTTTCATTTGTGTCACTATACCTCTCCATGATTATACAAGTTGATACAATTATGATCTGAATTTGATTAATATAAACTCAAATCCATTTAAAAACTGAATAATTGTGTCAGGTCAATTTTTGCCACTTCTAATTAGGAGGTGTAAATGAGCCAAGCTTGAGCGAGCTAGGCTTAGCTCGGCTTGGCTTGAAATTAGGATACCTTCAGCCTGAGCTTGGCTTGGCTCACCGAAATATCAAACTAGCTCCAATTGGCTTAGTTAGCTCGAATCAAAATCTTAGTGTTATATTAGACTAATTTAGCAAGGCTAGTTTATTGCAATTAGAGAGAAAGATAGTTATAGGGGCATATCTATATTATCTAATTTTTGATATGAGATTAAACATCTAATTTTCTGATAAGCTGCTTTGACCAGCTATGTTATATAAAATTTATACATTTATTTTTATCTATATGTATAATATCATCTTACATATTATATATTAAATCTATTGGAGCCGATCTCACGATCCTGGCGAGCTTTTTTGACAACCCTTCCCTGATAAAATATAATTATCCTTTAATTAACCTATTAGTCAAATAATATATCCTAAAATAATAATTTTATCTCTTGAAATTCCCTAGGAACATTAGGACAAAAATTGTGACATATATGTGATCCAAATTTGGATTTTATTGTGTTACCTATTCATTGAATCCAAAATTTATATAATTTTTTGGTACTTATCCAAAGAAACTAATAAGTCCAACAAAGATCATTCACATATTAGTACCAAAGCATCCATTAATTTTGTCACAAAGAGGTCCTCTTGCCCCAGAATATCCCCTTGCCCTTTTTTTAATTATATTTCGATTCTGCCCCTGCCCTCGTCCCACTCCCCCACCTGTGCTTCCATAGGACCATATATTGATATTATATATATATATATATATATATATATATATATATATCTAACCAACCCATCCAAAGTACGCCTCTTCTCTTCTCGATCGCATCGCGATTCTTGGTAAATCCGACGACGTAAGTGTTCTTTTCCGTCGCGAAATCAATAAAAAAAGGTTTTTTGTTTGTTTTTTGGTTTCCTATGAAAGTTTTATCCTTTTTTCCGACTTTGAGGATTCGAATGAAGCTGGAAGAGAAACTTATTTGCTTGTTCTTCGATTCCTTCAAATTTTATTTGTTTGAAGCGTTTTTAGATGAGAACAGATAGGTTGGCTTTGATGGCAAGGTTGATGGGTTGGTGGGTGTTGAGGCTTTGATCTTAAGGAATTGTTTTGGTTGCAAGGGAAATGGATCACGCAAGAACCCGTAAGAAGGAGGAATTTGTTTGCCGAAATTTTGTCTTAATCCAGATGTTCTGTGGGCTGCTATCAAATCTTTTGTGGGATTACTTCAGATTGAAATTTTTATAGTTGTAGCATGTAGCTCATTGATCAGTGTTTGCACAGAATTTGAGGTGTAGATCGAATTGTATGTCTATATATGTTCATCCGGGCCATTTGGATGTAGTTTTTATGTAGCTTTAACCATAAGGGATAGGGTGTTCTTGGTTACTGATAGTTGTAGCTATATTCAAGCATTCATGATGATTCAAGACGAATTATAAAAAAATTGCAACCAATTTTGTCTAGGAACATTAGTGTCCTTGTAGATATCCTGGATTTAAAATCAGTAACATTTCTTTTAGGCTTAATGAGGGCGGCTTCTTTCTATGAAGAGAACCCTTCTCCAAATATACGCATCCAATAGACTAAACACATCTCTGATACTTTCTGTGAATCTTGCTCTAATTTACGAGATCAATATGAATTACTTGCTACGATCAGAGAATGACTCATCTCAATCTGTAGCCATCATATACCTTTAGATGTTTCCAGCTAACATTTCGTTTGGCCTCTGTCCTCATGTCTCATGATATCCAACTGCCTCCTATGATATATGTCTTAGTTTAAGATAGTGAATTCCAGTTCTGTGGTTTGAAATCTGGGTTAACTATGGTGATAATTATATGCACATTAAATGTTTTAATTTAGTTGATAAGATGATGTTCCAGTTCTCTTAAAAGAGTGGATTGGCCTTCAAGTCCTCAACAACCTAGAGAGGAAAATGTCTTGGGCTGCTTTGCAACTTTATAACAGGGACTATTCTAAAGCTTTTATCTTCTAATAATGATTTGGTGATATGGAATCCCTTCACCAAAAGTACGTGTGTGTGTGTGTGTGTGTGTGTGTGTGTGTGTGTTGGATCTAGGGGCAATTAAGCTTTGAAACTGGGCTGTCAGCCTTTTTGTCAAGAAAAAAGAAAAAAGAAAAAAGAAAAAAGAAAAAGAAAATAAAATGGAACACATATAATTGTTCGTATCCCAGTACTTCAACTTTCATGAAGCACATAGAATAGTATCTTTGATCTGTTGATGGCTTCTCATTCTAATGTGAATCATCTGCGTATTTCAGGCCAAAGTTGCAGTTCGTATGCTGAAACCTATGGGGCTTCAGAGTCTGTTCATCTTATCTCTTTTTGTTCTATGTATTGTGGAAATTGCTATTTCTGGGCACACAAGTTCTTTTATTCGTTCTGAGTGGCCATCTAGTGACATTCCTTACGAGGATGAAGCCTTTATAGTTCCGAAGGGCTATAATGCCCCCGAGCAGGTACTTCTTTATATGCATGTATTATTTACATGGGCATACCTCAAAGATATACTCTTCATTTATCAACTTTTATCTTAATGCTCTGTTCAACATACTAAACCAAATTCAAGTCGATTATGTATCTCTTCTTCATCTGGCTTGGAGATCTTATTCTGGTCACCTTTTATGACTTTGGCCTGTGGTTTGGTTTTGAAAGTTAATTGTGTGAGGGAGGTTAACTGGGGAGAGAGACTAACATAAATTCATAAATCCATGCCAAGTACAATTCCTCTAAAATTCTTTTTTTAACCATCTCAGCACAGAAAAAGGTCACAGTTTGTGATGAGATGCCTTGGTTTTCTTTAAAATCAGTTTGTGAGACAGAGATAAATCCATGCCAAGTAGCGATTCTTATAAAACAAAATTTCAATGATCTGAGCACAGAAAAGGTGAATTCACTTATTAATTTAATCTATTTCTTAATTTTTAATACTTCTATTTATAATTTTGTATAAATTATGTTCCATTTTTTGTTACTTGTTCCCATAGAATCATAGAATCCAAGGTATAGGCTTCTTATATATTTATGATTTAAGATTTTTATGTTCATATGATTATAAGGATGGTCTGTGTTTCTACTTTTGTTATTGTCACCATATGTTAATTTCAATGTTCATATTCTTTTGACTGAAAATTTAATAGTTATTTCTAATACTGACCCCAAAACTTGTGTCTGAATACAATTTGTGGTATTACTATCTCCACAACGAGTGGCAAGCAACTCATATGCTTGGTTGTCGAGTAGCAACAGGATGCTATGACATGTTGACTCATATATGTGGTCTGCATAATAATGGGATAAAATTCCCGCATGGCACTTAAAAACCTTTGGTTCAAACTAAAGCTATGCACTATTGTAAAGTATATAACTGTTTAGTAAGTTGATATATTTCTCAATACTTTTCTAGTCTGCAACAGTTTTTCCATAAACTATAGTGCCAAGTTATATCTCAATCTATGCAAGAAAATTTTAGATGGACAGTAAGCTTTCTTACTAAAGGGCTATCCAGAACTGTTTCAATTCCAGGCAGCTGCCTCACTGGTAATTTGGTACGTCCCCTAGTTATCCACCAAGGCACCAAGCCTTTGAAGGTTTACCACCTGGGACTTCTTAGGTGGTTTGGTAGCTCTTCTAATGAATAGGCAACATCGAAATGCCATTCTCTGCAAATGATATAACTGTAGATGTAATAATGGCCTAGATGAGAGAAGGCAATTTATAAGAGGAAGAAGTAGAACTGTTAAAGAATGGTAACATTAATTAAACAAATCAATTATGGCATTGGATATGATAAAATTATTATATATAATGAATTGCTACATAATTACTAGTTAGTATATGGTAATAATATCGTCTTCCAAGACCTTCCTTACCCATAAAGTATTGAACGTTCTCTTGTTTAATTTTTTGGTTAGGTCCATATTACTCAAGGTGATTATGATGGAAAAGCTGTTATAATCTCATGGGTTACAACCTCTGAACCTGGGACAAGCGAAGTTTTATATGGCACTACAGAGAAAAAATTTGATCGCACAGCTAAGGGGAAATTTACCAACTATACATTTTACGACTATAAGTCTGGATACATACACCATTGTCTTGTTGATGGGCTCGAGGTAATTACTTACATTACACTTTTTTCTTGCATATTTGAAGAGAGATAATTTCCAACTATTTGTTCTTCCAATGGTTACTGGTTGCTTCTAGATGTACTGAAATAGAGTTTCAGGAACTTCTCAAATTATAGCATAAAACTTAATGTGCCATTTGCTGTGCCCTGTGTTTTATAATCTTTTGCTTTCTTATTTATATTTCATATAACTGACAATTGAACATGCTATTCCATGATATCTGATCACTTGATATTATAATTGTTTAGTTTTTTGAAATCATTAAATTCGTTCTTTCATCTTAACACATCATGACTTAACTATGAATATCTTATTAGTAGAGATTTTTGCTATACAGCAGATAGATTAAGCACTAAATTCCTAATGCCTCTTTCATCTTTGAATTTTGTTCAAATTTTATCAGGCTTCTGGATGAATAGACTGTTGTATATATGCTCAGTGGCAAATTGTAACAACCCAGAATTTTAAAACATAAATAAATAAAATAAATAGAAATATATATAGTTTAGATAATGAGGAATTTTACTTTATCTTTATATTTTAAGATTTTTATTAAATTAAATTAAATTTACAGATATATCTTTAAGATATTAGAATCCATATTCTAATAGGACTCTTATTATTTTTTTTCAATTATAAAAGGGGGGCCTAGAAGAAAACCCTAGAGGGATTTTTTAGGAGAGATATTAGGCGATACAATACCGAAAAAAAAATATTCTTTAGGGAGGTTAGAGAAGAAAACAAAAAGAAAAGAGAAGAAAAGGAAAGAGAAGTCAATCTTGGAGCGCTTTGGAATTCGTGCAGATTAATGAAAATCAAATTATTTTGGATTGAGTGTTCAAGGCAAGTTCCCATTCATATTTTCTTAAATTTTTATTATATAAAAATAGAATTGATGAATTATAAATATCTTTATGTTTATTTTTATCCTGTTTAATTTTATAAGATAAGAAACTTTACAATACGATGATCTCAATTATGTGAGAAGTTAAAAAATTCGTTGTTTTAAAGATTTTCAATAAAGAATTAGAAATATTAAGATTTTGTATTTTATAGCAAATTCATATTTATCATTCATAGAAAAAAAGGGATTTTATTGTTTATTATTTTTTAGATTTCAAAGTATTTATTTTTATTGTAGAAAATAAGAAATAAATTAGGAATATTTCAATTTAAATGAATTTTAGATTTCTGAAAATAATTAATATCTATTTCTATTGTAGAAAATAAGATATAAATTAAGAATATTTTAATTTATATGGATTTCGGATTCCTGAAAATAATTAATATTATTTTATTTCTAGAAAATAAGATATAAATTAGAATTACTTCAATTTAAAGGAATTTCGGATTTGTAAAAAAAAATTATTATTATATTTTATTTTCAGAAAATAATAGAGGAGATCTTTATGCTAATATATTTTATTTTCTATAAATAAAATATAAGAGATCTTTATTTTTAGAATATGGTTAAAAAATAAAATATTATTTTTGAAACGTGAAAGTTTGCAAGATTAAATATTAGATTATTATTTATTTATGTTTTCCGACTTATTGAGAATGATTTATATTATATATATATTAGAGGAAATAATAGTATTTGAATTTATGGATTATTCGTTATTTATACATCTTCGATACATTGTTTGAGACGATTAATCATGCATGATTAATTGTCTCGAACAAATAAACTACAAATCCCCAAAAGAAGTTTAATAATAATAGATTTCCAATTCCAGAACAAAATCAATTATTAACCAAATACACTATTTCAATGACCCGAAAAGGTCGAAATAATATAGATTTATCACACTTCTTCAAGTACTAAGAGAAAAAATTTAAGTAAGAAAAAAAGATCTCGTATATGGTAAATATATTATATTTGAAGAATTGAGAATTTTGGTGATCGAGGAATTTGATACTTGAGATTTAGAATGAATCAGTATAGTTGAATACTGATAAAAGTGAGATCTGGAACCCAATTTGTTTTCAAGAAGATAAGTACAGGGAAAAGATTCTTGGAATGTAACGTTGCGACGTGCTACCAAGTGACTCTGGCGGGATTAGGGAAAAGATTCTTGGATTTTCGTCCCGGTGACTCTAATCTTACTCAACGGCTAGTAGAAAAGCCAGTAGGGCACTGCAGAGTATCTACTGTGACCTTAGACGGATCGACTATCTAGAAAAGTCATTAGACATATTATTAGTAGAGTGAGTTACTTGCTCATGAGGACTTATTATTTTGCAGGAATTTAAGAAGCCACTTAGTGAGGACTTTGAAGACTGAGTACCGTTTTCGCTGTGTCAATCTATTTTAGGATTTGATTACTATTTGGGCTTTCGTGTTTTCTCTGAGTTTTATCCTAGAGATTCACGGCCATCATGTTCCCGGATCGGGGCGTGACATAAATTGTCAACCAATTTCTGCCTTTAAAGGAGGGTTGGTTTATAAATTCACTATATAAGCCTCATATATGTGGCTAACAGTAGAATGTTAAAATGACGAGCTATCCAAACTTCATTTTATATGATTGTCATGGTAGATGCATTGAGTGTGCATATCATATTATATTCTTTTTTGGTCTCATGCTATACTTTCAATTACCAATTCATGTCATTATGTGTTGAAGATACATAGATATTATTCAATCTCTGAGATGGATATATATATATTTTTTCTGGATAATCCTGTATCCCTTTTGTTGTGATTGATGTACTTGCAAGTTGATATAAATTATGATTGGATATACTCAACTCAATAGTTCAATACTTCAATGTATGAGCACTTATGTATAGTTTTGTTTGATTATATGATATGAAAGGTTAACTATACTTTTTTCTACTAAAGAAACTTTACATGTCTCAAAATTCTTGGTTATTGTATTTCCCTGTCAGTAGAGGGGCCAACATAAGTTTAAGGTTAAGCTATTAATATAATATTAATTATTTTCTCTTGTTCATAATAACAGAGTATAAAGTTATTTATTTGAGAAATTGAAGTAACGATGCCACATAATTGTTACTCACAACTTGCACATTCATTGGAACAGGTGACATCTTATGTAATGTTTGTTTGAGTTTCCTTTTCTAATAATGCTAAAAGCAATTTAGGAGTGCTTTTAAGTTTAAATAGAGAAACTTGGTGACTTCTTATATAGTTACATGTAGTAGTGTCTAGCATATGTATTAGATGATTAGGGGCCCTTGCAATGTGGGACCCTCGAAATGTTGGGCCCCTAGTTCGAGCCTTTGTGGTGCTCTTTCAAAATAGGAGATTTTTCTCTGCTGCACTGTCGGTGGATGGATAGTGACCCTCGGTAATTGCCTAGGTGCCTAATCTAACAAGAACGGTTGGCCTCTAGTCCAGCTGCTGAATAGCCACAGGCTCATAAAATTATGGCATCGCATGTAGCAAGTTGTATGCATATTTGGAATATGAAGTGAATTGCGCCACATGTTAATGAATATGAGCTTTTGTCATAGAAAATTAACTCAGACAAAATTAGTTTTAATTCTTACTGTATTACAGGTGAAAAATGGATAGGGCAGATTTGCTAGATCCACCATGCTTAAGAACAATAAAAGGGGTGTTTTAAAATTACTTGTTATGTATTGCAATTTATTTTCTACTGTAAAGAAATCCATTTGATGAAGATCTTGCACTCTGCAGCTATCATCTCTTCTCGTGTGACTCTTTCTTGTACTCGAATGAACCACTATCCAAACTATCCAACCATTCCTGAATCTTATTTTTATTTTTCATGTGTTTAGTACAACACCAAATATTATTACAAGATCGGAAAGGGCGATTCAGCACGTGAATTTTGGTTCCAGACACCACCAGATATTGATCCAGATGCTCCTTACACTTTTGGAATTATAGGTTTGTAAACTATTTCTTTCCCTTATCGTTGCTTATGGCTTATCCTGCTTTTAGTTTTCACAAATTTGAATGAGAGCTTTTGATATTTGGTGATCTATGATGTTTCAAATTTCACAATAATACAGTTTTTTTTTATGCTTTATGTTACTGCACAAAACTGTTTGTGGAAAATCCACAGTATAGGTGCACTGAACCTGTCTGTTAGGTTTCTCTTGTGTTAAAATTTGGACAGGCTAATAAATATCATGATGGTTGATCAATTTCACATCTATAATTTCTTTCATGCAGTAGGTTATAATTTTTCAAAGGATGCCAATATAGTGTTGACGTTGCTGTTTTTCCTATCAAGAATTCAAGACACCCTTTTGTAAACTGTATCCTATAAGTTATTTATTAACATAAAACTAGAGCTACATAATTTTTCTTCCAAAGAATCAATAACTTTCCTTTGCATGTATAAAGCTGATCTAATTGATCTTTGTCTTGCCTAGTGTCCTTTAACATCAAGAGCTTGACTTTTAGAAGTAAATCTCTTTGATGATTAGGGTAAGGGATTGGGATTTAGTGTTGGCCGATCCTATGTAGGTTGGCTCTGACCTATTCGTTGGATGCACCTCAACGCATTGATTATGCACATTTGATGCCCTTGATTATACTTGTTCTAATCCTACACCCCCTTGTATTCGACTAAGGGCGCAATCGGAATTATTAAATGGGCATGATTAATATGTTGACACGCATCTAATGGCACCCTCAAACCAACCTAATGGATTGGCCCACATAGAATCCCTACCCTAGGGTAAGGGTTCTTATGCTATTTTCTTTCTAAAGCTCATCAGTTGGTGCCTCATGAATTCAAACACCAGCATGTTTGTAAATTAAAAACTTTAGCCATTAGGTAAGACCTATTTATAAAATACAATAATTTTGAAGCCCTATCCCTAGGTATTAGGCAAGGTTCCCAGTATTGGGATTGGGATCGGTATCGGCTGTATCGGCCGTTCGTATCGGATCGGACTATTTTTTAATTATATAAAATTTTAAATATTATTTAAAAATGCAAAAGAATGCAGAAAAAATGACAAAAAGTAAGAAAACAAAAATTACTCACATATGAAGTCTAAAAACTTAAAAAATGTATTAACTTACTCAAAATTTAAAACTTTGATGAATACCAAGCTAGTTCTCGTAAATTTCTATAGTCTTCATCATCATAATTACCATAAGTTTGTAAATATTGATGTATGGGACCTGATGCTCCAAAAAATGATTCCATCATACTAGACATATTGTATGGATCTTGTTGTGTGACTTGGGTTTGAAGAGGATAATAACTAGCATTTGGATCTTGTGCCTAAGAATACTGAGGATACTGAGGATAATAACTAGCATATGAATCTTGTAATGGCTCCAAACAATAAATACTCGATGTACCATAATCATAGGAACCAAAATGTATCTCATGACGACGTCGCTGATATGTATATATATCCTCAGTTTCTCTGTCTTCACTCCTTATGCCTCCTTGACTTTCCTCAACAAATGTAGATGGAACGATCTCACCACCATATGTATTATCAGGACTATGACTGGTACTAGTAGGTATACTATTTTTCGCTGCTGAATGACTCGTACCAGCCTCTACCCTCGTCGTGGTCTCTCCCAATATTTCATCTAACCATGGGTTATCTCTGTCATCTAATAACCTGTCCTCTATTTCTCTGATCCATAGAGTCAAGGGGTCTTCTTCATCAAAAACATGATTTAAATCAATAAGTTCATTTTCTGCCTTTCTTCTTAAATTTCTCTCCCTCAATCTCATATTATAATAACAAAAAACTAACTTCTCCAATCTTTCCATTGTCAATCGGTTGCGTGTTTTTGTGTGGATTAAGGAGAAAGTAGTCCAATTTCTTCCACACTGTGATGAAGACACAGTTTGACTTAAAATCTTCTTTGCTATTGGCGTCAAATTTGGTGCCTCCTTCCATCCATAGACCACCATTCAGCTGGAGTGTTATGAGATATAGCTGCAACAACTTTAGCAATATCTGAATTGCCCAGCTCTCAATCTATATCTCTCCATCTGAAATCAGAAATATATTATTAGCTTATTGATTATATTGAAAGTTAAAACTTGAAACAAATAATAATAAAATTATTTAATTGAATCATAACTCACTTTTTTATCGCACATGATTTGTTTATGAATATCGGGCTCAAGCTTGCTGATTATCTTTCTAACCCCCAACAAGACTTTACTATCATTATTGACATTTTTAGAGAATTGAAATCTTAGATTAAGAAAATACCCTGTAGAAATTTAAAATTTATAAGCATTTAAATTTTTAAATATTCATAAATAAAAGTAAATTAGTAAATTAAAACTTAAAACTTAAAAGCATGCCTACCAGCAGCGTTTATATCTCTATGTAGTTGTTTGTTCCATCTATAATCAATCATCTTCCACCACTTCCTATAACTTTGGCCCACATTTCTTTTATTGATTCTTTAGCTATATCCATTGCCTCATATAAGAAACCCATCTTAGACTTGTTATCACTGTCTACAAGTCTTAATACTTTGACAAGAGGCTCAAATACTGCGGTGGCAATTATAATATTATCCCAAAATATATTTTCAAGAGCCATATTTTTTAAAGTTTTACCTAAAGATTTATATTTAGGTTTCATATTCTTAATTTTTATATACCACTCCTGTGATGTAAATTGTCACGACCCAAAATAGGAATCATAACTGGCCATGCATTTCAATATACTTGAGATGCACGAAGCCTTATTAATACTAAAAAAAATATATAATAATTTAAATGAGAATGTGCTTTATTAAATTTTATATCCAATTTCAATAAAAATATAAAACAATGTTAATGTTTTCGAGTCTCTAAACTAAAGAAATAAAATGTCTAATCTAAAGTATAAAATCAAAAGAGCGGAAAAGTAAATAGGTGAATCCTAAATGGAGGTGGAGTCCGGGTACATCTCGCTCAGTCGCCCCGCTGACTATTACCTGAAATAAATACAAAAATAATAGAATCCATGAGCCAACAACTATAGCTCAGTGAGTGGAATCTGCTCACTAACCAAATAAATTTTAATTCATATTAATGCTAAATAAATTAAACTAAAAGCAACAATATCCATCACAATATGCAATAGGCATGCTCTCTAAACAATAACAATGATAACAATAGAGAGAGATGTTACAACTTGTAATCTTGCACGTTTTCAACATATTAACATCTTTTGATATCTATACTGTCATATGTCTCAATGGGTCTAAACCCTGTGGATCCACATCAACTAGAAGTCACCTCGAGATGACGCTCGGGACTTTTCTTCATAGCTGATCCGGTTAGGGTTATCAGAGGGTATCATCCTGTGATTAACACACTCTGTCTTTTTCTCTAACCGTTGAGAGAAGTTAGAGTCACCTAAGAATTTTTCTCATTCATCCTAGGACTGTTCCCTAACCCCGCCAGAGTCACCTAAGAAAGTCACCGCAGTGATCTAATTTAGAACTTTCCCCTGGACTTCCAAATAGACTTGAGTCACCACGGAAAATCGCAAACGATTTATACCGGGACTGTTCTCGAAGTCGTATCAATACTAATCTCAATTTTCTTTTCACAAATTTAAATATTTGCACGAAGTATGGTGATGCACTGAATATAATAATTAAATGCACACAGAAAATAAAACAATTGAATTTTCGCACGTATGGATGAAATAAATAGATTTGCACACAGAATTTGCAGCAATTTAATTTTTACACATAAGGGTGAAATAAATAATTTGCACAGAAAATTTACATGGTCTGACAAAAATACGAAATACAATAAAATAAACATGTGAGTGAACCCACTCACCTGAGTGTAGACAAGACAACCGAAATCTCAAATCTCTAGCTCACGTACTAGAAATCACCACCTTAAATAATAAATAATATTCAAATTTTTAATTTGAATAATATCAATATTTCTAAAATTTAAAAAAAACTAAAAGAAAAACTAAAATGGGTTTAACCCACCCATTGGATTGGGCTGGGCTACTGCTGGCCCGGCCAATTCCAAAAAAAATAAGGCTAATCGGGCTGGGCCAGGGCCCAACCAAGAAAATGGATTGGGCTGCGGTTTAGCCCGCAGCCCATCCAATTTAATTGGTTCGGGTCGGGTCTGTGGATCCGAAATCTAAACCCGAACCCGAACCCAATCCGAATTTAAAAGCAAAGGGGTTGGCTCGGGTTAAACCCGAGCCCAACCCATCCCTTCTCTCTTCTCGCGTCCGACACGAGGAAGGGAGAAAGCTAGAGAGAGTGGTCGCCGGTGACTCCGCCGGCGGCGGGTCACGACCGACTCCCTCTCTCTCTCTCTCTCTCTCTCTCTCTCTCTCTCTCTCTCTCTGGAGGAGAACCCACTCACCGATGGCCGACGCCGAGGCCGACGTCGATTGGAGCCACGAGGGCTCCCTAGAAGATATAGCCGACACCGGGCTTGGAGCGCGAAGCTTCCGATGACGATGCCGTTGCGACCCGAAGCCGCCGGCCGGCCTGATTTGCCGAAGAAGCCGAGAATCCCAATTTTAGGTATTTTCGATTTACCCTTTTAAATTTAAATTAAACTAGAGGGATGAGAGAGGGCTTACTGGGGAGGAGTGTGGTGGTCCCAATTTCCTCCGGCGATGCTCCGGCGATCTGATCCCATAGCGACGACTCCGACGGTGAGAAAAGAAAGAAAACAGTGGGAGAGAAGAAGGATGTAGGGAGGGGGTTGAGGAGAGAGAGAGGATTAGGGTTTAATTTATAGATTAAAAGAGGATTAAATCTAATCCGATTCAGATTAGATGAAATCCCCCCTTATCTGCACCTCGTCGCGTGCTGGAGAGGGAGAGGGGAGGGGCTGCACGTGTAGAGCACGTGCACCCTCCTCTTTCACCCCTAAATTTTTTTTTTTTTTTGTTTGTTTCTGGTTCTGACATAAACATTCGCATAATATCATCCTTGTAGCGCATGATGCTCTCAAAGGCTAAAAAGTGAGTGGCAAATCTAGTGACCCCGGGTCTGATGATCTCCCTACCACCAGTCATCTGCCTGAGTAAATTAAGAACCAAACTATGGTTATATATAAAATTTGTTAACCTCTGACCTGCTGTAACACCAGGAGTCCTATGGGTAGAACTGCTGCTCCCATATTCTCTCTTTCCTCGTATATTAACTTATCTAGATCTCTGAAAGTTTTCACCAGTGCTTCTTCTCATCTCTTCCTCTTCTCTATGCATATTTCTGCTCTCTTTCATTGCCTTCCTCATCTGTCTCTCCTCCTCATTCTCCTCATTTTGCTCACTGCTATCATCATCAATGTGTATAGGATTATGCATCAATTCTTCACGAATCATTGACTCTCTTTGTTGTGCAGATTGTTTATCCTTCTTTTTGCCAATTAAATGAGCCAACATCTGCTTTCTAACTTTCAAGAACACTCGAGTGCAAGCTGCTACATTTCCTTGTCTTCCAGCTAAATATTTTTTCAAACGGCTGACACCACCACTCATTTCCTTTTCACACCAGTTGCATTTAACACGTCTTTTATCTTACCCAATAGTGCTGCAATGTTGCCATTCAATGTCGATATTTTAACTCTGCAACTAAAAAATATAAACAAAAATCAAAATAAAATATAAAATAATTTAAAATTTATGAGGCATAACTGCATACGCAGCACCAGGTGCTGCAGCAGCAGAGAAGTTGCTGTTGCTGTGCTGAGAAGCAGCAGCAGCTGCAGCAGGTGCGCAGCAGCACCTGTTGCAGGTTGTGTTGCTGCTGCACAATGAAAAAAAAAATTGAAAAAAAAACTTACCCAAGGTCGTCGGAGAACGTCGCCGGAGGTCGAGGTCACCGGAGATCTACTCACTACTCACTACTCAGTCGCCGGTGAGAAAGAGTAAGAGACCCGTGAGAAAGAGAGAAAGAAAGAAAGGAGAGAAAGAAAGAAAGGAGAGAAAGAGAGAAAAAAAGAATAGAGAGAGAGAAAAGGGAGAGAGGCAGGTGAGGGGTGGGGACATCAATTATTGATATCCCCCGGGTCGGATCCGCGTCGGATTCGACCCATTCCCACCCGTTTCGGCCGAAACTCCCGAAACCCTAGCCGAAACCAGCAAATCGACTGGTTTCGATTAGGACCGAGTGGGATCGGCCGAAACTGGAAACCATGGTATTATGTGGCTCCCACTATTAATATTTGTATATTTTTGGAGTTTGATATGTTAGAAATGGGTTGTCAGTTGCCAAACTTGTGATGTTTTATGCGTTGACTTTTAAACCTTGTAGGTAACATCTGAATCCTGAAGGTTTATACTTGAATTAAGACCTCTTTACTATTGAATTAAGACGCTTTACTCTTAAATTTTACACTAGGTTATGAAGTTACAGTTTAGAGTTAAAACCCTTTTTATTATGGCCAACCCCTTGTATTTGTTGTATTGACCAGAATTTGAAATTATTACCGGTCGTGTATTCCAGTAAAGCTTGAGATACACGAAGTCTTAATAATAACTATCTAAATCCACAATAATAAGGAACTCAAATTTCTTGACTCCAATTCAAAAACTCGCAAAGAAATAAAGATACATAAGTTATAAAACCAATATCTCTCAACTAAAAAGTAAAAAGTAAAGCAACAAATACCTTTCCAAATAGAAATAGAAATAACTAACACAACTGAAGGTAGATCAAATAGTTTTAGAAATAACTAATGCAATCGAAGATAGAAGACTAAATCTTAAGTGGAAATAGAGTCCCCGGTGTACCATGCTCATTCACCATGCCAACTAATATCTAAAATGTTAATAGGGATTTATGAGCTAACAACTATAGCTTAGTAGGTTGAATCCACCCAAAAGCTAATAAAACCAAAATTCATGCAACATAATATAAAAACCAAAGCTTAACAATTAATAATAATAACCATACTCATAACGTGAATAATAAATCACAAGTAGTGATAATGTGAGTAACAAACTAATGATATGCTTAAGTCTCATTATGCGAAACTAACAGCATGAGGTCCACGATGCGAAGCTTGCCGGACCCATTGGCAATGACACAAGGTCCTCTTCGGAAACTACTAGCTGAAGGATTGTTGATATAAGTTACATAAAGTATTATAATATCAATTGATTGTGGCTAGAAAGATTAATTTTATGAAACTTGAGATAACATTGAGAAACCTATGATGACTCCTTTTGATGGTTTGCCATGTTGATATGTAGTCAAATGGCCATTTTTGGAGGAGCATACTCTAGTTAAGTGTGAAGAGTGGTAAAGAGGAGTTAAATGGAGAATGACCAATCAAAAGTCACTTTTATATGTGAGGATATGACTTCTACTAACATCAAGCAATGTTCCAAAGGCAGTTCATGCGACCGCATATGCTTTTTGCTGCCTCTCATAGGGTGAATCTGCATAGGAATCACATATGACTTATTGGAGCCTTAGGACATTATTTTTTCAATGATAACTTCCACAACAAGTTCTTGTATAGGGATAGGGTCCTATCTTTAAAATTTCTGTTTCGGAAATTTTGATTCTTTTTGTTTCCCACTTGTATTCACATATTTATAGTGTTATTAAATATTGCACAAATATGCACCTGCATTCCATATATTGATATATATGCTATGCAGTTCCTTGAGTGTATGGCATGCCCACATTTTCAAACATTGCCCTGAAATGGAATTAGTGATTAAAAGATAGAACCTCATAAAGAGGTTAGGATTTGGAGTATTGTAATTTTATTAAAGAAAAAGATTTTCGAGTATAAGTTATTACAATGATGTAATAGTATATTGATTGTGTTCAGCAATGCAGCATTCTTCTCTTTTACATCCTTTTCTTTTCGAAGCACTACTGGTATATCCTATTATTTCCAGGTTGTTGATATACTTCTAAAGAAAATATTCCAATTCTTACACCAAAACTGATAGTATCTAATGGCCTAAAGTTGGAATGCCCAAGAACCACAAATCGTCATATTTCTCTTGTCCATGCATCAAATTATCTCTAGTGAACTTTGTGATATAGTACTTGTCAATGTAGCGCATGGAAACAAAATATATCAAGAACTATCCCTAGTTTTTATGATCGGCTTGGAACAGTTGGACGTTAAGTATGAATTTGAATATATCATTATGAATATTTTCTTGAATGTATAATTATTTTCCATCAAAATAACATGTATTATTTTCTCTGTACATGATTATGAGGCTTACCATTTTAACCTTGTTTTGGCTTTCTAAAGATTATCTATATGTTACTGAACTGATTTCCTAAATCCTAGGTGATTTGGGACAAACATATAATTCGCTTTCCACTCTTCAGCATTACATGCAAACAGGGGCACAAACTGTTTTATTTGTTGGGGACCTCTCTTATGCTGATAGATATGAACATAATGATGGCATTCGCTGGGATACATGGGGTCGGTTTGTTGAATGTAGTGCTGCATATCAGCCATGGATTTGGACTGCTGGAAATCATGAAATAGAGTACAGACCTGATTTGGTAATTTTTGTTCCATATGCTTAATCTCAAGTCTATGCTTATCATTTCCTTAGTTTACTTATGTGAGACAGACTTAACCAGATATTTTCTATTCTAGATGACAACAAGAGCATTTGATTGTCATAATCAGTATGGACATTGACCCAATTAGAGGTCGGGTCAACTAGTGGGCCACCAAGTCAGACCGTTTGTTTATTTAAGATTATTTTAAATATTTAAATAATATATTTATAGTTCTATATAATTCTAAAAACAAAAAAAAGCATCTATAAAAGCAATAACTACAATACAGTTGCATTTCTTCCATTATTTAGCCAATTTTAATTAATATTTAGTTTTAAGTACATAAAATCATATGACTTATACAAAATCTTATCTTAATTACACTTTTTATTTGAAAAATACAATTATTTTAATTTAGGACTAAACTCCCTTAAGTTAAATAATAGAATAGTTGAATATTAAGGACCAACTAGGTAATATTAAAAAATAATAAGCAACTCAGTCTGTTCACATAAAAGGTTTCACTTTTCACTAGTTGTCGGCGTTTGGTCAATTACATTTCTAGTTTGATAACAAGATCAAACTATCTTGGTGGTCAATTCACTGATCCAAGTCCAATTCGGTTATAATAACTATGATCTGAATTGTTTGCTATATTAACCATCATGACTTAGGCGCAAATTTTGTTGTTGTATTGCTTGTTAGAGGTTTAACTTTGGCTTAATTTTCCATTTGGTCAGAATTTTAAACTGCTATGACACTACAATAAATTGGATTCCTATTGCACTTGGCATCAAAATGCTGCTTAGGTATGTAAAATTACCATGTATGGAATGACCTTTTTGTTGGGCTGTGCCAAATTATGAAAAATACCTAAGAGTTTGAGATGTTGGTTTAATGTTCAAATTTAGTTCAAAATGTTGATAGGTCATAATATTCTAGAATATAGGCGTTCAAGATGGACACTTGCTTGGATGCTTATAAACCATTGTTAGCTCACCAACCACTCTAAAATCTTAAGCCTTTAGAGTAGTTGGTGAGTTAATATAATATATTAGTATCAGAGCAAAGGTCCTGAGTTCAAATTCTGTCAGGTCTATTTATTTAATATTTTCACCTTTTTTAAATCAAGTCCATCAAAATGTCTTAGCCTCAAAGTAAAACCACAGGATTTTTAAATATAAAATATAAATGTAAAAACCACTATTATCTAATGATTTAAGTTTTTCGAGCAATTGATAAGTTAATATAATATCAGTATATATATTCTGAGTTGAAATCTTGCTAGGCTCATATGTTATTTAAAAAATGTAAAATTTTCACCCATTTAAGTAAGGCCTTTTTTTAGGCCTCTTGAAATGTTTCAAGCCAAGAAGTGTGAGGAATATTAAAATATAAAATATAAAAGTCATCATTTTTTGACAACTTAAACTTTTAGAGCAATTGGTGAGTTAACAACTATAAATCCATTATTTAGGCAATTGTCTATATCGTGTTCTTTGATATAGAAAGTAACTCGATTGCCGTAAATTATTTGTCTTATCATCCATTTAAGTGTAGTTCTATTTTTAAATTCTTCTGACCATCTATCTATCATTTCTTCATTATAGGCAGCTTCCCTGTTGCTTTCTCTTGTAATACTTCTTTCCTTGCTTTTATGATGAGGTTAGGGAGAAGTTTCTACTTTCAAATCATATTTGCATAGATACACAATGCCTTATTTGGCTTCGAAGAGCAGTTCTCCGCTGTGGTATGCAGTGAGGCGCGCATCTGCCCATATCATTGTGCTCTCAAGTTATTCTCCTTTTGGTAATGTTCACCTTATTTTTCTGATCTTCACCTTGGTTATGCTTAGATTTGTTTATTATCTGTAGATTAAAGTTCTTGGAGTCAACCAGGCTGCAATAAATCAACAAGGTCGGGCTTATCTTGTTTAGTAATACAGTAACAGCTATTAGCTCTCTTGTATTTCTTGAACCCTTGAGTTCGATAATCTGGTCTTTTCAAGCTTAATTAGAAGAGAATGAAGCTGGAAAAATCTTTGGTTTTAGATAAATTCAAGCCCAAACAGGAGTTAGCTTGTGGAAGTCAGTGCCCTGGGAGGATAAACTTGGGAATCTTCTTGCCTTGTAACTGTGCTGATCTTTTACGGAGTGGTCTGCTAGTGCTATATATGGTCGAAGAGCTTCGTATGCTAGTTGAGATCATATTTAGTTCTTTTTCTGTTTCAGTCTGTCAAGTGGTAATGTCTCAAGCTGTGTAACCAGTCTCTCGAGTAATAGAGGCAAGATTGCATATATTCTTCCTTTGCCAGACCCTACATTAGTGGGAGCTTGGTGCACCTGGAGACGCTAAAAGATTACTACTACATGATTTTATTCGTGCATTCTCTTACATCATGCTGTCATCATATGATTTCTTTCAAGTTGTTTTTCTCCGAACTTTCTTCATCCATGCACTGAATGTGGCAAGTAACTTGGAATTAGTTAAATACACTCCTCAATGGCATTGGCTTCTGAGGGAACTGCAACGAGTGGACAGGGAGAAGACACCATGGCTAATCGTGCTGATGCATGCACCACTTTACAACAGCAATGAAGCACACTATATGGAGGGTGAAAGCATGCGAGCTGCTTTTGAGAGTTGGTTTGTACAGTATAAAGTTGACATCATCTTTGCAGGCCATGTCCATGCCTATGAGAGATCGGTGATTTCCTCAACTATATCTTTAATTAGATATGCTAATTTTACTTTCCACTAAAAAGATGCATCTTATGCTCTTTTCAATTATACTACATATTCTTTAGTTTGGGAGATTAAATAGTATCTCCTTTAAATAATTGATTAACATTTTTCATCTAATTGAGATTTCTATTCTTCTACAGTATCGAATCTCCAACATCAACTACAATATAACATCTGGTAACCGTTATCCTGTACCTGATAAATCTGCTCCTATTTATGTAACCGTTGGTGATGGAGGCAATCAAGAAGGTCTTGCTTTGTGGTAAAGGAAGTTTGCAGAAGAAAACCTTTCAATGTTTCTCAGTTAATTCTATACCTGCATGATAATCACATTCTTTTCATCCTAATTGATAGGTTCTCTGACCCGCAACCAGACTACTCTGCATTTAGAGAGGCCAGTTATGGACATTCTACATTAGAATTGAAAAACAGAACTCATGCTTTCTACAGATGGAATAGAAATGATGATGGGAAGCCTGTGCCAACTGATCTTGTTGTATTTCACAACCAATACTGGTGAGTTTAACAGACTCCGGTAGAAAAATATTTTAACTTTTTGACTGATTTTAAGCAATCTATATCTACTACAACATCTCAGTGGCTTTTTGGTTGCCGGGTTTATGAAAATAAAGTTTCACTGAAACCTGAAATTTACTGAAAACAAGTTGCTTTCTCTTAATCTTCTGTCTGATTAGTACTGACATTATATCTCAGGCATAATAACAGAATAAGTAAATAACCCTCCATCACAATATCGATATCAAATTTACTCAGATTCTGGCATTGGGAAAAAAAATCATGCAATGTCTATTTATCTATCTCAAAATATTTTTATTCTTGTCAACTGATCAAAATGATTTGCCACGCTGATAGGGCAAGCAATGCTCGTCGAAGGAGACTGAAAAAGCATCATCATTCCCAGAACTGCGATATCTTTGTTGCCACATTCTGAAAGCTTATAAATGTTTGGGGGCTGTATCAGGATGTATTGAATTGAAAAGCTTTTAAATGTTGGAGGCTGTATCAGGATGTACTGAAAAGCGGAAAAACAGTCTGCATCATACTTTTCTCATGTATGGGCCGAAAATAAAAACATACCATCTCAAGAAGTTGTTGAGTTTGTTCTGTTAAGTACTGTGAGAAGTAGATGCATCGATTCTAGGAAACTGGGTGTGATAAACTATAATAGATTGTGCAACATTCCTCTGGCAGGATTCAGTATACATCTTGCATTTCAAGGACAACCTTGAGTGTCCTATGAGGAATCAAGCTCTGTCAACCAATGTTGGTGTAAGTGCTCCCATGCAAGTATCTACTTTCTTTGTTCTGGGATGATTCAAACTTACTGTTCTATTGTCACAATAGGTGTTATAATGATAAGAAGAAAGTTTGGAACATTTAAATGTTGCATTTAAACATAAAACACAGACAAAAGTCCCAAAACTACTAGATAGCAACAATAGTTTCTCAATGGCATTAACAAGCAGTATCTTGACATACAAACTCCTCACCGGGTATCCAATTTTTGATGTTGTGTAATTGTTTTGTATCAAATCCATAAGAAGAAGAAAGAAAAAAAAGAAGTAAATAAAAATAAAATTTGATGATATGAAAATGAAAGAGCCATGCACAGATAATAAAAGGACAATGGGCAGTTTGAGTTCAAAATGACATCCTACTGAAAAAGAAAGATGCAATCAAATGAATTCACTTGCCAATGCATTCTCAAACTCATGTGGGAAAGATTACTTCATTTTCTCTTGAGACTCCTTCGATACTCTTCTCTTATTTCCCATAGCTGTTCTCCAACTACTCTCATGTCAGGTCAATATAGAGCAATGGAACGCTAAATTAAATATCTTCCACTGCTTCTTCCAACAAAGGATCCAATATATCATGCTATCATTAACCTTAAAGTACCCATGGGTTTATTTCATCAGCAAAGTTACAAAACTAAATTGCGGATGTCAACGGTTTGTGGCATTGGTGTTTTGGTTTTAGTGATAGATAGTATGTCTTACATATTAATAGTGAAATTACAATTGGTACCCTATATTTTACCAATAAAATAAACTACTTTTATTATTATTGGTTATCAATAGAGCATTTCATTTGCTAAAAATAAACCCCGTTTTCCTCATCCCTTGATGGTGATCTAAAAACTTACTCCTTCCGCTAGTTCCATTTTCTGAAGGTAAGGAATGCCAAGTCAAGAAATTCTTCGGCAAAAGAGTGTAAGGTTTCTCTCTTGGGATCCGACGTGTCGTGTCATCCGGAAAGAAGGAAAAAAAAATGTATATAAATTCTTGGAATGGATTTAGGGGTGAAAACGGGTCGGATTAACTCCGACCTGACCTGACTCGGATCGAATTCAGATAAAAATTTCTATTCGATTCGGATACGGATAGAATTTTTGAAAAAAATTCGAATACGGATTCAGTTACCGGTCGGATATATTTTTCGGATTTGGATACGGATATCGGATATTCGTTTACTCACATATTTTTTTAAATGATTTATAATTTTTAGTTTGCTTATTTAAATAGTAAATATTAATATTATTACTAATAATACGTTATATATTATTTATAGAGATTAATTTCTGTAATTTTATATATTTGGCATATAAAAAAATTATTTGTTGTAAAACTCTTAATAATTTTTTGTTTAATTATATCTAAATAAAATATTATAATTATTTTAAATTTAATCAATATTTATTTAAGATCCGATCCTCTATCCGAAAATTATCCAAATCTGTTTAGTTAGGATATAGTTTTAAATTTTGTTATCCGTCCAATATCTGTATTCGAATCCGTATCCGGACTAAAAATATGAATTCGGATATGAGTTAAGTACTATCCGATCTGTATCCAATTCGTTTTCACCCCTAAATAGATTGCACCAAACACTGAATAACTATTTTATTATTAAAATACCCATCAATTTTGGATTTATATCATAATTCCTCTTGGAACTTATTGACATCCATCTCATCTCGCACACGTCCTCTATCGGAGTGTGATATCTGGGAAAAAGGCTGTGAAAAGGCACAGTTTAAAGGAGAGTTAAAGTGGTACAAATCAATCTTTATTTAAGAAATTGATGGGTTATTTGTGAGAATAAATATTTTGAGGGATTTGGCTGCAATGATTCTTTTTAGATAAATAATTATCCCTTTAATGTTCTATGTAGTCCATTGTTTGCCAAAATTGCAGTATTTGAGAGCTAAGATAATACGTAAAAGAAGCATTTACCAGTTGCAAGATTGACAATGATATCAGATATAAAGACGACGATGGTTTTACTTCTGAAAATCATCGTGAATCTGGAAGAGCGTAAATACAAGTATCAAATTTCTCACTCGTATTATCTTTAATACAACTTGAAATGTGCCACTCGGAGATGTTGAATAACAAGGTATGCAATAATCATTTCACTCTTGCTTTGATCTTCTCGGAAGACTTACAATTAATTAACTTGAAAAATTCCACAAAACCACTACATGAAAATGGATCGGTACAGTTTTCGTCACTCCTGTTCAACATCAGGAGTTTATTTTATTCTAAAGGAAAAACATAAACATTATA
The DNA here is from genome assembly GCF_019914945.1 of Typha latifolia. Lineage (NCBI taxonomy): Eukaryota > Viridiplantae > Streptophyta > Magnoliopsida > Poales > Typhaceae > Typha > Typha latifolia. The sequence goes on from NC_133093.1 coordinate 2,317,636, forward strand.
ACCCCACACCAAATAAATTCAACATCCAAAACAACAATATCACATCATTTCACCATAAGACTGAACAAAATAAACCAAGCAAAAGAGTATCACCATCAAAACTAAGACAACAAAAACTACACATAAGCAATCAGGATGGAAGAAAAAAAAAAAATCCAGAGATCAGCAGAATCATTTCTTCTGGTTCTTCTTTCATTGAATTATCAGCTTCCTCTGCTCTAGAGCGTCTGCGTTCTTCATTCCTGCCCAGCAAAGTAACATAGTATTAATATTAATCTGATGTAGAAGCTCGACATGTCCCTTCTTGTTGGGAAATTGAAAATTTTTACTATTTCTATCTAGCCAAGTGCACCAGATACAAGCTGATCACCACAATCTCTGCTTAACACTTCTTATCTTTTCAACATCATGAGTTGATGGTCTTTTGGGTTTTTGTCATGAAATCACACTTCTTGTTTAAAACCTTCAAAAAGATTGAAATCTATATAGAGCAATAACCAATATCTGTTTTTCTAACCTAATTGAAACAAAGAATCAAATTATTTGATATGGATCTATCTTGTAGTGTCATCACTGTATAAGCACAGTAGGAATTGTATAATTCTTTGGAATAGGATCATAAAAAAATCCACTTTTATTTCAACAAATATAAGGATGAAGAGGCATCGTCGTGATTAGTTGAATTATTGACATCAACTATAAGTTTCTATTTTTCGGAGAAACATGTGAATCTCATAAAGTTCTCACAAGACTAATCTGAAATGTGAACTCGAAATTAAAATTTGCCACATCATTTCTGAATTGCAAACTGGTTATTGACCAAACAGAAAAATCCAAGTAGTATTGATGTTACTGAAACATCTAATGTGTAGCATGTTTCTCAGTAATCTAAAATGACCAACTAGGAAAATAGTTAATGAGAGACAACGTGCCACGATCTTGCCTATACGAATTTAACTAACTAAAAATTTAAGAAGAATGGGCATCCTGGTGCACTAGACTACAGGGAATGCTATGAAGGCACCTGAAAGTTTCATTGGATATAGAAAAAGAAAAGACAATGGAGAAATGTAAATATAAGGACGAACAGAAAAATCATTGTGATATCTCGAGGAATTAAATATTAAGGGGATGGTGAAAGAACTCATACTCGGGTTCGGCGATTGTGTTCTTCTAGAGTAATAGCTGCTAATGTCTCCTTATCGTAATTGCCTATTTGTACCGTAGGGATGTGCTGAATCTTGGGCCAATCCGGACCTGAATCTTGTAGGCACCTCTCCTCCAACTCTGAGGAACAGTAACATAACCACAGTTCTTTAAGCGATGATGGAAGTTTTGGTAGTGACTGGAGCTCTCTGCAGTGGTATACGTCTAGAACTTGGAGACAACAGAGGCTTTGCAGTTCTTCAAGCGGGAACTGCCAAGAGGATACATCTCTTATATATAGCACTTGCAGCAAGGTACGGTTCTTCAAAGCCCATTCTTCTAGTGCTGAGGATTGGAAATCAATACAACATTTAAGATGCAGTTCTCGGGTGGAGATGCTTTTCAATGGCATAGTGGATAGCAGCGAGAGATCGTCGATGTGAATCTCGTCCAATATTAAGGAAGTTGAGGAAGAGGGATGTTCCGCTAGCGATGTTGACAATGATGATGAATCATCTGCAACTAAACTAGGGCATTTGATCACTTCCAAATGCTTGAGGGATGGGAGTGCTTGCAGACCCCCCAGGGATTCTAGCTGTGAGCAATCCTTAAGCAACAAATGGTCTAGAGCTTTCCATCTTCCAAGGACTTCTGCCAAGGGAAGGGATTTGATGTTTGCACAGCCACTGATAATCACTCTAGTGAGAAAGTCGAGGTCTTGCGGAGCTTTGTTGGGTAATGGATCCAGTACATCGCAATGCTGTATAACAAGGGTGTGCAGCAACGAAGGAAGGAACCTTCCAAATATTGAGCTGTTCCGCAGTTTCGGACAAACCTTTACCTTGATTTCCTTGAGAGAGGTGAATTTCCCGAATCCTCTGATAGGTAAATGTGTCAGCTCACTACAGTTCTGAATGACCAACTCCACGAGAGATGTAAAAAGCTGAGGATGCAGTAACAAACCCTCGGCTAAGGACACGAGGTCTCCACAAGAGTAGATTTCCAGTGAGGAAAGAGATGATGATGACGATGATGCCTCTACCTGGTCGTGGCACAGTTGTGGAAGAGTAACCCAACTCACATTGTTAATAGACAATTTACTTAAGCCACAAGGCAGATTTGGAAACACTCTCAGCTTGGGGCAATAAAAAACATATAGAGTTTTCAAACATGGAAGCCATTGGGTCGCTCCTCCGTAAAACTCTTCTAGTGCCGGCATGTTTTCAATTCTTAGCTCTTTCAGCGATGGGAAAACGCAAACCTCGGTTCCCCTGTCGGGTGCACTGCCAATCAACTTTAACGAATCCATGCCAGATATATGTAGAGACTCAAGGTAGGGTAGCTGTCCAAGAGGTGATAGGTCTTCCTATCCAGCGCAATCCTTAAGTTGAATAGATACTAACTTTGATAGTGATTGAGGAGACATCCAATGTGGACTCCTGCGGCCCATATAATATGCTATTTTCAGTTTCTTGAGATTGGAATGTGGTTCAACGGTGTCAAAGTACCTGCTCATCAACCTCAGGGCTTCTACTACATTCATCATATTCCTCAGTCCAATCTAAAGTCAGTTCCTGAATGTGCTCTTTTTCCTTCAAATTGGCTTCACAGATATCTTCAACCCTTGATACTTTTTCGAGGCTCTCAATAACTAGTTCACGGAGCTCTCGCAAATTTTTCAACTCCAAAAAGTTATTCTCATTCATTGCAACAATGAACTTTTCCAAAATCTGAAGTGAGGTTAGTCTCCCTATACCAGATGTTTTGCCGCACCGAGTATTCGGAGTACTTAGGATTCTAAGGTTAATAAGGTTTTCGATTGAATCTACTGGTAAATCTGAGAAATGACGGTAGAAACTTTCCTGATAATACAAGAACTGGAGGTGGTAAAGCTTATTCACTGATTTAGGGACATGAGAAATATCATGATTAGCTAAGTAGCGGAGGTGTATTAGGCTACTAATACAGTCATCAATGATATTAAAATTTCTCACTACCAATATGCACAGGCTTTTCAGACCTTTGAGCACCTTAAGAATGTCATCTTCACTGGAATCTGAATTTATCAAAAGTGTGCGCAAGTTTTTGAGTTTGATGATCTCAGGTATAGGAAGAGCAACATAATTACAGATTGATAAGTGACGAATACTTGTCGGTATACTTTTGGGCCCAGAGCACTCATCAATTCTAAAGCATTCACCCTGGGAAACAAGTCCTGCAAGGTCATGGAGTAGATCATGCATAACATAGCACTCTCCTGCGGATTTACAATCAAAAAATGATTTTTTCACCAGATCATCGAAGTACTCATGTCCTATATCCTCTGGTCGTCTATTTCCTTTCGTAGGCTTCCGAACCAGACCTAGAGCCATCCACATGTAGATAATTTTCTCCTTATCAAACTGATAATCTTGAGGAAATATGCTACAAAACCTAAAGCAAGGCTTCAAGTGTGAAGAGAGATGCTGATAACTTAATCTCAGAGCTGGCACTATATCATTCTGGCTTTGTTCTAGTTCCCAAATTTCACTATTTAAGATATCTTCCCAGTGCTCATCATCTAAATTGTTCCTCAATATCCCTCCCACAGTCTTTGCAGCTAAGGGGGACCCTTTTAACTTTTTTACAATTTTCTTTCCAATGTCTTGCAGTTTGTTATAATTCTTGGGGTCCTCATCACCAAATGCACAGTTCTTAAAGAAATCCCAGTAATTTTCTTCACTCAAACCCCTTAAGAATATAGGTTCCATGGTACCTGTCATCATCTTTGTAATTTTTTCCATTCGTGTTGTTAATAAGACCATGCTTCCACCCTCTACTGAACTGAAAGGTGCTAGTAACTTACCCCAACTTTCTCTATCATCGTCATTCCAGACATCATCCAACACAAGCAGAACTTTTTTCGACTTCAAACTTTCTAAAATCTCCCGTTGAAGCAAATCAAGATTATCGATGGTATGATTTTGATGAAGCTTTAAACTTTCATAAATCTTCTTTGTAAGTGAGAGAACATCAAAATTATTAGAGACACACACCCATATCCTCTTGCTAAAGTGCTTCTCTATTCTCTCGTCGTTGTATACAAATTGTGCAAGAGTAGTCTTCCCAATCCCTCCAACCCCAACTATAGGTAGAATGGAAAAATTCCTCCTAACAGATGCAGAACTGAAACTTAGCAATTTGTTTATTATGTTGTTTTTCTCATCATCTCGTCCAACCACTTTGTGTTCAACAGGTAAAAGGGAAGAAGTATCGCGGTTGCTCGTGTTCGAAGGTTGCTTGTGATTTAATTTGTCCACCAAATGAACAAAATGCCCTACATCAGCTGCAACCTCATATAATCCCTTAATTATATTCTTCAACCTTTCTAAAGTGGTATCCTTACGCACGGCACGCTGAAAAATAGTTTTGAGGCGGGAGGCAGCATGACTCACCTTGCTCTTCTTCCCCTTGATTTCTTCTTCCAGTTGGTAGTAGTCCATCTCATCTATGAAGTCCTCTGCCTCCTCAACCGCATCTCTAAACTGCCACAACCAACTCGCCAGCTCTGGGTTCTCCTCCTTGATATGGCCACTATCGACCGCGTTCATCACAGTTTGGATCTTGGGAAGGGCCTTCTCCAGCCTTCTCAGCTCTGCCTTAAGGCCGAGCTGCCTCTTGGACTGGTCCTCTTTAACATAGGATATGAGGGAAGTGATGAGGTTACTAACGATGCTCGACGCGAACCATCCACCGACTACCAATTCTACCGCCATTGTGGGAGCCTCGAAGAGTGGAACAAAGAGAATTATTAGCTCTGCTTCTATCTATCTTTAGGAACAACAAATAGAAGAGCGCGTACTTCCTCTCCCCCTTGTCCTCTCCCTTTTGTACGCGTTGGCAACTGCGCACGGAACCCGCCCTTTCAGAACGACTCCTCCAAACGTGATTGTCGACATCAACGCTAACGTTAGTGTCCCCACGTTTAAGTATAAGTGCATTAATTAAAGCCATTGACTGGCACTGCTCCTTCCCCGCAACTCAATAATAGGCAAACTAGTCATTTTTCCTCTATATTTTAGTGTAACAGAAAGAGGAAACCGCACACCTTTCGTAGCCAGGAAGGCAATCGCTTGCATTTCTAATCAATGGCTCGTTGACATTAGCTGTAGAAGCGTGGTCCATGGGCAACTTGGCAATAAGTTTTCAAGTCTACAAAGGCTTAGAAAGGCAGACAGCTACGCAGTGCAAGGTACTGTGCATTACTCTGCCAAAGTTTGAACAGGTGCATGGAAGATACAGATATTAAAACAGGGGAGGAGAGGGGGTAGAGATTTGTTTTATTTGCTTCCCTGTTAAAGAACCAGTTGACTTTTTTTCTGAATCCGATCGTGCTTTTCCGTGTAATGTGGCCCCCACCCAACTATTTCTCTATTACCTATCTCGTTATCCCACTTAATCATTATGTTTATTATCTCTTATTTTGTTAAATTCTAGGTAAATAATATTTTTTCTTTCAAAAGAGTACGAAGATAAAAGACCGTTAAATCATCAGTATATTGATTAAGTGTAACAGGAAGAGGAAACCGCACCCCTTTCGTAGCCGGGAAGACATGCGCTGCATTTCTATTCAATGGCTCGTTGACATTAGCTATATAGAGAAGCATCGTCCATGGGCAAGTTGGCAATAAGTTTTAAGTCTACAAGGATCTGAAGGCAGACTGGTACGCGTTGACATTACCCAAGTCAGCTACGCAGTGCAAGTTGGTGTGCATTACGAAATAAGATATTGAAAATAATAATAAAAATAATGGGAGGAACAGAGGGGCGCAGTAAACCGGGTGGAGATTTATTTTTATTTGCTTCCCTGTTAAATATACTTTAGTATCTTTTTTCTGAATATTTAAACTTTAAATTTAAATATTACGAGTAGTTAGAATTTTTTATTGTCTTCACATTTTAAGATAATAAAAAAGTATTTTTTTTCAAATTCTAGATCAAAAATATTTATCATCAGATATACCTAGTAAAACTACAACAAGGGTAATTTGCACCAAAACACACTCTGTTTTTATTTTTGGGTCAGATCCATTTTATATTTTCCTTGCTTGAGAGGGTTTTCTTATTATTATCTTCCAACTTTGTTCTCATTTTATAATTTATATTTAATTTTAAACTCATTTCTTATCTTTTTCTCAAATAAGAAGAACAAATAACAAAATAACAAATATGCATTTATATTCAACAAAGAAAAGACAATAAGGTCAATCTGATCATAGGTTTCCCTTATTCCAACTATCACAACCAAAAATTGTTTTATCCCCTATTTTTATTCCAATACTTATTTCTCCTTTTACAACCAAACACCAAGTTAGAATTGGAATAAAATTTTTCTATATTCCAGAATAAGTCCTCATTTAATTCTAATTCCACTGTTTCTTTATTCCGCAACCAAATAAGCCCTATACGAAAATGAAAATAAGAGAACATAATTGCTGTTGGAACTATCGCACCCTGCCTAGAGACATGACATAACCCGAGAAAACAATCCCAAGAGACATGAAGCCAAAGAAAGCAAAATTTATTATAATAGAAATAAAGTCAAAGATTTTAATTCAAAAAAATAATCTAACTAAAATAATATCTAGATCATTCATAAGGTTCAACAATTACTAATCTGACATGAAAAAAAAAATCTAAATAACTAGAACTAATTCATAAAATCCTAATGTGGAGGATTTCCGTTGTGTCAATCTATTTTAATATTTGATTACTATTTGAGCTTTCGTGTTTTCTCAAGGGTTTATCTTAGAGATTCGCAGCCATCATGTTCCCAAATTGGGGCGTGACAAAAACCTTCGCGCACTTCTGTCCATCACATATTGCTCATCGTAGTAGAATGATAGCTCCTAAGATCGCCACTCCTCAGCCTGCGAAGGAGTGAGGCAACTAGGATACCCTTGATTTAATAGAGGCTACTGCTAGTCTCGGCTAAAATCAAGACCCAGTAGAGTGCGACGTACTGAGAACACTACTCATGGTTGAGGTTAAGACCTTGAGCCTGCAGTGGTCCAATGTGTTTTTGTCAAGATCCGGAACTCTCGAATCTTCTTTATTATTTGTGTGGTAAAGAATGCCTTTAGGAGTGTAAACTATCATGCGGCCTTGACCTCAACTTGCCGAAGCCGATGTTGAAATGCTCTTCAAGGCTAAGTCTGACCAGCCCTCGACTCGGTTGTAAACGTGCTCGAACTCCTCCTGGTAGGCTCGAACCATAGTCTTTTGTGTTAGTTTAGTGAGGACTACCTAGAAATCTTCATAATGATAGGCTAAACTACACGCATTAGGGTTCCATGAATTTGTGCCAAATTAAAATGGACGCGCTCATTGTGTCGCATGGTACCTGTAGATGACCGTCTTTTTAAGTGGAAAGAGGCCAATAGGACCTTGTGGGTCTCCGGCGTTCCTTGGTATGCAATAAATTGTTCAACATGGTAGATCCAATCTGTCGTTGATCTTTAGAAAATTTAGCTGCATGGTTCTTCCTTGGATCCCTATCTTGTGATATTCTTCATATAGATCCCCTCCTCAGCCTTTATTATAATCATCTGCAGTTAGAGGTGAAAACGGGTCAGATTAACTTCGACCCAACCCGTTATCCAACTCGATTAGGATCGAATTCGGAATAATTTACATCCTACCCTTATACGGATTCAGATACAGATAAATTTTTTGAAGAAACCTCAAATATGGATTTGAATACAAGTAAAAAAACTCAATACGGATAAGGATATGGGTCGGATAATTTTTCGAATACAGATATGGATATCGGATATCCATTTACCCGTGTACTTTTTGAATAATTTATAATTTGTAGTTATTGAATATTGATATTGTTACTAATAATGTGTTCTATATGATCTATAGAGATAGGTTTTGCTAAATTTACATGTATTTGACATGCGGATTTTTTTAACTCTTAATATTTTGTGTTAATTGTCTCCAAAAGAAAGGTTATAATTCGTTTAAAATTCGATCCACATCCGTTTAAAATCCAATCTTCTATTCGAAAACTATTTGATTCGTATCCATTTAGTTATGATATGGTTTTAAATTTTAATATCCGCCCAATATCCATATCTGAATCCGTATCTGGATACAAAATATGTATATAGATATGGGTTAAGCACTATGCGATCCGTATCTAATCCGTTTTCATCCCTATCTGCAACTGTTGTTATGGTCGCCGAGGCATTGGATCCTCTATAATAAAAGGCATAAATATATTTTATAATAACAAATTAAAAATTGCACTTACAAAGAACTCAATCTTTTATAGTAGAAGCAAACATATTCAAGTTAAATATCATTTCATTCAAGATTTGGTCAAAGATGATGAAATCGAGATTAAGTATTGTCATACTTAAAATCAATTAGCAGACATATTCACCAAAGCTCTTAAGATGGATACTTTCACCAAATTGAAGAAAAAGCTCGGCATGAAAATGGTCTAGTTTAGGAGGAGAATGTTGAAATATTAAGTTAGCCCATTTGACTAGTCAATTAGATTAATTGGCTAGTGTAGAATTCAAAAATAATTTAACATTGGTATTTTGGTTTTGAGATGATTCTTAGCCTTCTCTATGCCTTTGAATTATAGCAATCTTTTGAGTTCTTTAGAAGTTAGAAATCAAAGAGTTATATAGTATAACTAAAAATCATGTAAACTACTACTATATATATATATGTGTGTGTGTGTGTGTGTGATTTTATTTTATGCCAAGTAAGTGAAGTAAGAAAAGTTTAAAATTTTTATCCACTTTATCTTGTGTTAAGTATCAAAAGATCAATCTTCTCTTGAATTTTCTAGCACCTTCTCCTAACATAGTCAAGTGCAACGGATACAAGCCGACCAGCACAATCTCCACCTAACACAAGCCGACCAGCACAATCTCCACCTAACACTTTAAAGGGCCTTCTGTAGCCTTTTCAGTTCTGCCTGAAGGCCAAGCTGCCTCTTGGATTGGTCCCTTTAACATAGGATATGAGGGAAGTCATCAGGTTACTATTGATGCTCGACGCGAACCATCCACCAACTACCAATCTCACTGCTATTCTAGAAACTATGTTCCCTCTTCTTCCTTACAACTGGAAGTGTAGAACAAAGAGAATAGCTAGCTCTGCTTCTACCTATCTTTAGAAAGCCTCGCTCCCTCTTGCCGTCTTTCGTTTGTATTCTTTGTGGAAATGCACACCCAACATATTCTTTCATAATGACTCGCACAAGCAGACGTCAAAGATAGTAGTGTTATTGCCTTGCTCCTTCCTCAAAACTCAACAATAGGAAAACTAGTAGTTTTTCCTCGATATTTAAAGTGTAACAGATAGAGAAAACTGTTGGGTTTTGGCTCGTTCCATATAGGACTTAGCCAAGTCCTGTTATAGATTTCCTATTAGTAGATTGAAGTGGGGCCCATATGAAGCATTATAAAAAGAAAATTAGGTTTTCTTTTTTCAAGGGGAATTTGCAAAAAATAGAGAAAGGAAAAGAAATCTATTTCTTAGTTATAATTTAAGATCAATAAGTGTCTAATCTCAATATTTGATAGTATTCACATTAGCTCAAACTAGCGTACGCGATGTTAGCCACACGGACCTAGCTACTTTTGGCCGATATAAATATTGATATTAGATATATGCTCTGCCCTGAGTCTAGACTGAGCGAGTAAATGATCATTGTAGCTATTATAAATGAAGTAACAAAATGTTATCATGCAAAATGAAACAATAAAATGTAGTTACGTTGAATATTAAATAAGCATATGTACATGCATGACTTGAGTACCACAAACCCATAAAATATATTATAACTATAGTGTCCATACTACTCCTAGACTATGAAGGATTCATTTGCCTGACTTGCAGTTGCATGCACTCCTCAATTATCTAAACCTCATGCTCTAAGATCTTTCTCGTACAGTGGTGAATCTACCAAAGTAACCATACATAAGAATAATACATATATAGAACTAAAACATAAATAAGCGCCAATGTCTTATGAGATTAGGTGGATACACCATAAACTCTTCTATTTATAATCCAAATAACAACGATATTAGTATTGCCGGTCTTAGGAGCCATTAGGACCAATTATAGGTACCCCAATTCACTACTATGCAAAAATAAAGTTGACTTATAACAATTATTGTGAGTAGATTATAATTCTTGATAATTAATATTTAATGCATTGATCTAATATGGTCACAACTATACATAGAGACTTGGGATGAAAGATAACAAATAAATCCACTTGGTCTATCCTTAGGCCCAAAATAATATGTTGGCTCCATTGGTGGCTTGATGATCGCAAGTTGAATTTGAAGACCCCAATTTTTTTTCGTGCCCTTCATCTTGTGTCAAATCTGGTCTCTCATGCAAGAGTCTCATTTTAGGCCAAATATATTGAAGTTAATTGCAACCAAGGGCCCAAGGCCCAACCTAGGCATAACTTGGGTTGTGTTGCCCGCAACCCACTCATAGGCAACTGGGTTAGGTTAAGACTCAACCCAAGCTTAACTTACCCCCTTCCTCTCTCTTAGCGAGAGGCAAACCAAGAGAAGATAAAGGAGGTGGTTACTTACAATCACCACCAACAACATATGAGGCTAGCTCTGCTGCCAACAACTAGTCAAGGAAGGATGCACAAGGCCGAGAGGGTTGATTGGTGTAGTTGACGGCAAGGGAACATCCACTCCATGGTCAACGACCATGGAGATTTCTATTATAACCAAGCAAGCCATGAGGGCTCTAAAGAAAAGGCACAAATAGTTTCATCTAGAGGAAAATAACACAAAAACCAATACAAATACCCTAAGAAACCGGCGATAGGGCACCTATGACACAAGGACATTGAGGGAAAGTTTTTCGAGTAGGTGTGGGGTGAACACGAGGTCACAAGACAATCTCTCTAAAAAAGCCAAAACATCACACAAAAAAAAGCTGGAAGACTACATGCAACCAAGTGAAATTATCTCGAGGAGGAGAAAGAGGACTCATTGATGGTTCAAGAAAAGGGGTCTACTCACACCTACAATGCTCTAGCGATGGGTTTGGTACAACAAGAAGAAAGGGGAAAATGTGGGTGATTACAAGTGGAGCCAAGAGAAGAAAAAAAAGAAAATGGAGGATAATTTGGTAAGGATTGTGGCTAGCACAGGTGCATTAGTTTTTTTTATTGGGTGTTACATCCTTTATGCACCTTGCAAAAAAAATTTAAGCAATGGCATCACTAAAATGTTGGAGTTTCACTATCACTAAGTCGCCTTTCTTTGAAGTCTCGAGGCTTTTGATTCTTGTCCGCTCACTTTTATATCTTTTGTGATACCTTCTCAAGATAGATTTTTATAATCTTTACATTTTGATGCCACTCCTTGGCAAGATGATATGTCGAAGTACTGCTGCATTTGTGGTTAACCACCAAAGTATGCGGTATGGAAGATTATTGTCTCGTGATAATTTTGAAAAAAAAAATTTCTTTTATGTAGAGCTTTACAACATGTTGTATGAGAATTGGACAATGTCAAGTAATTTGACCAAATCTCCCTAATTAGCACTTATAAAATGCCACAAATATTGCTCAAGAAGAGTATCCATTTTTTCAGTTTGGCCATAAGTTTAGGGATGACAGCTTGTGGAAAATTAGAGTTTTGACGATAAGAGCTTGAACAACTCTATCCTAAATTAACCTAAGAATTGGGGATCCCTATTGCTTACGATGTTTTATAGAACTCCCCAATAGTTGGCCACATGACTTAGAAACAAACTAGCTACTTCCTTAGTGATGTAGTATAGCAAATCTAGTGTAAAGGTCGCATACTTTAAAAATCGATCGATCACAACTAATTTAAGGCAATGTCCTAGGCTTCTAGTAAGATTACGATAAAATTTAAAGAGACATTTTCCCATGGTCATCAAGAACGAGGAGCAACTACGACATTCCACATGGAAGCGTGGCATATTTTATCCTGCTGGCAAAGAAAACAAGTGTGAAGTTAGGGAGAAGTTTCTACTTTCAAACAATATTTATAGATACACAACGCCTTATATGGCTTCGAAGAGCAGTTCTTCGCTATGGTATGCAGTGATATCATTGTGCTCTCAAGTTATCTTCTCCTTTTGGTAATGTTCACCTTATTATTGTAATTTTTTTCTATTGAGCATTTATATAATGTGGTTGCTAACAGTGTCTTACTTGGTTATGCTTAAATGTATTTATTATCTGTAGATAAAAGTTTCTGGAGTCAACCAGGCTGCAATAAATCAACAAGGTCGCGGGGGCTTGTCTAGTTTAGTAGTACAGTAACAGCTATTAGCTCTCTTGTATTTCTTGAACCCTTGAGTTCGATAATCTGGTCTTTTCAAGCTTAATTGGAAGAGAGTGAAGCTACAAAAATCTTTTGTTTTAGATAAATTCAAGCCCAAACAGGAGTTAGCTTGTGGAAGTCAGTGCACTGTGAGGATAAACTTGAGAATCTTCTTGCCTTGTAACTGTGCTGATCTTTGACGGGGTTGTATGCTAGTTGAGATCATATTTAGTTCTTTTCCTGTTTCAGTCTGTCAAGTGGTAATGTCTCAAGCCGTGTAACCAGTCTCTCTAGTAATAGAGGCAAGATTGCATATATTCTTCCTTTTGCCAGACCCTGCATTGGTGGGAGCTTGGTGCACCTGGAGACGCTAAAAGATTACTACGACATGATTTTATTCGTGCATTCTCTTACATCATCCTGTCATCATATGATTTCTTTCAAGTTGATTTTCTCCGAACTTTCTTCATCCATGCACTGAATGTGGCAAGTAACTTGGAATTAGTTAAATACACTCCTCAATGGCATTGGCTTCTGAGGGAACGACAACGAGTGGACAGGGAGAAGACACCATGGCTAATCGTGCTCATGCATGCGCCGCTTTACAACAGCATTGAAGCACACTATATGGAGGGTGAAAGCATGAGGAATGCTTTTGAGAGTTGGTTTGTACAACATAAAGTTGACTGTTGAAATTTGGCTCAAATTCAAATTTCAGTATTTTGCAGGCTTAATGTGCCAGTGCGTTCGAACGGGCCCTGGGGGCGTTCGAACGCAGTTCCCAGATAGAGACTGAGTGATGTAGGCATTTGAACGACCTAGCTGCGTTGGAACGCGAGCCAACCTGAGAGCAGACTTTTGTGCAGGCGTTCGAACGACCCTGCCGCGTTCGAACGACCCAACCCCCTCCTGCGTTCGAACGCCCCTTTGGTTTTGTTGCTTTGATATTGGGGGCGTTCGAACGCGCTCCCAAGGGCGTTCGAACGTGATGCAGAGAAACCCAATGTGAACTGGCCCTATAAATAGAAATGTTGGGTTTTAGGGTTTGGTGTGGGCATTTTGCAAGAGAGAAGAACTTGTAGGGGAGAGCCACCATTGTTTAGAGTGAGATTAGAGTTGTAAAGTCTTTGTATTTGGTGATTTGCATAGTGGATTGAAGATTCCTTCGCCCGTGGACGTAGGCACTTTGCCGACCCACGAAACCTCGTCTCTCTCTTTTTTCTCTTTGTGGTTTGCATATATTTGGTGTTCATATTTGTGACTACCTTGGGTATTTGAAGTTCTCTACAACTAGCATCTTGTATTTGGAGTTCTCATATTGATATTGATATTAGATTTGCTAATATTTGGTTTGCCCTAAATTATTGCTATTCCATTTGGATTTGTTTGAGGGTGAAGGATTTTGCTTCTGCTTCCCTCACCCATTTGGGTATTTGCACAACAAATGGGTATCAGAGCTTTAAGTTTAGAAACCTAGGCTTTGAATTTGGGGATAGCATTGATTTGCAAATATGTTGGAATCATCTAAATCAGGGAAACTTGTTTCAAATGCAAAATTGAAGTAGAGAAATTTGATGGCACCAATAATTTTGGAATGTGGCAATGTGAAGTGATAGACGTCTTGTTTCAACAAGAATTGGACATCACCTTGGAGGAGAAGCCCGAAGATGTATCCGAGAGATTGGAAGAAAATGAATCGACAAGCTTGCAGCTCCATTCGGCTTTGTCTAGCAAAGGATCAAAAGTACTTTGTGATGAAGGAGACCTCGGCGAAGAGCTTGTGGAAGAAATTGGAAGACAAGTTTATGACTAAGAGCATTAAGAATAGGCTCTATTTGAAGAAGATGTTTTTCTGATTTCAGTACAAGGTTGGAACGTCTATGGCCGAGCATTTGAATACTTTCAACAAGGTACTTGCGGATTTGCAAAATTTGGATGTGGAAATTTTGGATGAAGACAAAGCCTTAGTGTTATTGAATTCGTTGCCCGATGTATATGATTATTTGACTACTACCTTACTGTATGGAAAAGAATCTATTTGTTATGAGGATATTGCAAATGCATTGATCAATAATGAATATCGCAAGATAGATAAGCAGGTCCATATGGACTCTCCATCTGAAGCATTGATAGTGGGTGGTAGATCAAAAACTGGAAAGTTTAGCAAGCAGAGTGGATCGTCCAGTAGATACATTTCTGCTAGAGATGAATGTTCATATTGTCGCAACAAAAGGCATTGGAAGATTGTCCGGCTTTGAATGGCAAGGATCAATAGAAGGGAAAGGCAAATGTGGCCGATCTTGAAGATGAGTTTGATAATTTGGATTTGGATATTGCACTTAGCAGTTCATCTGTACTATGTCATACAGATGAGTGGATTTTGGATTCGGGTTGCACTTTCCATATGTGTCCTCATCGAGATTGGTTTTGTACTTTTGAAGAACTAAGCAATGGCATGGTTTTTATGGGTAATGATAATACCTGTAAAATTGAAGGAATTGGCATAGTTCGTTTGCAGTTGCATGATTGATCAGTGAAAGAGTTGACGGGGATACGATATGTCCCTCATTTGAAGAAGAATCTCATCTCATTGAGCGCATTGGAATCCAAAGGCTTCACAATCACAATGAAAGATGAAATTTTGAAAATTGCATTGGAAATTCGAGTTGTGATAAAAGGCCTTCGGAAAATGAATTTGTATGTGATAGGCAAACATGATCGTAAATCACAAAGCCCAAATTTGAAGAATGAGGTCTCCAAGAGAATTGTAACTTTTTGAGAGTCTTCTATTTTGAATCAGAAGCATTTGCATAATGGCATAAGCAAAGACTTTTCGTAGTAGGTGGAGAATGAAATCCTTGGTGCTTCGCCAAAGTCTACCAAAGCAAGGAATTTGGATGTAGAAAACTCAAGTTTGCATTAGGTGGAGACCTCAACTCAGAAAACTTTGTAGAAAGAAAAATCAATTGCAGTTAGTAGACCGAGAAGAAAGACCTAGAAGTTTACACGGTGTCCTAACAGAATGGCATATGCACTTCTAGTTGTTCATGACGACAGTGCAGTTGTGATTGGGGTCAAGGTTCAACATTGTTTAGACTTGACCAATTATTTGCATATTTGACTACTTGGCATTGGCATGGTGCATTCACTCGTTTTGCATTGGTGGAGACAGTTGTTTGGCATCTTTGAAGTCTCATCATAGTTTGTTGCCTTTGGGTTTTGGAGTGGTGCACATACTTTGCAACGGTGAAGACCATTTGGAGTTTATTTTGGAATTGTTTGCAGAAATTATTTGAATTTGGCGTCATTTGACGCAAATTTACAGGTAGTGCAATTTTGGAATTTGTAGTCACTTTGCAATGGTGGAGAGTGATTTGGTGAAGTTGTGAATCTTTCGCCAAGGTGGAGAATTATTGAAATTTGGCTCAAATTTAGATTTCAGCATATTGTAGGCTTAATGTGCCAGTGCGTTCAAACGAGCCCTGGGGGGCGTTTGAACGCAGTTCCCAGACAGAGACTGAGTGATGCAGGCGTTCGAACGGCCCAGCCTCGTTCGAACACGGACCAACCCGAGAGCAGCTGTTTCTGTAGGAGTTCAAACGGCCCCCTCCTGCGTTCGAATGCCCCTTTAGTTCTACTGTTTTAATGTTGGGCGCGTTCGAACGCGCCCCCGAGAGTGTTCGAACGCGACGCGGAAAAACCCAATGTGAACCAGCCCTATAAATAGAAATGTTGGGTTTTAGGATTTGGTGTGGGCATTTTACAAGAGAGAACTTGTCGGGGTGAGCCACCATTGTTTAGAGTGAAATTAGAGTTGTAAACTCTTTGTATTTGGTGATTTGCATAGTGGATTAAAGATTGCTCCGCTCGTGCATGTAGGCACTTTGTCGAACCACGTAAACTTCGTCTCTCCCTCTTTTCTCTTTATGGTTTGCATCTATTTGGTGTTTATATTTGTGATTACCTTGGGTATTTGAAGTTCTCTACAACTAGCATCTTGTATTTGGAGTTTTCATATTGATATTAGCTTTGCTCCAAATTATTGCTATTCTATTTGGATTTGTTTGAGGGTGAAGGATTTTGCTTCTGCTTCTCTCACCCATTTGGGTATTTGCACAACAGTTGACATGATCTTTGCAGGCCATGTTCATGCCTATGAGAGATCGGTGATTTCCTCAACTATATCTTTAAGTAGAGATATGCTGATTTTACTTTCCACTAAAATTCTCAATTATACTACATATTCTTTAGTTTGGGAGATTAAATAGTATCTCCTTTAAATAATTGATTAACATTTTCATCTAATTGAGATTTCTATTCCTCTACAGTATCGAATCTCCAACGTCAACTACAATATAACATCTGCTAAACGTTATCCTGTACCTGATAAATCTGCTCCTATTTATGTAACCGTTGGTGATGGAGGCAATCAGGAAGGTCTTGCTTTGCGGTAAAGGAAGTTTGCAGAAGAAAACCCTTCGATGTTTCTCAGTTAATTCACATTCTTTTCATCCTAATTGATAGGTTCTCTGATCCGCAACCAGACTACTCTGCATTTAGAGAGGCCAGTTATGGACATTCTACATTAGAATTGAAAAACAGAACTCATGCTTTCTACAGATGGAATAGAAATGATGATGGGAAGCCTGTGCCAACTGATCTTGTTGTATTTCACAACCAATACTGGTGAGTTTAACAGACTCCGGTAGAAAAATATTTTAACTTTTTGACTGATTTTAAGCAATCTATATCTACTACAACATCTCAGTGGCTTTTTGGTTGCCGGGTTTATGAAAATAAAGTTTCACTGAAACCTGAAATTTACTGAAAACAAGTTGCTTTCTCTTAATCTTCTGTCTGATTAGTACTAACATTATATCTCTGGCATAATAACAGAATAAGTAAATAACCCTCCATCACAATATCGATATCAAATTTACTCAGATTCTGGGAAAAAAAAATCATGCAATGTCTATTTATCTATCTCAAAATATTTTTATTCTTGTCAACTGATCAAAATGATTTGCCACGCTGACATGGCAAGCAATGCTCGTCGAAGGAGACTGAAAAAGCATCATCATTCCCAGAACTGCGATATCTTTGTTGCCACATTCTGAAAGATTATAAATGTTTGGGGGCTGTATCAGGATGTATTGAATTGAAAAGCTTTTAAATGTTGGAGGCTGTATCAGGATGTACTGAAAAGCTGAAAAACAGTCTGCATCAAACTTTTCTCATGTATGGGCCGAAAATAAAAACATACCGTCTCAAGAAGTTGTTGAGTTTGTTCTGTTAAGTACTGTGAGAAGTAGATGCATCGATTCTAGGAAACTGGGTGTAATAAACTATAATAGATTGTGCAACATTCCTCTGGCAGGATTCAGTATACATCTTGCATTTCAAGGACAACCTTGAGTGTCCTATGAGGAATCAAACTCTGTCAACCAATGTTGGTGCAAGTGCTCCCATGCAAGCTCTGTCAACCAATGGAAAGCTAAATTAAATATCTTCCACTGCTTCTTCCAACAAAGGATCCAATATATCAGGCCATCATTAACCTTAAAGTACCCATGGGTTTATTTCATCAGCAAAGTTACAAAACTAAATTGCGGATCTCAACGGTTTGTGGCATTGGGGTTTTGGATTTAGTGATAGATAGTATGTCTTACATATTAATAGTGAAATTACAATTGGTACCCTATATATTTTACCAATAAAATAAACTACTTTTATTATTATTGGTTATCAATAGAGCATTTCATTTGCTAAAAATAAACCCCGTTTTCCTCATCCCTTGATGGTGATCTAAAAACTTACTCCTTCCGCTAGTTCCATTTTCTGAAGGTAAGGAATGCCAAGTCAAGAAATTCTTCGGCAAAAGAGTGTCAGGTTTCTCTCCTGGGATCCGACGTGTCGTGTCATCCGGAAAGAAGGAAAAAAAAATGTATATAAATTCTTGGAATGGATTTAGGGGTGAAAACGGGTCGGATTAACTCCGACTTGACCTGACTCGGATCGAATTCAGATAAAAATTTCTATTCGATTCGGATACGGATAGAATTTTTGAAAAAAATTCGGATACGGATTTAGTTACCGGTCGGATATATTTTTCGGATTTGGATACGGATATCGGATATTCGTTTACTCACATATTTTTTTAAATGATTTATAATTTTTAGTTTGCTTATTTAAATAGTAAATATTAATATTATTACTAATAATACGTTATATATTATTTATAGAGATTAATTTCTGTAATTTTATATATTTGGCATATAAAAAAATTATTTGTTGTAAAACTCTTAATAATTTTTTGTTTAATTATATCTAAATAAAATATTATAATTATTTTAAATTTAATTAATATTCATTTAAGATCCGATCCTCTATCCGAAAATTATCCAAATCTGTTTAGTTAGGATATAGTTTTAAATTTTGTTATCCGTCCAATATCTGTATTCGAATCCGTATCCGGACTAAAAATATGAATTCGGATATGAGTTAAGTACTATCCGATCCGTATCCAATTCGTTTTCACCCCTAAATAGATTGCACCAAACACTGAATAACTATTTTATTATTAAAATACCCATCAATTTTGGATTTATATCATAATTCCTCTTGGAACTTATTGACATCCATCTCATCTCGCACACGTCCTCTATCGGAGTGTGATATCTGGGAAAAAGGCTGTGAAAAGGCACAGTTTAAAGGAGAGTTAAAGTGGTACAAATCAATCTTTATTTAAGAAATTGATGGGTTATTTGTGAGAATAAATATTTTGAGGGATTTGGCTACAATGATTCTTTTTAGATAAACAATTATCCCTTTAATGTTCTATGTAGTCCATTGTTTGCCAAAGTTGCAGTCTTTGTGAGTGAGCTAAGATAATAATCAGATATAAAGACAACGATCTTTTACTTTTGAAAGTCATCATGAATATGGAAGAGCGTAAATACAAGTATCAAATTTCTCACTCATATTATCTTTAATACAACTTGAAATGTGCCACTCGGAGATGTTGAATAACAAAGTATGCAATAATTATTTCACTCTTTGCTTTGATCTTCTCGGAAGACTTACAATTAATTAACTTGAAAAATTCCACAAAACCACTACATGAAACTGGATCGGTACAGTTTCCAACACTCCAGTTCAACATCGGGAGTTTATTTTTTTTCTAAAGAAAAAACATAAACATTATAACCCCACACCAAATAAATTCAACATCCAAAACAACAATATCACATCATTTCACCATAAAACTGAACAAAATAAAACAAGCAAAATAGTATCACCATCAAAACTAAGACAACAAAAACTACACATAAGCAACCAGGATGGAAGAAAAAAAAAATCAAGATATCAGCAGAATCATTTCTTCTGGTTCTTGTGAATAATTTCTTCTGGTTCTTCTTTCATTCCTCTGCTCTAGAGCGTCCGCATTCTTCATTCCTGCCCAGCAAAGTAACATAGTATTAATCTGATGTAGAAGCTCGACATATCCCTTCTTGTCGGAAAATTGAAAATTTTTACTATTTCTATCTAGCCAAGTGCACCAGATACAAGCTGATCACCACAATCTCTGCTTAACACTTCTTATCTTTTCAGCATCATGAGTTGATGGTCTTTTGGGTTTTTGTCATGAAATCACACTTCTTGTTTAAAACCTTCAAAAAGATTGAAATCTATATAGAGCAATAATCAATATCGGTTTTTCAAACCTAATTAAAACAAAGAATCAAATCATTTGATATGGATCTATCCTGTAGTGTCATCACCGTATAAACACGGTAGGAATTGTACAATTCTTTGGAATAGGATCATAAAAAAATCCACTTTTATTTCAACAAATATAAGGATGAAGAGGCATCGTCGTGATTAGTTGAATTATTGACATCAACTATAAGTTTCTATTTTTCGGAGAAACATGTGAATCTCATAAAGTTCTCACAAGACTAATCTGAAATGTGAACTCGAAATTAAAATTTGCCACATCATTTCTGAATTGCAAACTGGTTATTGACCAAACAGAAAAATCCAAGTAGTATTGATGTTACTGAAACACCTAATGTGTAACATGTTTGTCAGTAATCTAAAATGACCAACCAGGAAAATAGTTAATGAGAGAGAACGTACTACGATCTTGCCTATACGAATTTAACTAACTAAAAATTTAAGAAGAATGGGCACATCTTGGTGCACTAGACTACAGGGAATGCTATAAAGGCACCGAAAAGTTTCATTGGATATATAAAAAGAACAGACAATTGAGAAATGTAAATATAAGGACGGACGAACGGGAAATTCATTGTTATATCCCGAGGAATTAAATATTAAGGGGACGGTGAAAGAACTCATACCCGGATTTGGCAATTGTGTTCTTCTAGAGTAATAGTTGCTAATTTCTTCTTGTTATAACTGCCTATTTGTACATCAGGGATGTGTTGAATCTTGGGCCAATCCGGACCGGAATGTCGTAGGCACCTCTCTACCAACTCTGGGGAACAATCATGTAACCGCAGTTCTTTTAGCGATGATGGAAGTTTTGGCAGTGAGTGTAGCTCTCTGGAGTGGTATACCCGTAGAACTAGGAGACAAGAGAGGCTTTGCTGTTCTTCAAGCAGGAACTGCCAAGAGGATACATCTCTTATATATAGCGCTTGCAGCAAGGTGCGGTTCTTTAACGCCCATTCTTCTAGTGCTGAGGATCGGATTCCAATACAGCATTCAAGATGCAGATTTCGGGCGGAGATGCTTTTCAATGGCACAGTGCATAACAGCGAGGGATCGTCGATGCGAATCGCGTCCAATATTAAGGAAGTTGAGGAAGAGGGATGTTCCGCTAGCGACGTTGACAATGATGATGAAGCATCTGCAACTAAACTGGGGCATTTGTTCACTTCCAAATACTTGAGGGATGGGAGTGCTTGCAGACCCCCCAGGGATTCTAGCTGTGAGCAATCCTTAATCGACAAATGGTCTAGAGCTTTCCATCTTCCAAGCACTTCTGCCAAGGGAAGGGATTTGATGTTTGCACAGCCAACTATAATCACTCTAGTGAGAAAGCCGAGGTCTTGCGGAGCTTTGTTAGGTAATGGATCCAGTGCATCGCAATGCTGTATAACAAGGGTGTGCAGCGACGAAGGAAGGAACCTTCCTGATGTTGAGCCGTTCCGCAGTTTCGGACAACCCGTTACCATGAGTTCCTTGAGAGGGTGAATTTCCCGAATCCTCCGATAGGTAAATGTGTCAGCTCACTACAGTTCTGAATGACCAACTCCACGAGAGATGTAAAAAGCTGAGGATGCAGTAACAAACCCTCGGCTAAGGACACGAGGTCTCCACAAGAGTAGATTTCCAGTGAGGAAAGAGATGATGATGACGATGATGCCTCTACCTGGTCGTGCCACAGTTGTGGAAGAGTAACCCAACTCACATTGTTAATAGACAATTTAATTAAGCCACAAGGCAGATTTGGAAACACTCTCAGCTTGGGGCAATTAGAAACCTCTAGAGTTTTCAAACATAGAAGCCATTGGGTCGCTCCTCCATAGAACTCTTCTAGTGCCGGCATGTTTATAATAGATAGCTGTTTCAACGATGGGAAAACGCGAACCTCAGTTCCCCTGTTGGGTGCACTGCCAACCGACTTTAACGAACGAATGTCATATAATTCTAGAGACTCAAGGTAGGGTAGCTGTCCAAGAGGTGATAGGTCTTCCCATCCATCGCAATTCCAAAATTGAATAGATACTAACTTTGATAGAGATTGAGGAGACATCCAATGTGGACTTCTGCGGCCCATATAACATCGTATTATCAGTTTCTTGAGATTGGAATGTGGTTCAAGGACGTCAAGTATCTGCTCATCAACCTCTGGGCTTCCACTACTTCTATATGTATAATATTTGCCAGTCCAGTTTAAAGTCAGTTTTTGGATGTGCTCTTTTTCCTTCAAATTTGCTTCAAAGATATCTTCAACCCTTGATACGTTTTCGAGGCTCTCAATAACTAGTTCACGGAGCTCTCGCAAGTTTTTCAACTCCAAAAAGTTATTCCCATTCACTGCAACAATGAACTTTTCCAAAATCTGAAGTGAGGTTAGTCTCCCTATACCAGATATTTTGCCCCACCGAGTATTTGGAGTACTTAAGATTCTAAGGTTAATAAGGTTGTCGATTGAATCTGCTGAAAAATCTGAGAAATGGAGGTATCTATCATGATAATACAAGAATCGGAGGTGGTAAAGCTTATTCACTGATTTAGGGACATGAGAAATATCATGATCAGCTAAGTAGCGGAGGTGTATTAGGCTACTAATACAATCATCAATGATATTAAAATTTCCCACTACCAATATGCACAGGCTTTTCAGACCTTTGAGCACCTTAAGAATGTCATCTTCACTGGAATCTGAATTTATCAAAAGTGTGCGCAAGTTTTTGAGTTTGATGATCTCAGGTATAGGAAGAGCAACAGAATTACTGATTGATAAGTGACGAATACTTGTAGGTATACTTTTGGGCCCAGAGCTCTCATCAATTCTAAAGCATTCACCCTGGGAAACAGATTCTGCAAGCTCATGGAGTAAATCATGCATAACATAGACTCCGTAATCCGTTTTACAATCAAAAAATGATTTTTTCACTAGATCATCGAAGTACTCATGTCCTATATCCTCTGGTCGTCTATTTCCTTTCACAGGCTTCTGAACCAGACCTAGAGCCATCCACATGTAGATAATTTGCTCCTTATCAAACTCACAATCTTGAGGAAATATGCTACAAAACCTAAAGCAAGGCTTCAGGTGTGAAGAGAGATGTTGATAACTTAGTCTCAGAGCTGGCATTATGTCATTCTGGCTTTGTTCTAGTTCCCAAATTTCACTATTTAAGATATCTTCCCAGTGCTCATCATCTAAATTGTTCCTCAATATCCCTCCCACAGTCTTTGCAGCTAAGGGGGACCCTTTTAACTTTTCTACAATTTTCTTTCCAATGTCTTGCAGTTTGTTATAATTCTTGGGGTCCTCATCACCAAATGCACAGTTCTTAAAGAAATCCCAGTAATTTTCTTCACTCAAACCCCTCAAGAATATAGGTTCCATGGTACCTGTCATCATCTTTGTAATTTTTTCCATTCGTGTTGTTAATAAGACCATGCTTCCACCCTCTACTGAACTGAAAGGTGCTAGTAACTTACCCCAACTTTCTCTATCATCATCATTCCAGACATCATCCAACACAAGCAGAATTTTTTTCGACTTCAAACTTTCTAAAATCTCCCGTTGAAGCAAATCAAGATTATCGATGGTATGATTTTGATGAAGCTTTAAACTTTCATAAATCTTCTTTGTAAGTGAGAGAACATCAAAATTATTAGAGACACACACCCATATCCTCGGGCTAAAGTGCTTCTCTATTCTCTCGTCGTTGTATACAAATTGTGCAAGAGTAGTCTTCCCAATCCCTCCAACCCCAACTATAGGTAGAATGGAAAAATTCCTCCTAACAGATGCAGAACTGAAACTTAGCAATTTGTTTATTAAGTTGTCTTTCTCATCATCTCGCCCAACCACTTTGTGTTCAACAGGTAAAAGGGAACTAGTATAACGGTTACTCGTGTTCGAAGGTTGCTTGTGCTTTAATTTGCCCACCAAATGAACAAAATGCCCTACATCAGCTGCAACCTCATCTAATCCCTTAACTATATTCTTCAACCTTTCTAAAGTGGTATCCTTACGCACGGCACGCTCAAAAATAGTTTTGAGGCGGGAGGCAGCATGACTCACCTTGCTCTTCTTCCCCTTGATTTCTTCTTCCAGTTGGTAGTAGTCCATCTCATCTATGAAGTCCTCTGCCTCGTCAACCGCATCTCTAAACTGCCACAACCAACGCGCCAGCTCTGGGTTCTCCTCCTTGATATGGCCGCTATCGACCACGTCCATCACTGCTTGGATCTTGGGAAGGGTCTTCTCTAGCCTTTTCAGGTGGTCCTTAAGGCCGAGCTGCCTCTTGGACTGGTCCTCTTTAACATAGGATATGAGGGAAGTGATGAGGTTACTAACGATGCTCGACGCGAACCATCCACCGACTACCGATCCCACCGCCATTGTGGAAGCCACGAAGAGAAGAACAAAGAGAAGTGCTAGCTCTGCTTCTCTCTATCTTTTAGGATTAACAAACAGAAGTGAGCGTACCTCCTCCCCCTTGCCCTCTCCCTTTTGTACACGTTAATAACTTGAAAGCTTGACTGCGGAAATCATTGTCAGTGTCCCCATATCCTATTCACTATAGTTAAAATATCATGGAGAAAATAAGTGCATTAATTAAAGCATTGAGTGTAACAATTGAAACATCAATGTCAGTCCCCCGTTGCGCCTTCCTCGCAACTTCGCAACTCAAGAATAATAGGCAAGCAAGAATAGTTTTTCCACTATATTTATGTGCGACAGAAGGAGGGAACTCCAACACCTTTCGTAGCCACGAAGACATGCGAGTCTTCAAGTTGAATATTGTGAATGAGCTGCCTCATGTTAAAGCATTTGTGACCAACGATGAATTGCTTCCTGTGATTGATCAATCCAATTTATGTGATTCTCAAGATTGGATAAATCTATCTTATTGCCTCTCGAAACAGTTACTTGTTTCAAAGATGGGCATGACAACAACAATTAGAAAATTTCTAGAAAAGCTAAAAGAATTTAATCTTCAAAACATTTTCTCTCGTCCTCTAACGTACTAGGGTTTAATGACTCATATATTTATGAGAAAAATTACTAGAAAATCGCTTTAAGTTAGACTCTGATGAGTCATCTATGGCTCGAGCGTTCGACTGTCAGAAAAGCCATTCAAACACGCAATCTTCATGGTCTCCGCCAAAAGCGTTTGAACTCCCGAAGGTCTATTTGAACAGCGGAGTAGTTGATTGAATATAGAATGGTCATTTCAATACCTATAAGTATTTGTCATACTACTCCAAACGTTATGATATCGTTTGAACCAATGTTTTGAAAGGCGGCCACGGATGGCAGGCGGTCACCCCACCGCCTAGCGCCTAGGCAGAAGGCAGGCGACAAGGCGGGTGACAAGGCGGTCTAGCATTTTTAATATAAAAAAATTATAAATAAATAAATAAACAGATATAATATACATAATCACAATTCACAACCATAATAACATAAATACATAAATAGCAACAAGTTCTAAAATAAAATACTAAATAACATAATCACAATTCACATCCACAATAACATAACCACAATTCACAACTATAATAACATAAATACATAATCAAAGATTCAAAATTATCACAACATTCTTGCATTAAATTGTACATAAACAAGATCATTTAGCCTCTTCACTTCCAATCTATTTATCTTCTTTGAATGAATCTGAAATCATCAAATCAAAGACTAAATCAATTTGATAATAAAATTCATCAATTTAGCTTAGTCAATACAATGATTAATGATATATTACCCATTCAAAGGAGCTCCAATTTCTTTCACATCCTGAGGAGCTACATGCTAAATTAAGAATCTTAACTGCCATACATTTCAAGTATGGGGCACCGGCTCCATATACACTCCACCAATAAGCTATAACCATAAAAATTAAAAAGTAACTTAGTAACATACAAAAAATAAAACTGTAAAAGACATATTTTACACTTTTACAACATATGCTAATTAATAATTATTACTTGGGTTGAATTCATCATTGTTAACTTCTTTTGTTAATCTTGCTAGTGGTCTCCCAAATATCCCAGTGACATCCTTATATGCTTTCATCTCCACATTTGAAATGTGAACTTGAATGGCTTGATCTAGATAAAAGTTTTCAATACAACTAAAAACACCATCCATTACATTAAAGTCAATCTCCATCTCATCCAAATCTCTATAAAAATAGTATGGATTTAAGTAATATGCAGCAGCGTGGAGATGTGTATCAAGCTTTCCATTTGTGTAGTGATCAATTGCATCTAAAAAGGGCTTGGAAGATGTCTTATTATTATTGAAAATATTCTTTATTTCTTTCTTGACATCTTTCAATCTACCATATATGAATCCTATTGGTGGCTTTCTTTCACCATCAACAACTCGTAGCAACTTCACCAAAGGAGTGAATACTTTAACTGCTAATGACACTTACCTCCAAAATTGGTTATTGAGGATAGTAGAATAAACCCTCTTTCCTTTCACAGTTTTTGACCATTTGCAACTTAAAAATTCATCGGAAGTAAATATAAGCTTTAATTTTTCTTTCTTCTCCAAAAGACTCTGTAATGTGAGAAATGAAGTGGCAAATCTTGTAACCCCGGGTCTTACGATCTTCCTTTTTTTTGTGTAAATTGACACATCAAACTCAATGTTTTGTGATGTCCATAAATAAACACAGTGATTTCCCTTCCACGTTCAATTGAACGCTTAATCCTTCCTTCCTTTGATATCATCTCTAACATCAAATCTATACAGTGGGCAGCACAAGATGTCCAATATATACAAGGATAATTTTGCTTTAGCAACCGTGTAGCTGCTAAATTAGCAGCAACATTATCAGTCACAACTTGAAGTACATTTTCCTCTCCCACTTCCTTGATACCCTCAACAACAATATTGTGAATGTATCCACCTGTATGTGAATCTTTAGAACAATCAACTGAACGTAGAAAACTAACCCTCAGCTCATAATTGACACATAAATTCATAATGCTTCTTCCTTTTCTATCTGTCCAAGTGTCAGTTAAAATGGAGCAGCCATTTTTCTTCCATGCAGCTCTATGATTCTCCAAATCACCATTTGTTTTAGCCACTTGCTTTTTCAAAAGTGGCTCACGTAACTCATGCATAGTTGCCGGCTTGAACCCCAGACCATACTGACCAACTGCTTCCATCAAAACATAAAATGATTTATCAGTAACAGCATTAAAGGGAATGCCACACTTATAAACCCAATGAGCTAAGTACATTAGCACTCTATCTCTTTGTTCTTTTGCAAAAGTATCTTTTATACTTGTCTGTACCATCTTCCCTCGCTCTCTAATTGAAACTTCTGGATCAATAGATGTGTATTTGTCTAAAGGACCTCTACTTCTTGGCCTTTTACTTCCAACTTCTAAAATTTCTGGATCTTCCTTTTCTCCAAATATATTTACTTCTGCTCTCAATTCTACTTCCTCTTTTGATTTATCCTCCTTTCTCCTTTTGTTCCCTTCTATATGCTCTTTAATAACCTTTTTTGCCTCATCTGTAGCTTTTGGACAAGGCGCAACATCACTTCTAACATGAGCAATATGCTTCTTGAATCTACTAATTCCTCCTTTAGTAACCTTCCCACAAAATCTACATTTCACCGTGTTGGCATCAATTTTATTTGGAATGTATCCATATTGCCACCCTGGATCATTGGAGCCAACAAGCACAAAAAATTCAGATGAAGTTGACCCAACCACAGATGGTGTTTGAGAGGAATTAGTGGTCATATTTGACTACCTGTATTCTGTAATGAAATTGGACAAAAAAAAATATGATTGATAATTCATAATTCACATTTCAGACTTAAAAATAGTAATTAATTACTGTTTTACCTCCTCCAGTAAAACAGATAGTAAGATATTTAGTTATTTACTAATTATTGATTACTAAATTACTCTCTAGTTAATACTTAATAACTTAATCCAGTAATTCACTAATTCAAGAGAAAGGTTAGAAACAAATTAACACTAAAAGTTAACTCACTATTAAATCTTAATCTATAATCTTAATTTCTGAATTAATTAGAGGAATTAAGAAATAAGAAACAGAGAAAAACATATTATGAGACAATTACTGAATTAATTTCTGAATCAAATAATTAACAATCTTAAATCTTAATTAACAGAATTAGAGAAAAAATAGAAGAAACGAGGAACTAAGTAATAAGAAATAGAGAAAAACTGAAAAACATATTATCACTTATCAGATAGTTACTAAATTAATTTATGAATTAAGTAATTAACAATCATTAATAGATTACTAATTAACATTTCAAGTATTCAACAGATTAGCAAAATAGCAGATAACTACTTCAATTAATTTTTAAATTAACTATAGGAATTAAGTAATAAGAAATACTAAAATAGAGAAAAACTGAAAAACATATTATCAGATAATTACTAAATTAATTTCTGAATTAAGTAATTAACTATCATTAACTAATTAACGAACATATTATCATTATTATCAGAGAGAGGGCGTAGCGAGAGAGAGAGGGCACAGCGAGAGAGAGATTAGGGATTTAGGGATTTAGGAATTTTAGTGAGAGAGAGAGAGGGCGCAGCGAGCAGCGAGAGAGAGAGAAGAAATATTAATGGTTAATGGTTTGGTTAGTTTTTTCAGTGGATATTGGATAATCCGATCCACTACAGCCAAATCCGATAAGGCGGGTTTGGCGGGCCAAAGCGCCAGCCCGCCCTTATCGGCTGCGTGGCCTACTAGCGCTTTTTAGCGCTCAGGCGGCCCGCCAATGCGGCAAACTGCCTTCTACCAGCACCAAGACGAGTGGCGGGGCGGCCGGTGCGCCGCCCCGCCATGGCGACCACCTTTTTCGCTTTTCAATACATTGGTTTGAACACTTCAAAGATAACATTTTATACTATTTAAAATGTTATAAAATTGTTCAAACACTCTTTTAATGATTTAGAAGATATCTTTAACTCATCCCAACTCTTGTAAAGTGTGCGTTAAATATAAGTTCAAGCCTTTTATAATTATGATCATACAAAATATTCTAAATACATCCTGACATATTCTTTTATACACGAATTGCTAATATAAAAAATCTAACAATTTCCTCCTTCAGCAATTCGGTGACAAAAACTTGCATCCTTTTAAAAATATTTAAATTACAAAGTTGCCAATTGAGCACGATACAAACATCTAGAATTTTTCAATAAACATAAAACAATCACAAACACTAGATACACATGAAATGCATGTGTGAAAGAAAAAATAATATTAAGTACTGTTCACATAAGCATCACATAGAAAATCACATTACATGCAGTTCTTCACATTAACCAAGTCAAGTGCAGAACAGTCCAAATCCAAAACATTCTCTCCCTTTTTATCAGAAATCATAAACCAAGTAGGAGATAAATAGAAAATCCTCAGTCATAAATTTTAACTGCAAATCTCTAGGTCACATCAGAACAATTTCATTCACTTTAGTCCAAAGAGTTGCATTCATATCTGCTTTTTTTTTTCTTAAAATAATTTTATAGACGTAAAAATACTCAATGTGAAAAGTCCCTCATAATTATGAAATCCAAAACGAATAGATCCACATGTGTAAGAAAACGCATATTAAGTAGTGGATCCATATATTCACACCTATCCGTCTTGATACTTCAACCTAGTAAGACACTCAAACATGAGATAGATTTTAAGACTGAATTAAATAGAATGAAACTTTATATTGTAGTCAAACCTAATTTATTTCACTTCACACACAATTGGCAAGTATTATTTCATTTTTTTTATTCATCTGTACCTTTTTTTTTTTGGAAAAAAGAGAGGATAAAGCAACTAATTTAATTCACTTCACACACATGCAATGATAACTTTCACATTCATATTGGATAGTCATTTCCTTGTGACACATTACATTTATTTGCACTTTGCCAATAATATAAGAATACAAGGGATGCAAGAAAGCAGCTAATCTTTTATTAATTACCTCCTCAGACATCAAGGCACAGATAATATGCACAGAATTTTCAACAATGATGGAAGTACCAGCAGGTACACAGGTGAGATGTAGGGAAATAGTCAGAGAAGCTATTAGAATATATCTTCATGATCCTATACAATCAAATCCTTTTATCTATAAGTAGAATCAATCCCTTCAATTATGCTACGCCATAATTTGCATGCGTAATACATCGCTATCTACTATGTTTACATTCCCCCTCAATCTTAACTGTAATAAGGTTCAGATTGCGTCGTAGGCAATCAAGCATGTAGCGCGTAGCCGGTATGGTGAAACTATTTGCTACCTGGTCATTAGACGATACAAAGTGGACATCAAATGCACCCAATGCAGCCTTCTCCCTGACGAAGTGGAAATCCACCTCTATAGGCTTTGTCCATGCATGAAAAACTGGATTGGCTGCTAGATAGGTAGCTCCAAGATTATCGCACCATAAGACTGGAGGTCGTGGCTGGCATATGCCCGATTCTTTTAGCAAAGATTGCACCCACGTTGCTTCAGCTGTGCCATTTGCCAAGGCCTTGTATTCAGCTTCAGTGCTAGACCAGGACACTGTGGGTTGTTTGCAAGAACTCCATGAGATTAGGTTAGGACCTAAGAATACTGCAAAGCCTCCTGTAGACTTGCGGTAATCTACACAACCAGCCCAATCTGTGTCTGTGAACACACTCAAGAGGGTGGGCTGGAATGTCGAATGCTGAGTCCTAGAGCTGCTGTGCCCTTGATGTATCTTAAGATACGATTGACTGCCTCCCAATGCACATCAGTGGGTTTGGAAAGATATTGCTGGATCTTATTTACAACAAAAGAAATGTCTGTCCTTATTAACGTAAGATATTGCAATCCCCTAACTATGCTTCGATAATTGAAAATATCATCATCACCAAGAGTTGTACCACAGTCACGTGCAAGTTTGTCCGTAATAAATATGAGGGTTGAGACGCTCTTACAATTCTCCATGTGAGCTCGGTGAAGAAGGTCGGAGGCATACTTGTACTGCATCAAGGTGATTCCCCCTGAATTGTAGACGACTTCAATCCCTAGAAAATAGTGCAACCAACTAAGATCTTTGATCAGAAAGAGGAAGACAGGGCGCACAAGGAAAACCCACAAGTGGTTGCAATGTCGGCCCTTGCCGCGGTTGATTTCCATCCAGCAGCACCCTTCGTCCATTCCTCTGAAATGTCAGTGTGAGGTTTGAGAAATCAAATGTTACGGGCCCCAAGCTTTGAAGCCATTGAGTCCCCAAAATAATGTTGGCACCTCGCAAGGTCAACGAATAAAGATCCAATGTGAAAGTTTGGCATTGCACCTTCAATTCCACAGCTCCACAAATAAAATCTGCTTGCAATGTGGTTTCATCTCCAATCGTCACATCGAACCCTTCCGTGGGTTCCGACTCGAGCCCAATCTTCCTAAGGAGCCTCTTGTCAATAAAGTTATGGGTGGACACAGTGTCAATCAAGATTCTCACTGTGGTGTTCTTGACTACACCGTTCACCCGCAAGGTCTTTCGCGCAACTATCACTGAATAGGCGTGGAAGGAGATTTTGGTTATCATGTCCTCCATGGGTTGCTCCTTAGCTTCTTCTCCTTAATGTCCAGCCATACCTTCATTTTCAGATGCAAACTCATCCTCAGCCTCCTCCAATCTGTCGATTAGCATCGCCGATCCCATTGGTTTAGCACAGCGATGCCTGGGTACAAACTTCTCATTACAACGAAAGCATAGGCCTTTGGCCCTCCGTTCCTCCACTTGAGCAGGTGTGAGTGCTTGTCTCGGACCTCTAGGTGCATACTTCACATCTTGTGATGGCTTCAAGAGTGCTCGAGGAGGCACCATCGTAGCAGCGGTTCTCGGTACTCTAGTAATATTTACCGCCGTTATGGTTGGTTGAGCTTAATTGCGGCTTCCTTGGCTCGTCCAACTCTATTTTAGGTATAACTTCATGGCCCTCTGTTTGTCTTCCATAAGCACCGCATCTTTGAAGGCCTCCTTTAAGGTTCTAGGCCTTAGAGCCCTCACATCGGCTTGTATGTTTCCCCGCAGCCTGGAGATGAAGGTGCTGCGAAGTTGCTGATCCATCCATGGTGGATAACATCGGCTACTTATCCTCTCAAATTCTTCTTGGTATGCCCCAATCGTGGTCTTTTGCACCATCTTTGAGAGGAGAGCATCGAAGTCTTCATACCCCGGCGCTCCAAATCACCGCGTGATATCGGCGTAAAAGTCAGCCCAAGTTTCGATAGCCTCAATGGCATTGGCTACTCGAAACTAATGAAACGCCGCATCCTCAAGATGGAAGCTCGCAAACGTCACCTTGTATTCTTCCGTTGTACCTTGGTATGTGAAGAATTGCTCTGCCTTATACAACCAATCGATCGGGTCGCCACCTTTGAATTTGGAGAATTCGAGACGCATGACTTGTCCACGGATGTCGTTGTCTCATTCTGGATCATGTCCAAGTCCTTGTCTAACCGGGGGAGGATGCACCATGAAGGATTAATGATCCTTCCTTCGGTTTTGATTAACTCGCCGTGGTTTCGAATTGTATTGACCCGCCCACGGATTTTGATCTCCAAGGTGGTCTCTATAGTGGTTCGCTCGTCGGATGGGTTCACCTGCAACTGGACCTGGTGTAACCATCCTTGCTTGCCTCTGCCCATAGGGTGGTGGTAGCAGCGGCTCTTGTGGGTGCAAAGGCTGAACCGGTGGTGGTGGTGGGTTCATGGAAGTAGACTCACGTCGTGGGGTCGATGGTGCGTTCCCGTTTGCCATGGCTTCCCTCGTCGCCCATAATTCCCGGATCATCTCCATCATCATCTGGTTGTTGATGGCCATTTGTTCGGAAAGAG
The DNA here is from genome assembly GCF_019914945.1 of Typha latifolia. Taxonomy (NCBI): domain Eukaryota; kingdom Viridiplantae; phylum Streptophyta; class Magnoliopsida; order Poales; family Typhaceae; genus Typha; species Typha latifolia. The sequence goes on from NC_133093.1 coordinate 2,350,736, forward strand.
ACCCCAACACAGCTTGAACACTAGGTTCTTCCGTATTCTGATTAGATCGGGCGATTCCGCGGGTGGAAGTCCCCGCAACCGTTTTCCCCTCCTCTATTGGGAGAATCTTTTCTTCATCATCTCGCCGTGCAGCCATGGCTCTGGTGGTCGTCATAGGAAGCGCTTGTTCGAGGAATGGTGGCTCTAATACCAGATTAATACGATCTCCCCTTAGGCTAAGGTTCGATCTCTTCCAATTCTCTGATCTCGACTAGATTTGGCAAGAAAATTTGAAATAAGATCCCGAATGATTCCGCCGTTGGATCTATGGAAAATTTAGATATGTTGTAGCCCCAAAAAAGAGCTTTCGAACAAATTAAGTTTTAGGCAAATCAGATGTAGGGATCTCAAGATATTGTCTAATTAGTGGACGAACATCAGGGTACTTTATTTAGGATCCATGAATGGAGGCACGAGATCCTAGGTGATGGTGATTGGAGGTGGACCGGCATTTGTGGGGTGGCATCGGTGAAAAGTAGTGGTGGAAGGGTTATAGTTGATAGAAGGGTTAGAGCAAGTGTTGGATAGATTGGAAGAAAGGGAAGGAAAGGGTCGCCCCTAAGGGTCTAGGGTGATTGGCTAGTCGAGGGAGGTCAGAAGCGATATCGCCGGGGATTGAGAAAACGCGGCGTCGCTGGGGATTGAGAAAACGAGAGCGAAGAAGACGAAGGAGGCAAGGCAAAACTCAATTCTTCAATAATCAATAATCCCCTTTGGTTGCCTTCCACATCCTCTTAGAGGCTAACCAACAACTCAAAATTAACCATAAACTATATAATTTTGCCGACCGTGTTCGAATGCACCGAGTTCGCTCTTCTCTGGAATTGCGAACGCGATGCAGGCGTTCGAACACGCGATCAAACGCGCCTATTTCCCACTTCTCTGGATTTAGGAACGCGATACAGACGTTCACAGTGCGTTCGAATAGGGTGTTTGAATGCACAATGCACACTCTTCACCCACGTTCACAACTACGTTCGAACTCACTCCACCCGCGTTCGAACATGACTTACAGAAAACTCATTTTCATGGAAATTAAACACTAAAACAAGAAACAAAGATACTCCTAAAGTGAATTTATGCTCGAGACGACATCGGTGAAGTCTGAATCGTATCACAAAACCCAGTGGCTGCTGCATATAAACATCCTCATCCAGAAAACTATGAACGAAGGTATTACTCACAACAATTTGGCGAAGATGCCATCCCCTGGAGACAGCCAAAGCAAAGATCAAACGAACAGTGTCTGGCTTAACAACAGGGCTGAAAGTATCCTGATAATCGACACCATACTGCTGTGTGAACCCCCGAGCAACCAGACGTGCCTTATGTTTATCAACGGAACCATCCGGACGCTGTTTAAGCTTGAATACCCACTTACTGCCAACAACGTTGATACTTGGTGGACGTGGCACAAATGTCCAAGTACAATTCTTCTTAAGACCAGCAAACTCATCCTTCATCGCGAAGCGCCAAGCTGGATTTGAAAGAGCAAGACGATGAGATATAGGCTCAGCAAAGAAAGCACGACAATTTGGAGTATACTAAACAATGCCATCTGTGAATTTCTTAGGGAAGGTCTTGTTGGCGCGGAGGCGAGTAATCATTTGATGCACGGGTGGAGCATTAGCAAGAGCAGCATTTGGTGCAAGCTCGATATTGGCGACGCCTGCTACGTGACCAAGTGAATGTGCATTAGGAAATTGGGCTGAATCCGACCAAGGCGTGAGCGCTGAGGTTGCCGCATTGAGTGGTTGCTGCAGTGGAGGATTTCCTAGGCCAGGAGTCAAGGTAGCAAGCCTAGGACTTCATGCACCCGGGACGTCGATCATGCAGACACGCTGATCGTCTATCAGAGGCACGGGACATGGTGCAACTATAGCTGCATTAGACTAAGGGAAACAAATAGCGTCAAAAGAAGGGATGGCCGACCAAGGAGTGGAAAAAGGGAAAAGGGATTCATCAAAGACAACATCTCGCGAGATATACGCCCGGCTAGTGCTTTTGTCAAGACACTTATATCCCTTATGCATGGAACTATACCCTAAGAAGACACACAGTTTGGAATGAAATTGCAACTTATGAGAATTATATTTCTGAAGACTAGGCCAACATGCACAATCAAAAGTGCGAAGAAAGGTATAATCTAGTGTAATGAGAAGGTGTGTAATAGGGGTAGAATTATTAATAGTACGGCTTGGCATACGATTAATTAAGTAGAACGTGGTAAAGAAGGCTTCATCCCGAAATCTAAAAGGAATAGAGGAATGCGCTAATAAAGCAAGGCCGATTTCAACAATGTGTCTGTGCTTCCTTTCGGCTACACCGTTTTGCTTGAGGTATGGGGGCCATGACACAAGGTGAAAAGTACCACAATGCTGGAAATACTTATGGAGACGGTGGTACTCTCCTCCCCAATTGGATTGAATAGTGTGAATTTTGGAATTCAAGAGGTGCTCAACATGATTTTGAAAAATATAAAAGATTTGCTCAACATTTGATTTATGCTTAATGAGATAAATCCAAGTGTAGCGACTATAATCATCCAAGAAACTTACATAGTACTTGAAACCTCCAACAGAAGCTTGAGCAGGTCCACACACATCGGAGTGAATAAGCTCAAAAGGAGAGGTGGTGACACGAATAGAATTATTATAAAGAAGTTGATGTCTCTTTGCACGTTGGCATGCATTACAAACTGAGGACTCTTATTCAAAGGAGCAACCTAATTTATTGGATTTCAAGATAGACCTAGCAATGGTTGGAGTAGGATGCCCAAGACGTTGATGCCACTGAGAGGACGACACCTTGACACCGGACGAAGCATGATGAGGAGTGGTGGATGTTGAGCGGCCAAACAGCACTAGGTGGAGACCCCCTTTGCTTCTACTGAGTAGAAGCGTTTTCTTCATGGCCCTGTCCATAATAAAGAAAGCATCGGTATGAAATTCAATGAAAACATTTTATCAGAAACAAGTTTGTGTGTAGAAAGAAGATGTTTATTTATGTTAGGGACATGAAGAATATTTTTAAGAGCAAGGGAACGATCTAAGCCGGGAATTATAGAATGACCAATATGTGAAATAAGCAAACCTGCTCTATTGGCCACTTGAACCTGATCCTTGCCATGGTAGGGTTCCTAACTGGTCAGCCGATCAAGATCACTCGTCAGGTGATCCATTGCATTGGTGTCAATATACTAGTTCGTGTCAACATTGTAGCCTCATCCAGTTGTGGCGTTGTTGTCGCCGTGGAGTACATGGTTGAATTTGTTACGATAGTTCAGGGCTATATGGCCGTAGATGCCGCACACCTAGCAGCGAAGGCCATTGTTTTCCTGCCACGGCCACCGTCACCACCACCACGGTGGCCACCACGATTATTGCCGAAGTTGTTGTATGGTAGTTATTGTTGTTGTTGTTGCAGCACGAGGCATTGGAGGAGTGCTGGCATATGGCGTTGTTATTGGACGAAGAAAATTCCACCGTGCCACCCGTCATGGCAGCTTGAGCTTCATGCGCAAGCATGTAGGAGTACAGCTCCTAGAGTGCCACCGCTCGCTGATTGCTCAGGACGGTAATGGTGGTGAGGAGATCACCGTGGCCCGCACCAAGGCTGGTGAGGATGTAGACGATCACTTCTTCATCAAACATGGGCTGCCCGATGTTTGCCATGGTGTCAGCAAGGGTCGTCATCTTCTGGAAGTATTCAGACGCGCTCAGGTCGAGCTTCTTCGTCGTGGAAAGTTGGGTGTGGATCTGGATGGCGTTCTGCGATGTGGGGGCGAGAAACATTGTGTGGAGCGTCATCCACACTTCGGTAGAGGTGCTAGCGCGTGTGAGTTAAGGGAGCACGTCCTTAGTCATGGAGGATAGGAGGCCACCCAAAATCGTCTGATCCTGGATGATCCAATTGACACGGGCAGAGTTTTCCACTTAACTGGCGGCGGTGCCAGTCCTTTCAGTTATCGTGGCTGGCGGCATGGGAGTGGTGCCGTCGAGATAACCAAAGAGCTGGATGCCCCGGAGGATGGGGACTACTTGGGCCTTCCATAGGAGGAAATTGGTGCGTCTTTGCCTACAAGTAAAGGCGTTGGCGAAAGAAGAAGTGCTGGTCATGATAGAGGCGCTCGGGGAGGAGACTAGGGCACCGGTAGTGTTGGAATCAAGATTGGAAGAGTCATGGCGAAGGAGATGGGATCTGGCTTTGATACCAAGTCAGAGAACCTATTAGCCGCAGAATCCCCAGAGGGGTGTCATTCTCTTTATATAGATAATGATACATGGTAGGGTGTACAACAGAATATATCTTCATGATCCTATACAATCAAATCCTTTTATCTATACATAAAACCAATCCCTTCAATTATGCTATGCCATAATTCTCATGCCTAGTAGATCGCTGTCTACTATGTTTACGAAAATTACTCCAAAAACTCTTAGCTGTTGCTTCAAGGCATGATTTCTTTTTTAGCTAGCAAGGACTTGAGTTCAAAACATTATTTTCAAAGAAGCATAAGCTCCACATACTTCGTTCCCTACCCAGCAAAGAAACATAGCGGTAGCGGTAATCCAGTGAAGACGCTCGATAGATTCCTTCTTGTTGGGAAGATTGAAAAAACGTTGATCAGTTCAACATTTGTATCGTTAAGCAAAATTTTTTTAACTACTAAATGACTAAACTAAAGAGATTTATATACATAAAACGTTGAAATATTAAGCGTTTTAAAACCGGACAAAAATTATGAACTATAAATTATACCCAATTTGGTAATAAATTTAATAACAATCTATTTTGGTAAAAAAATAAATTTATAACATGACTAGTTTGGTCAAAAACTCGACAACTTGAAATGTGCCACCCTGAGATGCTGGATAACGAAGTATTTCCCACTTGGAAGACTTACAATTAATTAACTTAAAAAATTCTACAAACCCACCACACGAAAATGGATTGGTACAATTTCCATCCTCATGTTCAACATCAGGAGGTTATTTTATTTAAAGAAAAAACATAAACATTATAATCCCACACCTCCTAGTCCACTGGTTAAACATTATAACCCCACACCAAATAAAGTTTCAACATCCAAAACAACAATATCACATCACTTCACCACAAAACTGAACAAAATAAAGCAAGCAAAACAGTATTACCATCAAAATTAAGACAGCAAAAACAACACATAATCAACCAGGATGAAAGAAAGGAAAATTTTCAAAGATCAACAGAATCGTTTCTTCTGTTTCTCCTTTCCTTGAATTATCAGCTTCCTCTACTCCAGAGCGTCCGTATTCTTCATTCCTGCCCAGCAAAGTAACATAATATTAATTAGACGTAGAAGCTCCAATATGTCCCTTCTTGTCAGGAAATTGAAAATTTATACTATTTCTATCTAGCCAAGTGCACCAGTTGACCACCACAATATCTACTTAACACTTCTTATCTTTTCAACATCATGAGTTGATGGTCTTTTGGGTTTTTGTCATGAAATCACACTTCTTATTTAAAACCTTCAAAAAGATTGAAATCTATATAGAGCAATAATCAATATCGGTTTTTGAAACCTAATTAAAACAAAGAAGCAAATAATTTGATATGGATCTATCCTATAATGTCATTCAAATATGGTTTTCGTACTATTCTAAACCGTATTAAGTGAAACTATGAAAGCATGACATCAAGCCAAACTATTTCACCACCGTATAAGCACAGTAGGAATTGTACAATTCTTTGGAATGGGATCATAAAAGAATCCACTTTTATTTCAACAAAAATAACGATGAAGAGGCATCATCATAATTAGCTGAATTATTGATATCAACTATAAGTAAGTTTCTAAATTTTTGGAAAAACATGTGAATCTCATAAAGTTCTCACAAGACTAATCTGAAATGAGAACTCGAAATTAAAATTTTGCTACCTCATTTCTGAATTACAAACTGATTATTGACCAAATAGAAAAATCCAAGTAGTATTGATGTTACTGAAACATCTAACGTGTAACATGTTTCTCATTACTCTAAAATGACCAACCAGAAAAATAGTTAATGAGAGAGAACGTGCTACGATCGTGCCTATACGAATTTAACTAACTAAAAATTTAAGAAGAATGGGCATCCTGGTGCACTAGACTACAGGGAATGCTATAAAGGCACAGAAAAGTTTCATTGGATATATAAAAAGAACAGACAATGGAGAAATGTAAATATAAGGACGGACGAACGGGAAATTCATTGCTATATCCCGAGGAATTAAATATTAAGGGGATGGTGAAAGAACTCATACCCGGGTTTGACAATTGTGTTCTTCTAGAGTAATAGTTGCTAATTTCTTCTTGTTGTAAATGCCTATTTGTACATCAGGGATGTGTTGAATCTTGGGCCAATCCGGACCGGAATCTCGTAGGCACCTCTCTACCAACTTTGGGGAAAGGCCATATAACTGCAGTTCTTTTAGCGACGATGGAAGTTTTGGCACTGACTGGAGCTCTCTGCATTGGTGTACTCGTAGAACTTGGAGACAACAGAGGCTTTGCAGTTCTTCAAGCAGGAACTGCCAAGAGGATACATCTCTTATATGTAGCTCTTGCAGCAAGGTGCAGTTCTTCAACGCCCATTCTTCTAATGCTGAGGATCGGATTCCAATACAGCATTCAAGATGCAGATTTCGGGCGGAGATGCTTTTCAATGGCACAGTGCATAGCAGCGAGGGATCGTCGATGTGAATCTCGTCCAATATTAAGGAAGTTGAGGAAGAGCGATGTTCCGCTAGCGACGTTAACAATGATGATGTAGCGTCTGCAATTAAACTGGGGCATTTGTTCACTTCCAAATACTTGAGGGATGGGAGTGCTTGCAGACCCCCCAGAGATTCTAGCTGTGAGCAATCCTTAATCGACAGATGTTCTAGAGCTTTCCATCTTCCAAGCACTTCTGCCGAGGGAAGGGATTTGACGTTTGCACAGCCACTGATAATCAGTCCAATGAGAAAGTCGAGGTCTTGCGGAGCTTTGTTGGGTAATGGATCGAGTACATCGCAATGCTGTATAACAAGGGTGTGCAGCGACGAAGGAAGGAACCTTCCTGATGTTGAGTCGTTCCACAGTTTCGGACAACCCTTTACCTTGAGTTCCTTGAGAGAGGTGAATTTCTCGAATCCTCCGATAGGTAAATGTGTCAGCTCACTACAGTTCTGGATGAACAACTCCACGAGAGATGTAAAAAGCTGAGGATGCAGTAACAAACCCTCGGCGAAGGACACGAGGCCTCTACAACCGGAGATGCATAGTGAGGAAAGAGATGATGATGACGATGATGCCTCTTCCTGGTCGTGCCACAGTTGTGGAAGAGTAACCCAACTCACATTGTCAATAAACAATTTACTTAAGCCACAAGGCAGATTTGGAAACACTCTCAGCTTGGGGCAATAAAAAACATCTAGAGTTTTCAAACATGGAAGCCATTGGGTCGCTCCTCCATAAAACTCTTCTAGTGCCGGCATGAATTCAATTGATAGCAGTTTCAGTGATGGGAAAACGCAAACCTCAGTTCCCTTGTTGGGTGCACTGCCAACCGACTTTAATGAACGCATGTCGGATAATTGTAGAGACGCAAGGTAGGGTAGCTGTCCAAGAGGTGATAGGTCTTTCCATCCATCGCATTTCCAAAGTTGAATAGATACTAACTTTGATAGAGATAGAGATTGAGGAGACATCCAATGTGGACTCCTACGGCCCATATAACATTCTATTCTTAGTTTCTTGAGATTGGAATGTGGTTCAACGGTGTCAAGTACCTGCTCATCAACCTCAGGGCTTCTACTAGATTCATCATATCCCTCGGTCCAGTCTAAAGTCAGTTTCTGGATGTGCTCTTTTTTCTTCAAATTGGCTTCAAAGATATCTTCAACCCTTGATACGTTTTTGAGGCTCTCAATAACTAGTTCACGGAGCTCTTGCAAGTTTTTCAACTCCAAAAAGTTATTCCCATTCACTGCAACAATGAACTTTTCCAAAATCTGAAGTGAGGTTAGTCTCCCTATACCTGATGTTTTGCCCCTCCGAGTATTGGGAGTACTTAGGATTCTAAGGTTAATAAGGTTGTCGATTGAATCTACTGGTAAATCTGAGAAATCACGGAGGAAACTATCATGATAATACAAAAACCGGAGGTGGTAAAGATTATTCACTGATTTAGGGACATGAGAAATATCATGATTAGCTAAGTAGCGGAGGTGTATTAGGCTACTAATACAGTCATCAATGATATTGAAATTTCCCACTACCAATATGCATAGGCTTTTCAAACCTTTGAGCACCTTAAGAATGTCATCTTCACTGGAATCTGAATTTATCAAAAGTGTGCGCAAGTTTTTGAGTTTGATGATCTCAGGTATAGGAAGAGCAACAGAATTATTAATTGATAAGTGACGAATACTTGTAGGTATACTTTTGGGCCCAGAGCTCTCATCAGTTCTAAAGCATTCACCCTGGGAAACAAATTCTGCAAGCTCATGGAGTAGATCATGCATAACATAGCGCTCTCCTACGTAATTCATTTTACAATCAAAAAATGATTTTTTCACCAGATCATCGAAGTACTCATGTCCTATATCCTCTGGTCGTCTATTTCCTTTCATAGGCTTCCGAACCAGACCTAGAGCCATCCACATGTAGATAATTTGCTCCTTATCAAACTCATAATCTTGATGAAATATGCTACAAAACCTAAAGCAAGGCTTCAAGTGTGAAGAGAGATGCTGATAACTTAGTCTCAGAGCTGGCATTATGTCGTTCTGACTTTGTTCTAGTTCCCAAATTTCACTATTTAAGATATCTTCCCAGTGCTCATCATCTAAATTGTTCCTCAATATCCCTCCCACAGTCTTTGCAGCTAAGGGGGACCTTTTTAACTTTTCTACAATTTTTTTTCCAATGTCTTGCAGTTTGTTATAATTCTTGGGGTCCTCATCACCAAATGCACAGTCCTTAAAGAAATCCCAGTAATCTTCATCACTCAATCCCCTTAAGAATATAGGTTCCATGGTACCCGTCATTATCTTTGCAACTTTTTCCATTCGTGTTGTTAATAAGATCATGCTTCCACCCTCAACTGAACTGAAAGGTGCTAGTAACTTACCCCAACTTTCTCTATCATCATTCCAGACATCATCCAACACAAGCAGGACTTTTTTGGACTTCAAGCTTTTTAAAATCTCCCGCTGAAGCAAATCAAGATTATCCGTGGTATGTTTTCTATCAACTACAAATCCATAAATCTTCTTGGTAAGTGAGAGGACATCAAAATTATTAGAGACACACACCCATATCCTCTGGCTAAAGTGCTTCTCTATTCTCTCATCGTTGTATACAAATTGTGCAAGAGTAGTCTTCCCAATCCCTCCAACCCCAACTATAGGTAGAATGGAAAAATTCCTCCTAACAGATGCAGAACTGAAACTCAGCAATTTGTTTATTATGTTGTCTTTCTCATCATCTCGCCCAACCACTTTGTGTTCAACAGGTAAAAGGGAACTAGTATCACGGTTACTCGTGTTCGAAGGTTGCTTGTGCTTTAATTTGCCCACCAAATGAACAAAATGCCCTACATCAGCTGCAACCTCATCTAATCCCTTAACTATATTCTTCAACCTTTCTAAAGTGGTATCCTTACGCACGGCACGCTCAAAAATAGTTTTGAGGCGGGAGGCAGCATGACTCACCTTGCCCTTCTTCCCCTTGATTTCTTCTTCCAGTTGGTAGTAGTCCATCTCATCTATGAAGTCCTCTGCCTCGTCAACCGCATCTCTAAACTGCCACAACCAACTCGCCAGCTCTGGGTTCTCCTCCTTGATATGGCCGCTATCGACCGCGTCCATCACTGCTTGGATCTTGGGAAGGGCCTTCTCCAGCCTTTTCAGCTCTGCCTTAAGGCCGAGCTGCCTCTTGAACTGGTCCTCTTTAATATAGGATATGAGGGAAGTGATGAGGTTCCTAATGATGCTCGACGCGAACCATCCACCGACTACCAATCCCAACGCCATGGTGGAAGCCACGAAACGAAGAACAAAGAGAAGTGCTAGCTCTGCTTCTCTCTATCTTTTAGGATTAACAAACAGAAGAGAGCGTACCTCCTCTCCCTTGCCCTCTCCCTTTTGTTCACGTTAACAACTCCTTCAAAGCTTGACTCCTGACATCAATGTCAGTGCCCCCATATCCTATTTCACGACAGTTAAAATATCACAGAGAAAAGGTCATACGTATAAGAATAAGTGCATTAATTAAAGCCATTAAGTGTAACAGTTGCAACATCAATGTCAGTGCCTCCATTGCACCTTCCTTGCAACTTCGCAACTCAATAATAAGCAAACAAGTAGTTTTTCCTCTATATTTAAGTGTAACAGAAGGACCAAACCTGGTCTATGGGCAAGGCGGCAATAAGTTTTATAAGGAGTTTTCAAGTTGAATGTGATCGAATGAGCTACCTCATGTTAAAGCATTTGTGGTTTTTTACTTTAGGAGTTTTCAAGTTGAATGCTTAGCTAGGGTAGCACTCGGGTTGGCATCCTTCACTTGCTAATGAATAGTTCATGGCTCACAAACACTATAAACGAAAGGCAATTAAATAAAAAGACTTGCCAATTAGTAAAGAAGTATGACCGTTTCATTCGTTGGAATTTGTCAGTAATTTCACGAAGATTATCTTTTAAGTGTGTGAAAGTTTCCAAGAACCTAATTCAAAGCTTTCCACTTCGTTGTCAGTTCGCAGCAAGACTTCCATGTTAGTGTCTTTATATCATATTGGGGTTGAGAAGTTGGCCATGCATGGCTTGGATATACCCAACTCAGTGAAGTAAAAAGGTAATACGTTCAAGTGTAAGTACATTAATTAAAGCCATTCAGTGGCCCTGCACCTTCCTCGCAACTCAATAATAACCAAATTAGTATTTGCTTCTCTGCTCTATATTTAAGTGTAAAAAAAAATAGTGGAAACCGCTCAGCTTTTGTCCACCACCAATCTCATTAACTATTTGAAAATTTTAAGCTAATTCTAATTTAGAAAATAGCAGTCTACACAGAAAAATAAATATAGGTAAATAAATAATTTTTATATGAAAAATTCTAAACTTACGTGAAAATTACGAATATTTTATAAGAATCACTTACTAAAATTAGCGATGAATTACTTTTCGTGATTGATCAATCCAATCTAAGTAACTCTTAAAATTAGATAAATCTGTCTCAGTGCCTCTCGAGAAAATCACTTTAAGTTAGACTCATAAATCAACTTCAGCTCAAGCGCTTGAATGCTTGAAAAGCTATTAAAATACCCCGCAATCTTTATGTTCTCTGCCAAAAGTGTTTGAACTCCCGAAGGTCTATTCGAACAGCAAAGAAGTCGACTGAACATAGATATGAACTAAAGCTGGTGAGGTGTTAGAAAATAATGAACATTTGTTGATAAAACAGAAAACTTACTGACAAACAGAAAGAGTACAATGTTACATGTCCAAACCTAATACATGAAATAGGAAGATCAAATATTTAATCGATGAGCCAATGATATTGGAAAGTATAAAGTGTACTGAAAAGGTGGTGATAAAAATCAAAGTGAAGTTCTGATATATAAAGAGGGAGTTGCAAAAATAACCAGAATAAACATCTGATAAAGCAGGCAGTGATGAAAGGAAATCAAAAAATTGCTTGTGTGTGGGGGGGATGATCTGATATCTGAATTCCTCCATTAATTGAATCCATAGAATTTTCAAAACCACTTGTCTTGTTACATATTTAGAAGAGAAAATGTCCCAGTATGCTATTACCCTATTGCGAGGTCTAATACTTTCTTAGGAGGGATTTCGTATTTCTTGTCATCTCTTGATCTGATGTTGAATGCTAGTTGGAAGTAGAAAAGTAATGAACTGTGCCACAATTCCAAGGAAGCACTCCTATTTCATATATAAATAGAATCTCTTTCCACAGAGATGTTTAGGATATAGGAATTGAAATTCAAAATGACATCAGACATTCACCACAAGCGACCCAGCTACATAAATAATTGTGTTGGGTTTTGCATCATGAATGCCCCCACTAAACCAATTTTATAATATTCAAAACATAATGAAGTATTATAATTCAAGCATGTGGAGCAGGGAAAAAGCATCTAACCTGTTCCAGATCATACAAAGAGTAGTAAAGCAAACAAACTACAGTTACAACATTTGACTAATGATGCATCAGCAAAACAAAACATTTGAGACCAAAAGCTTGAAATGAACTATCCTGAGCATGTTGTGGGTTGGTATTATCATAGGTCAACAAATCACAGCTAATCAAACACACTAATTGTTAGAGAAAGATAATGTGTTGTGTAGCGTAAGGAACTTCATGGCTGCTCCGAGAGCATGATACAGACATCTAGAATTTTTCAATAAACATAAAACAATCACAAACACTAGATATCACAAGAAATGCATGTGTAGAAGAAAAAATAATATCAAGTACTGTTCATATAAGCATCAAATAGAAAATCACATTACATGCATTTTTTCACATAAGCATAATTAACGAGCATATAATACCAGATTGCATATTAACGTTAACCAAGTCAAGTGCAGAACAGTCCAGATCTAAAATATTCTCTCCCTTTTTGTCAGAAATTATAAAAGATCCATAAACCAAGTAGAAGATAAACAGAAAATCTCAGGTCATAAATTTTAACTGCAAATCTTCAAAATATACGCATCAACCCGTACGAATCCTGAAAAATCTCTAAGTCACATCAGAACAATTTCATTCATTTTAAAACATCAACGTCAGTGCCCTCATTGCACCTTCCTCGCAACTTCGCAGCTCAATAATACTAGGCAAACAAGTAGTTTTGCCACTATATTTTAAGTGAAACAGAAGGAGGAAACCCCACGCCTTTCGTAGCCAGGAAGACATGCGTTCCTTTTCTAATCATTGGCTCGTCGACATTAGCTATAGAAGCCTGGTCTATGGGCAAGGTCGCAATAAGTTTTAAAAGGAGTTTTCAAGTTGAAGGTGAATGAGCTGCCAAATGTTAAAAGCATTTTGGTTTTTACTTTAAAAATTAGATATTGATAATTGAGATGTTGAAAAATTTATATAATTCTATTATTAGTTGATACACATAATTTTTGAGTAGTCATCGTACATCAGTGTGGTTGTATTTGATATCATAATATAGTCATGGTCGACATACATCATATGTATTATAATTGAGGGAGTTATAATAATAATATAACTAAATATTTATTTATACATTGTTGAGAATTATATACTTGATTAACCATGACATGATATGATATTTATTATCTATTCATACATTGTTGAGTATACATTAATGTACTCATTCATGACATGATGTTCTTTTTTGATTTATATTATTCAGTACATAATTTACTCTTTATTTAGCATCATTGATTTAGATAAGGTTTAGTCACTTAGTTTTTAGCTCATGACCTTTTTGTTTTGCATTTCCAAAAACCCAAGTGGGCAAATTCTGCAGGATACACCATTAGGAGCCTTGCTAGCGTTTGAGGAGTGGAGTGTTATTAGCTTTGTATGTTAGATGAGTTTATATTAGGGATAATTCCTTTTTCACCCTCTAAACTATCACCCCGTTTCATAATGACCTCCAAAACTTTTTTTGATACACACCGACCCCCTAACTATCATAAATACCTCACTTGACCCCTTCCATTAGGGCTCCTTTACATATTTTCGTCAATAAGTTGTTATGTGATAGTCATGTGATAACAATATGATGAAAATACCCCTCTTAAGCACGTGGAAGTCGTGAGCAACTATATATAGCCTCTTTTCCTCTCCTCCAACACAGCACCAAACCCTCCACCCTGCCCACTGCCACCACCAACTCCACCACCATCATCGCCATCCCTAAATCCTCCTCCTCATCCAACCCCTCATGCACCACCACCACACCCAAACCACCACTGCCCACACCTTCTCCTACACCGCCACTAGCACCAAATCCTCCACCCTTCCCACTGCCACCTCGTGTCAGAAGAAGTCCTTGTCCGACGACTGGCTTCTCTTCCCTACGTGCATCGACTGATTCTGCTCTACCTCCCGCCTCGACCACGTCCTCTCTTGCCCCAACAATATCGTCGCCTCGACTGTCCCAACGACTAGCTCCTCATTCGCTGCAGCCAATGAAGAGGCAAGGCCTTCTCGTCTCCCATCGAGGGCGACGAAGCAGCGGTACTCGACCTCGGAGTCTCAGATGCCACCGTCAATGATAAGTGCTGGGAATTACTTCCCTCCAACGCGATCTACGACCTTCGATCTATCTCCGGCAGATGATCTCCGCTGGCTACGGTCACCTCGGTATCGAGAAGCTCTACATCACTGGCTGTGGACCTCTACTTTTGCCGCCTCGGTGTTGAGAAGCATCGCCGATGTGCAGTTTCTTAAGTGGGATGCCCTTGAGTCCAAAATCCACATCTGGATCTGTGTCGCACGCGTCACCGTCTACGTCATCTTCTCAAGCGAGCGTCGCCTTTTTGATAAAGTGTTCGACGACGATGACGACACACCCTTCACCGAGACCATCGATCAGGCCCACAACACCAAGCTCGATGAGGCCCTCAACATCTTGAGACCGTTGGCCCCCGACCTTCGCCGACCTCATCCGCCGCAAAGCCACGGTTGACCTATCGTTCATCACGCTAAAGAAGAAATTTTGTTTAGAATGGGAAATAGGGCCGGGCAATGAAGGAATTTTTTTAAAAATAAAATATTTAATATTAGTTAAGGCACTTAATTATCCCGTCATTATAAGTAGAGGGGTAATTTGGTCAATTCATTAATTTTGCCAAACAGAGTCAGGGGGTGAGGTATTTATGATGGTTCAAGGGGTCAGTGTGTACAAAAAAAAATTCAGGGGGTTATTGTGAAAACGGGTGATAGTTCAGGGGTGAAAAGAGAATTATTCTTTTATATTATACGATGTATTAGACATTTTAGAGTGATATCTTTATCCTTGTCATTACTATAAATAAGTGACTTTGTACTTTATATATATATATATACATAATTGTTGTGTATATATAATTGTGAGATGCTCTTAATGATATGTCGTGGCTTGTGTGGGGTCCTATTAGAGCTATTAGTATTTCGTTGGTCCCTTGACGTGAGTTATTCATGGTTTAGATGTTGGTGGATAAATTATAGTATTGATGTAAGATTTATTTGATTGTCAGCAACTAACCAAATTGCCGCATGTTCAGGGTGGGCTCGTGGCATGCATGTGATAGAGTATAGGTGTTACATCGACCTCTGACATCTGTTAAATCCTGCTCGCCTCTCTCGGTTCTCTCATTGAGAGCCCTTCTAATGAAGAAATTGAAGCTGCTGTCAGGAGTTTAGGGTTGAACAAGCACCTGGACTTGATAGCTTCAATGCAAGATTCTTCCAATTTTGGGATAGTTGGAAGCTTAATATCTGCCTTACAATCAAACTTTTTCTCCTTGAGTATCATGGAGCCTAGCTTAAACCATTCCAACATAGTCCTCATTGCTAAAAAGCAAGAGGCTATAACTGTAGTGACTACCGCCCAGTTGGTCTCTGCAACGTGATTTACAAAGCAATTGCAAAGATCTTGGCACTAAGAATGAAACCTCTCCTCTCTGGAATAATCTCTCAAGCTTAGATTGTATTTATCCCCGATAGGCAAATAGTTGACAATCAAAACATTGCTCAAGAAATGGTCAATTATTTAAAGTCCTCCAAGAGCAAAGTTGGCTCTTTCATGCTTAAGGCTGAACTATCAAAAACCTTTGATAGGATAGAGTGGAATTTTCTAGGTGACTATCTAAAGCTACATGGTTTTCCTTTGCCCTTCATCAAGCTGATCATTGGTTGCATCTCCTCAGTCGCCTTTGAGGTCATTGTCAACGACAATTCTAGTAGCCAATTCACCCTAGTCCGCAGATTGCGGCAAG
The DNA here is from genome assembly GCF_019914945.1 of Typha latifolia. Classification (NCBI taxonomy): domain Eukaryota; kingdom Viridiplantae; phylum Streptophyta; class Magnoliopsida; order Poales; family Typhaceae; genus Typha; species Typha latifolia. Next base: position 2,366,765 of record NC_133093.1, read on the forward strand.
AATGTCCCTTATCTCCATTCTTGTTCATCATTGGCTCAAATTTCCTTTCTCTTCTTCTCCTCGAGGCTCAAAAGCTTAAACTCTTTGAAGGCATCCAACTGGCCACAGGTGAACCTATCTTAGCGCATCTTCTCTTCACACTGATCTTCAGAAAAGCCATTCAGTGGCCTTGCTCCTTCCTCACAACTCAATAATAGGCAAATTAGTATTTGTTTTTCCCTCTATATTTAAGTATAAGAAAATAGAGGAAACCGCTCAACTTTCGTCCACCACCAATCTCATAAATTATTTGAAAATTTTAGCCTATCAAGAAAAAATAAATATAGGCAAATAACTAAAAATAAAAATCAAAGTAAACTCAAACAATTTTTACATGAAAAAACCTAAACCTACTTAAAAATCACAGATTCTTTTCACTAGGATCAAATCAACCACTAATAACATATAAATACAATAATTATATCTGAATTTCATAGCTATATCTGAAGTTCCCTTGCTCACTAAAATCTACAATGAATTGCTTCCCGTGATTAATCAATCCAATCTAAGTGACTCTCGAGATTAGATAAATTTATCTCAGTGCCTCTCGAGACAATTACTTGTTACAAAGATGGGCGAGGTAGCAACTATAAGAAAATTTCCAAAAGCTCAAATATTTAATCTTCTCTTATCACCAAAGAACCCCACAAACTCACCTCTAGGTACTCGGATTTAGTTTCAGAACATGTTCTCTCGTCCTCCTCTACGTACTAGGGTTTAATGACTCATATATTTATGAGAAAAAACAACACTTATCATATTTAGCAACAAACTTTTAATAGCAGATTAGAATATTTATTAGTATAAAAATCATTCTGTAGCAAATTTTAAGTTTGTAGCTACTTTTTTACTCTACTATTATATTTAGATAAAATAGTCTTCATAAGTAAATAAAATTGTGATGTATAAAGATATGTTGACATTTGTTTTAGTAACATACTTTTATATTTTTAGTGATGATTTACACACATTTTTATTTGTTCTTGTATAGCAGCAATTATATAATTTTAGTGATAATATACAAATGCCACTATTTTACCTATATAACAGCAATTATATTTGACATATATACTCTTTTAGTTTATTTAATTATATATTTTAATTAAAAGAGGAAATATAAATTTATAAAAAATGGGTGAGAATATTAACTCACCAAAACTAAAACCACACATGAAATCCTCGTTGATTGTTTCTACTCTTCTCTTAAATTTGATATATATACTCATTTAATTTATTTAAATACACTTTTAAGTAGAAGAGGAGTGTAGGTTTATAAACATTAAGTGATAATATCAACCCACTAAAATCAAATCAGGTCATCTTGTCCACGAAATATCTCCTTCCCTATTCTTTTATTCTATTTGATATACATACCATTTTAAGCTATTTAAGTATACATCCTTTTAAGGAAAAGAGGGAATGCACTTTTATAAAAAGATTGGGTGAGAATATCAACCCATCAAAGTTTATTTTATCTATGCATGGAAAATCTTTTTTCCATGATCCTCTTCTCTATTTAATATGAATACTTTTTTAAATTGTTTAAGTATAGATTTTTTGCTTAAAAAAGAGAGTGTAATTTAATAAAAATTAGATGAAAATATCACCCCAAACAAAAAACCTACATGCCTTCATCGTTCCCAAATCTCACCGAGCCTTCTCATTGCATTGTGCCCTCTTCCTTTTGTCATCGCTGCCTCTTCCTTCTTTCGTCGTTGCCTCTCATTGTCGTCCTTACTTCCTCTTTCCATCATCATCATTGTCGCTGTTTGGTACCGCTCTTCCCCCACTGTGATTACTAAGTTGTTTATAGTCTTTTATAAATTAGTGAAGTCTTATGGTGTAATTTCTTTCTATTGTCTAAGAAAGTTCATATTATTTTTTTGGAACTTTGCCTTAAAACTTATAATATAACAACCTATTCTCACTATAATAATTATTTGTCCACCTATGCACTGTCTACATGTTTGTGATATGATGAGGAATTTTAAAACTCATATTGGCAATTTCTTCTGTGTACATTCACCCGTAATGTACCATTTTAACTATATCAATTTTAGTTTTTGTTTAGACAAGTCTATTTGGAAGACTGAACTTTGTATGACCCCTCTACTTCCATTGCTTATATCATCTGGATTAGCTGAATATTGAGTTTGCTGATAATTCCATAACTCAAGAATTTATCGATCGACAAGACTAATTTGAAGCAATACTTAATGCCATCTTTGATTTTTTGTGCTTGTATCGGTGGGTGCATTCTTGTGTGAGATCTTTTATGAATTTATAATAGGCTTTCAAATTCAGCAGGGATTCAATGTGTATGTTCAAAGTCCATTTTTATCAAAAGGTAGGCGGTGTTCAAATTAGTTATAGAATTTGAGTTATATTAATGAGTGGTCTAGTCCAGCTAGGCTTGATTTTAAATCTTTTGTTAACGATGTAGTTAATAAATGCTATATATTACTAATGCTAGGCTGATCACAGATGTCTTGCTTGTTATAGTTGTGAAGATCGTCACCTCTTACAGGTTTTCTTTTTGCATCTATTTCTTTTGTCTTGGATATATTACTAATGCTTTCATTGCAGAATAAATCTAATGTTTAAGAAAAATTTATCATGATTTATACTATCTAAGATGTATATGACACATATAACATAATAATGATATTTACATGGATAATGATCACATACAAGATCTCAATCTGTCTGGATATACTATAAGAAGAGAACAGTCTAGATATACGACATGATCTATTTTTTGTGAGGGTTAGCAACAAGTTATGTTGGTGTAGGATCTATCACCCATGAAAGAGAAGTATCCGAATAATCTGTCATTATCTATGTTCACTTAATATTTAATGACTGTATTAATAGTTCTTTAGTTTATTAGTTTATATCATAAAGTAGCAAAATTGCATGCTCTAGAAATACTTGATTAACCATGACATTGTATTATTTAATGTCATTATTGGTCACTGATACATTTTGCTTTTGAAGACTTCAAAATTCATCACTATTTCTACTCTGAACTAGCAAAACTTTCAAGTTAGCCAGATGGGTTTACTTTTCTAGTTACAAAAATGATGCTTGTACAATTTTATCTAAGACACTTTATATTTTTCAAACTAACTTTTTCATATTATCCAAAATGATAACATATGGGGAGCAATGAATATCTTAAAGGAGTGAAGGATTTTCTTAATTTTGTGTTTAGAAATGTGAATCCAGGTGGTATGTTATTATGTCTGTGTGAAATTTGTGTCAATACCGTAACAACCGGACTCCGCCATGCCACTCTTATGAGGCTTACCTTTCCTGTGAGCATCACATGGAGATTTAGGAACTCAACAACACACCACTAAGAACGAAGAGACCCAAAAATTAAATGGAAGCAAAAAATGAGCCTACAAGCCATAATAAATCCATCCAAATACAATAAAAATAGTAAGAACCCTTATAATAGTACATACTCAAAGTAAGATACAAGGGAACATAAATCCCTTAAAAGATAAGTATAAAATAAAGCATCAAAGGAATAATAGGCCTATCACCCCCTATGAGATGGAGTAATGAATCATTTACTGTATTACTAGAGTTGTTGAAAGAGGTATTTCCTAAAGGTGAGACACTTCCTAAATCATTTAAGAAGACCAAGAAGGTGATAAGAGACTTGGGATTAGGATACAAAAAAAATTCATTACAGCCCTAATGATTGCATGTTATACTAAAATGATTCAATTAACAAATCTTCATGTGATATATGTGGTGCTTCTTGATGGAAACAAATAGAGAATATGGAGGTATTTATGACAATGGCAATGATGATAATGATAGTGATGGCGAATTCAATTTATCTCAAAAGCAGAATGATGATAATATATAGGAAGATGAAATGGTTCTTTTGCTCCAGTGATGCTGTCGGATCCTCTACTTGGCCATCTACATATGTAACTATATTAAATCCTTTTATTATTTTATTTTTTATATTATAAAATTTACATAACTAAAGATGAATTATGTCTTCTATTTTTTGTAGGTTAATTACTTATAGTGCAAGACAATGACCATTTCTATCTATGGGCATTGGTTTCTATCTATTGCTCCCTCATTTGTTTTATTTTGGATATATCGAAGAAAACTAAGATACTTCTAGTAGATTATATTATCTTTTTTTTGTATATAATATAAGCATTTGAACTAGGTACACTATATGAATTTTTGAATATTTGTAATGTAAATTAGGAAACTTTACATATGACACTCTACCTTTTGACGAAATTTTGGTTCATATACCCTACATTTTTACTATTTACAAATTGAGCCCTATGATTTAGCAATTATGTGTAGAAAATACCCTGGGTTAGATTTAAACTAGCACTGTTTAAGCATATGACGTAAAATGAGAATATTCCGTTAATTATATTTTTTATTTCTTAAATAACTAAAATGCCCTTATTCTTCTTTCCTATCTCTTTCTCTCTTTCTCTCGTTCATCGACTTGGGCTTCACCCTCCCCATACTCAAGCCGGCAGCAGATTACAAATTGGGACAAAATGCACTATTTTATCCTCTAAAATGTATCAAATTCTCTAATTATCGTGAAAATCCCAAATATGACAACAAAATTTAGATAAATGCCAACGAAAAACAAGAACCCAACTCATGAAATGATGGAAAAAAAACATCCTCCTTTTCGCCCTTCACCTCTCAGTCTACCTCCATCCTTGCCTCTCGTGGCCAACACATGACGAGAAGATAAGAGAGAACAATTCGGATAGGTCTACCGTGAGAGGTGGAGGGAAGAAGGGAGGATGGCAGGATGAGGGAATGAGGAGGAAGAAGGGAGGAGGGCTAGGTTTAGATGATTAGATCAAACGGTGGAGAAGGGTTGGGTTGGGTTTAGTTGGTTAGGTTTAGTTTGGTTGGGTTGAGTTTAGTTGGTTAGGTTTAGTTGGGTTATGTTGATTAGTATAGGTTGGGTACATATAAATTGGTTGATGATATTTTTATATTTTTTAATATAGTTAAATTAACCCAAGGTTTGGTTAAGTTTAACTAACAGATCTAACATTATGGTGTTTTCTATACATATTTCTTAAATCATAAGGTTCCATTTGCAAATAATGAAAATGTAGGGTGTAAACTATAATTTTATTAACAGGCTGGGTGTTATATGCAAATTTCTCTATAAATTATGTTTTGAAGGTATCATAGATTGTGTGAGATATTTTATTTTGGATGTAATCAAATTGGGTAAATATGTTTGTAAAACCCGCCACCAAACACGTGCCCCTCACATGGGTAAAACCCACATGGTTATCATGAGACCTGTTGATCAATGTTTCAACACAATATATAAGAGAAAAATCAACATTTTCATAAATAATACAAACAAAAGAAGCCCATAACACCATAGGCCGCAACAAGCTCCAAAATACATAACCATAAAATAGATATCAATGCCCACGCAAGGGCTACAAACCATCTAACTTAATTCACAAGAAAAACTAAATAAAAGAATTATAAGCAAATTTTTACTAGCTCCTCCACGGACTCAGGGTCATCTATAGATCTGAAAATATTTTTACCAAATAGTAGTGAGCATAAAGCCCAATAGCTACAAGCCATCAAGCTTAATTTATAAGAATAACTAAATAATAGAATTATAAGCACATCTTTACTAGCTCCTCCGCAAACTTAGGGTCATCTACAAATCTGAAAATATTTTTACCTTACGATGGTAAGCATAAAGCCCAGCAAATGACCACTTCTACAGTCTACAAGTAGTGTAACTAAGGATGTAATAATAGGTAAATATAAATATGCACATTATGATCAAGCATTACATCAGTACCACATACTCATCATGCTTATCCAATGTGCATATGCATTAGCAATCTACAATATAGAATGCATCAATCCAAATTATCATGTCGTCAAACCCGAGCTCACACTGAACTCTGCCTATAGGCCATTCAATGCTACACCACATGATATGCATCATTTCATACTATCGAGTCTATAACTTAAGCTCATACGAAGTCACGCTTGTAGGCCACATTAACTCTCACACTCGACCATACAAACACCCCCAAGGGAGGATAAATCCTAGTGATATAGTCGTCAGCCCATAACCAGACGAACAACATGACCGATTGCCCGCCACTGCAGACTAAGGACTTAAGTTGTTAGCCTATCACATGAGCAGTATCGCACCCGATACTATCCTTTGAGCTCTCGACTCTACATTATCGCACCACCGTGTGAAAAATTATGAGCCGTCGATCATGGACGCCCTCACTCTACGTCATCGGGTACTGCTAGGTCTATGTCATCCTACCCTCTGCACTCTAACTTAAATACCATAAAGGATATGACTCTCATCAATCAACAGTAAATCGCCTATCGCTCGGCGAAACGACTGTCTGATTATTTGTGATCAACAAACTGAGATCTCAAGCGTAGGCAATAATATATAAGTACAATAATATTCTCCAGTCTTAACCTTAGCTGGGGAGGGGGTCGGGTGCTATCGCACAGAAGTCACTCCCTTTATGGTCATACACGTGTATAAGTAGCATAATATTATACAATACAACAAGCATAAGAAAATACACATCATTATCATGTATTACGTGCTATCATATATAATCATGCATAATATCATGAAACACATAGTTATACCGAATAGTAAGTAAAGCTAACATGAACTACTTGCATTAATAACAAAAAATAAATATATGCACATGCATGATATGGATGTGATGATGTCGTAAGGTAAGACATTGCATTCTCAACACTACTAGATTATAAAAGTTTCACTTGTTTGACATCGTTTTTCTGATACTAGCTGTAACTGTGCCACGGGATCATTCTCACATGGTACTAAATCGACCTCGATAATAAAGTAATAGAAAGTATAAACACAAATATATACTATTAATTAATTAAATAATTCTACTGGCATTCGTTAGACGCTTGGGTTAGCCTAAGGCCCAAAGCAATGGGTCGGGTTGAAACCAACCCAAGAACCACCATAAAAACTATCAACACTAGGCCCAAAGCCCAACTGACAAAGAAAGCCCAGCAAACCACTTAGGTCGGGCCGCAGCCTAACCCACTAAACCATAGGCTCGGCTACACCTAGCCTAAACCCCAAACCATGGGCTGGGCTGGCAGCAACCCAACCTCGAAACTATGGGCTAGGCTGCACTCAACCTGAGCTCAAGCTGAGCTGGGCCGCACTCTGCCCATCCCACCACCCCCACAACGTCCTCCTTTTCTCTAGACTAAAGATAGTCGACGAGGAGGAGAGGAGTGGCTACCGACGAGGACCACTATCAAAAATCAAGCCCAGCACGCCTGCCAACTGTAACAACCCAATCTTAAAATAAATAATAAAAAAAAAAATTATGGGCACGACGCGATCGGCCACACTGTGGCCGGCCTCGTGCCCATGCAAGCTGCGCATGCAGCTTGCGTGGTAGGGGCGCCACGCGCCCGCTGCCGCTGCCGCAGCCAACGGGCTACGGCAAGCTGGCCGCGGCGGGCCCCGGCGCCGCCGCAACCCCCCTCCCACCGCCTTCCCTCTCTCTCTTTAAATCTCTCTCTCTCTCTCTCTCTCTCGTTTGGTCTCTCTCTCTCTCTCATCGAGGCAGGCCTATCGCCGCCACCTCCGCAAGCTTCGGTGAGCTCCTTTCTCTCCCTCTCTCTCTCACTCACTCTTCCTCTCTCTCTCTCTCTCTCTCTCGCTCACACTCGAGCTCAGGCACGTCGGAACCGAGCCGCTAGCGAGAGGCCGGCCGCTGGCTGGCCAGCAGCGGCCGGTGCCCTCCCCGCCGACCCGGTTCCACAGTTCCCTCCCCTCCTCTCTTTCTTCTCTTCTTCTCTTCTCTTTTCTTCTTCTTCTTCCTTCTTTCTTCTTCCTTTCTTCTTCTTCTTCCTCAGCTGCTTCTCCTCTTCTTATTTTCTACAACAGTGCTGGGCCCGAGCCTAGCACTGTAGTAGAGATCCTTTATCCTTTTAATTTTATTATTTATTTATTTAGGTATTTCTGTCTTAATTAATACAAATAGATTTAGACATTATTTATTTTAATAATAATACATATTCATCATTATGATTATTATTAATTAAAGTTTATTGATGATTAATTAAGTTATAAACTATTACACATAAATATAGGTAATACTTATATTTATTTATTTATTTATTTACTTATATGTATATTAGATTAATAAATAAATTTGTAAATTATAATTATTAGATTTATATTCTAATATTCTTATGATATACATTTTAAGTAATTCTATTAATTTATTATACATTATTATTTTGTAACAAATAAGATAATGACTACATAGTCCCTAATTAATCAAGATATAATTTAATTATAATTAGGTTTTTTATCTATATTTATATTTTATTTATAATAAAAATCTAGCTAATTAAGTAGAAATTCTAAAATCTAATAAATCATCATATTTTACTCGAACGGATTATAATGGGATAAACAACTAACTTTATGTTACTTAAACATTTTCAAATCCCGAACCCCTTATTTGAGACCCCGTGGATCTTGCTAGCGAGAAGTGTCACACGGTTGATGGGCGGATGTAAGGGATACGTGGTTTGTATCTTCTGATCAGTGTGAGTAGTCTTATCCCCTAGATCCCTTTCTCAAATTAGGTTATATTATATATTATGTACATGCATGTTTTGGCCTCTAGCATGATTATATGACTTTATTTAGAGATGATTTCAGTCGAGCATACTTTATCATGCATTTGATTAGGCTGATCTGGGATATGAATACATTGGTGATATATAGAGATGATTGGAGATGATTATACTGTTCTGATTTTACACCGAGATGATCTCTAGCATGAGTGTGCATGTGATAGACTAGCAGGAGTATGCATGTGTTGACTATATAGTTAGAGACTACATTGCATTATTTTTCTCTTGATTCCTATTCCACCTAAATTCCTGTTATGCATTGACTTGTTATCGTACTGGATATATACATGTGATCTGGCATTTAGAAGGAAAGCATGAAATGTGATTGATAGGATAGTTGGTAGAAAGCGTGGGGATACCCGAGTAGGCGCCAGGGTTAGGGGTGCCTGGAGTGATGATTATGGTTGCTGATATGCGATATCTCGTGGCCCATGTCCGAGGTCAGTTGAGTCTGTGCGCACAGACAATCGGACACACACCGTTCGCTAGGGCATATGTGGCGAGTTATCCTCACGAGGTTTCTATCAACTATGTGGGGTGCCCGGTCTGGATGGATGTTGATACCCTTAGCGAATGACAGTGTATGGTTATATTTTGAGATACTCTTTGAGGATGGCAGAGTATGCTCGGAGCCTTCGGGCATGATGTTGAGACCGGGTACCGGGTGTTGACTGTGCACAGTGGTCTAATATGATGATATTATACCGAGATGTCAGTGATGATCGTGATGTTGAGAAATGCATATGATTTCATTATTATCTGAACATACTGATTATTGAGTGGTCAATATACATCATATATGATTGTATTTGATGTCATAGCATTGTCATGGTCGGCATGCATCATGTGTCATATTTGAGAGAGAGTTATGATGATCATATGACGTGGTGATCTATTTAGTCATTATCGAGGATTATGTATTCTTATCAGTTATGGCATGTTATCTATATTTCATTTATGTAGTATTGAGGACACATTCATTTACTCATTCATGACATGATACTCTTTCTGATTCATATTATCCAGTACTTGATTTACTCTCTATTTGGCATCACTGATTTGGGGTAAGGTCTATTCACTGAGCCTTTAGCTCATGACTCTATTTATTTCTTTTCTAACCCCTCAGATATGTGGTACAGTGATAGCGACTTGTGATATCTTGAAAAGATATTTTAGAGCGATGATGAGGTGAGCTATAGATGTGAGACAGTACAGATGATAGTTTATATAGAAATTGAGTTGTACCAGTATTTGATATTTGTACTATTTTGTATGAGACGATGATTTGTATAATACAGGTTAAATTATAGTGTACTCGTGTAATAGTTGTTTAATTGTATCTTGATGGTTTGTTGTGGCCTGTGTGGGTCCTGCCAGAGTAGGTAGTGGTATAGTGTATATCATTATGGACTTGGATATTCATATTTTAGCAAATTTGTTTAGTTGAATGTATGATGTATTTGGTATTGGATTATGTGAGTATGAATGTGATAGCAGGTGTTATTTGATGATGTCATGATTGTATGTGCACATGACTGTATCTGTGAGTGACGGGCCCCGCCCGTCCTGTCGCGTGCGCCGCGCGTGCCGTGTGGGCGCGTGGGCGTGCACGTGTCCATGCCGGGCGGGGGGCGTTACACCAACACTCCGTTGGCCGAGAAGCGACGGAGGATTAACCCCGACTATAGACAAAAGCTCCTGTTGGATACTGAGGGGGAGGAAGGAGGAGAAGCTGGCTAAAGCCTAGATGTAAAATAAAGTTCAATTTTCAATAATCAAAAGATGGATGCCTTTCCACATATTTGGAGGCTAGCCAATCATCCAAGAAAAACCCTAAATAAATACTAATACGAAATAACTTATCCGACGTGTGTTCGAATGCCACTCGATCGCGTTCGAACGGCTAAAAATAGGGCTCTAGATATACGAACGCAAATCAAGCATTCAAACGCGGCATTCTAATGCACTTTGCTCGCGTTTGAACAGCCAAAAACTATGCTTTGCATATGTGAACGTTGTTTAAACGTTTGAACGCCCTAAAACAGGACTCTGTATGTGCGACTGTGAATCATGCGTTTGAATGACGCATTTGAACGCCCTCTACTTGCGTTCGAAAGCACCTGCTAGAAATCATCTTATTTTTTTAAAAACAAAGATAGACAATTTGAAGCAGTTTGATCGTATCCAATCTATATCTAAATCAAAACCGCAACAAACAAATCTAGTTGCCACTAAATAGTTTTCAATGACAAATGAGATTTACTTATAAGTTTTTTGTCATCTTAAAAGTTAGTGATAGCAGCATTTATAATCATTACTATAAACTCTACCTATAATAGCAAATATATTTATTATTATAGATTATAATTTTAGTAGTGAATATTAATTTGTTGCTATGATTTAGCGACAGCATTTGCTGCAGCAAATAATTTTTATGCTGCTTTATATTTTAGTAATAAAAAATATAAAATTACTACTAAATATATAAAATATTGTAATTTAATAACCAGAAAATTACTTTATGTCAGACTCTCTAAGTCATCTATGGCTCGAGTATTCGAATGCTTGAGAAGCCGTTCAAAAACTTTACAACATTTATATTCTCTGCCAAAATTGTTTGAACTCCCGAAATTCTATTCGAACTGCGGAGTAGTCAATTGAACATAGAATGGCCATTTCAATTCCTATGAGTATTTTCCATACTACTCCAAAGGTTATACACCATTTGAATACTTCAAAATGATCTTTTATACTGCTTGAAATGTTATAAAATCATTTGAACACCCTTTTAGAAGATATCTTTAAATCATTCCAACTATTATAAAGTGTGTGTTAAATATAAGTTCAAGCCTTTTATAATGATCATAGAAAATATTCTAAATACATCTAGAGATGTTCTTTTATACACAAATTGCCAATATAAAAATCTAACAATCTCATTCTTTGACAATTTGATGACAAAAACCTACAACTTTTCTAAAAATATCTAAATTACAAAGTTGTCAATTGAGCATGATACAGACATCTAGAATTTTTCAATAAACATAAAACAATCACAAACACTAGATATCATGTGAAATGCATGTGTGGAAGAAAAAATAATATCAAGTACCGTTCATATAAGCATCACATAGAAAATCACATTACATACAGTTTTTCACATAAGCATAATTAACGAGTCATATAATAACATATTGCACATTAACGTCAACCAAGTCAAGTGCAGAACAATCCAAATCCAAAACATTCTATCCTTTTCTTTATCAGATATTATTAAAGAACCTTAAACCAAGTAGGAGATAAACAAAAAATTTCATGTCATAAATTTTAACTGCAAATCTTCGAAATATACGAATCAAACTATATGAATCCTCTAAAATCTGTAAGTCACATCAGAACAATTTCATTCATTTTAGTACAAAAAGTTGCATTCATATGTGTTTATTTTTTTCTTAAAATAATTTTATAGACGTAATGTGATAAGTCCCTCATAATTATAAAATCCAAAACGAATAGATCCACAAATGTAAGCAAATGCATATTAAGTAGTGGACGATATTTTCACACCTATCCATCTCAATTGTAAATCAATTATAGAGTCTCGATACTTCAACCTAGTAAGATACTCAAACATTAGATAGATTTTAAGACTGCACTAAATAGAATGAAACTTTAGGCTGAAGTCAAACCTAATTCCATTCACTCACACACAATTGACAAGTATCATTTCATTTTTTTTTTATTCATATGTACCATTTTTTTTTAAGAAAGTACTTAGGTGCAATGATAGCTTTCATATTCTATTAGATAATCATCTTTATTTGCACGTTTACAATAATACAACAATACAAGGGATGCAAGAAAGCAGCTAATCTTTTATTCGTCACCTCCTCAGACATCAGGCCACACAGAATATGCACAGAATTTTCAACAATGATGGAAGTACCAGCAGGTATATAGGTGGGAGATGTTAAGAAATTACTCCAGAAACTCTTAGCTCTTGCTTCAAGGCATGATTTTTTTTATTTTAAACACCAGTTAGCTAGCAAGGACTTGAGTTCAGAACAATCTTCATTAGCAACCTAGCTCCACATTCTACTTTTCATAGAAGCATAAGCTCCTCATTCTTCATTCCCTACCCAGCAAAGAAACATACATAACGTCAATTTAGTGAAGATGCTCGACAGGTCCCTTTCTTATCTAGTCAAGTGCACCAGATACAAGACGACTGTCATATTCTCGACTAACACTTTTTATCTTTTCAATATCGAACATTAGGAGTTGACGGTCATTTGGATTTTCACGACGAAATCACATTTCTTGGTTAAAACCTTCGTCCAAATAATACAAAAGAATGTAGAAGAATGCAGACAAATAATGCAACAAAAGTCCTTAATGAGTTTTCCTTATTATCAGATCTTAATCACTCCTTTCACATCTATCAGATGATATAAGAGTACAAGGGATGCAAGAAAGCTTGGGCAATCTAGAGCTGATCACATTTTGGCCCACATCAGAGCACAACAAAATACGTATAGTTTAATCCAAGAAGCAAATCTCAATATGGATCTATCCAATAGTGTCGTTCAAAATTGCTTTTCTAGATCAATCCAATTAACTTCTAATAGTGAGTGAATTCATACAACTACAGGCAGGAAAAAGATGAGCAGTCCCTGTGGCAATTTTGGAACATTCCCCTCCTCCCATCGCTATTCCTCCTGACTCCCCTAACCTTGCTCAGGTGGTTGGAGAAATAAATGCCGCTTTCAAAGCCCCTACAAAAGTTATTGGTCTATCTGGGGAAAGCCCCGCTAGGGATAACGAACTTCCCAATGTGTCAAAGGCATTTGGGAATGTTGTTGTGGGTCCTGATCCTACCGTAAAGAATGCTCCTAAGGGGCACAAGCCCATTCCGTCCTCTCGGGCTCACCTGTTCAAGGCAGCTCACTCCTCCATGGGTTGTCGGGTTTCACCAAAGCCTATGCCTCAGTACTACAAAAAATACAAGAAGCCTCAGACGGATACGGTTGCGATGGATCCGAAGAAAGTCAAGCAGAGCCATGAGGAGTGGCAGTTTAATCTCACCGATAAGTTCCTTGGTCGGCTGCCACCTTTGACCTACCTTGTTTAGGAAATGACCCGTCGTTGGAAATCGACAAGTACTCTTAGGTGATAGACATGGCTTCTGGATTTTCTATATTTAAGTTTTTGTTTGAAGGTGACATGATTAATATTCTAACTAGAGATCCATAGAACTTTAGAGGTATGATAATTTGATTCCCTGGCATCTAAATTTCCAGCCTCTAACCGAGGAGATCCTCTCAGGCCCTGTGTGGGTTCAATTGGTTGGATTACTAGGGGAATACTAGCTTGAGGACCTCCTCTTGGAGGTTGCCTCAGATTTGGGTCGTCCTCTAAAGATTGATGGGTACACCTTAGCTCGGTCTAGAGATTAGTTTGCTATGCTTTGTATAGAAATTAATCTAACAAAACCTTTGAAGAAAACAAAACTTGTAGTTCTACTGGGTGAATAAATTCAACAGACAATGGCTTACGAAAACCTTTTGGCGGTTTGCTTTTGGTGCGGCCATGTCGGCCATAGGCTGACTGTGTGTCCAGATATGCTTGCTGCCAAGAATGCTTCCCCTACGTAGGTAATGGTTGATGTTCCTTCTTCCTTGGCCATGATAAGCAGTCAGGGTACTTAGCCCGTTGCCCCTACAAGTAATGACGACTTGAGTAAATCCAACATTTTTGGTCATTCGATTTGTGTCCAGAAAAAGGGTCAATGCGGTCGCCACCCATATGGTATTGCCCCTAGTGCAACTGGCAATGACCCGGCTATTCAGGTGGGCCAGGTTGGGGGAGACTGTAATCGGTAAGACAGAGGTGGTTCTCAGAACTAACGGTAAGGTTACTGTTGTCTCTAGCAAGGGAAACAGTAAGCTTACCAAGGACTTTATGGCTGAGGTAAACAGGCTTGCTCGATTGGATAGAAGGCCTAGAGAGGGACATGCGGTATGGGCTGGCCCCTTCAAGTTTGCTCCCTTCTAGTACCACGTTCCCTCACCCAATGCCTACCACTGTTATGGCCTCTCACACCACACCATCTATGCACATCGTTTCACCTACTATGAAAGTTAATGCTCACCTGACTAAGTACGTCTCTTATGTAGTGTAGGTTATCGAGGAGCCACATGTGTCATCCCTAGGCACTTATAGCATATTGAACTCACTAGAAATCCCCACTACTGTTGGGGATGTGGTATGCCATCCAACAATCTAAATCCTTCCTTTGATATGGTTATTGATGAGCTGTTAGGATCGCAGCCCACCCCAACCCAACACCTCACCTTTCTAATCAAAACATCTCTGATACGTTACCCCATTTTACCGCTGCTACTTGCCTTCTTACACATTACTCTTCTCACCCCTCTTTGGATCCTTCTTGTTCCTACTTCGATGTTACTCCTTGCCCTCAAAGTGAAGTGTTGGGCCCTGGGTTCCACTTCCCCTCGAGACTCTCGGTCCTTCCAACCCCCTCTTCAAATCCTGATGGTGGCTTGGAGCATGAGGACATGGTGGCCCTTGCTATCCAATGCTCGGAAAGAGCTAAAGTTATTGCTAAGTAGGCCGATGTGGATATCCTTGATGATCCACCAAACTCGGACTTCGCCTACTAAAGTCCTTCTAGCAACATAAACTTCAGAACCCATCTTCCTTAATCAAGGAGGTGACCTGCTCAGACCTCGACATAACAAGAAATAGAAGACCCCTCAGGGGAAAAATGGGGACCATGCTATTGTTGCGGGTGCCTCAATCGATTCCGAGCAAGATCTTCCTGCTCCAATGGTGTCCTGATGCGTATTCTCTCCTATAATATGCAAGGGCTTTTGAAAAGGGAAGGCCAAGTTAACCTTTTTTAATTTATTAGTAGTCATGCCCGTGATATGTTTGCTCTCATGGAAACTCATATTGATGTAAATATTATGGATGCTTTCCTTCGAGGAATTAGGCCAGAGTGGAGCAGAACCTTTCTATCGAGAATGGGTCCCGCTGGCAGGATCATGCTGTGCTGGTAATCCTTCTCTATGAAGATCTCCCCAATCCACTGTGAGACCCAAATTTTACATGACGTAGTCTCGAAAGCAGGTAAGAAACTATGCCTTGTCTTTGTGGTCTATGCAAGTAGTTCAGCTTTAAATAGGAATTGGTTGTGGCATGAATTAGGTTTTGTTTTAGAAAGTCTACCATCGATTTCACTTGACAATTTTAATTGTCTTTTAAATCCTGAAGATAAAATACGAGGTCAGTCTTTTTCACTTTCCTTTTCGGTTTAAAGTTTTCGTGAACTTATTCGTCGTTTTGGTCTTATCAACTTGGTTTCTCTGGCCTACCATATACCTGGTGTAACAATAGGCATGGGGAAACTAGAGTTCTTGTTTGACTTGATCAAATCTTTACTAATTCTGCGCTAATAGACTTATTTTCACATTTTACTATGGAACCCTCGTATTGCATCAAATCATGCTCCCATTTTGCTCACTCTTGGAGCCTTTGAACGAATTAGAAAACTCTTTTTCAGACTTGAATGGTTTTGGTTTGAATATCCGGAAGTGAATGTTTTAATTGCAAACTTATGGAAACGATTGCCTCTCCTCTTCTTTCTTAGTGATAAGCTTGGACTTGTCCAAGAGGAACTCTTAAGATGGAATAAAATTTGTGGAGCTGATTAGAATCCATTGAGCAAGTCCTCCTTCATTACAACTACGCGAGGGCGGTTTGTTTAGCTATCGTCTAGGACTTAGACTAGAGAATAGCTTCTTCTTTGGACAAATGGCTGAATTCCATTTGTTCATCTCTTTCTAGTCCAAATGATATAGCCTATTGCTTTTCCATCTTATGGAATCTATGGAAAAATAGGAATGACCTCATCTTCAGGGGAGAGAAGTCGTGCCGGAGAAAAGTTCTTTTGACGGCGGGTTCGATCGTCTAGGACAACTAGGATCCATTACTCTCGGCTCCTCCTTTCCTATTTTCACTTTTGGCGTGGGGTCCTCAAGTCCAAAAGAGCTTCAAGTGTGGTATTTCTTATGAGTAATGATTCGATATTAACCAATTAGTTATTAAAAATAATTTTCATCTGAATAAGTTAAAAAGGTATATAAGACATTTTACATATATGACTAGATTAATAGATGAAAAATTAGAATTTAAATATTTTCTTATTGCTTATCCTTAATAATAGGAGTGTCAACTTCTATTAATTTATTATTATTTTTATTATTTATAAAAAATGGATAGCTAAGAGAGAAATAAAATATAACTAATTTACCCTTACAATTTAGAAAAGTATACTTTCAATTCATATGACTAGTATTTTTAGTTATATCATTTAATCTTAACCATTCGATTAGGAGAGAGAAATTAATAGTTCTTATTGAATCATTTGCCATTTCTTATATGATTAGAATTTAGAACAAAAAGGTATATATATATATATATATATATATATAATTTCCTACTAAGGCCGTCTTTTGCAATGTGTTATCATTAACCTTACCTTTTGAGAAAAATGGGTTTATATGACTCCATCAACAAAGTTACAAAAATACCCTGATAAGCCAATAAATTGTGGATCAATAGTTTGGGCCATTAGGGTTTTGGATTTAGTGATTAATATGTCATACATATTAATAGTGAAATTACAATTGGTAATTTATATTTTACCCATATTATAATAAAATAAACTAGCATTCCCTTTTTCCTCATCGAAGTCAAGAAATTCTTTAGCAAAAGAGTGTCGTGTGTTTTTTTTTTTTTTGGTCTAAAGAGCTTACTCAGCTATCTTTAACTACTTCGAATGAAGAAACCTCCATCTCAATCAAAACTTGTAGATAGGGAGGAAGTGGTTCGCCACATTCAAGGACCATTGTCTAGTTGGCACCCATTCCTCGGCTCGCTGCCCAATCAGTGGCCGCGTTACCCTTTCTACGTACATGGGACACACAACACCCAAAAAACCCTTAATTAAAGGTTTACACTCATTGATAATATTGCAGATTTGCCATGGGCAAGCACATTCCTCCCTTAGTATCCTAACCAGATGCTCCGAGTCCGTCTCCACCTCCACATGCACGTCGAAAGCCAATAGACTTAAGCCCAGTCTCATGGCATACGCTTTAGCATGTAGAGGTGATACCACCTCCAACGGTGCCCACGCAACCTTCAAGACATTCCCCCGCCCATCTTGGATAACGGCTTCTGTGCCCGCTTGGCAAAAACCTTCTTTGTAGGCTCCATCCACGTTTAGTTTGATCCACCATCTCTTTGGTTTGGACCACCTAATCCCTTCCACCGGTACCACTTGTGGCTCTTTAGCATTGGTGTTGGCATAGCTTTCGATCATACGGACTGCCCGCTGGGCCACCACACATGTAGCTTCCTTGGTCCTATCGAAGGCACGTCTACTCCATCACTTCCAAACTTCCCAGCACGTGGTTGCTATCAGCGCCTTCGTGAGGTCGTCTTCCCTTTTGTTTTAGGGATGGAGGCCTCCATACTTTGCTTTCACTATTTGCACCCATGACGCACCGTCGTCGTTTAGAACTCCGAACACGAGCTTCCCCATCAAGCCCCATCTGGCAGCGGCTAACTTGTGCACTCCGAGTCCGCCAGCTCATCGTTGTTGCATCATCGTATCTCAACACACGAAATGAAGACCCTTCCCTCTCCCATTGTCCCAGAGGAAAGCCCTTGCCACCTTGTTGATAGCCTCTAGAATGGTGTTGGGCACCCACGAGCAACCGAGCCAATATATTGGAATTGCCATTAGTACTGCATTAAGGAGCATAAAGTGCCCAGCCAGAGATAGGCAATTTCTTTTCCACCCAGCCAGTTTCCTAGCAACCCGCTCAACAAGCCAACCATGCTCTTTCACACTCATCCTCCTTCCAGAGATGGGTACCCTGAGGTACACAAAAGACATCTTAGCAACACTAAGACCCAACCTTGCACTGAGTTAGCTTGCCAGCCTCGGCTCGATCATGTCCGGTAGGAAAAGCTCCGATTTAGCCGTGTTACCTTTTGGTTGGTAATCTCTTGATAGAGTTGGAGGTAGTCTTGGATCACCTCAACATTCCTCTCTGACGCTTCCACCATAACCAGTAAGTCGTCGGCAAATAAGTGTGACAGTTGCACTCCTCTCACCTGAAATCCTCAAAGATGACCTCGAGCTATCTTATCATTGAATAACGTCGTGAGCACCTAGGAGACTAGATAAATAGTTAAGGTGACAAAAGGTCACCTTGTAGCAGTCCATGGTGAGGAGTGATCCAACTCGATGGTGAGCCATTCATAAGAATTGCGAACTTCGGTGATTCAAGACAAGCACGAATCTAGCTACACCACTTTGCTGGGAAACCCATGCCATCCATGACACCCAATACTGCCTTCTAGCTCACCTTGTCATAGGCCTTCTCCATGTCGAGCTTGAGCATCATCGTCGGGTACTCCCTTTTGCAACTTGCCATGGAATGCGCAAGTTCTGTGCCACCCAGAATATTATCCGTGATGATTCGGCCACCAACGAAAGCCACCTGATCATGATCCACGACCCTGGGCAACAAACCTCTTAGACGGCCCACTAATATCTTGGCTATGATCTTGCATGCCACGTTACACAAGGATATTGGTCGATAATCCCTCACCTGAACTAGCTTGTCAACCTTCGAAACGAGGGTGATGTAGGTCCTTCCCCAGTGGCCAGGGAGCTTACCATTCTCAAAGAAGAATTTGATTGCTCGGCTTAGGTTATCTCCTACCTCCCTCCAGTATTAGGAGTACACCTCCACCGGAATGTCATCTGGGCCGGGAGCTCGACCTGTAGGCATGCTACTAATGGCCGCAAGAATCTCCTCCGTCGCTACCGGTTTGAGTAGCTCCTCCGCTCCTAGGTTGGTGATTGTAGGTAAGGATAGTCCCTTAGGGAGTTGCCACTCCCCGGTATCCTTTAGACCCCACAATCTTCCATAGTGATCTAAGAACAACTTTTTGACCCCCTCCTGGCCTTAGATCCACTCGCCATCCTCCGAGCAGAGCCCCTAGATGCGGTTCCTTCTTCCACAAAGCCTGGCCATTAAGTGGAAAAAGGTCGTATTCATATCTCCATCCTTCACTCACTTCAGTCGCGATCGCTGCAGCCACTTAATATTGATTTGCCAGCTCAGCGCTATCTTCCGGTTGTAGCAGCTTCTTAGTTTGGCGATACCTTCCTCCTCTAGACCTTTCGAGGCATCGATCTCCTCCAGCACCATGATTTCTCGGTTGACCACTTGAAGGCAAGTCTCCAAGTGGCCCGAAGCTGATTTACTCCAACCACGTAGGTGACGCTACATGGCAACCATGTGGTGATAAAAATCATGCATGGGGTTCCCATGCACGTCACGCGACCACGCTCTATTGATAATGTGGCTACAGTCCTCATATTCCACCCAGTACAATTCAAATATGAACGGTCTCCTCCTGCCGTCTTTCCCTTCGGAGTAGAGACTAGGATGGGGGCATGGTCTGAAGGCGGACCAATCCAGTGCATAACACGGCTTCTCGAGTGGAGGCGGATCCACTCCGAGTTAGCGAGTGCCATGTCCAATCTAACCCAAACTTGCTTCTCCCCCTGCTGGTTATTGTACCAAGTGAAAGGAAGCCCTTGGTACCCTAGGTCATAAAGCCTAGCGGTATCCATGAACCTCGCAAACTCCTTGGACTTTGGCCCCATAACGACCTAAGTCCGACTCTTCTCCCTAGTCACTAGGATGGCCTTGAAGTCACCAACGACTATCCATGGGATGCTTAGCATCAAAAGCTCCACCATCTCCTCCCAAAATTGCATCTGCCCCTCTAGGGTTGCACTACCCTTCTTCATCGCCGCCTTTGCATTGTGCACCACAGCCTGTACGACGGGTTGCTCTCCTCCGTGAACACAAGCCTTAGTTGTGTTGTCTCCGCATCCCCTCAATTTTAGTCTCCCTTGAACACTTCCTCTCCGGCCTTTTCGCCCTTAGCTCCATCATTTTTGGGTTCGCAGGCGTCTGCTCTATGGCCAATTCTCCCACAGTGGTAGCAGAAAATTGGAATGTTCTCATACACCACCCTGAGGTCCACCCTGTCATCCTTTGGACCCACCCAAACCACCGTCTTTAGAGGTTTCCTGAGATCAATTTTCACGCACACCTAAGCAAATCTACTTCTTGTGTGGTCAAGAGTAGTCTCATCCACCCTCAGAGGCTTCCTAAAATAACCTGCCACCAATACCAGCGCTTCTAGTTCCCAATATTCTTGTGGGAGGTTATGCAGCTAGACCCAAACCGGCGCCATTACAAAAGCTTCCGCCGTTGGTCAAAAGTTGTTCCTCCATGGGATAAGGCTAAGGACCCTACCTTGTATGGTCCATGGGCCTTTCGTGAGCACATAGGTCAGGTCCTCCTCTTTCTCAAACCTGAACAGATAGTAGCCCCCGGACATGTACGAGGCCGCGAAGGCATCTATTCCATTCCACAGTCTCGTTAGCATATTCTTCAGCCTGTCTAGTGGTACACCTCTCCCCAAAAATATACTGAATAGTGTAAGCTTCCATTGACTATGGCATTTCTCAAGCACCTTCGGTCTATGATGATGCAATCCTTCATTTTCTCCTTTAGCCTAGCCAAGATTTCATCAGGGATGGGACCTCTCGTCCCTTTCAGACTTCCCGCAGCCATCGACGCCCATGAGCACTTTAGTGTACTCGTCCCTCCTAGTCCCGGTTGAGGTGGTGGTTCACTCCCCAAGTTAACATCTCCTCCCCTTGGCTCCGGAGCTAGTGGGAAGCCCCCTGCCATGGAGACTCAGATCGCTCCCATATCACTATCCGGTCAAATCCCATTATGGTCGTATCGAAGCCAGAAATTGTACCTCACCAAGTTTCGTGTTTCTCTCACAAGGATCTGACGGTCAATGATTATGTCATCCAGAAAGAGGGAAAAAAATGTAAATGAAGTTCTTAGAATGGATTGCACCTAACACTGAATAACTGTTTTATTATAAAAATACCCGACAAATTTTGGACTTATATCATAATCCCTCTTGGAACTTACTGACATCCACCTCCTCATCTCCTACACGATCCCTATCAGAGTGTGATATCTAGGGAGAAGGCTAGGAAAAGGGACAGTTTAGAGGAGAGGTAAAATGGTACAAGTCAATCTTTATTCAAATTCATAATTGATGGGGTTATTTGTGAGAATAAATATTTTGAAGGATTTGGCTGTAATGATTCTTTTTAGAGAAATAATTATCCCTTTAATGTTCTATGTAGTCTATTGTTTGCCAAAGTTGCAGTATTTGAGAGCTAAGATAAGTACGCGAAATAAGCATTTACCAGTTGCAAGATTGATAATGATATCAGATGTAAAGACGACGATCTTTTACTTCTGAAAGTCATCATGAATCTAGAAGAGCGTAAATACAAGCATCAAATTTCTCACTCGTATTATCTTTAATACAACTTGAAATGTGCCACTCGGAGATGTTGAATAACAAAGTATGCAATAATCATTTCACTCTTGCTTTGATCTTCTCAGAAGACTTACAATTAATTACCTTGAAAAATTCCACAAAACCACTACATGAAAATGGATCGGTACAGTTTCCGTCACTCCAGTTTAACATTAGGAGTTTATTTTTTTTCTAAAGGAAAAACATAAACATTATAACCCCCACAAACCTCCTAGTCCACTGTTTAAACATTATAACCCCACACCAAATAAAGTTTCAACATCCAAAACAACAATATCACATCACTTCACCACAAAACCGAACAAAATAAACCAAGCAAAACAGTATCACTATCAAAATTAAAACAAAAACTATTGCCATACCATCTGCCTCGACTTCGAAAACGGGATTCTTGCTTCCTGCCCAGCAAAGTAACATAGTATTAATATTAATCTGATGTAGAAGCTCGACATGTCCCTTCTTGTCGGGAAATTAATAATTTTTACTATTTCTATGTAGCCAAGTGCACCAGATACAAGCTGACCACCACAATCTCTACTTAACACTTCTTATCTTTTCAACATCATGAGTTGATGGTCTTTTGGGTTTTTGTCACGAAATCACACTTCTTGTTTAAAATCTTCAGAAAGATTGAAATCTATATAGAGCAATAATCAGTATCTGTTTTTCAAACCTAAATCAAATTATTTGATATGGATCTATTCTGTACTGTCATCACCGTATAAACACAGTAGGAATTGTACAATTCTTTGGAATAGGACCATAAAAAAATCCATTTTTATTTCAACAAATATAAGGATGAAGAGGCATCATCGTGATTAGTTGAATTATTGACATCAACTATAAGTAAGTTACTATTTTTCGGAAAAACATGTGAATCTCATAAAGTTCTCACAAGACTAATCTGAAATGTGAACTCAGAAATTAAAATTTGCTACATCATTTCTGAATTGCAAACTGGTTATTGACCAAACAGAAAAATCCAAGTAGTATTGATGTTACTGAAACATCTAATGTGTAGCATGTTTCTCAGTAATCTAAAATGACCAACTAGGAAAATAGTTAATGAGAGAGGACGTGCTACGATCTCGCCTATACGAATTTAACTAACTAAAAATTTAAGAAGAATGGGCATCCTGGTGCACTAGACTACAGGGAATGCTATAAAGGCACCGAAAAGTTTCATTGGATATATAAAAAGAACAGACAATGGAGAAATGTAAATATAAGGACGGACGAATGGGAAATTCATTGTTATATCCCGAGGAATTAAATATTAAGGGGACGGTGAAAGAACTCATACCCGGGTTTGGCAATTGTGTTCTTCTAGAGTAATAGTTGCTAATTTCTTTTTGTTGTAACTGCTTATTTGTACATCAGGGATGTGTTGAATCTTGGGCCAATCCGGACCGGAATGTCGTAGGCACCTCTCTACCAACTCTGGGGAACAATCATGTAACCGCAGTTCTTTTAGCGATGATGGAAGTTTTGGCAGTGACTGGAGCTCTCTGGAGTGGTATACCCGTAGAACTAGGAGACAAGAGAGGCTTTGCTCTTCTTCAAGCAGGAACTGCCAAGAGGATACATCTCTTATATATAGCGCTCGCAGCAAGGTGCGGTTCTTCAACGCCCATTCTTCTAGTGCTGAGGATCGGATTCCAATACAGCATTCAAGATGCAAATTTCGGGCGGAGATGCTTTTCAATGGCACAGTGCATAACAGCGAGGGATCGTCGATGCGAATCGCGTCCAATATTAAGGAAGTTGAGGAAGAGGGATGTTCCGCTAGCGACGTTGACAATGATGATGAAGCATCTGCAACTAAACTGGGGCATTTGTTCACTTCCAAATACTTGAGGGATGGGAGTGCTTGCAGACCCCCCAGGGATTCTAGCTGTGAGCAATCCTTAATCGACAAATGGTCTAGAGCTTTCCATCTTCCAAGCACTTCTGCCAAGGGAAGGGATTTGATGTTTGCACAGCCAACTATAATCACTCTAGTGAGAAAGCCGAGGTCTTGCGGAGCTTTGTTAGGTAATGGATCCAGTGCATCGCAATGCTGTATAACAAGGGTGTGCAGCGACGAAGGAAGGAACCTTCCTGATGTTGAGCCGTTCCGCAGTTTCGGACAACCCGTTACCATGAGTTCCTTGAGAGAGGTGAATTTCCCGAATCCTCCGATAGGTAAATGTGTCAGCTCACTACAGTTCTGAATGACCAACTCCACGAGAGATGTAAAAAGCTGAGGATGCAGTAACAAACCCTCGGCTAAGGACACGAGGTCTCCACAAGAGTAGATTTCCAGTGAGGAAAGAGATGATGATGACGATGATGCCTCTACCTGGTCGTGGCACAGTTGTGGAAGAGTAACCCAACTCACATTGTTAATAGACAATTTAATTAAGCCACAAGGCAGATTTGGAAACACTCTCAGCTTGGGGCAATTAGAAACCTCTAGAGTTTTCAAACATAGAAGCCATTGGGTCGCTCCTCCATAGAACTCTTCTAGTGCCGGCATGTTTTCAATAGATAGCAGTTTCAACGATGGGAAAACAGTTCCTCTGTCGGGTGCACAGCCAACTGACTTTAACGAACGCATGCCATATAATTGTAGAGACTCAAGGTAGGGTAGCTGTCCAAGAGGTGATAGGTCTTCCCATCCATCGCATTTGCGAAGTTTAATAGATACTAACTTTGATAGAGATTGAAGAGACATCCAATGTGGACTCCTGCGGCCCATATAATATTCTATTGTCAATTTCTTGAGATTGGAATGTGGTTCAACGGTGTCAAGTACCTGCTCATCAACCTCAAGGCTTCTACTACATTTATCATATCCCTCAGTCCAGTTTAAAGTCAGTTTTTGGATGTGCTCTTTTTCCTTCAAATTGGCTTCAAAGATATCTTCAACCCTTGATACGTTTTTGAGGCTCTCAATACCTAGTTCACGGAGCTCTCGCAAATTTTTCAACTCCAAAAAGTTATTCTCATTCATTGCAACAATGAACTTTTCCAAAATCTGAAGTGAGGTTAGTCTCCCTATACCAGATGTTTTGCCGCACCGAGTATTCGGAGTACTTAGGATTCTAAGGTTAATAAGGTTGTCGATTGAATCTACTGGTAAATCTGAGAAATGACGGTAGAAACTTTCATGATAATACAAGAACTGGAGGTGGTAAAGCTTATTCACTGATTTAGGGACATGAGAAATATCATGATTAGCTAAGTAGCGGAGGTGTATTAGGCTACTAATACAGTCATCAATGATATTAAAATTTCTCACTACCAATATGCACAGGCTTTTCAGACCTTTGAGCACCTTAAGAATGTCATCTTCACTGGAATCTGAATTTATCAAAAGTGTGCGCAAGTTTTTGAGTTTGATGATCTCAGGTATAGGAAGAGCAACATAATTACAGATTGATAAGTGACGAATACTTGTTGGTATACTTTTGGGCCCAGAGCTCTCATCAATTCTAAAGCATTCACCCTGGGAAACAAATTCTGCAAGCTCGTGGAGTAGATCATGCATAACATAGTGCTCTCTTGCGTAACTCGTTTTACAATCAAAAAATGATTTTTTCACCAGATCATCGAAGTACTCATGTCCTATATCCTCTGGTCGTCTATTTCCTTTCATAGGCTTCCGAACCAGACCTAGAGCCATCCACATGTAGATAATTTGCTCCTTATCAAACTCATAATCTTGAGGAAATATGCTACAAAACCTAAAGCAAGGCTTCAAGTGTGAAGAGAGATGCTGATAACTTAATCTCAGAGCTGGCACTATGTCATTCTGGCTTTGTTCTAGTTCCCAAATTTCACTATTTAAGATATCTTCCCAGTGCTCATCATCTAAATTGTTCCTCAATATCCCTCCCACAGTCTTTGCAGCTAAGGGGGACCCTTTTAACTTTCCTACAATTTTCTTTCCAATGTCTTGCAGTTTGTTATAATTCTTGGGGTCCTCACCACCAAATGCACAGTTCTTAAAGAAATCCCAGTAATTTTCTTCACTCAAACCACTTAATAATATAGGTTCCATGGTACCTGTCATCATCTTTGTAATTTTTTCCATTCGTGTTGTTAATAAGACCATGCTTCCACCCTCTACTGAACTGAAAGGTGCTAGTAACTTACCCCAACTTTCTCTATCATCATCATTCCAGACATCATCCAACACAAGCAGAATTTTTTTCGACTTCAAACTTTCTAAAATCTCCCGTTGAAGCAAATCAAGATTATCGATGGTATGATTTTGATGAAGCTTTAAACTTTCATAAATCTTCTTTGTAAGTGAGAGAACATCAAAATTATTAGAGACACACACCCATATCCTCGGGCTAAAGTGCTTCTCTATTCTCTCGTCGTTGTATACAAATTGTGCAAGAGTAGTCTTCCCAATCCCTCCAACCCCAACTATAGGTAGAATGGAAAAATTCCTCCTAACAGATGCAGAACTGAAACATAGCAATTTGTTTATTAAGTTGTCTTTCTCATCATCTCGCCCAACCACTTTGTGTTCAACAGGTAAAAGGGAACTAGTATAACGGTTACTCGTGTTCGAAGGTTGCTTGTGCTTTAATTTGCCCACCAAATGAACAAAATGCCCTACATCAGCTGCAACCTCATCTAATCCCTTAACTATATTCTTCAACCTTTCTAAAGTGGTATCCTTACGCACGGCACGCTCAAAAATAGTTTTGAGGCGGGAGGCAGCATGACTCACCTTGCTCTTCTTCCCCTTGATTTCTTCTTCCAGTTGGTAGTAGTCCATCTCATCTATGAAGTCCTCTGCCTCGTTAACCGCATCTCTAAACTGCCACAACCAACGCGCCAGCTCTGGGTTCTCCTCCTTGATATGGCCGCTATCGACCACGTCCATCACTGCTTGGATCTTGGGAAGGGCCTTCTCTATCCTTTTCAGCTCTGCCTTAAGGCTGAGCTGCCTCTTGGACTGGTCCTCTGTAACATAGAATAGGAGGGAAGTGACGAGGTTACTAACGATGCTCGACTCTAACCATCCACCGACTACCAAGCTCACCGTCATTGTAGAAGCTCTGTTCCTCCTTCTTCCTTACAACTGGAGGAGTAGAACAAAGAGAATAGCTAGCTCTCCTTCTATCTTATCTTTAGGAAGCCCAGTTCCGGCTTGCCGTCTTCCGTTTGTACGCTTTGTGCAAATGCGCACCAAACACGTTCTTTCATCAGAACCACTCGTACAAGCCGACGTCAAGGATAGTGTCGTTGAATAAAGCGGCCATTGAGTGGCCCTGCTCCTTCCTCGTAACTCCATGATAGGGAAACTAGTAGTTTTTCCTCGATATTTAAGTGTGACAAATAGAGGAAACTGTTGGGTTTTGGCTCGTTCCACAGCCTCACTTCACTTGTAGCCGCCTCCCACTCCCACTCCCACTCTTCTCCTCCAACGACGAACCCCTCGTCCCCTTCATCGGCTACAAGATCGAGTCCCTTCTTGCTCCGTCAACACCACCCTCGGCGAGCTCCTCTCCTCCTTCCACACCATGTCCTTCATCTGCCGCAGGGAGATCGCCGTCGACTCCCTCTACAAGGCCAAGACCCGGTTCGTCTTGCTCGCGCACAGCGATCTCTCCGGCCCCGTCCCCAACTCGATGGGAAACTGCTCCAATCTCGTGGGATTCGACTCCTACAACAATCTCACCGGAGAGTTCCCGTCCTAGATTTGCGAGCCCCCGGACGTCACCTATTTGAACTCCTCTTCGAACGATTTCGTCGGGGGGCTTGGATTCCAGTGGATTAGAGGGTCTTCGGACGATCTCTCCGGCCTCGGAAATTCCAGTGCAGCTTGGAAATATTGAGCTACTTCCGGTACTGGACCTCATTTAGTAATTTAGCTTGGCTATCTAGATATTAGCTTCAAACTGAGAGAATATTACCATTTATAATAATATATGAGAGTTCTTTGGAGTCCATTTTGGTAGCTTCATCAAAAGAGGTCTCCTCTGTCACATTAGATCCATTAGCTTCATTTTGTGTTCTAGTCACTGATGGAGTAACTGCTTCAGCGATGATGTCCTGCTGAACTTCTGTAAGAAGAATGCAATAGTAATCACTTATTGTTTAAATCTTAATCAAGACCATACTTTCTATATGCCTAATCTTTCTGAACAATAACTTCAAATGATAAGAATGGTTACCACTTGAAGTAACGGGGTCAATTCTTCAATGTGTCTTCTTGTTTATTTATATTATTGTTATCTCTTTCTTTGCTTGGTCTTGTTGATTTCGGTGCAAAATCCCTCTTTTCTTGGTGTAGATTTCAGTTGAAGTTATTTTTCTTTGATAAATCTCCCAAGTGGGTATTGTAGATCTTTAATGTGATATATCTTGCTTTCATGGAAAAGATTCGATTATTATAATTCTTTTAGCAGGTTAGAGAATGAAGATATGAGAGAAGATATTGACATGGAGAAGAAGGCTGCAGAGATAAGTTCAATGCATTTGTTGTTTCCATTTCTTTCTTGTGAAAGAACTTAGGAGAAGAGGTGCCTCAAGGATCGAAGGTGACCATCTGAAGAAGAAGAAGAAGAAAAAGGCAGACAAAATGTTTGAAGTGTCTGATCTTTTTAATGTAATGTTTGAAGTTTCTGATCTGTCTAATTACTGTTTATTATTTAATCACTTGTTTTACTACATTATTGTTTAATTACTTATTAGATCTGTGTAATTACTTAGCATCAAATGTTTACTATAGTGTTTTTAGTTTAATTACTTAGCATCAAATGTTTACTGCAGTGTTTTTAGTTTAAATTTAATTTAGTTTTATGGCTTTAGTTCCATGTTATAATATTATTTCTCTTATATATTTAATATTAATGTTTGATATGAGAATCTCACATTTATCTTTCTTTCTATCTTCTATCTTGATTATTTATATTCTCTTTTATTCTTTTTGACAGGGTTATGATATTTGGGCAATAAAATAAAAGGGCTTAACGTTGTTGTTTACTTATTTTAAGCTATTTATAATGAATTGTAAACTTTAAGGTTTATTCTGATCGTTCTTGAGAATGTTAGATTTGAGAGTTAGAACTAAAATTTGTTGTATATATTTATTCTAATTGTTCTAAACTTTGTTAAATGCAATGGATTTGGGCTTAGAGTTGAAACTTTGTTCTAAATTTCAAATTTTGTTGTATGGATGTGTTATCGTGAATTATTAGAATTGTAATTTTTATATTTGTATCAGTTTTAAGTTAGAAATAGATTATTTTGTTTATATAATACTAGGAAAATATAAATATTAAATATAAGGTTAATATTATTGTGTTATTTATTAAACGGGTTAAACAGGTTGTGTTAACATGTTGTGTTAATACATCCTGTTTAATAAATAGGTTAGACATCATGTTAACACGATTCATATTAAACGGATTAGATATGTCGTGTTACCCGTTTAATAATCTAATTGTGTTCATGCCTATCAAATGCAACCCGTTTATTAATTGGATCGTATTCATGTTTGGGTAAAGTTAACCCGACCCGAATTTGACTTGACCCAAACCCACTTAATTCGATTTAATTGCCATCCCTGATACACAATATTAGCCACCCAGACCTTGCAATTTTATGATGTACTAGATATATACTCTATCTCCTAACCTTATGCTGAGTGAGTAAATGGGCACTGCTGATATAGAACTTAACTACTTGGCCATACGTGCAAGTGGTCAGTGCAATGGTTGACATCATTATAAATGTCATAAATAAAATAATAAAGTGTAATCAAGTTGAATGAAACAATAAAGTGTGCATAATTACATTGAATATTAAATAAGCATATGCACATGCATGACTTGAGTACCATAAAACATAAAATATACTATCACTATAATGTCTATACTACTTTTGGACTATGAAAAATTCAGTTGCCTGACTTGCTTGCATCTCACTATAAATATGCTGTCACTATAACTATTTCTCGTGCAGTGATGAATCTATCAAAGTTATGAAAGTAATCATGCATATATAAGAATAATACATATATAACAAGAGATTATTAGGTGGATATACCACAAACTCTTCTTTTTATTACCTAAAAATAACAATATCAGTATTACAAGTCTTAGGCACCATTAGGACTAATTAATAGATACACCTAATTTCTTATGCAGTGATGAATCTATCAAAATTATGAAAATAATCATGCATACATAAGAATAATACATATATAGAACTAAATCATAGATAAGCACCCACACTTTCAAAAGATTATTAGGTGGATATACCACAAACTCTTCTTTTTATTACCCAAAAATAACAATATTAGTATTACAAGTCTTAGGCACTATTAGGACTAATTAATAGGTACCTCTAATTTCTCGTGCCGTGATGAATCTATCAAAGTTATGAAAGTAATCATGCATGCATAAAAATAATACATATATAGAACTAAATCATAGATAAGCCCCACACTCTCAAAAGATTATTAGGTGGATATACTACAAACTCTTCTTTTTATTACCCATTTAATAACAATATTAGTATTACTAGTCTTAGGCACAATTAGAACTAAATCATAGATAAGCCCCACACTCTCAAAAGATTATTAGGTGGATATACTACAAACTCTTCTTTTTATTACCCATTTAATAACAATATTAGTATTACTAGTCTTAGGCACAATTAGAACTAAATCATAGATAAGCCCCACACTCTCAAAAGATTATTAGGTGGATATACCACAAACTCTTCTTTTTATTACCCATTTAATAACAATATTAGTATTACTAGTCTTAGGCACAATTAGGACTAATTAATAGGTACCCCTAATTCACTATTATGCAAAAATTAGTTGACTCATAACAATTATTATGGGTAGACTTGGTCTAGCCTTAGGTCTAAAATAATATGTTGGGTTGCAACCAAACCCAACCCCATTGGGTTATGCTACTCGTAGCCCACTTATAGGCAACTAGGTTGGGTTAAGGCTCAACCCAAGCCTAACTTACCCTCTTCCTTGCCCTCAACAAGAGACAAGCCAAGGGAGGATAAAGAGGTAGCTGCCAGCGATCACGAGCAATAACATCCTATGTCGCCTACAATGAGTCAGGGAAGGATGCACAAGGCCGGGAGAGTCGGTCAGTGTAGCCAACGGTAAGAGAACACCCACTCCATGGCCAACAATCATGGATATTTCTACTATAGCCAAGCAAGCCTTGAGGGCTCTAATGAAAATGCACCTATAGCTTTGTCTAGAGGAGAGGAACACGACTGTTGATGAAAATACCCTAAGAAACCAGCGACATGAGGCTACAAGGTGTAACCCTCAAAGTCTAGAGTACCCATGAAGTGCACGTACAACACAAGGACATCAAGGAAAAGTTTTCTAGGCTGGTGCAGGAGAACATGAGGTCGCAAGCCAACAATCTCTCTAACAAAGTCAAAATACAAAAAAAAGTTGGAAGGCTATACATGCAACCAAGTGAAATTAACTTAAGGAGGAGAAAGATGACTCATTGACGGTTCCAAAAATGGGTTCTGCTCACACTATCGATGCTCTAACAACAAGTTTGGCGCAACAAGAAGAAAGGAAAAAAGGATGGTGATTACAGGTGGAGGGCAAGAGAAGAAAAAAAGAAAAAAGAAAAATTTTGGTAGGGATTCGCGCGTGACTAATACATGCACACAATATTTTTTTTATTGGGTGTTACATCCTTATGCACTTTGTAAAAAAATTTGAGCAAAGGCTTCACTAGAATGTTCGAGTTTCACTATCACTATGTCACCTTTCTTTGAAGTTTTAAGGCCTTCGATTTTTATTTGCCCACTTCTTTATCTTTTGCGATGCCTTTTTAAAATAGCCTTTCACAATCTCTATATTTTGATGTCACTCATTGGCAAGATTATATGTCAAAAAACTGTTGCATATGTGGTCAACCACCAAAGTATGCAGTGTGGAAGGTTATTGACTCACAACAATTTTGAAATGATTTTTTTTATGAGCTCCACTACACGTTATACAAGAATTGGGCAATGTCAAATAACTTGTCCAAATCTCATTAATTGGTACTTATGAAATGTCACAAATATTGCTCAACAAATGCTTTTATTTTTTGAGTTTGGCCATGAGTTCGGGGATGACAACTTGTGGAAAAGTAGAGTTTTGATCTCAAAAGTTTGAACAACTCTATCCTAAATCGACGTAAGAATTAAGAATCCCTATCGCTCATTATATTTTATAGAACTCCCCAATACTTGGCCACATGACTTATAAACAGACAAGCTACTTTTTTAGTGATGTAATATAGCAAAGCTAGTGTGAAGGTCACATACTTTAGAAATCAATCCACCATAACTTATTTATAACAATGTCCTAGGCTTTGGCAAGCTCACGATGAAATTTAAAGAGACATTTTTCCATGGTCACTTAGTGTTACGAATCAGATTTGGACCAATCCGGATGTAATAAAATTATGATATTTTATATACTGATAGCCTCATGAGTTAGAATTCTAATGGTTCTAGTTTCACGAGAATATGACTTCGAAATGAAAAGTTATAAATAAAATAATAGAGGAAGGTCAGAATGGTAAATACCCAATATTGTGGCAGTCCTCGGAGAGTGGCGGACGGCGAAAAGTAATGGTGGATCGTCGTAAGGTATGGTGGTTGCTGGTAGAGGAAGGTGGCTAAGGTTTGAGAGATCGGAATGCTTTCTACGGCTAAAAGATAAAAATGAGATAGTAAAAATAACTTAACTTAATTACCATTTCATGATTCATAATAATCAACAAATGACAACTCCCATTTATATGATAACAATCCTAGCGTATCGAATCCACATGCAGATTATCCGATTTATTTAAAATTCAAAACAATAAGATAAAACTAACTAACTCAAGTTGACTCGACTTGACTCA